>NC_088339.1:14035000-15325000 GCF_036884655.1 Musa acuminata AAA Group | reverse complement strand
AACATCTATTTGGGAATCGGGGATTTTGTTTTCTTATTCTTCCACTGCGTATGTGATGTCGCCCCAAAGATTTTCCCAACAGTGATATCAAAGCCAGATTGTTCGTGTGAATGATTGGTTTTGAACTGTGTGTGTTGTGTTTAGAAAGAATTTTGACGTCAAAATCGTTGACGCAAAAACAAGGAAGGGAAACAATAGTTGCTGCCCTCGACATGCGTGCCTACAGCCACCTACAACGGCAACTGCAGCCAGGCAGCACAGCGCCGGCGCATGCGCAAGCACTGTGCCTGCAGTAGGCTTGCGGCCTGTGGGGCTGACAGCCAACGGGCATAGGTACCACAGGGTAGCGACGCTTGCGGTCGCTGCTCATGCGGGCTGACGCGCCGCAGGGCAGTGGCGCTTGTGGCCACTGCTCATGCGGGGTGACACACCGTAGGGTAGCAGCGCCTTTGGCCATTGCTCCCGCGGGTAAAACCCCCGGCGAGGCAGCACCGCCTGCGGGCGCTACCTCGCGGGCAGAATCGCCCGCGGAAGGGGCGGCGCCCATAGGGGTGCCCCCCTACGGGGGCAGCACTACCCACGGAGGCACCCACCTGCAAGGGTGGCCGCCCGGCGAGGCACTGCACCCGCGGGCACAACGCTTGCGGGGGGGGGGGGGGGGGGGTAGCGCCACCCGCAAGAGCGCCAACCCATGGGGGCGCCCACTTGCAGGGGCGGCACCGCCTGCGGGTGAGCCGCCCGCAGACAGGGGCAGTGCTGTTAGAACCCTTGCAGATTCTAAACTTGGGGTTGATCTCTTTAGGGGATCGGCCTCCTTGGAACTCTATAGGGGTTCCTCCCTCCAAGTTGCTGCTCAAAGGCTGTAGAAAAGATTCATCTATTGCTGAAGAAAAGAGAAGGAATACTTGGCTATTTATAGGGCTTCTAAACCCTAACTCCTAATAGGACTCCTACTTAAGACTCTTACTTCTAACCAACTCCTAATAGAACTCCTAGTCAAGACTCCTGTTCCCTTACAACTCCTAATTCTTCTCTAAGAAAACACCTCCTACATGCATGCCCCTCTCAATTAGGACTCTCATAGCTAGAGTCCTAACAGAATGTCCCTCTCAATTAGGACTCCCCTAGCTAGAGTCCTAACAGTTTTACATGAATGTCCCTCTCAATTAGGACTCTCCAAGCTAGAGTCCTAACAGACCTGCCCTCTTCAAATCAACCTTGTCCTCGAGGCTGATGATTCGTGAATTCTAGGAATTTGATCTTCAAGTCGTCATAGTTCTCTCAAGTGGCATCTTCTATTGGTAGGTTCGCCCACTGTCTTAGCACTTCATTAGTGGGTCGTCGTCGTCGAGTCACGATCCATCAATCAATAATGGCACTTGGCTGGGTCTGGAGTTCTCTTTGGGTAGTCATATTTGGTGGGTGGCTTTGGGCTGTCTCCAAGCACCTATTTAAAACTTCCGTCTGGCTGTTGGTTTGTGGGTGATATATCGTACTCTATTTTAATTTAGTACCCTGCATATGGAATAACCTTGTCCAAAATCTGCTCTTGAAGATGCAAGTAGAATTTGTCACAAGCACAATGCGTCCCTTATAGCATAATTCTTTTGAGTCCCGATTGTAATGAGCCACGGAGCTTGGTGCTTCCTCTAATTTTTTTTTTTTTGATCTTACTGGTCTCCGAATCTTCCTGCCATTCCATCTTAATATCCTCAAGGAAGTCGCTGGTTGGAAGTAAAACGATCGAAAATTCAGCTTGCTCAAGTAGCTGCGAAAGCGCATCTGCAACAACATTCTCTTTCCACCTTTTGTAAGTTATTTCATAATCAAATCCAAGAAATTTTGTTACCCATTTTTGCTCCTCGGGGGAAGATATCTTCTGCTCCAAGAGATATTTTAGGCTTTTATGGTCGGTCTTGATTTGAAAGTATCGCCTGATCAAGTACGATCTCCACCTCATTGCTATGTGCATAATGGCGAGCATCTCCTTATCATATGTTAACATGTTTTGATAGGGGGGAGACAATGTCTTGCTAATGTATGTGAGTGGTCGACCATCTTGCATGAGAACATCTCTCATTCTGTCTCCAGATGCATCGGCCTTAATGATGAAGGGTTGGTTGAAATATGGTAGCGCTAGCACCGGCGTCGTCGTTTTGGCTGCCTTAAGTTTGTCGAAGGCAGTGGAGGCTCTGTCCGACCATTGGAAGACATCTTTTTCCAGTAAGGAAGTAAGTGGTGCACTGATCTTTCCATAGTTTTTCACAAACTTACGGTAGTAGCCTATTAAACCCAAAAAGCCATGTAGCAATTTTATGTTCCTCGGGGTAGGCCAGTTTTGCATTGCTTCAATTTTGAAGGGATCCACTGCCACACCTTCCTCTGATATGATATGCCCAAGATATTTCACCTTTTGTTGAAGAAAGTAAAAATTCGTAGTGGTCGTTGTGTGTTCGAAAGGCGATTTTCGGTATGACTTCTTCATACACTCGTATTTGATAATACCCGGATCGAAGGTCCAGCTTTATGAAGATTTGTGCTCCCTTTCATCTAGCAATTCATCTTCTATTGGAATAAGGTATTTGTTCTTGATGGTTATGCCATTGAGAGCTCGGTAATTAACGCATATTCGCCATGTTCCGTCCTTCTTGCGTACAAGTAGCACCGGTGAAAAGTAGAGGTTGCAACTTGGCCGAATAACTCCTGTTTCAAGCATCTCTTTTAAAATCCTTTCTATTTCATCCTTTTGGAGAAGTGGATAACGATATGGCTGAATATTTGCTGGAGATTTGACTGGAAAAATCATTATACAATGATCATGCCGACGAGTAAGAGGTAGGTTATGCGGCTCATCAAATATATCTGAAAATTCAGCAAGCAAAGGAAATAGGTTTGGATCTTCAAATTCTATTGGCTCTCCTTTAATTTGCTGCTCAAGTTGTACCAAAAAGCCCCTGTATGCTTTATGCAAATCCTTCTCCATTTGTTATGTGCAAATCATTGTTACGTCGCCCTCATGTTTCCCATGCAGTATCACTTGTTTCTCCTTACTGTAAAATTTTATAAATAGTTGCATAAAATTCCAAGAATTATCACCTAATGTCATCAACTATTTAATTCTAAGTATGGCCTCATGATCATCAAGAGGGAGGAGGAAGAAATCTGCAATTATCTCTTGGTCCTGCAGCAACAGTTTCACCTGCGGGCACCTATGATCACACTTCAAAATCCGTTCGTTGGCGACCTTAACGACAAACCTGCTGCAATTCTCAATAGGTAAGTTTATATGGACAACAACCTTACTGTTTAGGAAGTTATTAGTGCTGCCCGTGTCGATGAGAACAGTGATCGGTTGTTATTTGAGAAGGCCTCCAACTTTCACCGTTTGCGGGTTTGAGTAGCCATCTAGTGTATGTACCGTAACTTCGGTCGGTTGTGGCTCTTCTTCTGCATCTTTTTCTTCATGTTCAAGGCTCTCTTCTGAATGTTCAATGACCTCTTCTTCTATCGGTTCAATCATAAGAAGTCCTCCTTTACTACAGCGATGCTCACGGCTCCACGGCTCGTCACAATGCCAACATAACCCCTTCGCATATCGCTCCCGAAGCTCTTCTCTTGTTAACCTCTTTGGTGTAGGGACTTGGTCAATAGTAGGGGGGGCTGAGGGCTTCAATATGACTAGTTGAAGAGTGACCCTAGTCCTCCGAGCTTCATGGTTCAATTGCTCTTCTTGATGTCGTGCGAAAGATATGGCTGCCATAAGCGTATACGGTTGTCGCGCTTTAACTTCTCCTCGGATCTCCGGCTTCAAGCCCTCAATGAAGGTCCTCAATAGCTGTTTTTGAGACTAATCATGAGTTTGATTAGATAACCTTTCAAACCTGGTTTGGTACTCCTGAATGGTGGAAGTTTATCGGATCTTTGCTAGTTGTCCATCAATATTCTCGTAATCGGTTGGTCTTAAGCGGATCAGCAGTCCTTCTTTAAATTGTTGCCATAAAAGGACTCCATAAGTATGTTCAAACTAGTCAAACCACTGTATAGCATCCCCTTCAAGATGTATAGCTGCAATTTTCACCATAGATGCATCCGCGGTTTTGTGGTACTGAAAATATCGCTCCGCGTGCGAGATCCAACCAATCGGGTCTCCTTCTTCCCATCTAGGGAAGTCCACTCTCATGCATGGATAGTTGGGTTCAGTCATAGAGCCTCCCCTCCCTTGGAACTCATCTCTTCGAGCCTGGTGCGATTGGGCAAAGCTCTCTCTGTGATATGATTTTTTCGGGCTTAGTGGTCGACCCAATCTGAGTTCGGTAAAGAGCGTCCGAATCTTATCCTCCATTCGCGCCTCCAAGGCTTCAAATTTAGCATTGATTGCCTCCTTAGATGCCATAGTATATGCCTCCAAATCTATGATGTTAAGATCTCTCTTTTGTTGTCAGGTTAAAGGCATGTATAGTTGAGAGAAGTGATGGTCGAAAGGATTGGTGGATCGATGGATGTAGGCTACGATTTAGGCTTGTTTTGTAGCTGTTTTGGGTGCAGTTTGAGGGTGTGGTTTAGTGTAGTTTTAGGGCTATGGATGAATGTTTTGGATCTGTGATAGATGGTAGTAAAGGTTTGACAGAAATCAGTGGAAGTTGCAGCTAGTATGTGCTGTCTTGTAAGAGTAGAATTGTCGTCGAAGAAGCAACGGTTTCTCGACGTAATTTTCACCAAAAACTTGAGAGAATTGAGGAGGGAATTGATAGAAAAATCACAGTTTATATGACAGCAAGGATATCTAATTTAATCAAGAAAATTTCAGCAGTATAACAGCAAGGAAATTGGTGCAAGTTGCGATTGCAGAATTCTCGTCGAAAAATTTCAGCGGGTTACGACGAAAATTTGTAGCAACATAAAATCGTTTTTAGAGATGAATTTCTTAATAGATCAATCTTAGATGGAAGCCAAGATGATCTATGAAGTGTATAAGAAATTTCATTCAAAAAAGATTACAAATAGATGGGTTAAGGCAACAATATGCGGCTGAAATTTTCTGTAGAGATTTTTAGGTATAGCAGATTGGACGTAAAAGTTCAGTGGTTTATATTAAGAATTTTTTGATGAAACTAAAGGGAAATCCACTGTTAGGAAGTGTCAAAGCTATCATAAAAATTTCGTAGAGATTTGGATAGAAACAATGTAGTATCAAAATCAAACAAACAGTGCTATGCGGCTGAAATTTTACAGTGCAGATTTTCAAGTATAGCAGATTTGACGTAAAAGATCAATGGTTTATATTGAGAATTTTTTGAAAAAACCAAAGGGAAATCTGCTGTCAGGAAGTGTCAAAGATGTCATAAAAAATTCATAGAAATTTGGATAGGAAAAGCATAGTAGCAAGATCAAACATATGGTACTATGCGGCTGGAATTCTGCAATGTATCTTTCGTCGTAGAGATGAAAACCTTGTGACGAAAGGTTTATGCAGCAATATAGGAACAGTTTTTTTTTTGGATTTTCGAATAAGGATAACTAAATTGCAGCAGCAGTAAGGTAGGAAACCAGAACCTGTTGCAATTCACGGGGATTTCAAAGGATGATCCGCGGTGGTGGAGATGATGGCGGAATTCGGCGACGATCTTTTAAGCAATTGTGGGAATTGCTTTGGGCGGTTGTGGAGGGCTGATGGATGGCAGTGGAAGGGCAGCGAGATGCCAAGAATGCTGCTCTGATACCAGGTGTTAGAACCCTTGCAGATTCTAAACTTGGGGTTGATCTCTTTAGGGGATCGGCCTCCTTGGAACTCTATAGGGGTTCCTCCCTCCAAGTTGCTGCTCAAAGGCTGCAGAAATGATTCATCTATTGCTTAAGAAAAGAGAAGAAATACATGGCTATTTATAGGGCTTCTAAACCCTAACTCCTAATAGGACTCCTACTTAAGACTCTTACTTATAACCAACTCCTAATATGACTCCTAGTCAAGACTCCTATTCCCTTACAACTCCTAATTTTTCTCTAAGAAAACACCTCCTACATGAATGCCCCTCTCAATTAGGACTCTCCTAGCTAGAGTCCTAACAGAATGTCCCTCTCAATTAGGACTCCCCTAGCTAGAGTCCTAACAGTTTTACATGAATGTCCCTCTCAATTAGGACTCTCCAAGCTAGAGTCCTAATAAGTGCCCCCGCCCCGCCGCACAGGCCGCCGCCAACAGGTTGGCGGCGGCGGCGACAACAGCAAAGGGGAGTAGGGCATTAGGGTTTTCTGGTCAAAAGATAGTTTTGCCTCTCGAAATTTAAGAAATTCCAATTTCTGTCTTTTATTTAAATTATGAAAATACCCCCAGGAATTAAGAAATTCCCTATATGTCCCTAATTTTATAAAATACTAATTAATTAAAAAATTTAGTTGATTATTATTTTTATTATTATCTAGTAGTCCTACATAATGATGATTAATTATACATGTGATCTATGATGTTTGGACGGATGATCATGGACCGTGTGATGTGTGTACTTGTGATTATTATTATTGGGGTCTGCGAGCCTCCATTATATTTCTCGTTTATTATCGGGCCTGCGTGCCTATGATTAAGTTGTAATCACATGAGGAGGCGCAACGGGAGCGTGGATGCGATAGCGGGACCCACGAGACGGACGATCGCGATGCATGAAGATGTATCGAGATGTTGATAGAACCGACGAGGACAAGATGGACGATCACAGGGCATGGAGATGCACTGTTGGACACATAGATCTTGATGTGAGTGATTAGGCCCACTGGCTCGGGCCTAATCACATTAGGTTGTGGTCCATGATCATCTGGTATGATTACTTATACACATACTAGATATGTATATATATTTGCATGCGATGTAGATATATATTAAATATGTATATGTGTGACATGTCATATTAGGAGACCAAATCATAAAAACATCTCTCTCGATAATATTAAGTCGGTAAACGTGAGGCAATTAGATTGACTCACGTGGCCTTCCATCGTTATAAGTAGGAACCGATTCCCGGTGTAGGTTGAGTTGGTCAAGTCCTTCGAGACTCACCTATATCGCGATTCGCTATCTCGCTTACGACATAGAGATGTCACCGGTGACCTGAGGACATGGTATGCTTGGTCGAGTCCCAAGAGGGTATATCATCAAATCATACTCATCTTGTAACGAAGGTGTTGACTTAACCGAGCATCATGGTTGGTCGAGTCCCTCGAGACCATGGTGATTTGGAGGCCGATCAGGACGGGAATCACAAGGAGTTGTGATCGGCAAGAGTTGCCTACCTTTTAGGCTTAGTGTGATTGGTCGAGTCCCTCGAGGTTACACTAAGACATTGGATCCTGATCCCCACTAGAAGTCTGCCGGAGACTTCCGTTTCACGTGCTGAGGGTGTCGCGTGACTCGTTAGTAAAATAGTGGGAGCATATTAAGATAGAAGTTCATATCTTGATAGTTTATTTCTTGCAAAATCTGCATGTTATTCATTTCTACTACATCTTTATTTTCAGAAAATGTCACTTTCAAATCCCTTACGTGGCATACTTAATGTCAACTGCCTCACTGGTCCAAATTATACGGATTGGCTCCGTAACTTGAGAATTGTTCTCACGGTGGAGAAAATTGTGTACGTCCTTGATACAGTGATGCCTACGCCCAAAGAAGGGACAAGCAAGGATGAGATTGCTCACAACGTGAAGTACATTAATGACTCCACTCTTGCTTAGTGCTATATGTTGGGCTCTATGACTCCTGAGTTACAGAGACAACATGAAAAGATGGATGCCAGATCCATTCTCCTACATGTCCGCAAATTGTTTGAGGAATAGGGAAGGACTTAACGATATGAGATATCCAAGAGCCTCTTCCGCGCTAGGATGACTGAGGGGACACCAGTTCAGAACCATGTCCTAAAGATGATTGAGTGGATAAAGAAACTCGCAGGTCTAGGAATGGTCCTAGAGGATAACTTGTGTGTGGACATTGTGCTTCAGTCCCTACTAGATTCCTTTTCATAGTTCATAATGAATTTTAATATTAACAAGCTTGAGGTGACTCTCCCAGAGCTCCTGAATATGTTTAAGGAGGTAGAGAGTACTATTAAAAAAGAGAAGTCAGTTCTCTACATTGGTGAGACCAGAAAGAAAAGGAAAGCAGAAAGGTCCCTTAAGAAGGGAAAGGCAAAGGGCAGACCAGGTAAAGCAAAGGTTGCTAAGAAAGACCCAGCAAAGGACAAAGGCCAGTGCTTCCACTATGGTAAAGATGGGCATTGGAAGAGGAATTGCAAAGAGTACCTTGCAGAAAGGGCGAAACAAAAGCTTGATGAAGCTTCAAGTACATTCATGAATGTAAATGTGTTCAAGAGGAAATGAGATGAGATGAACAGTGCATACCTCTGGCATTATAGGCTAGGTCACATCCATGAAAGAAGAATTCAAAAGTTGCTAAATGATGGATATCTAGATCCATTCGACTATGTGTCATATGCAACTTGCGAGCCTTGCCTTTATGGAAAACTGACCAACTCTCTATTTAGTGGAACTGGAGAGAGAGCCACTGAGCTGTTGGAACTCATACATAGTGATGTATGTGAACCCATGTCAACTCATGTCATTGGTGGTTACTCCTACTTCATTACCTTTACTGATGATTTCTCAAGGTATGGATATGTGTACTTAATGAAGTACAAGTTCGAGGCCTTTGAGAAATTCAGAGAGTATAAGAATGAGGTGGAGAACCAGATTGGAAAGAGTATCAAAACTCTTCGATCAAATCGAGGAGGTGAATACTTAAGTACAGAGTTTACTCAGTTCCTCAATGGACACCTCCTTATACACCTCAGCTCAATGGTGTCTTTAGAAGGAGAAATCATACGCTGTTAGATATGGTACGGTCCATGATGAGTTTCGTTGACCTACCCATCTTATTCTAGGGATATGCCCTAGAGACCGCAGCTTACCTTCTGAACAGAGTTCCAACTAAGTTGGTAATGTCTACACCATATGAGATATGGAAAAGGAAGAAGCCTGATCTTAAGGTTGTTAAGATTTGGGGCTGCCCTGCCCAGGTTGAAAGACACAACCCCAATAAGTTAGAATCAAGGATAGAGCGATGCAAATTTATAGGATACCCCGAGGAAACTTGTGGGTATTATTTCTATCATCTCGATGACCAAAAGGTCTTTGTGGCTAAGAGAGTAGTGTTCCTTGAGAAGGAACACATTCTTGGCGGAGATAGTGGGAGCATGATAGAGTTAGCAAGGTTGGAGAACCAAGCTCAAGCACCACTCTACAGCCCGAGTCTGTTCAGGTACCTAATACATAAGTTTCAACTTTACGTAGGTCTGATAGAGTATCCCATCCTCCTGAGAGATATGTGGGACATATTAGAGGAGAGGATGTTGAGGATATTGATTCTTAGACCTACGAGGAGGCTATTATGAGTATAGACTCTGGGAAGTGGCAAGAAGCCATGAATTCTGAGATGGATTCTATGTACTTCAATAAGGTTTGGAACCTAGTTGATGCGCCCGAAGGTATTATACCCATCGGTTGCAAGTGAATCTTTAAAAAAAAGATCAGAGTAGATGGAAAGGTAGAGACCTATAAAGCAAGGCTAGTGGCTAAGGGGTATCGTCAAAGGCAAGGTGTTGACTACGATGAAACTTTCTCACCCGTAGCAATGCTAAAATCCATCAGAATTCTATTGGCTATTGCAGCACACTATGATTATGAGATCTGATAGATGGATGTGAAAATCGCATTCCTCAATGGGAACCTCGAGGAGGAGGTGTATATGATGCAACCTGAGGGATTCGTGTCCAAGAACTGCCCAGATAAGATGTGTAGGTTGCTTAGATCTATTTATGGACTAAAGCAAGCTTCCCGAAGTTGGAACATAAGATTTGATGAGGCAATCAGATCTTATGACTTCGTTAAGAACGAAGATGAGCCTTGTGTGTACAGGAAGGTAAGTGGGAGTGCTATCACCTTTTTGGTGTTATATGTGGATGATATCCTGATCATTGGGAACGACATAGGAATGCTATCCATAGTAAAGGCTTGGTTATCTAGACACTTCTCCATGAAGGACTTAGGGGAAGTATCCTATATCTTGGGAATTTGAATCTATAGAGATAGATCCAAAAGGTTGCTTGGCTTGTCCCATTCTAGGTACATAGAAACCCTTATCAAAAGGTTTGGCATGGAAAATTCTAAGAGAAGTCTCATACCGATGAGACATAGGATATCGCTTTCTATGAGTATGTCCTCAAAGATTTCAGAAGAAAGGGCGAACATGGATATGATACCTTATGCCTCAGCAATAGGGTCTATCATGTATGTCTTGCTATGTACTAGGCCTAATATAGTGCATGCTCCGAGTGTCACGAGCAGGTATCAAGCGGATCCAGGCTTAGAGCACGGGAAAGCAGTAAAGTGTATCCTTAAGTACTTGAGAATGACTAAGGATCTTTTACTAGTATATGGAGGTAGTAGCCTTAAGGTTGAAGGCTACACAGACTCAAGTTTTCAATCTGATGTCAATAATAGCAAGTCGAATTCGGGGTACGTGGACCCCTTGAATGGAGGAGCAGTGTGCTGGAAGAGTTCCAAGCAAAGGAGTACATTGCTGCATCATATGTAGCAAAGGATGGAGTTTGGGTGAAGAAGTTCATCACAGATTTGGGAGTCGTGCCGGGTAGCAAGAAGCCGACTTCTTTATATTGCGACAACTATGGGGCAATTAATAAAATAAGGGAACTCGGGTCTCATCAGAAGTGTTCTGAGGTGGTTCCAGCTTATCAAAGAGATCGTAACCCAAGGAGATGTAATAGTGGAAAGAGTTCCATCCAAAGATAACATTGCAGATCCATAGACAAAGCCATTGTCACAAATTGTCTTTGAGCGTCACAGGGGTCTGATGGGATCAGACATATAGGTGATTGACTTTAGGTCAAGTGGGAGATTGCTAGTCATAGGTGCCCAGCAAGCCAATCACGTGAGTAATGACACGTGTGACTTGATACAGAATCTTTTTGCTTATTTTTTGGCATATATCACTTTATAACTATTGCATATATATATATATATATATATATATATATATATATATATATATATATATATATATATATATATATATATATATATATATATATATATAGTGATGTCCTTGGATTTGTGCAATGGGAATCGGATCGTGATGAGATCATGATAATGAGATCGATTCACCTTTAAACACAGATCCTAAATAATCCCGGTCATAGGTTACTCGAGAGGGACATCGTGATAACCAGACAGACTGGTGTGCTGTATACCCGTCCATATGATGGATGCAATTGGTCTCATAGCTGCTCGTGTAGGGACACTAGGGATACAGTACAGGTGCTCATTGGAGAATGAGTTCACTGATTGATCCGCTTACGGAATGCTGGATAGTTGATGATACCTTATTGTCATATAGCGATTCCGTAATCCTAGTGATATATCTGGTCCTTAGACTTGAGACACCAAGGATGTCCTGTATGAGTGCTCCACTCTTTGATACCAGACTTATCGGTTTGGCTATCCCAGATCTAGTATAGCTGGTCATTGGGATTGGTAGTCGACCTTACAAGGGCTATTGAGTGTCGATAAAGGATCATCCACTCTCGACGTTATGAGAGGAATATCCCATGTGTTCTTGCTCAGACAAATCCCTAGCGAGGATCATTTGGGTTAAGAGAGAAAGAGTTTTCTGGGAGAATCCGATTAGAGCGAGACTCGAGTAGAAACCGTATGGGTCTGACAGCACCATGCTCGATATACGGTCTATGGGATATTAGATGAATGAGGGACTATATGTACACGGTAACTGAGGACAAACAGGTCCAATGGATTGGATTCCCCTGTATCGTCTGGGGACTACGGCGTAGTGGCCTAGTACGTCCGTAGTCGATGAGTCGAGTGAATTATTACAGAGATAATAATTCACTAAGTTAGAAGGAGTTCTGACAGGTATGACTCAGGGCCAGCTCGATATTAGGCCTAGAGGGTCACACACATATGGTAGGCATTGCGATGAGTAGAGGTTCGGATATGAGATATCCGACGGAGCCCTTATCTTATTGTATGCAGATCCAATATCCACTAGGGGAGGACCTATTAGGGTTTGACAAGGGACCTATATAAATAGGAGGAATTCAGAGCCTCATAGGGTAGAGCCTTTGCTTGCCTCTCCTATTCTCCTTCCCCTCTCCACCTCAAAGTAGGCCTGGAGTTTTGAGGAGCGTTGTCGCAGCCCTGCTGTGTGGATCACCGCTAGAGAGGAGGACGCTTGACCTCCTTCACCCTATCCTAAGGATCTGCAAGGAAATAGGGATATACGATCTCCTTAGGTAACACAATCTACTCTATATGTAGTTTTAAGTTTCGCGGATTTTGCGCACCAATCTTCGCACGACGACGAACATCTCTTTTGGAATCGGGGATTTTGTTTTCTTGTTCTTCCGTTGCGCATGTGATGTCGCCCTAAAGATATCCCAACAAGTACCACTGCCCAGACCGGCGGTACCACCGCCTAACATAGTCTTGGAGACTATGCCATAACGGTGCCACCTATTGGGTCACTATTTGGGCCTTCAACTTAGCCCAACACAACCTAATCTTGGGCTCAATTGGCCGCTAATTGAGTTGACCAAATTTCAACCCAGTTATGTGCTAACTACAAATTTTAAGGCATACACTAAGCAAATGAATCTGATTAGTCTAGGTTTCTTCCAGCGAGCTTCTAGCGATCTTCAGCCGAACTTCCGATGATCTCTCGGCAATGTTCCAACGGACTCCCGACAAGCTCCTGGACTTCACAACGATTTTCTTGGTGAGTTCCGATGAGCTTCTTTGGCAAGCTCCTGACTTCTCGGTCAATTCCAGCAAAACTTCTAACGAATGTCCGAACTTCCGACGAACTCTCAAACTTCCAACGAAATCTCGTTCTTGACTCCAGGACATCAGTTTGCTTTATGCCTTGATCGCTGTCATAGTTAATCCTGGACACTTAAAGCCTACTTCGATCTAGACAATTATTACTAAGCTAATCAAGTGTTGTCCGACATGTCATTTGTTCATCGATGCCTCATCCGATTCTTCGACGCATCGTCCTCTCTTGCGGCCTATTGCCCAATTGGCCAATTGAACTCTGCAACTCTGATTTTCTTGGTGCAATTTTTGCTCTTCTTGGCCCGATGCCCGATCCCATTGCCCGAGGTCTTTTGTCGATACGTCGACTAATCCTTCGGCTCGACGTCCAATCTTCTGACATGTTTCTCTCCGGCCCAACATGATTCTTCCTACTTTAATTGTCTCTCCCTGATCAAAGCTTCTTGCATCACTTAAAACGTAAATCAAATTATAAACACTATCAATTGGTTTCATCATCAAAATTTGAGATTCAATAATCTCCCCATTTTTTATGATGACAACCAATTGACGACGGAGTTAACTCCGGGACTTCATTTTACTTTATGCCTTGATCACTATCGTAGTTAATACTGCACACTTAAAGCCTACTTCGATCTAGACAATTATTACCAAGCTATGTTGTCCGGCATATCATTGGTCCATCGACGCCTCGTTTGATTCTTCGGTGCATCATCATCTCTTATGGCCTATTGCTCAATCGGCCAGTTGACCTTTGCAACTCTGATTTCCTTGGCATAATTTTTGCTCTTCTTGGCCTGATGCCCGATCTCATGGCCCGAGGCCTTCTGTCGATATGTCGACCAATCCTTCTGCTCAACGTCCAATCTTCTGACATGTTTCTCTCCGGCGCAACATGATTCTTCCTGCTTTAATTATTTCTCCCTGATCAAAACTTCCTACGTCACTCAAAACATAAATCAAATTATAAATATTATCAATTGATTTTCTCATCAAAATTTGAGATTCAATAGACATATGGATCTAAACTTTAGCCCTTCTAGAAGCACTTCAACAAGTAGTGTCAATATTTGTTTCAACATAGGGTGAAGCCTCACGAAAAATAACTAGTCAGGCTGCAAGATGATTTAGCAACTTAAAATGGCTCCTAAAGTAAAAAGAAAGTTTCTTTTCCACCGTTTCCCAATCTCTTTATGACTTATAAACATTCTTCACTACCAAATTGATCATTGTTCCCTTTGTAATATGGATTCTGATGCTTTCGATCATATCTTTCATGCTTTATCATTTTGGGACCTACTCCATTTTATGCTCTCTTACCACTTGAAATGGTTTGATACATAACACGAGCTTGGTTGGAAGAAGGTTCTGATCTTGATAGATCTTCCAAACTTTGCTATAATGCTACTAATTTTTAATTCCTTTGAAATAATAGAAATAATACCAAACATCACAATCGCTCGACCAAACCTTCGTCTTTGGTTTTTTGTGTTCTATTCATTGCTAATGATAGTTGGTAGGTTGCTTTATTTCCTTTGATCATTAGAGGCAAGATAGCTGCCAATCCAGGTAAGTTGTGATCAATTGAAATAGATAATTCTTTTAACGTGTTCCTTAGTCATGAAGAAAAGTATATTGACATAGCTTTAACTTTGTATAACAAATATATTAATGAGCTATCATATTTGAGTAGGCTGAGTTGAAGACTATGAAACAGCATTGTGGGTTGAAAAAAACATTACAGCATTAGCAAAATCCGTATGAATAGATTATAGCAAATTAGGCATTCCCCTATCAGGCCTTTTTCATTAATTATAGACAAATGATCTTATTCATACTACTTCTCTCGAATAATCAATCGCACTCCACTATTTCTGGTATTGACATATATATGTTTAAGAGCTGCTATCTAAGATCTGCGTTGGTTCATGGGATAAAAGCACCAACTTGCTGTTCTTTTAGTTGTTTTGTGTTTGTGTCACTAATTTATTTTTGTGGCTATTATTTAGTTTCTTATACCTTTTTTTTTGGACCCAAAGATCACAAAACAATAAATCAATTGACCATAAGGGCCTTATTAATAATTGACAAATGATCTTATTCGTGCCACATCTCTTGGTTGCAACCAAACTGGGTTCCATATTTAAGGAATAGCACTCCGCTTTCTCTAGCATTAACAATATGTTTACGAGTTTTTTTTTTTTGGTAAGTAAAAGTAAATAAATTAAGTATGAAGTTTGTGCAAAGTAGCTCTATCTATATAAGCCATAGACAAAAGCCTGATATCTCTTTAGAGCAGTCTAAGAGAGTGCACCCCACCTCAAAAAGGCAGAATTGTCTCACTCCACCAAACTCATCTCCAAAGTAGTCAAACAAAAAGGTAGTTATGACTATACATGCCGTAGACTATGACTCCTTACTATAATCAATAAATGAAAAGTAATATCTAGACAAACTAGTTGTGAATACATTGTATTATTAAAGTAGATAACTACGGCATACATACAATATTCCTGAGATCATTAACTGATAGCATATAACTACAAGATATTTTCTTCCTATTGCATACAAAGGGAGCATCTGTTAACAATATAAATACTTCTCTTTATATTATCTATTGTATGTAGTTTGATAAGAAGGATCTGTCATGTGTATAAAAATATCGTTGTGAGCCCATGTTTATGAGCTCTTATGCAAGAACCATGGGATAAAAGCACCACCTTGTTGTTTCAGTCGTTTTGTGTTTCCTGATATTACTAAACTATTTAGTTGATTTTTCTTCTTTCGTGTTGTTAGGGTTCTTTGGTATCATCGACTGGATTGAGATGTGGTCTGTCATGAACTTAAGCATCCTTTAGTAGTTTTATTATTGTTATAAAATTCTATTTTTTTATGAACCTAGAAGGTCACGCAGAGAACTATGTCAATAATAATAGCTGCAAGAAAGGGTTTAGTGTTTGCTAATATTTGAAACATTTGTTGTGAAAGCAAAGCTAATCAGTAAAGGTAAGATCTGGGCTGTTGGTTATCATTGTGTTTGAAACATTAATTATAAAAGGAAAGTAGAATTTGGGTTTCTTAGTTTCTTTAGTTGATTCTTGGTCTGCTCAGGATGAGTTCTAGTTTCTTCAGTTGATTCTTAGTCTGCTCAGGATGAGTTCTAGTTTCTTCTATCGGTTCTTATTCTGCACAAGAGTAGTATATGATGTATGGTATGTCAGATTATTAGGGGTCCTGACATGATAGTCAGTTTCAATGAGTTCAGCTTGTTGGTTCATCAATTTCATACATGAAATGGTTCTGGATTTTGGATCCGCATTTTGTCAGTGTCATGAGCAAGCTCTGGTATTCTAATTGATTAGGTTTTTAATGTACTGATACTCTTCTCCAAGGAACCATACTCTTAGCTTTTGCAATTGAAGAATGTAATTGTTGTGATTAGTCAAAAATGGTTTTAGTGTTCTGATACTCTTCTGGAAGGGAACCATACTCAGCTAGAATATGGGCATTTGCAATTGCAGAATCTAATTTGTTGTAATTGGTCGAATAGGCTTTCTTATAATAACATGTAATTAGTAGGATTGGCTTCACGTGGGATGCTAATTAACAGTGCTTTTGAATTGGCTGACTGAAGAGTTTTGTTATGCTCATGCAAAGTTTGTAAAATTTGTTTGTGTTTAGGAGGAAAGCCAATTATCATTCTTTTTGCAGCCTCAAAAAAATTTGTCATGTTGGGCTTTTGAAGTTGATCTTGTGATTGCTTGACAACCATCAGTATCTTGTGGTATAGATTAGCTTATGTGTAAGGTTCAGATAGATGGTGCAGGTTTTATTATGTAAAGAAATAGAACACTTCGCCTATAAGCCTTGGTGTCATTATTATTCTTTTTCCATTTCCTTGCTTGGTTGGCAACATGAGCATTGGTATTGGTAGCGGATCATGTAAATGTGAAGCTTGTTATATTGGGTTGAAGCTGCTAATAACTGGATTGATGGTTCTTTGTTTGGTTGATTGGTCGACTGATCATCCCAATGGCATTGGAATAGTTGATTCAATTTGTTAGGACTGACCGTTGGTTGTCTAGTCATTGAGTTATTAGTTGGGACTGACCGTTGAATAATGCTGCAGCATGATTATAGTTTATAGGATAATGGCACTGGAACAGTTCGTTGGTGAAGATGTGAAATAGTGGTACAGGTTTTAGGTTGTCCTAAGGTTCAGTTTGACAGAGCTTTGCTAATCAACCACCCCTACCATGTGTTCTTGTTCTTATTTCAATGTTTTTTTTATATTAAGTTTGGTTTGACAGCGTTTTGCTAATGGCAGATGTTGCTTATAGTTTGTCTCAGGTAAGGTTCAGTTTGAGGGTTTTGCTAATCGACCACCCCTACCTTGTTATATTTCGTTGTTCTTATTTCAATGGTTTTCTACATTAGGTTTGGTTTGACAGATTGGAGTGACTGAACAAATGTGTCATTGTATGTACCTTTGCACTTATATGCCTTATGTTGATTGCTGGTTGCTTAACGTTGATTGTTTGTAAGTTCTTTTGTAGCTTCATACTGCCATCACAAGATATTAATGTTTTTTTTAAAGTAAAAGTAGATAGATTAAGTATGAAGTTTATACAAAATAACTCTGTCTACATAAGTCATGGACAAAAGCCTAATTTCTCTTTAGAGCAATCTAGAAGAGTGTACCCCACCTCATAAAGGTGGAATGGTCTCACTCCACCAAACTTATCTCCAAGAGTAGTCAAACAAAAAATACCGATGACTACACATGCTATAAACAAACTATGACTCCTTACTATAATCAATAAATAAAATATATTTTTTAGACATGCCTAAACTAGCTATGAGTACTTCGCATTATTAAAGCAGATAACTATAGGATACATACAATTCATCAACATTATTCCCGAGATCATTAACTGATAGGAAAATTGAATCGGATAAAAATATCTTTCTCTCTTCGTGTGAAGTGCTCCATTTTCAAATCTTTCTCCATACATGATCTTAAGTCTCTAAGAATCTCTATCAGAAGCTCAGTATTATTTGTGTTTCGACATTCAAAGATTCTACGATATCTCTTCTTCCAAATTCATCAAATAGCACATCTGAAAGTAACCCTTGCTAGTTGTATAAGAGACCATTTTCTTGAGAAGCTTTGCATGAATTTGCCTAATTTTTAATACAAATTTGGCTGCGGTAGCTTGTTGAGTTTAAATCTCTGTAGAATCTCCTTCCATATCTAATTAGTATAGTCATAAACAAAATAGTGGTGGTTAATACTTTTTTCCTGTTGCATACAAAGGGAGAATCCGTTAACAATATAAATACCTCTTCTTTTCATATTATCTATTATAGGTAGTTTGGCAAGAAGGGCCTGCCATGTGCATAAAGAATATATTTGTGAACTTGGTTGGTCCCATATCCAATTGCTTGGGATCTACTTGTTGTTCTTTTGCCTGATTTGATTCCATGCTGATATAGCACAAAATTTATCATTGCCATAAGGCCAAATAAGTATATTTGATGAGTTATTCCTGATTGGAATAGCTGTAATAATCGATTAGAGTGATAACATTTCATGAGAAATGAGATTAGGGATACACCATATATCGTTAGTAATGAACTCAGAAACCTTCCAATTTTTGTGAGCCCCAAGATCTCTTTATACTCTATTACCATATAATTGAAAGATACTCTTCTCATTTACCCAAGAATCATACCACATATTAGTGTTGGTCCTAGAAGAGATTGTATAGAAAATATATTTAATTAGTCAATTTCTTATCTTCAATATTTCTTTCCAAGCTTCTTAGTACCGTTACAAATGCTTGAATTTAGAGTGGATACTTTTGTCTAGTCGTATAATAATTTGAAAACTTTTGTGTCTTCACATTACTTGTCTAAATGGATAAGAGGGGGTGGGCATTGTTGTAGATAATGCATGCGAGTGGACGATCGTAATGTGCTGCTTGTGAACGTGGATGCTTGGCCGTGGGTTTTTGTTGTGTTATAATTTGAGATTATCGTTGGTTGTCTCTGTGTTTATTTTGACATAATTTTTAGGTTTGTTGCTTAACACTGCCATCGCCGGTCTCAAGCCTGGATGAGAAAACGTGGAGGGGGCAATAGCTGATCGGTACCTCTGTCTGTTGTAAACAATCCAAATGATCTGCGAGTATCACAACATGAGTGCATTGCCCAATCAGCCCATAGGAGCAACTTGTATGACTTTCAAGTTTGACTTTCAAAATTCGAACTCAAGAGATAATATTTCTATTTGAGGTTTCTGTGTAGTGTACATTGTATGTATAATATCTTTTCAAAATCGAATGTTTTTTCAAATTAGAACTTTTTCTAGGGTAATATTTCTATAGATGTATTTGAACTTCTATGTTTAGAGTAGCAAGTCTTAGATCATTTTTTTTGGTGAATAGTAGATGAGTTTGTGAGAGTGTCATTCAAAAATTAAATCTTCTTGGTTTCCCTTGAAGTATAAGATGTACATATATTTTTTTTTAAAACTATATTTAGTCTGATGGCATCATAAACCAAATTACATCAACACTATCAAATAAAACATTTCTTGATGAGATTTATAATGATATAGAAGTTTATGATCATGACATTAGTTTATAGCTTCTCCCCCATTATTATCAACAAAAAGAGTAGAGTATACAAATAATCTAAATAGTCTTCATAAGTCATTAAACATCACTGATGTATAAGCCATGAATACTAAAAAGTTACAAGAAAGATAGATTATAGATCATAAGCCATGAGCACTAAGAAATCAAGAAAAATATGCCATTAAAAATAATAAGTTAAGAGAAATATACATAATAAGCCATGAAACCTAAGAAGTCATGAGCAAGATGTCATAAAATCCAACATAAATTATAAACACATTCATGAGAGAGACAATATAAGTCAAATCTTTGGATACTTTTCCCACTTTGTATTTATAAAAAATAATATTACATAAATGATCCAAAATTTTCAAACTTAATTTCCTTCCATGATAAGTCATTTTTGTGAGTTTCTAAATGTGATGTCCACTTTCTAAAATTCTCATTGAGTAGATCGAAAGACCCAACAATTGAATGTAAGATATCAATAAAACAAACTTAGTCGACTCAAGCAAGACAACTAAAGAACTTAAATGACATGAACGAGTAGATCATCCATATTAAAAAATATTAGAATACTTCTTCCCTTCATCGTTAGCTAAAAGAAGTATGACAAACTTGTAACTTGTTGAATAATTGATGAGTTTATTGGACTGATATATTTTTAAGATAAGTTGTTAAAATAGATAGAAGAAGGAAGAATTATTGAAAAAGCTGTAAGGGAGGATTTCCTTTTCTCTTCCTATTTATATAGGTTGAGAGGGAGGATTTTCCTCAATATAGTAGAGAGATTTCCTCATACACTTAGGGAAATCTCATCAACATAGTAGAGAGATTTCCTATCTGTTAAATCTCGTATTTTGATGATTAAACCAATTGATAATTATTTATAATTTTAATCTGTATTTTGAGTGACGCAGGATGTTTCGATCAGGATGAGACAATTAAAGCAGGAAAAATCATGTTGTGCCGGAGGAAAATGTTGGGGGGGGTGGGGGGGGGGGTGAATTAGTGCAGCGGATTAAAACGTCGGTTTTGACAAATCTTTCATACGATAAAAATCGAACTCGGAAGTGCTTAACTTGAAAGCGTATTCGTAAAGTTATGCAGCAAAGGTAATAAGGAAATAAAGCACGTAAGAAGGTTTGCAGTAATGTAAATAGCAATAATGAAATACAAACCAGAGATCACGTCGATTTTAAAGTGGTTTGGTCAAATGACCTACATCCACTTGTGAGGCCCTCTTCGATGAGGCTCCCACCTTCCACTAGTAAATCTCTTGAAGGGGAAGGGTAAATACCCCTCTTACAACTTTTTACAGGCGGTTCACACTCTTACAAATTTTCAGCAAGAAAGAAGGAGGTGAACACTCTAGCAAATTGAAAACAAGATTTGCTAAGACTTTTCTAAGACCTTTCTCTCAATCAATTGCTTCTCCAAAAGTTGTAATCTCAACTGAGATTTGAGGGGTATTTATAGGCCTCAAGAGGATTCAAATTTGGGCTCCAAAATTTGAATTCTCTTTGGTTCCCGATGCTAGCGGTGCCATCGCCTGTCAGTGGCGGTGCCACCGCCTATCAGTGTCTAACACTGAGAGTGGACTGGCGGTGCCACCGCCTAGCCAAGCGGTGCCACCGCCTAGCTCTCGGGTGCTGGGCGGTGCCATCGCCCAGTCTGGCGGTGCCACCGCTAGACCCTTCGGTTCACTGGTTGGGCTCCAAACTTAGCCCAAACCAGTCCGAACTCGGGCCCAATTGGCCCCTACTTGGGTTATAGGATTAACACCTAATTCTAAACCTAATTAACGTGCTAACTACAAATTTTAAAGATATTTCCTAAGCTATTATAAAGTCCGCAAGTCAAGACTTTTTCCGGCGAGCTTCCGGCGAACTTCCGATGGTCTCCCGACGAACTCTCGGAAACCATTCCGCGGACTCCCGGCAAGCTCCTAGACTTCACGATTTGATCTTGGCAAGTTCCAACGAGCTTCTTCGGCAAGCTCCGATCTTTCTCGGCGAGCTTTGCGAACTTCCAACGAACCTTCCGGCGAGCTTCCGAAAAACCCTTCGGCAAGCTCCCTACTCATTCTCGGCTAGTTCCGGTAGCATTCCTAACGAACCTTTGGACTTTCGTCGAACTCTCGAACTCGCAACAAATCCTTCGTGCTTGACTCCGACACTTTGTTTCGCTTTATGTCTTCATCGTTATCGTAGTTAAACCTGCACACACAAACCAAAACTCTACTCCGATCTAGATAATTATTACAAAGCAAATTGACATTCTGTTGCCCGGCACGTCATTGGTTGGCGCTTCATCCGATTCTTCGACGCATCGTCCTCTCTTGCGGCTTGTTGCCCAATCGGCAATTGACCTCCTTAACCCCTTTATCCTTGGTGCAATTCCGCTCTTGGCCCAATGCCCGACGTCCAAAGCCTTCTGCCATCCAATATCCTAACGTGATCTCCTCCGACGCAACGTCAATTCCTCCTGCGTTAACTGTCTAATCCTGATCGAGTAGACCTGCATAACTCAAAATGCAGTTAAACATCTAAACACAATCAATTAGTTTCATCATCAAAATCCGAGATTCAACAATCTCCCCCTTTTTTATGATGACAACTAATTGATGACTAACGGAGTTAACCTTAACTCCCCGGAGTTTAACCAAACTCCCCCTATCAATATGCCATTGATAGAACACTTGGATTATCCCATATCCAAGTAACATTCATCACATGTTATGAAAAACATTTAAACCATCATGCAAATATATATAAATATTCAATTCAATGCATGAAGTCATCAATATACTTCTCCCCCTTTGTCATCAACAAAAAGGAGAAGTTCCTACTCTTATGTGTTTAGAGATAAAAAGTTCCATACATTGCATGAAAAACATAGTATCAAATTTTATCGTCATGCAATCTAGCAATTAAAGATGTGTAAGTTTAGCATGTTTGCTTTTTTTTTTGAGATAACAACTAATTGCTTCTCTTTAGACTACAAGCTAGCAATTTTCATGATATGCAAGTTTCAAGCTAGCAAATTTTTGCTTCCTTTGCAATGTTTGAACTAGCAATTTTGCTTCCATAACAAGTTAGCATGTTTTGAGATAGGCAAGATAGCACATTTGCTTTTTTTTTTTTTGAGATAGCAACTCTTTTGAGATAGTGATCTTAGCAAATTTTACATCATGCAAGGTAGCAAATTTTTGTGATGTTCAAGATAGTAAGTTCTTTCTTCTCTTTTGAGAAGTACTATTTTCGCTTCCTTTACAAAGTGCAAGCTAGCAAAGTGTTTGAAAAAGTGATCCAGTTTTGCAACATACAAGCTAGCAAAAATTTCGAAAGCAAATACAAGAAAGCTTTCTTGTTGAAGTGTGTAAGCTATTGATTCTTGCTTCCTATTGTAATGTGCAGGTTGCAAGTCTTGCTTCTTGAGATAGGCAAGATAGTGATGTTCAAGAAGACAACTTTTGCTTCTTGAAATAAGCAAGTTAGCAATCTTTGCTACTTAAGATAGGCAAGCTAGCAATCAAGTTTTTGCATCTTCTTGACTTGTGCAAGCTAGATATCTCCCCCTTTGTCATTGTCAAAAAGAAGAGAAGACCCTTTACATCAATTATGACAAAGGTAAGTATCAATCTTATTTGTGCATCATCATATTTTCAAATTAGAATATGCACATTTTTAAAAACCTTATATTCATTCATACACGATATTGAATAAATCAATCAACATTATGAGGATATCATACATGATACTAAATTTTTTAACTATTTGTCAACATTTTGATCATGATACCAAACATTCATCATTTAGAGTATTCATGATACAAAACATTAAATCAATATTTATAATACATCATTTTAGCAACAACTCATAATATTTTAAATCATGATTTACATCATATGTAATACATCACATCATAATTAGAAAACACAAGTATTGCATACATCATTGCAAATCATAAATGTTTCATATCATGATGGTATCAATTTGTCAAATTATATCCTATCATGCATGATCAAAACTTCTCCCCATTTGTATTTCATGCATAATTTCACTTCATCACATTAGGAGTATCAAGAGGAATTAATTGGGTGATGAGATAAATATTTCACGAATACATGGAATTGTATAAAAAATCATATCATAAATGTTTCATACATTCATATCATCACATGAAGGAATATAAACAAAAATTAGTGATGAGATATTACTTCATGAATACAATAAAATTCATATAGCATATCATGGTTTATTAGAATTAGTCTTCCTTTCGGTGAATAGCAAAATGAATAGTAGGAGAGCAAGATCTCAATTCATGCACATCAAATATTCAATCATCAAAATCATGATTCATCTAGAATATTCTCCTCTTTAAATATTCAAAAAGAGAATCATGATGAATATTCTTGGTTTACATAAAGTTTCAAAACATAATTATCAAGATCATGAATACTAAAAGACTATGAAACATTTCGACAAATCTCCTTTTAAATAGAAAACAATCTTGATTCATAAAGGATTTCATGTTATAAATTTCAAGAGATCAAGATCGTGATTTCGATAAAAATTTATTCAAATTTAAATCATCAAAATCATTATCAAAATCCAAGAGATTCACAAAGATGATACAAATGGATTCATCAAAATCAATAAGATTGAGCAAAATAATTTTCAAGAATGTTTTCCTCTTTTCGATTGTTTCAAAACATATGATTTTGTTTCATTTATGCCAAATAAAAACATGTATCATGTTTAAAACCGAAAGAGTTTTATTTCAACAAAGATCAATAAGGTACTTTCATTATGGTAAAAATCAATAATCCATAAATCGTAAGATTCATCATGCATAATTTCGAGTTATTAAGCATGATCAATATGCATGACACTAAAACATGGTTTCAAAATGTTTAATATTTTTATTACACAATTTCATCATTATGCATCATTATATATAACTTTACAATGTCATGCATAAAATCGTCAAATCATAGTATTAAAATATTAATATTTTCATTACAACTTTATGCATCATTAAGTATACAATTGTCAAGCATGACACTTCGCTATTTTATATAAGCATGCCTATTTCATTTATGTTAAATCAAAACATACATCATTTTTTAAAGCCACTTTTATGTCAAATCAAAAAATGCATCATTAGGCATGATCATTATGCATTACTTCAAATCAAACATGATTTCATTTATTTTCAAAATATTTATCATGATAAAGCATATAAGCCAAAGAAACTATTAAACATAAAGCATATTCATCAATGATGGTTTCATTGAGTATAAAGTATTTTCAACCAAAATCATTTGTTATTTGTTGTAGTCATACATTTTTCTTTTTAGGTGAATCTATCTTTTAATACTTAGTTTGCATACAAAAGCCGTGCATCATTTTCTAAAGCAACTTTCATCATGGTATGAATCGATAACCCATAAATCGTAAAAGATCATTATGGAAATCATCAATAATCAATAAACTATAAATTACCCAAAACTCATCATTATCATGCATAGCTTCAAAAAATAAATTTATTTGGCATGATATCATATTTCATAAGGCATTTTTAATCAAAATCATTTTGTTTATCATAAACACACAATTTTCATGATTATCTTCAAAATTACTAGAATGATAAGCATGATTTCTATTATTTTTTTTTTCATGTAATTTTTAAGAAAATTAATCCTAAACTAAATTAAAAATAACTCATTAAAAGTATTATGTAATTTCAAAATAATTCAAGAGAGTTGAGTTACTTACCTTATAGTCGAAGCTCGTCAAAGCCCAATTCGCTGTTTCACCTTTGGAAGTTTTTGATTCATCCTCGGTTGCCTTCCACTTCTTTGGCTTCTTCCTCCGTTCAAGTTCATTGTTTATTTTAGATTTTTGTTTAATAAATTTATTAAGATTTAGTGTTCGAAGTTCAAGTTCATCATTGTCCTCATCACTTGAGTCATCGCTCAAGTGGTATTCATTTGTCCGGAGTTCCAAATCCTTCCTGTTCTTTGGAAGGTGATTTTGTTCATCATGTTCATCATGTGCACTATGCACCATTTCATATGTCATCAACGAACCAATTAGTTCTTCAAGTGGAAAAATATTTAAATCTTTTGTTTCTTGTATTGCGGTTATTTTAGGATCCCACCTTTTTGGAAGGGATCTTAAGATCTTGCTTACGAGATCAAAATTCGAAAAAGATTTACCAAGTACTCTTAGATTATTGACGACATCCGTAAAACGGGTGTACATGTTGCCTATAGTCTCGCTTGGTTGCATTCGAAAAAGCTCAAAATCATGCAATAAAATGTTAACTTTCGAGTCTTTGACTCTACTAGTTCCCTCGTGCGTGATTTCAAGTGTTCGCTAAATATCAAAAGCCGTTTCACACTTAGAAATCCGATTGAACTCATTTTTGTCCAAAGCGCAAAATAAGGCATTCATAGCCTTTGCGTTTAAAGAAAAATACTTCTTCTCCAAATCCGACTATTCGTTCATCGGTTTAGAGGGAAGTTGAAAATCGTTTTCAATGATATTCCATAAATCCAAATTCATAGAAATCAAGAAAACTCTCATTCGAGTTTTCCAATAAGTGTAGTCCAATCCGTTAAACAACGGTGGATGAAAAACCGATAAGCCCTCTTGAAAGCCATGAAGAGCCATTTCTCTAGGGTGTAAATCCGAAATGAGAAATACCGGGCTCTGATACCAATTGTTAGGATTAGAGCGGCACTAAGAGGGGGGGGGGGGGGGGGGGGGGGTGAATTAGTGCAGCAGATTAAAACGTCGGTTTTGACAAATCTTTCGTACGATAAAAATCGAACTCAGAAGTGCTTAACTTGAAAGCGAATTCGTAAAGTTGTGCAGCAAAGGTAATGAGGAAATAAAGCACATAAGAAGGTTTGCAGTAATGTAAATAGCAATAATGAAATGCAAACCAGAGATCACCCTGATTTTAAAGTGGTTCGGTCAAATGACCTACATCCACTTGCGAGGCCCTCTTCGATAAGGCTCCCATCTTCCACTAACAAATCTCTTAAAGGGGAAGGGTAAATACCCCTCTTACAACTTTTTACAAGCGGTTCACACTCTTACAAATTTTCAGCAAGAAAGAAGGAGGTGAACACTCTAGCAAATTGAAAACAAGACTCGCTAAGACTTTTCTACGACCTTTCTCTCAATCAATTGCTTCTCCAAAAGTTGTAATCTCAGCTGAGATTTGAGGGGTATTTATAGGCCTCAAGAGGATTCAAATTTGGGCTCCAAAATTTGAATTCTGTTTGGTTCCCGATGCTGGCGGTGCCATCGCCTGTCAGTGGCGGTGCCACCGCCTGTCAGTGTCTAACACTGACAGTGGACTGGCGGTGCCACCGCCCAGCCAAGCAGTGCCACCGCCTGGCTCTCGGGTGCTGGGCGGTGCCACTGCCAGACCCTTTGGTTCATTGGTTGGGCTCCAAACTTGGCCCAAACCAGTCCGAACTCGGGCCCAATTGGCCCCTACTTGGGTTATAGGATTAACACCTAATCCCAACCCTAATTAACGTGCTAACTACAAATTTTAAAGACATTTCCTAAGCTATTACAAAGTCCGCAAGTCAAGACTTTTTTCGGCGAGCTTCCGGCGAACTTCCGACGGTCTTCCGACGAACTCTCGAAAACCATTCTGCGGACTCCTGACAAGCTCCTAGACTTCACGATTTGATCTTGGCGAGTTCCAACGAGCTTCTTCGGCAAGCTCCGATCTTTCTCGGCGAGCTCTGCGAACTTCCAACGAACCGTCCGGCGAGCTTCCGAAAAACCCTTCGGCAAGCTCCCTACTCATTCTCGGCTAGTTCCGGTAGCATTCCTGACGAACCTTCAGACTTTCATCAAACTCTCGAACTCGCAAAAAATCCTCCGCGCTTGACTCCGACACTTTGTTTCGCTTTATGTCTTCATCGTTATCGTAGTTAAACCTGCACACATAAACCAAAACTCTACTCCAATCTAGATAATTATTACAAAGCAAATTGACATTCTATTGCCCGGCACGTCATTGGTTGGCGCTTCGTCTGATTCTTCGGCGCATCATCCTCTCTTACGGCTTGTTGCCCAATCGGTAGTTGACCACCGCAACCCCGATATCCTTGGCGCAATTCCGCTCTTGGCCCAATGCCCGACGTCCGAAGCCTTCTGCCATCCAATATCCTAACGTGATCTCCTCCGACACAACGTCAATTCCTCCTGCGTTAACTGTATAATCCTGATCGAGTAGACCTGCATCACTCAAAATACAGTTAAACATCTAAACACAATCAATTAGTTTCATCATCAAAATATGAGATTCAACAGAAAACATGTCAGAAGATTAGACGTCGGGCCGGAGGATCGGTCGACGTATCGACAGAAGGCTTCGGGCCAAGAAGAGTGGATATTGGGCTAAGGATATCGAAGTTGCGGAGTCAACTGGTTGATTGGGCAATAGGCCGTAAGAGAGGACGATGCGCCGAAAAATCGGACGAAGTGTCGAGGGACCAATGACATGCCAAATAACATGATTAATACTTAGTATTAATTGTCTAGATCGAAATATGTTTTACATGTGCAAGATTAACTACGATAGCAAGTCATAATGCAAAATGAAGTCCCGGAGTCAAGGACGCGATTTCGTTGAGAGTTTGAGAGTTCGTTGGAAGTTCGGACATTCTGTTATAGCCTTAGCTAGAATTGCTTAAGGCGTGAGGCACCCTTGCGGCCAAGACGCGAACTTAGCTTGCGTTGCCTAAGTCGCGAGGCACCATTGCGACAAAGACGCGAACTGAGCTTGCGTTGCCTAAGTCGCGCTTCGCCCTTGCGATATTGCTCCGCAAAGATCAGCCCACTTGTAACCTCTCGCAAGTCTCGAAGGACCTGTAAAAGAGAAAGTTGATTAGTTCGAAAGAACGAGCGACGGACAAGTCCCGACGTCTCGCGAAAAGGGGAAGCTTTACAAGCAATTCTGCGAGCACCTTGTGTGCATAAGAGGAAAGAGGGAGAGGGGGAAACAAGGACTTTAGAGGGTTGAACAAACAGCTGTAAGTCCACAAACAACTGCTCACCGAGTGCTAGGCACGACAACAAGTTTCCGTCAAGGTAACGTGCGAACTTGCAAAAGGTTATTCAATGCCCGACACTATACCGAAGCCCCATCTAGCCCTGTGCCACCTGAGGGGTTCAAAGGGGCTGAGATGGCTGACGTTTTGGTAAGCGGAGGTGGGCTACAGAAAACAGCCCGCGGCACATGAAAAAGGAGCTATTTTGGGGCTGTTTTGCTCGATTTGGTGAGCGATCACTTTGTAGCGCTGCAACTTATTTGAACTTACATTTTTATAAGTAAAATGACTCAAAACCAAGGCAAAACAGGCTGCCAAGTAGTTGTACATGTAGATGAGAGCGACGAACGGTTCATTGAACGGAGTTGTTGCGGGTGCGCGACGACCGTTCGTGACATTCTCCCCCACTTAAACTGTCGACGCCCTCGTCGACGCTTGTTTGTAGTTGTTGATGATCGCTTCTTCATATCATGGGGTGTCTTCAGGCTCCCAACTGGCTTCAGTTCGGGGAAGCTTTCACCACTTCACAAAGTACTCTGTTTGCTCAGCTCCATTAGGTAGCTTTATCTTGTGGTCCGCCAGAATGGTTTCAACTCGCTTCTCGTAGGAGGCTGTGATGGGAGGTAGCCGAGTTGGAACACTTCGAGAAGCATCTTGCGGATCCGAGTGTTATGCTTTTAGGTTGTTGGCGTGAAGAATGTTGTGAATTTTGAACCACGTAGGCAGTTGCAACTTGCACACCAATCCTTTATGGACTTTGTTCCTAAAGAATTGGAGTGATGCTAGTTGGAGCTTTACCAACACCAAATCGCCAACCTTGAACTCTTGCAGTCGCCTTCCCAAGTTTGCCCACTTCTTCATTCTTTTTGTCGCCTTCTCCAAGTAAGCCCGCACAATATCTGCATTTCGGTGCCACTCCTTTGCAAAGTGGTAGGCTGATGGACTACTCCCAATAGATCCAATTGCCATGGTGTGAGGAGTTGACGGTTGTTGTCCGGTAATGATCTCGAAGGGGCTCTTGTTAGATGTAGAGCTCCGTTGCAAGTTGTAGGAGAATTGGGTAATGTCCAACAACTTCACCCAATCTCGTTGGTTGGCACTCACGTAGTGCCGGAGATATTGCTCCAGGAGCAAGTTTATCCTCTCAGTTTGGCCATCTGTCTGGGGGTGAAGACTTATGGAGAAGTATAACTTGGATCCCAATAGTTTGAATAACTCGGTCCATAATCGTCCTAGGAACCGAGCATCCCGATCACTGATGATATTGTGCGGGACTCCCCAATACTTTACCACATCCTTCATCATTAGCTTGGCCGCCTCCTCTACTGAACAGTGTAGGGGAGTAGCAATGAAAGTTGCATAGTTTGAAAATCGATCGACTACCACGAGTATCGATCCGAGTCTCCCTACTAGTGGCAAGCTCGATATGAAGTCTAAGGAAATGCTCTCCCACGGCCTTTCTAGTATAGGCAACGACTCCAAAAGTCCCACCGGCTTCCGTTGCTTCGCCTTGTCTTGTTGGCAAGTGAGGCATGTTCGGACATATTCCTCCACATCAGTCCCCATCTTCGGCCAGTAGAAGGCCCTCTCTACGAGAGCCAACGTTCGATGAATACCTGGGTGTCCAGCCCAAAGGGAATCGTGACACTCTCTTAAGAGTTCACGCCTCAAATTGTCCACTCGAGGAACATAAACTTGATTTCCTTTTGTGTACACGAGTCCCTCCTAGATCCAAAATCATCGTGCCTTACCTTCTTTGATGAGCTGTATCAGGAGAACTACTTGGGAATCACCAAACAGTCCATCCTTGATCTTGGAAAGGAAGTTGGAGTGCAATTTACTTGCTTGGCCTCCACCCTCCAATTGTACGATATTCACACACTCCACTTTCCGACTCAATGCATCGGCCACGACATTTGCCTTCCCAGGCTTATACTCCATTGCCATATCAAATTTAGCCAAGAAGTCCTACCACTGTGCTTGTTTTGGGGAAAGTTTCTTTTGTGTTTGGAAATAGCTCAGAGCGATGTTGTTTGTCCTCAGCACAAATTACGATCCGAGAAGGTAGTATCGCCAAACTCATAGATAGTGGATCATTGCTGTCATCTCCTTCTCATGCACCAGATACCGCCGCTCGGTCTCGTTGAGCTTGCGGCTCTCGTAGGCCATCGGATGACCCTCCTGCATGAGTACTCTCCCAATAGCGAAGTCCGAAGCATATGTATGGACTTCAAAAGGCTCCCCATAGTCTAGCAATTTGAGCACTGGTTCTTCCATAACAGCAGCCTTCATATCTTGGAATGTTATTTCACATTTGTTCGACCACTTCCAAGGCTACTCCTTCTTTAGTAACTCCGTCAGTGGAGTTGCACGCTTCGAGTACCCCACTATGAAGTGTCGATAGTAGTTGACGAAACCAAGGAAGGATCTCAACTCTAACACCTTTTTTGGAGTTCGCCATTCCGCAATTGCTTGCACTTTTGATTTGTCCATGCGAATGGAACCATCACCGATTCGATGCCCCAAGAATAAGATCTCCGTTTGGGTGAAGTAGCATTTCTCCCTTTTTACGAACAAAGTGTTCTCCCGGAGAACCTTGAAAATTGTCCGAAGATGCCGAACATGCTCCTCGAGCGTTTGGCTGTATACGACGATATCGTCTAAGTAGACGACTATGAACTTTTCTAAATACTCCTTGAATAGTTGGTTCATGAGAGTGCAGAACGTGGCCAGAGCGTTGGTTAAGCCGAAAGGCATCACCAAGAACTCAAACGCTCCATACCTGGTCACACTGGTAGTCTTCGCTTCGTCGCCTTCAGTAATGTGCACTTGTCAATACCCCAACCGAAGGTAGAGTTTCGAGAAATACTTAGCTTTGCCCAACTAGTCGAACAAGTCCGCGATGAGCAGGATGGGATACTTGTTCTTCACTGTCACTTTGTTAAGGGCTCGGTAATCGACGCATAGTCGGAGGCTCCCATCTTGTTTCTTCTGGAAGAGAACTGGAGCTCCGAAATGTGCTTTAGAGCTGCGGATGAGACCACCGCTTAGCAGTTCACCTAATTGCTTTCTGAGTTCAGCCAACTCTGGTGGGGGCATGCGGTAGGGTGGTCTCGCTGGAGGCTTCACTCCTAGCTCTAGCTCGATGTTGTGATCCATGCCTCTGCGTGGTGGAAGAGTCTTCAGCAACTCAGGTGGCATAACATTAGTGAATTCTTTCAGGACGTTTGCCACTACAGTAAGTTCTTGAATGGCCTTTTCGTCGAGTGGCTCTAGCTTCATAGCAGCCACGAAGGTTAATTTACCTTTTCGCACCCCTTTCTTCAGTTGTAATGCCGATATATGTTGGGGTTTCTTGGTTCCTCTCCGAGAGACGGGAACCACGCAGGGGTCGTCACCTCCCATCATACACAAGGAGTTTAGGAACAGCATAGGCACCAACTTCGCTGCGTGCATGAACTCCATTCCAAGAATCACATGGAAGTCATCCAATAGCACTGCCATCATGTTGGTGTTCCTGCTCCATGTTCCGATCTTGATGGGAACTCCCTTTGCCAACCCGGAGATTCGCCTGGCCTCTGAGTTCACCGCCTTCATTCGACTTGGGCTCTTCTCCAAGATCAACCCAAGTCGCTTTGCTTCTCGATCGACTATGAAGTTGTGGGTAGCACCCGTGTCCACCATTGCATGAGTTGTATGGCCATTGAGCTTAATGTCTACATACATCAGCTCGCCACTTCCTGCTTTTTGTTGCCTTGTCTTTGGGTTCTCCCCCACTTGACCCCACATGGCGTTCAACAAATGTATGACTCCCATCCGGGGTCCTTGCGACTCATCATCATCGTTGTTGGCTTCAGAACTACTCGAACTAAGAGCGATAGCCTTGCCCTTGTCTGATTTGGGAGGGTGGATGGAAGCTGTTAAAGCATTGAGTGCCTATTTTTTGGGCACTCCCTCACCATATGTGGCCCTCCACATAAGAAGCATCCGCCAGGTTTTGAGGCCTTGCATTTCGGGCTTGGCCGTTTGTGGGAACTCTTCTTCTTTTGTTCACCACCGAGCTCCTTCCCTCGAGAATATTTTGGAGGGCGATTGCCTAAAGATTGTTTCCTTCTCCCTGGGTCTTCGGAGGAAACAAAGTTGGTGAGCCTTTCTGCAACAGCAATTGCCCCGACCATATCGGTGACATTCCTTCGATTTAGTTCCTATTAAGCTCGTGGCTTCAAACCATCGAGGAAGCTGAACAACTTGTCCTTTTCGGACATGTCCTGTATGTCCAACATTAGTGCCGAAAATTGTTTCACATAGTCTCGAATGGTGGTACTCTAGCAGAGTTGTCTCAACTTCCTTCTTGCGACGAACTCTTTGTTCTCCGGTAGGAACTGAGTTCTCAACTCCCGCTTCAAGTCCTTCCATATGTCAACCCGACACCGACCTTGTTGGATCTCCTCCCAACGGGTTCACCACCAAAGTTTCGCATCTCCGTTAAGATACATTGTTGCTATAGAAACTTTGGTATCTTCAGAATCGGGTCTCGTAGCTTGAAAGTATTGTTCCATGTCGAACAGAAAGTTCTCGAGCTCTTTGGCATCTCTGGCCCCTCCATATCCATGAGGCTCGGGTGCCCTCAAATTTTGTGGTGGTGCAACGTGGGTGTTGTTTCCTCCCGCATTTAGTGCTCTTATGAGCATGGCCACCTTTGTGTTAGGATCGAGAGCACTAAGAGGGGGGGGGGGGGGGGGGGGGGTGAATTAGTGCAGCGGATAAATTTCAGCGATTAAAAACGAAAGCTGCGATCGTTTGATAAAAACTATTTTGATGCAAAAGCCGATTCGAAGAATACTTATGATTAAGTGCAGTTTATGTCTAAACACAGTTTGCGTCTAAGCGCAGTTTACGCAGTTTGCGTCTAAATGCAGTTTGCGTCTAAATGCAGATTGCGTCTAAGCGCAGTTTGCGTCTAAGATCAGATTGCGTCTAAGCGCAGTGCAGTTTGCGTCTAAACGCAGTTTTACGTCTAAACACAGTTTTACGTCTAAACGTAGTTTTACGTCTAAACGCAGTTTGTGTCTAAACACAGTTTTACGTCTAAACGTAGTTTTACGTCTAAACGCAGTTTGCGTCTAAACGCAGTTTTACGTCTAAACGTAGTTTTACGTTTAAAAGTAGTTTACATCTAAAACACAGTTTTAAAGGGATCTGAACTTAGAAACTTCGTTCGTAAAAGCGCAGAAGACAGTTTTGCAGAATCAAAACGTAAACGTAAACTGTAACGTATGAAAACATCGATTTACGTCTGAATACAGATTCGGAAAGATCAGCACTTAGAAACTTGTTCGTAAAGGCGCAGAGAGCAGTAGCTATGTAGGAGGTTTGCAGTAATGATAAAGTGCTCAAAATAAACGCAAACCAGAGATTTAGAGTGGTTCGGTCAGTCTTGACCTACTCCACTTTTGGCTTCCTCCACCGACGAGGTCACCTACGTCAACTAGAGGCCTTCCTTCAATAGGCGAAGGCCAACTGCCCTTTTACAGTTTCTCTCCTTTTGACAGGCTCAGGAGACAACCTTTACAGACCTTTCTCTCCTCACTTTACAACTCAAAACTTGAAGAACAGAAGGAGGAGACTTAAAGGCTTTACAACACTTTTGAGCTCTTAGAATCATAGAAAAGATCAAGATTTCGGTGTAGGTCTATATCTTTTCAGTGCTGTAGGTCTAGATCAACGTAATACACATGATTTCATATTTTCAATCAAGATCATTTTATTTGTTTATCATAAAATATGCAATATTATCATTTTCGAAATTACTTAGTATGATCATAATATATATATTTTTTTTAACATGTAATTTTTAAGAAAATTAATTCTAAACTAAAAGAGAAAAATACATCATGAAAGCATCAAGTAATTTCAAAATAAATTAGGGGGATTTCGATTACCTCATCATTGTAGGTTGTTAAGGCGTAGTTTGCCGCCTTGCTTCTGTTGACTTTTTCTTCTTCGGAGGAGCTCGATTCATCCCAATTTTTGTTCTTCTTCTTGCGTTTAAAGCAAGTAGTTCGATTCTTTTTGCTTTTTAATTTTCGTTTCATTTGTAGTTTAAGTTCACCATCACTTGAGCTTATGCTCGAGTGGTCTTCAAATGTTCTATGTCCCAAATCCTTCCTGTTCTTTGGAAGGTTGTTTTGTTCATCATTGTCCTCATCACTTGAGTCATCGCTCAAGTGGCATTCATTTGTCCAGAGTTCCAAATCCTTCCTGTTCTTTGGAAGGTGATTGTGTTCAACATGTTCATCATGTGCATTGTGCACCATTTCATATGTCATCAATGAACCAATTAGTTCTTCAAGTGGTAAGTTGTTTAGGTTTTTAGCTTCTTGTATTGCAGTTACTTTTGAATCCCACTTCTTATAAAGAGAACGCAAAATCTTGTTTACGAGTTCAAAGTCCGAAAAACATTTTCCAAGAGCTCTTAAACTATTGACGACATCCGTGAAACGGGTGTACATGTCGCCTATAGTCTTGCTTGGTTGCATTCGAAAAAGCTCGAAATCATGCAATAAAAACTTAACTTTCGAGTCTTTGACACTACTAGTTCCCTCGTACGTGATTTCAAGTGTTCGCCAAATGTCAAAAGCTGTTTCGCACGTAGAAATCCGATTGAACTCATTTTTGTCCAAAGCGCAAAATAAGGCATTCATAGCCTTTGCGTTTAAAGAGAAATACTTCTTCTCCAAATCCGACCATTCGTTCGTCGGTTTAGAGGGAAGTTGAAAACTGTTTTCAACGATATTCCATAAATCCAGATTTAGAGAAATCAAGAAAACTCTCATTCGAGTTTTCCAATAAGTATAGTCCAATCCGTTAAAGAACGGTGGACGAAAGACCGAAAAGCCCTCTTGAAGAGCCATTTCTCTCGGGTGTAAATCCGAAATGAGAAATACCCCGCTCTGATACCAATTGTTAGGATCGAGAGCACTAAGAGGGGGGGGGTGAATTAGTGCAGCGGATAAATTTCAGCGATTAAAAATGAAAGCTGCGTTCGTTTGATAAAAACTATTTTGATGCAAAAGCTGATTCTAAGAATACTTATGATTAAGCGCAGTTTATGTCTAAACATAGTTTGCGTCTAAGCGCAGTTTACGCAGTTTGCGTCTAAATGTAGTTTGCGTCTAAATGCAGATTGCGTCTAAGCGCAGTTTACGTCTAAGCGCAGTTTGCGTCTAAGATCAGATTGCGTCTAAGCGCAGTGCAGTTTGCGTCTAAACGCAGTTGTACGTCTAAACACAGTTTTACGTCTAAACGTAGTTTTACGTCTAAACGCAGTTTTACGTCTAAACGTAGTTTTACGTCTAAACGGAGTTTGCGTCTAAACGCAGTTTTACGTCTAAACGTAGTTTTACGTTTAAAAGTAGTTTACGTCTAAAACATAGTTTTAAAGGGATCTGAACTTAGAAACTTCGTTCGTAAAAGCGCAGAAGACAGTTTTGCAGAATCAAAACGTAAACGTAAACTGTAACATATGAAAACACCGATTTACTTCTGAATACAGATTCGGAAAGATCAGCACTTAGAAACTTGTTCGTAAAGGCGCAGAGAGCAGTAGCTATGTAGGAGGTTTGCAGTAATGATAAAGTGCTCAAAATAAACGCAAACCAGAGATTTAGAGTGGTTCGGTCAGTCTTGACCTACTCCACTTTTGGCTTCCTCCACCGACGAGGTCACTGACGTCAACTAGAAGCCTTCCTTCAATAGGCGAAGGCCAACTACCCTCTTACAGATTCACTCCTTTTGACGGGCTTAGGAGACAACCCTTACAGAAGTTTTTTCTCCTCTCTTTACAACTCAAACTTGAAGAATAGAAAGAGGAGAACTAGCAGTTTTGAGCTCTAAGAAACACAGAAGGATAGCAAGATTTCGAGTGTGTGTTCTGTCCTTTCAGTGCTGAATGGGTGGGGTATTTATAGGCCCCAACCCAGTTCAAATTTGGAGCTCAAAACGATCAAATCCCGGAATTCCGGGATTAGGCAGTTGTACCTCCTGACTGGAGAGGTTGCACCGCCTGGCAGAGCTCGAAGACTGAGCCCAGGCGGTGCCACCTCTTGACTGAGGCGGTTGCACCTCTCTGCCAGAGCTCGAAGACTGAGCTCAAGCGGTGCCACCTCTCTGTCAGGGAGGTTGCACCGCCCAGTCTAGCTCGAAGACTGAGCTCAGGCGGTGCCACCTCCTGGCTGGGGAGGTTGCACCGCCCAGTCTCGCTGGGAGGCTTAGCCCAGGCGGTGCCACCTCCTGGCCTGGGCGGTTGCACCTCCTGGTGCAATCAGGGTCCGAATGGTTAGCTCCATTCGGCCCAATTTCAGTCTTTCAGGGGCCCAATTGCCCCAAGATTAAGCCAATGGGATCACCTCCCATTTTCCAACTTAATCAATGTGCTAACTACGATTAGATCTAAGACAATTTCTGCAGCTTTGCTTCCGTGCGTAAATCGCTTATTCCGGCGAGTTTCCGGCGAACTTCCGTCGATCATCCAATGAACCCTCGGTGATGCTCCTGCGGACTTCCGGCAAACTCCTGGACTTTGCGACGATCCACTTGGTGAGTTCCGACGAGCTTCGCTTGGCAAGCTTCTGGACTTCTCGGATCTGTTCTCGCAGAACCTCCGACGACCGTCCGAACTTCCGTCGAACTCTCGAACTCCCAACGTGATCATGAACTTGACTCCGGCGCAACTCCTGCTGCTTGTCTAACTTTCATCGTAGTTAATCCTGCACATGTAAACAAACTTCGATCGAGACAATTAATCCTAAGCAATTAATCAAGTTGTCCGGCATGTCATTGGTCCCTCGACGCTTTGTCCGATTCTTCGGCGCATCGTCCTTTCCTGCAGCCTATTGCCCAATCGGCCAGTTGACTCTGCAACTCCGATATCCTTGGCACAATACCTGCTCTTCTTGGCCCGATGCCCGAGTCCACGGCCCGAAGCCTTCTGTCGATACGTCGACCGATCCACCGGCCCGACGTCCAATCTTCTGACATGTTCCTCCGGCACAACATGATGTTCTTGCTTTAATTGTCTCATCCTGATCGAGGCATCCTGCGTCACTCAAAACGCAGATTAAATCATAAACATATATCAAGTAGTTTCATCATCAAAATACGAGATTCAACACTTTGAAGTGAGTTCCACCACAACATACTGTAAGTGTTGCACGAAGTCTTTAGTGTCATCAGACAATCGATCGACTAGGGCCTCGACCTTGTCGATCCTGGACTTTGCTTCCTCTTGCGAGCTCTCTACCCCAACAAGCCTTTGTTGGCCATGGTAAAGTTCATCCATGCTCGCTTCAAGAACATCCAAGCGGGTTTCCGTCGTTGTGAGTCTCTCTTTATGACTCTTTTTCCCAGTTGGCACTCTAGATTGCGCCTCCTCCACTCGCCGAGAGTAGCCAACTTCTTGCTCATCATATTCACTACCGCGCTCCTCTTGAGTGGCTCCAATAGCCTGAGAGTGAGTGTGCATATGCAACCCACCTACGGTTGCTTGGGGCAAGGGTCTGGCTTGCCCCATCTTGCTTGATTCGCCACGATGCTTTGCCATGGTGAAGTTGCGAAGTTCCTTTGCTGCTCACTCGAAGTGCTTGTCAGCTCTGATACCACAATGTCATGGCCTTAGCTGGAATTACCTAAGGCATGAGGCACCCTTGCGGCCAAGACGCGAACTTAGCTTGCATTGCCTAAGTCGCAAGGCACTCTTGCGGCAAAGACACGAACTTAGCTTGCATTGCCTAAGTCGCGCTTCGCCCTTGCGATATTGCTCTGCAAAGATCAGCCCACTTGTAACCTCTTACAGGTCCCGAAGGACCTGTAAAAGAGAAAGTTGATTAGTATGAAAGAACGAGCGACGGATAAGTCCCGACGTCTCACGAAAAGGGGAAGCTTTACAAGCAATTCAGTGAGCACCTTGCATGCACAAGAGGAAAGAGGGAGAGGGGGAAAACAAGGACTTTAGAGGGTTGAACAAATAGCTGCAAGTCCACAAACAGCTGGTCACCGGGTGCTGGGCACAACAACAAGTTCCCGTCAAGGTAACGTGCGAACTTGCGAAAGGTTGTTCAACGCCCGACACTATACCGAAGCCTCATCCAGTCCTGTGCCACCTAGGGGGTTCAAAGGGGCTGAGATAGTTGACATTTTGGTGAGCAGAGGTGGGCTACAGAAAATAGCCCGCGACACATGAAAACGAAGCTGTTTTGCTTGGTTTGGTGAGCGGTCGCTTTGCAGCGCTGTAACTTGTTCGAACTTACATTTTTACAAGCAAGATGACTCAAAACCAAGGCAAAACAGGCTGCCAAGTAGCTGTACATATAGATGAGAGTGATGAACAGTTTGTTAAACGGAGTTGTTGCGGGTGTGCGAGGACCGTTCGTGACAGTTCATCGGAAGTCTGGACGTTCATCGGAAGTTCTATCGGAACCAGCCGAGAAGTCTCGAAGCTTGCCAGAGAAGCTCATTGGAACTCACCAAGAAGGTTGTCGTGAAGTCTAGGAGCTTGCTGAGAGTCCACCGGAACATCGCCAGAAGATCGCCGGAAGCTCGCTGGAAGAAACCAAGACATAGGGACTTGTTTAGCTTAGCAAATGTCTTAGGAATCGTAGTTAGCACGTAATTGGATTTAGATTTGGGCCAACCCCATTAGGGGCCAACTAGGCCCATGTAAAGACTGTTTTGGGTCTAATGAGAGGCCTAAATAGTGCCATAAGAAGTAGCATCGTCGTGGCACAATCTTCGAGATTGTGTCAGGTAGTGGTATCACTAGTCTGGGCGATTGTACTGCCCTTGGTAGGATGCCAGGTGGTGGTACCGCTAGTCTGGGCGGTGGCACCGCCCAGCACAACCCCCCAAACGATGGTACCGCCAGATTGGGTGGTGGTACCACCCGTGCCTGAGAAACCTAGGATGAGATGTTTTTAGGCTCCAAGTTTGAATCAATTTGAAGCCTATAAATACCCCTTTCATCTCTGGTTAAAAGATATAAGCACAGAGAGTTTAAAAGAGAAGAAATATTACTGCAATCTTTTTAGAAATTCCCTCCTCCATTTTAAGTTTAGAATTCTGTAAGAGGAGAGTGAGTGCTTGTAAGGGTTGTCTCCTAAACCCGTGAAAAGGAGAAGAGGGGTATAAAAGGTGGTTGTTCTTCGTCTATTGAACGAAGACCGACAATGGATGTCGGTGGCCTCGACGGAAGAGGAATCGACGAAGTGGATATAGGTCATGACAATCGAACCACTATAAAATTGGCGTGTTCTCTAGTTTGCATTTACTTCCTGCCATTTACTTACTGCAAATCTCTTTAATTGCTTATTGTCGTCAATTCATTTACAAACGTGTTTCAAGTTAAGTTTCCGAAGAATCGGTTTTCAACGTATGAAGGTTTTTGAAGATGCAATTTTACCGTTGCACTAATTCATCCCCCCTCTTAGTGCCGACCCCTGATCCTAATAGTTGGTATCAGAGCCTCGTGATTTCTCAGTTGGTTTAACACCCAAGAGAAATGGCTCTTTTCGGCTTTCAAGAGGGTCACTCTCTCATTCGTCCTCCCTTTTTCAATGGGACGGACTACACTTATTGGAAAACTCGAATGAGAGTTTTCTCGCTTTCATTGAATCTCGATTTATGGCACATAGTCGAATTTGGTTTTAAAAGGGCTTCTCTTCCAATGAACCATTGGAATGATTTGGAGAAGATGACTTTTTCTTTAAATCCAAAGGCTATGAATGACTTATTTTGTGCCTTAGACAAAAATGAGTTTAATCGAATTTCTATGTGTGAAATGGCTTTCGAAATTTGGCATACTCTTGAAATCACACATGAAGGCACTAGCAAAGTTAAAGATTTGAAAATCAACTCTTTAATGCATGATTTTGAACTTTTTCAAATGAAGCCAAGTGAATACAGATGTTGTCAATGGTTTAAAAGCACTTGGTAGACGTTTTTCAGATTTTGAACTTGTAAACAAAATTTTACGTTCTCTTAATAAGAGTTGGGATTCGAAAATAACGGCTATACAAGAATAAAAAAATTTGAATACTTTTTTGATCGAAGAACTTATCGGGTCTCTAATGACCTATGAAACGACGTACAATGCATGTAAAGAACTTGAGAACCACTTTCCAAAGAATAGGAAGGATTTCGAACTTAGAACAATTGAAGACCATTCAAGCATAAGCTCAAGTGATGGTGAACTTGAACTTATCACTATGAAATTTAAAAAGTTCATTAAATAAAAATTAAAAAATAAAAAGAATGGAATTACTTACTATGAATGCAAGAAGAAGTTGCCAAAAGACGAATCGAGCTCCTCCGAAGACGAGGAGAAAATTAACAAAGGCGAGGTGGCAAACTATGCCTTAATGACTTTCGACGATGAGGTAATCAAAATGCCCTTAATTTATTTTAAAATTACATGATGCTTTTAATGAGTTATTTTTAATTTAGTTTAATTATTTTTCTTAAAAATTACATGTTTAAAAATATAATAAAAATACTAAAAAATTAGGATCATGCTTATCATTCTAGTAATTTTAAAAATGATCATGAAAATTACATGTTTTATGTTAATGGAATAAAATATTAGATTTAAATCTAATGATCCTATATATGTTTTTTCAAGAATAAATAATGTGTATCTTGATGATTTTCAATTTTGATTGAAACCATGCTTGATGTCTTAATGAAAATATTAAGAAGTTTGATATCATGCTTAATGATGATGCATGGCTTTTGTATGAAAAACTAAGCATGAAAAGTTGATTCACCTAAAAAGAAAAATGACAAACAAAATGATTTTGATTAAAAATGCCTTATGAAATCATGTTTGATGATATCATGCCTAATAAATTTATTTTTCAAAATTATGCATGAAGATTTTTATGATTTATGAATTATCGATCGTTGCCATAATGAAAGTTCTTTTTCGGTTTTAAATGTTGATGTATATATTTACTTGGCAAAAATGAAATAAATCACATGAATTGAAACAACTAAAAAGATGATAGGATTCTCCTTGAAAAGATTTCTTTATCGAGTTTTCAAAAAAGGAGATTAATGAATCTATTTGTATCACTTTTGTGAATCTCTTGAAAATGATCTTGATTTGATGATTTAAATTTCAATGAGCTTTATCTTAATTTTTTAAAATTTATAACTTGAGATTTCTTATGCACGAATCAAGATCTCCTATATTTCTTTTATCCACTTATAAAAAGAGATTTATTGAAATAAATCATGTCTTATGACATTCATGAAAAATTGAGACATTATGTATAAATCGAGTTCTCATGAGAATCTATTTACATTGTCTTCATTAAGTTTTCTTGAAAAGATGTTGATAATTTAAATTTGAATAAGTTTTATCCAAATCATGATCTTGATTCCTTGATATTTACAAATTAAGATTCATTATGAATCAAGATTTTTTCATTAATCGATCTCCTAAGAATTCTTTTTGTCATTTTATTTAAGAGGAGATTTGTTAAAATGAATTATAGTTTCTCTTGATTTTTTAGAATTATAACTTGAGAATTCTTTTTATAAATCAAAATTATTTACTATGATTCATTCTTTTCATTATTTGAGTTATCTAAAAAGAATCATAATATGTCTCTTGTTATTCACACTTTGTCTTCATGATTTGTATATCTCATTACCAACTTTTATTATTAATTTTCATGTGATAATATAAAATCATACAATACTCATGATATTATACAAATGAGAAGTTATGATCATGCATGATAGGATATAATGACATTTATATATCATCATGATTTGAAATACTATGATTTGTTGCTAAAATGATGTATTATGAATGTCTTAGTATCATGTATGATGTGCTCAAAATAATGATGAATATTTTAAAAATAAATATTTGTATCATGTTTGATGATTTTACATTTTAATAATGTGCATGATGAGTTGTAGTGATGATTGATTTATTTTTGATATCATGAAAAATGAAATGTAAGATTTTAAAATTATGCATATTTCAAGTTGAAACTATAATGATGCATAAACATATTAAAATAAGAATGACACTTTATCTTTGTCATAATTTGGAAATTATTGTAAAGGGAAAGAGAAATACAAAATTGTATTCATCCCTTCTTTTTGACAATGACAAAGGGGGAGCAAAACTTGTTAGAAATCAAATTTGCTAGCATGCATTTTGCAAAGAAAGCAAAAAAGAAATGGTATCTCTCAAAAGAGAAGAAAGAGTTTGCTATCTTGAATATCACCAAGAATTGCTAGCTTGAAATCTCAAGAAGATGCAAAAAAATGCTATCTTGCACATCACAAAGAAAAGCGAATATGCCAACTTGCACATCTTTAAATTTGCTAGCTTGTATGTTGTACTACCTTGCATATCTATAACTTGATAGCTTGAATGTTCTAACTATGATGTAACACTTGCTAAATTTTCTAACTACAAATTGCATGATGATAAAACTTGATAATATTATGTTTTTCATGCAATGATTTGAACTTGTATGTTTAAACACTTGATAGTGGTATTTCTCCTTTTTATTGATGACAAAGGGGGAGAAGTATGTTGATGTTATGTATGATTTGATCATAACATGTTTGCTTGGATTTTTAAATCCAAGAGTTCTATCAATATGGCATATTGATAGGGGAAGTTTGTTTAAACTCCGGGAGTTAAGGTTAACTCTGTCATCAATTGGTTGTCATCATCAAAAAGGGGAAGATTGTTGAATCTCGTATTTTAATAATGAAACCAATTGATAATTGTTTATGATTTTAATCTACTTTTTGAGTGACACTGGATGCTTCAATCAGGATGAGACAATTAAAGCAAGAAGAATCATATTGTGCCGGAGGAAAACATGTCAGAAGATTGGACGTCGGGCCGGAGGATCGGTCGACATATCGACAGAAGACTTCGGGCCATGGATTCGGGCATCGGGCCAAGAAGAGTGGATATTGCGCCAAGGATATCGGAGTTGCAGAGTCAACTGGCCAATTGGGCAATAGGCCACAAGAGAGGACGATGCGCCGAAGAATCGGACGAAGTGTCGAGGGACCAATGACATGCCGGATAATGTGATTAATGCTTAGTATTAATTGTCTAGATCAAAGTATGCTTTATATGTGCAGGATTAACTATGATAGTAAGGCATGAAGCAAAATGAAGTCCCGAAGTCAAGGACACGATTTCGTTGGGAGTTCGAGAGTTCATCGGAAGTCCGGATGTTCGTCGGAAGTTCTATCGGAACCAGCCAAGAAGTCTCAGAGCTTGCCCGAGAAGCTCATCGGAACTCACAAAGAAGATTATCGTGAAGTCTAAGAGATTGTTGGGAGTCCACCGGAACATCGTCGGAAGATCACCGGAAGCTCGCTGGAAGAAACCAAGACATAGGGACTTATTTAGCTTAGCAAATGTCTTAGGAATCGTAGTTAGCACGTAATTATATTTGGATTTGGTCCAACCCAATTAGGGGCCAACTAGGCCGATGTAAAGACTATGTTGGGCACAATGAGAGGCCCAAATAGTGTTTCAAGAAGTTGCACCATCGTGGCACAATCTTCGAAATTATGTCAGGGGGTGGTATCGCTAGTCTGGGCGGTTGTATTGCCTTTGGCAGGGTGCTAGGCGATGGTATCGCTAGTCTGAGCAGTGGCACCACCCAGCACAGCCCCCTAGGTGATGATACCGCCAGACTGGATGGTGGTACCGTCCAGCGCAGTGTCAGTGTCAGACTGACATTGGCGGTGGTACCGCCCGTGCCCGAGAAACCCGAGATGAGATGTTTTTAAGCTCCAAGTTTCAATTAACTTGAAACCTATAAATACCCCTCTTATCCTTGGTTAAAAGATACAAGCACAGAGAGTTTAAAAGAGAAGAAACGCTACTGCAATCTCTTTAGAAATTCCCTCCATTCTAAGTTTAGAATTCTGTAAGAGGAGAGTGAATGCTTGTAAGGGTTGTGTCCTAAACCCATGAAAAGGAGAAGAGGGGTGTAAAAGGTAGTTGGTCTTCACCTATTGTAGGAAGACTGATAGTGGATGCCGATAGCCTCGATGGAAGAGGAATCAGCGGAGTGGATGAAGGTCACGACGACCGAACCACTATAAAATTAGCGTGTTCTCTAGTTTGCATTTACTTCCTACCATTTACTTACTGCAAACCTCTTTAATTGATTACTGCCTTCAATTCATTTATGAATGTGTTTCAAGTTAAGTTTCCGAAGAATAGGTTTTCAACATACAAAGGTTTTTGAAGATGTGATTTTAACGCTGCACTAATTCACCAATTTAAAGTGGTTCGGTCAAAATGACCTACATCCACTTGCGAAGCCTTCTCCAATGAGGCTCCCAACTTCCACTAGCAAATCACTTTGAAGGGGAAGGACAAATACCCCTCTTACAACCTTTTACAAGTGGTTCACACTCTTACAAATTTTCAAAGAGAAAAAGGGAGGTGAACACTCAAGCTATTGAAAACAAAAACTTGCTAAAGATTTTGCTAAGACTTTTATCTTATCTCTTGCTTCTCAAAGGTTGTAATCTCAACTGAGAATTGAGGGGTATTTATAGGCCCAAAGAGGATTCAAATTTAGGCTCCAAATTTTGAATTCTCTTGGGTTTCCAAGGCTGGCGGTGCCATCGCCTATCGGTGGCGGTGCCACCACTTGTCAGTGTTTGACACTGACAATGTACTAGCGGTGCCACCGTCGGACCTCTCGGGTGTTGGGCGGTGCCACCGCTTAGTCCAGCGGTGCCACCGCTTAGTCCAACAGTGCCACCGCTCAGTTCTCGGGTTCTGGGCGGTGCCACCGCCTAATCTGGCGGTGCCACCGCCTACACTATTTTAGCTCACTGGTTCGGCTCCAAACTTGGCCCAAACCAGTCCAAACTCGGGCCCAATTGGCCCCAACTTGGGTTATAGGATTAACACCTAATCCTTACCCTAATTAACGTGCTAACTACGAATTTAAAGACATTTCCTAAGCTATTACAAAGTCCGCAAGTCAAGACTTCTTCCGGCGAGATTCCGGCAAACTTTCGACGGTCTTCCGATAAACTTTCGGAAACCATTCCGCGGACTCCCGGCAAGCACCTAGACTTCACGATTTTATCTTAGCGAGTTCCAATGAGCTTCTTCGGCAAGCTCCAATCTTTCTTGGTGAGCTCCATGAACTTCCCACGAACCTTCCGGCGAGCTTCTGAAAAACCCTTCGGCAAGCTCCCTACTCATTCTCGGCTAGTTCCGGCAGCATTCCTAACAAACCTTTGGACTTCCGTCGAACTCTCGAACTCCCAACGAATCCTTCGCGCTTGACTCCGGCACTTTGTTTTGCTTTATATCTTCATCATTATCGTAGTTAATCCTACACACACAAGCCAAAACTCTACTCCGATCTAGACAATTATTACAACGCGAATTGACATTCTGTTGCCCGGCACGTCATTGGTTGGCGCTTCGTCCGATTCTTCAGCGCATCGTCCTCTCTTGCGGCCTATTGCCCAATCGGCGGTTGACCTCCACAACCCCGATATCCTTAGCGCAATTCCACTCTCCTTGGCCCGATGCCCGACGTCCGAAGCCTTCTGCCATCCAATATCCTGACGTGATATCCTCCGGCGCAACGTCAATTCCTCCTGCGTCAACTGTCTAATCTTGATCGAGTAGACCTGCATCACTCAAAATACAATTAAACATCTAAACACAATCAATTAGTTTCATCATCAAAATTTAAGATTCAACAATCTCCCCCTTTTTGATGATGATAACTAATTGATGACTAACATAGTTAACCTTAACTCCCCGAAGTTTAACCAAACTCCCCCTATCAATATGCCATTGATAGAACACTTGGATTATCCCAAATCCAAGTAACATTCATCACATGTTATTTAAACCATCATGCAAATATATATAAAATATTCAATTGAATGCATGAAGTCATCAATATACTTCTCCCCCTATGTCATCAACAAAAAGGAGAAGTAGCTCTAGCTATTTTAAAAGATATGTAAGTTTTTGCAACATGAAGCTAGATTTTCATCACAACACTTGAATTTTTGTGCAAGATTACACTTTGCTTTTCTTTGCATGTTCTAACTAGCAAAAGCTTTCTCCCCTTTGTTTTTGTTGAAGAGAAGGGAAGAGTACAAGCTAGCCAGCATTTGCCTTGAGCTAGCAATCTTTCTCCCCCTATGTCATTGCCGAAAAGAAGGAGAGGAACCAATGATTTAGACTTTTACATAAATTATGAATTTGCATCAATCAATATTTCAATCATCACATGATATATACAAGACAAAAATGCAAAGAAATCATGTCATGAAAGACATCAATTGTTAAACATGATATGATAATAGTCTCAAAAATTTCAATTTCTGATACATGTGATACATTGCGATACTAAAAAATTTAATGCGATGCAATTAAGGATATCAACCTATTTTTGATACAAAGCATGGCAAGAGCAATTATATTACAAGTTTTCTAAGTTTTGTATTTTTTGCTTCTTTCGAGATAGCAATTCTTTGCTTCTCTACAAGCTAGCAACTTTTACGATATACAAGTTTTACTATATACAAGCTAGTAAATTTAAAGATGTGCAAGTTGGCATATTTGCTTTTCTTTGCAATGTGCATGAAAGTATTTCTTTGTAATATTCAAGATAGCAAATTGTACATCATGCTAGCTATCAAATTAAAGATGTTAAAAAAAGCAAGCTCTTTCTTCTCTTTTGAGAAGTGCCATTTTTACTTCCTTAGCAAAATACCAAACTAGCAAGGGACCATGTTTTACATGAGGCAAGCAAACAATTTGGCAAGTGTTACATTTGTATCTTTTCTTTAGATGTGCAAGAAAGTAAACAAGTTTTTACATTTTCTTGACTTGTGCATAGCTAATTTCTCTTTGAGATAACCCTTTACATCAATTCAAGATAGCACATTAGCAACTCTTTCTCTCCCTTTGTCATTGGCAAAAAGAAAAGAAGATTCAAGTCATGAATATCAAAATAATAATTTTATCATGAATATTTCATCATTACGTGCATCATTATTACATGCATAATGCCAAATCATCATATATATTTTCAAAACATATAAACTCATCATTATATACATGATTCCAAATCATCATTCATATCATCTCAATCATTATTTCAATCATTACTATAACTCATCATGCACAAAATGTAAAATCATCTAATATGATACAAACATTTATTTTCAAAATATTTATCACTATTTTCATGTATGATAATAAAGTATTCATGATACCGAACATTAAGTCAACAATGATTCATTTTATCAAATCTCTTCTTTTTATAAATAACAAAAATTGTAGGTGTACAAAGAAGAGATTGTGATTAAAAAAATCTCAAGTAGTAAATCCAAGAAGTCAAGATCATAATTCGAATACAAACTCATTCAAATTCAAATCGTCAAATTCATCAAAATCTCAACATTACTTTCAAGAGATTCAAAATGGTATACATAGATTTATCATAAAGCAAATTAATTTTCAATCATCACATAAGGTATTTAAAGAATTTTTGAAACATAGGAGAATGATTAATTTAAGCATGCAATGTTTCAATCAAATTCAAGTCATGAATACCAATACTTTCATATTGTGAGTATCAATTCATGAATACCAAAAGATATTATTTGTGATTCCAATTTTGCAAGATCAAGAGTCTGATTTAGATAAAACTCATTCAAATTAAATCGTTAACTTGAAATTCATAATCAAGTCATCAAAATCAATTTCGAGATTCACAAAATATCATTAAATCATTAATCTCGATCAGATGGAAAAAATATTTTTTTAAGTGATTCTTTTTCATCTAAGCATGCCTTAGTCATTATATACCAAATCAAGATAAGAATGAAAGTTCAAGACGTAAAGGCAAAATCTTATAAAACAACTCATCAAGCAAGATTTTAAACATCTATTTTCAAGCCAGAGTAAGTCAAGGATTCAATTATCTCATGTCATGACATGAGATAATTGAATCCTTAAATTAATTGAATCCTTAAATTAAAGTAATTGAATCCTTAAATTAATTGAATCCTTAAATTAATTTTCAAGCCAGAGTAAGTCAAGCTCTGATACCAATTGTTTTTTTTTAATTTATTTTTTTTTATTTTTTATGTAATTAATCCTAAACTAAATTAAAAATAACTCATGAAAAGTATTATGTAATTTTAAAATAATTCAAGAGAGTTGAGTTACTTACCTTGTAGTCGAAGCTCGTCAAAGCCCAATTCGCCGTTTCACCTTTGGAAGTTGTTGATTCATCCTTGGTTGCCTTCCTCTTCTTTGGCCTCTTCCTCCGTTCAAGTTCATTGTTTATTTTAGATTTTTGTTTAATAAACTTATTAAGATTTAGTGTTTGAAGTTCAAGTTCATCATTGTCCTCATCACTTGAGTCATCGCTCAAGTAGTATTCATTTATCCGGAGTTCCAAATCCTTCCTATTCTTTGGAAGGTGATTTTGTTCATCATGTTCATCATGTGTATTGTGCACCATTTCATATGTCATCAACGAACCAATTAGTTCTTCAAGTGAAAAAATATTTAAATCTTTTGTTTCTTGTATTGCGGTTATTTTAGGATCCCACCTTTTTGGAAGGGATCTTAATATCTTGCTTACGAGATCAAAATTCGAAAAAGATTTACCAAGAACTCTTAGATTATTGATGACATCCGTGAAACGGGTGTACATGTCACCTATAGTCTCTTTTGGTTGCATTCGAAAAAGCTCAAAATCATGCAATAAAATGTTAACTTTCGAGTCTTTAACTCTACTAGTTTCCTCGTGCGTGATTTCAAGTGTTCGCCAAATATCAAAAGCCGTTTCGCATGTAGAAATCCGATTGAACTCATTTTTGTCCAAAGTGCAAAATAAGGCATTCATAGCCGTTGCGTTTAAAGAAAACATCTTCTTCTCCAAATCATTCCAATGGTTCATTGGAAGAGAAGACATTTCAAATCAATTTTCGACTATGTGCCATAAATTCAAATCCAAAGAAAGTAAGAAAACTCTCATTCGAGTTTTCTAATAAGTGTAGTCCGTCCCATTGAAAAAGGGAGGACGAATGAGAGAGTGACCTTCTTGAAAGCTGTAAAGAGCCATTTCTATTTGGGTGTTAAACTAAAGTAGAAAACCTTGCTCTGATACCAAATGTTAGGATCGGAGCGGCACTAAGAGGGGAGGGGGGGGGGGGGGGGGGGGTTAATTAGTGCAGCGGATTAAAACTCGTAAGTTTAAAATCGAATTCGTAAATACGAGGAGATTTCGTTTCGATAGTAACTTGAGTAGATGAAAACCGAAAACTAGCAGTAGTGTAAATAACAATTTCAGGAAAGTAAGAACTCACACATTCAAGGAATGCACCAATTTAAAGTGGTTCGGTCAAAATGACCTACATCCACTTGCGAAGCCTTCTCCAATGAGGCTCACAACTTCCACTAGCAAATCACTTTGAAGGGGAAGGACAAATACCCCTCTTACAACCTTTTACAAGTGGTTCACACTCTTATAAATTTTCAAAGAGAAAAAGGGAGGTGAACACTCAAGCTACTGAAAACAAAAACTTACTAAAGGCTTTACTAAGACTTTTATCTCAATCTCTTGCTTCTCAAAGGTTGTAATCTCAGCTGAGAATTGAGGGGTATTTATAGGCCCAAAGAGGATTTAAATTTAGGCTCCAAATTTTGAATTCTCTTGGGTTTCCGAGGCTGGCGGTGCCATCGCCTGTCGGTGGCGGTGCCACCACTTGTCAGTGTTTGACACTGACAGTGTACTGGCGGTGCCACCGCCCAGTCCGACGGTGCCATCGTCGGACCTCTCGAGTGCTGGGCGGTGCCACCGCTCAGTCCAGCGGTGCCACCGCTCAGTGCTTGGGTTCTGGGCGGTGCCATCGCTCAATTCTCGGGTTCTGGGCGGTGCCATCGCTTACACTATTTCAGATCACTGGTTGTGCTCCAAACTTGGCCCAAACCAGTCCGAACTCGAGCCTAATTGGCCCATACTTGGGTTATAAGCTTAATACCTAATCCTAACCCTAATTAACGTGCTAATCTGATGATCTTCTGATAAACTCTTGGAAACCATTCTGTAGACTCCCGGCAAGCTCCTAGACTTCACGATTTGATCTTGGCGAGTTCCAATGAGCTTCTTCAGCAAGCTCCAATCTTTCTCGGCGAGCTCCACGAACTTCCCATGAACCTTCTGGTGAGCTTCCGAAAAACCCTTCGGCAAGCTCCCTACTCATTCTCGGTTAGTTCCGGCAGCATTCCCGACGAACCTTTGGACTTCCGTCGAACTCTCAAACTCCCAACGAATCCTTCGCGCTTGACTCCGGCACTTTGTTTCGCTTTATATCTTCATCGTTATCATAGTTAATCCTACACACACAAGCCAAAACTCTACTCCGATCTAGACAATTATTACAAAGTGAATTGACATTCTGTTGCTCGGCACGTCATTGGTTGGCACTTCGTTCGATTCTTCAACGCATCGTCCTCTCTTGCGGCCTATTGCCCAATCGGCGGTTGACCTCCACAACCCCGATATCCTTAGCGTAATTCCGCTCTCCTTGGCCCGATGCCCGACGTCCGAAGCCGTCTGCCGTCCAATATCCTGACGTGATCTCCTCCGGCGCAACATCAATTCCTCCTGCGTCAACTGTCTAATCCTGATCGAGTAGACCTGCATCACTCAAAATGCAATTAAACATCTAAACACAATCAATTAGTTTCATCATCAAAATATGAGATTCAATAGTGCCAAGGAAGTCAATATACCCTGATGTGGATGTTCTATCATCAAAGTTGTCTACCCAATCAACATCGGTAAAGGCATGAAGATGAAGTGGAGAGTGTTTACGAATAAAGAGACCATGATTGAGGGTCCCTTTAAGATATCACAGAATTCGTTTGACCGTAAACCAGTGTATAGTAGACGACCTCTACATAAACTATGATAATTTATTGACTGCAAAGGAAATATCTGGATGGGTGAGAGCTAAGTACTGTAAAGAACCAACAACTTGGCTGTTTTAAGTGGGTTCCATAGCAGGACTTCCATTAGATAATTTGAAAGAACCACTAGCAGAGAGGGGGGTTGTAACTGCATTTGCATCCTACATGTTTGTCTTTAATAACAAATCTTGAATGTACTTTTGTTGTGATAAAAAGAGACCTAAAGATGTGAATATAGCTTCAACGCCCAAAAAGTAGTTCAAGGGTCCTAGATCTTTAAGCGAGAATCGATTTGCCAATTGTTTGATGAATGCTTGGATTTTGATGGGATTGTTGTCTATGACAATAATGTCATCCACATATACCAGAATATATATTATGTCTCCATAGTGGTGTTGTAGAAATAACGAGGTATCAGATTTGGAGTTGAGAAAGCTAACGGAAGTAAAAAAGGAGCTAAGTTTAGTGTACCAAGTTCTTGGAGCCTAACAAAGTCCATAAATGGCTTTCCGAAGTTTGCAAACATGCTTTGGATACTAAGGATGAGTGAAGCCAGGAGGTTGTTACATAAAAAAATCTTTGGTTAGAGACCCCTATAAAAAGATATTATTAATATCAAATTGTTGCAATTGCCAGCCTTTAGTGGTGGCCAGACTCAAGATAAGCCAGATTGTAGTGGGCTTAACAATGAGACTAAACGTCTCAGAAAAATCAACTCCAGGTCGTTGATGAAATACTTTGGCGATAAGGTGTGCTTTATATCGAGCAAAAGAGCCATCTGGGTTCCGCTTAATTCGAAAGACCCACTTACATCCGATGATGTTTTGTGAGTGATGAAAGAGTATTAGATCCCACGTTGAGTTATGAAGGAGGGAATTATATTCCTCACACATGGTGGTATGCTAATGCGAAGATTTTTGGGCTTGAGTGTGTTGGGAAATCATTGGGGGCAACATCATATGCGCAGAGGAAGAACAAGAAAACAAAATCCCCGATTCCCAAAAAGATGTTCGTCGTTGTGCAAAGATTGGTGCGCAAAATCTGCGAAACTCAAAACTGCGTATAGAGTAGATTGTGTTACCTAGGGAGATCGTATATCCCTATTTCCTTGCAGATCCTTAGGAGAGGGTGAAGGAGGTCAAGCGTCCTCCTCTCTAGCCGTGATCCACACAGCAGGGTTGCGACGACGCTCCTCAAAACTCCAGGCCTGCTCTGAGGTGGAGAGGAAGAGGAGAATAGAAAAGGAAAGCAAAGGCTCTAGTGCATGGGGCTCTGAATCCCTCCTATTTATAGAGATCCCTTGTCAAACCCTAATGGGTCCTCCCCTAGTGGGTATTGGATCTGCATCCAATAAGATAAGGGCTCCGTCGGATATCTCATATCTGAACCTCTACTCATCGCAATGCCTACCATATGTGTGTGACCCTCTAGGCCCAATATCGAGCTGGCCGTGAGTCATACCTGTCAGAACTCCTTCTAACTCAGTGAATTATTATCTCTGTAATAATTCACTTGACTCATCGACTACGAAAGTACTAGGACATTACGCCGTAGTACCCAGACGATACAGGGGAATCCAATCCATTGGACCTGTCTGTCCTCAGTTACCGTGTACCTATAATCCCTCATCCATCTAATATCCCAAAGACCATATATCGAGCATGGTATTGTCAGACCCATACAGTTTCTACTCGAGTCTCGCTCTAATCGGATTCTCCCGGAGAACTCTTTCTCTCTCAACCCGAATGACCCTAGCCAGGGATTTGTCTGAGCAAGAACACATGGGATATTCCTCTCATGACGCCGAGAGTGGATGATCCTCTATCGACACTCAATAGCCCTCGTAAGGTCGACTATCACTCCCAATGACCAACTGTACTAGATCTGGGACAGCCAAACCTATAAGTCTGGTATCAAAGAGTGGAGCACTCATACAAGACATCCTTGGTGTCTCAAGTCTAAGGACCAGATACACCACTAGGACTACGGAATCGCTGTCTGACAATAAGGCATCATCAACCATCCAACATTCCGTAAGCGGATCAATCAGTGAACTCATTCTCCAATGAGCTCTTGTACTGTATCCCTAGTGTCCCTACACGAGCAGCTATGAGACCAGCTGCATCCATCATATGGACGGGTATATGGCACACCAGTCTATCCGGTTATCACGATGTCCCTCTCGAGTAACCTATGACCGGGATTATTTAAGATATGTGTTTAAAGGTGAATCAATCTCATTATCGTGATCTCATCACGATCCGATTCCCATTGCACAAATCCAAGGACATCACAATATATATATATGCACATATGCAATAGTTATAAAGTGATATATGTCAAAATATAATAAGCAAAAAGATTCTGTATCAAGTCACACATGCCATCACTCATGTGATTGGCTTGTTGGGCACCTATGACTAGCAATCTCCCACTTGACCTAAAGCCAATCACATATGTGTCTGATCCCCATCAGACCCTTGTGACGCTCAAAGACAATCTGAGACAACGGCTTTGTCAGTGGATCTGCATTGTTATCTTCGGATGGAACTCTTTCCACTGCTACATCTCCTCGGGTTACAATCTCTTTGATAAGCTGGAACCTCCTCAGAACACTTCTGATGAGACCCGAGTTCCCTTATTTGAGTAATCGCCCCGTTATTGTCGCAATATAAGGAGATCGGCTCCTCGCTACCCGGCACGACTCCCAAATCTGTGATGAACTTCTTCACCTAGACTCCCTCCTTTGCTGCATCTGATGCAGCAATATACTCCGCATCTGTGGTCGAGTCAGCAGTAGTATCTTGCTTGGAACTCTTCCAGCACACTGCTCCTCCATTCAAGGTGTACACATACCCTGAATTCGACTTGCTATCATTGACATCAGACTGAAAACTTGAGTCTGTGTATCCTTCAACCTTAAGGCTATTACCTCCATAGTAAAAGATCCTTAGTCCTTCTTAAGTACTTAAGGATACACTTTACTGCTTTCCAGTGCTCCAAGCTTGGATCCGCTTGATACCTGCTCGTGACACTCAGAGCATGCGCTATATCAAGCCTAGTACATAGCATGACATACATGATAGACCCTATTGCTGAGGCATAAGGTATCATATTCATGTTCACCCTTTCTTCTGGAGTCTTTGGGGACATACTCGTAGAAAGCGATATCCCATGTCTTATCGGTACGAGACATCTCTTGGAATTTTCCATGCCAAACCTTTTGACAATGGTTTATATGTACCTGGACTGGGACAAGCCAAGCATCCTCTTGGATCTATCTCTATAGATTCTAATCCCCAAGATATAGGATACTTCCCCTAAGTCCTTCATGGAGAATTGTCTAGATAACCAAGCCTTTACTTTGGATAGCATTCCTACGTCGTTCCCAATGATGAGGATGTCATCCACATATAACACCAAAAAGGTGATAGTGCTCCCACTTACCTTCCTGTACACACAAGGCTCATCTTCGTTCTTAATGAAGTCATAAGATCTGATTGCCTCATCAAATCTTATGTTCCAACTTCGGAAAGTTTGCTTTAGTCCATAAATGGATCTAAGCAACCTACACACCTTATCTTGGCAGTTCTTGGACCCGAATCCCTCAGGTTGTATCATATACACCTCCTCCTCGAGGTTCCCATTAAGGAATGCGGTTTTCACATCCATCTGCCAGATCTCATAATCATAGTGTGCTGCAATAGCCAATAGAATTCTGATGGATTTTAGCATTGCTATGGGTGAGAAGGTTTCGTCATAGTCAACACCTTGCCTTTGACGATACCCCTTAGCCACTAGCCTTGCTTTATAGGTCTCTACCTTTCCATCTACTCCGATCTTTTTCTTAAAGATCCACTTGCAACCGATGGGTACAATACCTTCGGGCACATCAACTAGGTTCCAAACCTTATTGGAGTACATAGAATCCATCTCAGAATTCATGGCTTCTTGCCACTTCCCGGAGTTTATACTCATAATAGCCTCCTCGTAGGTCTGAGGATCAATATCCTCAACATCCTCTCCTCTAATATGTCCCACATATCTCTCAGGAGGATGGGATACTCTATCAGACCTGCGTAAAGTTGAAACTTGTGTATTAGGTACCTGAACAGACTCGGGCTGTAGAGTGGTGCTTGAGCTTGGTTCTCCAACCTCGCTCAACTCTATCATTCTCCCACTGTCTCCGCCAAGAATGTGTTCATTCTCAAGGAACACTGCTCTCTTAGCTACAAAGACCTTTTGGTCCTCGAGATGATAGAAATAATACCCACAAGTTTCCTTGGGGTATCCCACAAATTTGCATCGCTCTGTCCTTGATTATAACTTATCGGGGTTGTGTCTTTTAACATGGGCAGGGCAGCCCCAAATCTTAACAACCTTAAGATCAGGCTTCTTCCCTTTCCAAATCTCATAAGGTATAAATACTACCGGCTTAGTTGGAACTCCGTTCAGAAGGTAAGCTGCGGTTTCTAGGGCATATCCCCAGAATGAGATGGGTAGGTCAGTGAAACGTACGATTTCTCCTTTCAGAGACACCATTGAGTTGAGGTGTACAAGGAGGTGTCCATTGGGATAATATCCCATGGTCCTTGAGGAACCGAGTAAACTCTGTACTTAAGTACTCACCTCCTCAATCTGATCGAAGAGTTTTGATACTCTTTCCAGTCTGGTTCTCCACATCATTCTTATACTCTCTGAATTTCTCAAAGGCCTCGGACTTGTACTTCATTAAGTACACATATCCATACTTTGAGAAATCATCAGTAAATGTAATGAAGTAGGAGTAACCTCCAATGGCATGAGTTGACATGGGTCCACATATATCACTATGTATGAGTTCCAACAACTCAGTGGCTCTTTCTCCAGTTCCACTAAATGGAGAGTTGGTCAGTTTTCCATGAAGGCAAGGCTCGCAAGTTGCATATGACACATAGTCGAATGGATCTAGATATCCATCATTTAGCAACTTTTGAATCATTCCCTCATGGATATGACCTAGCCTACAATGCCATAGGTATGCATTGTTCACCTCATCTTGTTTCCTCTTAGTCACTTACATTCATGATATATGGAGTAATGTCTAGCATAAACAAACCTTTATGCAATATTCCTCTCATCAATCTCCCCTCGGCTTTGCTAGATTTACAATAAATTATAGATGTGATAAGCAATACTGGTATCCAATACCAATGTACTATCATAAAAATCTAACAATTGGAGATTGATCATGAATGTACCTGAAGCTTCTCCAAGCTTCTATTTCGCCCTTTCTGCAAGGTACTCTTTGTAGTTCCTCTTCCAATGCCCATCTTTACCACAGTGGAAGCATTGGCCTTTGTCCTTTACTGGGTCTTTCTTAGCAACCTTTGCTTTACCTGGTCTGCCCTTGCCCTTTCCCTTCTTAAGGGACCTTTCTGCTTTCCTTTTCTTTTTGGTCTCACCAGTGTAGAGAACTGGCTTCTCTTTCTTAATAGTACTCTCTGTCTCCCTCAACATATTGAGGAGGTTTTGGAGAGTCACCTCAAGCTTGTTCATATTAAAATTCATTATGAACTGTGAAAAGGAATCTGGTAGGGACTGAAGCACAATGTCCACACACAAGTTATCCTCTAAGATCATTCCTAGACCTATGAGTTTCTCTATCCACTCAATCATCTTTAGGACATGGTTCTGAACCGGTGTCCCCTAAGTCATCCTAGCACGGAAGAGGCTCTTAGATATCTCATATCGCTGAGTCCTTCCCTGTTCCTCAAACAATTTGCGGACATGTAGGAGAATGGATCTGGCATCCATCTTTTTATGTTGTCTCCATAACTCAGGAGTCATAGAGCCCAACATATAGCACTGAGCAAGAGTGGAGTCATCAATGTACTTCACGTAGCGAGCGATCTCATCCTCGCTTGCCCCTTCTTCGGGCGTAGGCATCACTGTATCAAGGACATACACGATTTTCTCCGCTGTGAGAATAGTTCTCAAGTTACGGAGCCAATCCGTATAATTTGGACCGGTGAGGCGGTTGACATCAAGTATGCCACATAAGGGATTTGAAAGCGACATTTTCTGAAAATAAAGATGCAGCAGAAATGAATAACATGCAGATTTTGCAAGAAATAAACTATCAAGATATGGACTTCTATCTTAATATGCTCCCACTATTTTACTAACGAGTCATGCGACACCCTCAGCATGTGAAACGGAAGTCTCCAGCAGACTTCTAGTGGGGATCAGGATCCAATCAGCGTCTTAGTGTAATCTCGAGGGACTCGACCAGTCACACTAAGCCTAAAAGGTAGGCAACTCTTGCCGATCACAACTCCTTGTGATTCCCGTCCTGTTCGGCCTCCGAATCACCATGGCCTCGAGGGACTCGACCAACCATGATGCTCGGTTAAGTCAACACCTTCGTTACAAGATGAGTCTGATTTGATGATATACCCTCGAGGGACTCGACCAAGTATACCATGCCCTCAGGTCACCGGTGACATCTCTATGTCGTAAGTAAGATAGCGAATCGCAATATAGGTGAGTCTTGAGGGACTCGACCAACTCAACCTACACCGGGAATCGGTTCCTACTTATAACGATGGAAGGCCACATGGGTCAATCTAATTGCCTCACGTTTACCGACTTAATATTATCGAGAGATGTTTCTATGATTTGGTCTCCTAATATGACATGTCACACATATACATATTTAATATATATCTATATCGCATGCAAATATATATCTAGTATGTGTATAAGCAATCACACCAGATGATCATGGACCACAACCTAATATGATTAGGCCCGAGCCAATAGGCCTAATCACTCACATCAAGATCTATGTGTGCAACGGTGCATCTCCATGCCTTGTGATCGTCCATCTCGTCCTCGTCAGTTCCGTCGACATCTTGATGTATCTTCATGCATCACGATCGTCCGTCTCGTGGGTCCCGCTATCGCATCCACGCTCCCGCTGCGCCTCATCAGGTGATTACAACTTAATCATAGACACGCAAGCCCGACAATAAACGAGAAATATAATGGAGGCACGCAGACCTCAATAATAATAATCACAAGTACACACATCACACGGTCCATGATCATCCGTCCACACATCAAACATCATATGTATAAATAATCATCATTATGTAGGACTACTAGATAATAATAAAAATAATAATCAACTAAATCTTTTAATTAATTAATATTTTCTGAAATCAAGGACATATAGGGAATTTCTGAATTTATAGGGGTATTTTCGTAATTTGGACAAAAGACAGAAATAGGAATTTCTCAAATTTCGAGGGGCAAAACTATCTTTAGCCTAGAAAACCCTAATGCCCTACTACCCTTTGCTGCTGCCGCCACCGCCGCCACCCTGCTGGCGGCGGCCTATGCGGCGAGGGGCGGGGCGCTGCCCTCGCCTGCGGGCAGCACGGCTGCTGGCGGCGCTGCCGCTGCAGGTGGGCGCCCCCGCGGGCGTCGCCGCCTCCGCGGGCAGTTCTGCCGGCGGGGCAACTCCCGCAAGCGGTGCTGTCCCGCCGGGCGGCCGCCCTTGTGGGGGTGGGTTTCGCCGGCTGGAGCAGTGGCGGTAGGCGCTGCTGCCCTACGGCGCCTCACCCCGCGGGAGAAGCGGCCGCAGGCGCCTCTGCCCGCGGGCTGCCAGCCCCGCCGGATGCTGCGCCTACCGCAAGAAGGCCACTGGCCGGCTGCTGCAGACGCAGCCCCTGTGCTGCCTGCCTGCGGTTGCGTTGCACGCAGATCAAGGGCAGCAACTGTTGCTGTCCTTTCTCGCTATTGCGTCAACGATTTTAACATCAAAAGTCTTCCTAAACACAACACACGCAATTCAAAACCAATCATTCGCACGAACAACCTGGCTCTGATACCACTATTGGGAAATCATTGGGGGCGTCATCACATGCGCAGCGGAAGAACAAGAAAACAAAATCCCTGATTCCCAAAAAGATGTTCGTCGTCGTGCGAAGATTGGTGCGCAAAATTTGCGAAACTCAAAACTGCGTATAGAGTAGATTGTGTGACCTAGGGAGATCGTATATCCTTGTTTCTTTACAAATCCTTAGGAGAGGGTGAAGGAGGTCGAGCGTCCTCCTCTCTAGCGGTGATCCACACAGTAGGGTTGCGACGACGCTCCTCAAAACTCCAGGCTTGCTCTGAGGTGGAGAGGAAGAGGAGAATAGGAAAGGCAAGCAAAGGCTCTAGCGCATGAGGCTCTGAATCCCTCCTATTTGCAGTGATCCCCTATCAAACCCTAATGGGTCCTCCCATAGTGGGTATTGGATCTGCATCCAATAAGACAAGGGCTCCGTCGGATATCTCATATCTGAACCTCTACTCATCGCAATGCCTACCATATGTGTGTGACCCTCTAGGCCCAATATCGAGCTGGCCGTGAGTCATACCTATCAGAACTCCTTCTAACCCAGTGAATTATTATCTCTGTAATAATTCACTTGACTCATCGACTACGGAAGTACTAGGCCATTACGCCGTAGTCCCCAGACGATACAGAGGAATCCAATCCATTGGACCTGTCTATCCTCAGTTACCGTGTACCTATAATCCCTCATCCATCTAATATCCCAAAAATCGTATATCGAGCATGGTGTTGTCAGACCCATACGGTTTCTACTCGAGTCTTGCTCTAATCGGATTCTCCCGGAGAACTCTTTCTCTCTCAACCCGAATGACCCTGGCCAAGGATTTGTCTGAGCAAGAACACTTGAGATATTCCTCTCATGACGCCGAGAGTGGATGATCCTCTATCGACACTCAATAGCCCTCGTAAGGTCGACTACCACTCCCAATGACCAGCTGTACTAGATCTGGGATAGCCAAACCTATAAGTCTGGTATCAAAGAGTGGAGCACTCATACAGGACATCCTTGGTATCTCAAGTCTAAGGACCATATACACCACTAGGACTACGGAATCGCTGTCTGACAATAAGGCATCATCAACCATCCAGCATTCCGTAAGCAGATCAATCAGTGAACTCATTCTCCAATGAGCACCTGTACTGTATCCCTAGTGTCCCTACACGAGCAGCTATGAGACCAGCTGCATCCATCATATGGACGGGTATACAGCACACCAGTCTATCCGGTTATCATGATGTCCCTCTCGAGTAACCTATGACCGGGATTATTTAGGATATATGTTTAAAGGTGAATCGATCTCATTATCGTGATCTCATCACGATCCGATTCCCATTGCACAAATCCAAGGACATCACAATATATATATGCACATATGCAATAGTTATAAAGTGATATACGCCAAAATATAATAAGCAAAAAGATTTTGTATCAAGTCACACGTGCCATCACTCACTTGATTGGCTTGCTGGGCACCTATGACTAGCAGAGTGAAGGTGGTGGGTTCTGCTAGTCATAGGTGCCCAACAAGTCAATCACGTGAGCGATGGAATGTGTGACTTAACACAGAATCTTTTTGCTTATTATATTTTGGTATTTATCCCTTTAAACATAGATCCTAAATAATCCCAATCATAGGTTACTCGAGTAGCCTATCACTTTAAACATAGATCCAAGGACCAGGAGGTTGTTGCATAAAAACATCTTCGGTTAGAGACCTCTATAAAAAGGCATTATTAACATTCAATTATTGTAATTGTCAGTCTTTAGTGGTGGCCAGACTCAAGATAAGCCAGATTGAAGTGGGCTTAACAATGGAACTAAACGTCTCAGTGAAATCAACTCCAGGACGTTGATGAAACCCTTTGGCGATGAGACGTGCCTTATATCGGGCAATAGAGTCATCTGGGTTCCGCTTAATTCGAAAGACGCACTTACACCCTATGATGTTATGTGAATGATGAAAGAGTATTAGATCCCACGTTAAGTTATGAAGGAGGGCATTATATTCCTCGCATATTTGGTATGCTAATGCGAAGACTTTTGGGCTTGAGTGAAGGTGGTGGGTTCTGCTAGTCATAGGTGCCCAATAAGCCAATCACATGAGTGATGGCACGTGTGACTTGACACAAAATCTTTTTGCTTATTATATTTTGACATTTATCACTTTATATTGACTATTGCATATATATATGTATATATTGTGATGTCCTTGGATCTGTGCAATGGGAATCGGATCGTGATGAGTTCACGAAAATGAGACTAATTCACCTTTAAACACATATCCTAAATAATCTCGATCATAGGTTACTCGAGAGGGACATCGAGATAACTGGACAGACTAGTGTACTGTATACCCGTCCATATGATGGATGCAGCTGGTCTCATAGTTGCTCGTTGTTAGGATCAAGAGCACTAAGAGGGGGGGGGGGGGGGGGGTGAATTAGTGCAGCGGAAAACTTTCGATGATTAAAAAGGTGTTCGTACGATAAAAGCGATTTCGGTAGAAAAGCCGATTCGTAAATCTCTTTAACTTATAATCAAGCGAGATATAATTAAAGGAAATCTATGAAGGCAGTTTGCAGTTATGATGAAAGTTAAAATGTAAGCGCAAATTGAAATATGATGTTCATACGATAAAACTGATTTACGTCTAAACGCCGATTCGGAAAATACTGAACTTTAAAACACGATCGTAAATGTGCAGAAGGCAGTAAGCTATTGAGGAGGTTTGCAGTAAGGATAAGATACTTAAAGTAAATGCAAACCGAGATTTAGAGTGGTTCGGTCAATCTTGACCTACATCCACTTTTGGCTTCCTCCACCGACGAGGTCACCGACGTCTACTAGAGGCCTTCCTTTAATAGACGAAAGCCAACCACCCTTTTACAGTTTCACTCCTTTTGACGGGCTTAGGAGACAACCCTTACAGAATTTTCTCTCCTCTCTTTAAAGATCAGAACTTGGAAGAAAAGAGGGAGAAGAACTTTTGGCCTTTACAACAATTTTGAGCTCTAAAAATCACAGAATAAGATCAGGATTTTGGTGTGTTTTTTGTGCTCTTTCAGTGCTGAAAGGGTGGGGTATTTATAGGCCCCAACCCAGTTTGAATTTCGAGCTCAAAACTGTCAATTCCCGAAATTCCGGGATCTAGCGGTTGCACCTCCTGACTGAGACGGTTGCACCGCCTGGCAAAGTTCGAAGAATGAGCCTCTGGGCAGTGCCACCTCCTATCAGGGGCGGTTGCACCTCCTGCCAAAGCTCGAAGACCGAGCTCAAGCAGTGCCACCGCCTGACTGAGGCGGTTGCACCTCCTACCAGAGCTCGAAGACCGAGCTCAAGCGGTGCCACCTCCTGTCAAGGGCGGTTGCACCGCCCAGTCTCGCTCGGAGACTGAGCCCAGGCGGTGCCACCGTCTGGCTGGGGTGGTTCAACCGCTTGGCAGAAATCAGGGTCCGAATGGGTTGATCCATTTGGCCCAATTTGGGTTTTTCAGGGGCCTAATTGCCCCAAGATTAAGTTAATGGGATCACCTCCCATTTCCAACTTAATTATTGTGCTAACTACGATATTTCGTAAGACATTTACTACAACTTGCTCCGGTGCGTCAATCGCTTCTTCCGGCGAGCTTCCGGTGAACTTCCGCCGATCATCCGATGAACCCTCGGTGATGCTCCTACGGACTTCCGGCAAACTCCTGGACTTACGACGATCCACTTGGCGAGTTCTGGCGAGCTTCTTTGGCAAGCTCATGGACTTCTCGGATTTGTTCCCGCAGAACCTCCGATGACTATCCGAACTTCCGTCGAACTCTCGAACTCCCAACATGATCATTGTCTTGATTCCGGCGCAACTCCTACTGCATATCTTACTTTCATCGTAGTTAATCCTGCACACTTATCTCAACATATAGATTAGATAACAAATGACAATTGACTTCATCATCAAAATCCGAGATTCAACAATCTCCCCCTTTTTGATGATGACAATCAATTGATAATGGAGTTAACCTTAACTCCCCCTGTCTATATGCCATACTTGAGATAAGTCATTCTTGAATTCAAAACCTTTGAATTCAAGAGACATATTGATAAGTTAAAATCATTTAAACTTATCAATACTCCCATCATGATTCCCATCATGATGTTTCTCTCTGAAGATGATGTTAAGGCTTGACATTCATTTTCAAATTTTTCATTACCAGTTTGAATGATGGTAATAGTAGCAATTCATCATATTGTAAGATGTCAACATGTAAAACTGCGAAGTAAGATTTTGATATCATTACATGATGCACACATTTCAAATGTTTTAGCAATTATTGCATTTCATCACATGGTAAGATATCAATACGTAAGATTACGATGCAAGTTTTTTGTTTGATATCTTGACACGATACAAACAAGGCATAGCATAGCATTAATAGTCATATATTTCTCCCCCTTTGTCATCAACAAAAAGTGTGGTAATTGTGATACCAAGAGAATAATATAAGCAAATTTTGAGCATAAGTGTGATAATTGTTCATGCCTTTACTAGGTTCATGTTATTTTCCAATAGTGAGTGATAGGAAATCAATTATACAAGCATATAAAGGAAAGCATGATATGTAGATCGCTTTGAATACTTCTTCCTTTTTATTTGTTATAATCTTTTTGCATGAAGGAGGAAGGCTATTTGTGAGTTTACTTTGAGTGAAGTTAAAATCGATGAGAGATTAAATCATGCTTCATTTTTACAAGGATCAAGATATGTATGTGAAACAAATATTTGCAAGTAAAAACACTATCATCCATATTTCAAGATGGAATTTATAAGCAGGAATCATTTCATCAAATCCATTTCAGAAAAATATTTTTCATATAATAAGTGTATGAGAAAATCCGATTATTAGGATACCAATTGTTAAGCGAATCTGAAAATGAAATTAACACTTTCATGCAGTCGGACAAGACTATGCTATAGATTTTCAAATACAATCATGAAGACAAAACATGCTTATTGTTATGAAAATTTTTGTATTCAACACATAATTTCCAACATGTTATTTAGGCATGTAATGGCAATCAAGTGATTTGATTATTCAATAAAGTCCGAAAAATAATTTTAACTAGTTTATGTATTTGGACACATCAACATTCCTAATTCTCTTCTTATGAAATCAAATTGTTCTTCACTTAGAGGTTTTGTAAAAATATCAGCTAGTTGATGTTTAATATTATGGCAATATAATAACATGATGCATCAACTGCATTGGTGTATCATTTTCTCAAATCATATTTATCATGGAAACCAAGGCACAAGGTTTTCAAGGTGGTTATAAAAACATTTAGTTTCAATGTAAAATCCGATAGTGAGTAACGAGATTAAACAACAAGTGATGTTTGTAATTCTGCTCACAAATAAATACATCAGGTAACCATATCAAAGATCAAGGCACAGGGCATTGTGATCATGGTGAGTAACATAAAGAGTTTACAATATACATATAAGCTCATTCAGGAGGTGGAAAATTAAAATGCCTAAATAAAGAGTCAAATTGTCGATGAATTTGCTGCAGCTCAAATAAGATTTGATTTTGTCGATGTTCAAGTCGTTCTTGTCTTTGTTCAAATCGGTCCATCCGAATCCCAATATCTTCGATAGATGATGCAGGAGCTTGCTCAAATGAATGTGTTTCCTCAAAGGGACAGATCGGAGGAGATTGAGTACCCCTAAAGACTGGTGTTTCCGGTTCTGGTTCAGGTTGAGGGGGATCGGTTCTTCTAGGCATTCTAACCCAATTACCGTTTCTATAAACACATCTCAATCGATGAAGTATATTTTTATTTATTATGCTAAACCTATCTACTTTTATTACTTCTTCGTCGGATGGTATTGGAATATCATAGGCTTTCAGTATTCTAGTGATTATACCACCATTTGGAAGCATCATGTCTTTCTTAGATAGTTCTAACATATTTTGTTGGATAAGATAACCAAGACAGATGTCATGTCCTTTCATGATCCAATACATAGTTCCTAATTCTATTTGGCTTACTTCATCATGATGGTATTGTTTAGGGAGAATGATGCTAGTTAGGATATGATGAAGTACCTTAGTGTTTAGTGGTAATAGATGTTCACAACTTTTAGGAACAATCGCTAAATTGGGATTGACGAAAATTGTTCCTAAGGCTTCAACATATGTTGTCCCAACAGTTTCATCATCCCATGATCCTCTAAAGTAAAGTCCTCTATTTTTTATGGGAATGCCTATCATGTAGCAAATGAGTTTATCCGTAATGGAGATGTGCTGTCCTAAGAGATAGGTAGATATTCTTTCTTCTTCATCTACTTGTATATTATTGTAAAACAATCTAACAAGTCTTGGATAGATGGGTTCATTAATTTATAAAATAGGGAGTAGATCTAGGTTTGCAAACCATTGGATTGTCTCTAAGTCTCTTAGTTCATCTAAATCTACATGTTTTCCCTTATTGACACTTCTAAATTCGAAAGAGGAAAACTTTTCAGCATGATATTTTGAATCGAAGAGGGTAAGATCAAAGTCTTCCACTAATCTCCTCTTCCCTTTGTCCCTTGATGATCTTCTAGACCTCATAACTACTGCTGTTTAGGAGGATAGTAATGAGCAAGAGTAAATGAATCAAAAACAGAATTTAAGGGCTTCTTAGAGAATACCTTAGTGAGATCTTCAAGAGAAGGAGAGATTGTTGATCTTTTCCTTCGAAATGAGGAGTATTTGGGATGCTGTGAGGGGAGAAATGGAGGTGGAGAAGCTTTGGAAGAGTAAAGAGGGGAAGGGAGTAAGTTGGGGTCGGTTCCACCGCCGGCCCTAGCTAAGGTTAAAAGGGGGCAGGATTGCGGGCGGTTGCACCGCTGGCTGGGGTGGTGCAACCGCTTGCAATACGTGATAGCCAGAGGTGCTACCTCCAGCTGGGGCGGTGCAACCGCTGCAGGCAGTGAGCATGGTTCTGACTGCTGTGTGGTCTGATTTGAATGTTTTTGACTTTGAGATGAATTTTTATTTGTGGATCAATCAACTTTACTTATGTAATTACGTAAGAATTTTCATTTTAAGATAAGAACTTTTGCACGATCAAGATAGATCTTTTGACGTGCATACTCTCAATGTCGTACACATGTTTGTAACAGATTGTTCAAGTTGGTAAGCCTTGCAAGTTAATGACAAACTTAGTCAGTTCATGATATAGTTGGATTCGAAAGTTATGAACGGATGAAATCGATGGGTTCGAAAATCCAGAGGATATGTGAAGGGAGAATCATGGGTTTCCAATTCTGAGGGATCAAATGGGATTGTATCCATATCGCATTTGTAATTTTAATTTTCTAATCCTCTTTTTGTTATTTAGGCTAGAGAGCATCACGTGTTCTTTTTGGATCTCGGGTCATGAATATCGAGAATCCAAAGAGTAGGATATTATTTCTTGCTCCCAGCTTATGATGTTTTACGTCTTTATAAGAAAGGATGATTTTTAGGTATCTATTTGCTTTTGGGTGCCTCAAAAATAGATATACATTGTTTATCATGTTGCATAGACTTTATCATGGTTCCTTTAGGAACCCAAATTAATTTGTTCGGACTAATTTTCTTGAATGGATAATAATGCGTTTTATGTCCAAGTTTGCAACAAAAGTTACATTTGCTTTGGTGTCGAACATGTAAGATGGGGCCTTTTATGAAGGTGGTTGGATTTTGGTGAGGACTTCTCACAAATCCGATTCCACTTCTTTTGGGAACATGACCCTTGTTTGCAAGGATCATGTTCAAAGACTTGCTACCAACCTCGAATTTCTTCAAGGTGTCTTTAAGTAGCAAGTTTTCCTTTTGGAGAGTTTCTAGATCATGACATTTTATGCATGAACCTAAACTATCATGATATTCAATTTTAACTTATCAAAATTACAAATAAGACTATCATGCTCCTTTGTTAGGAATTTATATTTTTTACTAATAATCTTGCATTCATCAAATAAGTCATGGAAGGCATTTAATAATTCGTCAAATGATAAATCTGCATCTATTAAATTCGTTACCTCCTCCCCGATGGCCATTAAGGCGTAATGAGCAACTTGCTCGGTGTTGGACTCCTCTTCTTCGGACGTGCTCGAGTCATCCCACGTTGCTTTGAGCGCCTTCTTCTTTGATATTCTATTTTTGACTTGGGGACAATCACTCTTGTAGTATCCCGGCTTTTTGCACTCATAGCAAATAACTTGGTCCTTCTTGGGTTCAAATTTATTTTTTGTTTCATTCTTAAACTTGTTTCTTTTAATGAATTTTTTAAATTTTCTTGTTAGAAGTGCCAAGTCATCGTCACAGTCCTCATCACTTGAGTTTTCTCTCAAGTGATCTTCTGAAGTTCTAAGTGTCATATCCTTCCTGTTCTTTGGAAGGATGTCTTCTTGCTCTTCATGAGATTTGCAAGTCATCTCGTAGGTCATTAATAACCCGATTAGTTCTTCAAGAGGGAAGTTGTTTAGATCTTTCGCCTCTTGAATGGCAGTGACTTTAGGATCCCAACTCTTAGGAAGGGATCTTAGAATCTTATTTACGAGCTCAAAATCTGAAAAACTTTTTTCGAGTCCTTTTAGACCGTTGACGATATCCGTGAAACGGGTAAACATGTTACCAATAGTCTCACTCGGTTTCATCCGGAAAAGTTCGAAAGAATGTATCAAAAGATTGATTTTTGACTCTTTCACTCTACTTGTGCCTTCGTGAGTCACTTCGAGTGTATGCCAAATATCAAATGCGGTTTCACAAACCGAAACACGGTTGAACTCGTTTTTATCAAGTGTACAAAATAAGGCATTCATAGCCTTTGCATTAAGAGCGAAAGCCTTCTTCTCCAATTCATTCCAATCGATCATTGGAAGAGAAGACTTCGAAAATCCATTTTCGATAAGATTCCAAAGTTCAAAATCCATAGAAATAAGAAAGATCCTCATTCGGGTCTTCCAATAGGTGTAGTCCGTCCCATTGAACATGAGTGGACGTGTAATAGAATGTCCCTCTTGGTTTTCGGCGTATGCCATCTCTCTTGGGTTTTAATCTGTTTGAGAGTTAACCCTGCTCTGATACCAATTGTTAGGATCAAGAGCACTAAGAGGGGGGGGGGGCTGAATTAGTGCAGCGGAAAACTTTCGACGATTAAAAAGGTGTTCGTACGATAAAAGGGATTTCGGTAGAAAAGCCGATTCGTAAATCTCTTTAACTTGTAATCAAGCGAGATGTAGTTAAAGGAAATCTATGAAGGCAGTTTGCAGTTATGATGAAAGTTAAAATATAAACGCAAACTGAAATATGATGTTCGTACGATAAAACTGATTTACGTCTAAACGCCGATTTGGAAAATACTGAACTTTAAAACACGATCGTAAATGTGCAGAAGGCAGTAAGCTATTGAGGAGGTTTGCAGTAGATGCTCAAAGTAAATGCAAACCGATATTTAGAGTGGTTCGGTCAATCTTGACCTACATCTACTTTCGGCTTCCTCCACCGACGAGGTCACCGACGTCTACTAGAGGCCTTCCTTCAATAGGCGAAGGCCAACCATCCTTTTATAGTTTCACTCCTTTTGACGGGCTTAGGAGACAACCCTTACAGAATTTTCTCTCCTCTCTTTAAAGATCAGAACTTGGAAGAAAAGAGGGAGAAGAACTTTTGGCCTTTACAACAATTTTGAGCTCTAAAAATCATAAAATAAGATCAGGATTTCGGTGTGTTTTTGGTGCTCTTTCAGTGCTGAAAGGGTGGGGTATTTATAGGCCCCAACCCAGTTTGAATTTCGAGCTCAAAACTGTCAATTTCCGGAATTCCGGGATCTAGCGGTTGCACCTGACTGAGGCGGTTGCACCGCCTGGCAGAGCTCGAAGACTGAGCCTCTGGGCGGTGCCACCTCCTGTCAGGGGCGGTTGCACCTCCTGCCAAAGCTCGAAGACCGAGCTCAGGCGGTGCCACCGCCTGACTGAGACGGTTGCACCTCCTAGCAAAGCTCGAAGATCGAGCTCAGGTGGTGCCACCTCCTGTCAGGGGCGGTTGCACCGCCCAGTCTCGCTCGGAGACTGAGCCCAAGCGGTGTCACCGCCTGGCAGAAATCAGGGTCCGAATGGGTTGATCCATTCGGCCCAATTTAGGTTTTTTAGGGGCCCAATTGCCCCAAGATTATGTTAATGGGATCACCTCCCATTTCCAACTTAATCATTGTGCTAACTACGATATTTCCTAAGGCATTTACTGCAACTTGCTCCGGTGTGTCAATCGCTTCTTCCGACGAGCTTCCGGTGAACTTCCGTCGATCATCTGATGAACCCTCGGTGATGCTCCTACGGACTTCCGGCAAACTCCTGGACTTGCGACGATCCACTTGGCGAGTTCTGACGAGCTTCTTTGGCAAGCTCATGGACTTCTCGGATTTATTCCCGTAGAACCTCTGACGACTGTCCGAACTTCCGTCGAACTCTCGAACTCCCAACATGATCATTGTCTTGATTCCGGCGTAACTCCTGCTGCATATCTTACTTTCATTGTAGTTAATCCTGCACACTTATCTCAACATATAGAGATAATTGACTTCATCATCAAAATTCGAGATTCAACACTCGTGTGTGGACACTAGGGATACAGTATATGTGCTTATTGGAGAATGAGTTCACTGATTGATCCGCTTATGGAATGCTGGATGGTTGATGATACCTTATTGTTAGACAGCGATTCTGTAGTCCTAATGGGGTATCTAGTCCTTAGACTTGAGACACCAAGGATGTCCTATATGAGTGCTTTATTCTTTGATACTAGACTTATAGGTTTGGATGTCCCATATCTTGTACAATCGGTCATTATGAGTGGTAGTCAACCTTACGAGAGCTATTGAGTGTCAATAGAGGATCATGCACTCTCGGTGTCATAAGATGAATATCCCATGTATTCTTGCTTAGACAAATCCCTAGCCAGGGTTATTTGGATTGAGAGAGAAAGAGTTCTCTAGGAGAATCTGATTAGAGCGAGATTCGAGTAAAAACCGTATGGGTCTGACAGCACCATACCCGGTATACGATCTTTAGGATATTAGATAGATGAGGGACTATAGGTACAGGTAACTGAAGATAGACAAGTCCAATGGATTGGATTCCCCTGTATCGTCTGGGGACTGTGACGTAGTGGCCTAGTACGTTCGTAGTCGATGAGTTGAGTGAATTAATATGGAGATAATAATTCACTAAGCTAGAAGGAGTTCTGATAGGTATGACTCATAGCCAGCTCGATATTGGGCCTAGAGGGTCACACACATATAGTAGGCACTACGATAAGTAGAGGTACGAATACGAGATATCTGCTAGAGCCCCTGTCTAATTAGATATCCAATAAGCCCCTAAATTATTGGATCCTATAGATGAGATCCAATAAGAGCTCATGAGAGATTATTGGATAGAGATTTACTAATCTAAGAGGCTTGGGTAGTTGGATGCAGATCCAATACCCAATAGGGGATTAGGGTTTGATAGGGGTCCTCTATAAATAGGAGGGATTAAGTGGTTCATAGACTAGAACTTTTTCTTGCCTCTCCTATTCTCCCCCCCCCTCTCCACCTCAGAGCAGGCATGGAGTTTTAAGGAGCGTCGTCGCAGCCGTACTGTGTAGATCATCGCTAGAGAGGAGGGTACTTGACCTCCTTTACCCTCTCCTAGAGATATGCAAGGATTCAGGGATATACGATCTCCTTAGGTAACACAATCTATTCTATATGTAGTTTTAAGTTTCATGAATTTTGCACACTAATCTTCGCACGATGACAAACATCTCTTTAGAAATAGAGGATTTTATTTTCTATTCTTCCGTTGTGCATGTGATGTGGCCCCAAAGATTTCTCAATAGTAGTATCAAAGCTAGTTTGTTCGTGTGCTAGATTGGTTTTGAACTAAGTGTATTATGTTTTGGAAAAACTTTTGATGTCAAAATTGTTAACACAAAAGCGAGGAAGAGCAGCAAAAGTTGCTTCCCTCGATCTACGTGCGTGCAGCCACCTGCAGTGGTAGCCAGGCAGCATAGCGCCGGCACATGCGCAAGCGCTGTGCTTGTAGCAGCCGGTGCATGCGCAAGCACTGTGCTTGCAGCATCCGACCGGTGGCCTGCTTGTAGCCGGCTTGCGATCGACGGGGCTAGCAGCCCGAAGGGCAGAGGCGCCATGGGGCAGCGGCGCCTGCAGCCACTTCTCTTGCGGGGTGAGGCGCTGCAGGGTAGTGGCGGCTGCGGCCCCTGCCCCCGCGAGCAAAACCCCCTATAGGGGCGGCCGCCCGGTAGCGCAACACCGCTCGTAGGTGCTGCCCCGTGGGTAGAACCGCCTGCCGAGGTGGCGGCACCCGCATGGGCTCTCATCCACGGGGTGCCCACCTGTAGGGGTGGTGCTGTTGGGCTGACAGCCCATATTCAGCCCAAGGTGGGCTTTATCATCCAACAGCTCACCCCCTCTTAACCTAACCCTAATTTATATTGGGGGAGTATGGTGGGTATAAAAAGAGGTAGAAAAAGATAGCAATAAGGCAGTTTTTGATTGCCATGAGATTCCAAAGAAAAGGAGAAGAACAATGTAGAAAAGGAAGAGAAAGAAAGGGAAGAAGTTAAGGATAACACATAGAGACTGTTCTCAATCATCTAGTAGTGCCTTCATCTCAAGTTAGATCAGATCTATAGTAGACTCTTACTATGATTATTTGGGGAGAATTAGGGAGGATTTAGATATTGTGCACAGTGACATGATCCTTATATCTCAGTTATTCTCTTGTGATTGTTGCTAGGGTTTTGGGCAAGAGACTGAGATTTGTATATTCATTATTATTATAGTGGATTATCTCTAGTTGCTACATGGTTTTTACCCTTCACATGGGAGGGGTTTGCCACATATATCTTGGTGTTATATTTGATTGTGATTCCATTTAATTCTGCTATATGTTATGGCCTGCTAGTATTTATCATATACAAAAGTTATTTCTCTTTATATCCAATCAACGGGTATTAGAGCAGGGTTGTGGTGATTTAATTTTTATATTTGAACAAATACTATCAGTTTTGGGCAGAAGTAGTTGCAACAACAATTTATTTATTGAATATTTCACCAACAAAGACTATTATGAATCAAACTCTTTTTGAGGCTTGGTATGGTATAAAACTAAGTGTTAGACATCTAAGAATTTTTGATTGTATTGCTTATGCTTTTGTGAATTCACAAAATCATCATAAGCTTGATGAAAAATTTGAAAAATACATCTTAATTGGTTATTCCTTATAATTGAAAGCATATCGATTATATAACCCTGTTAGTGGCAAAGTAATTATTAACATAAATGTTATGTTTGATGAGGGGCAAGTTGGAATTGGGAGACTAATAAAGATATAACACAAATATATATTCCAGCAGAACTAGACACTCCGCAGAATCAAATGACAGATCTTGCTATAAGAAATTCATTGTCAACCTCACCAAGTAGCAGTTTAAATTCTGATTCCTCAGATGAAACCCCTCCAAGAAATTTCAGATCACTAACAAAAATTTATGATTCAACATTTGCTTTGTTTATTTTATATCCAACAACTTTTGAGGAAGCAATTGAAAAAGAGGAATGAAGAAAAGCAATGAAGGAGGAAATCAAGTCAATTGAGACGAATGAAACTTGAGAGCTAATGAATCTACCGAAAGAAAAGAAAGCTATTGGATTAAAATGAGTGTTCAAAACAAAGTTTAATGCAGATGGAAGTATCCAAAAGCATAAGGCATGACTTGTAGCAAAAGGATATTCACAACAATAAGGTATTGATTTTGATGATACTTTTTCTCCAGTTGCTAGATTCGAAACCGTGAGAACTTTCTTGGCTTTAGTTGCTCACTTGAGTTCGCCTGGTTATCAATTTGATGTGAAATCTACGTTTTTAAATGGAAATTTACATGAAGAGGTGGAAATTTACATGAAGAGGTTTTTGTTGCTCAACTTGAAGGTTTTTTGGTTAAAGAATATGAAGAAAAGGTGTATAAGCTAAGAAAAGCTCTTTATAGGTTTAAACAAGCTCCAAGGGCATGGTACAGTAAAATTAATTATTATTTTCTTTAAAATAGATTTAAAAGGAGCAATACTAAACCTACTCTTTATCTAAAGAAGGAAGGTGAATATAATATTCTAATGATTTGCCTCTATGTTGACGATATTATATATATGGGTTCATCTAACTCTTCTGTAGTAGAATTTAAAAAATACATGATGAATAGCTCTGAAATGTCAAATCTAGGTCTACTGCACTATTTTCTTGGGTTGGAAGTGAAGCAAGGATCAAATGAAATTTTTATTTCACAAAGAAAGTATGTAATGGATCTACTAAAAAAATCTAACATGATTAATTGCAAAGCTGCAGCAACACCCATGAATGTAAATGAGAAATTAAAACTTGAAGATGGTACAAGTCTGATAAACGCAAGATACTACAAAAGTTTGGTTGGAGGTTTGATTTATCTAACTCATACTCGACCAGATATTGCATTCTCTGTTGGTGTAATATCCAGGTTTATGTATAGCCCAAGCAAATATCATCTCAGAGCTGTTAAAAGAATTCTAGATTATATTGTTGGAACTATAGATTATGGTATTTAGTATTCTCATAATTTTAATTATAAATTATTTGGTTTTACTGATAGTGATTGGGCAGGAGCTTTAGATGATCGAAAGAGTACTTTATGCAATGTTTTTAGTCTCAGATTGAGAGCTATATCTTGGAGTTCTAAAAAACAAGCAACAACTACGTTTTCGACATCGGAAGCAGAATATGTAGCCGCAACATCAGCAACTTGTCAAGCAATATAACTTAGAAGACTTCTTAAAGATCTTCATCAAGAACAAAAAGAAGCAACAGAAATATTTTGTGACAATAAAGCCACAATTGCAATGATGAAGAATCCAACGTTTAATAGAAGAATGAAGCATATAGAGATAAGCTATCATTTCATCTGAGATCTTGTAGCAAGTGGAGCCATAACAATGAAGAATTGTGAAATAGATGAACAAGTTACGAATATCCTCACGAAGTCGCTTCCAATTCAAAAGCATGTTTATTTCATGTCGTAAATCGGTGTATATAACTTTGAATCAAGGGAGAGTGTTGAGATTTGATTCATAGTTATCTAGGTAGTTATCATGATCTAGTAGTTATAGGGTGGTTTCAATAACTACCTCAATCATGATCTAGTAATTATAGGGTGGTTTCAATAACTACAATCATGATCTAGTAATTATATGATAGTTTTAATAACTACCTCAATCATGGGTGACATAGGGAGTAAGGTAGTTACCACTAGGCCCTATAAATATGACCATAGTTTATGAAGCAAGGGATATAGAGAGTGTGTGCACTTGAGAATATCTTGTAAGTGTTCTTATCAATCCTCTTGTTTTAAATACTACATCGCTTTTCCTGAATTAAAAGGATTCTTTTAGAAAGACACTTGTAGAAAGGCAAAGTGGTAGACACATAAAGACACTTCGAACAGGTAGTGTCGGCATGGGCTATCAGCCCAACAACGCTTTTCCTGAATATTGGTTGATAGCCCATGTCGGCTAACTATCGGTATATCTCCTATCTTTCTTTTGGTAAGGTCTTCATTCCATTTGGTAGTAGTACCAAAACATAAGTGTGGTTCTTCTGAAGAGCATCCATCTCTTCTTGCATAGCAACTAACCACTTCTCTTTCTACTCACTTTCAACTGCTTCTTAGTAACTCTCTAGTTCACCTACATTAGTAAGCATCACATACTCATCTGTAGAGTATCTTTTGGAAGGTTGACGTTGTCTAGAAGATCTTCTCAACTGAGGTTCTATGGGAAGTTGCTCTCAAACTTCTTTTTGCTTAACATGTCCTACAGGTAGATCAACATCAAGCTCTACACCATCTTCCTGCACATCTCCCCCATCACCCTGATATACTAGAGGAGTAACTGGGTCACAATATGTTAATCCTTCTCCAAAAGTCTTCACCGGTGTCTTCTTCTTCAAATCCTCAATGGTTTGATCCTCAAAGAAGACTATATCTCTATTTTTAAACACCTTCTGCTTTTCTGGATCCCAAAGACTATAACTAAACTGATTATATGAGTAACCAAGAAAAATACATTCTTTAGTCTTACCATCCAGCTTGGACCTCTTATTGTCTGGAACATGTACAAATGCACGACAACCAAATACTCTCAAATGCCTATAGGAAACATTTTTCTCTAACCATACATACTCTGCAATATCATCATCTAGGGTTGTGCATGGTGACAAGTTGATCACATCAACTACAGTCCTCAAAGCCTCATCCCAAAACTTTTTGGGTAGCTTGGCCTGTGAAAGCATACATATGATCTTTTCCATAATGGTGCGGTTCATCCTTTTTGTAATTGCATTATGCTGATGTGTACCAGGAACTGTCATCTCATGTTGGATCCCATGTGACCTATAATAATCATCAAATAATCCTGTGTACTTACCATCATTATCTGATCTTATGTATTTCAATTACCTTTTTATCTCCCTTTCAACCCTAGCATGAAACTCTTTGAAGACATTAATCACTTGATCTTTAGTCTTCAAAGCATAGGCCCAAACTTTCCTGAAAAAATCATCTATAAAAGTGACAAAATAAAGTGCACCACTTATATCAGGAATATCAACAGATCCACTAGGAGTTTTTGTCCTCAAAGGACCACATACATTTGTATAAACACGATCTAAGGCATGTATTTTTCTAGACAAAACAGGACTAGCAAATAAAACTCTGTGTTGTTTACCAACCAAACAATCAATACAAGGGTTTAAATGTGTACCTTTGAGGTCTGGCAATACCTCTCTCTTGGAAAAAGCTTGCAGCCCCTTCTCGCTCATGTGTCCCAGTCGCCTATGCCACAACTCCATGCTGAAGTCTTTCTCTATAGCATTTAACTACTCACCATAAGCTTTAGCCTGTAACCTGTACAAACTATAACATTTCTTTCCACTAGCTATAACAAGAGAACCCTTACTGAGCTTCCATTACCCTTTGTAAAATCTGCTATCATAGTCTTCATCATCTAGTCTTCCAACTGAAATTAAATTCAGCCTCAAGTCAACCGCATGCCTCACATCCTTAAGCACCAACTTGCAGCTAAGGTTGGTCTTTAAATGGATATCACTCATGCCAATGATGTTTGCTGTGCCATAGTTGCCTATCTTGACAACACCAAAATTTTCAGATCTATATGTAGTAAAAAACTCCATTCGTGGTGTAGCATGATAAGAAGCACCTATGTCAATCACCCACTCAAGATCCTAACACACACAAGAAAAAATATCACCAGAATGAGACAAAATCAAATAATCACCACCCTGCACTATAGCTGTAGTATTATCCTTTGACTCTGTAGACTCCACTTCTTTTCCCTTTTTCTTGTTCTTCTTAGGTTACTTACATTGGTTCTTGTAATATTCTTTCTTACCATAGTTATAACAAATAATATGTTTTCTTAATCATGACTTGCTCCTACCTATGCGTGAATTGCTTCTATACTTTAACCTTCCTCTATTCTCTGAGATAAGTGCTTGTGAATCATTCTGAGATGTTGCTAAATTATTTCTTCTCAACTCCTTATTCAATAAACTACTTGTTACTTGACTCATGGTCACAACACTATATGACGCAGAATTACTGAGGGAAACCACCAGGGTCTCTCAACTTTCTAGTAATGAACTGAGAAGAAACAATGCCTGCAACTCATCATCAAGAGACATTTTCATAGAGGATAACTGGTTAGTAATACTCTACATTTCATTCAAATGCTCAGCAATAGAAGCACCCTCTCTATATTTTAGGTTCATAAGTTTTTTGATCAAAAAAGCTTTGTTGCTAGCTATTTTTCTTTCATAAAGACCTTTCAACTTTTTCCAAAGAGATTATGCAGAACTTTCAGTAGAAACACAGTAAAAGATACCCTCATCAAGCCATTGTCGAATAAACCCAACTATTTTTTGATCTAACCTCTTCCACTCATCATCTGTCATAGATATGGGTTTTGCACTATCCCCCTGCAAAGGTCCATACAAACTTTGCAATACAAGAGATCTTCTATTCTTGGTTTTCATATCATCCAATTGTTTCTATTTAAACTAATCATGCAAGAAGCATTACTGGCCTCCATGTTCAAATAAAAAAATTAAATCATCACAACCCTACTCTGATACCAGATAATGAGATATAAAGTGAAATAACTTTTGTATATGAACAAATACTAGTAGGTCATAACACACAGCATAATTAAAATAGAACCACAATAAAATAGAACACCAAGATATATGTGGAAAACCTCTTCAATGTGAAAGGTAAAAACTACGGGGCAAACTAGAGATAAACCACTATAATAATAATGAATATACAAATCTCAATCTCTTGCCCAAAACCCTAGCAACAATCACAAGAGAATAACTGGGATACAAGGATCACATCACTATGTTCAATATCTAAATTCTCCCTAATTCTCCCCAAGTAATCACAGTAAGAATCTACTGTAGATTTAATCTAACCTGAGATGAGAATACTACTGGATGATTGAGAATAGTCTCTCTGTATTGTCTTTGTCTTCTTTCTTTTCTTTCTCTTCCTTTTCTACCTTGTTCTCCTCCTTTTCTTTGGAATACCGTGACTGCTAAAATCATGTTGAGATTTGATTCATAGTTATCTAGGTAGTTATCATGATCTAGTAGTTATAGGGTGGTTTTAATAACTACCTCAATCATGATCTAGTAGTTATAGGGTAGTTTCAATAACTATCTCAATCATGGGTGACATGGGAAGTGAGGTAGTTACCACTAGGTCCTATAAATAAGGTCATAGTTCATGAAGCAAGGGATATAGAGAGTGTGTGCACTTGGGAATATCTTGTAAGTATTCTTGTCAATCCTCTTGTTTTAAATACTACATCGCTTTTCTTGAATCGAAATGATTCTTTTACTTGCATCGTAGTATTCTAATTTTTCCTTACTCCTCCATCCCCAACATTTATGGTATCAGAGCCTAGTTTCAATCTGAACTAGGCATTATGACTTTCAATGATAATTCCATGTCTCAACCCCTTATTCTCATCTTCTCGGGCAAATTCTATAAATTTTGGAGTATCAAGATGAAGACTCTATTCAAGTCTCAAGATCTTTGGGACTTAATAGAAAGTGGATATGCGGATCCAGATGACGAAATCAAGCTGAGGGAGAATAGAAAGAAGGACTCAAAAACATTGTTCTTCATTCAATAAGCTATACATGAGATAATCTTCTCGAGAATTGTAGCAGCGACAACCTCAAAGCAAGTTTGGTTGATACTTCAAAATGAATTTCAAGGCTCATTAAGGGTGATTGCGGTAAAACTTTAAACTCTTCGTTGTGAGTTTGAAATTTTATCCATGAAAGACAATGAATCGATATAAGATTTTCTTTCTCAAGTGACTGAAATTGTTAGTCAAATGAAATCTTATGGTGAACATCTTCCTGATCATATAATTGTTACAAAAGTTTTGAGAAGTTTAACTCCGAAATTTGATCATGTTGTTGCCACAATTGAGGAGTCAAAAGATTTATCTACATATTCATTTGATGAACTAATGGGTTTCTTACAAGCATATGAAGCAAGGTTAAACAGGTCACTTAAAAAAAAGTGAAGAAAAAGCATTTTAGGTTAAGGAGGAGTCTTCTACTTCAAAAGAAGATAAAAAATCAACAGGAAGAGAACGTGGTAGAGGAGGATTTCATGGTAGAGGAAATGAAAGAGGAAGAGGAAGATAACACTTTGATGGGCATGATGAACAAAGATCATCAAATTATGATCAAAAAAATTACAAGAGTGGAATTCAATGTCACTATTGTGAAAAGTTTGGTCACATAAAGGTAGATTACTGGAAAAGAGAAAAGCAAGCAAGCTGTGGAGGAAAATGAAGAAAATAGTAAGTTGTTTATGACTCGTTCACAAGTTCATGATATTTCAAATAATATTTGGTTTCTGGATAGTGGATGTTCTAATCATATGTTAGGCATAAAATCAATATTTAGAGATATTGATGAAACTCACAAGTTGAAAGTTAGACTTGGAGATAACAAGCATATCCAAGTTGAAGGAAAAGGAACAATTAAGGTGAAGACAAATCAAGGGAAGGTAAAATACCTTGTTAATATTTTCTTTGTTCCTACTTTATCACATAACTTATTGAGTATTGGATAATTGATATATGATGGATATTTAGTTATATTTGATGATAGTTCATCCACTATTAAAGATAAAAAATATGGTTTGATTATAGTAAATGTCTGTATAACGTAAAACAAGATGTTTTCACTTGATGTGTCAAATATTGAAAGGCATGCACTTGCTGTAACTCAAAAGAATGAGTCTAATTTATGGCATTTAAGATATGGACAACTTAATATTAAGAGTTTAAGGTTGTTAAGTAAAAAAGGAATGGTTTTCGGATTGCCCAAGATTAATACACTTGATGTATATGAAGGATGTATTTATGGTAAACAAAGTAAAAAACCATTTCCTATTGGAAAAGCATGGAGAGTATCTAATTATCTTGAATTAATTTATGCTGACTTATGTGGACCTTTGAATATAAAATTATTTAGTGGAAGTCAATATTTTTTATTGTTTACTGATGATTATAGCTGCATGAGTTGGGTATATTTTCTGAAATTGAAATCTGAAACATTTGAGAATTTTTAAAAATTCAAGGCACTTATAGAAAGGCAAAGTGATAGACACATAAAGACACTTTGGATAGACAGAGGTGGTGAATTTTTATCTAATATGTTTAATTTTTTTTATGAAGAAAATGGTATTCACAGAGAATTGACAGCACTATATACACCGGAGCAAAATGTTGTAGTTGAGTGTAAGAATTATACTGTCATTGAAATGACAAGAAGTTTGCTTAAAGGAAAATAAATTCCAAATCAGTTTTGGGCAGAAGCAATTGCAACAGCAATTTGTTTATTGAATATTTCACCAACAAAGGCTGTTATGAATCAAACTCCTTTTGAGGCTTGATATGGTATGAAACCAAGTGTTAGACATCTAAGAATTTTTGGTTGTATTGCTTATGCTTTGGTGAATTCACAAAATCATCACAAGCTTGATGAAATATATGAAAAATGCATCTTAATTGGTTATTCCTTACAATCTAAAGCATATCGATTATATAACCCTATTAGTGGCAAAGTTATTTTTTGAGTAGATCTATTGCATACTTTCTTTGTGAAATAAAAATTTCATCTGATCCTTGCTTCACTTGCAATGGATCATCAAATATAACATTTCTATTAATAATAACTTTGCCATTAATAGGGTTATATAATTGATATGCTTTTGATTGTAAGGAATAACCAACTAAGATGCATTTTTCAGATTTTTCATCGAGCTTGTGATGATTTTGTGAATTCACCAAAACATAAGCAATACAACTAAAAATTCTTAGATGTCTAACACTTGATTTTATACCATACCAAGCCTCAAAAAGAGTTTGATTCAAAATAGCCTTTATTGGTGAAATATTCAACAAATAAACTGCTGTTGCAACTGCTTCTGCCCAAAACTGATTTGGAATTTGTTTTCTTTTAAGCAAACTTCTTGCCATTTCAACGACAGTCCGATTCTTACGCTCAGCTACATCATTTTGCTCCGGTGTATATGGTGCTGTCAATTCTCTTTGAATACTATTTTCTTTATAAAAAGAATTAAACTCATTAGATAAAAATTTACCACCTCTATCTGTCTGAAGTGTTTTTATATATCTACCACTTTGCCTTTCTACAAGTGCCTTGAATTTTTAAAAATTACCAAATGTTTCATATTTCAGTTTCAGAAAATATACCTAACTCATGCGACTATAATTATTAGAAAACTATAAAAAATATTGATTTCCATCAAAAGATTTTGTATTCATAGGTCCACATAAGTCAGCATAAATTAATTCAAAACAATTAGATGCTCTTCATGCTTTTCCAATAGGAAATGGTTTTTTACTTTGTTTACTATAAATTTATCCTTTACATACATAAAGTGTATCAATCTTGGGCAATATGAAAACTATTCCTTTTTGACTTAACTACCTTAAACCCTTAATGTTAAGGTGTCCATATCTTAAATGCCATAAATAGACTCATTCTTTTGAGTTGCAACAAGCGCATGTCTTTCAATATTTGACACATCAAGTGGAAACATCTTGTTTTGCGTCATGCAAAAATTTACTGTAAGCAAACCAGATTTTTTATCTTTAATAATGCATGAACCATTATCAAATATTACTGAATATCCATCATCTATCAATTGTCCAACACTCAACAAGTTATGTGATAAAGTAGGAACAAAGGAAACATTATCAAGGTATTTTACGTTCCTTTGATTTGTCTTCACCTCAATTATTCCTTTTACTTCCACTTTGATTTGCTTGTTATCTCTAAGTATAACTTTCAACTTGTGAGTTTCATCAATATCTCTAAATATTGATTTTATGCTTGACATATAATTAGAACATCCACTATCTAGAAACCAAATATTATTTGAGATATCATGAACTTGTGAATGATGTTGAATCTCGGATTTTGATGATGAAGTCAATTGTCATTTGTTATCTAATCCATATGTTAAGATAAGTGTGCAGGACTAACTATAATAAAAGTAAGACATGCAGCAGGAGTTGCACCGGAGTCAAGACTATGATCATGTTGGGAGTTCGAGAGTTCGACGGAAGTCCGGATGGTCGTCGAAGGTTCTACGGGAACAAATCCGAGAAGTCTAGGAGCTTACCAAAAGAAGCTTGTCTGAACTCGCTAAGTGGATCGTCACAAGTCCAGGAGTTTACCGGAAGTCCGTCGGAGCATCGCCGAAGGTTCGTCAAATGTTCGCCAGAAGTTCGCCGGAAGCTCACCGAAAGAAGCGATTGATGCACCAGAGCAAGTTGTAGTAAATGTCTTAAGAAATGTCGTAGTTAGTATGTAGATTAAGTTAGGAATGGGAGGTGATCCCATTAATTTAATCTGGGGACAATTGGGCCCTTGATAGTCCCAAATTGGGCCGAATGGATCAACCCATTCGGACCAGAATTCCTGCTAGGCGGTGGCACTGCCAGGGTCGGAGGTGGCATTGCCTAGGAGAGGGTCTCCCAAGAAAGCTGGGTAGTGCAACTGCCCCAGGCAAGCGATGGCATCGCTTGGGCTCAGTCTCCGAGCGAGACTGGGCGGTGCAACCGCCCTTGACAGGCGGTAGAACCGCTTGAGCTCGGTCTCCGAGTTCTGCTAAGCGGCGCAACCGCCCTAATCAGGCGGTGGCACCGCCTAGAGGCTCAGTCTCCGAGCTACCAAGCAGTTGTACCGCACTAGTCAGGAGGTGGTACCGCCAGGACCTTGAAAATCCGGGAAAAGATATTTTTGAGCTCCAAATTTAAACTAGTTTGGGGCCTATATATATCCCACCCTTTCCAGCATGAAAGAGCATCGAAAATCCAATCTTACTCTGTGATTTTTAGAGCTTAAAAGTGTTGTAAAGGCTAAAAGTTCTCCTCCCTCTTTTTCCAAGTTTTGATCTTTTAAGAGAGGAGAGAAAAGTTTGTAAGGATTATCTCCTAAGCCCGTCAAAAAGAGTAAAACTGTAAAAGGGTGGTTGGCCTTCGCCTATTGAAGGAAGGCCTCTAGTGGACATTGGTGACCTCGTTGGTGGAAGAAGCCAAAAGTGGATGTTGGTCAAGATTGACCAAACCACTCTAAATCTTGGTTTGCATTTATTTTGAGCATCTTATCTTTACTGCAAACCTCCTCAATAGCTTACTGCCTTCTGCTCATTTACTAACATGTTTCATAGTTAAGTATTTTCCAAATCGACATTATGATGGAAATCAGTTTTATCGTACGAACATCATATTTCAGTTTGCGCTTACATTCTGATTTCTATCTTAATTGCAAACTGCCTTCCTTACTTTACTTCAAATACGTTTCTGTAAGCTTTCAAAGTTATTATCTGCACGAAATGACTTTTACATCGGAATTGGATTTCAACGTACGAACGCAGTTTTAATCATCGAAAGTTTTCTACTGTACTAATTCACCCCCCCCCCCCCCCCTCTTAGTGCTCTTGATTCTAACAATTGGTATCAGAGCGGGGTTAACTCTCAAACAGATTAAAACCCAAGAGAGATGGCATACGCCGGAAACTAAAAGGGCCACCTATTACACGTCCACCCATGTTCAATGGGACGAACTACAACTATTGGAAGACCCGAATGAGGATCTTCCTTATGTTAATGAATTTTGAACTTTGGAATCTTGTCGAAAATGGATTTTCGAAGTCTTCTCTTCCAATGATCGATTGGAATGAATTAGAGAAGAAGACTTTTGCTCTTAATGCAAAGGCTATGAATGCTTTATTTTGTGCGCTTGATAAAAATAAGTTCAATCGTGTTTCAGTTTGTGAAATCGTATTTGATATTTGGCATACACTCGAAGTGACTCACGAAGGCACAAGTACAGTGAAAGAGTCAAAAATCAATCTTTTGATACATTCTTTTGAACTTTTCTGAATGAAACCGAGCGAGACTATTGGCTTCATGTACATCCGTTTCACGGATGTCGTCAATGGTCTAAAAGGACTCAGTAAAAGTTTTTCTGATTTTGAGCTTGTAAATAAGATTCTAAGATCCCTTCCTAAGAGTTGGGACCCTAAAGTCACTGCTATTCAAGAGGCTAAAGATTTAAACAACTTCCCTCATGAAGAACTAATCGGGTCATTAATGACCTATGAAATGATTTGCAAGGCTCATGAAGAGCAAGAAGACATCCTTCCAAAGAACATGAAGGATATGGTACTTAGAACTTTAGATGACCACTTGAGAGAAAACTCAAGTGATGAGGTCTGTGACGATGACTTGGCACTTCTAACAAGGAAATTCAAAAAATTCATTAAGAGAAACAAGTTTAAAAGTGACACAAAAAATAAACTTGAACCCAAAAAGGACCAAGTTATTTGCTACGAGTGCAAAAAGCCGGGACACTACAAAAGTGAATGTCCCCAAGCCAAGATGAGAATATCAAAGAAGAAGGCGCTCAAAGCAACATGGGATGACTCGAGCGCGTTCGAAGAAGAGGAGTCCAACACCGAGCAAGTTGTTCATTACGCCTTAATGGCCATCGGAGAAGAGATAACAAATTTAATTGATACAGATTTATCATTTGATGAATTATTAAATGCATTCCATGACTTATTTGATGAATGTAAAATAATTAGTAGAAAGTATAAATTGCTGAAAAATAAGCATGATAGTCTTGTTAGCAATTTTGATAAATTAAAAACTAAATATCATGATAGTTTAGCTCAATGTGAAAAATGCCATGTTCTAAAAACTCTCTAAAAAGAAAACTTGCTACTTAAGGACACCTTGAAGAAATTTGAGGTTAGTAGCAAGTCTTTGAACATGATCCTTACAAATAAGGATCACATTACCAAAAGAAGTGGAATCAGATTTGTGAGAATTCCTCACCAAAATCCAACCACCTTCATAAAATGTCCTATCTTATATGTTCGACACCAAAGCAAATGTAACTTTTGTTGCAAACATAGACATAAAACGTATCATTGTCCATTCAAGAAAATTAGTCTGAACAAACTAATTTGGGTTCCTAAAAGAATCATGATAAACTCTATGCAACATGATAAACAATGTAGATCAGTTTTTGAGGCACCCAAAAGTAAATGGGTACCTAAAAATCACCCTTTCTTGTAGAGACATACACCATCACAAGCTAGGAGCAAGAGATGGTACATTAATAGTAGATGCTCAAGGTATATGATTGGAGATCTATCTCAATTCTCTAAGCTCACTAGTATAGACGAAGGCTATGTCACCTTCGGAGACAACAACAAGGGTAAAATCATTGGTAAACCATAGGTAATAAATCCAACTTGTTTATTGAAGATGTTTTGTTAGTTGATGGTTTAAAACATAACCTCTTGAGCATTAGTCAATTATGTGATAAAGGATATATCGTCAAATTCGAATCTAATGCTTGCATCATTAAAAAACCACACAAAAACATATCTATGATTGCATTAAAACATAATAACGTATATACCATTGACATCAATGATCTTTGCAATGAAATGTGTTTCTCGGTTTTGAATGAGGATGCTTGGCTTTGGCATAGGAGATTAGGTCATGCTAGCATGAAACTAATCACTTAAATATCATCCAAAGAACTTGTACGAGTAATTCCTCATATCAAGTTCATCAAAGACAATATATGTGATGCTTGTCAATTAGGAAAACAAATTAAGGATAGTTTCAAATCTAAGAATCGAATAAGCACCTCTAGGCCCTTACAATTAATCCATATGGACTTGTTCGGACCAATCTCTACATCAAGCCTAGGAGGTAACAAATACGCCTTCGTCATTGTTGATGACTATAGTAGATACACATGGACTTATTTCTTAAAACACAAAAATGAATGCTTTAATTATTTCACCAAGTTTTGTAAACTTGTTCAAAATGAAAAGAGTTTTATGATTTCATCAATTCGAAGTAATCATGGTGGTGAATTTCAAAACTGTGATTTCCAAGAATTTTGTGAATCTAATGGATATAACCACAACTTCTCTACTCCGAGAAATCCTCAATAAAATGGAGTAGTAGAAAGAAAGAATAAAAATTTACAAGAAATGACAAGAACCATGTTGAATGAACATAGCCTACCCAAATACTTTTGGGCCGAAGCTGTAAACACTGCAAGCTATATTTTGAATAGAGTTCTAGTAAGACCCTTACTCACCAAAACTCCCTATGAGTTGTGGAATAATAAAAAACCCAATGTTTCATTTTTTAAAGTTTTTGGGTGTAAGTGTTTTATCTTGAATGAAAAAGATGCCTTAGGAAAATTTGATGCTAAATCCGATGAAGGAATTTTTCTTAGTTATTCTTCGGTTTCTAAAGCTTTTCATATCTTCAATAAAAGAACTTTAATTATAGAAGAATCCATTCATGTTGTTTTCAATGAGATTTTCAAAATCAAGAAAAATGATTTTGATGATGATGTAAATTTTGATTCTTTGAATTTAAATGAAACCCCTTCTCCAACTAGCAACTTGGATGCATCCACTTCCGAAACACCCTTACCCAAGGATTGGAAGTATGTAGATGCTCATCCTAAGGAGCTAATCCTAAGAGACACATCTAAGGGGGTTCAAACACGTTCTTCTCTTAAAAATTTTTGTGCCAACCCCGCTTTTCTCTCCCAAATTGAACCTAAATGTATTGACAAAGCTATGAAAGATGATTCATGGATTATCATAATGCAAGATGAGTTAAATCAATTTGAGAGAAATGAGGTGTGGAAGCTTGTTCCTAGGCCAAATGACCATTTAGTTATTGGTACTAAATGGGTCTTTAGAAACAAGCAAGATGAATCTGGTATCATGGTTAGAAACAAGGCTAGAATAGTGGCCAAAGGTTTCAACCAAGAAGAAGGTATCGATTATGAAGAAACCTTCGCTGTTGTGGCTAGATTAGAAGCCATAAGGATACTCCTTGCCTATGCTAGTAATAATAATTTCAAGTTGTTTCAAATGGATGTTAAAAGCACATTTTCTTAATGGCTTTATTTATGAAGAAGTTTATGTTGAACAACCTCCCGGATTTGAAAATAATAGCCTCCCTAATCATGTATTTAAATTAACTAAAGCTCTCTATGGTTTAAAATAAGCCCCAAGGGCTTGGTATGATAGACATAGTTGTTGAATCTCGGATTTTGATGATAAAATCAATTGATGAGTTAATTGATCTAATCCATATTATTGAGTTAAGTGTGCAGGATTAACTACGATAACCAAAAAACATAAAGCAAGGATACCGGAGTCAAGTTCGATGAACGTTTAAGAGTCCGAAGAATCGTCGGAGGTGCTCCCGGAACCAACCGAGAAGAAATCGGGAACCTGTCGGAATTTTCGAAAGTTCGCCGAAGAGATCGTCGGAGGTTCACGGAGATCACCAAGAAGGCTCGGCTACTCATTAAAGTCATCACAAGTTCGAGAGCTTGCTGGGAGCCCGTCGGAAGAAGTTCGTCGGAAAGCTCGCCGGAACAAGACTCGACGTTCGCGGTTGAAAACTTGCTTAGGATGTGTTTTGTTATGTAGTTCACTTGTAATTAGGATTAGGATTAAGAGATAATCCTATATCCTGGTTAGGGGCCAATTGGGCCCAAAATTAGACTTGGTATGGGCTAAATTTGAAGCCCAACAAGTGAACCGAAGGGTCTAGCGGTGGCACCGCCCAGCACCCGAGAGCTGGGCGGTGGCACCGCCACTGATAGGCGGTGGCACCGCCAGCATCGGGAACCCAAAGAGAATTCAAATTTTGGAGCCCAAATTTGAATCCTCTTGAGGCCTATAAATACCCCTCAAATCTCAGCTGAGATTACAACTTTTTGAGCAGCAAGTGTTTGAGAGAAAGGCCTTAGAAAAGTCTTAGCTAGTCTTGTTTTCAATTTGCTAGTGTTCACCTCCTTCTTTCTTACTGAAAATCTGTAAGAGAGTGAACCGCTTGTAAAAAGTTGTAAGAGGGGTATTCACCCTTCCCTTTCAAGAGATTTGCTAGTGGAAGGTGGGAGCCTCATCGAAGAGGGGCCTCGCAAGTGGATGTAGGTCACTTGACCGAACCACTGTAAAATCGGCGTGATCTCTGGTTTGCATTTACTTATTGTCATTTACATTTCTGCAAACTATTTGCACTTTAATGCTATACTGCTTTGTCTCCGTCTTACTTATCCCTTCAAGTTAAAACGAAATCGAAACGATTTTAAACAAAAACATTGCTTTTATCGTACGAAGTTTCCGAAAAGTGTTTAAATCGTGAAAAATTTATCACACTTTACCGCTGAACTAATTCACCCCCCCCCCCCCTCTTAGTGCCGCTCCGATCCTAACAATTGGTATCAGAGCAAGGCTCACTCTCATATTTGGTTTAATACCCAAGAGAGATGGCTTACTGCATGCATGAGGGACACTCTATCACACGTCCACCTATGTTTAATGGGTCGGATTACACGTATTGGAAGACCCGTATGAGGATCTTCCTCATTTCCATGGATTTTGAGCTTTGGACTATTGTCGAAAACGGATTTCAAAAATCTTCTCTTCCGATGAGCGAATGGAATGAATCGGAGAAGAAGGTTTTTGCTTTAAACGCAAAGGCTATGAATGCCTTGTTTTGTGCACTAGATAAAAATGAGTTTAATCGTGTTTCAATTTGTGATTCGGCTTTTGATATTTGGAGAACTCTTGAGGTCACTCATGAAGGCACTTGCCTAGTGAAAGAATCCAAAATCAACATCCTTGTGCACTCTTATGAACTTTTCCGAATGAAACCAAGTGAGTCCATCGGAGACATGTACACCCGTTTCACGGATGTCATCAATAGACTCAAAGCTCTTGGTAAAGATTTTTCTAACTTTGAACTAGTAAACAAAATCTTAAGATCTCTTCCTAAAAGTTGAGATCCAAAAGTTACGACCATTCAAGAGGCCAAGGACCTCAAAACATTCCCTCTTGAAGAACTTATTGGGTCTCTAATGACCTACGAAATGACATGTCAAGCTCATGACGAGCTCGAGAACCCCTTCCAAAGAATAGGAAGGATATGACACTTACATCACAAGAAGATCACTTGAAAGGAACATTAAGTGATGAGGACAGTGACAATGACATTGCACTTTTGACTCAAAAATTTAAAAAATATTTAAGAAAAAACAAATTTAAAAATAATATAAAAAATAAAGTTGAACAAAAGAAGGACCAAGTGATTTGCTATGAGTGTAAAAAACCGGGACACTACAAGAACGATTATCCTCAAGCCAAAAAGAGAACATCAAAGAAGAAGGCGCTCAAGGCAACGTGGGATGATTCAAGCACGTCCGAAGAAGAGGATTCCAACACCGAGCAAGTTGCTCATTACGCGCTAATGGCTTTAGGAGAAGAGGTATGTGATTTATTTAATGAAGATTTATCTTTTGAAGAACTCTCTATCGCTTTTCATAAATTATTTGATGAATGTAGAACTATTAGCAAGAAGTTAAGTATCTTAAAGAAAGAGCATACTTTGCTACAAGATAAGTTTGATAGTCTTCAAACTCCTCCATGCTCTAAGTGTGAGCATTTAGAAGCAATAAAAAATGAAAATTTGCTTCTTAAAGAAACCTTAAATAAGTTTAAGGTTGGTAGCAAAAGATTAGATATGATCCTTGCACACAAGGGTCATGTCGCAAAGAGAAATGGAATTGGATTTGTAAAAGGATTACATCAAAATCCTACCACTTTCATAAAAGGATCTACATTACATGTTTCCTCTTATATGAAATGCAACTTCTGTTGTAAATCCGGACATATTGTTAGTGGATCAATTTTTGAGGCACCCAAAATCAAATGGGTACCTAAAAGTCATCCTCTTTTGTAGACAAACCCACAAGCTAGGAGCAAGAGATGGTATCTCGATAGTGGATGCTCAAGACATATGACTGGAGATCCATCTCATTTCTCTATGCTCACTAGCAAAGAAGAAGGGTACGTCACCTTCGGAGACAACAACAAAGGCAAAATCATTGGCAAGGGAACTATTGGTAACAAATTTAGTTTTTCCATTGATGATGTTTTACTAGTTGATGGATTGAAACATAATCTCTTGAGTATTAGTCAACTATGCGATAAAGGTTATATCGTTAGATTCGAATCAAATATGTGTATTATCAAAAAACCAAACAATAACTTGACTATGATTGCATTAAAACAAAATAATGTCTACACCATCAACCTTGATGAACTAAGTAATGAAATGTGCTTCTCCGCTCTAAATGATGATGCTTGGCTTTGCCATAGGAGATTAGGCCATGCAAGCATGAAACTAATATCTAAGATCTCATCTAGAGAATTAGTACGAGGGATTCCAAATATGAAGTTTACTAAGGACAAAGTATGTGATGCATGTCAACTAGGTAAACAAATAAAAACTAGTTTCAAACCAAAAAATCAAATTAGCACCACTAGACCACTACAATTGATCCATTTGGACTTATTCGGACCAATTGACACAACAAGTCTAGGAGGAAGCAAATATGCGTTTGTAATTGTGGATGACTATACTAGGTACACTTGGACCTATTTCTTAGTCCACAAAAGTGATTGCTTCAAGTGCTTCTTAAAATTTTGTAAACTCACTCAAAACGAAAAGGGCTTCATGATTTCATCAATTCGGAGTGATCACGGTGGCGAATTTCAAAACCGTGATTTCCAAAATCTTTGTGAAGTTAATGGATACAATCACAACTTATCCACTCTAAGAAATCCCCAACAAAATGGAGTAGTTGAAAGAAAAAATAGAAACCTACAAGAAATGACAAGAACTATGTTAAATGAACATAGTTTACCTAAGTATTTTTGGGCCGAAGCCGTAAATACGGCTTGCTAAATCATGAATAGGGTCCTAATAAGACCATCCCTATCAAAAACTCCCTATGAATTATGGAATAACAAAAAACCAAATATTTCCTATTTTAAAGTTTTCGGTAGTAAATGCTTTATTTTGAATGAAAAGGATGCCTTAGGAAAATTTGATGCTAAATCCGATGAAGGCATCTTTCTTGGTTACTCTTCCGTTTCTAAGGCTTTTCGGGTTTTTAACAAAAGAACCTTAGTAATAGAAGAGTCTATTCATGTAGTTTTTAATGAAATTTCTAATTTAAAGAAAAATAATTTTGATGATGATCTTGGTTTTGATAATTTGAATTTAAATGAACCCCCTCCTCAAAATAGCAACTTGGATGCACCTTCTTCCGAAATTTCCTTATCCAAGGAATGGAAGTATATAGATGCTCATCCAAAGGAGCTAATTATAAGAGATACATCAAAAGGGGTTCAAACTCGTTCCTCTTTCAAGAATTTTTGTGCTAACGCCGCCTTCCTTTCTCAAATCGAACCTAAATGCATTGACGAGGCCATAAAAGATGATTTTTGGGTTATTGCAATGCAAGAGGAATTGAATCAATTTGAGAGGAATAAGGTATGGAAGCTTATTCCTAGACCTAGTGACTATTTAGTCATTAGTACTAAATGGGTCTTTAAAAACAAGTAAGACGAAAATGCTATTGTGGTTAGAAACAAGGCTAGATTAGTGGCCAAAGGTTTCGACTAAGAAGAAGGTATCGATTACGAAGAAACCTTCGCTCCCGTGGCTCGATTAGAAGCCATAAGGATGCTCCTTGCCTATGCTAGTAGTAATAATTTTAAACTATTTCAAATGGATGTCAAAAGTGCTTTCTTGAATGGTTTTATTTCCGAAGAAGTATATGTCGAACAACCTCCCGGATTTGAAAATTGTCTTCTTCCTAGCCATGTATTCAAATTGACTAAGGCTCTCTATGGCTTGAAACAAGCTCCTAGAGCTTGGTATGAAAAGCTTAGTTCCTTTCTTATTTTAAATAATTTTAACAAAGGCAAGGTTGATACTACATTGTTTATCAAATATTTTGAAAATAATTTTCTTATTGTGCAAATTTATGTTGATGATATTATTTTTGGCTCTTCGGATGAATCACTATATGAATCATTTGCCAAATGTATGAGTCATGAATTTGAAATGAGTTTAACGGGTGAATTAACTTTCTTTTTATGATTACAAATCAAACAACTTAGTGATGGTATATTTCTTAACCAATCTAAATATACATTAGAATTATTAAAACGATTTAACATGGATAATTCAAAAGCAATAAACACCCCTATAGGTACTTCGACTAAGTTAGATATGGATGAAAATAGTAAAAATTTCGATCAAAAAACATATAGGGGAATGATAGGTAGTCTACTCTGGCTCACCGCGACTAGACTGGATATTATGTTTAGTGTAGGACTTTGCGCTAGGTTTCAATCAAATCCTAAATTATCTCATTTTAAAAGTGTTAAAAGAATATTTAGGTATCTTAAAGGAACCCCAAATTTAGGATTGTGGTATCGAAAATCTGAAAAATTCAATTTAATAGCTTATGTAGATGCCGATTTTGGCGGATGCAGGATAGATAGAAAAAGTACATCCGGAACATGCCAATTTTTAGGACATGCACTTGTTTCTTGGACTTCCAAGAAACAAAATTCAGTTGCACTATCTACGATGGAAGCCGAATACATTGCTGCAAGTGCATGCTGGGCACAAGTTGTTTGGATGAAAAATACATTAGAAGACTATGGAATTCACTTTAAAAATATTCCCATAAAATGTGATAATACTAGTGCCATATGTCTTACTAAAAATCCAATTCAGCACTCTAGAACTAAGCACATCGACTTTAGGCATCATTTCATACGCGATCATGTCCTTAACAATGATGTTGTTCTAGAATTCATTGACACAAAGCATCAATTAGCAGATATATTTACAAAAGCTTTGAATGAAGATCAATTTGAATTCATTAGAAGGGAATTAGGTATGTTAAATTGTCCCTAAGAATAAACTTGTTTGAATGGATTTTCCGTAAAGGTTTTCATTCTCTCTCCGTTCCTCGGTGAATCTGATCTTTCTCTTTCGATTCTAAATGACATGTTAAATTATCTTATCCTATCTTGAGTCAAACACCGCTCCCATCTGATCAAGATTAATGATTTAATGATATTTTGAATCTCGAAATTGATTTTAATGGCTTGATTATGAGTTTCAAGTTGACGAATTGAATTTGAATGGATTTGTATTCGAATTATGATCTTGACTTATTGAAGTTACTACTTGAAACTTTTTTCTTATCCCAATCTCTTCCTTGTACATCTACAATTTCTGTTATTTATAGAAAGAAGAGATTTGATAATATGGATGAATGCTAAATTTTCCTTTAAGATGAACTCTGCGTAAATATTTTAGCATACTTAATTTTGAACGATCAAATCTTTGTATGATAAATGCTGAATGATAAAATCTTTGTATGACAAATTATGTGCTTCAAGTCTCATTCCCTTTTTGTTCATGACAAAGGGGGAGAAAAGTGATGACTTGTATCATTTTAATAGCATGACTTATATGAATTGCAAAAGCTTGTGTGATATGAATGTCTTAAATGCCTTGCAAAATCCTTAAGAATATCACAAGATTGATTGATCATATTGAAAGCATGCCTTACTTCTATATCATGAAATTCATGTTGAAAATCTTTATCTCCTGTCGTAGTAAAAATTGGCTCTTATCATTCGACTTGAAAATGATTTTCAACGAAGTTTCGCATTTACTTATGCTTAATGAGAATAACGATGAGTTCTACGATTAGAACTTATCGGTTTATGCTTGAATTCAATGGGATAGAATTCAAGTGTTTTTACCTTCTCATAATATGGCATATAGATAGGGGGAGTTATGTTTAACTCCATCATCAATTGATTGTCATCATCAAAAAGGGGGAGATTGTTGAATCTCGGATTTTGATGATAAAATCAATTGATGAGTTAATTGATCTAATCCATATTATTGAGTTAAGTGTGTAGGATTAACTATGATAACCAGAAAACACAAAGCAAGGATACCGGAGTCAAGTTCGATGAACGTTTAAGAGTCCGAAGAATCGTCGGAGATGCTGCCGGAACCAACCGAGAAGAAATCGGGAACCTGTCGGAATTTTCGGAAGTTTGCCGAAGAGATCGTCGGAGGTTCACGGAGATCACCAAGAAGGCTCGGCTACTCATTAAAGTCATCACAAGTTCGGGAGCTTGCTGGGAGCCCGTCGGAAGAAGTTCGTCGGAAAACTCGCCGGAACAAGACTCGACGTTCGCGGTTGAAAACTTGCTTAGGATGTGTTTTGTTATGTAGTTCACTTGTAATTAGGATTAGGATTAAGAGATAATCCTATATCCTGGTTAGGGGCCAACTAGGCCCAAAATTAGACTTGGTATGGGCTAAATTTGAAGCCCAACAAGTGAACCGAAGGGTCTGGCGGTGGCACCGCCAGACTGGGCGGTTGCACCGCCCAGCACCTGAGAGCTGGGTGGTGGCACCACCAATGACAGGCGGTGGCACCGCCAGCATCGGGAACCCAAAGAGAATTCAAATTTTGGAGCCCAAATTTGAATCCTCTTGAGGCCTATAAATACCTCTTAAATCTCGGCTGAGATTACAACTTTTTGAGCAGCAAGTGTTTGAGAGAAAGGCCTTAGAAAAGTCTTAGCTAGTCTTGTTTTCAATTTGCTAGTGTTCACCTCCTTCTTTCTTACTGAAAATCTATAAGAGAGTGAACCACTTGTAAAAAGTTGTAAGAGGGGTATTCACCCTTCCCTTTCAAGAGATTTGCTAGTGGAAAGTGGGAGCCTCATCGAAGAGGGGCATCGCAAGTGGATGTAGGTCATTTGACCGAACCACTGTAAAATCGACGTGATCTCTGGTTTGCATTTACTTATTGTCATTTACATTACTGCAAACCATTTGCACTTTAATGCTATACTGCTTTGTCTCCGTCTTACTTATCCCTTCAAGTTAAAACGAAATCGAAACGATTTTAAACAAAAACGTTGCTTTTATCGTACGAAGTTTCCGAAAAGTGTTTAAATCGTGAAAAGTTTATTACACTTTACCGCTGCACTAATTCACCCCCCCTCTTAGTGCCGCTCCGATCCTAACAATAGTACTTTTCTTATTGAAAATAATTTCACAAAAGGCAAGGTCGATACTACATTGTTTATCAAAAATTTTGAAAATAATTTTCTCATTGTTCAGATTTATGTTGATGATATTATCTTTGGTTCTACGAATGAATCTCTTTATAAATCTTTTGTTGAAACCATGAGTCTCGAATTTGAAATTAGTTTGATGGGAGAATTAACCTTTTTCTTAGGCTTATAAATTAAGCAACTAAGCAATGAGATCTTTATTAGTCAAACTAAATATGCCTTAGATCTGCTAAAAAGATTTAATATGAATAGCTCAAAAGCTATTAACACTCCTATGAGCACCTCCACTAAGTTAGAAGTTGATGTTCAGTGTAGGACTTGTGTTAGGTTTTAATCGAACCCTAAGATATCTCATTTTAAAGCGGTTAAAAGAATACTTAGATATCTTAAAGGTACCACTAGTCTGTTAGGATCGGAGCGGCACTAAGAGGGGGGGGGTGAATTAGTGCAGCGGATTAAAACTTCGGTTTTAGAAAAATCTTTCGTACGATAAGAACGAAACTTGAAAAGCTTAACTTGAAGGTGTATTCTTGAAGTTGCGCAGCAAGGGTAATAAGGAACTAAAGCAGTAAGAAGATTTGCAGTAATGTAAATGGCAATATTGAAATGCAAACCAGAGATTACGCCGATTTTAGAGTGGTTCGGTCAAATGACCTACATCCACTTGCGAGGCTCCTCTTCGATGAGGCTCCCACCTTCCACTAGCAAATCTCTTGAAATGGAAGGGTAAACACCCCTCTTACAACCTTTTACAAGCAGTTCAACCTCTTACAAATTTTCAATAAGAAAGAAGGAGGAGAACTCTCTAGCAAATTGAAAACAAGACTTGCTAAGACTTTCTAAGACTTTTCTCTCAATAAAATGCTTCTCAAAAGTTGTTCTCTCAGCTGAGATTTGAGGGGTATTTATAAGCCTCAAGAGGATTCAAATTTTGGGCTCCAAAATTTGAATTCTCTTTGGGTTCCCGAATGTTGGAGGTGCCACCGCCCAGCCAAGCGGTGCCACCGCCCAGCGCTCGGGTGCTGGACGGTGCAACCGCCCAGCCAAGGAGGTGTCACCACCCAGCCAAGGAGTGCTGGGCGGTGTCACCGCCCAGCCAGGCGGTGCCACCGCCTGGCTCTCCGGTTCGCTGATTTGGCTTGATTTTAGCCCAAACCAAATCGGACTTTGGGCCCAGTTGGCCCCTAACCAGGACATAGGATTATCTCTTAATCCTAATCCTAATTACAAGTGAACTACATAACAAAACACATCCTAAACAAGTTTTCTACCACGAACGTCGAGTCTTATTCCGGCGAGCTTTCCAACGAACTTCTTCCGACGGACTCCCATCAAGCTCCCGAACTTGTGATAACTTTAACGAGTAGCTGAGCCTTCTCGGTGATCTCCGTGAACCTCCGATAATCTCTTCGGCGAACTTCCGAAAATTCCGACAGGTTCCCGATTTCTTCTCGGTTGGTTCCGGCAGCATCTCCGACGATTCTTCGAACTCTTAAACTTCCATCGAACTTGACTTCGGTATCCTTGCTTTATGTTTTCTGGTTATCGTAGTTAATCCTGCACACTTAACTCAATAATATGGATTAGATCAATTAACCCACCAATTGATTATATCATCAAAATCCGAGATTCAACAAAGTCTAGGATTATGGTATCCAAAATCCAAGAATTTTAAGTTAATTGCGTTTGCTGATGCGGATTTTACTGGGTGTAGATTAGATAGAAAAGGCACATCAGGATCATGTCAATTTTTAGGACATTCCCTTATTTCCTGGTCATCTAAAAAAGAAAACTCGGTTGCACTATCAATAACCGAAGCTGAGTATATTGCAGCTAGTGCATGCTGTGCACAAGTTGTGTAGATGAAAAATACCTTAGAAGATTATAAAGTCCATCTTAAAAACATTCCCATTAAATGTGATAACACAAGTACAATATGTTTAACAAAGAATCTCATTCAACACTTAAGAACAAAACATATTGATATTAGACATCACTTTGTTAGGATCGGAGCAGCACTAAGAGGGGGGGGGGGGTGAATTAGTGCAATGGATTAAAACGTCGGTTTTGAAAAATCTTTCGTACGATAAAAATCGAACTCGGAAGTGCTTAACTTGAAGGCGTATTCGCAAAGTTGTGCAGCAAAGGTAACGAGGAAATAAAGCAAGTAAGAAGGTTTACAGTAATGTAAATAGCAGTAATGAAATACAAACCAGAGATTATGCCGATTTTAAAGTGGTTCGGTCAAATGACCTACATCCACTTGTGAGGCGCCTCTTCGATGAGGCTCCCACCTTCCACTAGCAAATCTCTTGAAGGGGAAGGGTAAATACCCCTCTTACAACTTTTTACAAGCGGTTCACTCTCTTACAGATTTTTAGCAAGAAAGAAGGAGGTGAACATTAGCAAATTGAAAACAAGACTAGCTAAGACGTTTCTAAGACCTTTCTCTCAATCAATTGCTTGTCAAAAAGTTGTAATCTCAACTGAGATTTGAGGGGTATTTATAGGCCTCAAGAGGATTTAAATTTGGGCTCCAAAATTTGAATTCTCTTTGGTTCTCAATGCTGGCGGTGCCACCGCCTATCAGTGGCGGTGCCACCGCCTGCCAGTTTCTGACACTGACAGTGGACTAGTAGTGCCACCGCCCAGCCAAGCGGTGCCACTGCTTGGCTCTCCGGTTCACTGGTTAGGCTTTAAATTTAGCCCAAACCAAATCTAATTTTGGGCCCAATTGGCCCCTAACCAGGATATAGGATTATCTCTTAATCATAATCCTAATTATAAGTGAACTACATAACTAAAAACATCATAAGCAAGTTTTCAACTGCGAACGTCGAGTCTTGTTCCGGCGAGCTTTCCGACGAACTTCTTCCGACGGACTCCCAGCAAGCTCCCGATCTTGTGATGACAGTGGACTATGTTGAATCTCGGATTTTGATGATGAAGTCAATTGTCATTTGTTGTCTAATCTATTTTTTGAGATAAGTGTGCAGGATTAACTACAATGAAAGTTAGACAAGCAGCAGGAGTTGCGCCGGAGTCAAGTTCATGATCACGTTGGGAGTTCGAGAGTTCGACGGAAGTCCGGACGGTCGTCGGAGGTTCTGCGAGAACAGATCCGAGAAGTCCAGAAGCTTGCCAAGCGAAGCTCGTCGGAACTCGCCAAGTGGATCGTCGCAAAGTCCAGGAGTTTGCCGGAAGTCCGCAGGAGCATCACCGAGGGTTCATCGGATGATCGACGGAAGTTCGCCGGAAACTCGTCGGAAGAAGCGATTGACGCACCGAAGCAAAGCTGCAGAAATTGTCTTAGATTTAATCATAGTTAGCACATTGATTAAGTTGGAAAATGGGAGGTGATCCCATTGGCTTAATCTTGGGGCAATTGGGCCCCTGAAAGACTGAAATTGGGCCGAATGAAGCTAACCATTCGGACCTTGATTGCACCAGGAGGTGCAACCGCCCAGGCCAGGAGGTGGCACCGCCTGGGCTAAGTCTCCCAGCGAGATTGGGTGGTGCAACCGCCCCAGCCAGGGGGTGGCACCGCCTGAGCTCAGTCTTCGAGCAAGACTGGGCGGTGCAACCTCCCTAACAGAGAGGTGGCACCGCCTGAGCTCGGTCTTCGAGCTCTGGCAGAGAGGTGCAACCTCCTCAGTCAAGAGGTGGCACCGCCTGGGGCTCAGTCTCCGAGCCAGACTCAGGCGGTGCAACCGCCCCTGACAGAGAGGTGCAACCGCCTGGGCTCAGTCTTCGAGCTCTGCCAGGCGGTGCAACCTCTCCAGTCAAGAGGTGCAACCGCCTGATCCCGGAATTCCGGGATTTGATCGTTTTGAGCTCCAAATTTGAATTGGGTTGGGGCCTATAAATACCCCACCCATTCAGCACTGAAAAGATATAGACCTACACCGAAATCTTGATCTTTTCTGTGATTCTAAGAGCTCAAAAGTGTTGTAAAGCCTTTAAGTCTCCTCCTTCTGTTCTTCAAGTTTTGAGTTGTAAAGTGAGGAGAGAAAGGTCTGTAAAGGTTGTCTCCTGAGCTTGTCAAAAGGAGAGAAATTGTAAAAGGGCAGTCGGCCTTCGCCTATTGAAGGAAGGTCTCTAGTTGACGTCGGTGACCTCGTCGGTGGAGGAAGCCAAAAGTGGAGTAGGTCAAGACTGACCTAACCACTCTAAATCTCTGGTTTGCGTTTATTTTGAGCACTTTATCATTACTGCAAACCTCCATCATAACTACTGCTCTCTGCGCTTTTACGAACAAGTTTCTAAGTGATGTTCCTTCCGAATCTGCTTTCAGACGTAAATCGGTGTTTTCGTACATTACAGTTTACGTTTACATTTTGATTCTGCAAAACTGTCTTCTGCGTCTTCACGAACAAATTTCTAAGTGCTGATCTTTCCGAATCTGTTTTCAGACGTAAACCAGTGTTTTCGTACGATATTTACATTGCAGTTTACGTTTACGCCTTGATTCTGCAAAACTGTCTTCTGCGCTTTTACGAACGAGTTTCTAAGTTCAAATCCCTTTGAAACAGCGTCTAGACGTAAAATTGCGTTTAGACGTAAAATTGTCCAAACTGTGTTTAGACGTTTTAGACGTAAACTAAGTTTAGACGTAAACTAAGTTTAGACGTAATTCTGCGTTTAGACGTAAATCTGCGTTTAGACGTAAATCTGCGTTTAGACGTAAAACTACGTTTAGACGCAAACTACGTTTAAACGTAAAACTGTGCTTTAGACGTAAACTGAGTTCAAACGCAAATCTGCGTTTAGACGTAAATCTGCGTTTAGACGTAAATCTGCGTTTAGACGTAAAACTACATTTAGACGCAAACTGCATTTAGACGTAAATTGTGTTTAGACGCAAACTGCGTTTAGACGTAAACTGCGCTTAGACGCAAACTGGGTTTAGACGTAAACTGCGTTTAGAAGTAAAACTGCGCTTAATCTTAAGTAATCTTAAAATCGGCTTTTACATCGAAATCGTTTTTATCGAACGAACGCAGCTTTCATTTTTAATCGCTGAAAGATTTCCGCTGCACTAATTCACCCCCCCCCCCCCCTCTTAGTGCTGTCGATCCTAACAATTGGTATCAGAGCAAGGTTAACTCTCTAACGGATTAAAACCCAAGAGAAATGGCATACGCCGGAAACCAAGAGGGGCATTCTATTACGCGTCCACCCATGTTCAATGGGACGGACTACACCTACTGGAAGACCCGAATGAGGATCTTTCTTATTTCTATGGATTTTGAATTGTGGAATCTTGTCGAAAACGGATTTTCGAAGTCTTCTCTTCTAATGATCGATTGGAATGATTTGGAGAAGAAGGCTTTCGCTCTTAATGCAAAGGCTATGAATGCCTTATTTTGTGCACTTGATAAAAACGAGTTTAATCGTGTTTCAACTTGTGAAACTGCATTTGATATTTGGCACACACTCGAAGTGACCCATGAAGGCACAAGTAGAGTAAAAGAGTCAAAAATCAATTTGCTGTTACATTCTTTCGAACTTTTCCGGATGAAACCGAGTGAAACCATTGGCGACATGTTTACCCGTTTCACGGATGTCGTCAACGGTCTAAAAGGACTCGGAAAGAGCTTTTCAGATTTTGAGCTTGTTAATAAGATACTAAGATCCCTTCCTAAGAGTTGGGATCCTAAAGTCACTGCTATTCAAGAGGCAAAAGATCTGCGAAATTTCCCTCTTGAAGAACTAATCGGGTCATTAATGACCTACGAAATGACTTGTAAAGCTCATGAAGAGCAAGAAGACATCCTTCCAAAGAACAGGAAGGATATGACACTCAAAACTTCTGAATGCCACTTGAGAGAAAACTCAAGTGATGAGGACTGTGATGATGACTTGGCACTTCTAACAAGAAAGTTTAAAAGGTTCTTTAAAAGAAACAAGTTTAAGAATGATGCAAAAAATAAACTTGAACCCAAGAAGGACCAAGTAATCTGCTATGAATGCAAAAAGCCGGGACACTACAAGAGTGATTGTCCCCAAGTCATAAGGAGAACATCGAAGAAGAAGGCGCTTCAAGCAACATGGGATGACTCGAGCGCATCCGAAGAAGAGGAGTCCAACACCGAGAAAGTTGCTCATTATGCCTTAATGGCCATCGAAAATGAGGTAACAAATTCAATAGATGCAGATTTATCATTCGATGAATTATTAAATGCTTTCCATGAATTGTTTGATGAGTGTAAGACTATCAGTGGTAAATACAAATTGCTAAAAAAGGAGCATGATAGTCTTATTTGCAATTTTGATAAGTTAAATGCTGAACATCATGATAGTTTAAGCCCATGCATAAAATGCCATGATCTAGAAACTCTCCAAAAAGAAAACTTGCTACTTAAGGACACATTGAAGAAATTCGAGGTTGGTAGCAAGTCATTGAACATGATCCTTACAAACAAGGGTCACGTTCCCAAAAGAAGTGGAATTGGATTCGTGAGAAGTTCTCACCAAAATCCAACCACCTTCATAAAAGGCTCCATCTTACATGTTCGACATCAAAACAAATGCAACTTTTGTTGCAAACTTGGACACAAGACACATAGTTGTCCATTCAAGAAAATATGTCCAAACAAATTGATTTGGGTTCTTAAAGGAACCATGACAAATTCTATGCAACATGATAGGAAATGTAGATCTATTTGTGAGGCACCCAAAAGCAAATGGGTACCTAAAAATCATCCCTTCCTATAAAACCATTAAAATTTTAGGCTGGAGCAAGAAATAATATTCTGCTCCTTGATTCTCGATAGTCATAAACCAAGAGTCAAAAAGGAACTCGCAACACTAAAGTAACAAGTGGAAGTTATGAAATCACAAATGCGATTGGGATACAACCTTATTAGAAACATATGATTCCCAAATTCACATATCCCCTTGATCTTTGAACCCGTCAACTCTATCATCTACGAATTAATTCTTGTATCATGAAGAAACTAAATATGTCATGATCTTAAAAGGGATACCAAACAAACTATCAACATACGTACGACATACGCACGTTAAAAGATCTATCTTGATCGTACAAGAGCTTCTTCCTTAAATAAAAACTCATACGAAATCACGTAAGAAACGTTAATTGCTCTGAAATGAAAAACTCTCCTCAAGGCAAAGGCTCCCTGATCAAATCACATTAGGTGCTCATTGGCTGCAAGTGGTGGCACCTCTCCAGCTAGCGGTGGCACCTCCAGCTACCACGGGTTGCCAGCGGTTGCACCGCTCCAACTAGAGGTGCAACCGCCCGCAACTCTGCCTTTTTAAACCCACGCTAGGGCCGGCGGTAGAACCGACCCCAACTCACTCCCATTTCCTCCTCTACTCTTCCAAGTCTCCTCCATTCTCATTTCACTCCTCTAAGCCTTCCAAATACCTCCCATTTCGGAGCAAAACATCAAGAATCCTTCCTTCTCTTGAAGATTTCACAAAGGTACTCTCTAAGAAGCCCTTAAATTCTGTTTTGTTCTTCATTTACTCTTGCTCATCATCATCCCTCTAAACAGTAGTAGTTATGGGATCTAGAAGATCCTCAAGGGACAAGGGAAAGAGGAGATTAGTAGAAGAGTTTGATTTAACCCTTTTCGATTCAAAAAACCATGCTGAAAAATTTCCCTCTTTCGAACTTAGAAGTATCAATAAGGGAAAATACGTAGATCTAAATGAACTAAGAGACTTAGAGACTATCCAATGGTTTGCAAACCTAGATCTACTTCCAATCTTGCAGATTAATGAACCCATCTATCCTAGGCTAGTTAGATTATTTTACAATAACATACAAATAGATGATGAAGAAAGGATGTCCACCTATCTTTTAGGACAACACATCTCAATCACTGATAGGTTCATTTGTGATATGATAGACATTCCCATAAAAAGCATAGGACTTTACTTTAGAGGATCATGGGATGATGAAAGTATTGGAACATCCTATGTTGAAGCCTTAGGAACAATCTTTGCCAATCCAAACATAGCATTGGTTCCTAAAAGTTGTGAACATCTACTGCCTTTGAACACTAAGATACTTCATCATATCATGACTAGTATAATTCTTCCTAAACAATACCATCATGATGAAGTAAGTCAATTAGAATTAGGAACTATGTACTTAATCATAAAGGGACATGACATCTGTCTTGGTTATCTTATCCAACAAAACATGTTAGAAATATCTAAGAAAGATATGATGCTCCCATATGGTGGTATAATCACAAGAATAATGAAAGCTTACGACATTCTAATACCACCAGAAGAAGAAGTAATGAAAGCAGATAGATTCAGCATAATAAACAAAAATCTACTTCACCGACTAAGATGTTACTATAGAAACGGTAACTGGGTTAGAATCCCTAGAAGGACTGATCACCCTCAACCTGAACCAGAACCGGAAACACCAGTATTTAGGGGTACCCAATCTCCTCCGACCCTTCCCTTTGAGGAAACACATCCAGTTGAGCAAACTCATACATCCATCGAAGAAATTGGGATTCGAATGGATCGATTCGAACAGAGACAAGAACGGATTGAACAACGACAAGATCAAATCATATCTGAGCTGCAGCAAATTCATAGTCAATTTGACTCCTTGTTTAGGCACTTTAATTTTCCACCTCATCAATGAACTTGTTGAACACCTGTTGTTGTTGTAAACTTCTTATGTTACTCACTTCTGATGTGCTGGCTGTAAACATCTATCTTGCGCCTTGTGGTAAAAGTTATCTCAGATTTTTATGGTATCATTACTGGTTGGTATGTGATGTATCCAAATTAAGAATGTTGTGCTTTGAAACTAAAAGTTTTGAAAACCTTGTGGCTTGATTTCATTCGAAGAGAATTAGGAATGTTGATGTGTCCGAATAGATAAACTTGCTAAAATTATTTTTCGGACTATATTGAATTATCAAATCACTTGATTGCCATGTTTCTATATGAAAATCTGCAACAAAATCTTGTCCGAATGCATCTTATTTATTCGAATGCAATAAAACCGATTTTCTCGTACACTTTCATGAATAAATTTGATGAAGTGATGTGTATGTATTCCATCCTGCAAAATCTTTACGTATATAACAAAAAGGGGAAGAAGTATTTAAAGCAATCTATGTAAAATTCCTCTATAAGCTTGCTAATATTATTTTCCTGGTATCATAATTACTATGCTTTTTGTTGATGACAAAGGGGGAGAAATATATGAATTGATAAACACTGCTATGATTATGCCATCCTTGCATCACCAAGAGATATATGAACATGTGCTAAAGTTTGCATTATGCCCTGAGTTGATATATGAACACTGCTATGATTAGAAATATTATGAGTAATGCTATAAACACTGCTATGATTATGCCATCCTTGCATCACCAAGAAATATATGAACATGTGCTAAAGTTTGCATTATGCCCTGAGTTGATATCTTATCATGTGAAGAAAATGCAAAACTTGCTAGAATATTTCAAATGTGTGCATCATGTAATAGTGCTTCACAGCTTTATATAATAATGTTCAAACTACATGATGAATAGTTACAAACACAATCATACAAACTTGATGATGTATATCAAGCCTTGACATCATCTTTGAAGAGAAACATCATGAGTATCATGATGGGAGTATTGATAAGTTTAACTGATCTAACTTATCAATACGTCACTTGAATTCTTGGGTCTTGAATTCAAGGTTGACTTATCTCAACTATGGCATATAGACAGGGGGAGTTAAGGATAACTCCATTATCAATTGATTGTCATCATCAAAAAGGGGGAGATTGTTGAATCTCGGATTTTGATGATGAAGTCAATTGTCATTTGTTGTCTAATCTATGTGTTGAGATAAGTGTGCAGGATTAACTACAATGAAAGTTAGACAAGCAGCAAGAGTTGCGCCGGAGTCAAGTTCATGATCACGTTGGGAGTTCGAGAGTTCGACGGAAGTTCGGACGGTCGTCGGAGGTTCTGCGAGAACAGATCCGAGAAGTCCAGAAGCTTACCAAGCGAAGCTCGTCGGAACTCGCCAAGTGTATCGTCGCAAAGTCCAAGAGTTTGCCGGAAGTCCGCAGGAGCATCACCGAGGGTTCATCGGATGATCGACGGAAGTTCGCCGGAAACTCGCCGGAAGAAGCGATTGACGCACCGAAGCAAATCTGCAGAAATTGTCTTAGATTTAATCGTAGTTAGCACGTTGATTAAGTTAGAAAATGGGAGGTGATCCCATTGGCTTAATCTTGGGGCAATTGGGCCCCTGAAAGACTGAAATTGGGCCGAATGGAGCTAACCATTCGGACCCTGATTGCACCAGGAGGTGCAACCGCCCAGGCCAGGAGGTGGCACCGCCTGGGCTAAGTCTCCCAGCGAGACTGGGCGGTGCAACCGCCCCAGCCAGGAGGTGGCACCGCCTGAGCTCAGTCTTCGAGCAAGACTGGGCGGTGCAACCTCCCTGACAGAGAGGTGGCACCGCCTGAGCTCGGTCTTCGAGCTCTGGTAGAGAGGTGCAACCGCCTCAGTCAAGAGGTGGCACCGCCTGGGGCTCAGTCTCCGAGCCAGACTCAGGCGGTGCAACCGCCCCTGACAGAGAGGTGCAACCGCCTGGGCTCAGTCTTCGAGCTCTGCCAGGCGGTGCAACCTCTCCAGTCAAGAGGTGCAACCGCCTGATCCCGGAATTCCGAGATTTGATCGTTTTGAGCTCCAAATTTGAATTGGGTTGGGGCCTATAAATACCCCACCCATTCAGCACTGAAAAGATATAGACCTACACCGAAATCTTGATCTTTTCTATGATTCTAAGAGCTCAAAAGTGTTGTAAAGCCTTTAAGTCTCCTCCTTTTGTTCTTCAAGTTTTGAGTTGTAAAGTGAGGAGAGAAAGGTCTGTAAAGATTGTCTCCTGAGCCTGTCAAAAGGAGAGAAACTGTAAAAGGGCAGTTGGCCTTCGCCTGTTGAAGGAAGGCCTCTAGTTGACGTCGGTGACCTCGTCGGTGGAGGAAGCCAAAAGTGGAGTAGGTCAAGACTAACCGAACCACTCTAAATCTCTGGTTTGCGTTTATTTTGAGCACTTTATCATTACTGCAAACCTCCTTCATAACTATTGCTCTCTGCGCTTTTACGAACAAGTTTCTAAGTGCTGTTCCTTCCGAATCTGCATTCAGACGTAAATCGGTGTTTTCGTACATTACAGTTTACGTTTACATTTTGATTCTGCAAAACTGTCTTCTGCGTCTTCACGAACAAATTTCTAAGTGCTGATCTTTCCGAATCTGTTTTCAGACGTAAACCAGTGTTTTCGTACGATATTTACATTGCAGTTTACGTTTACGCCTTGATTCTACAAAACTGTCTTCTGCGCTTTTACGAACGAGTTTCTATGTTCAGATCCCTTTGAAACAGCGTCTAGACGTAAAATTGCGTTTAGACGTAAAACTATCCAAACTGTGTTTAGACGTTTTAGACGTAAACTAAGTTTAGACGTAAATCTGCGTTTAGACGTAAATCTACGTTTAGATGTAAAACTACGTTTAGACGCAAACTATGTTTAAACGTAAAACTGCGTTTTAGACGTAAACTGAGTTCAGACGCAAATCTGCGTTTAGACGTAAATCTGCGTTTAGACGTAAATCTGCGTTTAGACGTAAAACTGCGTTTAGACGCAAACTGCATTTAGACGTAAATTGTGTTTAGACGCAAACTGCGTTTAGACGTAAACTGCGCTTAGACGCAAACTGGGTTTAAACGTAAACTGCGTTTAGAAGTAAAACTGCGCTTAATCTTAAGTAATCTTAAAATCGGCTTTTACATCGAAATCGTTTTTATCGAACGAACACAGCTTTCATTTTTAATCGCTGAAAGATTTCCGCTGCACTAATTCACCCCCCCCCCCCCCCCCCCCCTCTTAGTGCTCTCGATCCTAACAGACTAGTAGTGCCACCGCCCAGCCAAGCGGTGCCACCGCCTGGCTCTCTGGTTCACTGGTTGGGCTTTAAATTTAGCCCAAACCAAATCTAATTTTGGGCCCAATTGGCCCCTAACCAGGATATAGGATTATCTCTTAATCGTAATCCTAATTATAAGTGAACTACATAACTAAAAACATCATAACCAAGTTTTCAACCGCGAACGTCGAGTCTTGTTCCGGCGAGCTTTCCGACGAACTTCTTCCGACGGACTCCCAGCAAGCTCCCGATCTTGTGATGACAGTGGACTAGCAGTGCCACCGCCCAGCCAAGCGGTGCCACCGCCTAGCTCTCCGGTTCACTGGTTGGGCTTTAAATTTAGCCCAAACCAAATCTAATTTTGGACCCAGTTGGCCCCTAACCAGGATATAGGATTATCTCTTAATCGTAATCCTAATTACAAGTGAACTACATAACTAAAAACATCATAAGCAAGTTTTCAACCGCGAATGTCGAGTCTTGTTCCGGCGAGCTTTCCGACGAACTTCTTCCGACGGACTCCCTACAAGCTCCCGATCTTGTGATGACTTTAATGAGTAGCCGAGCCTTCTCGGTGATATCTGCGAACCTCCGATGATCTCTTCGGCAAACTTCCGAAAATTTCGATAGGTTCCCGATTTCTTCTCGGTTGGTTCCGATAGCATCTCCGACGATTCTTCGGACTCTTAAATGTCCATCGAACTTGACTCTGGTATTCTTGCTTTGTGTTTTCTGGTTATCGTAGTTAATCCTACATACTTAACTCAATAATATAGATTAGATCAATTAACTCATCAATTGATTTTATCATCAAAATCCGAGATTCAACAATCTCCCCCTTTTTGATGATGACAATCAATTGATGATGGAGTTAAACATGACTCCCCCTATCTATATGCCATATTTTGAGAAGATTAAAACACTTGAATTCCATCCCACTGAATTCAAGGATAAACCAATAAGTTCTAACCGTTGAACTTATCGTTATTCTCATTAAGCAATAGTAAATATGAAACTTTGATGAAAATCATTTTTAAGTCGAATGATAAGAGACAATTTTTACTACGACAGGAGATAAAGATTTTCAACATGAATTTCATGATATAAATGTAAGGCATGCTTTCAATATGATCAATCAATCTTGCGATAATCTCAAAGATTTTGCAAGGCATATAAGACATTCATATCACACAAGCTTTTGTAATTCATATTAGTCATGTTATCGATGCGCATAAAACATTTTCATTAAGTCATGCTATCGAAATGGTATAAGTCATCACTTAGTCATCACTTCTCCCTCTTTGTCATCAACAAAAAGGGAATGAGACTTGAAGTACATAATTTGTGATTATAACATTAGGAATTCAGCATTGATCATACAAAAATTCATCATTCAAAATTAAGTATGCTAAAATATCTACGCAGAGTTCATCTTAAAGGAAAATTCAGCATTCATCAATTTTATCAAATCTCTTCTTTCTATAAATAACAAAAATTGTATGTGTACAAGGAAGAGATTGTGATGCCTAACGTCGATGTGCTTAGTTCTAGAGTGCTGAATTGGATTTTTAGCAAGACATATGGCACTAGTATTATCACATTTTATGGGAATATTTTTATAGTGAATTCCATAGTCTTCTAATGTATTTTTCATCCAAACAACTTGTGCACAGTATGCACTTGCAGCAATGTATTCGGCTTTCGCCATAGATAGTGCAACTGAATTTTGTTTCTTGGAAGTCCAAGAAACAAGTGCATGTCCTAAAAATTGGCATGTTCCGGATGTACTTTTTCTATCTATCCTGCATCTGCCAAAATCGGCATCTGCATAAGCTATTAAATCGAATTTTTCAGATTTTGGATACCACAATCCTAAATTTGGAGTTCCTTTAAGATACCTAAATATTCTTTTAACACTTTTAAGATGAGATAATTTAGGATTAGATTGAAACCGAGAGCAAAGTCCTACACTAAACATAATATCCGGTCTAGTCGCGGTGAGGTAGAGTAGACTACCTATCATTCCCCTATATGCTTTTTGATCGAAATTTTCACTATTTTCATCCATATCTAACTTAGTCGCAGTACTCATAGGGGTGTTTATTGCTTTTGAATTATCCATGTTAAATCATTTTAACAATTCTAATGTATATTTAGATTGGTTAAGAAATATACCATCACTAAGTTGTTTGATTTGTAATCCTAAAAAGAAAGTTAATTCACCCATTAAACTCATTTCAAATTCATGACTCATACATTTGGCAAATGATTCACATAGTGATTCATCCGAGGAGCCAAAAATAATATCGTCAACATAAATTTACACAATAAGAAAATTATTTTTAAAATGTTTAATAAACAATGATGTATCAACTTTGCCTTTGGTAAAATTATTTAAAATAAGAAAGGAACTAAGCCTTTCATACCAAGCTCTAGGAGCTTGTTTCAAGCCATAGAGAGCCTTAGTCAATTTGAATACATGGCTAGGAAGAAGACAATTTTCAAATCCGGGAGGTTGTTCGACATATACTTCTTCGGAAATAAAACCATTCAAGAAAGCACTTTTGACATCCATTTGAAATAGTTTAAAATTATTACTACTAGCATAGGCAAGGAGCATCCTTATAGCTTCTAATCGAGCTACGGGAGCGAAGGTTTCTTCGTAATCGATACATTCTTCTTGGTCGAAACCTTTGGCCACTAATCTAGCCTTGTTTCTAACCACGATAGCATTTTCATCTTGCTTGTTTCTAAAGACCCATTTAGTACCAATGACTAAATAGTCACTAGGTCTAGGAACAAGCTTCCATACCTTATTCCTCTCAAATTGATTCAATTCCTCTTGCATTGCAATAACCCAAAAATCATCTTTTATGACCTCGTCAATGCATTCAGGTTCGATTTGAGAAAGGAAGGCGGCGTTAGCACAAAAATTCTTGAAAGAGGAACGAGTTTGAACCCCTTTTGATGTATCTCTTATAATTAGCTCCTTTGGATGAGCATCTATATACTTCCATTCCTTGGGTAAGGAAATTTCGGAAGAAGGTGCATCCAAGTTGCTATTTTGAGGAGGGGGTTCATTTAAATTCAAATTATCAAAACCAAGATCATCATCAAAATTATTTTTCTTTAAATTATAAATTTCATTAAAAACTACATGAATAGACTCTTCTATTACTAAGGTTCTTTTGTTAAAAACCCGAAAAGCCTTAGAAACGGAAGAGTAACCAAGAAAGATGCCTTCATCGAATTTAGCATCAAATTTTCCTAAGGCATCCCTTTCATTCAAAATAAAGCATTTACAACCGAAAACTTTAAAATAGGAAATATTTGGTTTTTTGTTATTCCATAATTCATAGGTAGTTTTTGATAGGGATGGTCTTATTAGGACTCTATTAATGATGTAGCAAGCCGTATTTACGGCTTCGGCCCAAAAATACTTAGGTAAACTATGTTCATTTAACATCGTTCTTGCCATTTCTTGTAGGTTTCTATTTTTTCTTTCAACTACTCCATTTTGTTGGGGATTCCTCGGAGTGGAGAAGTTGTGATTGTATCCATTGACTTCACAAATATTTTGAAAGTCACGGTTTTGAAATTCGCCACCATGATCACTCCGAATTGATGAAATCATGAAACCTTTTTCGTTTTGAGTGAGTTTACAAATTTTAGAGAAACACTTGAAACAATCACTTTTGTGAGCTAAGAAATAGGTCCAAGTGTATCTAGTATAGTCATCCATAATTACAAACGCATATTTGCTTCCCCCTAGACTTGTCGTGTCAATTGGTCCAAATAAGTCCAAATGAATCAATTGTAATGGTCTAGTGGTGCTAATTTGAGTTTTTGGTTTGAAACTAGTTTTTATTTGTTTACCTAGTTGACATGCATCACATACTTTGTCCTTAATAAACTTTATATTTGGGATTCCTCGCACTAATTCTCTAGATGAGATCTTAAATATTAATTTCATGCTTGCATGGCCTAGTCTCCTATGCCAAAGCCAAGCATCATCATTTAAAGCGGAGAAGCACATTTCATTATTTAGTTCATTAAGGTTGATGGTGTAGACATTATTTTGTTTTAATGCAATCATAGTTATGTTATGGTTTGGTTTTTCAATAATACACATATTTGATTCAAATCTAACGATATAACCTTTATCGCATAATTGACTAACACTCAAGAGATTATGTTTCAATCCATCAACTAGTAAGACATCATCAATAGAAAATTTTAATTTGTTACCTATGGTTCCCTTGCCAATGATTTTGCCTTGGTTGTTGTCTCCGAAGGTGACGTACCCTTCTTCTTTGCTAGTGAGCATAGAGAAATGAGATGGATATCCAGTCATATGTCTTGAGCATCCACTATCTAGATACCATCTCTTGCTCCTAGCTTGTGATGGTGTATGTTTCTACAAGAAGGGATTATTTTTAGGTACCCATTTTCTTTTGGGTGCCTTAAAAACTAATTTAACTTGTTCATCATATTGCATAGAATTGATCATGGTTCCTTTAGGAACCTAAATTAGTTTATTCGGACTAATTTTCTTGAATGGACATTTATAAGTTTTATGTCTATATTTGCAACAAAAGTTGCAATTGCTTTGGTGCCGAACATGTAAGACGGGGCCTTTAATGAAAGTGGTTGGATTTTGGTGAGGACTTCTCACAAATCCGATTCCACTTCTTTTAGGAACGTGACCCTTATTTGTAAGGATCATGTTCAAAGATTTGCTACCAACCTCGAATTTCTTCAAGGTGTCCTTAAGTAGCAAGTTCTCCTTTTGGAGAGATTCTAGATCATGGCATTTTATACATGGAGCTAAACTATCATGATATTCAGTTTTTAATTTATCGATATCACAAGTGAGACTATCATGCTCCTTTTTTAGCAATTTGTATTTTCTACTAATTGTCTTACATTCATCAAATAACTCATGGAAAGCATTTAATAATTCATGATAAGGTAAATCTGCATCAATTAAATATGTTACCTCTTCTCCGATGGCCATTAGGGCGTAATGAGCAACTTGCTCGGTGTTGGACTCCTCTTCTTCGGATGCGCTTGAATCATCCGACGTTGCCTTGAGCGCCTTCTTCTTTGATGTTCTCTTTTTGGCTTGAGGACAATCGTTCTTGTAGTGTCCGATTTTTTACATTCATAGCAAATCACTTGGTCCTTCTTGTGTTCGAACTTATTTTTTGTATTATTTTTAAATTTATTCTTTCTTAAAAATTTTTAAAATTTTTGAGTCAAAAGTGCAATGTCATTGTTACTGTCCTCATCACTTGATGTTCCTTTCAAGTGGTCTTCTTGTGATGTAAGTGTCATATCCTTCCTGTTCTTTGGAAGGGGGTTCTCGAGCTCGTCATGAGCTTGACATGTCATTTCATAGGTCATTAGAGACCCAATAAGTTCTTCAAGAGGGAATGTTTTAAGGTCTTTGGCCTCTTGAATTGCCGTAACTTTTGGATCCCAACTTTTAGGGAGGGATCTTAAGATTTTAGTTACTAGTTCAAAGTTAGTAAAATCTTTACCAAGAGCTTTGAGTCCATTGATGACATCCGTGAACCGGGTGTACATGTCTTCGATGGACTCACTTGGTTTCATTCGGAAAAGTTCGTAAGAGTGCACAAGGATGTTGATTTTGGACTCTTTCACTCGGCTAGTGCCTTCATGAGTGACCTCAAGAGTTCTCCAAATATCAAAAGCCGAATCACAAATTGAAACATGATTAACTTCATTTTTGTCTAGTGCACAAAACAAGGCATTCATAACCTTTGCATTTAAAGCAAAAACCTTCTCCGATTCATTCCATTCGCTCATCGGAAGAGAAGATTTTTGAAATCCGTTTTCAACAATAGTCCAAAGCTTGAAATCCATAGAAATGAGGAAGATCCTCATACGAGTCTTCCAATAAGTATAATCTGACCCATTAAACAAGGGTGGACGTGTGATAGAATGACCCTCATGTATGCCGGAGTAAGCCATCTCTCTTGGGTATCAAACCAAATATGAGAGTGAGCCTAGCTCTGATACCAATTGTTAGGATCGGAGCGGCACTAAGAGGGGGGGGGGGTGAATTATTGCAGCGGATTAAAACGTCGATTTTGACAAATCTTTCGCACGATAAAAATCGAACTCGGAAGTGCTTAACTTGAAGGCGTATTCGCAAAGTTGTGCAGCAAAGGTAATGAGAAAATAAAGCAAGTAAGAAGGTTTGCAGTAATGTAAATAGCAGTAATGAAATGCAAACCAGAGATTACGCCGATTTTAAAGTGGTTCGGTCAAATGACCTACATCCACTTGCGAGGCCCCTCTTCGATGAGGCTCCCACCTTCCACTAGCAAATCTCTTGAAGGGGAAGGGTAAATACCCCTCTTACAATTTTTTACAAGCGGTTCACTCTCTTATAGATTTTCAGCAAGAAAGAAGGAGGTGAACACTAGCAAATTGAAAACAATACTAGCTAAGACTTTTCTAAGACCTTTCTCTCAATCAATTGCTTCTCAAAAAGTTGTAATCTCAACTGAGATTTGAGGGGTATTTATAGGCCTTAAGAGGATTCAAATTTGGGCTCCAAAATTTGAATTCTCTTTGGTTCCCGATGCTGGCGGTGCCACCGCCGGTCAGTTTCTGACACTGACAGTGGACTGGCGGTGCCACCGCCTAACCAAGCGGTGCAACCGCTTGGCTCTCCGGTTCACTGGTTGGGCTTTAAATTTAGCCCAAACCAAATCTAATTTTGGGCCTAGTTGACCCCTAACCAGGATATAGGATTATCTCTTAATCGTAATCCTAATTTCAAGTGAACTACATAACTAAAAACATCCTAAGCAAGTTTTCAACCGCGAACGTCGAGTCTTGTTCCAGCGAGCTTTCCGACGAACTTCTTCCGACGGACTCCCAGCAAGCTCCCGATCTTGTGATGACTTTAACGAGTAGCCGAGCCTTCTCGGTGATCTTCGCGAATCTCCGATGATCTCTTCGGTGAACTTCCGAAAATTTCGATAGGTTCCTGATTTCTTCTCGGTTGGTTCCGGTAGCATCTCCGACGATTCTTCGGACTCTTAAACGTCCATCGAACTTGACTCCGGTATTCTTGCTTTGTGTTTTCTGGTTATCGTAGTTAATCCTGCACACTTAACTCAATAATATGGATTATATCAATTAACCCATCAATTGATTTTATCATCAAAATTCGAGATTCAACACACTTCATACGAGATCATGTCACTAATCATGATGTAATCATAGAGTTCATTGATACTAAGCATCAACTAGCTGATATTTTTACAAAACCTCTAAGCGAAGTATAATTTGATTTCATTAGAAGAGAATTAGGAATGTTAATGTGTCCAAATGCATAAACTTGTTAAAATTATTTTTCGGACTTTATTGATTGAATGATCAAATCACTTGATTGCCATTACATGCCTAAAATTACATGTTGGAAATTATGTGTTTTGGATACAAAAATTTCCATAACAATGAGCATGTTTTGTCTTCATGATTATATTTGAAAATCTATACTATAGTCTTGTCCGAATGCATGAAAGTGTTAATTTCATTTTCGGATTCTCTTAACTAGTGGTATCCTAACAATCGGATTTTCTCGATATATTATCCTCTTCCAAACTTAATAAGCATATGTCATATCGAGTTTGACTCTCATCATTGATTTTTGACATATGGAATCAACTAGCAAATACATCTCTCATACACTTATCATGTGAAATTTTTTTTTTTTAGAAATGGATTTGATAAAATGATTCCTGCTTGTAAATTTCTTCTTGAAATATGGATGTTAGTGTTTTTACTTGCAAGGATTTGTTTCACATACATATCTTGATCCTTGTAAAAATGGAGTATGATTTAATCTCTCATCGATTTTAACTTCATTCAAAGTAAACTAACAAATAGCTGGTATCACAAATAGCTTTCCTCCTTCATGCAAAAAGATAATAACAAATAAAAAGGAAAAAGTATTCAAAGCTATCTCCATGTCATGTTTTCCTTGAGATGTTTGCATAATTGGTATCCTATCACTCACTGTTGGAAAATGACATGAACCTAGTTATGGCATGAATAAATACTACACTAATGCTTAAAATTTGCTTATATCGTTCTCCTTTTTGTTGATGACAAAGGGGGAGAGATATATGAATTGATGCTATGAGTATTGATGCTATGATTATTGTTATGGTAAATAACTTTTTTAGCTGTGACCCTGGGGTCGACACGGCTAGTCCAAGGGTCCGAACGGCTGGGATCAGGCGTGTCTCCTCTAGGGGTCTTGTGGCGACCGATTGCGGGGGGTCCGGCTGGAAGGCTCCACGACGCCGGGTTGGGTCGGCTCCGGTCAAGTACCTGCACACAGGTCGGGTCGGCGGTTCGGCCCGACCCCTCCGACGATCAAGTCAGTGATTGGGAGAGGAGTTTTTGGGTGAAGTTGTGATGTTGTGTGCTTGCCCTGTTTGCTTGGGGCCTGGGAGTATTTATAGGTGAGTTTGATGTTACCTGATGTGCCACCTCGGCATTTATAGGTGAGTTTGATGTTACCTGATGTGCCACCCTGCCGAGGCAGGGTCGTAACTCCGATGGCGCCTGTCGTCGTCGTGGGCGTTGCGTGGAAGGCCGAGCTGTCGCAGGGTATGGCGAGCCTCGGTCGGCGCCTTCCCCTGCCTCGGCCGGTCATGCAGGGTCAGACGATGAGGTCGTCTGGGTACGGTGAGTGAGGGTGCACATTATGTTGATGTTTAATGCTTGCCCCCTGGAGCAGTGTGCCGTCCAAGGGGGGCTGACGTCGTGATGTGTTACATCAAACCCGGTGTGTTATGTCAAATCTATTTTTACCCCTATCATATTCCCCCCCCCCCCCCAAAAGGAGCAATGCGTCGGTTCTTGCATTCGGGGGGTCCGATGCATGGCTTCTGGCCTCTGGTGGGCTGGCCACGCGGATCCGAGGGGCACGGTGCATGTGGGTAGGCCGATCGGAGTTGGACTCGGGGGTCATGGAGCCGATGAGAGTCGAGGAGCATGACACAGGCGGGCTGGCCGCGCAGGTGTGGTCTCGGGTGGCGTGCAGCCGAGGGCCGAGGAGCACAACATAGGCGGGCTGGCCGCGCAGGTGTGGTCTCAGGTGGCGTACAGCCGAGGGCCGAGGAGCACAACGTAGGCGGGCTGGCCGCGCAGGTGTGGTCTCGGGTGGCGTGCAGCCGAGGGCCGAGGAGCACAACGCAAGCGGGCTGGCCGCGTAGGTATGGTCTCGGGTGGCGTACAGCCAAGTGCCGAGGAGCACAATGCAGGCGTGCTGGCCGCGCAGCTGTGGTCTCGGGTGGCGTGCAGGCGAGGGCCGAGGAGCACAATGCAGGCGGGCTGGCCGCGCAGGTGTGGTCTCGGGTGGCGTGCAGTCGACGGCCGAGGAGCACAACGCAGGCGGGCTGGCCGCGCAGGTGTGGTCTCGGGTGGCGTACAGCCGAGGGCCGAGGAGCCCAACGCAGGCGGGCTGGCCGCGCAGGTGTGGTCTCGGGTGGCGTGCAGCCGAGGGCCGAGGAGCACAACGCAAGCGGGCTGGCCGCGCAGGTGTGGTCTCGGGTGGCGTGCAGCCGAGGGCCGAGGAGCACAACGCAGGCGGGCTGGTCGCGCAGGTGTGGTCTCGGGTGGCGTGCAACCGAGGACCGAGGAGCACAACGCAGGCGGGCTGGTCGCGTAGGTGTGGTCTCGGGTGGCGTGTAGCCGAGGGCCGAGGAGCACAACGCAGGCGGGCTGGCCGCGCAGGTGTGGTCTCGGGTGGCGTGCAGCCGAGGGCCGAGGAGCACAATGCAGGCGGGTTGGCTGCGCAGGTGTGGTCTCGGGTGGCGTAAAGCCGAGGGCCGAGGAGCACAACGCAGGCAGGCTGGCCGCGCAGGTGTGGTCTCGGGTGGCGTACAACCGAGGGCCAAGGAGCACAATGCAGGCGGGCTGGCCGCGCAGGTGTGGTCTCAGGTGGCGTGCAGCCGAGGGCCGAGGAGCACAACGCAGGCGGGCTGGCCGCGCAGGTGTGGTCTGGGGTGGCGCTCCCTTCAGTTCGATGGCGGCGAGGATCAAAGAGCTGCCGCATTTAATTTCTTCCCTGAGGGGGAGTTGATTGTTTCCGCCGCACGTCTTTGGGCGCCGGGATCGAGGCGTCCGGATGCCGCCATTTTGGCGGGGTCGCCACGTCAGGTCTTCATTAAGGCGGAGTGCCTTTGGGTACTTTCCGATGCGACGCGACGGTTACGCGCGCGCGAGTGGGCTGCCGCCCACTCTCGGGAGGCGAAGGGGCGCTGGTTCTGGCGGGACATCCTTTTTAAGTAGCGGGCGCCTGACTTCACCTCCATCTTTCGCTGCTGAGTTTTTTCCCTTCTGGTCTCGCCGTCTTCCTTCCGGTCATCCTCTTCGCCTCCAGCGTCGCTCTCCTCTCCCGTAGCACCCCCCCCCCCCCCCCCCCCCCCCCCCCAGTTGAGGTTAGGATGGTGTCCTCTCCCTCCTCCTCTTCTATCCATTCCCGCGGAGTTAGGGAGGGAATTCCTCCTCCGCCCCTTGTTGAGTCATCTAATGGGGAGGCGGCACGGGCTCTTGAGGCCTTGATGTGGCCGCATGATCAGGACTCCTCTGTGAGTGAGTCATCACTGGTCGGACTCCGGGAGCGCTATGGTATCCCGGGGGACTACGTTCTTGGCGCGCCTGAACCGGGACAACGCGCGTACGACCCGGTCCCGAAGGGTTTCGCCTTAACCCTAGATGCCCTGGAGGCGGGTTTGCGCCTCCCCCTGCACCCCCTCATTGTGTCCTGCTTGTCTTTCTAGCAGATTTTGCCATCTCAAGTGGCGTCGAACTCTTGGCGTTACTTGGTGGTGTTCTTGGGGGAATGCTACTACGCCAATATCGCCCCCACCCTCAACCTTTTTCTTTCCTGTTATCGTCTTACCAAGGGTTCGGGGGGTTACTTTTTATCTGCCCGGAAGGGCTTCCGAGTCGGAGGGGCCCCTTCTAATAATAAAGGGTGGAAGGGGAGGTTGTTTTACGTCAGCAGCGCACAGGACTGGGGTTTCGGAGTTCGTTGGTCTGCGAGGGCGATCGACAACACCACCCCATGTTTGGGCGAGGCGGAGCGCCTCGACCTGGGGAGGCTCAAGGAGATTCTCCCCAGGTCCCAAGCCCTCCGGAACATGACCGAGGAGTGGCTGGTCGAGGCGGGTCTCAGCCCGATGCCTCTGGGTACGTTAGTCGACGTTTGGCTCGGGTATCTGCATGGTTCATCCTTGGTGCTGACGCTTTTCTCATCTTTTGCATAAATGGTGAACCTTTGGTCACTCCTTGGAAACGATGCGCCGCAAGCCCCTCCTCCAGCACCGCCGACCGATTCGCAAGACCCTCCTCCAGCGCTGCCGACCGACTCGCAGCCCGGCACGAAGGATGCCCCGCTGGAGGTCGAGGCCGGGCGCCCTCGGAAGAAGGCGAAGGCGGCGCTTTCAAAGGGGGCTGAGGAGGGCCCCCGTCGGGGCGAGGCTGGGCCTAGCCGGCGTGCGGTTGGGAAGGATCCGCGGCCGACCTCCGTACGCGACTTGTGCCGACTACCAGCCGGGGACGGGGAGTCGTTCCTGACGCGGCTGGTAGGGGAGGTTCCACTCGGGAGGCCCAGTGACCCCCTGGTCGCCCGCTGGGGTGGTTTGTCTTGGGGGGACAGGGTGTGGGCCGGAGGGGACCCCACCGCAACCTTCCTTCGAGGCGCGCTTCATCCCGACATGGCTCGGGATTTATACGTCCTGCCCTCAGAGGCGTTGCTTAAAAAGTCCACCCAATCTTTGATCTGGGTAGGTGCTTCCCTTCTTGCTTTAGTTAGTTTTGTTCGTCTGACGCTGCCCTTTTTTAATCCGTCCTTTCCTTTCGCAGATCCTTCATTACGCGATGGCCTTGATAGATAGGGTGCGTGACACCGGGCGGATCATCGGGGGCCTTATCAACCGTAATGCTGAGCTCCACCGCCATGTCACGGACAAACTTTTAAACAAGGTGTTTGATGTAATGCTTATGTATGTCCGTGTCTTTTGGCATGTTCATGCCTTGTACAGCATGTAAAGGGGCGGCCGAAGGCTTAATAGTCCCATTTTAGTTGGGTTGGTGGCCTCTTTAGGCTTGTAAATAAATGTTGTGTCATGTGGACACATGCGAGAGATTTTCGATCTATAATGGATCATTTTACCCTTTGTTGTGCCACTGTTCAGAGCTTGTAAAGTCTGTTTGTAATTTGCATTGTCTATGAAGTGTTTTTCGGAGATGTTTGCTTGTGGATCCCGATTGAGGCGTTCTCTCTAGCCCGTTCTCTCTTTTGTTGGTCCTAAGGGACAATGGGAGACTTCGGGGAGGCTGACCTTTGTGGATGGACACGCAAGGGTGCCGCACGACTTAGGCAAAACCAGCTAAGTCCGTGACAGATGGTATCAGAGCGGGACAAGCACTCATAGAAACACTCAGCATGCAAACGTGGGGGACCTAGCGGGGCTGCGTTGAGGGCAGTCAGCACACGCGCGACCGTTTGGGGGAAAACGGGCATGGAGATGTAGGGAAAAGGAGTCGCTCAGAGGAGCGGGCATCCGAGATTGGCATTCAGAGGAATGGCCAACCCTTCGCGCAAGAGGCACCACGAGAACAGGCAAGCTTGGAGGAATGTGGAGCGCACAAAGGTTGGGATGGCTGAGTTTGAGCTACGGCTCAACGTTGACAATTATACTTGATGGTGCTCAAGGCAAGCGAGGCGCTTGGTAAAGGATGAGACCATCCAAGGTGGAATGAGTTGCTCAACGACTAAAAGAGTTATGCAAAGCTCACAAAGGTGAGGGGAATTGCTAACTCGAAGAATTTGGTACTCATGCATGGGCTTGTATGCGGACGATGGAATGTTCGTGGCCATCCCAAGGCGCCGAAACTTGGCGCCATGGAGCATTGAAACTTTCTCTTCGGCATGCGAAGGATACGTCCGTAGGAGGCTGAAGTGTGCAACGAGTTCAGTATGTTGCTAGGCCTTGAGGGGTGCAGCGGGGACTATATTGACGGGGAGTCGTAATCTAGCAAGTGTGTTTGCAGGAGGCAGAACAATACACAGTTTGTTCAGCAGATCGGAGTAGTCCAAGAGGATGGTGGTCTCCGAAACGAAGAGAGATGTCGCTCCAACGGGATAGTTATCTAGGAGGGATAAGTCCCGGCTCTCCAGAGGGAGAATCATGTGCGACGGACCACACATGTTAAGGAGGAGTACCTCAACAAACAACAACTCCACGAAGCTCGATGGACTGAGCAAGCGGCGAGGAGTCATCGCATGATCTCGCTTGAGAGAATGCATTGGTGGATGCATTGCGAGATCAAGTGGGGGAGCGACCCAAAGTAACTTAAATGAAGGCACACTTGGAGTCGATGTGGAGATTGGACTCAAGGGAGGGCTGACCCGTGGAATGGTGGGCGCGAGGGCCACCATCAACTCAATGTGAAAACGAGGAGCAGAGCAACTTGGGTGTAACTTGGCGAAGTACTCAAGCCGCATGAAGGGAGCCAGCATAGAAGTTGGAACGTGGAGCAGAGGCACCGTGCTTTCCTTAGACAGAGGTCAAGGATATGAACTATTGCAGAGGCAAGAGTAGGATCATGTTGTTCCATGGGTCCTTCATTCTGACGGAGCGGACTCATCTTGCATGGTGCCAAAGACGAAGGGAGCTTCGGGGCACATGCACCTTATCTCGGAGAAGCATTTGATGGAGGAACTAAGGCGACTCAATTTGCGGAGGCGAAGTTGGGTACAGAAGGCGTTAGCACGGGGCAAGAGGATGCAGAGGCGGGTACTCTTGAAGAATATGCCATAGTGTTGCCATTCGAGTTGCTATGAAGGAAGCATTGCGCAGCGGAGATTGTGCTGGTAGGGGCAGAGGCCCAGGATCCAGACAATAATGCACAAATTACAGTGAAGTCGGTGGACTTCGGGAGCTACTAGGCGACGAACTATCCTAGAGCGGTGCTTCTTCTAGGTGTGACCCAAGAGTGGGTGGATGAAGGTCGATTGCCAAAGGAGCGAACAAAATCGAAGGTGGAGGAGACCCTGCGATGTATTGGCAGAGGCCACACATGGAGGGTTCACAATTCGAGTTCATTCCACAAGGATCAAAATGCAATGGAGATGTCACCAGGAGGCGACATGGTGCAGCGGATCGTGGTGGAACAGTTCGTGGCAATGCGATACACACGACATAGTCCCGGGAGGGACTAGATCATATGGAGGTATGATCGGGAGCTACTGGAAGCTCCACTTCGGTGAACAACACGACGGCAAGAAGGACTATGGATTCAAGGAGTGAAGGCCATGGTACCGCAGAGGCGGATCTTCTGGGCGTGCATCGAATTTTGCATCGGATGAAAACCTTGGTCATCAGCATATGGGGGCTGTATTCCACCAAGGGAAAAGTTCGAATGCAAGTACCAGTGAGTTCCATGGGAGGTACTTGATCATGCAGAGGGATGATCGAAGCAGCTGGAGAGTTGGACTGCTCCAAAGCTCATATTCGCTTAAGGGAGCCCGGCAAGTCAAAGGACAAGGCCGAGTAAGCGAACGTTGCTACCAAGGAAGCTAAGGAGAACAGAATCGGTGCAAACCCTACAACGTGATGGCAGAGGCCATGCATGGGAGTTGCAGTTTGTCTTTCCATCGACCAAACAAACTGCTTGGAGAACATAGAGGTGTTGAAGCAGGGGGTCGAAAGGGGCAAGGAAGCGACGACGAGTCCAGAGGGACTTAGCTACCCAAAATCAAGCATCAGTTAGAATGGAGGTGGACTCAGAGGAGTGCCACGGAGACATATCTATTGATCGTGAAGAAAAGGGATGCAGATGCGAGGCGACGGATAGTAGGGCCATGGGCATGGTAGCGCCACGGTACCACAGAGGCGGGACTTCCGTGAAAGTCATTGATCCCTTGCTCTCATGGAGGGAGAGCGCTTGGTCGTGGAAGGGGCCAAGGAGGTGGTGAATGCAGAGGCAATCTCCAAGTACCGAGATAAGGCTGAAGGGCAGAGGCCGAAGAACTTCGTAAGACCGGTGTCAATGTGCTTCTCATCAAGATAGCCGAAAGTGAAGGACTTCAGGTCATGCAAGAGTGCATAACCAAGGAACGAAGCAGGCAATAGGCGGTGTTGTACCTTTGCTACTCAGTGGAGTAGGCGGCAGGGTTGATGGAGAAGACGGTACAATCCCAGAAGCGACCAAACCTATGAGAGAATTACTCCAAGTCGAGGTGAAAACTTCCTGCATTCCAGAAGTTCAATGGCATTGAGGAGGTGAATCATAGTAACTAACTCAACGCAAGGAGTGCAAACACTTCAAGTGCTTCAGAAGTGTGAGCAAAGAGCAAGCGAAGGCTAATAACCAGCTCGATGCATGGAGTATAACCTCGAGGAGGTGGGCGAAGTCAAGTAACCTTTGCCTTCTCAACTCTTAAGAGAATGGGCGAAATCGAGTACCCCAATTCTCTTATCTATCTAGCAGAGGAGCTCTGCACAAGTTCAAAGACCCTTCGAAGATAATGAAAGACGATAGTTGTCAAATCCTCACCAACGGTGATCAGTGCTACTGAGAGTAGATTGTCCGCTTCATTTCCCAATGAAATGTCAATCGAAAGCGGAAGTGATGCGAACCTACTTGGATGTGACAACTAAGTGAAAGAAGAGTCAATGAGCAAATTTTATGGAGGAAGGACCCAAAACTTCAGAAGTTTGTGAGACGATGCTCGTTAAAGCTCCAACAAGCATCCACCCAATTCAAGCAGCATGTGGAATTTGAGAGACTAGCGCAGTAAGGATGGTCTTTTCCTTTATCTGGGGGATTCGCAGGAATCAACAAGGATCAACACAACTCAGCCAACCCCACACCAGAGTCAGAGTCATTGGTGAGTTGAAGCAGCATGGCAGATCAAAGGTTCGCTACTCAAAAGCAGCAGCGGAGAGCAGCTAGGAGTCAAGAGGCGCATTGTAGCTGGAGCAAAAGATTGAAGACTCAGCAAAGGCGAGGAGTTGCAGTGGCGACAAAGGCTTCAACGAGGACGTCGAAGGAATAAGTGGGGGAGAATGTCATGGACAAACTTTTAAACAAGGTGTTTGATGTAATGCTTATGTATGTCCGTGTCTTTTGGCATGTTCATGCCTTGTACAGCATGTAGAGGGGCGGCCGAAGGCTTAATAGTCCCTTTTTAGTTGGGTTGGTGGCCTCTTTAGGCTTATAAATAAAGGTTGTGTCATGTGGACACGTGCGAGAGATTTTCAGTCTATAATGGACCATTTTACCCTTTGTTGTGCCACTGTTCAGAGCTTGTAAAGTCTGTTTGTAATTTGCATTGTCTATGAAGTGTTTTTCGGAGATGTTTGCTTGTGGATCCCGATTGAGGCGTTCTCTCTAGCCCGTTCTCTCTTTTGTTGGTCCTAAGGGATAATGGGAGACTTTGGGGAGGCTGAACTTTGCAGACGGACACGCAAGGGTGCCGCACAACTTAGGCAAAACCAGCTAAGTCCGTGACAGCCAGGTCGAGGAGCTCCGTGCCGGGGCCGGTCCGGAGGCCGTGGCAGCCACCGAGAGGCGCGCGACGGAATCTGAGGCGGAGGCAGCTCGCCTCTCGTCGGAGCTCGAGGCCTCCAAAAAAGCGAACGAGGAGCTCCAAAAAACGATAAGGTTGGAGCGGGTCGAGCTCCGCTAGTTGAAGTCAGAGGTGAATGCCCTCAACAAGAAGCTAGAGGGGGCGAAGGCCGAAGCAAGAGCGGCCTCGGAAGCATTGGCGGAGGAGGCCCGCCTTCGACCCGTCAAGGACAAGGAGCTTCAGGTGTGCGTCGGCACGTCGTTCCTCGAGCATATCGAGGCTGGCACGAAGTCCCTCGTTCGAGACTTCCTCATCATAGCTCCTTGTCCAAAGGGTGGCAATAGCCACCTCGAGTGGCAAGACAGCTTCGGTTCCGAATGTCAGGCTGTACGGGGACTCGCCAGTCGCGGTCTTGGGAGTGGTTCGTAGTGACCATAGGACGCTGGGGAGTTCGTCGGTCCAGGCCGATTGGGCTACGGACACTCTTCTTTTAAGTCCGTCCAAGATGGACCGATTGGTGACCTCTGCCAGCCCGTTCGTCTGAGGGTGGGCCACAGAGCTGAAACTTAGCTGGATGCCATGACTGGAACAGAACTCCCGGAACCTTCTACCGGCGAACTGAGGTCCGTTATCCGTAATAATGGTTTTGGGCAACCCGAACCGAGTCACTAGGTTTCTCCACACGAACTTCTCCATTTGATGTTCCGTGATTGTCACCAACGGTTCAGCCTCGACCCACTTTGTGAAATAATCCACTCCCATGATGATGTACTTTCGCTGCCCCGAAGCCGGTGGGAAAGGTCCGAGCAGGTCCAACCCCCACTGTGCGAACGGCCACGTGCACGCGATGGGGCTGAGCGGGACCGCGGGCTGTCGGGGTGCGCGGGCGTGTTCCTGGCACGGACCGCACCGCTGCGCGTAAGCTTTCGCGTCCCGGCACATGGTCGGCCAGTAGTAACCTTGGCGGAGTATTTTGTGTGCCAAGGTTTGCCCACTGATGTGTTCTCCGTAGACTCCCTTGTGGGTCTCGGCCAGGACCGTTTGGGCTTTGTCGGGTTCCAAGCACCGTAGGAGGGGATAGGTGAAGGACCGCCTGTAAAGTCGCCCACTCTCCTCGGTGTACCAGGCGTGTGTACGACGTAGGCGCCGAGCAGCAACCTCATCGTGGGGAAGGGTCCCATCCCGCTTGAAGCGTAGCATCTCTTGGACCCATGTGATCGGGGCGCTGCCCGGGACCACAGCCGCTACTTCAATGGTGCGGGCAGGGAGCTCCTCCACCTCCGGGCATGCTTCAGGGGTTGGTTTTGACACCAGCTTAGCTAGCGCGTCGGCTCGTTCATTTTCCTCCCTCGGAACATTAGATAACGTAAAATAAGGGAACTTGGCAGTTAGGTCCCTTACCCATGCCAGGTATTTCACCATGGTTGGGTCCCGAGCTTCATATCCACCGCTGAGCTGTTCGGCCACAAGTTGCGAGTCGGTGAAGACGTGTATAGCAGCCACCTGCATCTCGAGGGCCAGCTTGAGTCCTGCCAGGAGTGCCTCGTACTCCGCTTCGTTGTTGGTGGCTTTAAACCCCAAGTGGAGGGAACGCTCGAACGCGCGTCCGTCGGAGGCGAGCAGAACCAGCCCTACGCCGGCACCCTTCGAGCTGGCCGAGCCGTCCACGTGTAGGATCCAAGCTTCAGGAGGTTGCTCGGGATCCCTGTCTTCCATTTGAGTTAGCTCCGCGATGAAGTCGGCTACCGCCTGGGCCTTGATGGCGGTCCTGGGCACGTATCTTATATCATGTTCGCCGAGCTCCACTGCCCATTTGAGGAGCCGTCCTGCAACATCAAATTTAGATAGGACCTGTCGAAGAGGCTGGTCGGTGATGACCTCCACCAGGTGGGCCTGGAAGTAGGGGCGCAACTTCCGAGCTGACAGTACCAGGGCGAGAGCGAGTTTATCTATCAGCGGGTAACGCTCCTCAGGTCCACTCAGGATGTGGCTGACGTAGTAGATCGTAAGTTGTTCGCCGGAGCTTCCTTTGATTAGGACGGAGCTGACTACATGTGGGGAGGCCGCCAGGTAAAGGCCCAGCTTCTCCCCGGGAGAAACAGAGGCGAGTCGGGGGAGGCTAGCCAGGTGCTGCTTTGTTTGCTTGAAGGCTTCCTCGCACTCCGTCGTCCACTGGAAGTTTTTTGGGTTTTTGACCACCCTGAAGAAGGGGAGGCAGCGATCGCCCGACCGGGCGAGGAAGCGGGACAAGGCGACAATCCTTCCGTTAAGTCGTTGCAGGTCTTTGATCGTCCGGGGAGACTGCATGTCGATGATTGCCTGAACCTTTTCCGGGTTGGCGTCAATTCCTCTTTCGTGTATGATGAACCCGAGGAATTTCCTGGAGGTGACGCCGAAGGCACATTTTGTGGGGTTAAGTCGCATACCGGACTTGCGTAGCGTGGCGAACGCCACGGACAGGTCGGCAAGGTGCGCTTCGGCTTCTTGGCTCTTTACAATCATGTCGTCCACGTAAACCTCCATGTTCCTTCCGATCTGATGGGCGAACATCTTGTTCACCGTTCTCTGATATGTGGCCCCGGCATTTTTTAACCCGAACGGCATGACCTTATAGAAGTACACCCCTTGATCGGTGAGGAAGGTCGTATGCTCCCTGTCTTCGGGCACCATCCTGATCTGGTTGTATCCCGAATAGGCATCCATGAAGGAGAGGCGTGCGTGTCCGGCCATTGCGTCGACCAGTTGGTCGATCATCGGGAGGGGGTAGCAGTCTTTTGGGCATGCATTGTTGAGACTGGTGTAGTCAACGCACATATTCCAGCTTCCATTGTGTTTTTTCACGAGGACTACATTGGACAGTCATTGAGGATATCTGGCTTCCTCTATGAAGTCTGCCGCTAAGAGTCGGCCTACCTCCTCTCGTATGGCGCGTTGCCGGTCTGGGGCCTGCCGCCTGGGTTTTTGCTTCACCGGGCGAGCGTCAGGTGGGATGTTGAGATGGTGCTATGCGACTCCTGGGTCGACGCCCGTCATGTCAGATGGGGACCAAGCGAAGATGTCGGCGTTTTCCCGTAGGAGGCCGACGAGTTGCTCCCGTTCCCGCTCGAGCAGTTCTGAACCGACCTTGACCGTCTGGTCTGGCCGAGCTTCTCGCAGTGTTATGTCAATGGTGGATCCCCTCGGCTCGGGGTGAGGGGCCGGTTTTTTTGTTTCCCGCGGGTCTTCCAGTGGTGGCTCGATCCTGGCCCTCTTGTGCAACGAAACGACGGTCAGGTAGCACCGCCTGGATTCTCGGGGGCTTCCTGTAACCTCCCCGACCCCAGCGTGAGTCGGGAACTTGATGGTTTGGTAGTAGGTCGAGACGACGGCTCTGACCTTGTTGAGGTTCGGCCGACCGAGTATGGCGTTATAAGTAGTGGGAAGGTCGACCACCAGAAAAGTGGTCATTACCGTCTTCGACCTTGGCGGGACCTCTAAGGTTAAGGGGAGGGTGATAGCACCTAGTGGTGATATTGAGTCTCCCGTGAATCCGGTGAGCGCTGAGCACATCGGCTTCATATTCTCTCTAGCCAGGCCGAGCTTCTGGAAGGCGTCGAAGTAAAGTATGTCGGCCGAGCTCCCAGTGTCGACTATGATCCTTCTCACCTGCGCGTTGGCTACCCTGGCCGATATCACGAGAGCGTCGTCGTGCTCGGGTTGCTCAGATACTCCGGTCGGGAATGTAATCTCGGGCTCGGGCCCGTGTCCGGGGGCTTCGTCCGAGGCGGCTCGGGCGTACGCCTTTCTTCCCGACATGGAGCCCCCCCCTGATGCGGGACCGCCAGCTATCACGTCGATGTGTCGCTCGATGGGGCCTTCCGGGCGTGGTGATAGCTGTCTGTCCAGCCGGAGGTATTGGCCGAGATGCCCTCTGTGAATGAGCTCCTCAATTTGCCTTTTCAATTCATGGCACTATTCAGTGTCGTGTCTATGCTACCGATGGAAGCGGCAATATTTTAAACGGTCCGCAAGCTCTCGCGGGTTCCTCATCGGGTGAGGCTCCTTGATTAGCCCCTTCCCCTTCTCATGGAGAAATATTTCTGTTCGGGACGAATTCAATGCGAGGAGGGGAGGCCTTGTGTCGGATCTGTCCAGCTTACGCCGGGATGCGACGGGATGCTGCTGCCGGGGCGGCTCCGACTTGACCTTTTTGTGCTCCTCCCACTTCCTAGCCATCCATGTCTCTGCGGCGATGAACTGGCTAGCGCGCTGAAGCATCTCGGGGACCGCGACGGGGGGCCGCTCCACGAGAAACCAAAAGAACCTGGAAGGCCGTAGGCCTGTCACGAACGCCTGCATCAACAGAGAGGGGTGAGCGTCCGATAGTCCCCGAATTTGGGTCGTAAAACGGTTCACAAAATGGAAGAGGGGCTCATCCTCCCTCTAGTTGAGCCCGAGGAGCAACGCCATGGACGGCTTTGGCTGAGCGTAAGCCAGGAAGTTAAGCTCGAAGTCTTTGGCAAGTTGGTCGAAGGAGGCGATGGTCCCGGGTTTCAGGCTGATGTACCACGCGCGGGCCGGCCCCCGCAGGGTCGTTGGGAACGCCCTGCACATCAAGGCATCGGAAGTCCCGTATAGCGCCATCTTCGCGCGAAAGGCAGCCATGTGGTCTGCTGGGTCAGCGGTGCCGTCATACGCATCCAGCAAGGGGAGGCGGAAGTGTGGCGGGATCGCCTGATCTTGTATCTCGGGGGTGAATGGGGATCCTTGCTGTCCGTCTACCCCGAGCTCTCCTTTCGACTTACGAACTTCCTGCTGGACTTCGTTGAGTCTATGACTGATGAGGCGCAACTGAGCTCGTAGGGTATTTGTTGAGTCAACGGACGGAGCCTCGGGCTCGGGTCGGCTCGCTGTGTCTTCTGCCTCCCGACTCTCGGGCCGAGTTATGGGATTTCGAGGCGAGCCAGGGAGCTCGGGAAGCGGTATGTGAGTCCGGACGAGGGTCTCCTGTTGCTGCGAAGGCCGAGTCGCATGCGGAGGGGTCCACTGGGAGACGATCGGGATGATAGTCTGCACCATGCTCGTCAGAGCTCGGACTTGATGAGCGAGGTCGTGAAAGGCCTCGGGTGACACCGACGATGGGCCGGCGAGTGCGCCGTCGGGAGGTGACAAGCCCGGGTCATTGAACAATTGCCAGTAACGTTTTGACGCCGCTGTGGGGCGTTCGTCCCGGGCTTCATCATGCGGGGGTGTTCCCCCGGGGTGGGGAGCCCGACGGTTGAGGGCTCGCCAAAGTGGATTCGCTGATCGCTTGACATTCGGACAGGCCCTCCTTCTAGCGCCAATCTGTTATGGTAAATAACTTTTTTAGCCGTGACCCTGGGGTCGACACGGCTGGTTCAGGGGTCCGAACGGCTAGGATCAAGCGTGTCTCCTATAGGGGTCTTGTGGCGACCGATTGCGTGGGGTCCGGCTGGAAGGCTCCGCGATGCCGGGTTGGGTCGGCTCCGGTCGAGTACCTGCACACAGGTCGGGTCGACGGTTCGGCCCGACCCCTCCGACGATCAAATCAGTGATTGGGAGAGGAGTTTTTGGGTGAAGTTGTGCTGCTGTGTGCTTGCCTCATTTGCTTGGGGCCTGGGAGTATTTATAGGTGAGTTTGATGTTACCTGATGTGCCACCCTGCCGAGGTAGGGTCGTACCTCCGATGGCGCCTGTCATCGTCGTGGGCATTGCGTGGAAGGCCGAGCTGCCGCAGGGTATGGCGAGCCTCGGTCGGCGCCTTCCCCTGCCTCGGCCGGTCGTGCAGGGTCAGACGATGAGGTCGTCTGGGTACGGTGAGTGAGGGTGCACATTATGTTGATGTTTAATGCTCGCCCCCTGGAGTAGTGTGCCGTCCAGGGGGGGCTGACGTCGTGATGTGTTACGTCAAACCCGGTGTGTTATGTCAAATCTGTTTTTACCCCTATCAATTATGCCATCGAAAATATATGAATTGATGATAACTATGATTGCCATATTTGCATTATGCCATGTTTGCATCATGTTAAGATATCAAGAACTTGCATCGTAATTTTACGTGTTGATATCTTACCATGTGATGAAATGCTACAATTGCTAAACACTTGAAATGTTTGCTTTACGTTAAGATATCAAAAGCTTAAATTGTAAAATTACATGTTGATATCTTATGTTGAACTGCTACCATCATTCATATTTGAAATATAAAACTTGAGAATGGATGTCGAGTCTTGACATCATTTTCAGTAAGATACATCATGATAGGAATCATGATGGGAGTAATTGATAAGGTTAAGAGTTCTTAACTTATCAATAAATCTATTGAATTCAAAGGCATTGAATTCAAGAATGACTTATCTCAAGTATGGCATATAGATAGGGGGAGTTAAGGTTAACTTCATTATCAATTGATTGTCATCATCAAAAAGGGGGAGATTGTTGAATCTCATATTTTGATGATGAAGTCAATTGTCATTTGTTATCTAATCCATATGTTGAGATAAGTTTGCAGGATTAACTACGATGAAAGTAAGACATGCAGTAGGAGTTACGCCGGAGTCAAGACTATGATCACGTTGGGAGTTCGAGAGTTCGACGGAAGTCCAGACGGTCATCGAAGGTTCTACAGGAACAAATCCAAGAAGTCCAGGAGCTTGCCAAAAGAAGCTCATCGGAACTCGCCAAGTGGATCATCGCAAGTCCAAGAGTTTGCCGGAAGTCCGTCGGAGCATCACCGAAGGTTCGTCGGATATTCGCCGAAAGTTCGTCGGAAGAAGCGATTGATGCACCAGAGCAAGTTGTAGTAAATGTCTTAAGAAATGTCGTAGTTAGCATGTAGATTAAGTTAGGAATGAGAGGTGATCCCATTAACTTAATCTGGGGGCAATTGGGCCTTTGACCGACCCAAATTGGGCCGAATGGATTAACCCATTCGGACCAGAATTCCTGCTAAGCGGTGGCACTGCCAGGGTCGGCGGTGGCACCGCCCAGGAGAGGGTCTCCCAGGAAAGCTGGGCGGTGCAACCGCCCCAGGCAAGCGGTGGCACCGCTTGGGCTCAGTCTCTAAGCAAGACTGGGCGGTGCAACTGCCCCTAACAAGCGGTGGAACCACTTGAGCTTGGTCTCCGAGCTCTGCCAGGCGGTGCAACCGCCCCAGTCAGGCGGTGGCATTGCCCAGAGGCTCAGTCTCTGAGCTGCCAGGCAGTTGTACCGCCCCAGTCAGGAGGTGGTACCGCTAGGACCCTAGAAATCCGGGAAAAGATATGTTTGAGCTCCAAATTCAAACTAGTTTGGGCCCTATATATACCCTACCCTTTCCTGCATCAAAGGGCATCGAAAATCCAATCTTACTATATGATTTTTAGAGCTCAAAAGTGTTGTAAAGGCTAGAAGTTCTCCTCTCTTTTTTTCCAAGTTTTGATCTTTCAAGTGAGGAGAGAAAAGTTTGTAAGGGTTATCTCCTAAGCCCGTCAAAAGGAGTGAAACTGTAAAAGGGTGGTTGGCCTTTGCCTATTGAAGGAAGGCCTCTAGTGGATGTCGATGACCTCATTGGTGGAGGAAGCCAAAAGTGGATGTAGGTCAAGATTGACCGAACCACTCTAAATCTCAGTTTGCATTTACTTTGAGCATCTTATCTTTACTGCAATCCTCCTCAATAGCTTATTGCCTTTTGCTCATTTACGAATGTGTTTCATAGTTAAGTATTTTTTAAATCGGCGTTAAGACGGAAATCGGTTTTATCGTATGAACATCATATTTTAGTTTGCGCTTACATTCTAATTTCTATCTTAACTACAAACTGCCTTCCTTACTTTACTTCAAATACGTTTCTGTAAGCTTTCAAAGTTATTATCTGCACGAAATGACTTTTACGTCAGAATCGGATTTTAACGTATGAACGCAGTTTTAATTGTTGAAAGTTTTTCGCTACACTAATTCACCCCCCCTCTTAGTGCTCTTGATCCTAACAAATGAGTCATAAACAACTTACTATTTTCTTCATTTTCCTCCATATAGCTTGCTTGCTTTTCTCTTTTCCAACAATCTTCCTCCATGTGACCAAACTTTTTACAATAGTGACATTGAATTCCACTCTTGTAATTTTTTTAATTATAATTTGATTGCCTTTGTGCATCATGCCTATCAAAGTGTCCTCTCCCCCTTCCTCTTCTACCACCAAATCCTCCTCTGCCACGTCCTCTTCTTGTTGAATTTTTGTCTTCTTTTGAAATAGAAGACTTCCTCTTAACCTGAAATGCTTTTTCTGCACTTTTTTCAAGTGACCTGTTCAACCTTGCTTCATGTGCTTGTAAGGAACCCATTAGTTCATCAAATGAATATGTAGATAAATCTTTTGACTCCTCAATTGCGGCAACAACATGATCAAATTTCGGAGTTAAACTTCTTAAAACTTTTGCAATAATTATATGATCAGGAAGATGTTCACCATAAGATTTTATTTGACTAACAATTTCAGTCACTCGAGAAAGAAAATCTTGTACCGATTCATTACTTTTCATGAATAAAATTTCAAACTCACGACGAAGGGTTTGTAGTTTTACTGTAATCACCCTTGATGAGCCTTGAAATTTATTTTGAAATATCAACCAAGCTTGGTTTGAGGTTGTCGCTACTGCAATTCTCTAGAAGAAAGTCTCATGTACAGCTTATTGAATGAAGAACAATGCCTTTGAGTCATTCTTTATATTCTCCCTCAACCTGATTTCGTCATCTGGATCCGCATATACATTTTCTATTAAGTCCCAAAGATCTTGAGACTTGAATAGAGTCTTCATCTTGATACTCCAAAATTCATAGCATTTGCCCGAGAAGATAGGAATAAGGGGTTGAGATATGGAATTACCATTGAAAGCCATAATGCCTACTTCAGATTGAAACTAGGCTCTGATACTACAAATGTTGAGGATGGAGGAGCAAGGAAAAAATAGAATACTATGATGCAAGTAAAAGAATCCATTCGATTCAGGAAAAGCGATGTAATATTTAAAACAAGAGGATTGATACGAAAACTTATAAGATATTCTCAAGTGCACACACTCTCTATATCCCTTGCTTCATGAACTATGGTCCTATTTATAGGACCTAGTGGAAACTACCTCACTCCCCATTTCACCCATGATTGAGCTAGTTATTGAAACTATCATATAACTACTAGATCATGATTGAGGTAGTTATTGAAACCACCCTATAACTACTAGATCATGATTGAGGTAGTTATTGAAACCACTCTATAACTACTAGATCATGATAACTACCTAGATAACTATGATAACTACCTTGTTTTAAATACTACTTTTCCTGAATATGGGTTATCAGCCCAACAATGCCGAGGGCAAAACCACATGCCCTCGCTAGCCTACTTGTAGCAAGCTTACAACCGGTGGGGCTGGCAGCCCAAAGGGCAGAGGAGCCATGGGGCAGCGGTGCCTACGGCCGCTTCTCCCGCGGGGTGAGGCGTTGCAGGGCAAGGGCGCCTGCGGCCGCTACTCCCACAGGCAAAACCCACCGCAGGCAGTGCTGCCCCCCGGGTAGAACCGCCCACCGAGGCGACGACATCCGCATAGGCTCCCCCCCAAGGGGGTGCCCACCTGTAGGGGCGGTGCCGCCCGTTGGCATGGGCAGCACCCCCGCCCCCCGCCGCACTGGCCACCGCCGGTAGGGTGGCGGCGGCGGCGACAGCAGCAGGGGAGAGGGAGAGGGGCTTAGGGTTTTGGGTAAAAAGATAGTTTTGCCCTTGTGAATTTGAGAAATTCTATAGTTTTGCCCTTGTGAATTTGAGAAATTCTAATTCTATCCTTTTATCTAAATTATGAAAATAACCCTAAGAATTCAAAAAATTTCCTACCTGTCTTTGATTTCAGAAAATATTAATTGATTAAAATGTTTAATTGATTATTATTTTATTATTATCTAGTAGTCCTACATGATGATGATTTATACATGTGATGTATGATGTATAGACAGATGATCATGGACCGTGTGATGTGTGTATTTGTGATTATTGTTATTGGGGCTTGCGAGCCTCTATTATATTTCTCATTTATTGTTGGGCCTACGTGCCTATGATTAAGTTGTAATCACACGAGGAGGTGCAGCGGGAGCGTGGGTGCGATAGTAGGACTCACGAGACGGACGATCGCGATGCTTGGAGATACGTCGAGATGTTGACGGAATCGACAAGGACGAGATGGACGATCATAGGGCATGGAGATGCACCGCTGTATGTGTTGATGTGAGTGATTAGGCCTACTAGCTCGGGCCTGATCAAATTAGGCTATGGTCCATGATCATTTGGTGTGATTGCTTATACACCTACTAGATATGTATATATATTTGCATGCGATGTAGATATATATTAAATATGTATATGTGTGACATGTCATATTAGGATACTAAATTATATAAACCCCTCTCTCGATAATATTAAGTTGGTAAATGTGAGACAATTAGATTGACCCACGTGGCCTTCCATCGTTATAGGTAGGGATCGATTCCCGGTATAGGTTGAGTTGGTCGAGTTCCTCGAGGCTCACCTATATCGCGATTCGCTATCTTGCCTATGACACAGAGATGTCACCGGTGACCTAAGGATATGGTATGCTTGGTCGAGTCCCTCGAGGGTGTATCATCAAAACAGACTCATCTTGTAATGATGGTGTTGACTTAACCGAGCATCATGGTTGGTCGAGTCCCTCGAGACCATAGTGATTCGGAGGCTAAATAGGACGGGAATCATAAGGAGTTGTGATTGGCAAGAGTTGCATACCTTTTGGGCTTAGTGTGATTGGTCGAATCCCTCGAGGTTACATTAAGACGTTGATTGGATCCTGATCTCCACTAGAAGTCTGCCGGAGACTTCCGTTTCACGTGTTGAGAGTGTCGCATGACTCGCAAGTAAAATAGTGGGAGCATATTAAGATAGAAGTCCATATCTTGATTATTTATTTCTGTAAAATCTACATGTTATTTATTTTCATTACATCTTTATTTATAGAAAATATCGCTTTCAAAGGCTCGTGCTTCCATTATGGCAAAGATGGGCACTGGAAAAGGAACTGTAAAGAGTACCTTGCAGAGAGGGCGAAACAGAAGTTTGGAGAAGCTTCAGGTACATTAATGATCAATTTTCATTTGTCAGACTCTTCTGATAACACATGGGTATTGGACACCGGTAGTGGTTATCATATATACAATTCGATGCAGGTTTTAGTAAGGCCTAGGAGATTGGCGAGAGGTGAGATGGACCTCAAGATGGGCAATAGAGTAAAAGTTACTACAGTAGCTATTGGCGAGGTCACCCTACATCTGCCTGGTGGAGCTATTATTGCATTAGATGTATGTTATTTTGTTCCTTCTATTATCAAAAATATTATCTCCATTTTATGTTTGATAGTTAGTAGATATAAATTAGTTTTTGAGAATAATGGTTGTTCAATATTATTAGATGATGAGATCATTATAAGAGGAACATTGCATAATGGTTTATTTATGCTAGAAACTACTCCACATATCATGAATGTAAGTGTGTCTAAGAGGAAACAAGATGAGGTGAACAATGCATACATATGACATTGTAGGCTAGGTCACATCCATGAGGGAAGGATTCAAAAGTTGCTAAAGGATGGATAGCTAGATCCATTCGACTATGAGTCATATGTAACTGGCGAGCCTTGCCTTCGTGGAAAACTGACCAACTCTCCATTTAGTGGAACTGGAGAGAGAGCCACTGAGCTATTGCAACTCATACATAGTGATGTATGTGGACCTATATCAACTCATGCCAATGATGGTTACTCCTACTTCATTACCTTTACTAATGATTTCTCAAGGTATGGATATGTGTACTTAATGAAGTACAAGTCCGAGGCCTTTGAGAAATTCAGAGAGTATAAGAATGGAGTGAAAAATTAGACTAGAAAGAGTATCAAGACTCTTCAATCAGATCAAGGAGGTGAGTACTTAAGTACAAAGTTTACTCAGTTCCTCAAGGACCATGGTATATTATCCCAATGGATACCTCCTTATACACCTTAGCTTAATGGTGTATCTGAAAGGAGGAATCGTATGCTGTTAGATATGGTACGGTCAATGATGAGTTTCGATGACCTACTAATCTCATTCTAGGGATATGCCCTAGAGACTGCAGCTTACCTTCTGAATAGAGTTCCAACAGTTAGGATCAAGAGTGGCACTAAGAGGGGGGGGTGAATTAGTTTAGCAGAAAACTTTCACGATTTTAGAAAAATTTGTTTGTTTCATTTAAAACTGATTCTGATGAAAATGGTTTCAATTCAATATGTTTCGGAGAGAAGTTGAACTTGAAAACTTTTGTAAAAGTGCAAGAGAAGATAAAGGAGGTTTGCAATAAAGTAAATTGCATAAATGAAAAGCAAACCAAAATTTAGAGTGGTTCGGTCAATGTGACCTACATCTACTTTCGGATTCCTCCTCCGACGAGGTCTCCGGCGTCCACTAAAGGCCTTCCTTTAATAGGTGAAGAACGAACACCTCTTTACAGCACTTTCTTCTTTTCCTAGGTTTAGGAGAGAACCCTTACAAGTCTCACACCTCTCTTGAATGATCTCAAAATTTAGAAAGGGAGGAAGAGGACTCTAACATTTGTTTACAACACTTTTACACCCCAATAACTCAAGATTATAATTACACTTCGGTACTTTTTCATGCTAAAAAGGGTGGGGTACTTATAATCACACTTCGGTACCATTGTCATTACTAGGCGGTACCACCACCTGACACTTGACACTGAGCGATACTACCGCTCAGTCTGGGTGGTACCACCGCTTGATAGGGGTAGTACCACCACTAGCAGTAATAACTGCCAGCGGTACCACCGCCCAGACCACTTGGGGTGCTGCTTTCTAAGCGGTGCCACCGTCGGCCAGGAATTCAGCATCCTGGTTGGGGCTTGACTCCGACCCAAACCAGCCCAACTCTGAGCCTAATTGGCCCCTAACAGAGTTGATGGGATTACCTCCCAAATCAATTCTAATTATCGTTTTAACTATGATTAAAGCAAGAATGGTCCGGTATGTCGATTTTTCACTCGGCGATCTTCTGGCGAACTTTTCGGTGTGTCTTCTAGCGAGCTTCCGGCCAACTCTCGACCAACTCTCGGCTAGTCTTCTGACGTGCTTCTGGCGATCTTCAGATGAGCTTTCAATGAGTCTTCCTGTTAGGACCGGAGCGGCACTAAGAGGGGGGGGGTGAATTAGTGCAGCGGATTAAAACTTCGGTTTTGGAAAAATCTTTCGTACGATAAAAAACCAAACTTGAAAAGCTTAATAACTTAGAAGTGTATGGAAGCGTAGTGACTAAGTAAAGTAGTTTGTAGTATGTAAATGGCAAGAATAAAATGCAAACCACAGAAGACGATAGTTTATAGTGGTTCGGTCAATCGTGACCTACATCCACTCCTCCGATTCCTCTTCCGTCGAGGCCACCGGCATCCACTAATGATCTTCCTTTACTAGGCAAAGATCAACCTCCTTCTTACACCCCTCTTACAACCTCTTACAAGTGGTTCACCCTTTTACAAGGATTTCAATGAAAAGAAAGGAGGTGAACACTCAAGCTATTGAAAACAAGACTTTTCGTAAAGCTTTTCTCAACTTCTAGCTTCTCAAAAGGTTGTCATCTCTGCTGAGAATTGAGGGGTATTTATAGGCCCCAAGAGGATTCAAATTTGGGCTCCAAAATTTGAATTCTCTTGGGTTTCCGAGGCTGGCGGTGCCACCGCCTGTCAGTGGCGGTGCCGCCGCCTGTCACTATCAGACAGATAGTGCTGGGCGGTGCCACCGCCCAGTCAAGCGGTGCCACCGTCCAGCTCTCGGGTGCTGGGCGGTGCCACCGCCCAACCTAGGCGGTGCCACCGCCTAGGCCAATTCAGCTCACTGGTTGGGCTCCAAACTTGGCCCAAACCAGTCCGAACTCGGGCCCAATTGGCCCCTACTTGGGTTATAGAATTAAAACCTAATCCTAACCCTAATTAACGTGCTAACTATGAATTTAAAGACATTTTCTAAGCTATTACAAAGTCCGTAAGTCAAGACTTCTTCCAGCGAGCTTTCGGCAAACTTCCGATGGTCTTCCGATAAACTCTCGGAAACCATTCTGCGGACTCCCAGCAAGCTCCTAGACTTCACAATTTGATCTTGGTGAGTTCCAACGAGCTTCTTTGGTAAGCTCCGATCTTTCTCGGTGAGCTCCGCGAACTTCCAACGAACCTTCCGGCGAGCTTCCGAAAAACCCTTCGGCAAGCTCCCTACTCATTCTCGGCTAGTTCCGGCAGCATTCCCGACGAACCTTCGGACTTCCGTCGAACTCTCGAACTCCCAATGAATCCTTCGCGCTTGACTCCAGCACTTTGTTTCGCTTTATGTCTTCATCGTTATCGTAGTTAATCCTGCACACACAAACCAAAACTCAACTCCGATCTAGATAATTATTACAACGCGAATTGACATTCTGTTGCTCGGCACGTCATTGGTTGGCGCTTCATCCGATTCTTCGGTGCATCATCCTATCTTGCGGCTTGTTGCCCAATCGGCGGTTGACCTCCGCAATCCCGATATCCTTGGCGCAATTTCGCTCTCTTTGGCCCGATGCCCGAAGTCCGAAGCATTCAGCCATCCAATATCCTGACGTGATCTCTTCCGGCACAACGTCAATTCCTCCTGCGTCAACTGTCTAAACCTGATCGAGTAGACCTGCATCGCTCAAAATGTAGTTTAAATCATAAACACATATCAAGTGGTTTCATCATCAAAATACGAGATTCAACAATCTCCCCCTTTTTGATGATGATAACCACTTGATGATGGAGTTAACCTTAACTCCCGGAGTTTAAACAAACTCCCCCTATCAATATGCCATATTGATAGAACCTTGAATTCAAACTGAATTCAAGTCATTGCAATATTCATCATGAATACTTGCAACACATCATCATGAACATATGCATAAACTTATGCATATCATGTCATCAACATACTTCTCCCCCTTTGTCATCAACAAAAAGGAGAAGTACAACTATTCTTTGTGTTGGTAATATAAGTTCAACTCATTGCATGAAAAACATAATATTAAGTTTTATCATCATGCAGTTTTGAAGCTAGAAAATTTAGCAAGTAATGCATCATGCTTAGGATATTCAAGCTATCAAGTTTTAGATATGCAAGTTTTACAGCATACAAGATAGCACTTTTGGTAATGTTCAAGATAGTAAGTTCTACATCATGCAAGCTAGCAATATTGAGATGTTCAAGAAAGCAACTCTTGCTTCTTGAAATATGCAAATTTGTCAAGTTTTGCTAGATGTGCAAGTTAGCATTTTTGCCTCTTAAGATAGGCAAGATAGCACATTTGCTTCTTCTGAGATAGCAACTTTTTGCTTCTCTTTAGACTACAAGCTAGCAATTTTTACGATATGTAAGTTTCACAATATACAAGCTAGCAAAAATTTCGAAAGCAAATGTAAGATAACTTTCTTGTGTAAGCTCATAATTCTTGCTTCCTATTGCAATGTGCAAGTTGCAAGTTTTGCTTCTTGAGATAGGCAAGATAGCACTTTTGCAATTTTTGTTTCTTAATATAGGCAAGCTTGTGATGTTCAAAATAACAAGCTCTTTCTTCTAGAAGTCTCATTTTTGCTTTCTTTGCAAAGTGTAAGCTAGCAAAATGTTTGAAAAAGTGATCAAGTTTTGCAACATACAAGCTAGCAAAAATGCCAAACTAGCAAGAGATAATATTTTACATGAGGCAAGCAAACAATTTGGCAAATGTTACATTTGCATTTTCTCTTTTGAGAAGTGCAATTTTTTTCTTTCATCTTGAATTGTGCAAGCTAGTTAGTTTGCCTCTTTTCATGATGTCCACGCTAGAAATTCTTGCTCCCCCTTTGTCATTGTCAAAAAGAAGGGAAGACCCTTATATCAATTTTCATATTATGACAAAGGTAAGTATCATTCTTATTTGTGCATCATTATATATTCAAATTAAAACATACACAATTTCAATAACCTTATTTTTCATGCACGATACCGAAAAATAAATCAATCATCATTAATAAGCATATCATACATGATACTCAAACATTAAAATTTTTAAGCATTTATCAACATGTTGATCATGATACCAAACATTCATCATTTAAAGCATTCATGATACAAAACATTAAATCAACATTTATCATTTTAGCAACAACTCATAGAATTTTAAATCATGATTTACATCATATACAATACATCACATCATAATTAGAAAGCACAAGTATTGCATGCATCATTGCAAATCATAAATGTTTCATGATGATATAAATTTTGTCAAATTATATCCTACCATGCATGATCAAAACTTCTCCCCGTTTTATCATTGAAAACAAGAAAGAAGTAGGGAAGAGCAAAAAAGTGTAAAATATTTCAATCATTTCAAGACATTTATATCATAGATATAAAGAAATCATATCATCAAAGATAAGACCATTTGAATACTAAAAGACATGATTCATTTTATCAAATCTCTTCCTTTTATAAATAACAAAAATTGTAGGTGTACAAAAAAAGATTTTGATTAAAAAAGAATCTCAAGTAGTAAATCCAAGAAATCAAGATCATAATTTAAATACAAACTCATTCAAATTCAAATCGTCAAATTCATCAAAATCTCAACATTACTTTCAAGAGATTCAAAATGGTATACATATGTTTATCATAATAATCATCAAGATCAATAAGATAGAGAAAAATAAAATTTCAAGGAAAAAATATTTTTCTCTTTTTAGTTGTTTCAATTCATATGATTTTATTTCATTTATGTCAAATAAAAACATGTATCATGTTTAAAACCGAAAGTGTAAGATTTATTACAACAGAGATCAATAAGGCACTTCCATTATAGTAAAAATCAATAATCCGTAAATCACAAGATTCATCATGCATAATTTTAAAATTTATTAAGCATGATCATTATGCATGACACTAAAACATGGTTTCAAAATGTTTAATATTTTCATTACACAATTTCATCATTATGCATCATCATATTTTCAAATTCGAACATGCACAATTTCAAAACTATATCTTTTATTTTTCATGCATGATAAAAATAACTCAATCATCAATATCGGCATATCATACATGATATTCAAGCATTCATGATAAATCATTTTGGCAACATGACCATAGCTATTCAAATGATAGTATCTAAATGTCAAAATTCATTACATCCTATCATGCATGATCATAAACTTCTTATTTGAATTTCATGCATTATTTCGTTTCATCACATAAGGAATATCAAGAAGAGTTATTGGGTGATGAGATAAATATTTCATGAGTACAAGGAATTGCATAAAAATCATATCATGAAAAGATAATAATAGAAGACACGTTTTGTTTTGAAAAATCTTCTCTTAAATAATCAAGGAAAAATCTTAGGAGATCATGATATAGATAAAATTCAATCAATCTTAGAATAAGATATTAATTCAAGCATATAAAATTTCTCAATTCATTATGAATCATAAAAAGAATTGTGGTTCCGAAATATCATGATTCATTTAGGAAAATTTTCTCTTTAGTGCACGATAAGAAGAAATATGGCAATGATACCAATCATAATTCATTTGGATAATAGATGCTAAAAAGGAACATTGAGGATACAAGATCTTGATTTTTATAGAGTAAATCTCAAGTTATAAATCTCGAAAAATTAAGATAAAGCTCATTCAAATTCAAATCATCAAATCAAAATCATTTTTAAGATATTCATAAAAAGATGATAAAATAGATTCATCAAACCAAGAATTTTCAAGAAAAATACTTTTATCTATTTAGTTGTTTCATATAAGTATGCCTTTGTCCTTTTTGTGCCAAAAAATATATATATATCATCAATCATTTAGGATCGAAGAATAAATTTCTTCATAACAACCATCAAGATCATTATGTATAACTTTTAAAATCTCATGCATAAAATGGTATTAAAACATTTAATATTTTCATTCCATCATTTTGCATTTTTATTGAACATAATTTTGAATGATTCTTATAGATAACTAAAACTTCTTTAGTTTTAATTTATATGATTGACTTTATCTTAGCATGCTCAAATTTTGTTCATATGTCAAAACCATACATCATGTTTGAAAACCAAAGACAAGGTTCATAAAAAAATCATCAAGCCTTCCTTTCAAAAGTCATGCATCGTCATTGAAAATTAATATAGAAATCATCAAAATACACATTCTTGCTTCAAGCACATACATAAGATTAATCTTACTAGGTGTATAAGCATTAGATTTATATCTAACATTTTATTGCATTAACATAACACATGTAATTTTCAAGAAAATTAATCCTAAACTAAATTAAAAATAACTCATGAAAGTATTATGTAATTTCGAAATAAATTAGGGGGATTTCGATTACCTCATTGTTGAAAGTGGTTGAGGCGTAGTTTGCCACCTCGTCTTTCTTGATTTTCTCCTCATCTTCGGAAGAGCTCAATTCATCCCAATTTTTATTCTTCTTGCGTTCAAAGCAAGTAGTTCCATTCTTTTTCTTTTTAATTTTTGTTTCATTTGTAGTTTAAGTTCATCATCACTTGAGCTTATGCTTGAGTGGTCTTCATGTGTTCTATGTCCGAAATCCTTCCTGTCCTTTGGAAGGTTATTCTCGAGTTTCCTTTTTGTCACATTGTTCATTTCGTAGGTCATTAGAGACCCAATAAGTTCTTCGAGAGGGAATGTTTTAAGGTCCTTGGCCTCTTGAATGGCCGTAACTTTTGGATCCCAACTTTTTGGAAGGGATCTTAAGATTTTAGTGACTAGTTCAAAATTAGAAAAACTTTTACCAAGAGCTTTGAGTCCATTGATGACATCCGTGAAACGGGTGTACATGTCTCCGATTGACTCACTTGGTTTCATTCAGAAAAGTTCGTAAGAATGCACAAGAATATTGATTTTGGACTCTTTCACTCGGCTAGTGCCTTCATGAGTGACCTCTAGAGTTCTCCAAATATCAAAAGCCGAGTCACACATCGAAACACGATTAAATTCATTTTTGTCAAGTGCACAATATAAGGCATTCATAGCCTTTGCATTTAAAGAAAACATCTTCTTCTCCAAATCATTCCAATGGTTCATTGGGAGAGAAGACATTTCAAATCCATTTTCGACTATGTCCCATAAATTCAAATCCAAAGAAAGTAAGAAAACTCTCATTCGAGTTTTCCAACAAGTGTAATCCGTCCCATTGAAAAAGGGAGGATGAATGAGAGAGTGACCCTCTTGAAAGCCATAAAGAGCCATTTCTATTTGGGTGTTAAACCAAAGTAGAAAACCGTGGCTCTGATACCAATTGTTAGGACCGGAGCGGCACTAAGAGGGGGGGGGGGTGAATTAGTGCAGTGGATTAAAACTTCAGTTTTGGAAAAATCTTTCGTACGATAAAAAACCGAACTTGAAAAGCTTAATAACTTAGAAGTGTATGGAAGCGTAGTGACTAAGTAAAGTAGTTTGCAGTATGTAAATGGCAAGAATAAAATGCAAACCAGAGAAGACTGTAGTTTATAGTGGTTCGGTCAATCGTGACCTACATCCACTCCTCCGATTCCTCTTCCGTCGAGGCCACTGGCATCTACTAATGATTTTCCTTTACTAGGCGAAGATCAACCTCCTTCTTACACCCCTCTTACAACCTCTTACAAGTGGTTCACCCTTTTACAAGGATTTCAATGAAAAGAAAGGAGGTGAACACTCAAGCTATTGAAAACAAGACTTTTCGTAAAGCTTTTCTCAACTTCTAGCTTCTCAAAAGGTTGTCATCTCTGCTGAGAATTGAGGGATATTTATAGGCCCCAAGAGGATTTAAATTTGGGGTCCAAAATTTGAATTCTCTTGGGTTTCCGAGGCTGGTGGTGCCACCTCCTGTCAGTGGCGGTGCCGCCACCTGTCACTATCAGACAGTGACAGTGTTGGGCGGTGCCACCGCCCAGTCAAGCGGTGCCACCGTCCAGCTCTTGGGTGCTGGGCGGTGCCACCGCCTAGGCCAATTCAGCTCACTGGTTGGGCTCCAAACTTGGCCCAAACCAGTCCGAACTCGGGCCCAATTGGCTCCTACTTGGGTTATAGGATTAAAACCTAATCCTAACCCTAATTAACGTGCTAACTACGAATTTAAAGACATTTTCTAAGCTATTACAAAGTCCGTAAGTCAAGACTTCTTCCGGCGAGCTTTCGGCGAACTTCCGACGGTCTTCCGATAAACTCTCGGAAACCATTCTGCGGACTCCCGGCAAGCTCCTAGACTTCACGATTTGATCTTGGTGAGTTCCAACGAGCTTCTTCGGTAAGCTCTGATCTTTCTCGGTGAGCTCCGCAAACTTCCAACGAACCTTCCGACGAGCTTCCGAAAAACCCTTCGGCAAGCTCCCTACTCATTCTCGGCTAGTTCCGGCAGCATTCCCGACGAACCTTCGGACGTCCGTCGAACTCTCGAACTCCCAATGAATCCTTCGCGCTTGACTCCAGCACTTTGTTTCGCTTTATGTCTTCATCGTTATCATAGTTAATCCTGCACACACAAACCAAAACTCAACTCCGATCTAGACAATTATTACAACGCGAATTAACATTCTGTTGCCCGGCACGTCATTGGTTGGCGCTTCGTCCGATTCTTCAGTGCATCATCCTATCTTGTGGCTTGTTGCCCAATCAGCAGTTGACCTCTGCAACCCCGATATCCTTGGCGCAATTTCGCTCTCTTTGGCCCGATGCCCGACGTCCGAAGCATTCAGCCATCCAATATCCTGACGTGATCTCTTCCGGCACAACGTCAATTCCTCCTGCGTCAACTGTCTAAACCTGATCGAGTAGACCTGCATCGCTCTAAATGCAGTTTAAATCATAAACACATATCAAGTGGTTTCATCATCAAAATACGAGATTCAACACTTCCAACGTGCTTCCAATGATCTCACAATAAACTCTCGACGAGCTCCTGGTATATCGTCCGAGTCTTCGACTCCAGCCCATCATCTGCTTTACGCCTTACTGCTATCATAGTTAATCCTGCACACTTATCTTAACACATGGATTAGATCAAATAATTTACCAATTGATTTCATCATTAAAATCTGAGATTCAACAATCTCCCCCTTTTTGATGATGATAACCAATTTGTGATGGAGTTAATCTTAACTCCCCCTATCTATATGTCATAATTGAGAAAAGATACTCTTGAATTTAACGTCTTTGAATTCAAGCATTAAATTGATAATTTAGACTTATTATCATCATGCACATCATGATTTACCAAATCTAAAGATGATACCACGTATTCAATTGTAGAAATGATGTCAAGACATGACATCCATTTTTGAGTCAAAATCATAGATATTTTCAGCATCAAAGTAAGCATGATATTGATAGAAATTTTCAGCATCAAGGTAAGCATGATATTGATAGAAATTTTTAGCATCAAGATAAGCATGATATTATACTCATCATTTGAAGAGATAACATGGAAATCAAAGTACATAATTGTAATCATCAAAGTAAGTAGCATTTTAAGTTTACAACATCAAGGTAAACAACATAGAATTACAACATCGAAGTAAGCAGAATAAAAGAAGGGGATTTCATCCATTTCTCCCCCTTTGTCATTAGCAAAAAGTCACAATTCATTATTCAGGTGATGGCCAGTCAAAATGTCTAAATAGGGTATTGAGTTGTTGATGAATCTATTGCAGCTCAGTCAAAATTTGATCTTGACATTGTTCAAGTTAATCTTGATATTGTTCAAATCGATCCATCCGAATCCCTATGTTGTTGATAAATGAGGGAGGTGCTTGCTTTACTGGAGGTGATTCCTTAAAGAGACTAGTTGGAGGAGATAGATTACCCATAAAAATTGGTATTTCAAGTTCTAGTTCAGGTTAGAGGAGATCAGTCCTTCTAGGCAGTCTAGTCCATATACCATTTCTGAATGTACATATTATCCGTTGAAGTAGATTTCTATTTATGATACTAAATCTGTCTAGTTTTATAACTTCTTCGTCGGGTGGAATGGCAATATGATAGGCATAGAGTAGTCTTGTGATAAGCTACCATATGGAAGCATCATGTCCTTTCTTGATAGCTCAATCATCTTTTGTTGGAATAGGTAACCAAAATAATTGTTATATCCCTTCATAATCCAATACATGGTACCTAGTTTCATTTGGCTTACTTCATCATGATGATATTGCTTTGGGAGAATGATACTTATCAGGATGTGATGAAGTATTTTTGTGCTTAAAGGTAGTAAATGTTCACAGCTTTTTGGAAGAATCGTTAAGTTAGGATTGCCAAAAATTGGTCCTAAGGCATTAATGTAAGTAATCTCAACTGTTTTATCATCCCATTGTCCTCTAAAATAACACCCTATTTCTTTTACCGGAATTCCTATAATGTTACAAATTAATCTATCCGTAATGGGTATATGATGTCCTAATAGATAGGTAGATATCCTTTCATCTTCATCTACATGTAAACTATTGTAAAATAGCCTAACAAGTCTAGGGTAGATAGGTTCACTCATTTGAAGAATTGGGAGAATGTATAGATTAGCAAACCATTGAATAGGTTCCAAATCACTTAATTCGTCTAAATCAACATATTTACCCTTATGAATATGTCTAGACTCTATTGATGGAAATTTTAGAGCAAGTTGATTAGAATCGAAAAGTAGGGAGTCATAATTTTCATCTAATCTCCTCTTCCCTTTTATCCCTAGAGGATCTTCTAGAGGCCATGAGACTAAACACATAAATGATGAGAGAACTACACATAAGAGGCAAGATCTATTAATAAATTAAGAGAAGAGGTTTGAGAATTACCCTTGTAGTAATCTTCTTGAAAGGTTGAGATTAATCCTTGAATTTGAAGAAGAGGAGGGTTTCCTTGAGTTTCTAGAGGAGGATCAAGGAGAATAAGGGGTGGAGAGGTGTTTAGAGGTGTTTGAAGGAATGTAGAAGGGCTTTGGGTCGATTCTATCGCCGGCCCAAAGTGCCTTTCTATAGGGCAGAGGTTGCGGGCGGTGCCTTTTCAGGTCAATTCCATAATCCTTTAAAGTGTTTTTCATCTATATAACTTGAGCACAACATGCACTTGCAGCTATATACTCAGCTTCGATTGTAGATAATGCAACCGAGTTTTGTTTCTTGGAAGACCAAGAAATGAGTATGTGTTCTCAAAATTGACATGTTCTGGATGTGCTTTTTCTATCTAAACTACATCCAGCAAAATCCACATCAGCATAACCAAGCAATTCAAAGTTCTTGGATTTAGGATATCATAATCCTAGTTTAGGTGTTCCTTTTAGGTATCTAAATATCCTTTTAACAGCTTTTAGATGAGATTGCTTAGGGTTATATTGAAATCTAGCACAAAGTCCTACGCTAAACATGATGTCTGGTCTAGTTGCGGTGAGGTAAGCAAACTATCTATCAGACCCCTATAAGCTTTTTGATCAAAGCTTTCTCCACTTTCGTCAATGTCTAACTTAGTGGAGGTACTAATAGGAGTGTTGATAGCTTTTGAATTATCCATGTTAAATCTTTTTAGTAAGTTTAAAGCATATTTTGTTTGATTAAGAAAAATATCATTGCTAAGTTATTTAATTTGTAAGCCTAAAAATAAGGTTAGTTCCCCCATTAGGCTCATTTCAAATTCTAGACTCATACTTTTAGTAAATGATTCACATAAGAATTCATTTGTAGAATAAAAAAAAATATCATCAACATAAAATTGAATAATGAGAAAATTATTTTTAAATTTTTTAATAAACAATGTAGTTTCAACCTTTCCTTTAGAGAAATTATTATGAATTAGAAATGAGCTACGTCTCTCATACCAAGCCCTTGGGGCTTGTTTCAATCTATAAAGAGCTTTAGTCAATTCAAACACATGATTAGAAAAATTATCATTCTCAAATCCGGGAGGTTGTTCAACATAAACTTCTTCGGAGATGAAGCCATTAAGAAAAGCACTTTTAACATCCATTCAAAACAACTTAAAATTATTATTACTAGTATAGGCAAGGAGCATCCTTATGGCTTCTAATCGTGCCACAGGAGTGAAGGTTTCTTCATAATCGATACCTTCTACTTGGTTGAAACCTTTGGCCACTAATCTAGCCTTGTTTCAAACCACGATACCAAATTCATCTTGCTTGTTTCTAAAGACCCATTTAGTACCAATAACTAAATGGTCATTTGGTCTAGGAACAAGCTTCCATACTTCATTTCTCTCAAATTGATTCAATTCTTCTTACATTGCGATGACCCATGAATCATCTTTCATGGCTTTGTTAATGCATTTAGGTTTAATTTGGGAGAGAAAAGCAGCGTTGGCACAAAAATTCTTAAGAGAAGAACGAGTTTGAACCCCTTTTGATGTGTCTCCTATAATTAGCTCCTTAAGATGAGCATCTACATACTTCCATTCCTTCGGCAAAGAAGGTTAAGAAGAAGATGCATCCAAGTTGCTAGATAAAGAAACAGATTCATTTAAATTCAATGTATCAAATTTAATATCATCATCAAAATCATTTTTCTTAACTTTAAAAATTTCATTAAAAACAACATGAATAGATTCTTTTATAATCAAAGTTCTTTTGTTAAAGATACAAAATGCTTTAGAGACAAAAGAATAGCCAAGAAAAATTCCTCCATCAGATTTTACATCAAATTTACCTAAGGCATCTTTTTCATTCAAAATAAAATATTTACATCCGAAAACTTTAAAGTATGAAATGTTAGGTTTTTTGTTGTTCCACAACTCATAAGGAGTCTTGGAAAGTAGTGGTCTTACTAGAACCCTATTCATAACATAGCATGTCGTATTTATGGCTTGGCCCAAAAATATTTTGGTATGCTATGTTTGTTTAAAATGGTTCTTATCATTTCTTGTAAGTTTCTATTCTTTCTTTCTACTACTCCATTTTGTTGAGGATTTAGTAGAGAAGTTGTGGTTGTATCCATTAGATTCACAAAATTCTTGGAAATCACAGTTTTGAAATTCACCACCGTGATCACTTCAAATTGATGAAATCATAAAACCCTTTTCATTTTGAACAAGTTTACAAAATTTAGAGAAATAACTAAAGCATTCACTTTTGTGTGCTAAAAAATAAGTCTATATGTATCTACTATAATCATCCACGATGACAAATGCGTATTTGCTACCTCCTAGGCTTGATGTAGTAATTGGTCCGAATAAGTCCATATGAATCAATTGCTAAGGTCTAGAGGTGCTTATTTGGTTCTTAGATTTGAAGCTACCTTTTATTTGTTTTCCTAGTTGAGATGCATCACACATATTATGTTTGACGAACATGATATGAGGAATTTTTCTTACAAATTCTTTAGATAAAATTTGATAGATTAGTTTCATACTAGCATAACCTAATCTCCTATGCCAAAGCCAAGCATCATCATTCAAAACCGAAAAGCACATTTCATTATAAAAATCATCAATCTCGATAGTGTATACATTATTTTATTTTAGGGCAATTATAGATGTGTTTTTGTGTGATTTTTCAATAATACAATCATTAGATTCAAATCTTACGATATATCCTTTATCACATAATTGACTAATACTCAAAAGGTTATGCTTTAAACCATTAACTAACAATACATCTTCAATAAGAAGGTTAGATTTGTTACCTATGGTTCCTTTGCTAATAATTTTACCCTTGTTATTGTCTCCGATGGTGACATATCCTTCGTCTAGGCTAATGAGCCTAGAGAAATGAGATGGATCTCTAGTCATATACCTTAAGCATCTACTATCAGAGTACCATCTCTTGCTCCTAGCTTGTGATTGTACATTTTTCTACAAAAAAAGGATGATTTTTAGGTACCCATTTGACCTTGGGTGCCTCAAAAATCGATCTACATATCTTATCATGTTGATTGAGTCATTTGAGGTTCTTTTAGGAACCCAAATCAATCTACGTAGACTACATCTTTTAAGTGGATATTTATAGGTAATATGTCCGAGTTTGCAACAAAAGTTACATTTGGTCTGATGTGAAACATGCAAGGTCGACCCTTTAACAAAGGTGGTTGGATTTTGATGAGAGCTTCTCACAAATCCGATTCCACTTCTCCTATGAACATGACCCTTATTGGCAAGGATCATATTTAAAGACTTGCTACCAACTTAAAATTTTTTTAAGATTTCTTTGAGTAGCAAGTTTTCCTTTTTAAGTATTTCTAGTTCATTACATTTCGTACAAGAAGTTAAACTGCTATTATGCTCAACCTTTAATCTATCGAAATCACTAACAAGAGAAGCATGCTCCTTTTTTAACAATTTATATTTTTTACTAATTGATTTGCATTCATCAAATAAATCATGAAAAGAATTTAATAGTTCATCAAAAGACAAATTTGTATCAAATGAACTTGTTACCTCATCTCCAATGGCCATTAGTGCATAATGAACAACTTGCTCGGTGATGGTAGGCTCCTCTTCTTCAAATGCACTTGAGTCGTTCCATATTGCTTTGAGAGCCTTTTTCTTTGGTTATCTCTTCTTGGCTATGGGACATTCGCTCTTGTAGAATCCTGGCTTCTTGCATTCGTAACATATTACTTGATCTTTCTTGGGTTCAAATTTAATTTTAGTATCATTTTTAAATTTAATCTTTTTTATAAATATTTTAAATTTTCTTGTTAAGAGTGCCAAATCTTCATCAAGGTCCTCATCACTTGAGTTTTCTTTCAAGTGATCTTCTTAGATTCTTAGTGTCATATCCTTTCTGTACTTTGGAAGGGTGTCCTCAAGCTCTTCAGGATCTTTACAAGTCATTTCATAGGTCATTAGTGATCCAATTAGTTCTTCGAGAGGAAAATTATTTAGATCTTTGGCCTCTTAAATGACCGTTACTTTAGGGTCCCAAATCTTTAGAAGGAATCTTAAAATTTTATTAACAAGTTCAAAATCTGAGAAACTTTTACCAAGTCCTTTTATACCATTGACAACATCCGTAAATCGGGTGTACATATCTCCAATGGTCTTACTCGGTTTCATCCGAAATAACTCATAAGTGTGAACTAAAAGATTAATTTTTGACTCCTTCACTCTACTAGTACCTTCATGAGTCACTTCGAGTGTGTGCTAAATATCAAAAGCCATTTCACAAATCAACACTCGATTAAACTCATTTTTATCTAATGCACAAAACAAGGCATTCATAGCCTTGGCATTTAAAGTGAAAGTCTTCTTCTCCAACTCATTCCAATCGTTCATTGGAAGAGAAGACTTTTGAAAATCATTTTCGACAATGTTCTATAGCTCAAAATCCATTGAAATTAGGAAGATCTTTATTCTAGTCTTCCAATATGTGTAATTCGTCTCATTATACATGGACGGACGTGTAATTGAATGACCCTCTTAATTACCGGCAAATACCATCTCTCTTGGGTTTTAAACCAAACGAGAGTAAACCTTGCTCTAATACTAATTGTTAGGATCAAGAGTGGCACTAAGACGGGGGGGGGGGTGATGAATTAGTGCAGTAGAAAACTTTCACGATTTCATAAAATTATTCGTTTCATTTAAAACCGATTCTGATGGAAATGGTTTCGATTCAATCTGTTTCGGAGAGAAGTTGAACTTGAAAGCTTTCATAAAAGTGCAAGAGAAGATTAAGGAGGTTTGCAGTAAAGTAAATTGCACAAATGTAAAGCAAACCAGAATTTAGAGTGGTTTGGTCAAGATGACCTACATCCACTTTCGGATTCCTCCTTCGACAAGGTCTCCGGCATCCACTAAAGGCATTTCTTCAATAGGTGAAGATCGAACACCTCTTTACAGTACTCTCTCCTTTTCTCGGGTCTAGGAGAGAACCCTTACAAGTCTCACACCTCTCTTGAATGATCTCAAAATTTAGAAAGGGAGGAGGAGGACTCTAGCACTTGTTTACAACACTTTTACACCCCAATAACTCAAGATTATAATCACACTTCGGTACCTTTTCATATTAAAAAGGGTGGGGTATTTATAAGCCACAATGACTTTCAAAAATGGAGTTAAAAAGTGTCTCATCCCGGATTTTTGGGGTACTAGCGGTACCACCGCCATTACTGGGTGGTACCACCGCCTGACACTTGACACTAAGTGGTACTACCGCTCAGTCTGGGCGGTATCGTCGCTTGATAGAGCTCGGAGACTGAGCTCTGGCGGTACCATCGCTTGACAGGGGCGGTACCACCATTGGTAGCAATAACTGTCGGTGGTACCACCGCCCATACCACCTGGGTTGCTGCTTTCCAAGCGGTGCCACCTCCGGCCAGGAATTCAGCATCCTGGTTGGGCCTTGACTCTAGCCAAGACTAGCCTAACTCCGAGCCTAGTTGGCCCCTAACAAAGTTGATGGCATTACCTCCCAAATCAACTCTAATTATCGTTCTAACTATGATTAAGACAAGCATGGTCTGGTACGTCGATTTTTCACTCAACGATCTTCCGGTGAACTTTTCGGTGAGTCTTCCGACGAGCTTCCGACGAACTCCCAACCAACTCTCAGCTAGTCTTTCGGCGTGCTTCTGGCAATCCAATGAGCTTTTGGTGAGTCTTCCAACGTGCTTCCGATGATCTCACGATGAACTCTCAGCGAGCTCCTGGTATATCGTCCGAGTCTTCGACTCTGGCCCATCATTTGCTTTACGCCTTACTGTTATCGTAGTTAATCAAGCACACTTATCTCAACACATGGATTAGATCAAATAATTTACCAATTGATTTCATCATCAAAATATGAGATTCAATACCAACTATGTTGGTAGTATTTACACCATATGAGATATGGAAAGGAAAGAAGCCTGATCTTAAGATTGTTAAGATTTGGAGCTGCCCTGCCCACGTTAAAAGACACAATCCCGATAAGTTAGAATCAAGGATGGAGCGGTGCAAGTTTGTGGGATACCCCAGGGAAACTTGTGGGTATTATTTCTATCATCTCGAGAACCAAAAAGTCTTTATAGCTAAGAGAGCGATGTTTCTTGAGAAGAAACACATTCTTGGAGGAGATAGTAGGAGCATGATAGAGTTGAGCGAGGTTGGAGAATCTAGCTCAAGCACCACTCTATAGCCCAAGTCTGTTCAAGTACCTAATACACAAGTTTCAACTTTACGTAGGTCTGACAGAGTATCCCATCCTCTTGAGAGATATGTGAGACATATTAGAGGAGAGGATGTTGAAGATATTGATCCTCAGACCTATGAGGAGGCTATTATGAGTATAGACTTTGGGAAGTGATAAGAAGCTATGAATTTTGAGATGAATTCGATGTACTCCAACAAGGTTTGGAACCTAGTTGATGCGCCCGAGGGTATTGTACCCATCGGTTACAAGTGGATCTTTAAGAAAAAGATCAGAGTAGATAGAAAGGTAGAGACTTATAAAGTAAGGCTAGTGGCTAAGGGGTATTGTCAAAGGCAAGATGTTAACTATTACGAAACCTTCTCACCCGTAGCAATGCTAAAAGCTATCCGAATTCTATTGGCTATTGTAGCACACTATGATTATGAGATCGGGCAGATGGATATGAGAACTGGACTCCTCAATAGGAACCTCGAGGATAAAGTGTATATAATACAACATAAGAGATTCGTGTCCAAGGACTACCTAGATAAGGTATGCAGGTTGCTTAGATCTATTTATGGACTAAAGCAAGCTTCCTGAAGTTGGAACATAAGATTTGATGAGGCAATCATATCTTATGACTTCGTTAAGAATGAAGATAAGCCTTGTATGTACAGGAAGGTAAGTGGGAGTGCTATCACCTTTTTACTCTTATATATGGATGACATCCTGATAATTGGGAATAATGTAAAAATACTATCCACAGTAAATGCTTGGTTATCTAGACACTTCTCCATGAAGGACTTAGGGGAAGCATCCTATATCTTGAGGATTCAGATCTATAAAGATAGATCCAAGAGGATGCTTGGCTTGTCCTAGTCTAGGTACATTGACACCATTGTTAAAAGGTTTGGCATGAAAAATTCCAAGAGAGGTTTCATACCGATGAGACATAGGATATCGCTTTTTAGGAGTATGTCCCCAAAGACTCCTGAAGAAAGGGCGAACATGGATAGGATACTTTATGCATTAGCAATAAGGTCTATCATGTATGCCATGCAATGTACCAGGCCTGATATAGCGTATGCTTTGAGTGTCATGAGCAAGTATTAGACGGATCCAGGCTTGAAGCATTGGAAAGCAGAAAGTGTATCCTTAAGTTCTTGAGAAGGACTAAGGATCTTTTACTAGTGTATGGTGGTAGTAGCCTCAGGGTTGAAGGCTACACGGACTCATGTTTTTAGTCTGATGTCGATGATAGTAAGTCAAATTTGGGGTATGTGTACACCCTGAATGGAGTAGTGTGTTGGAAGAGTTCCAAGCAAGATACTATTGTTGACTCAACCACAGAAGCATAATACATTGTTGCAGCAGAGATAGCAAAAGAGGGAGTCTGGATGAAGAAGTTCATCAAAGATCTGGGAGTCGTGCTAGGAAGCGAGGAGCCGATTCCCTTATATTGCGACAACTACAAGGCGATTAATCAAATAAGGGATCCCGGGTCTCATCAGAAGTGTTCTGAGGAGGTTCCAGCTTATTAGGGAGATCATGACCCGAGAAGATGTAGTAGTAGAAAGAGTTCAATCGGAAGATAACATTACAGATCTACTGATAAAGCCGTTGTCTCAAATTATCTTTGAGCGTCATAGGGGTTTGATAGAGATCAGACACATAGGTGATTGGCTTTACGTTAAGTGAGAGATTGCTAGTCATAGGTGCCCAGCAAGCCAATAATGTGAGTGATGACACGTATGACTTGACATAGAATCTTTTTGCTTATTATATTTTGGCATTTATCACTTTATATTGACTATTGCATATATGCATATATATATTGTGATGTCCTTGGATCTGTGCAATAGGAATCAGATCGTGATGAGATCAAGATAATGAGACCGATTTGCCTTGAAACACAAATCCTAAATAATCTCGGTCATAAGTTACTCGAGAGGGACATCGAGATCACCAGACAGATTGGTCCGCTGTATACCCGTCCATATGATGGATGCAACTGGTCTTATAGCTGCTCGTGTGGGAACACTGGGGATACAATATAGGTTCTTATTGGAGAATGAGTTCATTGATTAATCCGCTTAAGAATGTTGGATGGTTGATGATACCTTATTTACAGATAGCGATTCTGTAGTCCCAGTGGTGTATCTAGTCCTTAGACTTGAGACATCAAGGATGTCCTATATGAGTGCTTCATTCTTTGATACCAGACTTATAGGTTTGGATGTCCCAGATCTTGTACAACCAGTCATTGGAAGTGGTAGTTAACCTTACGAGGGTTTTTGAGTGTCGATAGAGGATCATCCACTCTCGATGTTATGAGAGGAATATCACATATGTTCTTGCTCAAACAAATCCCTAGCTGGGGTCATTTGGATTGAGAGAGAAAGAGTTCTCCAAGAGAATCCGATTAAAGTGAGACTCGAATAGAAACCGTATGGGTCTGGTAGAATCGAGTTCATTGATTAATCCGCTTAGGAATGTTGGATGGTTGATGATACCTTATTTACAAATAGCGATTCTGTAGTCCCAGTGGTGTATCTAGTCCTTAGACTTGAGACATCAAGGATGTCCTATATGAGTGCTTCATTCTTTGATACCAGACTTATAGGTTTGGATGTCCCAGATCTTGTACAGCCAGTCATTGGAAGTGGTAGTTAACCTTACGAGGGTTATTGAGTGTCAATAGAGAATCATCCACTCTCGATGTTATGAGAGGAATATCACATATGTTCTTGCTCAAACAAATCCCTAGCTAGGGTCATTCGGATTGAGAGAGAAAGAGTTCTCCGAGAGAATCCCATTAGAGCGAGACTCGAGTAGAAACCGTATGGGTCTGGTAGCACCATGCCTGGTATACGATCTCTAGGATATTAGATGGATGAAGGACTATAGGTACACGGTAATTGAGAATAGACAGGTCCAATGGATTGGATTCCCCTATATCATTTGGGGACTACGGCGTAGTGGCATTGTACGTCCATAGTCGATGAGTCAAGTGAATTATTATGAAGATAATAATTCACTAAGCTAGAAAGAGTTCTGACAGGTATGACTCACGACCAGCTCGATATTGAGCCTAGAGGGTCACACACATATGGTAGACACTGCGATGAGTAGAGGTACGAATATGAGATATCCGTCGGAGCCCCTATCTTATTGGATATCTAATAAGCCCCTGAATTATTGGATCCTATGGATGATATCCAATAATAGCCCGTGAGAGATTATTGGATAGAGATCCACTAATATAAGAGGCATGGGTAGTTGGATGCAGATCTAATACCCAATAAGGGAGGATCCATTAGGGTTTGATAGGGGACCTCTATAAATAGGAGGGATTCAGTGGTTCATAGGCTAGAGCTTTTGCTTTCCTCTCCTATTCTCCTTCCCCCTCTCCACCTCAAAGCAGGCCTGGAGTTTTGAGGAGCGTCGTCATAGCCCTGCTATGTGGATCATCGCTAGAGAGGAGGGCGCTTGACCTCCTTTACCCTCTCTTAGAGATCTACAAGGATTCAAGGATATACAATCTCCCTAGGTAATATAATCTATTCTATAGGCAGTTTTAAGTTTCGTGTATTTTGCACACTAATCTTCGCACAACGATGAACATCTCTTTAGGAATAGGGGATTTTGTTTTCTGTTCTTCCGCTGCGCATGTGATGTTGCCCCCAAAGATTTTCCAATAGGTTCAACGGTGGTGGATGATGAATCATGATAGCATGTAGGTTAAGGACTTGATGCAGTTTGAAAATACCACTCTTAGAGCATGTGGTCATAGGATAGTTGAAGACTATAGGATTGGGAGGTTGTGTTGGTGGAATAAGCGGTTGAGGGTCAGTGGCACAAGCCGGGTCAAGTGGAGACACATTAGGGGCACTTGGTCGAGAAGGAGGTAAAGATAATGGTTATGTTTCTAAACTTATTACCCAATCAATTGGAGACGAAAGGAGTAGAGTAGGAATGAAAGGAATGGGCAATTATTGAACTGAAGTAGTATAGTGTGGATCATGAGGGGAGGAATTGGACGATGTCATGGGAGGCTCGTCCGATTGGACCGTAGGTATACTCCAGTGAGAATGATCTCTAATATGTCTGAACTCCTATTAGCACCCTTTTTGGACTTATTGGTTTGCTTTCTTTTAATACAGTCCACACAAGTCTTAAAATTAGTAAAATTAAGAGTACTAAGTATCCCATCATTAACTAATCTCTTAATTCTCTCTATGGAGATATGTCCTAATCTCTGATGCCATAATATAGAGGAGTCCTCATTAATATTACATCTTTTAGTACCAGTGTGAACATGCATTGAACTTTGAGTATCATCATTTTGTAATAAAATATGGTAAAGACCATCAGACAAAATACCTTTTCTAACATAATCAGATTTATATAATAAACATAATGATGTGTTTTTAAAATTAAAGAAATACCCAAATAGTACAAGTTTGGAAATAGAAATTAAGTTCCATGAGAAACTTGATACATAAAAGGTAATTTCTAATTTTAAAATAAAACCACTACTTAAAGTTAAAATGCATGTTCTAATTGCCTCCACATGTGAGCCCATCTTATTTCCTGATAAGATGCTTTGCTCACTTCCCACTGGCTTTCTTAGGTTTTGCATACCATGCAAAGAGTTTGCAATATGGATTGTTGATCCAGAGTCAATCCACCAGGTGTTAATATTAACATTAACCATATTAGATTTATAACACACAAACGAGGTTGGTTTACCTTTCTTTTCAAGCCATTGTTAGAATTTTATGCATTTCTTCTTCATGTGTCCCTTCTTTTACAAAAGAAACACATTGCTTCTTTCTTGATATAAGCTTGGGGTGGTATTTTATCTTTTCCCTGCTAATGAGTTTTTTTTGTCAGTTTTGTTCTTCCCATGAATGGTTACTACTAATGCACTCTCACGCAGTTCCATCACTAGCCTCTCTTCTTCTTGAACACACATGGTCATTAATTCATTGATTGATCATTTGTCCTTATGTGTATTATATAAAATCTTAAAAGGCCCGTATTGATGTAGAAGGGTGTTCAGAATATAGTGCACTAGGAAAGATTCTAACATATTAACCTCGAGTTTCTTAAGTTGAGCCGCAATATCTCACATTTGCATTATATACTTAAGCACACCCTTTATGTTAGTGAGTCTAAGGGATGAAAATTTCATTATAAGGGTACTTGCTACTACTTTTTCCGAAGTGACGAATTGCTCATCAATAGCTTATAGCAAGTCTTGGACATTTTCATGCTGGTCAACAGAACCACGTATGCCAGCAGTTATTTTAGTCTTGATAAACATCACGCTGAGTCGATTGGATCGCTCCCATCGCTCATATAGCGCGATCTCAGTTAGAATGCTGGTATTAGTAATTATAGGTGGTTCATCTTTCCTAATAGTATAATCAATATCCATCCACCCTAAATGGAGGAGAATCGTCTTCTTTCATATCTTATAGTTATCACCACTAAGTTTAGGAATATCACATCGAATATCAAAGAAATTAACAGTTTGAGAAACTGTATAAAATCAAGCATGTTTATGTCAAAATTTGAGGTTTAATAGTCTAAATTGCATATTTTACCAATGTGAAACATGCCATAAAATATGAATCTCATGACATAAAAATTGTCTATGAGCTAAATTCTTAATTCAAATAGATTCAAATGGTCTTTATGATAAAACTATCAAATTATATTCTAATTCATAATCCCTATGGGTAAATTATGAAAATAATCTAATATTTTATCTATATTAATTATATTAAATATAATAAAAGATCTTATGGGATAATAATTATTATATAAAATATAATTAGTCACAATATAATGTCTAATTACTTATGTGATCCTTATTTTAACTTTATATATAATTTTAATTAATTAAGGATGCTGTGGCTAATTCTTAATTAATTAAGATTATATGGATCACTAGACATTTTAGACATATAAAATTGACTTATAAGCATAAATCAATATAACCAAATATGCATACAAAATATGAGCATTTTACCAACAAAAAATTAATAAAAATATATCCTCATAATTTTCAATATGAAATATATCAAGAAGTTTAAAAAAGAAACCAAAATAAAGCCATATTCATGGTTAAAAAAAAAAACTCTTTCATATCAAGGTAGAGGTCAATCGGCTCTAATACCAAATGTAAGAATTTTTTATACCAAAATGTGTTTCTAAATCATTATAATAGAAACACAATAAAAACTGATGTGGAAACGAAATAGCATACCTCCAGCCATTGTTGTCAAGAATTTCTACAGTGGTTTCTTCTTGAACTTTGGCACTTCTCGACTCAGAACTCTCGCTTTAGATGGTGTAAGAAATCCTTTTGACTTCAAAGAGATGTTGAGCCCAGGAACCAAAATCCTCGTTTATATAGATGTTCTCCCATTAAGAATATTTATTATCACCAACTCATAATGTTCAAGAATTAATTCAAATTTATAACGTTTGGACCATAATGAAGAATTTTAATGATATTAAATAAATAATGGTTTTATTTATAATGAATAAAAAACTAAAACATTTAAACTATTATAAATGAAGAAATTCATTATCATGAATTATTAATTTTAATGAGAACGACTACATCTTCCTCACGATCGAAGAGCTCTCTTTGCAAGGATCAAGGAGCAGCGAAGGGCGAGCTACATACAAACAGCAAGAGGACCATAGGAACAATCAATGGAGCAAATGTAACCATCATTCTTCCTTGTGATTCGTAAGGATCATAGAGTGGCAGAGGGCGATGTGCATAGGGGATTGGAAGGGGGAGTGGTGAATGGTGGGGTGGATAATACTAAGGTTGCAATCAGCGTTGGAACAATGGGGACCCTACGAGTGGGGCTGAGGGTGCCACGTGCAACCTGGAGGACAACAATGGAGAGGATGGGCAGGGCAGGATGAGGCATTAATGGTGCTAGAAGGCAGAGGGGGTGGCTGGTGGAGGACAAGGTGGTGGTAATCATTGGAAGGTGGCGGTGAGAGCCGAAGGTCATGGAGGAGGCAGTGACAGTGCTAATGCTAGTGGCAAGGAAGGGCAGGGTGTGATAGAAGATAGAACGTAGAATATAGAAGTTAAAAGTTATGTTTCACTATGAGATGTTCTCCTTATTTAAGATGTTCTCCTTATTTATACAGGTTAGGAGGGAGGATTTCCCTTAATAGAGCAGCGAGATTTTCTTATACAATTGGGAAAATCTTATCTGCTATCATGCCCCCGTAAGATGGTGCTCCTATCAAGGATGTCGATCTTGGACCAATGCAATTCAAAAAGTTTACGAGCGAGAAGCTTCGTGAGTGAGTCTACTAATTGATCAGCCGTATGTACATGAGAAACACGTAGTTGACGTCGGACAACTTAATCTCGCACGAAATGGAAGTCGATAGCAATATGTTTCGGAACATCAGATTGACGCATAGATAGCTAGCTCTGACATTATCATAATATATTATAGAAATAGGAGTGGAATTGATATTGAGTTCTTTGAGTAGATTTATAACTCAATTGAGTTCTACAGCAGTAGTGGCGATGGCACGGTATTCAACTATAGTTGTAGATCGTGCGATTGTGTTTTGCTTCTTAGAACTTTAACTGATTGGATTAGCTCAAAAAAAAATAATATAGCCCGATGTGGATGTTCTATCATCAAAATTATTTGCCCAATCAGCATCGACAAAGGCATGGAGATAAAGTGGAGAGTATTTACGAAGAAAGAGACCATGACTAAGGGTTCCTTTAAGATATCGTAGGATTCATTTGATTGCAAACCAGTGCATAGTAGATGGCCGCTGCATAAATTATGATAATTTATTGACGGTAAATGAGATGTTGTTAGGACTTTAGCTAGGAGAGTCCTAATTGAGAGGGACATTCATGTAAAACCTACCTAAGCCAACCCCTATTAAAGAGGTGAAGAGGCCGGCTAGGGTTAAGAGGTTGTTTCTTAGAGATGAATTAGGAGTTGTAAAGGAATAGGAGTCTTGAGTAGAAGTCCTATTAGGAGTTGGTTAGAAGTAGGAGTCTTGAGTAGGAGTCCTATTAGGAGTTAGGGTTTAGAAACCTTATAAATAGCCATGTATTCCTCCTCTTTTGATAAGCAGTAGATGAATATTTTCTGCAGCCTTTGAGCAGCAAATTGGAGGGAGGAACCCCTATAGAGTTCCAAGGAGGCCGATCCTCTAAAAAGATTAACCCCAAGTTTAGAATCTGTAAGGGTTCTAACACCTGGTATCAGAGCAGCATTCTTGGCGTCTTGCTGCCCTTCCACAACCATCTATCAACCCTCCACAATCGCCCAAAGCAATTCCCACAATTGCTTAAGAGATCATTGCCAAATTCCGCCGTCATCTCCACCACCATGGATCATCCTTTGATCTCCCCGTGAATTGCAACAGGTTCTGGTTTTCTACCTTACTACTACTGTAATTTAGTTATCCTTATTTGAAAATCTCAAAAAAAGTATAACTATATTGCTGCATAAACTTTTCGTAAATTTTTCATCTCTACGACGAAAGATACATTGCAGAATTCCAACTGTATAGCACCGTCTGTTTGATCTTGCTACTGTGTTTTTTCTATCCAAATCTCTACGAAATTTTTATGACATCTTTGACATTTCCTAATAGCAGATTTCCTTTGGTTTTGTCAAAAAATTCTCATTATAAACCATTGATATTTTACGTCTAATCTGCTATACTTGGAAATCTGCACTGTAAAATTTCAGCGGCATAGCACTGTTTGTTTGATCTTGATACTATGTTGTTTATATCCAAATCTCTACGAAATTTTTATGATAGCTTTGACACTTCCTAACAATAGAATTCCCTTTAGTTTCATCAAAAAATTCTCAATATAAACCACTGATCTTTTACGTCCAATCTGCTATACTTAAAAATCTGTGCTGCAGAAAATTTCAGCCGCATATTGTTGCCTTAACCCATCTATTTGCAATCTTTTTTGAATGAAATTTCTTATACACTTCATAGATCATCTTGGCTTCCATCTAAGATTGATCTATTAAGAAATTCATCTCTAAAAATAATTTTGTGTTGCTACAAATTTTCGTCGTAACCCATTGAAATTTCTCGACGAGAATTCTGCAATCGCAACTTGCACTAATTTCCTTGCTGTTATACTACTGAAATTCTCTTGATTAAATTAGATATCCTTTCTGTCATATAAACTGTGATTTTTTTATCAATTCCCTCCTCAATTCTCTTATGTTTTTGGTGGAAATTACATCGAGAAACCGTTGTTTCTTCGACGACAATTCTACTCTTACAACACAGCACATACTTGCTACAACTTCCACTTATTTCTATGAAACCTTTGCTACCATCTACTATAGATCCAAAATTTTCATCTACAGCCCTAAAACTCCACCAAACCACACCCTCAAACTGCACCTAAAATAGCCACAAAACAAGCCTAAACCGTAGCCTACATCTACCGATCTACCAACCCTTTCGACCATCACCTCTCTCAACCAATACATGCCTTTAACCCGACAAAAAAAGAGAGATCTTAACATCACAGATTTGGTGGCATATACTAAGGCATCTGAGGAGGTAATCAATGCTAAATTTGAAGCCTTCGAGGCATGAATGGAGGATAAGATTCAGACGCTCTTTACCGAACTCAGATTGGGCCGACCACTAAGCCCGAAGAAATCACATCAAGGAGAGAGCTTTGCCCCATCGCACCAAGCCCAAAGATATGACTTCCAAGAGAGGGGAAGCTCTATGACCAACCCCAACTATCCATGCATGAGAGTGGACTTCCCTAGATGGGAAGGAGACCCGATTGGTTGGATCTCGCGCGCGGAGCGATATTTTCGGTACCATAAAACTACGGATGCATCTGTGGTGAAAATTACAGCTATACATCTTGAAGGGGATGCTATACAGTAGTTTGACTGGTTTGAACATACTTATGGAGTCCTTTCATGGTGACAATTCAAAGAAGGACTGCTGATCCGCTTCAAACCAACCGATTACGAGAATATTGATGGACAACTAGCAAAGATCCGACAAACCTCTACCATTCAGGAGTACCAAACCAGGTTTGAAAGGTTATCTAATCAAACTCGTGATTGGTCTCAAAAACAGCTATTGAGGACCTTCATTGAGGGCTTGAAGCCAGAGATTCGAGGAGAAGTTAAAGCGCGATAACCGTACACGCTTATGGCAGCCATCTCTTTCACACGACATCAAGAGGAGCAATTGAACCATGAAGCTCAGAGGACTAGGGTCACTCCTCAACTAGCAATATTGAAGCCCTCAGCCCCCCTACTGTCGACCGAGTCCCTACACCAAAGAGGTTAACAAGAGAAGAGCTTCGGGAGCGATATGCAAAGGGGTTATGTTGGCATTACGACGAGCCATGGAGCCGTGAGCATCACTGTAGTAAAGGGAGACTTCTTATGATTGAATCAATAGAAGAAGATGTCATTGAATATCCAGAAGAGAGCCTTGAACATGAAGAAGAAGATGCAGAAGAAGAGCTCCAACCGACCAAAGTTACGGTACATGCACTAGTCGGCTACTCAAACCCGCAAACGATGAAAGTTGGAGGCCTTCTCAAACAACAACTGATCACTGTTCTCATCGACACGGGCAGTACTAATAACTTTCTAAATAGTAAGGTTACTATTAGATGGCCTTACCTATCGAGAATTGCAACAGGTTTGACATTAAGGTCGCCGATGGATGGATTTTGAAGTATGATCGTAGGCGCCCGCAAGTGAAACTGTTGCTGATCATAAGGCCTTACCAAGAGATAATTGCATATTTCTTCCTTCTCCCTCTTGATGATCATGAGGCCATGCTCATAATTAAATGGTTGACGACATTATGTGATATTTCTTGGAATTTTATGCAACTAATTATGAAATTTTACAGTAAGGAGAAACAGGTGATACTGAATAGGAAACGTGGGGGGGACGTAATGACGATTTGCATACAACAAATGAAGAAGGTTTTGCATAAAGCATTCAGCAGATTTTTAGTACAACTTGAGCAGCAAACTAAGGGAGAGCCAATAGAATTTGAAGATCCAAACCTACTTCCTTTGTTTGCTGAATTTTCAGATATATTTGATGAACCGTACAACCTACCTCTTACCCGTCGGCATGATCATTATATAACGATTCCTTCAGGCAAACCTCTAGTAAATACTCAGCCATATCAATATCTACATCTCCAGAAGGATGAAATAGAAAAGATTGTAAAAGAGATGCTCGAAATAGGAGTTATTCGGCCAAGTTGCAACCTCTACTCTTCACCGGTGCTACTTGTACGCAAGAAGGACGAAACATGGCGAATATACATTGATTACCGAGCTCTCAATGGCATAACCATCAAGGAAAAATACCTTATTCCAATAGCAGATGAATTGCTAGATGAAAGGGAGCACAAATCTTCACAAAGCTGGACCTTTGATCCGGGTATCATCAAATATGAGTGTGAGAAGAAGACATACCGAAAACCACCTTTTGAACACACAACAACCACTACAAATTTTTGCTTTCTTCAACATAAGGTGGAATATCTTGGGCATATCAAATCAGAGGAAGGTGTGACAGTGGACCCCTTTAAAATTGAAGCAATGCAAAACTGGCCTACCCCGAGGAACATAAAATTGCTACATGGCTTTCTGGGTTTAACAGGCTACTATCATAAGTTCATGAAAAACTATAGAAAGATTAATGCACCACTTACTTTCTTACTGGAAAAAGATGTCTTCCAATGGTTAGACAGAGCCTCCGTTGCCTTCGACAAACTTAAGGCAGCCATGACGATGACACTGGTGCTAACACTACTAGATTTCAACCGACCCTTCATTATTGAGGCCGACGCATCTGGAGTCAGAATTGGAGCCATTCTCATGCAAGATGGTCGACCATTCGCATACACTAGCAAGGCATTATCTCCCTCCCATCAAAATAAGTCAACATATGATAAAGAGATGCTCACCATTGTGCACGCAACAACGAGGTGGAGACCCTACTTGATTGGTCGACGATTTCAAATTAAAACCAAACATAAAAGCCTCAAGTACTTTTTGGAGCAAAAGATATCATCCCCTAAGTAGCAAAAATGGGTAACAAAACTTCTTGGATTTAATTATGAAATAACTTACAAAAAGGGGAAAGAGAATGTTCTTGCAGATGCGCTTTCACAACTACCCGAGCAAGCTGAAGTTTCGGCCATTTCATTTCCGACCAGCGACTTCTTTGAGGATATTAAGATGGAATGGCAGGAAGATTCAGAGACTAGTAAGATTATAAAAAAATTGGAGGAAGCACCAAGCTCCGTGGCTCATTACAATTGGGACTCAAAAGAATACACTATAAGGGACGCATTGTGCTTATGATAAATTCTACTTGCATCTTCACGAGCAGATTTTGGACAAAGTTATTCCATATGCATGGTACTAAATTGAAAAGGAGTACGGCATATCACCCACAAATCAACGACCAGAAGAAAGTTGTAAATAGGTTCTTGGAGACAGCCCAAAGCCACCCACCAAATATGACTATCCAAGGAGAACTCCAGACCCAGCCAAGTGCCATTATTGATCGACGGATCGTGACTCGACAACGACGACCCACTACTAAAGTGCTAATACAGTGGGTGAACCTACCAACAGAAGATGCCACTTGGGAGAACTATGACGACTTGAAGATTAAATTCCCAAAATTCATGAATCGTCAACCTCGAGGACAAGGATGATTTGAAAAGGGTGGGTCTGTTAGGACTCTAGCTAGGAGAGTCCTAATTGAGAGGGACATTCATGCAAAACGTACTTAAGCCGACCCCTATTAAAGAGGTGAAGAGGCCGGCTAGGGTTAGGAGGTTGTTTCTTAGAGATGAATTAGGAGTTGTAAAGGAATAGGAGTCTTGAGTAGAAGTCCTATTAGGAGTTGGTTAGAAGTAGGAGTCTTGAGTAGGAGTCCTATTAGGAGTTAGGGTTTAGAAACCCTATAAATAGCCATTTATTCCTCCTCTTTTGATAAGCAATAGATGAATCTTTTCTGCAGCCTTTGAATAGCAACTTGGAGGGAGTATAGAGTTCCAAGGAGGCCGATCCCCTAAAGAGATCAACCCCAAGTTTAGAATCTACAAGGGTTCTAACAGATGTCTGGATAGGTGAGAGCTAAGTATTATAAAGAGCCAACTACTTGTCGGTATTGAGTGGGTTCCATACCAAGACTTCCATTAGATAATTTGAGAGATTCGCTAGTAGAAAGGGGAGTTGTAACTGCATTTGCATCCTATATGTTTGTCTTTGATAATAAATCTTGAATGTACTTTCTTTGTGATAGGAAGAGACCTGAAGATGTGTATGTTACTTCCACGCCTAGAAAATAGTTCAAGGTTCCTAGATCTTTAAGAAAGAATCAATCTGTCTATTGCTTGATTAATGCTTGGACCTCTATGAGATTATTGCCTGTGATAATAATGTCATGCATATACACCATAATATAATTATGCTTTCATGTTGTTATCATAGAAATAACGAGGTATCAGACTTGGAGTTGATAAAGCCAACTGAAGTGAAAAATGAGCCAAGTTTAGTATACCAAGCTCTTGGAGCTTGACAAAGTCCATAAATAGCTTTTTGAAGTTTGCAAACATACCTTGGATACCGAGGATGAATGAAACTAAGAGGTTGTTGCATAAAAGTATCTTCAGTTAGAGTCCCTTGTAAAAAGACATTATTAATATCTAATTGTCAATAATTGTCAACCGTTAGTGGTGGTCAGACTCAGGATAAGTCAGATTGTTATGGGCTTAACAACAGGACTAAATTTTTCAATAAAATTAACTCCAAGTCATTAATGAAACCCTTTGGCGACTAGACGTGCTTTATATCGGGCAATAGATCCATCTGGGTTCTGCTTAATTTAAAAGACCCGTTTACACTCGATGATATTTTATGTATGATGAAAGGGTACTAGGTTCCATGTTGAGTTATGGAGGAGGGCATCATATTCTTCACACATGACATTATGCCAATGTGGAGATTTTTGAGCTTGAGTGAAGGTGGCGGGTTCAATGGTATTAGAAGAGGATTCTGTGATAACATGTAGGTCAAGGACTTGATGTGGTTTAAAAATACTACTTTTGGAGCATGTTGTCATAGGATGTTTGGAGGCTACGGGATTGTGAGGTTGAGTTGTTGGAAGAAACGGTAGAGAGTCGTTGACATAGGCCGGGTCAGGTTAAAGCACTTCACGTTAGGATCAAGAGCACTAAGAGGGGGGGGTGAATTAGTGCAGCGGAAAACTTTCGACGATTAAAACTGCATTCATACGATAAAAGCAATTTTGGTAAGAAAGCTGATTCGTAAATCACTTTAACTTGTGATCAAGCGAGATGCAGTTAAAGCAAATATATAAAGGCAGTTTGCAGTTATGATGGAAATCAGAATGTAAGCGCAAACTGAAATATGATGTTCGTACGATAAAACCTATTTCCGTCTTAATGCCAATTCAGAAAATACTTAACTATTAAACACGTTCATAAATGAGCAGAAGGTAGTAAGCTACTGAGGAGGTTTGTATTAAAGATAAGATGCTCAAAGTAAATGCAAACCGAGATTTAGAGTCGTTCAGTCAAACGTGACCTACATCCACTTTCGGCTTCCTCCTCCGACAAGGTCACCGACGTCCACTAGAAGCCTTCTTTCAATAGGCAAAGGCCAATCATCCTTTTACAGTTTCACTCCTTTCGATGGGCTTAGGAGACAACCCTTACAGAATTTCTCTCCTCTCTTGAAAGCTCAAAACTTGGAAGAAAAGAGGGAGGAGAACTTCTAGCCTTTACAATACTTTTGAGCTCTAAAAATCACAGAGTAAGATTGGATTTTCGGTGCTTTTCGTTGCCCTTTCATGCAGGAAAGGGTGGGGTTTATATAGGCTCCAAACTGGTTTGAATTTGGAGCTCTAAAGTGTCTTTTCTCGGATTTCCGGGGTCCTGACGGTACTACCTCCCGACTGAGGCGGTACAACTGCCTAGCAGCTCAGAGACTAAGCCTCTAGGCAGTGCCACCGCTTGATAGGGGCAGTTGCACTGCCCAATCTTGCTCGGAGACTGAGCCCAGGTGGTGCCACTGCCTGACTGGGGCGGTTGCACCGCTTGACTGGGGCGGTTGCACCGCTTGGCAGATCTCGGAGACCGAGCTCATGCGGTTCCACCGCCTGTCAGGGGTGGTTGCACTGCCCAGTCTCGCTCGGAGACTGAGCCCAGGCGGTGCCACTACCTAACCTGGGCGGTTGCACTACCCAGCTTTCCTGGGAGACCATCTCTTGGGCGGTGCCACCGCTTGGCAGGAATTCTGGTCCGAATGGGTTGATTCATTCGGCCCAATTTGGGTCTATCAAGGGCCCAATTGCCCCTAGATTAAGTTAATGGGATCATCTCCCATTCCTAACTTAATCTACATGCTAACTATGATATTTCTTAAGACATTTACTGCAACTTGCTCCGGTGCGTCAATCGCTTCTTCCAGCGAGCTTCCGGCGAACTTCTGGCGAACATCCGATGAACCTTCAGCGATGCTCCGGTGGACTTCCGGCAAACTCCTGGACTTACGACGATCCACTTGGCAAGTTCCGACGAGCTTCTTTAGCAAGCTCCTGGACTTCTCGGATTTGTTCTCAAAGAACTTCCGACAACCGTTCGAACTTTCGTCGAACTCTCGAACCCCCAACATGATCATGGTCTTGACTCCGGCGTAACTCCTGCTGCATATCTTTCTTCCATCATAATTAATCCTACACATGTAAAACAAAACTTCGATCGAGACAATTAATCCTAAGCAATTAACCAAGTTGTCCGGCATGTCATTGGTCCCTCAACGCTTCGTTTGATTATTCGGCGCATCGTCCTCTCTTGCAGCCTATTGCCCAATCTGTCGGTTGACTCCGTAACTCTGATATCCTTGGCACAATACCCACTTTTCTTGGCCCGATGCCCGAGTCCACGGCCCAAAGCCTTCTGTCGATATGTCGACCGATCCACCGGCCCGATGTCCAATCTTTTGACACATTCCTCCGGCACAACATGATTTTCTTGCTTTAATTGTCTCATCTTGATCGAAGCATCTTATGTCACTCAAAACGTAGATTAAATCATAAACATATATCAAGTGGTTTCTTCATCATAATATGAGATTCAACACTTCAGTGTCACTTGGTCTAGAAGGAGGTAAAGATAATGGTTGTGATTATGAACATATTATTTCATCAATTGGGGAAACTTGAGGAGAAATGAGTGGAGTAGTAATGGAGGGAATAGACAATTGTTGAACTAGAGTAGTTGTAGAGTGTGGATCTTGAAGAAATGAACTGGATGGTGTCATGGGAGGCTCATCTGATTGGATCGGATGTATACTCTAGTGAGGAATGTTTATTGGAGTGGTCTGCATGGCAAGAGACTCATGGTTTTGGAAAGGAAAGATAGACTCAACAAAAACAATGTGATGTGATATAAAGACTTTGTGGGTGTGGAGATTATAGCATCAGAAAGCATTATGTTCAAGAGAGTATCCTATAAAGATGTAAGGTTGAGATCTTGATGTTATCTTACGGGAGGCATAGGGACATAATCATGGATAATATAGATAACCAAATACTTTGAGTTTATGAAGGCTTGGAGGTTTATGAAATAGTATTTCAAATATGGACTAGTATTATAGGACTAGCATAAGCATCCGATTAATAAGGTAGACTGCAGTTTGAAAGGTTATTGTCCAAAAGGTTGAAGGCATAGAGGCCTAATGTAGAAATGTGATGCTAGTTTCAACTATATGCCAATGTTTGCGTTTAGCAGAGCCAATTAGTTAAGGAGTATGCGGGGGTGACTTGAGATGTTATATTCCACAAGCTGAGAGATAGGATGTTAGGGCTTGATATTCACCTCCACCATTAGAGTAAACTATTTTGATTGTAGATTGAAAGTAGTTCTCGACCAACTTTTGAAAGTTGGTAAAGATGATGGACACTTCAGATTTATGGTGAAGATGATATAACCATGTGTACTTAGTGAAGTAATCTACAAAAATAACATAAAATCTAAATTTATCAAAAGAAATGATTAGAGCAAGGCCCCAAACATTAGTATAAATAATTTCAAAAGGTTTAGAGCATGATATAGAAGATGTGCCAAAGGGCTGTCTATGACTTTTATTGCTAAGACATGCATCACATATTGGGTTGACAACCCATAAGTTTAGCCCATAGTAGGCTTTAATAGCCCACAACCTACCTCCTCTTTTAACCTAATCCAAGATCAAATTAGGGGGTGGTGGTGGCTATGAAAATAGAGTAAAAAATTATAGCAGTAGGGGTAGAAAATAGCAAAAGCAATGTGATTCAAAAAGAGAAGAAGGGGATAGAAAAATAAGAGAAGAAAAGGGAAGAAGACAAGGACAATATAAAGAGACTGTTCTCAATCATCCAGGTAATGTTCTCATCTCAAGTTAGATAAGATCTATAGTAGATTCTTCTTGTGATTACTTGGAGAGAATTTGGATATTATGCACAGTGACGTAATCCTTGTATCCCAGTTATTCTCTTGAGATTGTTCTTGGGTTTTGGGCAAAAGACTTTAAGATTTGTATATTTATTATTCTTATAGTGGATTATATTTGGTTTGCCTCGTGGTTTTTACCCTTTACTTTGGAGGGGTTTTCTTAGTGTTATATTTGATTGTGATTCCATTTAATTCCGCTGCATGTTATGACCTACTAGTATTTGTTCATAGACAAAAGTTTATTTCTCTTTATATCTTATCAACTGTTATCAGAGCAGGATTTTGGTAATTTAATTTTTGTATTTGAACATGGAGGCTAGCAGTGTTTCTTGTATGATTAGCTTGAATGGAAATAATTGAATGATATGGAAACCAAGAATAGAATATCTCTTGTATTGTAAAGATTTGTATGGACCTTTGCAGGGAGATTGTGCAAAGCCCGCAACTATAATAGATGGTGAGTGGAAGAGGTTAGATCGAAAAACAATTATGTTTATTCGATAGTGGCTCGATGACAATGTCTTTCACTATGTTTCTACTGAAAGTTCTCCATATTCTCTTTGGAAAAAGTTGGAAGGTCTACATGAAAGAAAAATAGTTGGCAATAAAGCTTTCTTTATCAAAAAACTTATAAACTTGAAATATAAAAAGGGTGCTTCTATTGCTGAGCATTTGAATGAAATGTAGAGTATCACTAACCAGTTATCCTCTATGAAAATGTCTCTTGATGATGAGTTACAGGCATTGTTACTTCTCAGTTCATTGCTAGAAAGTTGGGAGATGTTGAATCTTAGATTTTGATGATGAAACCAATCAATATGTGTTTATGTTTTAATCTGTATTTTGAGTGACGCAGGATGCTTCGATCAGGATGAGACAATTAAAGCAGGAAGAATCAAGTTGGGCTGGAGGAACATGTCAAAAGATTGGACGTAAGGTCGGTGGATCAGTCGACGTATCGATAGAAGGCTTCGGGCCATGGATTCGGGTATCGGGCCAAGAAGAGTAGAGATTGTGCCAACGATATCGAAGTTGCAGAGTCAACTGGCCGATTGGACAATAGGCCGCAAGAGAGGACAATGCGCCGAAGAATCGAACGAAGCGTCGAGGGACCAATGACATGCCGGGCAACTTAATTAGATGCTTAGGATTAATTGTCTAGATCGAAGTATGTTTTACATATGCAGGATTAACTATGATAGCAAGACATGAAGCAAACTGAAGTCCCGGAGTCAAGGATGTGACATCGTTAGGAGTTCGAGAGTTCGTCGGAAGTCTGGACGTTCGTCGGAGGTTCTAGCGGAACTAGTCGAGAAGTCGCGGAGCTTGTCAAGAAGCTCATCGGAACTCGCCAAGTGGATCATCGCAAGTCCAGGAGCTTGCTGGGAGTCCGTCGGAAGGGTTAACTACGATAGCAAGGCATAAATCAAATTGAAGTCCCGGAGTCAAGAACGTGATTTCGTTGGGAGTTCGAGAGTTCGTTGGAAGTCCAAACATTCATTGAAAGTTCTCCCGGAACCAACTGAGAAGTCCAAGAGCTTGCTAAAGAAGCTTGTCAGAACTCGCCAAAAAGATCGTCGTGAAATCCAGGAGCTTGCCAGAAGTCCACTGAAACACTACCGAAAGATCATCGGAAGTTCGTAGGAAGCTCGCTGGATTTTCAGGTTGAAGACTCAAGAATATTATTCTTAGCCAAGGTACAAAGCTAGATTGGTTGTGAAAGGCTTTGGTCAAAAGAAAAGTATTGACATTGAAGAGATTTATTAAAATATCTTCTATTCGTATTGCTCTTGGTATTGCTACTAGCTAGGACTTGGAGGTTGAGCAGTTAGATGTAAAGATAGCTTTCCTTCATGGTGATTTAGAGGAGGAAATTTATATGGAGCAACCAGAAAGCTTCAAAGTCAAAGGTAAAGAGAACTTTGTCTGCAAGTTGAGGAAGAGCTTGTATAGGCTGAAGCAAGCTCCAAGATAGTGGTATAGAAAGTTTGATTCATTTATGACTAAAAATGGATACAAAAGAATAGCTTTAGATTATTGTGTGTACATCAAACAATTTGGTAAGGATTTTATTATTCTCTTATTTTATGTTGATGACATGCTTATTCTTGGGAAAGATATGTCTAAAATTGAAAGGTTGAAGAAGAAACTGAGTGAGTCTTTTATAATGAAGGATATGGGGCCAGCAAAGCAAATATAAGGCATACAGATTTCCCATGACAGAGAAAACAAGAAGATTTGGTTATCACAGGAGAAATACATCGAGAAGGTATTGTAAATGTTCAATATGAGCAATGCAAAGCTAGTTGGTTCTCCTCTTGTAGGTCACTTTATGTTATACTTAGAACAGAGTTCATTAAGTGATGAGGAGAAGGAAAAAATGCAAAAGGTTCCTTATGCTTCAGTAGTTGAAAGTTTAATATACGCGATGGTATGTACGAGGTCAGACATCGCATATATAGTGGGTGTTACTAGCAGATTTCTTGCAAATCCAAGCAAAGAGCACTGGGCAGTAGTGAAGTGGATCTTTAGATATCTCAGAGGTGGACCACACATGTTACATAGATACATATATGACAAGAGATATAGATACGAGGAAGTCCACATCAGGTTTTGTACTTACTTTTGTAGGGGGGGCTATGTCATGACAATCTAGATTGTAAAGGTGTATTGCTTTCTCTACCATAGAGGTATAATATATTGCTGCTATAGAGGTTTGTAAAGAAATATTATGAATGAAAAAATTCTTAAAAGAATTAGGGCTGAAATAGAAAAACTATGTTGTGAATTGTAACAACCAAAGTGTCATCCATTTGTATAACAACTCAACTTTTCATTCTAAGTCAAAGCATATAGATGTCAGATACCATTGGATTTAAAATATACTTGAAGAGAAGTAGTTGCAACTTTAGAAAATTAACATAGATGATAACAGAGCAGACATGTTGACAAAGACCTTACCTAAAGAAAGAAGGAGATATGCCAATAGCTAGTCGGCATGGCTTCACATTAAGGAGTCATGGGACAGCCTCCCTTATGGGCTGAAGGGGGAGGTTGTTAGAGTGACAACCCATAAGTTCAGCCCATAGCCTATAGTAGATTCTTGCTATAATTACTTAGGAAAAATTTGGATATTATACATAGTGATATAATCCTTGTATTCTAGTTATTCTCTTACAATTGTTGCTTGGGTTTTGGGCAAAAGACTTTGAGATTTATATATTCATTATTCTTATAGTGGATTATCTCTGGTTTGCCCCATGATTTTTACCCTTCACGTTGGAGGGGTTTTCTACGTAAATCTTGGTATTCTATTTGATTGTGATTCTATTTAATTCTGCTATATGTTATGGCCTTATAATATTTGTTCATATACATAAGTTTATTTCTCTTTATATCCCATCATCACAATGCGTTATAAAACTAATTGATTTAAAAATAGAAAGAGAGTAACGAGAAAGTAATTTTTGTTGGATAAGAGACAAGGGATTACTAAAACGATGATGCCATACATCAATTGGAGCTGCAACTAAAAAGTGAACAGTGGGCTGGGTTATTTGTGGAGCTGATGATCATTCGTAAATGTTGCCTCTATTTGGGCCTTGGACCAAGGATGCCCCCGTGCTTAATTCCTTGACAAGAAATGAATTAGGAAAGAATTAAATTGAAGTATTATTATGTTTGCAAAATTAAGAAACAGTGATGAGGTTTTGTTTAATATGAGGGACACATAGAACATTATTGAGTGTAAAGGTTGTAGTATTAGAATGAAGGGTTGTAGAACCAGTATGAGTTATAAGAAGTCCTTTACCATCACTGATAATGATATCTTCATTCCCGTCAGAGTTGCTGTGAATAGACAAATTCTGAAGATCAGAGATGATGTGATGGGAGGCGCTAAAGTCCACAATCCAATTGGGTTGGCTAGTAGTCGAAGTAGTTATGAGATTCACTTGAGACCATTGTGACGAAGCAGGGAGTCGAGGTCAAGACCGACAAACTTTAGCGGAGTGTCTAATTTTATCACACAATTAGCATACAACTCTTTGTTGGCTTGTGAGGGCAGGACGCCAAGGCTAATGGTTATTGAAGTTGCCACTTTGCGAGAAATTATGATGATGAGAATAAGGGGGGGTTTGCTTGGGGCCCATAGGGTCAAGAGATATCTTGGCCAAACCTTTGGTGATGTTTGTATTGTACTAGTTGCTCTTCCTTTTGGACTTGTGATTGACTTGAGCTGTGATTGTCGGTCCAAGCAATTTGTCCTCGTGCTGCAAATATGTCTTATAGTCAGTCCACTTGTCATAGAATTCTTCAAATGACATTGGAGAGTCACGTGCCTGAATTATGGTTATCAATTCCTTGTACTCATCTCCAAGGCCATTAAGGGTATGGATGATGACTTCTTCATCACATAGGGAATGACTTATCAAAACTAAGTCATCGATGATAACTTTGATATCTTATAGATAATCAGTGATAGTACTTCCCTCTTATTTTTGTTGAATCTCATATTTTGATGATGAAACCAATTGATAAGTGTTTATGATTTGATCTGCATTTTTAGTGATGTAGAATGCTTCGATTAGGGAGAGACAATTAAAGCAGGAAAAATCATATTGAGCCGGAGGAAAACATGTTAGAAGATTAGACGTCGGGCTGAAGGATCGGTTGACGTATTGATAAAAGGCTTCGGGCCATGGATTCAAGCATCGGGCTAAGAAGAGCAAATATTGTGCCAAGGATATCGGAGTTGTGGAGTCAACTGGTCGATTGAGCAATAGGCTACAAGAGAGGATGATGCGCCGAAGAATCGGACGAAGAGTCGAGGGACCAATGACATGCCAAACAACATGATTAATGCTTAGTATTAATTGCCTAGATCGAAGTGTGTTTTACATGTGCAGGATTAACTACGATAGTAAGGCATGAAGCAAAATGAAGTCTCGGAGTCAAGGACGTGATTTCATTGGGAGTTCGAGAGTTCATCGAAAGTCCAGACGTTCGTTGGAAGTTCTATCATAACCAATGGAGAAGTCTCAGAGCTTGATAAAGAAGCTCATCGGAACTCGCCAAGAAGATCATCATGAAGTCTAGGAGCTTGCCGGGAATCCACTGGAACATTACCAAGAGATCGTCGGAAGTTCACCGGAAGATCGTCGAAAGCTCGTCGGAAGAAACTAAGACTTACGGACTTGTTTAGCTTAAGTATGTCTTAGATTTCATAGTTAGCATGTAATTAGATTTGGAATTGGGCCAACCCAATTATGGGCAGTTGGGCCCATGTAAGAACTATGTTGGGCCCAATGAAAAGGCCTAAATAGTGCCTCAAGAGATGACACCATCGTGGCATAATCTCCGAGACAGTGTCAGGCGGTGGTTCCGCCTAGTGCATGTTAGGATCGGAGCGGCACTAAGAGGGGGGTGGTGAATTAGTGCAGCGGTAAAGTATGATAAACTTTTGACGATTTAAACACTTTCAGAAACTTCGTATGATAAAAGCAATGCTTCGTTTGAAACCGTTTCGATTGTGTTTTAACTTGAAGGGATACGTAAGAAGGAGACAAAGTAGAGCATTAAAGTGCAAATGGTTTACAGTAATATAAATGACAATAAGTAAATGCAAACCATAGATCATGCCGATTTTAACGTGGTTCGGTCAAATGACCTACATCTACTTGTGAGGCCCCTCTTCGATGAGGCTCCCACCTTCCACTAGCAAATCTCTTGAAGGGGAAGGCTAAATACCCCTCTTACAACTTTTTTACAAGCGGTTCACTCTCTTACAGATTTTCAGCAAGAAAGAAGTAGGTGAACACTAGCAAATTGAAAACAAGACTTGCTAAGACTTTTCTACCTTTCTCTCAATCAATTGCTTCTCAAAATGTTGTGATCTCAGTTGAGATTTGAGGGGTATTTATAGGCCTCAAGAGGATTCAAATTTCGACTCCAAAATTTGAATTCTCTTTGGTTCCCGATGCTAGCGGTGCCACCTCCTGTCAGTGGTGGTGCCACCGCCTGTTAGTGTCTGACATTGACAATGGACTAGCGGTGCCACCTCCCAGCCAAGCGGTGCCACCGCCCAGCCCAGGTGGTGCCACTGCCTGGCTCTCGGGTTCTGGGCGGTGCAATCGCCCAGTCTGGCGGTGCCACCGCCAGACCCTTCGATTCACTGGTTGGGCTTCAAATTTAGCCCAAACCAAGATATAGGATTATCTCTTAATCCTAATCCTAATTACAAATGAACTACATAACTAAAAACATCCTAAGCAAGTTTTTAACCGCGAACGTCGAGTTTTGTTCCGGCGAGCTTTCCGACGAACTTCTTCCGACGGACTCCCAACAAGCTCCCGATCTTGTGATGACTTCAATGAGTAGCCGAGCCTTCTTGGTGATCTCCGTGAACCTCCAACGATCTCTTTGGCGACTTTCAAAAATTCCAATAGGTTCCCGATTTCTTCTCGGTTGGTTCCGGCAGCTTCTCCGACGATTCTTCGGACTCTCAAACGTCCATCGAACTTGACTTTGGTATTCTTACTTTATGTTTTCTAGCTATCGTAGTTAATCCTGCACACTTAACTCAATAATATGGATTAGATCAATTAACCCATCAATTGATTTTATCATCAAAATCCGAGATTCAACAATCTCCCCCTTTTGATGATGACAATCAATTGATGAAAGAGTTAAACATAACTCCCCCTATCTATATGCCATATTATGAGAAGATAAAAATACTTGAATTTCATCCCATTGAATTTAAGCATAAACTGATAAGTTCTAACCGTAGAACTTATCGTTATTCTCATTAAGCATAAGTAAATATGAAACTTCGATGAAAATCATTTTTAAGTCTAATGATAAGAGACAATTTTTACAACGACAGGAGATAAAGATTTTCAACATGAATTTCATGTTATAAATGTAAGGAATGCTTTCAATATGATCAATCAATCTTGCGATATTCTCAAAGATTTTACAAGGCATATAAGACATTCATATCACACAAGCTTTTGTAATTCATATTAGTCATGTTATCGATGCGCATAAGACATTTTCATTAAGTCATGCTATCGAAATGGTATAAGTCATCACTTAGTCATCACTTCTCCCCCTTTGTCATCAACAAAAAGGGAATGAGACTTGAAGCACATAATTTGTGATTATAACATCAGGAATTCAGCATTGATCATACAAAAATTCATCATTCAAAATTAAGTACGCTAAAATATCTACGTAGAGTTCATCTTAAGGGAAAATTCAGCATTCATCTATTTTATTAAATCTCTTCTTTCTATAAATAACAAAAATTGTAGGTGTACAAAGAAGAGATTGTGATAAAAAAATTTCAAGTAGTAACTCCAATAAGTCAAGATCATAATTCGAATACAGACTCATTCAAATTCAAATCGTCAACTTGAAACTCATAATCAAGCCATCAAAATCAATTTTGAGATTCACAAAATATCATAAAATCATTCTTGATCAGATAGGAGTGGTGTTTGACTCAAGATAGGATAAGGTAATTTAACGTTTTATTTAGAATCGAAAGAGAAGGATCAAATTCACCGAGGAAAGGAGAGAGGATGAAAAACTTTACGGAAAATCTATTCAAACAAGTTTATTCTTAGGGACAATTTAACATACCTAGTTCCCTTCTAATGAATTCAAATAGGTCTTCATTCAAAGCTTTTGTAAATATATCTGCTAATTGATGCTTTGTGTCAATGAATTCTAGAACAACATTATTGTTAAGGACATGATCACGTATGAAATGATGCCTAACGTCGATGTGCTTAGTTCTAGAGTGCTGAATTGGATTTTTAGTAAGACATATGGCACTAGTATTATCACATTTTATGGGAATATTTTTAAAGTGAATTTCATAGTCTTCTAATGTATTTTTCATCCAAACAAATTGTGCATAGTATGCACTTACAGCAATGTATTCGGCTTCTGCCGTAGATAGTGCAACTGAATTTTGTTTCTTGGAAGTCCAATAAACAAGTGCATGTCCTAAAAATTGGCATGTTCCGGATATACTTTTTCTATCTATCCTGCATCCGCCAAAATCGGCATCTGCATAAGCTATTAAATCGAATTTTTTAGATTTTGGATACCACAATCCTAAATTTGGAGTTCCTTTAAGATACCTAAATATTCTTTTAACACTTTTAAGATGAGATAATTTAGGATTTGATTGAAACCTAGCGCAAAGTCCTACACTAAACATAATATCCGGTCTAGTCGCGGTGAGGTAGAGTAGACTACCTATCATTCCCCTATATGTCTTTTGATTGAAATTTTCACTATTTTCATCCATATCTAACTTAGTCGCAGTACTCATAGGAGTGTTTATTGCTTTTGAATTATCCATGTTAAATCGTTTTAACAATTCTAATGTATATTTAGATTGGTTAAGAAATATACCATCACTAAGTTGTTTGATTTGTAATCCTAAAAAGAAAGTTAATTCACCCATTAAACTCATTTCAAATTCATGACTCATACATTTGGCAAATGATTCACATAGTGATTCATCCGAGGAGCCAAAAATAATATCGTCAACATAAATTTACACAATAAGAAAATTATTTTTAAAATATTTAATAAACAATGTAGTATCAACCTTGCCTTTGGTAAAATTATTTAAAATAAGAAAGGAACTAAGCCTTTCATACCAAGCTCAAGGAGCTTGTTTCAAGCCATAGAGAGCCTTAGTTAATTTGAATACATGATTAGGAAGAAGAGAATTTTCAAATCCGGGATGAGCATCTATATACTTCCATTCCTTGGGTAAGGAAATTTCGGAAGAAGGTGCATCCAAGTTGCTATTTTGAGGAGGGGGTTCATTTAAATTCAAATTATCAAAACCAAGATCATCATCAAAATCATTTTTCTTTAAATTAGAAATTTCATTAAAAACTACATGAATAGACTCTTCTATTACTAAGATTCTTTTGTTAAAAACCCGAAAAGCCTTAGAAACGGAAGAGTAACCAAGAAAGATGCCTTCATCGGATTTAGCATCAAATTTTCCTAAGGCATCCCTTTCATTCAAAATAAAGCATTTACAACCGAAAACTTTAAAATAGGAAATATTTGGTTTTTTATTATTTCATAATTCATAGGGAGTTTTTGATAGGGATGGTCTTATTAGGACTCTATTCATGATGTAGCAAGCCGTATTTACGGCTTCGGCCCAAAAATACTTAGGTAAACTATGTTCATTTAACATAGTTCTTGCCATTTCTTGTAGGTTTCTATTTTTTCTTTCAACTACTCCATTTTGTTGGGGATTCCTCGGAGTGGAGAAGTTATGATTGTATCTATTAACTTCACAAAAATTTTGAAAGTCACGGTTTTGAAATTCGCCACCATGATCACTCCGAATTGATGAAATCATGAAACCTTTTTCGTTTTGATTGAGTTTACAAAATTTAGAGAAACACTTGAAACAATCACTTTTGTGAGCTAAGAAATAGGTCCAAGTGTATCTAGTATAGTCATCCACAATTACAAATGCATATTTGCTTCCCCCTAGACTTGTCATGTCAATTGGTCCAAATAAGTCCAAATGAATCAATTGTAATGGTCTAGTGGTGCTAATTTGAGTTTTTGGTTTGAAACTAGTTTTTGTTTGTTTACCTAGTTGACATGCATCGCATACTTTTTCCTTAATAAACTTTATATTTGGAATTCCTCGCACTAATTCTCTAGATGAGATCTTAGATATTAGTTTCATGCTTGCATGGCCTAGTCTCCTATGCCAAAGCCAAGCATCATCATTTAAAGCGGAGAAGCACATTTCATTACTTAGTTCATCAAGGTTGGTGGTGTAGACATTATTTTGTTTTAATGCAATCATAGTTATGTTATGGTTTGGTTTTTCAATAATACACACATTTGATTCAAATCTAACGATATAACCTTTATCGCATAAATGACTAACACTCAAGAGATTATATTTCAATCCATTAACTAGTAAGACATCATCAATAGAAAATTTTAATTTGTTACCTATGGTTCCCTTGCCAATGATTTTACCTTGGTTGTTGTCTCCGAAGGTGACGTACCCTTCTTCTTTGCTAGTGAGCATAAAGAAATAAGATGGATCTCCAGTCATATGTCTTGAGCATCCACTATCTAGATACCATCTCTTGCTCCTAGCTTGTGATGTTGTATGTTTCTACAAGAAGGGATTATTTTTAGGTACCCATTTTCTTTTGGGTGCCTTAAAAACTGATTTAACTTGTTCATCATATTGCATAGAATTGATCATGGTTCCTTTAGGAACCCAAATTAGTTTGTTCGGACTAATTTTCTTGAATGGACATATATAAGTTTTATGTCCATATTTGCACCAAAAGTTGCAATTGCTTTGGTACCGAACATGTAAGACGGGGCCTTTAATAAAGATGGTTGGATTTTGGTGAGGACTTCTCACAAATCCGATTCCACTTCTTTTAGGAACGTGACCCGTATTTGTAAGGATCATGTTCAAAGATTTGCTACCAACCTCGAATTTCTTCAAGGTGTCCTTAAGTAGCAAGTTCTCCGTTTGGAGAGATTCTAGATCATGGCATTTTATACATGGAGCTAAACTATCATGATATTCAGTTTTTAATTTATCGATATCACAAGTGAGACTATCATGCTTCTTTTTTAGCAATTTGTATTTTCTACTAATTGTCTTACATTCATCAAATAACTCATGGAAAGCATTTAATAATTCATGATAAGGTAAATTTGCATCAATTAAATCCATTACCTCTTCTTCGATGGCAATTAGGGCGTAATGAGCAACTTGCTCAGTGTTGGACTCCTCTTCTTCGGACGCGCTTGAATCATCCCACGTTGCCTTGAGCGCCTTCTTCTTTGATGTTTTCTTTTTAGCTTGAGGACAATCGTTTTTGTAGTGTCCCGATTTTTTGCACTCACAGCAAATCACTTAGTCCTTCTTGTGTTCGAATTTATTTTTTATATTATTTTTAAATTTGTTCTTTCTTAAATATTTTTTAAATTTTTTAGTCAAAAGTGCAATGTCATTGTCACTGTCCTCATCACTTGATGTTCCTTTCAAGTGATCTTCTTGTGATGTGAGTGTCATATCCTTCCTGTTCTTTGGAAGGGGGTTCTCGAGCTCGTCATGAGCTTGACATGTCATTTCGTAGGTCATTAGAGACCCAATAAGTTCTTCAAGAGGGAATGTTTTAAGGTCTTTGGCCTCTTGAATTGTCGTAACTTTTGGATCCTAACTTTTAGGGAGGGATCTTAAGATTTTAGTTACTAGTTCAAAGTTAGTAAAATCTTTACCAAGAGCTTTGAGTCCATTGATAACATCCGTGAACCGGGTGTACATATCTCCAATGGACTCACTTGGTTTCATTCGGAAAAGTTCATAAGAGTGCACAAGGATGTTGATTTTGGACTCTTTCACTCAGCTAGTGCCTTCATGAGTGACCTCAAGAGTTCTCCAAATATCAAAAACCGAATCACAAATTGAAACACGATTAAATTCATTTTTGTCTAGTGCACAAAACAAGGCATTCATAGCCTTTGCGTTTAAAGCAAAAACCTTCTTCTCCGATTCATTCCATTCGCTCATCGGAAGAGAAGATTTTTGAAATCCGTTTTCAACAATAGTCCAAAGCTCGAAATCCATGAAAATGAGGAAGATCCTCATACGAGTCTTCCAATAAGTATAATCCGACCCATTAAACAAGGGTGGACGTGTGATAGAATGACCCTCATGTATGCCGGAGTAAGCCATCTCTCTTGGGTATCAAACCAAATATGAGAGTGAGCCTAGCTCTGATACCAATTGTTAGGATTGGAGCGGCACTAAGAGGGGGGGATGAATTAGTGCAGCGGTAAAGTACAATAAACTTTTGATGATTTAAACACTTTCAGAAACTTCGTACGATAAAAGCAACGTTTCGTTTGAAACCATTTCGATTGCGTTTTAACTTGAAGGGATACATAAGAAGGAGACAAAGTAGAGCATTAAAGTGCAAATGGTTTGCAGTAATATAAATGACAATAAGTAAATGCAAACTAGAGATCACGCCGATTTTAACGTGGTTCGGTCAAATGACCTACATCCACTTGTAAGGCCCCTCTTCGATGAGGCTCCCACCTTCCACTAGCAAATCTCTTGAAGGGGAAGGGTAAATACCCCTCTTACAACTTTTTTACAAGCGATTCACTCTCTTACAGATTTTCAGCAAGAAAGAAGGAGGTGAACACTAGCAAATTGAAAACAAGACTTGCTAAGACTTTTCTAAGACCTTTCTCTCAATCAATTGCTTCTCAAAAAGTTGGATCTCAGATGAGATTTGAGGGGTATTTATAGGCCTCAAGAGGATTCAAATTTCGGCTCCAAAATTTGAATTCTCTTTGGTTCCCGATGCTGGCGGTGCCACCGCCTGTTAGTGTCTGACACTGATAGTGGACTGGCGGTGCAACTCCTTCGACGTTTGTTTGTGACATTCTCCCCCACTTATTCTTTCGACGTCCTCGTTGAAGCCTTTGTCGACACTGCAACTCCTCGCCTTTGCTTAGTCTTTAATCTTCTACTCCAGCTTCAATGCACCTCTTGGCTCCTAACTGCTCTCCGCTGCTGTTTTTGAGTATTCGAACCTTTGATCCGCCATGCTGCATCAACTCACTAATGACTCTAACTCTGGTGTGGGGTTGGCTGAGTTATGTTGATCCTTGTTGATTCCTGCGGATCCCCTAGATGAAGGAAAAGACCATCCTTACTGTGCTAGTCTCTCAAATGCCTCATGCTGCTTGAACTAGGTGGATGCTTGTTGGAGCTTTAACGAGCATCGTCTCACAAACTTCTGAAGTTTTGGGTCCTTCCTCCACAACATTTGCTCATTGACTCTTCTTTCACTTAGTTGTCACATCCAAGAAGGTTCGCATCACTTTCGCTTTCGATTGGCATTTCGTTGGGAAATGAAGCGGACAATCTACTCTCAGTAGCACTGATCACCGTTGGTGAGGATTTGACAACTATTGTCTTCCATTATCTTTGAAGGGTCTTTGAACTTGTGCAGAGCTCCTCTGCTGGATAGATAAGAGAATTAAGGTACTCGGTTTTGCCCATTCTCTTAAGAGTTGAGAAGGCAAAGGTTACTTGACTTCGCCCGCCTCCTCGAGGTTGTACTCCATGCATCGAGCTGGTTACTGGCCTTCGCCTGCTCTTTCTCACACTTCTGAAGCACTTGAAGTGTTTGCACTCCTTGCGTTGAGTTAGTTACTGTGATTCACCTTCTCAATGCCATCGAACTTCTAGAATGCAGGAAGTTTTCACCCCAACTTGGAGTAATTCTCTCATAGGTTTGGTCGCCTATGGGATTGTACCGTCTTCTCCATCAACCCTGCCTCCTACTCCACTGAGTAGCAAAGGTACAGCACCGCGTACTGCCTGCTTCGTTCTTTGGTTATGCACTCTTGCATGACCCAAAGTCCTTCACTTTCGGCTATCTTGACGAGAAGCTCATTGACACCGGTCTTACGAAGTTCCTCGACATCTGCCCTTCAGTCTTGTCTCGGTACTTGGAGATTGCCTCTGCATGCTCCACCTCCTCGGCCCCTTTCATGACCAAGCGCTCTCCCTCCATGAGAGCAAGGGATCAATGACTTTCACGAAAGTCCCACCTCTGCGGTACCATGGTGCTGCCATGCCCATGGCCCTACTATCCATCACCTCGCATCTACATCCCTTTTCTTCATGATCAGTAGATATGTCTCCGTGGCACTCCTCTGAGTCCACCTCCATTCTAACTGATGCTTGATTTTGAGTAGCTAAGTCCCTCTGGACTCGTCGTCGCTTCCTCGCCCCTTTCGACCCCCTGCTTCAACACCTCTGTGTTCTCCAAACAGTCCGTTTGGTCGATGGAAAGACAGACTGCAACTCCCATGCATGGCCTCTGCCATCACGTTATAGGGTTTGCACCGATTCTGTTCTCCTTAGCTTCCTTAGTAGCAACGTTCGCTTACTCGACCTTGTCCTCTGACTTGCCGGGCTCCCTTAAGCGAATATGAGCTCTGGAGCAGTCCAACCCTCCAGCTGCTTCGATCATACCTCTGCATGATCAAGTCCCTCCCATGGGACTCACTGGTACTTGCATTCGAACTTTTCCCTTGATGGAACCCAGCCCCCATATGCTGATGACCAAGGTTTTCATCCGATGCAAAATTCGATGCACGCACGGAAGACCCGCCTCTGCGGTACCATGGCCTTCACTCCTTGAATCCATAGCCCTTCTTGCCGTCGTGTTGTTCACCGAAGTGGAGCTTCCAGTAGCTCCCGATCATACCTCCATATGATCTAGTCTCTCATGGGACTATGTCGTGTGTATCGCATTGCCATGAACTGTTCCACCATGATCCGCTGCACCATGTCGCCTCCTGGTGACATCTCCATTGCATTTTGATCCCTGTGGGTTGAACTCGAATTGTGAACCCTCCATGTGTGGCCTCTGCCAATACATCGCAGGGTCTCTTCCACCTTCGATTTTGTTCGCTCCTTTGGCAATCGACCTTCATCCACCCACTCTTGGGTCACACCTAGATGAAGCACCGCTCTAGGACAGTCCATCGCCTAGTAGCTCCCGAAGTCCACTGACTTCACTGTAATTTGTGCACCATTGTCTGGATCCTAGGCCTCTACCCCTACCAGCACAATCTCCACTGCGCACCACTTCCTTCATGGCAACTTGAATGGCAACACTATGGTATATTCTTCAAGAGTACTCGCCTCTGTGTCCTCTTGCCCCGTGCTAAGGCCTTCTGAACCCAACTTCGTCTCCGCAAATTGAGTCGCCTTAGTTCCTCCATCAAATGCTTTTCCGAGATAAGGTGCATGTGCCCAAAAGCTCCCTTCGTCTTCGGCACCATGCAAGATGAGTCCGCTCCGTCAGAATGAAGGACCCAAGGAACAACATTATCCTACTCTTACCTTTGCAAGAGTTCATGTCCTTGACCTTTGTCTAAGAAAAGCAATGTGCCTCTGCTCCATGTTCCAACTTCTATACTGGCTCCCTTCATGCGGCTTGGGTACTTCGCCAAGTTACACCCAAGTTGCTCCGCTCCTCGTTTTTTCATTGAGTCGATGGTGGTCCTCGCGCCCACCATTCCACGGGTCAGCCCTCCCTTGAGTCCGATCTCCACATCGACTCCAAGTGTGCCTTCATTTGGGTTGCTTTGGGTCGCTCCCCCACTTGATCAAGCAATGCATCCACCAATGCATTCTCTCGAGCGAGATCATGCAACGACTCCTCACTGCCTGCTCAGTCCATTGAGCTTCGTGGAGTTGTTATTTGTTGAGGTACTCCTCCTCAACATGTGAGGTCTGTCCCACATGATTCTCCCTCTAGAGAGCCGAGACTTATCCCTCCAGGATAACTGTCCCGTTGTAGCAACATCTCTCTTCGTTTCGGAGACCACCATCCCCTTGGACTACTCCGATCTACTGAACAAACTGTGCATTGTTCTGCCTCCTGCAAACGCACTTGCTAGATTGCGACTCCACATCAATATAGCCCCCGTTGCACCACTCAAGGCCTAACAACATGCTGAACTCGTTGCACACTCCAGCCTCCTACGGACGTATCCTTCACATGCCGAAGAGAAAGTTTCAATGCTCCATGGCGCCGAGTTTCGGTCGCCTTGGGATTGCCGCGAACATTCCATCGTCCGCATATAAGCCCATGTATGAGTACCGAATTCTTTGATTTAGCAATTCCCCTCACCTCTGTGAGCTTTACACAACTCTTTCGATCGCTAAGCAACTCATTCCACCTTGCATGGTCTCATTCTTTACCAAGCGCCTCGCTTGCCTTGAGCACCATCATGTATGGTTGCCAATGTTGAGCCGTAGCTCAAACTCAACCATTCCAACCTTTGTGCGCTCCGCATTCTTCCAAGCTTGCCTGTTCTCGTGGTGCCTCTTGCGCGAAGGGTTGGCCATTCCTCTGAATGCCAATGTTAGATGCTCGCTCCTCCGAGCGACTCCTTTTCCCTACATCTCCATGCCCGTTTTCCCCCAAACAGTCGCGTGTGTGCTGACTGCCCTCAACGCAGCCCCGCTAGGTCCCCCACGTTTGCATGCTAAGTGTTTCTATGAGTGCTTGTCCCGCTCTGATACCATCTGTCACGGACTTAGCAAGTTTTGCCTAAGTCGTGCGGCACCCTTGCGTGTTCGTCCGCAAAGGTCAGCCTCCCCGAAGCCTCCCATGTCCCTTAGGACCCACAAATGAGAGAGAACGGGTTAGAGAAAATGCCTCAATCAGGATCCACAAGCAAACATCTCCGAAAAACACTTCATAGAAAATGCAAATTACAAACAGACTTTACAAGCTCTGAACAGTTGCACAACAAAGGGTAAAATGGTCCATTATAGACCGAAGATCTCTCGCACATGTCCACATGACACAACCTTTATTTATAAGCCTAAAGAGGCCACCAACCCAACTAAAATGGGACTATTAAGCCTTCGGCCGCCCCTCTACATGCTGTACAAGGCATGAACATGCCAAAAGACACGGACATACATAAGCATTACATCAAACATCTTATTTAGAAGTTTGTCTATGACAAACTGGCCCCTAATTGGGTTGGCCTAATTCCAATCTCAATTATGTACTAACTACAAATTTTAAGATATTTACTAAGCTAAATAAGTCCGTAAGTCTAGTTTCTTCCGGCGAGCTTCCGATGATCTTCCGGTGAACTTCCGACGATCTCTCGGTAATGTTCCAATGGACTCCCGGCAAGCTCCTAAACTTCACGATGATCTTCTTGGCGAGTTTTGATGAGCTTCTTTGGTAAGCTCTTGGACTTCTCGGTCAATTCCGACAGAACTTCCGACGAACATCTAGACTTCCGACGAACTCTCGAACTCCCAATGAAATCGCGTTCTTAACTCCGGGTCTTCATTTTGCTTTATGCCTTGCTATCGTAGTTAATTCTACACATGTAAAACACACTTCGATCTAGACAATTATTACTAAGCATGAATCATGTTGTCCGGCATGTCATTGGTCCATCGATACTTCGTTCGATTCTTCAGCGCATCGTCCTCTCTTCCAGCCTATTGCCCAATCAGCCAGTTGACCTTTGCAACTCTGATATCCTTAGCGCAATATCCGCTCTTCTTGGCTCGATGCCCGAACTCATGGCCCGAAGCCTTCTGTCGATATGTCAACCGATCCTTCGGCTCAACATCCAATCTTCTAACATGTTTCTTTAGCCCAACATGATTTTTCCTTCTTTAAATATCTCTCCCTGATCGAAGCATCCTGCGTCACTCAAAACGTAGATCAAATCATAAACACTTATCAATTGGTTTCATCATCAAAATATGAGATTCAACAATCTCTCCCTTTTTGATGATGATATCCAATTGATGACGGAGTTTATCTTAACTCCTCCTATCAATATGTCATATTGGTAGAACCTTGAATTCAATGTGAATTCAAGTCAGTGCAAATTTCATCATAAATATTTGCAACACGCTATCATGCATAATATGATCATTCTTCTCCCCCTTTGTCATCATAAAAAAGGATAAGTGTAACTTTCAAGTGTTTGGATATTAGTTCAAATCATCACATACTAAACATAATCTTCAGTTTTATCACCATATAATTTGTAAGCTAGCAAATTTAGCAAGTGTTACATCATATTAGAACATGCAAGCTAGTAGATTTTATATCATTTAAGAGCATACAACCTAGCAAGTTTTCAAAAACAAATGCAAGATAGCATTCTTATTAAAGTGTGCAAGCTAGTGATTCTTGCTTCCTTTTGCAATGTGCAAATTGCAAGTTTTGCTTTTTTAGATCGGAAAGATAGCACTTTTGCTTTTAAGATGAGCAAACTAAAAAGTTTTACCTCTTTTTGCAATATGTACATTTGTAATTTTTGTTTCTTTTATATGTGCAAGTAAGCAAGCAAGTTTTTACATCTTCTTGACTTGTGCAAGCTAGCTATCTCCCCCTTTATCATTGTAAAAAAGAAGGAAAGAATACAAATTTGTATCTCTTTTTTCCTTTACAATAATTTTCAAAGCATGACAAAGATAAGTAATCATTCTTATTTCAAAATGTCATAATTGAGATAAACCTTGAATTCAAATCAAAGCAATTTTAATCATGATTCACATCATATGCAATATATCACATACATCATCATAATAAAAAGCATAAGTATTGCATGCATCATTCTAAATCATAAATATTTCACGGTATCAATTTATCAAATTACATCCTACCATGCATGATCATAATTTTTTTCCCTTTTATCATTGTAAATAAGAAAGAATAAGGGAAGAACATAATAGTATAAAATATTTCAATCATTTCAAGGCATACATTTCATAAATACAAAGAAATCATGTCATGAAAGATAAGACCACTTGAATACCAAAAGACATGATTCATATAGTAAATATCTTTAAATAAAATACCAAGAATAAAAAATTATAGGTGTACAAAGAAGAGATCTTAATTAAAAGAAAATCTCAAGTAATAAATCCAAGAACTCACAAGAAAAATCATGTTTCATTTTAGAAAATCTCCTCTTAAGAAAATACCAAGTAGAATCGTAGGAGAATGATTAATGAAAAATCTTGATTCATAATAAATTTTAATTTATAAATATCAAGAAATCAAGATCATGATTTGGATAAAAATTTATTCAAATTTAAATCATCAAAATCATTTTCAAAGTCCAAGAGATTCATAAAAATGATATAAATAGATTCATCAAAATCAATAAGATAGAGAAAAAATATTTTAAAAAAAAATATTTTCCTCTTTTTAGTTATTTCAATTCATATGATTTATTTCATTTATGCCAAATAAAAACATGTATCATATTTAAAACCGAAAGTGTAAGATTTATTATGACAAAGATCAATAAGGCATAAATCACCAAAAAATCATCATTACTTCAAATCATCATGTATAATTTCGAAAGATAAATTCATTAAGCACGATCATTATGTATCATTACATTATTTCATCAAGCATGATTTCATAAAGTGTTTTCAATCAAAAGTAATACGGAAATCATCAAGATACACATTATCATTAAAACATCTAGCATAATTTAAGTCTAACATTTTGTTCCTTTATCATAATACATATAATTTTCATGATTATTTTCAAAATTACTAGATAAGCATGATTCCTAATTCTTTATATTTTTATTTATTAAACATGTAATTTTTAAGAAAAATAATTATTCTAAACTAAATTAAAAAGAACTCATGAAAAGCATTATGTAATTTCAAAGTAAACTAAAGGAATTTTGATAACCTCATCATCGAAAGCCGTTAAGGCGTAGTTTGCCACCTCCCCTTTGTTGATTTTCTTCTTGTCTTCAGAGGAACTCGATTCATCCCGAAGTGCTTCCCTCTTCTTACGTTCATAGCAAGTAGTTGCATTCTTTTTGTTCTTTAATTTTTGTTTCATGAACTTTTTAAATTTCATAGTGAGGAGTTCAAATTCATCACTTGAGCTTACGCTTGAGTGGTCTTCGATTGTTTGAAGTCTGAAATCCTTCCTGTTCTTTGGAAGGTTGTTCTCAAGTTCGTTTTGTGCATTGTGCATCATTTCATGTCATCAATGAACCAAAAAGTTCTTCAAGTGAAAATTTATTAAGATCTTTTGCCTTTTGTATTGCGATTACTTTCGGATCCTAACTCTTATTATGAGAACGTAAAATTTTGTTTATAAATTCAAAATATGAAAAACTTCTACCAAGTGCTTTTAAACCATTGATAATATCCGTAAAACGGGTATACATGTCTCCCATGGTTTCACTTGGTTTCATATGATTTGCATTTAAAGAGAAAGTATTCTTCTCTAACTCATTCCAATAGTTCATTAGAAGAGAAGACCTTTGAAAACCATTTTCCATAATACTCCATAAATTTAAATCCAAAGAAAGTAAGAAACTCTCATTCGAGTTTTCCAATATATGTCATCTATCCCATTAAACAAGAGAGGATGAATGAGAAAAAGTCCCTCTTAAACGTCTTCTTCAACTCATTCAGGTGAATGTGTAGTCCATCCCATTAAGGTATAAAATAAGATAATCATAGCCTTTGCATTTAAAAAGAGAGTCTTCTTCTCCAACTCATTCCAATTGTTTATTGGAAGAGAAGACCTTTGAAAACCGTTTTCCACAATACTTCATTAATTTAAATACAAAGAAAGTAAGAAAACTCTCATTCGAGTTTTTCAATATGTGTAGTACATCCCATTAAACAAGGGAGGATGAATGAAAGAAAGTCCCTCTTGAAAGCCAAGAAAAGCTATTTCTTGGGTGTTAAACCAAAAGAGAAAAACATAGCTCTAATACCAACTGTTAGGAACGAGTTGGCACTAAGAGAGGGGGGGGTGGGGGGGGGGGGTGAATTAATGCAGCGGTGAAAACGTCGGTTCTAAAAATGTTTTGTACAATAAAAACAGAACTCGGAAGATAACTTGAAATACGTTCGTAAGGATGTGTAGTTAGAGTAAAGAGGGAGTATGGCAGTTTGCAATAAATGAAAATAACAAAGAAGGAAGAACCTACATCCACTCTGCTGATTTCTCTTCCGTCGAGGCCACCGGCATCCACTATCGATCTTCCTTTAATATACGAAGATCAACCTCCTTCTTAGACCCCTCTTCTCCTTTTCACAGGTTTAGGAGACAACCTTTACAAGCACTCACTCATCTCTCAAAATATTCTAACAATTAAACTAGAAGAGGAGGATTCTCACAAGAGATTACTACAGTAATTTTTACTTTTTAAATTCTCCGTGCTTGTGTTTCTTAACCAGGGATGAGAGGGGTATTTATAGGCATCAAGTTGATTCAAACTTGAAGCCTAAAAATATCTCATCCCGGATTTCCTGGGTACGGGCTGTACCACCACCAGTGTTAGTTTGACATTGGGTGGTACCACCGCCTGACAAGGGCAGTGCCACTACTTGACACCCTACCACTGGATGGTACCACCGCCTGTAGCCTCTCGGAGACTGTGTTTGACTGGTGGTACCATCGCCTGACACAGTTTCGGAGATTGTACCACGATGGTGCCACCTCTTGGGTCATTGTTTGGACCTTTTTATGGGGCCCAACATAGTCCATATATGGTCCCAACTAGCCCCTAATTGGGTTGGCCCAATTCAAATCCCAATTATGTGCTAACTACGAATTCTAAGATATTTACTACGTTAAACAAGTTCGTAAGTCTAGTTTCTTCCTACGAGCTTCCGGCCATCTTCCAGTGAACTTCCGATGATCTCTCGGTAATGTTCTAGTGGACTCCCGATAAGCTCTTAGACTTCACAACGATCTTTTTGACGAGTTCCGACAAGCTTCTTTGGCAAGCTCTTGGACTTCTCGATCAATTCCGGCAAAACTTTTGACGAATGTTTGGACTTCTAACGAACTCTCGAACTCCCAACGAAATCACGTTCTTGACTTTGGGACTTTATTTTGCTTTATGCCTTGCTATCGTAGTTAATCCTGCACACATAAAACATACTTCGATCTAGACAATTATTACTAAGCATGAATCATGTTGTCCGGCATGTCATTGGTCCATCGACGCTTCGTTCGATTCTTCAGCGCATCGTCCTCTTTTGCGGCCTATTGCCCAATCGGCTAATTGACCTCTACAACTTCAATATCCTTGGCACAATATCCGCTCTTCTTAACCCGATGCCCAAACTCATGGCGCGAAGCCTTCTATCGATACATCGACCGATCCTCTAGCTCGACGTTCAATCTTCTAATTTGTTTCTCCAGCCCAACATGATTCTTCCTTCTTTAAATGTCTCTCCCTGATCGAAGCATCATGCATAACTTAAAATGCATATCAAATTATAAACACTTATCATTTGGTTTCATCATTAAAATACGAGATTCGACAATACTATAATAGAAAATAGAAGATAGAATATTTAGAAGTTATATTTCTCATTGAGATGTTCTCCATATTTATACAGGTTAGGAGGGAGGATTTTCCTCAATAAAACAACAAGATTTTCTCACAGGGAAATCTTATCTGCTCTCCGGGTGGAGGGCATAATGAAGGCGAAGGGGGTGGGGCCACTCACGATGGGAGCATAGGATGGAGACAATAGATATCGATACTTGCAATGGGCAAAGGTCGCGGGTAGTGTTGCACATGGTGGGCAGCTGATGAAGGATGAAGGGATATTTTAATTAAATTAATAAAAATTATTTTAGGTAAAAATTAATTAGGAGGCATTATTCGGTAGAAGCCCAATAAAGTCTTTTTAGATAAAACATTCAAATTAATCTACATAAAAATATATAATTTTAAAAAATATTTAGATGATTTTTTTGAAAATGTTTCTCATTTTATTTTTTTCCCAAAAGGTGCCCTCTTTTGTTTTCGTTTTTTTTCAAATAGTGCCTCAATAATATCGAAAATACTTCGCCATCTCTAATATTACATGTTTTGCTAGTTTTTCTATTATTTTTGGATCACAATAGTATTTTTATTTGGCTCATTTACGATGTTCTCCAACGACGTTACAATATTTTTATGGAGGTGTAAAAAATCATTATAAAGTTACCAAAAAAAATTATAAGTGATATCATCCTATCTCTTTAGTTGTCATTGCTCATTATATTACTATATCTTTTGATTTGATTTAAGTTAAGTTTCTATTTGGATTATTTATCTTATTTTAAATAGATTTTATAATATTTTTATTGTGATAGCTAAAAATATTATAACAAATTAATTTTTGATCAATATTTGAATGATATCATATGAATAGAACTGAGCCCCACCCCCCCCGCCCGCCCCAACAGAGATTGGAAGAACACCTCATTATATACTTCCTAGTTCCGAGCGCCGAGCATGAAGGATAGATAACGTTACCTTTAGATGGAACGCCCAGACTAGAATTTAATTGTCAAGCTTATTTGCTGCTGCTGCACACTACTGATTGTTTCCTCGTGTAGAATTTCATGGTGACAACTTCAAATTTATATTGACACACTTTAAAGGATGGAGATGAAGACGTGACAACTGAAGCTGTTCGACTGCATGACGAATGGGAAAGATGAACAAGAAGATGATTGAGATATTATTTCCCTTTCTCTGCTCTGTTTGAAAAAGAGGAATTAAAAAAAAACAAAAGGAAAGGAAAGGAAAGGAGTAAAATTTCGTCACCCATGCGAAAAGATCTCTCTTCTTCTTTCTATAGAAATATGACAAACGAGTTGAGAGACACCGACCACTTTTTCTCTTTCTGCCTTCCCCCTCTTAGTCTCCTATATGATGGAAAAGACAGCCACGCACTATAATTCTCTCTCGTTCATCTCACGCCTGCCTCCTTCCTCCTAACAAATATTTCCATCCTCTCCTTCCCCCGCTGGTCATTCAGGAAATGAAGGTGAGATCTTGTTTGCTTATGAGTTCAATGTTTTCCTTTATTGAATGGATTTAGTGATTAAGAAAAAAATCCCTTCAAATCTTGCAGAATTATTATGATAGAATTTCTTCTTCATTTTCTTTTCTTAATTGGGTTTGGTTGTAATCCTGTCTTTATTATTACAGATCTTTAGTCTGACAATCACTGTAGTGCTTGATCTTCTTAGATTTTCTCTCACACTCTCTCTTTTTCTTTGCTTGATCAGAGAGGCTGGCTGTATTATGGATCAGATCCAATCAACTAGTGATATTTTTAAGTTTCCTTTTAACTTTCTTTCTTTCTTATCCACTTGTTGCTAGCTTAGTAACTCGCTGAAAAGTGAATCTCCGTTTATCTTTTCTTACCAATTAATTTTGCGTCTCTCATTTTATGTGATATGTGTATAAATGTGAAACGGAGGTTGCGTGTTTGTTACTCTTAGGCTTCAGGTTTAGGTTGATGATAATAAATGATGGTCTGTTCATCCTCAATTTTCTGTCCTGAACTTGCTTCTTCTTCTTATTCATGATTTGCATCACTTGCAGAAGATTGTGTTGAAGTTGGAACTACATGATTACAAGGACAAACAGAAGGCCATGAAGGCTGTCTCCACCCTTCGAGGTATGTATCATATTCCCCTGTTTCTTTTTCCGCGATTTTGGTTCTCGGAGACCAATCTCCATTGCTTCAAACATCACAACTGTCAAGACGTAGTGATCATTCTATTCCGTACTATCATGTTGGAGTGAGCAGGGATTAATTCGATTGCAATGGATATAAAAGAGAAGAAAATGACGGTGATCGGATCTGTCGATCCCATAAACGTGGTGAGCAAATTAAGAAAACAGTTGCAGACGGATGTAGTCTCAATTGGGGCAGCCAAGGAGGAGAAGAAGGAAGAGCCCAAGGAGGTGCCAAAGAAGGAGGAAGTAAACAAGGAAGAAGAAACCAAGGAGGAGAAGAAGGACGAGAAGAAAGAGGAACCCAAGAAGGAGGAAGAGAAGAAAGAGGAGACCAAGAAGGAGGAAGAGAAGAAAGAGGAGACCAAGAAGGAGGAAGAGCCCAAGGAGGAGGAGAGGAAGGAGCCTGCGAAGGAGGAGAAGGAGCCCCATGAGCAAATTATGGCAGAGCTAGTCAATGCATACAGAGCCTACCACAATCCTCACGTGTACCACAATCCTCACATGACCAGGCATTACCACCACTACTATGCGCAGAGTTCAGAGGAGAATCCAAATTCTTGTTGCATCTTGTGATCATGAAATAGCAAGAGAAGATAGATAGAGTGTGTGGAACTTTGGGTTGATCCGAAACAAAGGCTGTCAAACAACAGAGACGTGGCCCTCCCTGTCCATACGTGATGGTGAACTGCTCAAGGCCTTTCTGTTAATTAGTAGTATGTTAAATAATGGTGGGAGGGATGAGTTCTGATGCTTCCTCGCCAACCCATGTTCAAGATCTTCAATAAGAATTTGACATCGTATCAGTTGTATATATTTATCTGAAGAGGCTTGCGGACTTCATATCTTAATCTCAATAATGGGATTCGTCGGGGATGTATCTTTCCAGCTAGAATCCTCTGTAGCAGTTTGACCCCATACGTGCATGATCTCATGATGGCTTAGTCGACATTTGTGGTTGGTTGTATTGATTTGGATCTCCTATTCTTTGAAATCACCATGTTCACGGCTGCACAGGTCTATATATGCGTTCATGGCGACTTTTGTTCTCTGTTGAGCGCGATTAATACCAGTGTAAGATGGCGCCTTGGAAGAAGAGATAGCGACAGGCTTCAGCAACTATGCATTAGCTTCGGTAGCTGCTTGACAAACAACACCGCCGACACAGGAAATAATGTGTCTGGAATCAATCAGCTAGAAATGCTGATTCTGAAATGGTAAAGGCTCATCATATGTGTAGGCTCTGATAAGCAAGCTTTCCAGGACATTGAAGTCCAGCAGCCGAAGGTGGACTGATCAAAGTGGTGGGTGACATACGATCGAGTTTACGTAGGACCAGGCGGCAAACGTTTTAGTAGGGAAGGGGCCATCACCGGCAACCATAATGACGAGGATGACGATAATGGTGATATGATTCTCTGCAAGTCTTCAGAGAAGACCACCGCCTTTGGCAAGGCATTTAGTGGAATGACTCGGATGATTTGACTTAACCACATGCTTCCAAAGATCTCCACCGTGGAAGAAGGGCTCATCTTTTTGTTCTTTGGGGTGTGGGAGGAGTCTTTCACAAAAAGCGCGATGGTTGATGCTGTCAAGTGGGTGCTGTGGCCGGTTGCAAACAGTGCTTACATATGAAATGTTCCATTTCTTGTACGCATGGTTAATGTCCTCGATCAAGATAAAAAAAAAAAAGAAAAAAAATCTTGAAGTGTTTTCTCATTTTTCACCACAATCTTTTGTTCAGATACGTAGGTTTGGTCAGATGTTGATCAACTAGACTTCAGGTCAAGTCGAACCATCAAACAAAATCTTTTGTTCAAGGTCAATTTTCTTAATTTTTGAAAAAAAAAACCATAATAAAGTCATTCCAATCCTACTTGAATCTGACTCAAACCCAGCCAACTACTTCCATACCAACCTGATTTAAGTGGTTTGGGTAAATATTGATATCTAAAAATGTTGAGACTTTGCTACCATTATCATTTCACAATGGACTGACAACAGAAATTGCACGGACAAATGCCATCCTATTTGAACATAACTTGGCAAATGACTTAAAGTTCTTAAACTTGAATCTGATTTAGTACCCGAACGTAAACCTGACTCAAATAAAACTACTTGCCAACCTATGCTAAACCCAATGTTAGCAGGTGAAATTAATACTGGTAATTAAACTTGTTATTTAACAAAAGAGATATCAAATCCATCTCACCAGAACTAGACTAAACTGTCTAGTTGAGTCTATGTACATGTTGGAACAGATTTTGATTGTTTTATATGTAGAGAAAGAATTAACTAAGTTCTACTTTCATAGTTGTTTTAGGATAAGGTGTATTAAGGGCACACTCGGTAAAATTCCTCCGATACTTAATAAATATTCAAAGAATTTCGATCAGTGCTAAAGTAAGTATATAGTTATAGAGTTCTTAAGAATGCATATATAATATTTTTTTTATAATGTGGTAGTTAATCATTAGGTTGAGATCATAATAAATATAAGGAATAATTATGCATATCATTTGACTTTCAATAGATCATGAAATTATATGTTAAATCAGGGATAAAAATCAACGATAAGCATAAAATCTATAATATGCTGTATGAAATACGAAAATAATATTTTATACCTTAAAATCAAATAATATTAGATCTGGTTTTACGATTTGTACTGACATCTAAAAGTCTTTAGATCCAAAACTGTTGTCAATCTAGAAGTAGAACTAGACTCTCATTCTCCTCTCTTCATATCCTTTCACAAAACTACTTAGATTGATAGTTTAGGAAAGTTGAGAGAGAAATTATAATCCCTCAACTACATTCTCTATGAGATGCGTAACATGCCTCATCTAGTCCCTAGAGGTCTTGTCTATTTATAGGCAAGAGTAGAGGGTCTAGGATAAGTTATTAGGAGAATTTCTCCCATCAAGGGTATCCCCTAAGGAATCCTGCTATAATATTGACTTCTTTTCTATTTGTTAATATATGTTATCAAAATTCAATTAGTTTCATTATATATCTTATCCAATTATAAAGGGCTACAAAATCTAACATTCTCCCACTTGACCCATTAATTGATAAGATATAAAAGATATTTAAAATCAAAATAAATAAAATAAAATTTGTTTGAAAATAATTTTACCTGATTTGATTTCTAAAAATTTTTAAAAGCATTTTATACATGGTCATGAATTTTAAAAACAAGCCAATAAGTCCCATAAACATAATAATACTATATTAAGTCCAACTATCAATGCGAGTCATAGCGGTTATATATCATCAATGTCATACTCCCTTTTATGTATCACAACATTGTTAGTCTTTCCTAATATAGTCCATAATGACCCCTATAATTTTCTTGTCAAGACAGTCATATTATTACATTCAACTATAATATGCATAAACATAAATGCAAACAGGATAGTAGAAATAAATAACTTTAATTAAGTAAAAAAAATATTAATTATAGCATCCACCTAAACATGCATCACCATATCTTTTATGACTTGCTCAAAAGCTTCATTCTAAGAATATGTTCCTTAAATATTTTACACTGTAAAGTTTTAATAAATAGATTAGTAATCATCGTAGTGGTGCTTAAGTTTTTAATTAACACTTGTTGTTTTTGGACTTTTTCTCTAACCACCAAGTACTTTATCTCGATGTGCTTAGAGCCACTAGAATACTTGCCATTCTTAGAGAAAAAAAACTAATATGGTATTGTAACAAAATATTTTCACCAACCTAGCAATTGAGTCGACCATACCAAGTCATAAGATGAAATTTCGCAACCATAAAGCTTGATTTATGGCCTCAAAACATACCACAAATTTAGCTTCTATTGTTGATGATGCAATAAGCGATTACTTTATACTTTTCCAAGAAATTGCTCCACCAGCTAACATGAATATAAATCCCGAAGTGGACTTCCTACTATCAAGGCAATTTATAAAATTAGTATTTGAATATCCTATCTGTTGGGAAAAAACTTGTTAAAACGGAATATTCTTTTCCCTCTTTGTGTATCAAAATGGGTTCCTCATCAAAATATCAACTTGATATCCAAATGTAAATATCAACCAGCACAGCATAAACAATAGAGCAAATAATCAATCACACAGTGAGACCAAATCTTTTTAACGTGGAAAACCCAATGTGGGAAAAATGACGGGACCATAGTCCACCTCAAAACAATAATATTACTGATAACAAATTTACTGATAACAAATAGGTCTTTACTGATAACAAATTTACTGATAACAATAATATTACTTCCACTATCAATAGTACTGATAACAAATTTACAATAGGTCTTCTCTATAATAACTAAAGGATCACAATAATATTAAGATCATAGATCTTGGCTCAAGAATAGCATATCTTCATATATGATGGATTTCCTCATAAGAGAATTCTAGGTCTCACAAAGTGGATATAGTAAGAAAGTACCTTAGAGAGGGTAAACTGTATATCAACACCATTAGGATTGTAGAGTTTGCTGCATGGATTCTCCACATAAAATTTGTGCCGAAACTAACAACGTTTGGCCACCGATCGTCAAGCAGAAAAAACTTAGAAACCTAATCTTTCTCTCTCTATTTCTCTCTCCTCTTTCCTCTACACGCCGTCGCACGCTGCACGCTCACCTGCACACACGCACGCTGCACTTACTAATTTTGCCCTTTCTCTCTCTTTTTAATTTCTTTGATTTGGGCTCAAACAACCCAATTTGTCCAAGCCCACATATGGGCTGGACCTAACAATTCTCCCCCTCCAGCTCATATGGTGGGCTGTACCAAGCCCGCTCTTCGCCTACATACTTTAAGCTTCTCCTTAGGCAAAGATTTTGTCAACATATCGGAACCATTATCATTGGTATGTACTTTTTCTAATTGTAATTCTTTCATCTCAAGCACATCACGAATCTAGTAATATCTCATATCAATATACTTGGATCTAGAATGGTATGTTGAATTCTTGGAAAGGTGAATGGCGCTCTGACTGTCACAGTAAACAATATATCCTTCCTGTTTCAAGCCCAATTCCTGTAGAAACTTTTTCATCCATAAAGCTTCCTTGCAGGCTTCAGTAATTACTATGCATTCTGCTTCTGTGGTTGATAGAGCAACACACTTCTGTAACTTAGATTGCCAAGAGATTGCTCCCCCTGCAAATGTCATCAAGAATCCCGAAGTGGACTTCTTGGAATCAGTATTACCTGTCATGTCTATATCTGTGTACCCTTCTAACACATGTTCATTATTATCAAAACATAAACATAACCTGGAAGTACCTCTTAGATATCTTAATATCCATTTCACTACTGCCCAATATTCCTTTCTAAGATTAGAGAGAAATCGACTGACAACTCCAACTGCATGAGCTATATCTGGCCTAGTACAAATCATAGTATACATCAAACTGCCTACTGCAGATGAGTAAGACACTCTGGACATTTCTTCTTTTTTTTTCTTACTTGTAGGATATTGTTTCGAACTAAGCTTGAAATGACTTGCAAGTGGAGAACAAACTGCTTTGGCTTTACTCATGTTGAATCTTTCAATAACCTTTTCAATGTAAGTCTCCTGAGATAGCCAAATCTTCTTTTTCTTCCTATCACGAAGAATCTTCATGCCAAGTATTTGTTTCACCGATCCCAAGTCTTTCATGGCAAAAGACTTACTTAGCTCTCTTTTAAACTTTCCATTTTTTCCAACATCATGGCCAACAATCAGCATATCATCAACATATAGCAGTAAAATAATAAAATCATCATCTGAAAATTTCTTCATAAACACACAATGATCATATGTGGTTCTATCATACCCTTGGCTCATCATAAAAGAATCAAACTTCTTATACCATTGTCTAGGTGCCTGTTTGAGTCCATATAAGTTTTTCCTAAGCTTACACACCATATTTTCTTTTCCCTTGACTTTGAAACATTCTTGTTGCTCCATGTAAATTTCTTCTTCTAAGTCACCATGAAGAAATGCTGTTTTTACATCAAGTTGCTCAACTTCTAAATTCAAGCGGGCAACTAAACCAAGAACAACTCGGATAGAGGACATTTTCACAACTAGAGAAAATATTTCTTCAAAGTCAATACCTTTCTTCTGACTGAATCCTTTCACAAGTAGTCGTGCCTTGTATCTTTGTTGTGAGCTATTATTTTCAGTATTTAATTTATAAACTCACTTATTCTTGAGAGCTTTCTTCTCTTTAGGTAATTTTACCAAGTCATAGGTATGGTTCTCAAGCAAGGATCTCATTTCTTCTTGTAGGGCTTTAACCCACTCATTCTTATTTTTATGTAGAATAGCTTCTTGGTAAGTTTCTGGCTCTCTCCCATCGGTAAGCATAACATACTCATGTAGAGGATATCTGATAGATGGTTGTCGCTCTTTAGTAGATCTTCTCAATGGAATCTCAACTGGTGGTGGAGGTACTTGTTCAGTTGGTTTAGCATCATCAACTGTAGGTGTATCATCACTGGTATTCTCACCACTATCTTCTTGTTCATCTCCCCCATGATCATCATGAACTACAGGTGAAGGAACTGGACCCAAACTCCAAGGATTATAAACAGAGGTTTCTAACTTCTCAATATTATCACCATCATCAAACGATTGGTTTTCAAGAAATGCAACATCTTTGCTTCTAATAATCTTCTTGTTCACTGGATCCCATAATCTGTACCCAAACTCTTCATGACTATATCCCAAGAAGATACATTCTTTTGCTTTACTATCAAGCTTCGACCTCTCATCTTTAGAAATATGAACAAATGCTTTACACCCAAAGACTCTTAAGTGATTATAAGATATATCTTTTTCTCTCCATACTTTCTTTAGATCATCATCTTTCAGAGGAACTGATGGAGAAAGATTTATCAGATCAATTGTAGTTCTCATAGCCTCCCCCCAAAATGACTTTGGTAACTTGGCGTGGGAAAGCATACACCTAATCCTTTCTTCAATGGTTCTGTTCATCCTTTCTGCCACACCGTTCTGTTGAGGAATTTTAGGAACTGTTTTCTCAAGCATGATACCATAGAACCTGCAATAATTCTCAAAAGGACCCCTATACTCGCCACAATTATCTGATCGAATACACTTTAGCTTTCTGCCAGTTTCTCTTTTAACACTGATATGAAACTCCTTGAAAACATCGAGTACCTGGTCTTTAGATTTCAAAGCAAAAGCCCACACTTTTCTAGAATGATCATCAATAAAAGTAATAAAATAAAGAGCACCTCCAAGAGTACTAGTTTGCATGGTACAAACATCAGTATGAACTAAATCAATAACATCTGATCTTCTAGATGATGGATATGTCTGAAATGCAACTCTATGTGTTTTACCAACTAAGTAATGATCACAAGATTTAAGAGATGTACTTTGCAACTCTGGTAAGAACTACTTTCTAGCAAGAGTTTGAAGTCCCTTCTCGCTGATATGTCCAAGCCTCTTATGCCAAAGATCTATACTTTCACCTTTTTGAATTGTATTAATCTCTCCTTTGTGTAGCTTAGCTTCCATAACATAAAAAGAGTTAAGTTTCTTTCCTCTTGCCACAATCAGATAACCTTTAGTGAGTTTCCATTTGCTTTCACCAAAATAGTGTGCAAAGCCCTCATCATCAAGTCTACCTGTAGATATCAAGTTAAGACGAATATCTGGAACATGCCTTACATCTTTGAGTATCAATTTACTCCCAATACTAGTCTTCAAGCAAATATCTCCAATACCCACAATCTTAGATGTACCACTGTTTCCCATTCTGACATTACCAAAATCACCAATAGTGTAAGATCTAAAGAAATCACCATGAGAAGTAACATGAAATGAAGCACCAGAGTCAATTACCCAATTACTATCCTGAGCTATAAGACTAACACAACCTTCATCACAGACAATAGTGATATTACCTTCAACAGCAACTGTATTGGTGTCTTTCTCATTTTTCTTCATTTCATTCTGTTCTCGCTTCCAAAACCTACACTCTTTCTTCATGTGACCTAGCCTATTACAGTGAAAATATTTGATATCTCTTCTAGACTTAGATCTTCCTCTATAACCATGTGGATTTCTACTATGACTTCTTCCACGTCTTTCTTATTTTTTAGTAACAAATGCACTAGAAGAAGATTCACCCTGTTCTTTCCTTCTAGCATCTTCATTTAGTAAATTGTCTTTAACCATATCTATAGTTAGAGTTCCCTCTGGCAAGGAGTTGCAAATAGTCACCACATACATTTTCTAACTTTCTGGTAAAGAGCTGAGAAGTAGTAATCCTTGCATCTCATCATCTATATTCATTTTCATAGCAACCAGCTTGTTTCCAAGACTCTGAAATAGGCTTATATGCTCAACAATGTTACCACCATCTTTATACTTCAAATTTACAAGCCGTCTGAGGAGAGAAATTCTATTTCCCACTATCGTTTTCGCAAAGAGGTTTTCTAACCTTTGCCAAACAACATCAACTCTTGTTTCATTTGAAATATGCTCATACAAGTTTATATCCATCCATCTTCTAATATAGGCAATAGCTTTTCTATGTTGAACTTCTCATTCTTCATCGTCCACAGTAGAAGGTTTATATTTAACCTTGATAGGCTTATACAAATCTTTGCAATAGAGCAAATCTTCCATTAGACGCCTCCAAGTGGAATAATTTGATGAGTTCAATTTAATCATACCATCTGACTGCTCCATTTCAATCATATAAGAAAAACTAGCACCAAAAAACCTGTTGCTCTACTACCACTTGTTAGGAAAAAACCTGTTAAAGTGGAATATTCTTTTCACTCTTTGTGTATCAAAATGGGTTCCTCATCAAAATACCAACTTGATATCCAAATGTAAATATCAACCAGTACAACATAAACAATAGAGTAAATAATCAATCACATGGTGAGACCAAATCTTTTTAACGTGGAAAACCCAATGTGGGAAAAACTATGGGACCGTAGTCCACCTCAAACTTCTACTATCAATAGTGCTGATAACAGATTTACAATAGTGCTGATAACATATTTATAATAGTGCTGATAACAGATTTACAATGGGAAAAACTATGGGACCCATTAGGGTTTGATAGGGGACCTCTATAAATAGGAGGGATTCAGAGCCTCATAGGCTAGAGCCTTTGTTTGCCTTTCCTATTCTCCTCTTCCTCTCCACCTCAGAGCAGGCCTGGAGTTTTGAGGAGCGTCGTCGCAACCTTGCTGTGTGGATCACCGCTAGAGAGGAGGACACTTGACCTCCTTCACCCTCTCCTAAGGATCTGCAAGGAAATAGGGATATACGATCTCCCTAGGTAACACAACCTACTCTATACGCAGTTTTAAGTTTCGCCGATTTTGCGCACCAATCTTCGCACAACGACGAACATCTCTTTGGGAATCGGGGATTTTGTTTTCTTGTTCTTCCGTTGCGCATATGATGTCGCCCCCAATGATTTCCCAACAGTGGTATCAAAGCCAGGTTGTTCGTGCGAATGATTGGTTTTGAACTGCGTGTGTTGTGTTTAGGAAGACTTTTGATGTTAAAATCGTTGACGCAATAGCGAGAAAGGACAGCAACATTTGTTGCCCTTGATCTGCGTGCAGCACAGCCGTAGGCTGGCAGCACAGGGGCAGCGTCTGTAGCAGCCGGCTGGCGGCCTGCTTGCAGCAAAGGGTAGTAGGGTATTAGGGTTTTCTGGGCAAAAGATAGTTTTACCCCTCGGAATTTGAGAAATTCCAGTTTCTATCTTTTGTCCAAATTATGAAAATACCCCTATAAATTCAGAAATTCCCTACATGTCCCTAATTTCAGAAAATATTAATTAATTAAAAGGTTTAGTTGATTATTATGTTTATTATTATCTAGTAGTCCTACATGATGATGATTATTTATACATGTGATATATGATGTGTGGACGGATGATCATGGACCGTGTGATGTGTGTACTTATGATTATTATTATTGAGGTCTGCGAGCCTCCATTATATTTCTCGTTTATTGTCGAGCCTGCGTGCCTATGATTAAGTTGTAATCACATGAGGAGGCGCAGTGGGAGCGTGGATGCGATAGCGGGACCCACGAGACGGACGATCGTGATGCATGAAGATGCATCAAGATGTCGACGGAACCGACGAGGACGAGATGGACGATCACAGGGCATGAAGATGCACCGTTGTACACATAGATCTTGATGTAAGTGATTAGGCCTACTTGCTCGGGCCTAATCATATTAGGTTATGGTCCATGATCATCTGGTGTGATTGCTTATACACATACTAGATATGTATATATATTTGCATGCGATGTAGATATATATTAAATATGTATATGTGTGACATGTCATATTAGGAGACCAAATCATAGAAACATCTCTCGATAATATTAAGTGGGTAAACGTGAGGCAATTAGATTGACCCATGTGGCCTTCCATCGTTATGAGTAGGAACCGATTCCCTGTGTAGGTTGAGTTGGTCGAGTCTCTCGAGACTCACCTATATCGCGATTCGCTATCTTGCTTACGACATAGAGATGTCACCGGTGACCTAAGGGCATGGTATGCTTGGTCGAGTCCCTCGAGGCCATGGTGATTCGGAGGCCGAACAGGACGGGAATCACAAGGAGTTGTGATCGGCAAGAGTTGCCTACCTTTTTGGCTTAGTGTGATTGGTCGAGTCCCTCGAGGTTTCACTAAGACGCTGATTGGATCCTGATCCCCACTAGAAGTCTACCGGAGACTTCCGTTTCACGTGCTGAGGGTGTTGCGTGACTCGTTAGTAAAATAGTGGGAGCATATTAAGATAGAAGTCCATATCTTGATAGTTTATTTCTTGCAAAATCTGCATGTTATTCATTTCTGCTGCATCTTTATTTTCAGAAAATGTCGCTTTCAAATCCCTTACGTGGCATACTTGATGTCAACCACCTCACTGGTCCAAATTATACGGACTGGCTCCGTAACTTGAGAATTGTTCTCACAGCGGAGAAAATCGTGTACGTCCTTGATATAGTGATGCCTACGCCCGAAGAAGGGGCAAACGAGAATGAGATCGCTCGCTACGTGAAGTACATTGATGACTCCACTCTTGCTCAGTGCTATATGTTGGGCTCTATGACTCCTGAGTTACAAAGACAACATGAAAAGATGGATGCCAGATCCATTCTCCTACATGTCTGCAAATTGTTTGAGGAACAAGGAAGGACTTATGAGATATCCAAGAGCCTCTTCCGCGCTAGGATGACTGAGGGGACACCGGTTCAGAACCATGTCCTAAAGATGATTGAGTGGATAGAGAAACTCATAGGTCTAGGAATGGTCCTAGAGGATAACTTGTGTGTGGACATTGTGCTTCAGTCCCTACCAGATTCCTTTTCACAGTTCATAATGAATTTTAATATGAACAAGCTTGAGGTGACTCCCGCAGAGCTCCTCAATATGTTGAGGGAGGCAGAGAGTACTATTAAGAAAGAGAAGCCAGTTCTCTACACTGGTGAGACCAGAAAGAAAAGGAAAGCAGAAAGGTCCCTTAAGAAGGGAAAGGGCAAGGGCAAACCAGGTAAAGCAAAGGTTGCTAAGAAAGACCCAGTAAAGGACAAAGGCCAGTGCTTCCACTTTGGTATAGATGGGTACTGGAAGAGGAACTACAAAGAGTACCTTGCAGAAAGGGCGAAATAGAAGCTTGGAGAAGCTTCAGGTACATTCATGATCAATCTCCAATTGTTAGATTTTTGTGATAGTGCATTGGTATTGGATACCAGTATTGCTTCTCACATCTACAATTTATTGTAAATTCTAGCAAAGCCGAGGGGAGATTGATGAGAGGAATATTGCATAAAGGTTTGTTTATGCAAGACACTACTCCACATATCATGAATGTAAGTTTCCAAGAGGAAACGAGAGGAGGTGAACAGTGTATACCTATGGCATTGTAGGCTAGGTCATATCCATGAGGGAATGATTCAAAAGTTGCTAAATGATGGATATCTAGATCCATTTGACTATGTGTCATATGCAACTTGCGAGCCTTGCCTTCGTGGAAAACGGACAAACTCTCCATTTAGTGGAACTGGAGAGAGAGCCACTGAGCTGTTGGAACTCATACATAGTGATGTATGTGGACCCATGTCAACTCATGCCATTGGAGGTTACTCTACTTCATTACATTTACTGATGATTTCTCAATGTATGGATATATGTACTTAATAAAGTACAAGTCCGAGGCTTTTGAGAAATTCAGAAAGTATAAGAATGAGATAGAGAACCAGACTGGAAAGAGTATCAAAACTCTTCGATCAGATCGAGGAGGTGAGTACTTAAGTATAGAGTTTACTTAGTTCCTCAAGGACCATGTGATATTATCCCAATGGACACCTCCTTATACACCTCAGCTCAATGGTGTCTTTGGAAGGAAGAATCGTACTCTATTAGATATGGTACAGTCCATGATGAGTTTCGCTGACCTACCCATCTTATTCTAGGGATATGCCCTGGAGACCGCAGCTTACCTTCTGAACAGAGTTCCAACTAAGTCGGTAATGTCTACACCATATGAGATATGGAAAGGGAAGAAGCCTAATCTTAAGGTTGTTAAGATTTGGGACTACCCTGCCCACATTAAAAGACACAACCCCGATAAGTTAGAATCAAAGACAGAGTGATGCAAATTTGTGGGATACCCCAAGGAAACTTGTGGGTATTATTTCTATCATCTCGAGGACCAAAAGGTCTTTGTAGCTAAGAGAGCAGTGTTCCTTGAGAAGGAACACATTCTTAGCGGAGACAGTGGGAGAATGATAGAGTTGAGCGAGGTTGGAGAACCAAGCTCAAGCACCACTCTACAGCCCGAGTCTATTCAGGTACCTAATACACAAGTTTCAACTTTACGTAGGTCTGATAGAGTATCCCATCCTCCTGAGAGATATGTGGGACATATTAGAGGAGAGGATGTTGAGGATATTGATCCTCAGACCTACGAGGAGGCTATTATGAGTATAGACTCCGGGAAGTGGCAAGAAGTCATGAATTCTAAGATGGATTCTATATACTCCAATAAGGTTTGGAACCTAGTTGATGTGCCCGAAGGTATTGTACCCATCGGTTGCAAGTGGATCTTTAAGAAAAAGATCGGAGTAGATGAAAAGGTAGAGACCTATAAAGCAAGGCTAGTGGCTAAGGAGTATCGTCAAAGGCAAGGTGTTGACTACGACAAAACCTTCTCACCCGTAGTAATGCTAAAATCCATCAGAATTCTATTGGCTATTGCAGCACACTATGATTATGAGATCTGGCAAATGGATGTGAAAATCGCATTCCTCAATGGGAACCTCGAGGAGGAGGTGTATATGATGCAACCTGAGGGATTCGTGTCCAAGAACTGCCCAGATAAGGTGTGTAGGTTGCTTAGATCCATTTATGGACTAAAGCAAGCTTCCTAAAGTTGGAACATAAGATTTGATGAGGCAATCAGATCTTATGACTTTGTTAAGAACGAAGATGAGCCTTGTGTGTACAGGAAGGTAAGTGGGAGCGCTATCACCTTTTTTTGGTGTTATATATGGATGACATCCTCATCATTGGGAACAACGTAGGAATGCTATCCACAGTAAAGGCTTGGTTATCTAGACACTTCTCCATGAAGGACTTAGGGGAAGCATCCTATATCTTGGGGATTAGAATCTATAGAGATAGATACAAGAGGATGCTTGGCTTGTCCCAGTCCAGGTACATAGAAACATGTCAAAAGTTTTGGCATAGAAAATTCCAAGAGAGGTCTCATACCGATGAGACATGGGATATCGCTTTCTACGAGTATGTCCCCAAAGACACCAGAAGAAAGGGCGAACATGAATATGATACCTTATGCCTCAGCAATAGGGTCTATCATGTATGCCATGCTATGTACTAGGCCTGATATAGCGCATGCTTTGAGTGTCACGAGCAGGTATCAGGCGGATCCAGGCTTGGAGCACTGGAAAGCATTAAAGTGTATCCTTAAGTACTTGAGAAGGACTAAGGATCTTTTACTTGTATATGGAGGTAATAGCCTTAAGGTTGAATGCTACATTGACTCAAGTTTTCAGTCTGATATCGATGATAGCAAGTCAAATTCAGGATATGTGTACACCTTGAATAGAGGAGCAGTGTGCTGGAAGAGTTCCAAGCAAGATACTACTACTGACTCGACCACAAAGGCGGAGTATATTGCTGCATCAGATGCAGCAAAGGAGGGAGTCTGGGTGAAGAAGTTCATCACAGATTTAGGAGTCATGCCGGGTAGCGAGGAGCCGATCTCCTTATATTGCGACAATAACGGGGCGATTACTCAAATAAGGGAACCCGGGTCTTATCAGAAGTGTTCTGAGGAGGTTCCAGCTTATCAGAGAGATTGTAACCCGAGGAGATGTAGTAGTGGAAAGAGTTCCATCCGAAGATAACATTGTAGATCCACTAACACAGTTGTTGTCTCATTTTGTCTTTAAGCATCACAGGGGTCTGATGGGGATCAGACACAAGTGATTGGCTTTAGGTCAAGTGGGAGATTGCTAGTCATAGGTGCCTAGCAAGCCAATCACGTGAGTAATGGCATGTGTGACTTGATACAAAATCTTTTTGCTTATTATATTTTGGTGTATATCACTTTATAACTATTGCATATGTGCATATATATATTATGATATCCTTGGATTTGTGCAATGGGAATCGGATCGTGATGAGATCACGATAATGAGATCGATTCACCTTTAAACACATATCCTAAATAATCCCGGTCATAGGTTACTCGAGAGGGACATCGTGATAACCGGATAGACTAGTGTGCTGTATATCCGTCCATATGATGGATGCAGCTGGTCTCATAGCTGCTCGTGTAGGGACACTAGGGATACAGTACAGGTGCTCATTGGAGAATGAGTTCACTGATTGATCCGCTTACGGAATGCTGGATGGTTGATGATGCCTTATTGTCAGACAGCGATTTCGTAGTCCTAGTGGTGTATTTGGTCCTTAGACTTGAGACTCCAAGGATGCCCTGTATGAGTGCTCCACTCTTTGATACTAGACTTATAGGTTTGGCTATCCCAAATCTAGTACAGTTGGTCATTGGGAGTGGTAGTCGACCTTACGAGGGCTATTGAGTGTCGATAGAGGATCATCCACTCTCGGCGTCATGAGAGGAATATCCCATGTGTTCTTGCTTAGATAAATCCCTGGCCAGGGTCGTTCGGGTTGAGAGAGATAGAGTTCTCCGGAAGAATTCGATTAGAGCGAGACTCGAGTAGAAATCGTATGGGTCTGACAGCACCATGCTTGATATACGGTCTCTGGGATATTAGATGGATGAGGGACTATAGGTACATGGTAACTGACGACAGACAGGTCCAATGGATTGGATTCCCCTGTATCGTCTTGGGACTACGGCGTAGTGGCCTAGTACTTCCGTAGTCGATGAGTCAAGTGAATTATTACAGAGATAATAATTCATTGAGTTAGAAGGAGTTCTAACAGGTGTGACTCACGGCCAGCTCGATATTGGGCCTAGAGGGTCACACACATATGGTAGGCATTGCGATGAGTAGAGGTTCGGATATGAGATATCCGACGGAGCCCTTGTCTTATTGGATGCAGATCCAATACCCACTAGGGGAGGACCCATTAGGGTTTGATAGGGGACCTCTATAAATAGGAGGGATTCAGAGCCTCATAGACTAGAGCCTTTGCTTGCCTTTCCTATTCTCCTCTTCCTCTCCACCTCAGAGCAGGCCTGGAGTTTTGAGGAGCGTCGTCGTAACCCTGCTGTGTGGATCACCACTAGAGAGGAGGACGCTTGACCTCCTTCACCCTCTCCTAAGGATCTGCAAGGAAACAGGGATATACGATCTCCCTAGGTAACACAACCTACTCTATACGCAGTTTTAAGTTTCGCGGATTTTGCGCACCAATCTTCGCACGACGACGAACATCTCTTTGGGAATCGGGGATTTTGTTTTCTTGTTCTTCCGCTGCGCATGTGATGTCGCCCCCAATGATTTCCCAACACTTCATCCAACTAATATCTTAGAGACCGTATATCGAGCATGGTGTTGTGAGACCCATACGGTTTCTACTCGAGTCTCGCTCTAATCGGATTCTCTTGGAGAACTCTTTCTCTCTCAACCCGAATGACCCTGGCCAGGGATTTAACTGAGCAAGAACACATGGGATATTCCTCTCATGACGCCGAGAGTGGATGATCCTCTATTGATACTCAATAACCCTCGTAAGGTCGACTACCATTCCAATGACCAACTGTATTAGATCTGGGACAGCCAAACCTATAAGTCTGGTATCAAAGAGTGGAGCACTCATACAGGACATCCTTGGTATCTCAAGTCTAAAGACCAGATATACTACTAGGACTACAGAATCATTGTCTGACAATAAGGCATCATCAACCATCTAGCATTTCGTAAGCGGAACAATCAGTGAACTCATTTTCCAATGAGCAACTGTACTGTATCTCTAGTGTCCCTACATGAGCAGCTATGAGACCAGCTGCATCCATCATATGGACGGGTATACAGCACACCAATCTGTCTAGTTATCACGATGTCCCTCTCGAGTAACCTATGACCGGGATTATTTAGGATATGTGTTTAAAGGTGAATCGATCTCATTTTCATGATCTCATTACGATTCGATTCCTATTGCACAAATCCAAGGACATCACAATATATATATGCATATATGCAATAGTTATAAAGTGATATATGCCAAAATATAATAAGCAAAAAGATTCTGTATCAAGTCACACGTGTCATCACTCACGTGATTGGCTTGCTGGGCACCTATGACTAGTAGTAATGGTATCATAAAACTCTATATACCATTATTTGGAAGCTTATTTAAGGCCATAAATGGATTAATTTAAGTTTATAAGCCCAACTTTCTTTTCTCCTTTATATGAATCTTTCAAGTTGTTCCATATAGATTTTCTCATTCAGATCCCCATTCATAAATGCTATTTTCATATTCATCTGATGTAACTCAAGATCATAATGAGCTACTAATACCATGACGATTCTTAATGAGTCCTTTCTAGAAACCGAAGAAATGGTCTTGTTGTAGTCAATACCTTATTTCTGAGAAATTTTTTTAGCCATAAGTCTAGCTTTATATTGTTTGATATTGTTTGTTGAGTCATGTTTTGCCTTAAAGACTCATTTACAATCAATTTTTTTTATAATTATTGGGTAATTCAACGAGTTTCCAAATATTATTCTAGACCATTGATTTTAACTCTTCTTTTGTTGCATTATACCATTTTTCAGAATTGTTATTTCTATGGCTTGTGAAAATGATAAGGGGTCTCTTTTTATCCCTATATTATAATCTGATTCTTATAGATATACCACATAATTATCGGAAATGACATGTTTCCTTTTCCTTTGAAATCTTCTCAAAGTTGCCAATTTTGATTCTTCTACAAAATTATCAGTGACAACATCAATGTCATATGAGAGTTCATCGATTTTATTTTGTTGTTTACCCTCGTCAATTCTCTCATTGATTTGAGGAACAATAATTTCTCGAATAGGGTATGATATGCGAGAATTAACCTGAATCTCCTTAATATTAAAATTGATCATTCGAGACTTTTCACTCCCACTAATTTTGTCATTTTCTAGAAATTTTACATTACCAGATTCTACTATCCTTGTATTATGATTAGGGCAATAAAATTTATATCCCTTAGATTTTTCTAGATAACCAATAAAATATCCAGAAATAGTTCTTGGATCTAATTTTCTTTCATATGGATTAAATACTCTTATCTCTGCAGGATACCCTCAAATATATAAATGTCTCAAACTAGGCTTCATACGAGTCCATAACTTAAATGAAGTTGATGGAACCAACTTACTAGGAACCCTATTCAAGATGTACATAGCTATCTTAAGAGCTTCACCCCACATTGACTCAAGTACATAGGAATAACTCATCATGCTCCTAACCATAACCATAGGAGTACGATTTCACCTTTCAGTAATACCATTCTCCTATGGCACACTTGGTAATGCATATTGAGCACAAACACCCCGTTGTTCTAGGAATCTAGCAAAAGGACCTGTTGAATCTCGAATTTTGATGATAAAATCAATTGGTAAATTATTTGATCCAATCTATATGTTGAGAAAAGCGTATAGGATTAACTAGATAGCGATCAAGGCATAAAGTAAAATGAAGTGCTAGAGTCAAGATCGAGATTTCGTTGCGAGTGCGAGAGTTCGTCGGAAGTCCGAAGGTTCATTGGAAATGCTACCGGAATTGACCAAGAAGAAGCTTATTAGAACTTACCAAGAAGTTCGTCGTAAAGTCTAAGAGCTTGCCGAAAGTCCGCTAGAAGATTGCTGAGAGATCATTGGTAGTCTACCGGAAGTCACCGAAAGAAACCTAGACTTACCGGGCTTGTTTATTTTAGTGTATGCCTTAAAAATCATAGTTAGCACATAATTAGGATTAGGTTTGGGTGGTAATAAATTAACCTAGTTAAGGGCTAATTGGGCCTGTAATTGGATTGGTTTAGGTTGGATTCAAGGCCCAAACAGGTTGCTGAACCTTGTCAGGCAGTGGTATCACCCAGGATGGGCGGTGGAACCGCTTGAGGCTCAACCTTCCAGGTGGTCTTGGTAGTGGTACCGCCCTGTCAGGTGGTGATACGGACAGAGCCCAATCTTCGAGGCTTTGTCAAGAAATAGTACCACCAGATTGGGTGGTGGTACCATCTAGTGTCAGTGCTACAAGCAGTGGTACCACCAGTACCCTAGAAATCCGGGATGAGACACTTTTTTACTCCAATTTTGAAGTTATTGGGGCCTATAAATATCTCACCCTTTTCTGCATGAAAGGGCGACAAAGTGCAATCATAGTGTGAAAAATCTTTAAGTGTTGGGGAGTAAAAGTGTTGTAAAAGTGCAAAGAGTCCTCCTCCTCCCTCTCTTTAGCTTTGTAATCATCCAAGAAAAGGTATGAGGCTTGTAAAGGTTATCTCCTAAATTCGTGAAAAGGAAAAAGCACTATAAAAATGTGGTTGGTGTTCACCTATTGAAGGAAGACCATTAGTAGATGCCGGTGACCTCAACGGAGGAGGAATCGAAAGTGGATGTAGGTCACAACGACTGAACCACTATAAATTCCAGTGTGTTCTTTCCTTACTACTTATTTTCTTTACTTGTGTTGCATTATATTTTACTTTATTACAAATTGTCTAATCCCATCTTCTCTACTCACTTACAAACTTATTAGAGCTAAACATCTTTTCAAAATGGTTCTCGTCGAACTAAGGTTTTTTCATCGTATAAAGTTTTCGAAATAACTTAAATTGATCGTTTTTATCCACTATATGAATTCACCCTCTTCTTAGTGCCATTCTTGATCCTAACAATTGGTATTAGAGCAAGGTCACTCTTATTTTGGTTTGAAACCCAAGAGAGATGGCATTTGTCGACAACTAAGATAGTCATTCAATCACATGTCCACCCATGTTCAATGGGTTGGATTACACCTATTGGAAAACTAGAATGAGATTTTTTCTAATTTTTATGGATTTTAAGTTATAGAACATTGTAGAAAATGACTTTCAAAAGTCTTCTCTTCCAATGAACGATTAGAATAAGTTGGAGAATAAGACTTTCTCTTTAAATGCCAAGGCTATGAATGTCTTATTTTATGTTTTAGATAAAAATAAGTTCAATCGAGTGTCTATTTGTAAAATGACTTTCGATATTTGGCATACACTCGAAATCACTCATGAAGGCACTAGTAGTGTAAAGGAGTCCAAAATAAATCTTTTAATCTATTCTTATGAATTATTTCGGATGAAACCAAGTGAGACTATTGGAGACATGTACACCCGGTTTACAAATGTCGTCAATGGTCTAAAAGTGCTTGGTAAAAGCTTTTCTAACTTTGAACTTGTTAATAAAATATTTAGATCCCTTCCAAAGAGTTGCGATCCTAAAGTAACAGCTATTCAAGAGGCCAAGGATTTAAATAATTTTCCTCTCGAAGAACTTATCAAGTCATTAATGACCTATAAGATGACTTGCAATGCTCATGAAGAGCTTGAGAATAACCTTCCAAAGAACAGGAAGGATATAACACTGAGAACTCATGAAGACCACTATAAAGGAAGTTCAAGTGATGAAGACTATGATGATAACTTGGAACTCTTGACAAGAAAGTTTAAAACATTCATAAAAAGAAATAAATCTAAAAATAATACTAAAAATAAAATTGAACCCAAGAAAGAACAAGTTATATGCTACGAATGTAAAAAGCCTAGACATTTCAAAAGCGAATGTCCCTAAGTGAAGAAGAAACAACTAAAGAAGAAGAATGCACTCAAAGCAACGTAGGATGATTCGAGTGATTCTGAAGATGATGAACAAAGCAATAAGGAAATCACCAACCACGCACTAATGGCTATTGGAGATGAGGTAAGTGGTTCATTAGTGTTGAATCTCGGATTTTGATGATATAATCAATTGGTGGGTTAATTGATCTAATCCATATTATTGAGTTAAGTGTGCAAGATTAACTACGATAACCAGAAAATATAAAGCAAGGATACCGGAGTTGAGCTCGATGGATGTTTAAGAGACCGAAGAATCATCGGAGATGCTGCCGGAACCAACCGAGAAGAAATCGGGAACGTGTCGGAAGTTCCCCGAAGAAATCGTCGGAGGCTCACGGAGATCACCGAGAAGGCTCGGCTACTCGTTAAAGTCATCACAAAGATTGGGAGCTTGCAGGGAGTCCGTCGGAAGGAATTCGTCGGAAAGCTCGCCGGAACAAGACTCGACGTTCGCGGTTGAAAACTTGCTTAGGATGTTTTTGTGTTATGTAGTTCACTTGTAATTAAGATTAGGATTAAGAGATAATCCTATATCCTGGTTAGGGGCCAACTGGGCCCAAAGTCAGATTTGGTTTAGGCTAAAATCAAGCCAAACCAATGAATCGGAGAGCCAGGCGGTGGCACCGCCTGGCTAGGCGGTGGAACCGCCCAGCACCCGAGAGCTGGGTGGTGACACCTCCTTGGCTGGGCGGTTGCACCGTCCAGCACCCGAGCGCTGGGCGGTTGCACCGTCCAGCACCCGAGCGCTGGGCGGTGGCACCGCTTGGTGTTGAATCTCGGATTTTGATGATAAAATCAATTGATGGGTTAATTGATCTAATCCATATTATTGAGCTAAGTGTGCAGGATTAACTACGATAACCAGAAAACACAAAGCAAGTATACCGGAGTCAAGTTCGATGGACGTTTAAGAGTCCGAAGAATCGTCGGAGATGTTCCCGGAACCAATCAAGAAGAAATCGGGAACCTGTCGGAATTTTCGGAAGTTCGCCGAAGAGATCGTCGGAGGTTCACGGAGATCACTGAGAAGGCTCGGCTACTCGTTAAAGTCATCACAAGTTCGGGAGCTTGCTGGGAGTCCGTCGGAAGAAGTTCGTCGGAAAGCTCGCCGAAACAAGACTCGACGTTCGCGGTTGAAAGCTTGCTTAGGATGTGTTTTTTTGTTATGTAGTTCACTTGTAATTAGGATTAGGATTAAGAGATAATCCTATATCCTGGTTAGGGGCCAATTGGGCCCAAAGTCAGATATGGTTTGGGCTAAAATTAAGCCAAACCAGTGAAATCGAAGAGCCAGGCGGTGGCACCGCCCAGCACCCGAGAGCTGGGTGGTGACACCTCCTTGGCTGGGCGGTTGCACCGTCCAGCACCCGAGCGCTAGGCGGTGGCACCGCTTGGCTGGGCGGTGGCACCTCTAGCACCGGGAACCCAAAGAGAATTCAAATTTTGGAGCCCAAAATTTGAATCCTCTTGAGGCCTATAAATACCCCTCAAATCTCAGCTGAGAGAACAACTTTTGAGCAGCAAGTAATTAAGAGAAAAGTCTTAGAAGAGTCTTTGCCTTTCTTATTTTCATTTGCTAGTGTTCACCTCCTTCTTTCTTGCTGAAAATCTGTTAGAGAGTGAACCGCTTGTAAAAGTTGTAAGAGGGGTATTCACCCTTCCCTCTCAAGAGATTTGCTAGTGGAAGGTGGGAGCCTCATCGAAGAGGGGCCTCGCAAGTGGATGTAGGTCACTCGACCGAACCACTTTAAAAACAGTGTAATCTCTGGTTTGCATTTCATTACTGCTATTTACATTACTGCAAACCCTCTTACTGCTTTATTTCCTCATTACATTTACTGCACAACTTTGCAAATACACTTTTAAGTTAAGCACTTCCAATTCCGATTTCTTATCGTACGAAAGATTTGTCTAAAACTGAAGTTTTAATCCGCTGCACTAATTCACCCCCCCTCTTAGTGCCGCTCCGAACCTAACAAGTGGTATCATAGCGAGGTTATCTCTCATATTTGGTTTAATACCCAAGAGAGATGGCTTACTCCGGCATGCAAGAGGGCCATTCTATTGCACGACCACCTTTGTTTAATGGGTCGGATTACACATATTGGAAGACTCGCATGAGGATCTTCCTCATTTCTAGGGACTTTGAGCTTTGGTCTATTGTCGAGAATGGATTTCAAAAATCTTCTCTTCCGATGAGCGAATGGAATGAATCGGAGAAGAAGGTTTTTGCTTTAAATGCAAAGGCTATGAATGCCTTGTTTTGTGCATTAGACAAAAACGAATTTAATCGTGTTTCAATGTGTGATTCGGCTTTTGATATTTGGAGAACTCTTGAGGTCACTCATGAAGGCACTAGCCGAGTGAAAGAGTCCAAAATCAACATCCTTGTGTACTCTTATGAACTTTTCCGAATGAAACCAAGTGAGTCCATCGGAGACATGTACACCCGGTTTACGGATGTCATCAATGGACTCAAAGCAATTGGTAAAGAATTTACTAACTTTGAATTAGTAACTAAAATCTTAAGATCCCTCCCTAAAAGTTGGGATCCAAAAGTGTCGGCCATTCAAGAGGCCAAAGACCTTAAAGCATTCCCTCTTGAAGAGCTCATTGGGTCTCTAATGACCTATGAAATGACATGTCAAGCTCATGACGAGCTCGAGAACCCCCTTCCAAAGAACAGGAAGGATATGGCACTCAAATCACAAGAAGACCACTTGAAAGGAACATCAAGTGATGAGGACAGTGACAATGACATTGCACTTTTGACTCAAAAATTTAAAAAATATTTAAGAAAGAATAATTTAAACATTGCACATTGGGTCTCTAATGACATATGAAATGACATGTCAAGCTCATGACGAGCTCGAGAACCCCCTTCCAAAGAACATGAAGGATATGGCACTCAAATCACAAGAAGACCACTTGAAAGGAACATTAAGTGATGAGGACAGTGACAATGACATTGCACTTTTGACTCAAAAATTTAAAAAATATTTAAGAAAGAACAAATTTAAAAATAATATAAAAATAAATTTGAACAAAAGAAGAACCAAGTGATTTGCTATGAATGCAAAAAACCGGGACACTACAAGAACGATTGTCCTCAAGCCAAAAAGAGGACATCAAAGAAGAAGGCGCTCAAGGCAACATGGGATGATTCAAGCTCGTTCGAAGAAGAGGAGTCCAACACCGAGCAAGTTGCTCATTACGCGCTAATGGCTTTAGGAGAAGAGGTATGTGATTTATTTAATGAAGATTTATCTTTTAAAGAACTCTCTATCACTTTTCATGAATTATTTGATGAATGTAGAACTGTTAGCAAGAAGTTAAGTATCTTAAAGAAAGAGCATGCTTTGCTACAAGATAAGTTTGATAGTCTTCAAACTCCTCCATGCTCTAAGTGTGAGCATTTAGAAGCAATAAAAAATGAAAATTTGCTTCTTAAGGAAACCTTAAACAAGTTTAAGGTTGGTAGCAAAGGATTAGATATGATCCTTGCACACAAGGGTCACATCGCAAATAGAAATGGAATTGGATTTGTAAAAGGATTACATCAAAATCCTACCACTTTCATAAAAGGACCTACATTACATGTTTCCTCCTATATGAAATGCAACTTCTGTTGCAAATCCGGACATATTGCCTACAAATGTCCATTTAGGAAAATTAGTTCACAAAAATTAATATGGGTTCCTAAAAGAACTATAAAGGATTCAAAAATAAATAACAAGGTTAGTGGGTCAATTTTTGAGGCACCCAAAATCAAATGGGTACCTAAAAATCATCCTCTTTTGTAGACAAACCCACAAGCTAGGAGCAAGAGATGGTATCTCGATAGTCGATGCTCAAGACATATGACTGGAGATCCATCTCATTTCTCTATGCTCACTAGCAAAGAAGAAGGGTACATCACCTTCGGAGACAACAACAAAGGCAAAATCATTGGCAAGAGAACTATTGGTAACAAATTTAGTTTTTCCATTGATGATGTTTTACTAGTTGATGGATTGAAACATAATCTCTTGAGTATTAGTCAACTATACGATAAAGGTTATATCGTTAGATTTGAATCAAATATGTGCATTATTGAAAAACCAAATCATAACATGACTATGATTGCTTTAAAGCAAAATAATGTCTATACCATCAATCTTGATGAACTAAGTAATGAAATGTGTTTCTCCGCCGTAAATGATGATGCTTGGCTTTGGCATAGGAGATTAGGCCATGCAAGCATGAAAACAATATCTAAAATCTCATCTCAAGAATTAGTACGAGGGATTCCGAATATAAAGTTTATTAAGGATAAGGTATGCGATGCATGTCAACTAGGCAAACAAATAAAAACAAGCTTCAAACCAAAAAATCAAATTAGCACCACTAGACCGTTACAATTTATCCATTTGGACTTATTTGGACCAATTGATACAACAAGTCTAGGTGGAAGCAAATATGCTTTTGTGATTGTGGATGACTACTCTAGATACACTTGGACCTATTTCTTAGCTCACAAAAGTGATTGCTTCAAGTGCTTCTCTAAATTTTGTAAACTCACTCAAAACGAAAAAGGTTTCATGATTTCATCAATTCGGAGTGATCACGGTGGCGAATTTCAAAACCGTGACTTTCAAAATTTTTGTGAAGTTAATGGATACAATCACAACTTCTCCACTCCGAGGAATCCCCAACAAAATGGAGTAGTTGAAAGAAAAAATAGAAACCTATAAGAAATGGCAAGAACTATGTTAAATGAACATAGTTTACCTAAGTATTTTTGGGCCGAAGCCGTAAATACGGCTTGCTACATCATGAATAGAGTCCTATTAAGACCATCCTTATCAAAAACTCCCTATGAATTGTGGAATAACAAAAAACCAAATATTTCCTATTTTAAAGTTTTTGGTTGTAAATGCTTTATTTTGAATGAAAGAGATGTCTTAGGAAAATTTGATGCTAAATCCGATGAAGGCATCTTTCTTGGTTACTCTTCCGTTTCTAAGGCTTTTCGGGTTTTTAACAAAAGAACGTTAGTAATAGAAGAGTCTATTCATGTAGTTTTTAATGAAATTTCTAATTTAAAGAAAAATAATTTTGATGATGATCTTGGTTTTGATAATTTGAATTTAAATGAACCTCCTCCTCAAAATAGCAACTTGGATGCAACTTCTTCCGAAATTTCCTTACCTAAGGAATGGAAGTATATAGATGCTCATCCGAAGGAGCTAATTATAGGAGATACATCAAAAGGGGTTCAAACTCGTTCCTCTTTCAAGAATTTTTGTGCTAATGCCGCCTTCCTTTCTCAAATTGAACCTAAATGCATTGACGAGGCCATAAAAGATGATTTTTGGGTTATTGCAATGCAAGAGGAATTGAATCAATTTGAGAGGAATAAGGTATGGAAGCTTGTTCCTAGACCAAGTGACCACTTAGTCATAGGTACTAAGTGGGTCTTTAGAAACAAGCAAGACGAAAATGGTATCGTGGTTAGAAACAAGGCTAGATTAGTGGCCAAAGGTTTCAACCAAGAAGAAGGTATCGATTACGAAGAAACCTTCGCTCCCGTGGCTCGATTAGAAGCCATAAGGATGCTCCTTGCCTATGCTAGTAGTAATAATTTTAAACTATTTCAAATGGATGTCAAAAGTGCTTTCTTGAATGGTTTTATTTCCGAAGAAGTATATGTCGAACAACCTCCCGGATTTGAAAATTCTCTTCTTCCTAATCATGTATTCAAATTGACTAAGGCCCTCTATGGCTTGAAACAAGCTCCTAGAGCTTGGTATGAAAGGCTTAGTTCCTTTCTTATTTTAAATAATTTTACTAAAGGCAAGGTTGATACTACATTGTTTATTAAACATTTTGAAAATAATTTTCTTATTGTGCAAATTTATGTTGACGATATTATTTTTGGCTCTTCGGATGAATCACTATGTGAATCATTTGCCAAATGTATGAGTCTTGAATTTGAAATGAGTTTAATGGGTGAATTAACTTTCTTTTTGAGATTACAAATCAAACAACTTAGTGATGGTATATTTTTTAACCAATCTAAATATACATTAGAATTGTTAAAACGATTTAACATGGATAATTCAAAAGCAATAAACACCCCTATGAGCACTGCGACTAAGTTAGATATGGATGAAAATAGTGAAAATTTCGATCAAAAAACATATAGGGGAATGATAGGTAGTCTACTCTACCTCACCGCGACTAGACCGGATATTATGTTTAGAGTAGGACTTTGTGCTAGGTTTCAATCTAATCCTAAATTATCTCATCTTAAGAGTGTTAAAAGAATATTTAGGTATCTTAAAGGAACTCCAAATTTAGGATTGTGGTATCCAAAATCTGAAAAATTCGATCTAATAGCTTATGCAGATGCCGATTTTGGCGGATGCAGGATAGATAGAAAAAGTACATCCGGAACATGCCAATTTTTAGGACATGCACTTGTTTCTTGGACTTCCAAGAAACAAAATTCAGTTGCACTATCTACGGCGGAAGCCGAATACATTGCTGCAAGTGCATGTTGTGCACAAGTTGTTTGGATGAAAAATACATTAGAAGACTATGGAATTCACTTTAAAAACATTCCCATAAAATGTGATAATACTAGTGCCATATGTCTTACTAAAAATCCAATTCAGCACTCTAGAACTAAGCACATCGATGTTAGGCATCATTTCATACGCGATCATGTCCTTAATAATGATGTTGTTCTAGAATTCATTTACACAAAGCATCAATTAGCAGATATATTTACAAAAGCTTTGAACGAAGATCAATTTGAATTCATTAGAAGGGAATTAGGTATGTTAAATTGTCCCAAAGAATAAATGTGTTTGAATGGATTTTCCGTAAAGTTTTTCATTCTCTCTTATCAAGATTTTATGATTTTATGAATCTCGAAATTGATTTTGATGGCTTGATCAAGATTAATGATTTTATGAATCTCGAAATTGATTTTGATGGCTTGATCAAGATTAATGATTTTATGAATCTCGAAATTGATTTTGATGGCTTGATTATGAGTTTCAAGTTGACAATTTGGATGAGTTTGTATTCGAATTATGATCTTGACTTATTGGAGTTACTACTTGAATTTTTTTAATCACGATCTCTTCCTTGTACACCTACAATTTTTGATTATAGAAAGAAGAGATTTGATAAAATGGATGAATGTTGAATTTTCCTTTATGATGAACTCGACATAAACATTTTAGCATACTTAATTTTGGATGATAAAATTTTTGTATGATCAATGTTATAATCACAAATTATGTGCTTCAAGTCTCATTCCCTTTTTGTTGATGACAAAGGGGGAGAAAAGTGATGACTTGTACCATTTTGATAGCATGACTTATATAAAAATTGATTGATCCTTGAGAATGTCTTATATGCCTTGCAAAATCCTTGAGAATATCACAAGATTGATTGATCATATTGAAAGCATGCCTTAGATCTATATCATGAAATTCATGTTGAAAATCTTTATCTCCTATCGTAGTAAAAATCGTCCCATATCAATTGACTTATGATTTTCATCGAAGTTTCGCATTTACTATTGCTTAATGAGAATAACGATAAGTTCTACAGTTAGAACTTATCGGTTTATGCTTGAATTCAATGGATGAAATTCAAGTGTTTTCATCTTCTCATAATATGGCATATAGATAGGGGGAGTTATGTTTAACTCCGTCATCAATTGATTGTCATCATAAAAAAGGGGGAGATTGTTGAATCTCGGATTTTGATGATAAAATCAATTGATGGGTTAATTGATCTAATCCATATTATTGAGCTAAGTGTGCAGGATTAACTACGATAACCAGAAAACACAAAGCAAGTATACCGGAGTCAAGTTCGATGGACGTTTAAGAGTCCGAAGAATCGTCGGAGATGATGCCGGAACCAATCGAGAAGAAATCGGGAACCTGTCAAAATTTTCGGAAGTTCGCCGAAGAGATCGTCGGAGGTTCACGGAGATCACCGAGAAGGCTCGGCTACTCGTTAAAGTCATCACAAGTTCGGGAGCTTGCTGGGAGTTCGTCGGAAGAAGTTCGTCGGAAAGCTCGCCGAAACAAGACTCGACGTTCGCGGTTGAAAGCTTGCTTAGGATGTGTTTTTTTGTTATGTAGTTCACTTGTAATTAGGATTAGGATTAAGAGATAATCCTATATCCTGGTTAGGGGCCAATTGGGCCCAAAGTCAGATATGGTTTGGGCTAAAATTAAGCCAAACCAGTGAAATCGAAGAGTCAGGCGGTGGCACCGCCCAGCACCCGAGAGCTGGGCGGTGACACCTCCTTGGCTGGGCGGTTGCACCGTCCAGCACCCGAGCGCTGGGCGGTGGCACCGCTTGGCTGGGCGGTGGCACCTCTAGCACCGGGAACCCAAAGAGAATTCAAATTTTGGAGCCCAAAATTTGAATCCTCTTGAGGCCTATAAATACCCCTCAAATCTCAGCTGAGAGAACAACTTTTGAGCAGCAAGTAATTGAGAGAAAAGTCTTAGAAGAGTCTTTGCCTTTCTTGTTTTCATTTGCTAGTGTTCACCTCCTTCTTTCTTGCTGAAAATCTGTAAGAGAGTGAACCGCTTGTAAAAGTTGTAAGAGGGGTATTCACCCTTCCCTTTCAAGAGATTTGCTAGTGGAAGGTGGGAGCCTCATCGAAGAGGGGCCTCGTAAGTGGATGTAGGTCACTCGACCGAACCACTTTAAAAACAGCGTAATCTCTGGTTTGCATTTCATTACTGCTATTTACATTACTGCAAACCCTCTTACTGCTTTATTTCCTCATTACATTTACTGCACAACTTTGCAAATACGCTTTTAAGTTAAGCACTTCCAATTCCGATTTCTTATCGTACGAAAGATTTGTCTAAAACCGAAGTTTTAATCCGCTGCACTAATTCACCCCCCCTCTTAGTGCCGCTCCGAACCTAACACTTGGCTGGGCGGTGGCACCTCCAGCATCGGAAACCCTAAGAGAATTCAAATTTTGGAGCCCAAATTTGAATCCTCTTGAGGCCTATAAATACCCCTCAAATCTCAGCTGAGATTACAACTTTTGAGAAGCACTTTGATTGAGAGAAAAGTCTTAGAAAGTCTTAGCAAGTCTTGTTTTCTATTTGCTAGAGAGTTCTCCTCCTTCTTTCTTATTGAAAATTTGTAAGAGGTTGAGCTGCTTGTAAAAGGTTGTAAGAGGGGTGTTTACCCTTCCATTTCAAGAGACTTGCTAGTGGAAGGTGGGAGCCTCATCGAAGAGGGGCCTCGAAAGTGGATGTAGGTCATTTGACCGAACCACTCTAAAATCGGCGTAATCCCTGGTTTGCATTTTATTATTGTCATTTACATTACTGCATACCTTCTTACTGCTTTAGTTTCTTATTACCCTTGCTGCGCAACTTTAAGAATACGCTTTCAAGTTAAACTTTTAAAGTTCCATTCTTATCGTACGAAAGATTTTTCTAAAACCGAAGTTTTAATCTGCTGCACTAATTCACCCCCCCCTCTTAGTGCCGCTCCGATCCTAACAATTAGATGTAAATTTATCTTTCAATAAACTTTGAAGTGCTTTTCATGATTTGTTTGATGAATGTAGAATAATGAGTAAAAAGTTTAATTATTTGAAAAAGGAGCATACCCTTTTAAATGATGAATTTAAAAAACTTAAGCAAGATAATCTTTCATTGCCTCCATGCACTAAGTGTGAACACTTAGAGGCACTTGAGAAGGAAAACTTGCCACTCAAAGAAACTCTAGAAAAGTTTAAGATTGGTAGTTAGTCCTTGAATATGATCCTTACCAATAAGGGTCGCATTCATAGAAAAGGCGGAATCGGATTTGTGAGTAGCTCTCACCAAAATCCAACCACCTTTGTTAAAGGTCTTACCTTGCATGTATCACCCCCCACTAAATGCAACTTTTATTATAAACTCGAACATGATGCATATAAATGTCGGTTTAAGAGATATAGTCCATACAAATTGATTTGGGTTCCTAAAGAACCATAAAGAACTCTATGCAAAATGATAAGTTGAGTAGATCAACTTTTGAGGTACCTAAGGTCAAATGGTTACCTAAAAAATACCCTTTTTTGTAAAAATATTTATCATCACAAGCTAGGAGCAAGAGATGATATCTTGATAGTGGATGCTCAAGGCACATAACCAAAGATCCATCTAAATTCTCTAAGCTCATTAGCCTAGACGAAGGGTATATCACATTCGAAGACAACAACAAGGGTAAAATCATTGGCAAAGGAACCATAGGTAACAAATCCAACTTTTTATTTAAAGATATGTTTTTGGTTGATTGCTTAAAGCATAATCTTTTGAGCATTAGTCAATTGTGTGATAAAAGATACATCATTAGATTTGAATCCAATGCTTGCATTATTGAACAACCACACAAAGACATATCTATGATTGCTCTAAAACAAAATAATGTATCCACTATTGACATTGATGATCTTTATAATAAAATAAATTTTTCGATTTTGAATGATGATGCTTAGTTTTGACATAGGAGATTAGGTCATGCTAGCATAAAATTAATTTCTCAAATCTCATCTAGAGAATTTGTAAGAGGCATTCCTAACATTAATTTTTTTAAAGATTATGTGTGTAATGCATGTCAAGTAGGAAAAAATAAAATATAGTTTCAAATCAAAGAATCAAATAAGCACCTCTAGACCATTGCAATTGATCCATATGGATTTGTTTGGACCAATTAATACAACAATCCTAGGAGGTAGCAAATATGCCTTTGTAATTGTAGACGATTATAGTAGATATACTTAGACATACTTCTTGGCATACAAAAGTAATTACTTTAAGTGTTTTTCTAAGTTTTGTAAACTAATTCAAAATGAAAAAGGCTTTATGATTTCATCAATTCGAAGCGATCACAGTGGTGAATTTCAAAACTGTGATTTCCAAAACTTTTGTGAATCTAGTGGATACAACCATAATTTCTCTATTCTGAGAAATCCTTAACAAAATGGAATAGTAGAAAAAAAAAAGGAGTTTACAAGAAATGGTAAGAACCATGTTAAACGAACATAGCTTACCTTAATATTTTTTAACCAAAATCATTAATATGACATGCTATGTCATAAATAGGATTCTAATAAGACTATTACTTTCCAAACCTCCTTATGAACTATGGAATAATAAAAAACTCAATGTTTCATATTTTAAAATTTTTGATTATAAATGTTTTATCTTGAATGAAAAAGATGCCTTAGGAAAGTTTGATGCAAAATCTAATGAAGACATTTTTCTTAGTTATTCTTCTATTTCTAAAGTCTTTCGTATCTTTTATAAAAGAACCTTGGTTATAGAAGAGTCTTTAATGAACCTTGGTTATTCATGTTATCTTTAATGAAGTTTTTGAATTTAAGAAAAATGATTCTGATGATGATCTTAAGTTTGATGCTTTGAATTTGAATGAAATCTCTCCTCTAACTAGCAACTTGGATACATTTTCTTCCGAAATATCCTTACCTAAGGAATGAAAGTATATAGATGCTCATCCTAAGAAGCTAATTATAGAAGACACATCAAAGGGTGTTCAAACTCGTTCTTTTAAAAATTTTTGTACCAATGTCACTTTTCTTTCTCAAATTGAACCAAAATGCATCAATGAAGCCTTGAAAGATAATTCATGGGTTATCACAATGCAAGAAGAGTTAAACCAATTTGAGATAAATGAGGTGTGGAAGCTTGTTCCGAGACCTAGTGACCATTTAGTTATTGGTACTAAATGAGTCCTCAGAAACAAGCAAGACGGGAGTGGACGTTGGTCACGATGAATGAACCATTATAAATTTGGTGTGCACTCTCTTTCTGCTCTTCATTACTATTGTTCTCTATTTTAATTTCTTCTTACACTCACTTCAAGTGAAGCACACTTTTGATATCATTTTTTATACGGGCTTTATCGAAATGATTTTTCTAAATCGTCGAAGTTTTTCAATAGCACTAATTCCTCTCCCCCCCCTCTTAGTGTTAATTTTGGTCCAAACAATCTTGATGCCCATCTCGAATAATCTATGATCGAAAATATTTAGGGTAAGTATTTATAAGTAAATTGGTCATATTATCATAATCTTATCATGATCTAATTCTCATTGTATAGATCCAAGGACATCACAATATATTAAGTAGGTAATATAAAATGAGAGAATTCTAATAATAATAATAAACAAAAAGACTATGCAGTATGTCGCACATGCCATCACTTATGTGATTAGCTTGTAGGGTACTAGCAACTAACACAATAACCCCTGAGTTATAGGGAAGGACTCACCGATATGAGTATCCAAGAGTCTCTTCTGCACAAGGATAACTAAGGGGACATGGGTTCAAAATCATATCCTTAAGATGATTGAGTGGATAGAGAAGCTCATAGGTCTAGGAATGGTCCTAGAGGATAACATGTGTGTGGATTTTATATTTCAATCCATCACAGATTTTTTTTCACATTTCATAATGAATTTTAATATGAACAAACTTGAGATGACTCTCCCTAAGCTCCTCAATATGTTGAGGGAGGCTAAGAGCATCATCAAGAAAGAGAAACCAATTCTCTATGTTGGTGAGACCAAAAAGAAAAAAAAATATAGAAAAGTTCCTTAAGAAGGGCAAGAGCAAGAGCAAGAGAAGGCCGAGAAAGGCAAAGGTTGCCAAAAAGAACCTGGCAAAAGACAAAGGATGGTACTTCCACTATAGCAAAGACAAGCACTAGAAGAGGAATTACAAGGAGTATCTTGTACAAAAGGTAAAACAGAAGCTTGGAGATTGGTAAGACGCAAGATAGACCTTAAGATGGGAAATGGCGCAAAAGTTGTTGTTGTTGCCATTGGTGAGGTTACCCTACTATTGCTTGATAGAGCTATTCTTGCATTAGATGCATGCTATTTCGTTCCTCCAATCATCAAAAATATTATTTTCATTCCTTGTTTGACAAATAGTGGATATAAATTAGTTTTTTAGAATAATGATTGTTTATTAATTTTAGATGATTAGATCATTTGTAGAGGAACATTAAATAATAGTTTATTTATATTAGATATTGATACATATGTCATGAATATTAGTGTATCTAATTGGAAGCTAAATAAGGTAAACAATACATACCTATGACATTATAAGCTAGGTTATATCTACGAGGGTAGGATTCAAAGGTTGCTAAAGGATGAATACTTAGATCCAATTGATTATGAATCATATACAACCTACAAATCTTGCCTTCAAGGGAAATTGACCAACTCTCCATTTATTAGAACTTGAGAGAGAACCATTGAGCTACTTGGACTCATGCATGCTGATGTATGTAGTCCTATGTCAGCTCAAGCTATAGGTGGTTATTCATACTTCATTACATTCATTGATAATTTCTCTAGGTATGTACATATGTACTTAATGAAGTACAAGTCTGAAGCCTTCAAAAAATTCAGGGAATACAAGAATGAGGTAGAAACCAAATTGAAAAGAGTATCAAGACTCTTCGATCAGATCGAGAAGGAGAGTACTTGAGTACAGAGTTCACCCAGTTCCTCAAAGACTATGAGATCTTATCCCAATGGACTCCTTCTTATACACCTCAACTCAATGGTATATCAAAAAAGAGGAACTGCATGCTGTTGGATATGGTGTGATCCATGATGAGTTTCGTCGACCTACCCATCTCTTTCTAGGGATATAACTTAGAGTTCACAGCTTACCATTTGAAAATAGTTTCATCTAAAGTGGTATTTTCTATAACATATGAGATATAGAAAGAAAAAAAGCCTGATCTTAAGGTTGTTAAGATTTAGGGCTGTCCTACCCATGTTAAGAGACAAATCCCCAACAAGTTTGAATCAAGGATCGAACGATGCAAATTCGTGAGATACCCCAAGGAGACTTATGAGTATTTTTCTATTACTCCAAGGATTACAAGTCTTTTTTGCCAAGAGGGCGGTATTCCTTTAGAAGGAACACATTCTTGATAGAAACAGTGAGAACATGATAGAGTTGAGTGAGGTTGGAGAACCTAACTCAAGCATCATTTAGCAAAATGAGTCTATTCAAGTACCTAACACACAAATTCTGACTTTAAGTAGGTTCGGTAGAGCGTCTAACTCTCATGAGAGATATATGAGATATATCAAGGGTAACAACATTAAGGATATCGATCCTTAGATCTATGAGGAGGCTATTACGAGCATAGACTCTAGAAAGTTACAAGAGGCCATGAATTTCTAGATAAATTCCATATACTTCAACAAGGTTTAGAACCTAGTTGATGCATCTAAGGGTCTTATACCCATTGGTTGTAAGTGGTATTGAATCTCGGATTTTGATGATGAAACCAATTGATAGTATTTATGATTTGATCTGCATTTTGAGTGACGTTGGAAACTTCAATTAAGGAGAGACAATTAGAGGAGGAAGAATCATGTTGGGCCAAATAAAAAACATGACAGAAGATTGGACGTTGAGCCGAAGGATCGGTCGATGTATCGACAAAAGGCTTTGGGCCATGGGTTTGGGCATCGGGCCAAGAAGAGCAAAACTTACGCTGAGAAAATCAAAGTTGTAGAGGTCAACTGGCTGATCAGGCAATATGCCACAAGAGAGGATGATGCGCCGAAGAATTGGACGAAGCATCGATAAATCAATGATATGTCAGACAATACTTGATTAGCATTATAATAATTGTCTAGATCGAAGTAGGTTTTAAATGTGCAGGATTAACTATGATAGCGATCAAGGCATAAATCAAAATGAAGTCCCGAAGTCAAGAACGAGATTTCATTGGGAGTTCGAGAGTTCGTTGGAAGTCCGAACGTTCATCGAAAGTTCTGTTCGAATTGATCGAGAAGTCCAGGAGCTTGCCAAAGAAGCTCATCGGAACTCGCTAAGAAGATCATCGTGAAGTCTAGGAGCTTGCTGGGAGTCCACTAGAACATTACTGAAAGATCGTCGGAAGTTCGCCGGAAGATCGCGGGAAGCTCGCCGGAAGAAACCTAGACTTACGGACTTATTTAGCTTAGTGAATGTCTTAGAATTTATAGTTAGTATATAATTAGGTTGGAATTGGGCCAACTCAATTAGGGGTCAATTGGGCCGAAGATTAGGCTGTGTTGGGCCAAGTGAAAGGCCTAAACAGTGACCCAACATGTGACACCGTCGTGGCACAATCTCCGAGATTATGTCAGGCGATGGTATCGCCAGTCTAGGCAGTGGTACCACCCAGACATAGTCTCCCAGGTGGTAGTACCGCCAGACTAGGTAGTGGTACCACCTAGTGTTAGTGTTGTAGGTGATGATACCACCCAACACAAGCGGTAGTACCGCTAGGACCCGGGAAACCCAAGATAAGACTCTTTTAGGTTTCAAGTTTGAATCCACTTGAGGCCTATAAATACCCCTCTCATCCCTAGTTAAAAAACACACAACAGAGAGCAAAAAAAAAAGAAAACGATATTAAAATTTTGTGTGAACTCCTCTCAAACTCTAAGTGTTAGTCTTGTTTAAGAGAGGAGTGAAGGGGGTTGTAAAGGTTCTCTCCTGAACCTATCAAAAGGAGAATCGAGTTGTAAGGGTGATTGATCTTTGCCAATTGAAGGAAGATCGATAGTGGATGCTGGTGGCCTCGATGGAAGAGGAATCAGTGGAGTGGATGTAGGTCACGATGACCGAACTACTACAAACTCAATTTGCATTTATTTTTAATAATTTATTTTAACTGCAAACTACCTTCTTTTTGCTTTCACTATGCTCCCTTACTCTTCCAAGTTAATATCTTCTGAGATCGATTTTCAACGTATGAAAATATTTTACGAACCGATATAATTTTACCGCTACACTAATTCACTCCCCCCCTCTTAGTGCCGACTCGTTCCTAACGGTTAGTATCAAAGCCTCGCTATTTCTCATTTGGTTTAATATCCAAGAGAAATGGCTCTTTTCAAATTTCACAAAGGCTTTTCTATCATTTGTTCTCCCATGTTCAATGGGATGGACTACACTTATTAAAAAACTCATATGAGAGTTTTCTTACTTTCGATAAATCTCGATTTATGGAATATAGTTGAATTTGGCTTTCAAAAATCTTCTCTTCCAATGAATGATTGGAATGAGTTTGAGAAGAAGACTTTCTCTTTAAATGCCAAGGCTATGAATGCCTTATTTTGTACCTTAGAAAAAAATAAATTTAATTGTGTTTCTATTTGTGAAACTCCTTTCGATATTTGCCATACACTTGAAATTACACATGAAGGCACTAGTAGAGTTAAAGACTCTAAAATTAATCTTTTGATGCATGATTTCGAGTCATTTCGAATTGAACCAAGTGAGATTATTGGAGACATGTACACCCATTTTATAAAAGTACTTAGCAAATGTTTTTTGAATTTTGTACATGTTAATAAAATCTTGAGATCTCTCCCAAAGAGTTAGGTCCCTAAAGTAACGACCATTCAAGAGGCCAAGGACTTGAATGATTTCTCTCTTGAAGAACTTATCCGGTCATTAATGACCAATGAGATGACTTACAACGCTCATAAAGAGCTTGAGAACAACCTTCCAAAGAAAAGGAAGGATTTGGGACTTAGAATAATTGAAGACCACTCGAGCAAAAGCTTAAGTGATTGTGAACTTGAACTCCTCAGTATGAAATTTAAAAAATTCATGAAACAATAATTAAAAAACAAAAATAAACTTTAAAAAAATACAACTACTTACTATGAATGCAAGAAGAAGGAAGCACTCTGGAACGAATCGAGTGTATCCGAAGATGAGGAGAAAACTAATAAAAGCGAGGTGGCAAACTATGCCTTAACGGCTTTCGACGATGAGGTAATCAAAATCCTCTTAGTTTACATTGAAATTACTTAATGATTTTCATTATTTTTTTATTTAGTTTAAGAAAATTATATAAATTTTTTTTGAATTGCATGTTTAATAATGTAATGAAAATGTTAAAAGTTTTAGGATAATGCTTATCTCTCTAGTAATTTTGAAAAAGCTCATGACAATTGTATATTTTATGATAATGCAATAAAATATTTAATATAAATCTAATGATTGTACACCCAAAAAGATTAATTCTATGTATGCTTTAAAGAAGCAATAATGAGTATCTTGATGATTTTCATATTGCTTTTCAATGATGATGCATGGCTTTTGTATGGAAGGCTTGATGATTTTTGTGATGAATCTTGTCTTTGGTTTTCAATTTTAAACATGATGCATGGTTTTGACATAAGAACAAAAAATTGGGCATGTTAATATTGTTGAATCTCGGATTTTGATGATGAAGTCAATTGTCATTTGTTATCTAATCTATATGTTGAGATAAGTGTGCAGTATTAACTACGATGAAAGTGAGATATGCAGCAGGAGTTGCCGGAGTCAAGACAATGATCATGTTGGGAGTTCGAGAGTTCGACGGAATTTCGAACAGTCGTCGGAGGTTCTGCGGGAACAAATCCGAGAAGTCCATAAGCTTGCCAAAGAAGCTCGTCGGAACTCGCCAAGTGAATCGTCGCAAGTCCAGGAGTTTGTCGGAAGTCTGCAGGAGCATCACCAAGAGTTCATCGGATGATCGACGGAAGTTCGCCGGAAGCTCGCCGGAAGAAGCGATTGACGCACCGGAGTAAGTTGCAGTAAATGTCTTAGGAAAAATCGTAGTTAGCACATTGATTAAGTTGGAAATGGGAGGAGATCCCATTAACTTAATCTTGGGGTAATTGGGCCCTTGAATAACCCAAATTGGGCCGAATGGATCAACCCATTCGGACCTTGATTTCTGCCAAGCGGTTGAACCGCCCAAGGCAGGAGGTTGCACCGCCTAGGCTCAGTCTCCGAGCGAGACTAGGCGGTGCAACCACTCCAGCCAGGCGGCAGCACCGCCTGGGGCTCAGTCTCCGAGCGAGACTGGGCAGTGCAACCTCCCTTGACAAGAGGTGGCACCGCCTGAGCTCAGTCTTCGAGCTCTGCCAGGCGGTGCAACCGCCTCAGTCAGGAGGTGCAACCGCCTGAGCTCGGTCTTCGAGCTCTGTCAGGAGGTGCAACCGTCCCTGACAGGAGGTAGCACCGCCCAAAAGCTCAGTCTTCGAGCTCTGCCAGGCGGTGCAACCGCTCCAGTCAGGAGGTGCAACCACCTGATCCCAGAATTCCGGGAATTGACAGTTTTGAGCTCCAAATTTGAACTGGGTTGGGGCCTATAAATACCCCACCCATTCAACATTGAAAGGGTATGAACTTACACCGAAATCTTGATCTTTTTCTGTGATTCTTAGAGCTCAAAATTATTATAAAGGCCAAAAGTTCTTCTCCCTCTGTTCTTCCAAGTTCTAAGCTGTAAAATGAGGAGAGAAAATTCTGTAAGGGTTGTCTCCTAAGCCCGTCAAAAGGAGTGAAACTGTAAAAGGGTGGTTGGCCTTCGCCTATTGAAGGAAGGCCTCTAGTTGACATCGGTGACCTCGTCGGTGGAGGAAGCCAAAAGTGGAGTAGGTCAAGATTGACCGAACCACTCTAAATCTCGGTTTGCATTTACTTTGAGCATCTTATCTTTACTGCAATCCTCCTCAATAGCTTACTGCCTTCTGTGTTTTTACGAACGTGTTTCAAAGTTCAGTGCTTTCCGAATCAAAGTTTAAGACACAAATCATTTTTATCGTACGAATGTCGTATTTCAGTTTGCGCTTACGTTCTGATTTACATTATAACTTCAAACTGACTTTATATTTTTGCTTTAACTGCATCTCGCCTTATCTCAAGTTAAAGTGGTTTATGAATCAGCTTTTATACCGAAATCGCTTTCATCGTATGAACGTCGTATTTCAGTTTGTGCTTATATTCTGATTTCCATCATAACTGCAAACTGCATTCATATCTTTGCTACATCTCTCCTAGTCAAAAGTTGAAGTGATTTACGAATCGGCTTTCTTACCAAAATCACTTCTATCGAACGAAAGCAGTTTTTGATTTTAATCGCAGAAGGTTTTCCACTGCACTAATTCACCCCCCCCCCCCCTCTTAGTGCTCTTGATCCTAACAATTGGTATCAGAGCGGGGTTAACTCTCTAACGGATTAAAACCCAAGAGAGATGGCATACGCCGGAAACCAAGAGGGTCATTCTATTACACGTCCACCCATGTTCAATGGGATGGACTACACCTATTGGAAGACCCGAATGAGGATCTTTCTTATTTCTATGGATTTTGAACTTTGGAATCTTGTCGAAAATGGATTTTCGAAGTCTTCTCTTCCAATGATCGATTGGAATGAATTAGAGAAGAAGGCTTTCGCTCTTAATGCAAAGGCTATGAATGTCTTATTTTGTGCACTTGATAAAAACGAGTTTAACCGTGTTTCAACTTGTGAAACCACATTTGATATTTGGCACACACTCGAAGTGATTCACGAAGGCACAAGTAGAGTGAAAGAGTCAAAAATCAATCTTCTGTTACATTCTTTCGAACTTTTTCGGATGAAACCGAGTGAAACCATTGGCGACATGTTTACCCGTTTCATGGATGTCGTCAACAGTCTAAAAGGACTCGGAAAAAGTTTTTCGGATTTTGAGCTCGTAAATAAGATTCTAAGATCCCTTCCTAAGAGTTGGGATCATAAAGTCACTGCTATTCAAGAGGCGAAAGATCTAAGCAACTTCCCTCTTGAAGAACTAATCGGGTCATTAATGACCTACGAGATGACTTGCAAAGCTCATGAAGAGCAAGAAGACATCCTTCCAAAGAACAGGAAGGATATGACACTTAAAACTTCAGAAGGCCACTTGAGAGAAAACTCAAGTGATGAGGACTGTGATGATGACTTGGCACTTCTAACAAGAAAATTTAAAAAATTCATTAAAAGAAATAAGTTTAAGAATGATGCAAAAAATAAACTTGAACCCAAGAAGGACGAAGTTATTTGCTATGAATGCAAAAAGCCGGGACACTACAAGAGTGATTGTCCCCAAGCCAAAAAGAGAACATCAAAGAAGAAGGCACTCAAAGCAACGTGGGATGACTCGAGCGCGTCCGAAGAAGAGGAGTCCAACACCGAGCAAGTTGCTCACTACGCCTTAATGGCCATCGGAGAGGAGGTAACAAATTTAATAGATGCAGATTTATCATTTGATGAATTATTAAATGCCTTTCATGATTTATTTGATGAATGCAAGATTATTAGTAGAAAATATAAATTGCTAAAAAAAGAGCATGATAGTCTTACTTGTAATTTTGATAAGTTAAAAACTGAATATCATGATAGTTTAAATTCATGCATAAAATGCCATGATCTAGAAACTCTCCAAAAGGAAAACTTGCTACTTAAGGACACCTTGAAGAAATTCAAGGTTGGTAGCAAGTCATTGAACATAATCCTTGCAAACAAAGGTCACGTTCCCAAAAGAAGTGGAATTGGATTTGCGAGAAGTCCTCACCAAAATCCAACCACCTTCATAAAAGGCCCCATCTTACATGTTCGACACCAAAGCAAATGCAACTTTTGTTGCAAATTTGGACACAAAATGTATTATTGTCCATTCAAGAAAATTAGTCCAAACAAATTAATTTGGGTTCCTAAAGGAACCATAATAAATTCTATGCAACATGATAAACAATGTAGATCTATTTTTAAGGCACCCAAAAGAAAATGGGTTCCTAAAAATCACCCTTTCTTGTAAAAACATATACCATCGCAAGCTAGGAGCAAGAGATGGTACCTTGATAGTGGATGCTCAAGGCATATGATCGGAGATCCATCTCAATTCTCTAAGCTCACTAGCATAGACGAAGGCTATGTCACCTTCGGAGACAATAAAAAGGGTAAAATCATTGGCAAAGGAACCATAGGTAACAAATCCAACTTCTTTATTGAAGATGTTTTGTTAGTTAATGGTTTAAAACATAACCTCTTGAGCATTAGTCAACTATGTGATAAAGGATACATTGTCAGATTCGAATCTAATGCTTGCATCATTGAAAAACCACACAAAAACATGTCTATGATTGCATTAAAACAAAATAACGTATACACTATTGACATCAATGATTTGTTTAATGAAATGTGTTTTTCGGTTTTGAATGAGGATGCTTGGCCATGGCATAGAAGATTAGGTCATGCTAGCATGAAACTAATCACTCAAATATCATCTAAAGAACTTGTAAGAGGAATTCCTCATATCAAGTTCATCAAAGATAATGTATGTGATGCTTGCCAATTAGGTAAACAAATTGAGGGTAGTTTCAAATCTAAGAATCAAATAAGCACCTCTAGGCCCTTACAATTGATCCATATGGACTTGTTCGGACTAATCTCTACATCAAGTCTAGGAGGTAGCAAATACGCCTTCGTCATTGTGGATGACTATAGCAGATATACATGGACTTACTTCTTAAAACAGAAAAATGAATACTTTAGATACTTTACAAAGTTTTGTAAACTTGTTCAGAATGAGAAGGGATCTATGATTTCGTCAATTAGAAGTGATCACGGTGGAGAATTTCAAAACCATGATTTCCAAGAATTTTGTGAACTCAATGGATACAACCATAATTTCTCTACTCCAAGAAACCCTCAACAAAATGGAGTAATAGAAAGAAAAAATCAAAATTTACAAGAAATGGCAAGAATCATGTTAAATGAACATAGCCTACCCAAATATTTTTGGGCCGAAGCCGTAAACACCGCATGATATATTTTGAATAGAGTTCTGGTAAGACCCTTACTTACCAAAACTCTTTATGAGTTATGGAACAACAAAAAACCCAATGTTTCATATTTTAAAGTCTTTGGGTGTAAGTGTTTTATCTTGAATGAAAAGGATAACTTAGGAAAATTTGATGCTAAATCCGATGAAGGAATCTCTCTTGGTTATTCTTCGGTTTCTAAAGCTTTTCGTATCTTCAATAAAAGAACCTTAATTATTGAAGAATCCATTCATGTTGTTTTTAATGAGATTTTCTAAATCAGGAAAAACGATTTTGATGATGATGTTAATTTTGATTCCTTAAATTTAAATGAAACCCCATCTCCAACTAGCAACTTGGATGCATCCACTTCCGAAACATCCTTACCCAAGGATTGGAAGTATGTAGATGCTCATCCCAAGGAGCTAATCTTAGGAGACACATCAAAGGGGGTTCAAACACGATCTTCTCTTAAAAAATTTTGTGCGAACGCCGCTTTTCTCTCCCAAATTGAACCCAAATATGTTGACGAAGCCATGAAAGATGATTCATGGATTATCGCAATGCAAGATGAATTGAATCAATTTGAGAGAAATGAGGTGTGGAAGCTTGTTCCTAGGCCAAATGACCATTTAGTTATTGGTACTAAATGGGTCTTTAGAAACAAGCAAGATGAAAATGGTATCGTGGTTAGAAACAAGGTTAGATTAGTGGCCAAAGGTTTCAACCAAGAAGAAGGTATCTACTACGAAGAAACCTTCGCTCCTGTGGCTCGATTAGAAGCCATAAGGATGCTCTTTGCCTACGCTAGTAGTAATAATTTTAAGTTGTTTCAAATGGATGTTAAAAGCTCTTTTCTTAATGGCTTTATTTTCAAAGAAGTCTATGTTGAACAACCTCCTGGATTTGAAAATAATAGCCTCCCTAATCATGTGTTTAGATTAACCAAAGCTCTCTATGGTTTAAAACAAGCCCCGAGGGCTTGGTATGAGAGACTTAGTTCTTTTTTATTGAAAATAATTTCACAAAAGGCAAGGTTGATACTACATTATTCATCAAGAATTTTGAAAATAATTTTCTCATTGTTCAGATTTATGTTGACGATATTATCTTTGGTTCCACGAATGAATCTCTTTGTGAATCGTTTGCTAAAACTATGAGTCTTGAATTCGAAATGAGTTTAATGGGAGAATTAACATTCTTCTTAGGCTTACAAATCAAATAACTAAGCAATGGCATCTTTATTAGTCAAACTAAATATGCTATGAATTTACTAAAAAAGTTTAATATGAATAACTCAAAGGCTATTAACACTCCTATGAGCACCTCCACTAAGTTAGAAATTGATGAAAGTGGAGAAAGCTTCGATCAAAAAACTTATAGGGGTATGATAGGAAGTTTGCTTTACCTCACTGCAACTAGACTAGACATCATGTTCAGTGTAGGACTTTGTGCTAGATTTCAATCAAACCCTAAGATATCTCATCTCAAAGCAGTTAAAAGAATACTTAGATATCTTAATGGTACCACAAATCTAGGATTATGGTACCCAAAAACAAAGAATCTTGAGTTAATTGCTTATGCTGATGCGGACTTTGCTGGCTGTACACTAGATAGAAAAAGCACATCAGGAACATGTCAATTTTTAGGACATGTCCTTGTTTCCTGGTCATCTAAGAAACAAAACTCGGTTGCACTATCAACAACTGAAGCTGAATATATTGCAGCAAGTGCATGTTGTGCATAAGTTGTATGGATGAAAAACACCTTAGAAGATTATAAAGTTCATCTTAAAAATATTCTCATTAAATGTGATAACACAAGTGCAATATGCTTGACAAATAATCCTATACAACACTCAAGAACAAAACATATTGATATTAGACATCACTTTATACGAGATCATGTTACTAATCATGACGTAATCATAGAGTTCATTGATACTAAATATCAACTAGTTGATATTTTTACAAAACCTCTAAGTGAAGAACAATTTGATTTCATAAGAAGAGAATTAGGAATGTTGATGTGTCCGAATAGATAAACTAGTTAAAATTATTTTCTGGACTTTATTAAATGCTCAAATCACTTGATTACCATTACATGCCTAAATAACATGTTGGAAATTATGTGTTGAATACAAAAATATTTTGTCTTCATGATTGTATTTGAAAATTTGTAGCATAGTCTTGTCCGAATGCATGAAAGTGTTCATTTCATTTTCGGATTCGCTTAACAATTGAAATGCTAAAAATCAAATTTTCTCATACACTCTTATGAAAAATATTTTTTTTCTGAAATGGATTTGATGATATGATTCCTGCTTATGAATTCCATCTTAAAATATGGATGATAGTATTTTTACTTGTAAAAAGCTGTTTCAAACACATATCTTGACTCAAAGTAAACTCACAAATAGCTGATATCACAAATGGCTTTCCTCCTTCATGCAAAAAGGATTATAACAAAAAAAAGGGAGGAAGAAGTATTCAAAGCAATCTACGTATCATGCCTTCCTTTATATGCTTGATAATTTGTTTATATTGTTCTCCTGGTATCACAATTACCATGCTTTTTATTGATGACAAAGGGGGCGAAATATATGAATTGATGCTATAAACACTGATGCTATGATTATGCCATGCTTGCATCCCCAAGAGATATATGAACAGATGCTATGATTAATTTGCATTATACCTTGTTTATATCGCGTCAAGATATCAAACAAAAAAACTTGCATCATAATTCTACGAGTTGATATCTTACCATATGATGAAATGCAATACTTGCTAAAAATATTTGAAATATGTACATCATGTAATGATATCAAAATCTTACTTCACAGCTTTACATGTTGATATCTTACAATATGATGAATTGCTACAATTACCATCATTCAAACTTGTTATGTAAAATTTGAAAATTAATGTCAAGCCTTGACATCATCTTCAGAGAGATACATCATGATAGGAATCATGATGGGAGTATTGATAAGTTCAAATGATTTTAACTTATCAATATGTCTCTTGAATTCTTAGGTCTTGAATTCAAGAATGACTTATCTAAAGTATGACATATAGACAGGGGGAGTTAAGGTTAACTCCATTATCAATTGATTGTCATCATCAAAAAGGGGGAGATTGTTGAATCTCGGATTTTGATGATGAAGTCAATTGTCATTTGTTATCTAATCTATATGTTGAGATAAGTGTGCAGGATTAACTATGATGAAAGTGAGACATGCAGCAGGAGTTACGCCGGAGTCAAGACAATGATCACGTTGGGAGTTCGAGAGTTCGACGGAAGTTCGGACAGTCGTCGGAGGTTCTACGGGAACAAATCCGAGAAGTCCATAAGCTTGCCAAAGAAGCTCGTCGGAACTCGCCAAGTGAATCGTCGTAAGTCCAGGAGTTTGCTGGAAGTCCGCAAGAGCATCACCGAGAGTTCATCGGATGATCGACGAAAGTTCGCCGGAAGCTCGCCGGAAGAAGCGATTGACACACCGGAGCAAGTTGCAGTAAATGTCTTAGAAAAATCGTAGTTAGCACATTGATTAAGTTGGAAATGGGAGGTGATCCCATTAACTTAATCTTAGGGCAATTGGGACCCAGAAAAACCCAAATTGGGCCGAATGGATCAACCCATTCGGACCCTGATTTCTGTCAAGCGGTTAAACCGCCTAAGGTAGGAGGTTGCACCGCCTGGGCTCAGTCTCCGAGCGAGACTGGGCAGTGCAGCCGCTCCAGCCAGGCGGTGGCACCGCCTGGGGCTCAGTATCCGAGCGAGACTGGGCAGTGCAACCTCCCCTAACAGGAGATGGCACCGTCTGAGCTCAGTCTTCGAGCTCTGCCAAGCGGTGCAACCGCCTCAGTTAGGAGGTGCAACCGCCTGAGCTCAGTCTTCGAGCTCTGTCAGGAGGTGCAACCGCCCCTGACAGGAGGTAGCACCGCCCAGAGGCTCAGTCTTCGAGCTCTGCCAGGCGGTGCAACCGCTCCAGTCAGGAGGTGCAACCGCCTGATCCCGAAATTTCGAGAATTGATAGTTTTGAGCTCCAAATTTGAACTGGGTTGGGGCCTATAAATGCCCCACCCATTCAGCACTGAAAGGGTATGAACTTACACCGAAATCTTGATCTTTTTCTGTGATTCTTAGAGCTCAAAATTATTGTAAAGGCCAAAAATTCTTCTCCCTCTGTTCTTCCAAGTTCTTAGCTGTAAAGTGAGGAGAGAAAATTCTGTAAGGGTTATCTCCTAAGCCCGTCAAAAGGAGTGAAATTGTAAAAGGGTATTTGGCCTTCGCCTATTGAAGGAAGGCCTCTAGTTAACGTCGGTGACCTCATCGGTGGAGGAAGCCAAAAGTGGAGTAGGTCAAGATTGACCGAACCACTCTAAATCTCGGTTTGCATTTACTTTGAGCATCTTATCTTTATTGCAATCCTCCTCAATAGCTTACTGCCTTCTGTGTTTTTACGAACGTGTTTCAAAGTTCAGTGCTTTCCGAATCAAGGTTTAAGACGCAAATCATTTTTATCGTATGAACGTCGTATTTCAGTTTACGCTTACGTTCTGATTTCCATTATAACTGCAAACTGACTTTATATTTTTGCTTTAACTGCATCTCGCCTTATCTCAAGTTAAAGTGGTTTACGAATCAGCTTTTATACCGAAATTGCTTTCATCGTACGAACGTCGTATTTCAGTTTGCGCTTATATTCTGATTTCCATCATAACTGCAAACTGCGTTCATATCTTTGCTGCATCTCTCCTAGTCAAAAGTTGAAGTGATTTACGAATCGGCTTTCTTACCAAAATCACTTCTATCGAACGAAAGCAGTTTTCGATTTTAATCGCAGAAGGTTTTCCGCTGCACTAATTCACCCCCCCCCCCCCCCCCCCCCCCCCTCTTAGTGCTCTTGATCCTAACAAATATAAAGTCAATCATACAAATTGAAACTAAAGAAGTTTAGATATCTTTAAGAATCATTCAACATTATGTTCAATGAATTTTTCAAATCTAAGAAAGTGATTTTGCTGATTTTTTATGTTTTTATTATGATTTGAATTTGAATGAGTTTATCTATATCATAATCTTGAATTCTTGGAATAACTTGATATTTCTCTTTATGAATGAAGATCCCTTACTCTTTATTCTTTTATGACTCTTGCATTTTTTGTTTCAAGAGAATACTTATCCACTTAAATCGAGATCTCTTCTTTGTACTCCTACGATTCTTTTGTAATTTATTAAAGAGAATATCTTTTTCAAAATTCATGATTTAATATTTTTTATAAAATAAAATATTTTAAGAAAATTTTAAAATAAAAATCACAGAATAAAAATAAACTTAAAAAGAAGCTGTTATCAAAGAAGAAGAAGACACTCAAAGCAACTTGGGACAAATTAAGTACCTCCGAAGATGAGGAGCAAACCGATAAAGACCAGGTGGTGAACTACGCCTTAATGGTTTTTTACGACGAGGTAACCAAAATCCCATTAGTTTATTTTGAAATAACTTGATGCTTTTAATAAGTTGTTTTTAAATTAGTTAGTAGAAAAATAAAAAAAAGGGCCAAAAAAATATCATGCTTCTCTTTCTAGTGTTTTTGAAAAATTGAAAAAAATTTGATCATTGCATCTCTTTATGATAAAGGAACAAAATATTAAATTTAAATCTAATGCTTGTACACCTAATAAGATTAATCCTATGTATGTTTTTAAGAAGCAATAATGTATATCTTAATGATTTCCATATTGCTTTTCGATTTTGATTGAAGATGCCTTATATTCAATGAATATGATTTATGTTTAATGACGATTTGAAATCATGCTTAATGAGTTTATATTTTGAAATTACGCATGATGTTTTTTGTAATTTATGGCCTTTGTATGAAAGACTAGAGCATGAAATCAATCATAAAATTTGGAACTAAAAAAACTTTAGCTAATTTTTCTTATAGGAATCTATCTACGTTGCTTTCATTGAATTTTCAAAAAATGATTTTGATGACAATTTTGGATTTCTTTTCATATGATTCATTTTAATAATGAGATGATATATCCAATCATTTATCGATGTTTACAACTTGAGTTGTATTTTATATGAAATAATTTTCTTGATTCTCATATGATTCACTCTTTTAAGGGAATATTCATCCAAACAAATCATGATTTATCCTAAAGAAGAGATTTTTTCCTTTCTATGAATCAAATGAATTTTGATTCTTTTATTTGATGAATTGAGATTTATAATGAGTCATGATTTTTCATACTTTGTTCTCCTATAATTTTTTTTATATTCACTAAAAAGGATACTTATCCTAATAAGCCATGATATGCTACTTGACAACTTGATAATTTATGACTTGAGTCTTATTATATATTATTCCCCTCTTATTCTTTCTTATTTACAATGGTAAAGAGGAAAAAGGAAATCACATACATTTCAAGAGATCGACAAATCTCTTTATTTCATTTTTAATCTCTTGAAAATGACTTTGTTAATTTGACAAATTGAACGAGTTGAAAATAATGATGAATGTTATGAAAATAAATGTTTGTATCATGTTTGATGATTTTACATTTTGAAATTATGCATGATAAGTTGAAATAATGATGGTTTAAAAATATTTATTCAAATGCATGAATTGACAATTTGTTTGTCAAATAAATCATGATTTTTCTTGTGAATTCTTGGAATTATAACATGAGATTTTTTTTCAATCAAGATCATTTACTATGATTCTTCTTTTCACTATTTGGTTCACAACTTGTATTCATGAAGTATATATCTCATCACCTAATTAATTTTTCTTGATATTCTTCATATGATGATATGAAATTATGCATGAAATACTCATGATATTATATTGATGCATACAAATGAGAAGTTAATATCATGCATGAGAGAAATGATGAATGTTTGTTATCATGATCAAAATGTTGATTTAATGAATGAAGTGATAAATGCTTAAAAATTTTAATGTCTTAGTATCATGAATATTATGCCCACAATGATGTATCATGAATACTTGAGTATCATGTATGATATGCTCATAGTAATGATTGATTTATTTTTGGTATCATGCATGAAGTAAGAATGAAATATAATATTTTGAAATTGTGCATGTTTTAATTTGAAACTATAATGATGCACAAACATATTGAATTAAGAATGATACTTTATCTTTGTCATGGTTTGATAATGACAAAGGGGGAGATAAATTTACTAGCTTACAAATTACAAGGATAAAAACTTGCTAGGAAGAAAAATTGCTAGCTTGCACTTCTCAGAAGAGAATAAGGAACTTGCTATCTTGAACATCACCAAGAATTGCTAGCTTGCAATCTCAAAAGAAGCAAAAGTGTTATCTCAAGAAGCATAACTTGCTAACCTACAAAGGAAGTAAAAAATTGGACTTCTCAAAAGAGAAGAAAGAAAATTACTAGCTAGCATGATGATAAAACTTGATATTAAGTTTATAATGTAATGATTTGAAATTATATATCAAAAACTTAATAGTTGCACTTCTCCTTTTTATTGGTGACAAAGGGGGAGAAGATATGATGATATCAGAATCATACATAGTAGGATGTAATATACTTTTATATTTTGATACCATGATGATTTGAAATATTTATGATAATGCATGTAAAACTTATTATAATGATGCATGCAATACAATGATATATAATGTGTTGTATATATTCATGATGAAATATTGCTTTGACTTGAATTCAAGGTTCTATCAATATGGCATATTGATAGGGGGAGTTAAGGTTAACTCTGTCATCAATTGGTTGTCATCATAAAAAAGTCATCATAAAAAAGGGGGAGATTGTTGAATCTCGAATTTTGATGATGAAACCAATTGATGGTGTTTATTTGATCTACATCTTGAGTGATGCAGGAAGCTTCGATCAGGGAGAGACAATTAAAATCAAGAAGAATCATTTTCGGCCGGAGTGGAACATATCAAAAGATTGGACGTCAAGCCGGAGGATCGATCGATATATCAACAGAAGGCTTTGGACCATGGGTTCGGGCATCGGGCCAAGAAGAGCGAAAATTGTGCTAAGGAAATCGGAGTTGCGGAGGTCAACAAGCCGATTGGGCAATAGGTCGTAAGAGAGGATGATGCGTCGAATAATTGAACGAAGCATCAATGAACCAATGACATGTTGGACAATATTTGATTCAAGCTTTGTAATAATTGTCTAGATTGAAGTAGGTTTTAGGTGTAATTGGGTTGGAATTGGGCCAACTCAATTAGGGGCCAATTGGGCCCAAGTTTGGGCTATGTTGGGCAAAGTGAAAGGCTTAAATAGTGACCCAACAAATGGAACCATCGGTAGCACAATCTCCGAGATTGTGTCAGGCAGTGATACCACCCAGACTTAGTTTTCGAGATTATCAGACAGTGGCACCGCTAGTCTGGGTGATGGTACCACTCAGTGTCAATGCTGCAGACGATGGTATCACCTAGCACAGGTGGTGGTACCGCCAGTACCCCTAAAACTAAGGATGAGACACTTTTAGGCTCCAAGTTTGAATCCACTTGAGGCTTATAAATACCCCTCTCATCCCTTGTTAATATACACAAGAATTAAGAGCAAAAAAGAAGAAAAACGCTGTTGTAATCTTGTGAGAACTCCTCTAAAAGCTCTAAGTGTTAGTGTAGTTTAAGAGATGAGTAAGTGGGGGTATAAAGGTTCTCTCCTGACCTATGAAAAGGAGAAAAGAGATGTAAAAGGGTAGTTGATATTTGCCTATTGAAGGAAGATCAGTAATGGAAGCTGGTAGCCTCGAGTAAAGAGGAATTGGAAGTGGATATAGGTCACGACGATTGAACCACTATAAAAATCTGGTTTGCATTCCTATTTTGCTCTTTACTTTAATTGCAAACTGAATTATTACTTTCACTACCTTACTAATACGCTTTCAAGTTAACATCTTTCCAAAATGGTTTTTTATCATATGAAGATTTTTTACTCGACGAAATTTATCCGTTGCATTATCCGTTGCACTAATTCACCCCCCCCCCCTCTCCCTCTTAGTGCTGACTCGATCCTAACAAACTAAACAGACCGGTGTGCTATATATCCATCCTTATGATGGAGGCAGCTAGTCTCATAGCTGGTTATGCAGGGATAATAGGGATATAATGTAGATGCTTATTGGATAATGAGTTCATTGAATGGTTTGCTTGTGGAATACTAGTTGGTTAATAAGACCTCATCGTTAGACAATAATTCCATAGTCTCAATTGTGTGTTTGGTCTTTAGACTTAAGATACCAAGGATGCCCTATTGAATCTCAGATTTTGATGATGAAATCAATTGATAAAGTTATGATCTAATGAGTATTTAAATTGAGTGACGCAAGAGAAACTTTGATCATGGACTTGAATAATTGAAGTAGAATCAGACATTGGGTCGGAGAGCATCATGTCAAAGATTGGACGTTGAGCTAGAGGATTGGTCGACATGTTAGAGGATGAACTTCGTGCCATGAGTTCAGACATCAAGTCGGAAGGATCGGGCATTACACTAAAGAGATCAGATGTTGTGAGAGGTCAACATGCCGATTGATTGGGCAATATATCGAAAGAAAGAACGATGCGTCGAAGTAGTTTAGAGTCTAATTGGGTTGATTTTAGGTATAACTATGCCAACTTAATTAGGAGTCCATTGGGCTTTAATCAAGGCTGAATTGGGTCTATTGGACAGTCAATTCAGTGACCTAAAGTTGAGCCAAGCGGTGGCACCACTAGGCTAGGAGGTAGAACCGCTTGTGAGCTAGAAAGTACAAAATGTACTTTTCTGAAAAACCCAGAGGTGGTACCGCCTAGTATTAGATAGAGGTACTACCCAAACTAGCGGTGATATCGCTAGGATAGTCTTTCAGACTATGCTAGACAGTGGTACCACCTAATGTAGGCGGTGGTACCACCAATACCCAAACACCTAGGGGTTTGAATTTTTGACATTATTTTTGGCTATTTGGGGCCTATAAATATCCAACTCATTCTTGCTTGATGCAAAAAAAAAAAAAAAAAGAATTCTTGAGGATAGAAGTGTTGTAAACTCTCTTAAAGTATTGAGTCTCTTTCTCCCTAAGTTTAGAAGTCTTTCTAAGGGAGGAGTGAGGTCTTGTTGTAAAAGAGAGATATAAAGGTTCTCTCCTAAGCTTGTGAAAATGAGAAAGGGTTGTAATAAGGGTAGTTAATCTTCGCCCATTGAAAAGAAGATTAGTAGTGCAAGTTAGTGGCCTCCATGGAGGAGAAATCAGGAGTGGACATAGCTCGGGATGATCAAACCACTATAAATCGATTTGCATTTTTCTTTATGCTTTTCATTCCTATTAGTAACTGATTTACTTGCTCACTATTCACACTTACATTTTAAGTTAAACGTATTTTCGATACGGGTTTCATCAAACAAAAGTTTTCAAAGTGGAGTTTTTTAAAACTGAGTGTCCAAAACTAAAGGATATAATATTTTGCTATGAATGCAAAAAAGCAGAGCACTTCAAAACTTAGTGTTCACAACTAAAGAAGCTGCTAAAGAATGAGAAAGCTATAACATCCCTCGTTTCTAAATTTTCGTATAAGTTTCTAATTGTAAAGTAAGTATCCATTTTGAATTCTATAGAAAAGCCTAAATATAAATCTAAGAACCTATTTATAAAATCTGGGGACCTATTTGAAAAAAACTGAGGACCAATTTGTAAACCCTGAAGACATAATCATAAATATAAATAATACAAGGACTAAACTACAAAATACACAAAAAAATAAATTTCACCTCCTAAGCCTTTCTGCTTTCATTCCTAAAGAACCTAAGAAGGCAGCTTGCATTGGAAAAGAGAGAAAGAAGAAGAAAAAAAAACGTGAGAAATTTGGGCTTTGGGGTTTTTTACTCAAATCTTCTCTTTTGGATCAAAATCTTTGAAAGACAAGTATTCGGATCTTTTCTCCTACAAGTATTTTAATCCTTTTCTATTGTAATTCTATTTATACTTTTGTCTTGAATATGAATAATTTGAATTGTTCTATTTATATTTAGACATAACGATTTGAATATGAAAAACTTCTAGGATTCTAACTCTTATACATTGTTATAACTATAACCTTCTACATTGACTCTAATTTGGGCAAACTAAATTCATTTGAAAATAGACTCATAGATCTTTCTTTTGATACCTAGATTAAAATATTTAGAGTCCAAATGCCTACTCAAATATCTAATAAAGCTAACCCTATGAATTCTATAAAATAGAGATTTTATTCTCTGACCTTTGGTTACTAAATTATTTGTAACTCTCTGTTGAAAAGTTTGATTTGTATGAAACTTATTTTATTTGAAAGTAAATTGAAATATCTTTCCAATGATATAATTTTTTAGTAATTTGGAGCACAATTGATAGTTTAAATTATTTGTTCAATGTACCTCTCAAATTATGTCAAAATCATGCTTTGGATGATTTTGCCTATTCTTATTTCATCTCTTTAGAGATTGAATTCATCTAACATTCTAGCTTCCATTGAGCTATATGTGATCGCATGAAAATACTTGTACATTCTTCCTTTTATTTCCTTTTAAACTTGAATGTATTTGTGAAAGATTATGTTTGCATCGTATTGATTCCTAAATACATATGTATGTTTCATTGTTCCGCATGTACTTCCGATATTATCAATTTTATTATTCACACTATCCTTTTATACTCTAGTGTTAGTGGGATAATTTGGACCTTTATCAAAAATGATAAAGGGATTACTTGGACCTTTGACAAAAATGGTAAAGGGATTATCTAGATCTTTGCCAGAAATTGTAAAGGTTATGTGCTTAGAGCCCGTGATGCTCTAGATTATGTTTAGGATCTCATTTCACCTTCTATGTATTTGATATGATATCCAGAGTTTTGGTTATATACTTCTATGTGTGCTTTAGATAAGAATGAAATAAATACAACGTCAAATATGATGTTTGAGCTTCTGTTTCGTATTTATTATTTTGATACACTCTAAAATATTTTATATACATTTGATTTACTCTGAAACATTTCATACTCCATTGATAAGCTCTAAAATATTTCATATACTATTGATATACTCTGAAATATTTCATACGCCATTAATGTGCCTCGAAATATTTCTTATGACATTGATATGCTTCAATTGCTCATTATTCCATTTGTTATAAAATAAATAGATTTTGATTGAAATGACATTTGTGATTTTGTATTTAATGTAATGACATCTATGAATTCTTGTATCCCTACCTTTCATATTGATATCAGGTTTGTTTGAAAACTAACCTCTTTTATCATTGATATGTTTGTCACTTGCTGAGCTTTTTAGCTCACTCCATTGTTATATAAATCTTTCAGGTTAACTTGTCACTTACTAAAAGGTTAGCATTATGCTGAAGCAATGGAGAGCTATTCAGAATTATGGGCAAGTCTTGTTGATTGATATATTGTGGTTATACATTTTGTATGTAATGAAAACGTTATCGACAGGATTGAATTGATATATCATATAAAGGTGTTAAAAGACCTTTCTCGTTTGGAATTTCATAATGTTAAGTTTAGTTTACGATGATATGAACTTGTGATAAATGGTTGGAGTTCTGATTATATAAATTATTTACCTTATAGATTTATAAGTGTTGTTAATGTTTTGTTAAGTTGGCTTGGGTTTCCATAAATATGAATTATCAAGTAATGTGTTATATGATTATAAACAGCATAGGTTTCTTGGTTGTAAATTTGATTGAATATTTCTCAGTGTTCTCAAATATTACTTTGTATCTTGGATTGGTTTGTTGAGAAAATCATAATATTATCGATTTGAGACAAGGTCACACCTCTTGAATATAGTAATTCGAGGGGGCATGACAAAAGCATGCAAGGTGACTTGAGGCAAATCAAATGCATCAGAAGATGAAGAGCAAACTAATAAAGATGAACTGGCGAACTACGCATTGATTGCCTTCAGCAATGAGGTATATGACTCAACTGAAATGTCTTTACCTTATAATGAATTACTTGATGCACCTCATGAATTTTATAATGAGTTTAAAATAGTTGGTAAGAAATATAAATTGCTAAAAAGGAATCATGTATCTCTCTTTAATGAATTTGATAAATTAAAAAATGAGTATGATAAATGCTTGTTAACACCTTACACTAAATATGAAGAATTAGAGTGATTCAAAAAGAAAAATATGCTATTACAATAGATATTAAAAAAAATATAATATTGGTAACAAATCATTAAACATGATTCTTGCTGGTAAAGGTCATGTACATAGAAAGGAAGTAGCTGGCATCGTTACTAGTAACACTCAACAAAAGCCAACTACATTTATTAAAGGACTTACATTACATGTTCCCCCTAACGTTAAGTGTAATTTTTATGGTAGATGTAGTGATTATGCTTATAAATATTTATTTAAAAAATATAACTCGTATAAATTAGTTTGGGTTCCTAAAGGAACTATAAATGATTTAATATTAAAAGTTAAGATAGGTAGATCTAACCATGAGGGATCCAAAGTTAAATGAGTATCTAAAACAAACTTACATTTCTTGTAGATATGTCTACAATAAAAAACTAAGAGCAAAAGATAATATCTTGATAAATGGATGCTCAAGGCATATGACCGAAGATCCAACACATTTCTCAAAGCTAACTAACTGAAATAACAATAATAAAGAAAAGATCAATGAAATAAAAATTATTAGTAATAAATTAAATCTATTGATTAAATATGTTTTGTTAGTAGATGGTTTAAAACATTATTTACTAAACATTAGTCAATTGTGTAATAAGTGATATAAAATTAAATTTGAATCTAATGCTTGCATCATAGAGAAACCATATAAAAATCTTTAATCGCTTTCAGGAGCAATAATATGTAAACTATTGATTTTAATGATTTTTATAATAAAATTATTTTTTAATTTTAAACGATGATGCATGGTTTTGACATAGAATACTACGACATACTAGTATGAAATTAATCACATAAATTGAAACCAAAAGATGAATATTTTTTTTTTATTTCTCCATCTTTAAAGTTTATCGAGTTTTCAATAAGAGATCCTTAGTCATCATAGAGATCCTTAGTGATCAATCTATTTATGTTTTTTTATATGAATCTTTTGAACTAAGAAAATAATTTTTATGATGATTTTAAATTTTATAATTTGATTTCTTCTCTCCAAAGCAACTTAGATACATCTACTTCTAAAGAATCCTTACCTAAGGAATGGAAGTATGTATATTTACATCCTAAGGAGCTGATCATTGGAGATACATCAAAAGGTGTTCAAACTCACTCTTTATTGAAAAATATTTATTCAAATGTATGAATCAAGAATTTTTGCTATTTATTCTTGTATGATTATTGCTTTTTATTAAAGAGAATATTTATCCAAACGAATCATAATCTTTCTTTTGATTTCTCGATATTTATAACTTGAGATTTGTTCTAAATAAATTAAGATCTTTTAATATTTGATTTCCTAATATTTATTTTTACTATTTACTAAAGAGGAGATTTATCAAAATGAATTATGATCTTTCGGTATTCATATCTTGAGATTTATTTACTTCTTTATTTATGACTTGTATACCCCATCATCAAATCGATCTCTCATGATTTTTTATATTAATATCTTCCATGTTATGATTTGAACATTGATGTAAATTTTGCACCATTGTATCCTTCCCTTCTTTTCAATAATGACAAAGGGGAGAAAGAGAAGTGCTAACATGCACATCTCAAGAGAAGCAAAAACTTACTAACTTGCATATCTTAAAGAGAAGTAAAAACTTACTAGCTTGCACATTTCAAGAGAAGCAAAAACTTGCTAGCTTGCACATCTCAAGAGAAGCAAAAACTTGCTAACTTTCACATCTCAAAGAGAAGCAAAAACTTGCTAGCTTACATACTTTAAAGAGAAGTAATAAACTTATACTTTTCTCATTTTTGTTGATGACAAAGGGGGAGAAGTTATGATGATTAAAAATTTTGATGTTTTAAAATTATGCATATAATACTCATGATTTTATGATGATGATGTATACAATGATATGCATATGAAGTAATTATATTTTAACAATGATGTGTTGCATATGACCTTTGCAAAGAAAATTATTAAAATTGTTTTGACTTAAATTTAAAAATATTATGATTAGAAGGTTATTATTTTATGAATTCAAAGTTTATTTTTATGGCTTATAGACAAAAGGAGTTTAGTTAAAACTCCATCATCAATTGGTTATCATAAAAAAAAAAAGAGGGAGATTGTTGAATCTCGGATTTTCATATTGAAAAAAATTGATGAAGTTATGAACTAATAATCATTTAAGTTGAGTAATGCAGGAGAAACTTTGATCATGGACTTGAATCATTGAAGTAGAATCAGATGTTGGGCTGGAAAGCATCATTTCTGAGATTAAACATCGAGCCATAGGATTGGTCGATATGCTAGAGAATGGAATTTGTGCAATGAGTTTGGGCATCGGGTCAAAAGGATTGGGCATTGTGCCAAAGAGATTGGATGTTGTAGGTGTTGAATCTCGGATTTTGATGATGACGTCAATTGTCATTTGTTATTTAATCCATATGTTGAGATAAGTGTATAGGATTAACTACAATAAAAGTAAGACATGCAGCAGGAGTTGTGCCAGAGTCAAGATAATGATCACGGTGGGAGTTCGAGAGTTCGACGGAAGTCCGGACGGTCGTCGAAGGTTCTACGGGAACAAATCCGAGAAGTCCAGGAGCTTGCCAAAAGAAGCTCGTTGGAACTCACGAAGTGGATCGTCGCAAGTCCAGGAGTTTACTGGAAGTCCGCAGGAGCATCACCGAGGGTTCATCAGATGATCGACGGAAGTTCACCGGAAGCTCGTCGGAAGAAGCGATTGACGCACTGGAGCAAGTTGTAGTAAATGTCTTAAGAAAAATCATAGTTAGCATGATGATTAAGTTAGAAATGGGAGGTGATCCCATTAACTTAATCTTGGGGCAATTGGGCCCTTAACAGACCCAAATTGGGCCGAATGGATCAGCCCATTCGGACCTAGATTTCTTGGCTAGAGGTGGCACCGCCTGGGTTGGCGGTGGCACCACCCAGGGCTCAGTCTCTGAGCTCTAGCTGGGCGGTGCAACTACCTTTGATAGAGGTGCAACCGCCTGAGCTCGGTCTCCGAGCTCTGGTTGGCGGTGCAACTGCCCCAGTCAAGCGGTGGCACCGCCTGAGCTCGGTCTCCGAGCTCTGGCAGGAGGTGCAACCGCCCCTGACAAGAGGTGGCACCGCCTAGAGGCTCAGTCTTCGAGCTTTGCCAAGCGGTGCAACCGCCCCAGTCAGACGGTGCAACCGCCAGACCCCAGAATTTCGGGAATTGCAGTTTTGAGCTCGGAATTCAAACTGGGTTGGGGCCTATAAATACCCCACCCTTTCAGCAATGATAGTATAACCAAAAACCACCAAAATCCTGATCTTACTCTGTGATTTTTAGAGCTCAAAAGTATTGTATGAGTTAGAAGTTCTCCTCCCTCTTTTCTTCCAAGTTATGATCTTTCAAGAGAGGAGAGAAAATTCTGTAAGGGTTGTCTCCTAAGCCCGTCAAAAGGAGTGAAACTATAAAAGGGTGGTTGGCCTTCGCCTATTGAAGGAAGGCCTTTAGTGGACATCGGTGACCTCGTCGGTGGAGGAAGCCAGAAGTGGATGTAGGTCAAGATTGACCAAACCAATCTAAAATTACGGTGCTCTCTGGTTTGCATTTACTTTGAGCAAATTATCTTTACTGCAAACCTCCTTAATAGCTTACTACCTTCTGTGCATTTACGATCATGTTTCAAAGTTCAGTATTTTCCGAATCGGCGTTTAGATGTAAATCAGTTTTATCGTACGAACATCATATTTCAGTTTACGCTTACATTCTAATTTCCATCATAACTGCAAACTGCCTTCATAGACTTGCTCTAACTGCATCCTGCTTGATCATAAGTTAAAGTGATTTACGAATCGGCTTTTCTACTGAAATCGCTCTTATCGTACGAACATAGTTTTAATGGTCGAAAGTTTTCCGCTGCACTAATTCACCCCCCCCCCCCCCCCTCTTAGTGCTCTTGATCATAATAATTGGTATCGGAGTGGGGTTAACTCTCAAATGGATTAAAACCCAAGAGAGATGACATACGCCGGAAACCAAGAGGGTCATTCTATTACATGTCCACCCATGTTCAATGGGATGGACTACACCTATTGGAAGACCCGAATGAGGATCTTCCTTATTTCAATGGATTTTGAACTTTAGAATCTTGTCGAAAATGGATTTTCGAAGTCTTCTCTTCCAATGATCGATTGGAATGAATTAGAGAAGAAGACTTTCGCTCTTAATGCAAAGGCTATGAATGCCTTATTTTGTGCGCTTGATAAAAATGAGTTTAATCGTGTTTCGGTTTGTGAAACCGTGTTTGACATTTGGCATACACTCGAAGTGACTCACGAAGGCACAAGTAGAGTGAAAGAATCAAAAATCAATCTTTTGATACACTCTTTCGAACTTTTTCGAATGAAATCGAGCAAGACTATTGGCGACATGTACACCCGTTTCACGGATGTCGTCAATGGTCTAAAAGGACTCGGCAAAAGTTTTTCAGATTTTGAGCTCGTAAATAAGATTCTAAGATCCCTTCCTAAGAGTTGGGACCCTAAAGTCACTGCTATTCAAGAGGCTAAAGATTAAACAACTTCCCTCTTGAAGAACTAATCGGGTCATTAATGACCTATGAAATGACATACAAGGCTCATGAAGAGCAAGAAGACATCCTTCTAAAGAACAAGAAGGATATGGTACTTAGAACTTTAGATGACCACTTGAGAGAAAACTCAAGTGATGAGGACTGTGACGATGACTTGGCACTTCTAACAAGGAAATTCAAAAAATTCATTAAGAGAAACAAGTTTAAAAATGACACAAAAAATAAACTTGAACCCAAAAAAGACTAAGTTATTTGCTATGAGTGCAAAAAGCTGGGACATTACAAAAGTGATTGTCCCCAAGCCAAGAAGAGAATATCAAAGAAGAAGGCGCTCAAAGCAATGTGGGATGACTCGAGTGCGTCCGAAGAAGAGGAATCCAACACCAAGCAAGTTGCTCTTTATGCCTTAATGGCCATCGGAGAGGAGGTAACAAATTTAATTGATGCAGATTTATCATTTGATAAGTTATTAAATGCCTTCCATGACTTATTTAATGAATGCAAGATTATTAGCAGAAAATATAAATTACTAAAAAAGGAGCATGATAGTCTTACTTGTAATTTCGACAAGTTAAAAACTGAATATCATGATAGTTTAGGTTCTTGTATAAAATGCCATGATCTAGAAACTATTCAAAAGGAAAACTTGCTACTTAAGGACACCTTGAAGAAATTCGAGGTTGGTAGCAAGTCTTTGAACATGATCCTTACAAATAAGGGTCACGTTCCCAAAAGAAGTGGAATTGGATTTGTGAGAAATCCTCACCAAAATCCAACCACCTTCATAAAAGGCCCCATCCTACATGTTCGACATCAAAGCAAATGCAACTTTTATTGCAAACATGGACACAAAACGCATTATTGTCCATTCAAGAAAATTAGTCTGAACAAATTAATTTGGGTTCCTAAAGGAACCATAATAAACTCTATGCAACATGACAAACAATGTATATTAGTTTTTGAGGCACCCAAAAGTAAATGAGCACCTAAAAATTATCCTGTCTTGTAGAAACGTAAATCATCCCAAGCTAGGAGAGACATCCGATTGTATAGTCTTGTCCGATTGCATGAAAGTGTTAAATTAAATTTTCAGTTCCAATCGGATTTCATGAATACATTATTCTCTTTCGGACTTTATAAACATATGTCACATATAGTTTGATTCACATCATTGATTTTTGACAAATAGAATCATCTAGCAAATGCATATCTTTTAGACTTATCATGTGAAAAATATTCTCTTTGACAAATAGATTTGATGATTTCTTCTTATAAAAGGAAGATATTTTTATGTGCAAGGATTTGATTCACATAAATATCCTGATCCTTGTAAAGCATGCCTTAATATCCTATCGATTTGAACTACACAAATGGCTTTCCTCCTTCATACAAAAAGATAATAACAAATAAAAAGGAATAAGTTTTGACTCTATAATCTTCATGTCATGTTTTTCTTGAGATGTTTGTATAATTTATATCCTATCACTCTATATAGATAAATGACATGAACCTACTTATGGCATCCGACGTATATTTAAAAGTTGTTTATATCGTTCTCCTTTTTGTTGATGACAAAGGGGGAGAAATATATGAATTGATGCTATAAATGTCATATTATGTTGAAAGAAGCAGATATATGAGTATTGATGCTATGATTATGCCATGCTTGCATCATCAAAAATATATGAATTGATGATAACTATGATTGTCATATTTGCATTATGACATGTTTGCTACGATTGCTATATTTACATCATGTTAAGATATCAAGAACTTGCATCGTAATTTTACATGTTGATATCTTACCATGTGATGAAATGCTATGATTGCTAAAATACTTGAAATGTGTGCATCATGTTAAGATATCAAAATCTTACTTCAAAATTTTACATGTTGATATCTTACCATATGATTAATTGCTATCATTACCATCATTCACATTTGAAATAAGAAAATGGATGTCAAGCCTTGATTTCATATATCATTTTCAGATAGATACATCATGATGGGAATCATGATGGGAGAATGATAAGGTTAAATGATTTTAACTTATCAATATGTCTCTTGAATTCAAAGGCTTTGAATTCAAGAATGACTTATCTCAATTATGGCACATAGATAGGGGGAGTTAAGGTTAACTCCGTTATCAATTGATTGTTATCATCAAAAAGTGGGAGATTGTTGAATCTCGGATTTTGATGATGACGTCAATTGTCATTTGTTAACTAATCCATATGTTGAGATAAGTGTGCAGGATTAACTACGATAAAAGTAAGATATGTAGCAGGAGTTATGCCAGAGTCAAGACTATGATCACGGTGGGAGTTCGAGAGTTCGACGGAAGTCCGGACGGTCGTCGGAGGTTCTGCGGGAACAAATCCGAGAAGTCCAGGAGCTTGCCAAAAGAAGCTCGTCAGAACTCGCCAAGTGGATCGTCATAAGTCCAGGAGTTTGCCGGAAGTCCGCAGGAGCATCACTGAGGGTTCATCGGATGATCGACGGAAGTTCGCCGAAAGCTCGCCGGAAGAAGCGATTGACGCACCAGAGCAAGTTACAGTAAATGTCTTAAGAAAAATCGTAGTTAGCATGAGGATTAAGTTAGAAATGGGAGGTGATCCCATTAACTTAATCTTGGGCAATTGGGCCCTTAACAGACCTAAATTGGGCCGAATGGATCAGCCCATTCAGACCTAGATTTCTTGGCCAAAGGTGGCACTGCCTGGGTCGACGGTGGCACCGCCCAGGGCTTAGTCTCCGAGCTCTGGCTGGGCGGTGCAACCGCCCCAGTCAGGCGGTGGCACCACCTAAGCTCGGTCTCCGAGCTCTGGCAGGAGGTGCAACCACCCCTGACAGGAGGTGGCACCGCCTAGAGGCTCAGTTTTCGAGCTCTGCCAGGCGGTGCAACCACCCCAATCAGGCAATGCAACCGCCAGACCCCAGAATTCTGGGAATTGACAGTTTTGAGCTCGGAATTCAAACTAGGTTGGGGCCTATAAATACCCCACCCTTTTAGCAATGATAGTGTAACCAAAAACCACCAAAATCCTGATCTTACTCTATGATTTTTAGAGCTCAAAAGTGTTGTATGAGTTAGAAGTTCTCCTCCCTCTTTTCTTCCAAGTTCTGATCTTTCAAGAGAGGAGAGAAAATTCTGTAAGGGTTGTCTCCTAAGCCTGTCAAAAGGAGTGAAACTATAAAAGGGTGGTTGACCTTCGCCTATTGAAGGAAGGCCTCTAGTGGACATCTGTGACCTCATCGTTGGAGGAAGCCAAAAGTGGATGTAGGTCAAGATTAACTGAACCACTCTAAAATTACGGTGCTCTCTGGTTTGCATTTACTTTGAGCATATTATCTTTACTACAAACCTCCTAAATAGCTTACTGCCTTATGCGCATTTACGATCGTGTTTCAAAGTTCAGTATTTTTCGAATCGGCGTTTAGATGTAAATCAGTTTTATCGTACGAACATCATATTTCAGTTTACGCTTACATTCTAATTTCCATCATAATTGCAAACTGCCTTCATAGACTTGCTTTAACTGCATCCTGCTTGATCACAAGTTAAAGTGATTTACGAATCGGCTTTTCTACTGAAATCGCTCTTATCGTACCAACGCAGTTTTAATTATCGAAAGTTTTCCACTGCACTAATTCACTCCCCCCTCTTAGTGCTCTTGATCCTAACAACGGGAGGTCAACATATCGATGGATCGGGCAATATGCCAAATGAGAGAATGATGCACTGAAGGTTCGAATGAAGTGCTAGATGAATAAATAATATGTCGGACAATGTAGGCTTTATATGATTGTAATTGTTGATCCTTGGTCGAAGTATATTAAAGTCTAACTAGGTTAGTTTTGGGTATAACTATGCCAACTTAATTAGGAGCCCATTGGGCTTAAATCAGGGCTGAATTAGGTCTATTGGAAAGCTAATTCCGTGACTTGAAGTTAGGCCTCATGGTAATTCAATGACCTAAAGTTTGGCCTAGTGGTGGCACTACTGCTAGGCCAGGTGGTGGAACCGCTACGAAATGTATTTTTTCGAAAAATCTAACGATGGTATCGCTAGGGTCAATGGTGGTACCACCTAGTGTTAGGAGATAGTACCGTCAAAACATAGTCTTCTAAACTATGTTAGGTGGTGGTATCACCTAGATAGATGGTGGTACTATTAGTGCTTAGGGTGGTAGGTGATGGTACAATCGAGTGCAAGCGGTGGTACCGCTAATACCCTGAAAATATAGGGATTTAAATTTTTTTGCTCTATTTTTGAAGTCATTTGGGGCTTGTAAATATCTCACTCATTCTTACTTGATACATAAAAAAAGAAAAAAGAATCTTGGGGATAAAAGTATTGTAAACTCTCTTAAAGTGTTGAGTTTCTTCCCCCTTAAGTTTAGAAGTCTTTCTAAGGGATGAGTGAGGGTTTGTTATAAAAGAGAGGTATAAAGGTTCTCTTATGAGCCTGTGAAATAAAAAAAGGATTGTAACAAGGGTAGTTGATCTTCGTTCATTAAAAAGAATATCGGTAGTAAAAGCCAATGGTCTCGAGGGAAAAGGAATCAAGTGTTAACATAAATCGGGACGACTAAACCACTATAAATCAATTTATATTTTTTTTTATGTTTTTTATTCCTATTACTAACTGATTTACTTGCTCACTACTCTTACTCATATTTTAAATTAAACATATTTCTTATACTGGTTTCATTGAATGAAAGTTTTCAAACTAAAGTTTTTCAATTCACCGCCACTCCCCCTCCTTTAATGCCTTTATCATCCTAATATATCCTCTATGAGTACTTTACTCTTTGATAATGGACCTATCGGTCTAGAAGTTTTAGATCTTACACAATCGATCATCGGGAATGGTAGCTAACCTTACAAGGGCAATTGAGTGTCAATAGAGAATCATACACTCTAGGTATCATGAGAGGAATATCTCATGTACTGCAAATCCCTGACTAGGGTTAATCAGATCGTGATGAATCCGATAAGCATGAGATTCAAATTGAGAAATTAGTTCTTAAGGAGAATCCGATTAGAGTAAGACTCGAATAGATTTTTTATGGGTCTGACAACGCCATACCCAGTATACAATCTTTGGGATATTAGATGGATGAAGAATTATAGATACATAGTAATTGAGGGCAGATAGGTTCAATGGATTAGATCCCCTTATACCATCTAGGGATTGTAGCATAATGGCCTAGTATATCCATACTCGATAAATTGAATGGATTATTATAAAGATAATAATTTACTGAGTCAAAGGAGTTCTGATAGGTGCAATTCACAACTAGCTCGGTATTAAGCCTAGGGGGTTACATACATATGATAGATAACACGATGAATAGATAATCAGATATAGGATATCTAATAAGCCCCAGTTTTAATAAATCTTTGGGAGAGACCCAATAGAGCTTATGATGATTATTGGATGGGGTTCTAATATCTATTAAGCCAGAGGTTATTGGATGGAGATCCAATATTAAAAAAAAAAGGATTCATTAGGGTTAGATAAAAGATGCTCTTTATAAATAGTAGTTGGGACTAAAAGGGTTATAGGCTAGACCTATACTATCGCCATCTCCTTCATCTCCTCCCTGCCCTTTCCACCAGTCGACTACCCCCTCTATGGTGAAAGATGACAGTAAGATGGATCGATCTCTCTTTAGTTGCTAATGGTGTGGTGGTACAAGAACGCGAGGAAACTGATAAAGTGATAGAATGAAGAGTGAAATTGCAAAGGTAAAGAGAAAGCACATCTCAAATTAGTGTCATATAATGTCTATTTATACATAGCGAAAGAGAGGATTTTTCTCAACTGAGCAGCAAGATTTCCTCAGTTGAGAAAATCTCATCTACTATGCAGTTGAGGAAATCTCTCATCTACTATGTAGTTGAGGAAATCTCTCTGTTATCATGCCTCCGTAAGATTGAGCTCCTATCAAGGATATCGATCTTGGACCGATGCAACAAATATAGTTTGTGAGCTAGAGGCTTCATGAGTGAGTCTGCTAGTTGATCAGTTGTATGAATATGAGAGACACGAAGTTGACGTCTAACAACTTGATCTCGCACGAAGTGAAAGTCGATGGCAATATGTTTCATACGTGAGTGGAACACTAGATTGACACATAAGTAGGTAGCTCCAACATTGTCATAATATATTATATGAGTAAGGGTAAAGCTGACTTTGAGTTCCTTGAAGAGATTTATGACACAATTGAGTTGTTAGGACTCTAGCTTGGAGAGTCCTAATTGAGAGGGACATTCATGTAAAACTGTTAGGACTCTAGCTAGGAGAGTCCTAATTGAGAGGGACATTCTGTTAGGACTCTAGCTAGGAGAGTCCTAATTGAGAGGGGCATTCATGTAGGAGGTTTTTTCTTAGAGAAGAATTAGGAGTTGTAAGGAAATAGGAGTCTTGAGTAGGAGTCCTATTAGGAGTTGGTTAGAAGTAAGAGTCTTAAGTAGGAGTCCTATTAGGAGTTAGGGTTTAGAAGCCCTATAAATAGCCATGTATTCCTTCTCTTTTGATAGGCAATAGATGAATCTTTTCTGCAGCCTTTGAGCAACAACTTGGAGGGAGGAACCCCTATAGAGTTCCAAGGAGGCCGATCCCCTAAAGAGATCAACCCCAAGTTTAGAATCTGCAAGGGTTCTAACACCTAGTATCAGAGCAGCATTCTTGGTATCTCGCTGCCCTTCCACTGCCATTCATCAGCCCTCCACAACCGCCCAAAGCAATTCCCACAATTGCTTAAAAGATCGTCGCCGAATTCTGCCATCATCTCCACCACCGCGAATCATCCTTTGATCTCATCTCCCCGTGAATTGCAATAGGTTCTGGTTTCCTACGTTACTGCTGCTGCAATTTAGTTATCCTTATTCAAAAATTCAAAAAAAAAAAACTGTTCCTATATTGCTGCATAAACCTTTCGTCACAAAGTTTTCATCTCTACGACGAAAGATACATTGCAGAATTCCAACCGCATAGTACCATCTGTTTGATCTTACTACTATGCTTTTTCTATCCAAATTTCTATGAAATTTTTATGACATCTTTGGCACTTCCTAACAACAGATTTTCCTTTGGTTTTTTCAAAAAATTCTCAATATAAACCATTGATCTTTTATGTCAAATCTGCTATACTTGAAAATCTGCACTGTAAAATTTCAGCCGCATAGCACTGTTTGTTTGATCTTGATACTACATTGTTTCTATCCAAATCTCTACGAAATTTTTATGATAGCTTTGACACTTCCAAACAGTGGATTTTCCTTTGGTTTCATCAAAAAATTCTCAATATAAACCACTAATCTTTTACGTCCAATCTGCTATACCTAAAAATCTGTGCTGTAGAAAATTTCAGCCACATATTGTTGCCTTAACCCATCTATTTGCAATCTTTTTTGAATGAAATTTCTTATACACTTCATAGATCATCTTGGCTTCCATCTAAGATTGATCTATTAAGAAATTCATCTCTAAAATCGATTTTATGTTGCTGCAAATTTTCGTCGTAACCCGCTGAAATTTTTTGACGAGAATTCTGCAATCGCAACTTGCACCAATTTCCTTGCTGTTATACTTCCAAAATTTTCTTGATTAAATTAGATATCCTTGCTGTAATATAAACTGTGATGTTTCTATCAATTCCCTCCTCAATTCTCTCAAGTTTTTGGTGGAAATTACGTCGAGAAACCGTTGTTTCTTCGATGACAATTCTACTCTTACAAGACAGCACATACTTGCTGCAACTTCCACTGATTTCTATCAAACCTTTGCTACCATCTACCATAGATCCAAAACATTCATCCATAGCCCTAAAACTCCACTAAACCACACCCTCAAACTGCACCCAAAACAGCCACAAAAGAAGCCTAAATCGTAGCCTACATCCATCGATCCACCAATCCTTTCGACCATCACTTCTCTTAACTATACATGCCTTTAACCTGACAACAAAAGAGAGATCTTAACATCATAGATTTAGAGGCATATAATATGACATCTAAAGAGGCAATTAATGCTAAATTCGAAGCCTTGGAGGCGCGAATGGAGGATAAGATTCAGACGCTCATTACCGAACTCAGATTGGGCCGACCACTAAGCCCGAAAAAATCATATCACGGAGAGAGCTTTGCCCAATCGCACCAGGCTCGAAGAGATGAGTTCCAAGGGAGGGGAGGCTCTATAACTGAACCCAACTATCCATGCATGAGAGTGGACTTCCCTAGATGGGAAGAAGGAGACCCGATTGGTTGGATCTCGTACGTGGAGCGATATTTTCAATACCACAAAACCGCGGATGCATCTATGGTGAAAATTGTAGCTATACATCTTGAAGGGGATGCTATACAGTGGTTTGACTAGTTTGAACATACTTATGGAGTCCTTTCATGGCAATAATTCAAAGAAGGACTGCTGATCCGTTTAAGACCAACCGATTACGAGAATATTGATGGACAACTAGCAAAGATCCGACAAACTTCCACCATTCAGGAGTACCAAACCAGGTTTGAAAGGTTATCTAATCAAACTCATGATTGGTCTCAAAAACAACTATTGAGGACCTTCATTGAGGGCTTGAAGCTGGAGATCCGAGGAGAAGTTAAAGCGCAACAACCATATACGCTCATGACAGCCATCTCTTTCGCACGACATCAAGAGGAGCAATTGAACCTTGAAGCTCGGAGGACTAGGGTCGCTCCTCAACCAGTATTATTGAAGCCCTCAACCCCCCCTACTATTGACCAAGTCCCTACACCAAAAAGGTTAACAAGAGAAGAGCTTCAGGAGCGATATGCGAAGAGGTTATGTTGGCATTGTGACAAGCCGTGGAGCCGTGAGCATCGCTGTAGTAAAGGAGGACTTCTTATGATTGAACCGATAGAAGAAGAGGTCATTGAACATTCAGAAGAGAGCCTTGAACATGAAGAAAAAGATGCAGAAGAAGAGCCACAACCGACCGAAGTTACGGTACATACACTAGCTGGCTACTCAAACCCGCAAACGATGAAAGTTGGAGGCCTTCTCAAACAACAACCGATCATTGTTCTCATCGATACGGGCAGCACTAATAACTTCCTAAATAGTAAGGTTGCTGTCCATATGAACTTACCTATTGAGAATTGCAGTAGGTTTGTCGTTAAGGTCGCCAACGGACGGATTTTGAAGTGTGATCATAGGTGCCCGCAGGTGAAACTGTTGCTGCAGGACCAAGAGATAATTGCAGATTTCTTCCTCCTCCCTCTTGATGATCATGAGGCCATACTCAAAAATAAATGGTTGATGACATTAGGTGATATTTCTTAAAATTTTATGCAACTATTTATAAAATTTTACAGTAAGGAGAAACAGGTGATATTGCATGGGAAACGTGAAGGCGACGTAACGATGATTTGCACACAACAAATGGAGAAGGATTTGCATAAAGCATGCAGGGGCTTTTTGGTATAACTTGAGCAGCAAATTAAAAGAGAGCCAATAGAATTTGAAGTTCCAAACCTATTTCCTTTGCTTGCTGAATTTTCAGATATATTTGACGAGCCATACAACCTACCTCTTACTCGTCGGCATGATCATTGTATAATCATTTTTTCAGTCAAATCTCCAGCAAATACTCAGCCATATCGGTATCAACATCTCCAGAATGATGAAATAGAAAGGATTTTAAAAGAGATGCTTGAAATAGGAGTTATTCGGCCAAGTTGCAACCTCTACTTTTCACCGGTGCTACTTGTATACAAGAAGGACGGAACATAGCGAATAAGCGTTGATTACCGAGCTCTCAATGGCATAACCATCAAGAACAAATACCTTGTTCCAATAGCAGATGAATTGCTAGATGAAAGGGAGCAAAAATCCTCACAAAGCTGAACCTTCGATCCGGGTATTATCAAATACGAGTGTATGAAGAAGTCATACCGAAAATCGCCTTTCGAACACACAATGGCCACTACGAATTTTTACTTTCTTCAACAAAAGGTGAAATATCTTGGGCATATCATATCAGAGGAAGGTGTGACAGTGGACCCCTTCAAAATTGAAGCAATGCAAAACTGGCCTACCCCGAGGAACATAAAATTGTTACATGGCTTTTTGGGTTTAACAGGCTACTACCGTAAGTTCGTGAAAAACTATGGAAAGATCAGTGCACCACTTACTTCCTTACTGGAAAAAAATGTCTTCCAATGGTCGGACAGAGCCTCCACTGCCTTCGACAAACTTAAGGCAGCCATAACGACGACGCCGGTGCTAGCGCTACCAGATTTCAACCGACCCTTCATCATTAAGGCCGATGCATCTGGAGACAGAATAGGAGACGTTCTCATGCAAGATGGTCGACCACTCATATACATTAGCAAGACATTGTCTCCCCCCTATCAAAACATGTTAACATATGATAAGGAGATACTCGCCATTGTGCATGCAGCAACAAGGTGGAGATCGTACTTGATCTGGCGATACTTTCAAATCAAGACCGACCATAAAAGCCTAAAATATCTCTTGGAGCAGAAGATATCTTCCCCCGAGCAGCAAAAATGGGTAACAAAACTTCTTGGATTTGATTATGAAATAACTTACAAAAGGTGGAAAGAGAATGTTGTTGCAGATACGCTTTCGCAGCTACCTCAGCAAGCTAAATTTTCGGTCGTTTTACTTTCAACCAGCAACTTCCTTGAGGATATTAAGACGGAATGGCAGGAAGATTCGGAGACCAGTAAGATACAAAAAAAATTAGAGGAAGCACCAAGCTCCATAGCTCATTACAATCGGGACTCAAAAGAATTATGCTATAAGGGACGCATTGTGCTTGTGACAAATTCTACTTGCATCTTCAAGAGCAGATTTTGGACAAAGTTATTCCATATGTAGGGTACTAAATTGAAAAGGAGTATGACATATCACCCATAAATCAACAGCCAGACGGAAGTTTTAAATAGGTGCTTGGAGATAGCCCAAAGCCACCCACCAAATATGACTACCCAAAGAGAACTCCAGACCCAACCAAGTGCCATTATTGATCGACGGATCGTAACTCGACGATGAAGACCCACTAATGAAGTGCTAATACAGTGGGCGAACCTACCAATAGAAGATGCCACTTGGGAGAACTATAACGACTTGAAGATCAAATTCCCAGAATTCATGAATTATCAGCCTCGAGGACAAGGCCGATTTGAAGAGGGCGGGTCTGTTAGGACTCTAGTTTGGAGAGTCCTAATTGAGAGGGACATTCTGTTAGGACTCTAGCTAGGAGAGTCCTAATTGAGAGGGGCATTCATGTAGGAGGTTTTTTCTTAGAGAAGAATTAGGAGTTGTAAGGGAATAGGAGTCTTGAGTAGGAGTCCTATTAGGAGTTGGTTAGAAGTAAGAGTCTTAAGTAGGAGTCCTATTAGAAGTTAGGATTTAGAAGCCCTATAAATAGCTATGTATTCCTTCTCTTTTGATAGGCAATAGATGAATCTTTTCTGCAGCCTTTGAGCAGCAACTTGGAGGGAGGAACCCCTATAGAGTTCCAAGGAGGCCGATCCCCTAAAGAGATCAACCCCAAGTTTAGAATCTGCAAGGGTTCTAACATGAGTTCAGTAGCAGTGGTAGCGATGGCACAATATTCAGCTTCAGTTGTAGATTGGGCGACTGTCTTTTGCTTCTTAGAACTCCAATTGATTGGATTAGACCCAAGAAAGATGACATACCCTGAGGTGGAGGTGCGATCATTAAAGTTTCCCACCCAATCAGCATCAGCAAAGGCATGGAGATGAAGTGGAGTGTGTTTGTGGAGAAAGAGATCATGATTAAGGGTCCCTTTAAAATACTACAAAATTCATTTAACTGCAGACCAATGTATAGCAGAAGGCTGGTGTATGTATTGAGATAGTTTAGTAACTGCAAATGAGATATCTGGACGGGTGAGAGCCATGTACTTGGTGGTATTGAGTTGAGTATGTATGAGTGCTGCCATCACATATTTTGAGTGATGCACTAGTAGAGAGGAGTTGCAACCTCCTTTGCATCTTGCATATTTGTCTTTGATAATAAGTCTTGAATATACTTTATTTGTGATAGGAGGAGACCTAAGGATGTAAATGTTGCTTCCATTCCCAAAAAGTAGCTTAGGGTCCTAAATATTTGAGGGAGAATCGATCAGCCAATTGCTTTAAAAATGTCTGAATCTCCAAGGTATCATTGCCTATGACAATAATATCATCTACATACACTAGAAGATATATTATATTCCCATTTTGTTGTCGTAAGAATAAAGAGGTATCAGACTTAGAGTTGATGATGCCAGTTGATATAAAAAATGATCGAAGTTTAGTATATTAAGCTCTTGGAGCCTGACGGAGTCCATAAATGGTTTTTTGTAGTTTGCAAACATGTCTCGGATACTGATGATGAACGAAGCCAGGGGGTTGCTGCATAAAAACATCTTTAGTTAGAGTCCCTTGTAAAAATATATTATTAACGTCCAGTTGGCGTAAGTGCAAGCGCTTGGAGATGGCCAAACTTAGAATAAGCCGAATTATTATAGATTTAACTACAAGGCTGAAAGTCTCTATGAAGTCAACTCTAAGTCGTCGATGAAATCCTTTGGCAACTAAACAAGCTTTGTATCTAGCAACAGACCCGTATGAGTTCTACTTATTCGAATGACCCATTTATACACCCAATGATGTTTTGTGTAGGATGAAATAACACAAGAGTCCATGTAGAGTTATGGAGTAGGGCATGATATTCTTCACACATGGCTTTATGCCAGTGTGGAGATTTTTGAGCTTGAGTGATTATGGTAGGTTCACTGGTCTCAGGAGAGGATTGTATGAGAGCATGTAAGTCGAGAACCTAATGTGGTTTAAAGATACCACTTTTTGAGCGAGTTATTATTTGATATCTAGGAGTTGTAGGTTATGGTATTGGTATGGGTGGTGGAGAGGCATTGACATGGGTTGGCTTAGGCTGAGATACATCAGTGGCACTAGGTAAAGAAGGTTATTGTATTTCTGAGAATATGACACCAGTAATGGGTGATATTTGTGAAGGAAGAGGAGAAGTAATGGAGGGAGTGAGGAGCTGTTAAACAGGGAGAACAAAAGAGTGTGAATCTTGAGGAAAGAGATTGGATGGTGTGGGGAGAGGTTCGTTTGAGGGGATCGATGGTATACTCCAGTGATATATATTTTTTGGAATAGCTTGCATGGTAGGGGACTCATAGTTTTGAAATGGAAAAGCAGACTCCACAAAAATAACATGGTGGGAGACAAAGACTCTAAGTTTTATTATCGTAGCATCAAAAGGTATTATGTTCAAGAGAATATCCTATGAAAATCCAAGGCTTAGATCTTGGTGTGATCTTATGTAGTGTATAGGGACGTAGCTATGGATAACATAAACAACTAAATATTCTGAGTTTGTGAAGATTAGGAGATTTAAAAAATAGTTTTTTAAATGGTGATTGATATTGGAGGACTAGAGTGAGCATACGATTAATAAGGTAGATGATAGTTTGAAAAGCTGCAGACCAAAATGTGGCTGGCATGGAGGCTTGATGTAGAAGAGTGAGACTAGTTTCTATGATATGTCGATGTTTGCGTTCAACAGAGCCAACTAGTTGAGGAGTGTGTGGATGTGACTTAAGGTGTTGGATGTCATAGGTTGAGAGGTAGGATGTGAGGGCTTGATATTGTTAGAACCCTTGCATATTCTAAACTTGGGGTTGATCTCTTTAGGGGATCGGCCTCCTTGGAACTCTATAGGGGTTCCTCCCTCCAAGTTGCTGCTCAAAGGCTGCAGAAAAGATTCATCTATTGCTTAAGAAAAGAGAAGATTCATGGCTATTTATAGGGGTTCTAAACCCTAACTCCTAATAGGACTCCTATTTAAGACTCTTACTTCTAACCAACTCCTAATATGACTCATACTCAAGACTCATATTCCCTTACAACTCCTAATTCTTCTCTAAGAAAAAACCTCATAACAGAATGTCTCTTTCAATTAGGACTCTCCTAGTTAGAGTCCTAACAGAGTGTCCCTCTCAATTAGGACTCTCCTAGCTAGAGTCCTAACAGAATGTTCCTCTCAATTAGGACTCTCCTAGCTAGAGTCCTAACAGACCCGCCCTCTTCAAATCAGCCTTGTCCTCAAGGCTGAGATTCCATGAACTCATGGAACCGGGTCTTCAGCTCCTCATATGGTTCCCATGTGGCGTCTTCAAGTGGTAGATTATTCCAATGCACTAGTACTTCAGTAGAGGGATGTCGGCGATGCATCACGATCCTGCGATCGAGGATGGCCTGTGGTTGGGCTTGAATAACTCCATCCTCAGTTGTGTTGGGCAGTTGGATCTGGGGTGACTCGTGTTCTCCCAACTTGCGCTTTAGGCATGATACGTGGAAGACAGGGTGAATTTTGGCATCTTCAGGTAATTTAAGTCTGTATGCCACGGCTTCAATACGCTCTGTGATATGATACCCATAAAAACGTGGGGATAGCTTCATGGAGGCTCGAGTGTTGATAGAGAGTTGCTTGTATGGTTGTAGGCGAAGATAAACCTAATCTCCCACTGAAAATTCTCTTTCACTTCGTCGTGTGTCGGCTTGCTGCTTCATTCTGGCTTGAGCAGTAGAGAGATTATCTTTTAACAGTTGTAAGAGTTTGTCCCTATCAATCAATTCTTGGTCAACCTGATCTACCTTGGCCGAGCCAATTACATACTTTGGAATCACAGGTGCTGGTCGACCATACAATGCTTCATAAGGGGAACATTTTGTAGATGAATGATATGTAGTATTATACCACCATTCGGCCCAAGGAAGCCATTTTGCCCACTCTTTTGGTCGGTCGCTAGCGAAACACCGGAGGTACGTCTCTAAGCACCTATTTACCACCTCTGTTTGGCCGTCAGTTTGTGGATGATATGCTGTGCTCATCTTGAGTTTGGTGCCTTGTAACTGAAATAACTCGGTCCAAAATTTACTAGTGAAGATCCTGTCACGATCACTTACGATGGACCTTGGCATTCCATGCAGTTTAACAATATTTTCTATGAAAATCTGAGCAATACTAGCAGTAGTGTAGGGATTTCTCACAGCACAAAAATGAGCATATTTCGTAAGTCGATCAACCACCACGAGAATCGTGCTTTTACCTTTGGAAGATGGCAGCCCTTCAATGAAGTCCATAGAGATGTCAGTCCACACTGAGTCTGGTATGGGTAGTGGTTGTAGCTTCCCTGGATTTGCCACAGTTTCACCCTTGTGCTGTTGACATACAGCACATTGTGCCACATATTCAGCAATAATTTTTTTCATCCCTCTCCAATAAAAATTTTGCTTCACTCTTTTGTAGGTTCTTAGGAATCCAGAGTGCCCTACTGAAGGTATAGAGTGCATTTCATGCAAGATGATTGCGATGCAAGGTGAGTCAGGTATAAGCACAATGCGACCTTTGTAGCGTAAATCCCTCGAATCCCAGGTGTAGTGGGCTATTGCACTTGGATCCTCCTCCAATTTTTTTATGATCTTGCTGATCTCTGTATCCTTCTTCCATTCTTCCCTAATGTCCTCGAGGAGACCGGTGGTAGGAAGGGAGATGGCTAAAACCTTAGCTTGTTCAGGTAGCCGTGAGAGTGCATCTGCAACAACGTTTTCTTTCCCCTTTTTGTAAATAATTTCATAATTAAATCCAAGAAGTTTGGTTACCCATTTTTGCTGCTCAGGGGATGATATCTTTTGCTCCAAAAAGTACTTTAGGCTTTTATGGTCAGTTTTAATTTGAAATCGTCGGCCGATCAGGTAGGGTCTCCACCTCGTTACTGTGTGTACAATGGCAAGCATCTCCTTATCATATACTGACATATTTTGATGGGAGGGAGATAATGCCTTGCTATTGTATGCGAGTGGTCGACCATTTTGCATGAGAACGGCTCCAATTCCGACTCCAGATGCGTCGTCCTCAATGATAAAGGGTCTATTGAAATCTAGTAGCGCAAGCACCGGCGTCGTTGTCATGGCTGCTTTAAGTTTGTCGAAGGCAGCAGAGGCTTTGTCCGACCATTGGAAAGCATCTTTTTTCAGTAAAGAAGTGAGTGGTGCACTGATCTTCCCATAGTCCTTAACAAATTTTCGGTAGTAGCCCGTTAGTCCAAGGAACCCCCACAGTAATTTCACGTTTGTAGGTTTCGGCCAGCCTTGCATTGCCTCAATTTTTGTTGGGTCTACCGCCACTCCTTCTTTTGATATTATATGCCCAAGGTACTCTACTTTTTTCTGGAGAAAGCTGCACTTTGGTTGCTTAACAAAAAGAGTATTCTCCCGAAGAGTCGTCAAAACAATCCGTAAATGCTGAAAGTGAGTCTCAAGAGAAGGGCTGTAAACGAGAATATCATCGAAAAATACCAGCACAAATTTACGAAGAAAGCTCCGAAATATATCATTCATGAGACTTTGAAAGGTTGAAGGAGCATTAGTGAGTCCAAAAGGCATTACCAAGAATTCATAATGGCCATCATGTGTGCGAAATGCAGTTTTTGGAATGTCATCGTTACATACCCGAATTTGGTGGTAACCGGATCGGAGGTCCAACTTCGTGAAGACTTGAGCTCCTTTCAATTCATCAAGAAGTTCATCCACCACTGGTATTGGGTATTTGTCCTTGACGGTGATGCCATTTAAAGCTCGGTAGTCGATGCACATCCGTCAAGTTCCGTCCTTCTTGCGTACAAGTAGCACCGGTGAGGAATAGGGGCTGCAACTTGGTCGAATCACCTCTGTTTCAAGCATCTCCTTTACGATCTTTTCAATTTCATCTTTCTGGAGGTGAGGATATCGGTATGGTCGAGTGTTCGCTGGTGGCTTGCCCGGAAGGATTGGAATTCGATGGTCATGTTGCCGAGAAGGAGGAAGACCGCGCGGTTCGGCAAATATGTCGGCAAATTCAGTAAGCAATTGGGCAAGATTTTGATCTTCAAATTCTATTTTCTTCCCCTCTGGTTGCTGCTGGAGGTGCATCAAAAAGGCACCATTTACCTTGTGTAAAACTTTCTCCATTCGTTGGGTCGAAACAGTGGTAACGTTGCTTCCGCGCTTCCCGCGTAGGATGATCTGTTTGCCCTTACAGTAGAATTTCATAATTAATTTAGAAAAGTTCCAAGAGACATCACCTAGTGTAGTCAGCCATTCTATACTAAGCACTGCCTCATAGTCATCGATTGGTAGGAGGAAGAAATCGGTGATAATTTCTTGGTCTTGCAGTAATAGTTTCACCTACGGGCATCTTTGGTCGCACTTTAGGATTCTACCATCGGCAACCTTTACATCAAACTTGCTGCAACTTTCAATATGCAGTGCCATCCGAGTAGCAACCTTACTATTTAGGAAGTTATTAGTGCTACCCGTGTCAATGAGAACAGTGATCGGCTGTTGTTTGAGAAGGCCTCCAACTTTCATCGTTTGCGGATTTGAATAGCCGGCTAGTGCGTGTACCGTAATGTCGGTCGGCTGTGGCTCTTCTTCCATATCTTCTTCTTCATGTTCAAGGCTCTCTTCTAGATGTTCAATGACCTCTTCTTCTATGGGTTCAATCATAAGAAGTCTACCTTTTTTACAGCGATGCTCGCGGCTCCACGGCTCGTCGCAATGCCAACATAACCCCTTCGCAGATCGCTCCCGAAGTTCTTCTCTTGTTAACCTTTTCGGTGCAGGGACTCGGTTGATAGTAGGGGGGGCTGAGGGCTTTAGTATTGTAGGTCGTGGAGTGATCCTTGTCCTCCGGGCTTCATGGTTCAATCTCTCCTCTTGAAGTCGTGCGAAAGAGATGGCTGCCATAAGCGTGTATGGTTGTCGCGCCTTAACTTCTCCCCGGATCTCCGGCTTTAAGCCCTCAATAAAAGTCCCCAATAACTGTTTTTTAGACCAATCACGAGTTTGATTAGATAATCTTTCAAACCTGGTTTGGTACTCCTGAATGGTGGAGGTTTGTCGGATCTTTGCTAGTTGTCCGTCAATGTTCTCGTAATAAGTTGGTCCGAAGTGGATCAGTAGTCCTTCTTTGAATTGTCGCCATTAAAGGGCTCCATAAGTGTGTTCAAACCAGTCAAACCATTGTATGGCATCCCCTTCAAGATGTATAGCTGCAATTTCCACCATGGATGCATCCGCAGTTTTATGGTACCGAAAATATCGCTCAGCGCACGAGATCCAACCAATTGGGTCTCCTTCTTCCCATCTAGGGAAGTCCACTCTCATGCGCGAATAGTTGGGGTCGGTCATAGAGCCTCCCCTCTCTTGGAAGTCATCTCTTTGGGCATGATGTGATTGGTTAGAGCTCTCTCCTTGATGTGATTTCTTCGGGCTTGGTGGTCGGCCCAAACTGAATTCGGTAAGGAGAATCCGAATCTTATCCTCCATTCGTGCCTCAAAGGCTTCAAATTTAGCATTGATTGCCTCCTCAGATGCCATAGTATATGACTCCAAATCTGTGATGTTAAGATCTCTCTTTTGTTGACGAGTTAAAGGCATGTATAGGTTTGATTGAAATCAGTGAAAGTTTGCTACAGAATTGTGTTGTCTTGTAAGAGCAGAATTATCGTCGAAGAAACATCGGTTTCTCGACGAAATCTCCACAAAAAATTTGAGAGATTTGAGGAGAGAGTTGACAGCAATATCTCAGTTTATATGATAGCAAGGATGTCCATCAAGAAAATTTCGACAGTAACAGCAAGAAAATTGGTGTAAGTTGCGATAGCAGAATTCTCGTCGAAAAATTTCAGCAACTTACAATGAAAATTTGCAGCAATATAGGAACGATTTTTTTTTTTTTTGGATTTTCGGATAGGGATAAATAAATTGTAGCAGCAGTAAGGTAGGAAACCAGAACCTGTTGCAATTCACGGGGAGATCAAAGGTTGATCTGCGGTGGTGGAGATGATGGTGGAATTCGGCGATGATCTTTTAAGCAATTGTGGGAATTACTTTGGATGGTTGTGGAGGGTTGATGGATGGCTGTGGAAGGGCAGCGAGACGCCAAGAACGCTGCTCTGATACCAGGTGTTAGAACCCTTGCAGATTCTAAACTTGGGGTTGATCTCTTTAGGGGATCGGCCTCCTTGGAACTCTATAGGGGTTCCTCCCTCCAAGTTGCTGCTCAAAGGCTGCAGAAAAGATTCATCTATTGCTTAAGAAAAGAGAAGGAATACATGGCTATTTATAGGGGTTCTAAACCCTAACTCCTAATAGGACTCCTATTTAAGACTCTTACTTCTAACCAACTCCTAATATGACTCATACTCAAGACTCCTGTTCCCTTACAACTCCTAATTCTTCTCTAAGAAAAAACCTCCTAACAGAATGTCCCTTTCAATTAGGACTCTCCTAGTTAGAGTCCTAACAGAGTGTCCCTCTCGATTAGGACTCTCCTAGCTAGAGTCCTAACAGAATGTTCCTCTCAATTAGGACTCTCCTAGCTAGAGTCCTAACAGATATTCACTGCCACCATCAGAGTAGACTGTTTTAATGGTAGACTAGAAGAAGTTTTCGACCAGCTTTTTAAAGTTGGCAAAGATTGTTGAAACTTCTGATTTATGACGGAGAGGGTATATCCATGTGTACTTAGTAAAATAGTCTATAAAAATGACATAAAATCTAAACTTATCAAAGGAGGTGATGGGAGCATGGCCCCGGATATCAGTATAAATAATTTCAAATGGTGTAGAACATGATATGGAAGAAGTGTCAAAAAGAAGTCTATGAATTTTATTACTGAGACAAGCATCACAATAAGTGATAATACTTGTATTTTTAAGAGTAGGAAGAGAATAATGATAAAGTAATTTATTTTGGATAGAGAGTGAGGGATGACCGAGGCGACGATGCCACACATTAATTGGAGTTGCAACTGAGGAGTAGATAATGGGCTATTTTATTTGTGGAACTGACGGCCATACATAAACATTGTCTTTACTCTAGCCTTAGACCAAAGATGCTCCCGTGCTCAAATCTTTGACAAGAAAGGAGTTAGGAAAGAATTCAATGGATGTATTATTTTGTTTGTAAAATTGAGAAATAGAAATGAGATTTCGTTTAATGTGAGGTGCATACAAAACATCATCGAGTGTAAAAATTATGGTAGGTGAATTAAGCATTGTAGAACCAGTATGAGTAATAGGAATTCTTTTACCATCACCGATGATGATATCTTCATTTCCACTGTAGTTGTTGTGGATAGACAAGTTATATAGATCAGAGGTGATGTGATGGGATGCGCCAGAGTCCACAATTCAATTTTGATCACTTGTGTTTGGAGTAGTCGTGAGATTTTCTTGAAGCTAATGTGATTGAGCAGGAAGTTTGGATCGAGATCGATAGACCTTTGTAGAGTGACCGACTTTGTCACATAGTTGACACACAACTTTTTGTTGGTGGTGAGGGCACCAGGATTGCTGAGGAGTGAAGTAGCCACCTTGGGTGTTGTGATTGGAATATTGATGATGTTGAGGAGGTATAGTCTGTTTGGAGCTCATAGGTTCAGGAGGCATCTTGGTCAAACCTTTGTTGACATTCTTGTTATACGGATTGCCCTTCCTTGTAGATTTTTAACTGACTTGAGCTATGATTGATAGTCCTGGCAATTTATCTTCACGCTTTAGATATATCTCAAAGTCAATCGGCTTGTCGTAGAGTTCTTTGAAAGACATTGGTGAGTCACGTGCCCATATTGCTATTGCCAATTCCTTGTACTCGTTGCCGAGGCCATTGAGGATATGAACAGTGATTTCTTCATCACTAAGAGAATGATCTATCAAGGCCAAATTATCGATGATAACCTTTATGTTGTGTAGATAATCAGTAACAGGACTTTCCTCTTGTCTAGTTGTCATGAGACTAGATAGGAGACTAAGCATGCGAATGCATGAACTATTCACTAGGATAGTTTGCAACTTGTACCAAACTTTGGCAGTAGTGTCATATGAAGATACGAGTGGGGCGAGGGAGCCAGCAACCGAGGCTTAAATTGCTTGGAGGATGAGATGATCCTAGCGTAACCATAGTTTGTGGTCCGGATTTGGTACTAGACTGGGTGCTCCTGGGATGTTTAGCATTACCGATGGATAATGAAGGGAGCCATCGACATAGCTTAGAAGATCATACCAAAATAAGAGATTAGAAAATTGAGCACGCCAAGATGCATAGTTACCACCTTTGGATAATTTGAAGGGGATAAGGGTTGCTGTAATGATGGAAATAAGGCTTGTATCTGTGAAAGTACTATGGTTCACTGTGGGAACAATAACTGGAGCATTAGAGGTAGATGATGAGGACATATGGAAGTAGGTAAAAGATTGCAGCGACGCCAATGATCAGGGAAGAAGAGGTAGTGGTGGTGCAAATCAATGTCACCTAAGGAAGGTTGTTGGCAAATGAGATCTTTGTTGAAGGAGAAGGTTAGCTTTGTGTAAGACAGTTGCAAATCTTTGTGCAGCAGATCAGCAGTTAGGAATCTGGGCAGCGATGCAGTGATGCAATAAGTGGTGTGGAAAGGTTCCAAATGCTGCTTGTCGAGACGAAGGTGGAGTAGGACGCAATGGCTACCCCGATCACCGATCAAAGGCAGGGGGAGAGAACTGCAAAGATTATTCGGTAACAATAGAAAGGGATGGTAGGCCTACACTAAGACAAGGTCCTCGCTAGGACCAAGACGTGACCCGGCAGGAGCGTGTCCATAGGAAGATCAAAACACTGCCACAAGATGTCGCCGGAAGTAGTGAGGATGATGTTGCCGGAGGCGAGGATAGCGGTGGTAGAGGCGTTGATAAGAGTGGAAGGTGGGAGGTGAGAGGTGGGTGACTACGGTGGCTTGAGTTCGTGCACACAACAGCGATCCATGCGGTGTTGTGTATGGCACAACTGTACATATACGTAGAGGTGAGCGTCGGACCACCCAGCATGCAGACTATTGAGGGTACAGGCATCCCCTTCTATCTCCTCAAGTCTGTAGACTGTTGTGATAGATCAGCGAAGATTGCTGCGGTGAGGAAGATGAGGACTAGCCACGGAGTCTCTCTTAGGAATATGGCTGCAACGATGGTGGTTGCTAGCTGGAGGCAAAGGTTCGCACCTCTCTTCTTACTACTCTGATACCATGATAAAGTGATAGAATGAAGAGTGAAATTATAAAGGTAAAGAGAAAGCACTGATGGGATATAAAGGAAAATAACTTTTGTATATGAACAAATATTAGTAGGCCATAACACAGAAGAATTAAATGGAACCACAATCAAATAGAATACTAAGATATACGTGGAAAACCCCTCCATTATGAAGGGTAAAAACCACAGGATAAACTAGAGATTATCCACTATAAGAATAATGAATATACAAATCTCAATCTCTTACCCAAAACCCTAGCAATAATCACAAGAGAATAACTATGATATAAGGATCACGTAACTGTACACAATATCTAAATCCTCCCTAATTCTCCCCAAGTAATCATAATAAGAATCTACTATAGATTTGATCTAACCTGAGATGAAAGCACTACTATATAATTGAGAATAGTCTCTCTATGTTGTCCTTGTCTTCTTCCCTTTCTTTCTCTTCCTTTTCTGCCTTGTTCTCTTCATTTTTTTTGGAATCTCATGGCTACCAAAAACTGCATTCTTGCTTCCTTTTTCTGCCTCTTTTTATAACCACCACACCCCCCCTAATATAAATTAGAGTTAGGTTAAGAGGGGGGTGAGTTGTGGGCTGATAAAACCCACCTTGGGCTGAATATGGGCTGTTAGCCCAACAACCTCCCCTTTCAGCCCGTAAAGGAGGCTGTCCCATGACTCCTCAATGTGAAGCCATGCCGACCAGCTATCGGCATATCTCATGTCTTTCTTTTGGTAAGGTCTTTTCAACATGTATGCTTCGTTGTCATCTGTGTGAATTTTCTGAAGTTACAACTGCTTCTCCTTCTGCTCACTTTCAATTGCTTCTTGGTAACTCTTTGGTTCACCTGCATTAGTAAGCATCACATACTCATCTATAGAGGATCTTCTGAAAGGTTGACGTTGTCTAGAAGATCTTCTCAACTGAGGTTCTATAGGAAGTTTCTCTCCAACTTCTTCTTACTCAATATGTCCTGTAAGTAGATCAACATCATGCTCTACACCATCTTCCTACACATTTCCCCCCATCACCCTGATATACTGGAGGAGTAACTGGGTCACAATCTGTTAATCCTTCTACAGAAGTCTTGGCAGGTGTTTTCTTCTTCAAATCTTCAAAGGTTTGATCATCAAAGAAGACTACATCTTTGCTTCTGAACACCTTCTGCTTTTATGGATCCCAAAGCCTGTAACCAAATTGATCATGTGAGTAACCAAGAAAAATACATTCTTTAGTCTTACCATCCAACTTGGACCTCTCATTGTCAGGAACATGTGCAAATGCACGACAACCAAACACTCTCAAATTCCTGTAGGAAATATCTTTCCTTGACCATATATGCTCTGCAACATCACCATCTAGGGTTGTACATGGTGATAAGTTGATCACATCAACTACAGTCCTCAAAGCCTCATCCTAAAACCTTTTGGGTAGCTTGGCCTGTGAAAGCATACATCTGATCTTTTCCGTGATAGTGTGATTCATCCTCTCTGCAATTGCATTCTACTAAGGTGTACTATGAACTGTCATCTCATATTGGATCCTATGTGACCTACAATAATCATCAAATAATCATGTGTACTCACCATCATTATCTGATCTTATGCATTTCAATTGCCATTTTGTCTCCCTTTCAACCCTAGCATGAAACTCTTTAAAGACATTAATCACCTGATCTTTGGTCTTCAAAGCATAGACTCAAACTTTTCTGGAAAAATCATCTATAAAAGTAACAAAATAAAGTACATCACTTATACTAGGAACATCAACAAATCCACCAGGAGTTTTTATCCTCAAAGGAATACATACATCTATATAAACACGGTTTAAGGCATGCATTTTTCTAAACAAAGCGGGACTAGCAAATGAAACTCTGTGTTGTTTACCAGCCAAACAATCAATACAATGGTTCAAATATATACCTCCGAGGTCTAGCAATACCTCTCTCTTGGAAAGAGCTTGCAGCCCCTTCTCGCTCATGTGTCCCAATCGCCTATGCCACAACTCCATGCTAAAATCATTCTCTGTAGCATTTAACTGATCACCATAAGCTTTGGCCTACAACCTGTAGAAAGTATGACATTTCTTTCGACTAGCTATAACAAAAGAACTCTTACTGAGTTTCCATTGCCCTTTGTAAAATCTGTTATCATAGTCTTCATCATCTAGTCTTCCAATTGAAATTAAATTCAGCCTCAAGTCAACCACATGCCTCATATCCTTAAGCACCAACTTGCAATCAAGGTTGGTCTTTAAATTGATATCACCCATACCAATGATGTCTGTTGTGCCATAGTTGTCCATCTTGACAACACCAAAATTTTTAGACCTGTATGTAGCAAAAAACTCCCTCCGTGGTATAGCATGATAAGAAGCACCTGTGTCAATCACTCACTCAAGATCCTGACACATAATAAAAAATATTATCAAAAGGAGACAAAATTAAATAATCACCACCCTACACTGTAGTTGTAGTATTATCCTTTGACTCTGTAGACTATACTTCTTTTTCCTTTTTTTTGTTCTTCTTAGGTTGCTTACATTAGTTCTTATAATGTTCTTTCTTACTACAATTATAGCAAACAATATCTTTTCTTGATCTTGACTTGCTCCTACCCATGTATGAATTGCTTCTAGACTTTGACCTTCCTCTGTTCTCTGAGATAAGTGCCTGTGAATCATTTTGAGATGTTGTTGAATTCTTTCTTCTCAACTTCTCATTCAACAAACTGCTTGTTACTTGACTCATGATGACAACACCATATGGCGCAGACTGAGGGAAACCACCAGTGTCTCCCAACTTTCTGATAATAACTTGTTGATTTTCTGAAGTTTTTAGTTAGTTAGTTATGAAGTTCTTAAAGAATCAATATTTTTTTAAATATTAATGGACCGCTTACTTCTACTTAAACAATTTTATTGACCCCTTTCCGATCAGCGATCAGCCTTTCATTAAGGTACTATGCATAACCTTTTTATCCTTTCATCGCCGCCCACAAAACATGATTTTGTCCTGCCTCAGGGATGAAAGATTGCTTTTTTAATAGGTGGGTTTAAGTTCTTTTTACCAGTGGGGAAAATAAATAAGTTACCTGTCATTCTCTTTTCGCAGATTGTAATCTAAGTCTTGGAGTCCTCTTGCTGGTTGTTTTGATCATTCCAGGGATTGAAAGTGCAGAAAAAAGAGTTACGATGTTTAGATGCCTATAAAGAGCATAATTGATGTGCTTTAGTGCACATTCTAGGAAATATATGATGACAATCATTTTGATAGGTTGTATAGGTAATTGAACATTCTTCAGTCTGGTTCCGTATATATGTATTCAGCTTTAAATGAATATCAAAATGTTAATTCAAATTGTAAGTATATGATTTTCTGCGATTTACAGTTTTGCATGAAGTAACCTTCACAAATAGATGGAATCTGATAGCAGATAAGATTTTTTTAACTAAAAAATTCTCTCCTCCAACATGTATAAATAAGATATTATATTTCAAAATTTCTTCCAACATGTCAAAGAGACGTTATTGTCCTTTCATGAATAAGATCTTGCCAATCCAAAATATGAAATCTTATGCTGTAACCCGTTGTCCAGCAAAACGTTATGAGGCTTGATGTCCAAATGTAGATTTTTTTTTTCTCGCACCCATTGTGAAGATACTTGATGCCCCGAGTGATCCCAAGAGCAATGTCTAGTAGTCTTTGAGCACCCAGAGCTTTTGTCGCATCTCTTCCTTGGATATCAAATCAGCTAATGATTCTCTGGGCATGAGTTCGTAGATCAGAGCTCAGGTGTGCCATCGCAACAGAAGCCTAGAAGCCGGATGATGTTCACAAGGTGAATTCGACCGATGGTGGCCATTTCATTCACGAAGTCTTAGCCATTGCCTTTGGTTTTTTCTAATACCTTGATGGCCACCAAAAGTCTATTTGAGAGCTTCCCCTTCGCCTAGACGAGGCAGTTTTCACTGTGAATCTTTGTTGCTTAGACAAGACGACTTCTACTGCTTTTGAGGAAAACGGTGACAAGCACGTCTTGCACATAACTAACTGATCAATGATATTTTCTAGTACAATTGAAAAAATCTTAATTACTATCAGAACCTAAGCAAGTAATTAGTTATTCATCATATTCTTATGTTATACAGGAAAAGCAATTGGTGGCTTTACTTGGAAAAAAAACTCCTAAGTCTGACAATTTTCCAAATGCTAGTGCACAGCTTATCTGCAACAAATTTTGTGGTTGTTTTACTATAAAACTAGCATCTGTATTGTTTGTGGTCAGTGGCCTCTCTACTTGCAGCCATATAGTATAAAATGTGTCATACGATTTGCTGTTTCCTGATCGCCGTTAATGTTGCAGCTCTTGATAGACAACTATTTTCTGCCCTATCAGATTCTCGGCTTTCCACGCACGAGAATGAGTCGTAGCCTATGCTGGCAAGATGTTAAGTTGGTTACGAAGAACTCTCATGTAGCACTGACGGTGGGGTGGAAGACAATAAGCACACGCGTTGGAAGAATGCGGACTGGTTTACCATATGCAGTGCCAGTCTGGCTGCAGGAGTTCCGCTGGTGTTGCGCTCATATCACACAAGCACACTAATGCATTCCGATCTTTTTGGAATAAGGGATGTCTGGTGAATCCTACGCCTTTCAATGGTTGTTCAATTTTGTATGTCCATATCCAATATTTTTCCATGAAGCATGTGTTGGTTTGGCTAAGCCCATTCTTATTCATTTCTTCACTTTGTTCGTCACTTAAATATAAATAACTTGGTTAAAGAGGGTTCATTAGATTCTATTTTACTGTTTACTTTATAAATCAGTGAGATTTTAGTTGTTTTCTTTATAAAATTGTATTAAGATCTTTTTATTTTCTGAGCTTTTAAATAATATTTTATTAAATTTATCTAGTTCAATAAAAATTAGATAAGGTTTATTTAAAATTTATTTATTTATTATGAGTCTAAGTCCCGATTAACTTAGGGGTGAAACATTATAAATATGAATATATGTGTATCTTTTCATCTATCTATTAAATGTTATTTTAATTTTTTTATAAAAACTAGGAGGTCGATTCTCTCGAAGTGATAATCTCATTTTCTTTTTTTTTTTATAATAAAACCCTAAGGTCATATTAGGTTATTTATAGATGTGGCTAATACTTGTTTGATTATCTATTATTTGAGAATCAATCTTAATTTATAAAGATATTTTTGTTTGATTATTTATTATTTGAAAATAAAAATTATTTTAATTTTTGAAGTTATTTGGTCATTTTTCTTAATATCTAATGGAGCCTACGATCACCACTGAGCCTTCGTATGGATGGTTATTGATAGACTAGATATTAGTTGCAAAATTAAGAAGTTGGGGAATTCTGGCCCCACAATGATGCTATCCAAAACGATGAATCGTCCTAAACAAGCGGCAGCGTTCGAATCACATGCGCAAGTGCTTGCATGTCTCCCGTTGGAATTCCATCCTATCCCATATAAGTGAGAACGTGCTGTATATATATATATATATATATATACATTTGCATTGATTTGGATGATCAATAGTGCTTGCGGCCGTTTCTTTTGTTTTTCTCTTTTAGTTCTTGGTACTTTTGGCCAAAACCAAATATCTCGTAAGCCATGCACTGACACCTGGTGCTGCGATCCGAAGATGATCCTAGCTAGTGAGTGATACTACTCTCAGACTAGGCAGCTGGAGATAAGGTAGGGTTAAAATTTCATCTGAGATTTGATGTAGTGTTCTGACCATTCTGCTCTTTAGTTCAACGCATTAATATTTCGGCTAGAAGCTAGTGGTTTGGTCTTAATTGGGACCCTAAAATTTTGATCTTCATTCAGCATAATCTTAGACTTCATCCGGTTCTACTGGGTTTTCCATCTATTTTAATTTATTATAACCTGGATGATAGACTTAAAAGAGTTATAAGGTCTTGAAATATTCTACCTGTCCGGACATACCTGGACTAAGAGGTGGATAATATGTCCCACAAACTAACCATTTAGCTTTTAGTCACAATAGGATTAGCTCAGCTTTGAGAGTAGGATCAGTAATATAATATTAGAGATCAGAGATGTTGTGGAATGGAGATGCTTCCCCAAGACCAGTCAATAGTTTGATGACATATTATGATAAAAAGGTATTGTTAGACTGAGCCTCAAATTCATTAATTATACAGGTATATCTTGGAATTAAAAATTAAAAGGACTTAACGAGAGAGAAGACCTAAAACATATATTTGAATTTAATCACACATGGCAAATAAGCAGATCATTGGTGAATTTGAGTTTGAATTGTGTTTGAAGAAATACAAGTCTGATTGGTGGGTGATTTCTTGGGTCGAAACTCAAAGTGGATGATGGCCGATTGATGCTGTAGAGACTAAGGTTGAAAGAGGAAATTTGCAAAGACTAAGTTACTTAATTATTTATCACAAATATGTTGAGACTAAGATTGAAATTGCTACTCTTTTTAGAATGGCTTTGAAGTAAGAAAATTCCTCTCCTATGAGTTTGTTGCTTTCAAACGAGAAATTGAATGTGCACTAGAGGAAGGAATCACAAAGCTTGTGACTGAAACCACTGCTGCATTGTTGTTAAAATTTTGGAAGCAAAATCAAATCTTCTCATTAACTAATTAGGTTGTGTTTGGAAAGTAGTTTTTATATGCAGTTAGAGAAAATAATTTAAATGAATATAATTATAAAAAACCTTAAGTGTTTGATAAATAATAAATAATAAATATATTTTAAATGTGTATTGATGTAAGTGTTATTTGATAAAATTATATTTTAATAGTTCATTGAATATTTTTATGACAAATTTATCGTTCTAATATTTTTAATATTTATTCTAAAATAAATATATTTACTTAAAATAATAAATGTACTCTTAGAAAAAAATATTTATATTACTCAAGTATATAATAAATAAAAATATAATCATATAAAAAATATACAATAAATTTTATAAATAAAAAAATAAAATTTTATCTCAAAGAAAGTATAAATCATGTGTGTTTTTTCATTAAATTATTTTAATAAATTTAAGAATTTAATATAAAGTCATAGGGTACTTTCAAAATTTAAAATATTATATTAACATTCCGTAAATACTGAAATGAAATGCTATCCTAAGGTAGCATCAATATTTGAGCATTTACAATATAGCATCTAGGTTATATACAATATATTCACATTTGAAATGTTTTTAATATTATTAGGGATGTATTTTATTTATTGTAGAGTTCCCTTTAGTATCATGTTGTAAATGTATGCAGAGAAGAGAAGGAATGAATTATTATGCTGTTTTTGGAGAGAGCACTGTCCGGAAGGCCTATGTTCCTTACTTAATTTTGGACCAGCATGGTGCTGGTTGTAACAGGTTTTTGAATTAATAGCAGTTATTTCTGTCTTTTGGGGGAAAAAACCTATGATTTGCCTTGAATAAAATGCTCAACATATAATAGATATAACAACATAGAAATAGCCTAACGAATCAATCCACATATGAAAGGGTAAAAAAATCACATTAGACAGTTTTTGAGGGTGTCAATGAGTCTCCTAAAGTGTTTTTGCCTGTCTAAATCCATTCATATAGACATTTAAGAAAATCATACATTTGAGTCATATTATATCATTTCCATGTGTGTCGTGCTGTATTGCAATTAGTCGATAAGCAGCCATAATTGGTCTGATTTAATTTTAAATTTTCCTTTTATAAATTATGCCATCGACAGACAGACAGACAGACAGACAGACAGAGAGAGTAAGATATGGTGTTCATTACGGTTGTCGTGTGGAAATCTAAGTCTCAATGTGGAAGTCAAAATTCTCCAAACTTTGACAGCATAATCATGGTATACGATTCATAATTATCAAGCTGTTACCAGCCAAAAACAACAACAAGTTGTATCAGAATGAGAACAGGGAATTCGCCATGTTATGAAGGTTTTTTTGTATTCATTCAGCCAAATGGAGTTGACATTTAAATCAATTCTTACCATCTCCACTGGGCAATAAAGGTCCCTCCAGAATCATCCATGATTACACTCTATTTACACCAGCATTATGATACTTAATTTTATATGTAGAGAATAAGACTGAAAAAGGAAATTTGCCCCCATAATCATTCGCAAGAATTACCACATTTTGATCACAAAATATCATGAGATGATTACTTTCCATCCATACGTTAATATTTTTCTATACATATATCAGCTTAAGCTACAGGCTCGGCGGCATCCCTCCACAGTGAGACCAACAAGGGGAGGTCCTCCTTCTCTCGTATTGCTTCCCTCAGCATGGAGACCTTTGGTGCACCAACGGTTTCTGTGGTCCTCCTTGCTCTCCTTTCAATCTTGACGAATCCCTTGGCTGCCTTCGGTCGTCAGACTCCAAATCATGATACCCACCAGCGACGGACTTACATTATCCAACTCAGAAAGCCAGCTGCGAGCTTGGATGAACAGAATCTCAACATATGGTACGAGTCCTTCCTGCCGGAGTCCGACGGCAGCTCCATGCGATTGCTTCACTCCTACAGTGAGGTCTTCAGCGGATTCGCCGCAGAGCTGACGGAGGAGGAGGTGAAGAACATGGAGAAGAAGGAGGGCTTCCTGCGCGCGCACCCGGATCGTGTGGTGCCTCTTCTCACCACGCACACCCCCGCCTTCCTTGGTCTTAAACAAAACCAAGGATTGTGGAAGGCTTCCAACCTCGGCAAGGGGGTTATCATTGGAGTCTTGGATACCGGTTTGACGCCCAGTCACTCTTCTTTCGACGATGAAGGGATGCCGCCGCCGCCTGCCAAATGGAAAGGCTCCTGCAGCTTCGAGAGCGGCTGCAACAACAAGCTCATTGGTGCCAAGGACATGATCAGCGGTGGTTCTTCGAGTTCGCCCACCGACGAAGAAGGGCATGGAACCCACACTGCAAGCACCGCCGCTGGTAACTTTGCGCGCAACGCGAGCGCATTTGGATTAGGCGGTGGCACTGCGGCCGGCATGGCACCGCATGCTCACCTCGCCATCTACAAGGTGTGCAGCTCCCAAGGATGCTCCCTTGCAGATGTCCTATCTGGCATCGACGCTGGCGTTAAAGATGGCGCGGACGTGCTCTCCCTCTCTCTAGGCGGCTCTTCGTTGTCACTTGCTGAGGACCCTCTCGCCATCGGTTCCTTTGGTGCGACTGAGAAAGGGGTTTTTGTCAGCTGTGCCGGGGGTAACAGTGGACCATCTCAGAGTTCCGTCTCCAATGAGGCGCCTTGGATCCTTACAGTGGCCGCAAGTACTACTGACAGAAGTTTCAGAGCCTCCATTGAGCTCGGCGACGGTCATAGTGTCAACGGCGAATCTCTCGACCAGTTAGAAGCCCTTTCTGAAACCTCGCTTCCTTTATACTTCTCCCAAGATTCACCTGACTGCGGTTCCATAAGCGGCGATGCCAGCGGGAAGGTGGTCGTCTGCAAGGCCGGCCAGTCGCCGGCAGATTTGGCCACCCGTGTTAAGGATAGTGGTGGTGTTGCCCTGATATACATCACCGATGCCAGCCAAGGGTCCACCAAACTTGTCCGTCGAGTGGAGTTCCCTGCCGCTTTTGTTTCCGACAAGGACGGCGCGTCAATTATATCGTATGCAACTTCGACGTCCAATCCCACAGCATCAATCTCGTTCGGTGGCGCGGTTCTTGGAGCTTCAGCCCCCTCCGTGGCTTTCTTCTCCTCTCGGGGCCCTTCTTTGGCGTGCCCGTCCATCATAAAGCCCGACATTTCTGGACCTGGCGTCAACATTCTTGCTGCGTGGTTGGACTCTGAAGGTACAGGTGAAAGTAATTATAACATCATTTCTGGTACGTCCATGGCAACTCCTCATCTCAGTGGTGTTGCTGCGCTCATAAAAAGTGTGCACCCCAAGTGGTCGCCTGCGGCCATCAAGTCGGCCATCATCACCACCTCTGACGATAAAATCGCATCTGGGAAACCGATCCGAGATCAACAAGAGGAACCCGCGAGCTTCTTTGCAATGGGCGCTGGACATGTCAACCCATCCAAAGCCGTTGATCCGGGGCTCATCTACGACCTCAATACCGATGACTATATTGCTTACATCTGTGGCAAGTTCGGAGACTCCGGTGCAAGTGTTATAGTTCGTGACAGATCCGTAAACTGTGATAATGTCAAGAACATCACGGAAGCAAATCTCAACTATCCCTCCATTTTTGTTGCCCTACAGAGTGGGAGCAGCGTGACTGTGAAGAGAACGGTCACCAATGTGGGGGCCGCAACCTCAAGCTATAAGGTACAAGTCAACGTGCCCAAGTCCGTGTCTGTCACTGTTACTCCTCAAACCCTCAAGTTCTCCAAGGTGGAGGAGAAGAAAAGTTTCACTGTGACCGTAAAGTTGACCGGCAGTTCGAGCTCTGTTGAAGGAAATCTGAAGTGGATTTCGGATAAGCATGTGGTGAGAAGCCCCATCGTCGTCTCCTCGTCTTGATTCCATTCACGATTAGCAAGTTTATGATTTGCTACAAGAAAGAAATTGTTTATGTGCAACTAAGTCATCGTGTATTCCTTGTGATGCAACAATATTAACTTAAATAAAAGATGTGATGCCTTTTTTTCTAGAAAAAAATTATAGCCCTTGCAAGATGGTACAAGAAATTGTTTATGTGCAAGTGATGGTGTATTCCTTGTGATACAAGGATATGAAATTAAATAAAACGATATGATACCTTTGATTTCTCTATTTCTCTCTTTTTTTTTCTCCAAAGAAAATAAGTGTTATATAAATTCAAAAAAGTGCTATATTAATTCAGCCTCATTGACTCCCTCTCATAACTTTTCTAAAAAAAAATGAATCCGAGTTATAGAGAAAAGAGGATGATCCCCCTCTCCTTCCCTTTTGTTTGAAATCTCATCTTCCTTATCACTCCCTCGTCGTCATCTCTCTGCATCATTTATGCCTCCTTTTTCTTCCGGGATCAGTTTCTCTATTGGTATTCATTTCTTGGAAACTAGGAGGTCTCTGTCTCAAATATTCTGTCTCTCACTAAAGATTAGAAAATCGATGGTTGGTTCCTCTTCTAAAATCTCAATAAAAACTATATCTGCTTTGTCTTAGGATAGCCTATTTGGGGGGGCACAAGGCTTGGGTAAGGGAAAAGAACTGACAATGGAGGAGGTGACACCTTAGAAAATTTAAGATTCTATTATAGAGTCCATAGATCTTGATCCTGAAATGATTACATCCCTCCTTAGAGTTTAAAGCATATTATTCCAAAATTATGGAATCTAGAGTCAGGTTTCTAATGGATCTCGTAATTGATTTTTTTTATTTTTTTTCTTCAAAAATAAAGATGTCTAAGGTTTCGATGGGAGGTCTGTGGTTTGTGAGACGACAAGTCTCTCTCTTATTCCTTAGAAACCCCTATTCCAACCCCTTGAGGAGAGGATTAATTCTATACTAATTTAATTATAATTTTTTGATCTTCCTATCGAACTCCTTCTGCTTTATATTTTAAAAATTATTATATCTAAAGTGGATAAACTCTTAAAAATTGATTAGGTTATTTTGTGTAAATCTAGGAGTAGGTTTGCCAAAGTATGTGTTACTTGACATTATCAAACCACTTCCGCATGGTGTGTGGGTGAGGGTGGGAAATAACTATTTCTTTTTGTCTATAGCCTTTGAACGTATACCTAATATCTACTTTAAGTGTGGTAGAATGAAACACCAAATGATGATTGCCAAATTTCTTATCTGGAAAAAGGGTAGGAGATGAGGTGTGAGTTGTTATCCAGGATTTCTAGGTACCTATTCAAGAAAAAGATAAACTTATTTATGGGCCATGAATCTGGGTTCAATGGATGCCCAAGTGAAAGATGGTCAAACTTAATCAATACAATCTTATTGAGTCGAGGCCTAAGCTAAGCATTGGTTTGGATTTGTATGGGAAGGAGGGCATGTTGTAATCAGACCTAATTCAATCAGATGGTAACCTTGTGATAGAATGTAATCTTGGTAAGATAATTTCTTGATTTCATCCTCGAGATCTAATTTGAGATGTCAATCTTGATAATTAATAACTATTAGATCGTAGGATATCAAAACTCTATGTTCTCCCCTTGATAAGGATTCTTCGAGAAATCCACCTAAAGGGGTATCAAGTTTTTGTAATACTTCTTTTGTGCCACTTGGCTTTTCTCCTTTTTCCAATACCTCTATAATACTACTAGCAAATAGGGCATCTAACGTCTCTTCTAAGTGTGTTACATGTGACGATTGTTTATCATCATCTTCTTCTTTTAAGACATCAAATCCCTTTGCATCTTTATGAAGTGAGGCAATGAAAATTTCTTGCCAACTATCGGGCAAGATAGGGAAGAGCTAGCAAGGAGGATAAAAATAGGAGGTTCTTGAAATAGATGGAGAAGAGCTAGCAAGGAGGTTTCTTACCAGCTATTGAGCGCTCACGAGAAATTTTGGTGGCATAAAATCTTGCGATGATTTGTAAGATGTCTTAAACCCTTAATATTAGAATTTAAGGAGAAGGTTAGTATACCTAATTACCTTTTGCCATTTATGCAAATACTATTCTGGGTTTATGTTAAAGTTTGTAGAGATTTTTTTCATCTATGGATTTTTCTTCGATTCCATAGATTACTTGTGGGGATATGAATATTGTTTCTTCTGCTGAAGATAAAAAAGATGGTCATCCATTTGTATTCTTTCAATTAGTTTTGGATTTCTAATCATTTATTATTGATAATGGCCTTATGAACTACGATTTTATAGGAAATCATTTTACAAGATGCAATACTATGTTTGGATATGGTAGAATTTTAAATTGTCTAGAGAGAGTTTTCCAGAACGATTATTTTCTTTCAGTATATAATCATATTTTGGCTAGACATCTAGTGAAATGTATCTCAGATTATTCCCCATTGCTTCTTAACTTATCACATAAAGATAATAAGACTATGACAGTAGAGTGTTTAGAATTTGAGCCTTCTTAGACTTACATTCCAGAAGTCTTTGATATTGTGCAATATGTTATTAATAGGGGATTGTTAGTTATTGATTTAATAATTATTTTTCATGGTTAATTTTTTACTATTTAGCATAAGACGGTGTTTAGGGCTAATCTTAGAAGTAAAAAATCTAGATGAGCAAATAAAAATTAATAGTCTCTCTACTATAGAAGATAAAGAAAGTAATAGAAACTTTACATACTCTAATTGGGTTAACTTTAAATGTCTATCTAATAAACTTATAGCTTTACGAGGGTAATTATATATTAAATGATAGGTTCAGGCTAAGATTAATAGGATTGAGGAGGGGGATAAGAACTCTAAATTCCTTGACAAAGTTTCTAGAGTTAAACATAGTAAAAATAAAATTCATTTGATTAAGAGATCTTATGGTACTAATATATCTGATTTAGATTTTATTGTTTCTATTTTTATTGTTTGGTATTAATCTCTTTTGAATCCTTTAACTTTGAATTATCCTATTCGGTAGTCAGATTGGTTACACACCCCGTATATTTCTTTTTTTAAGGTTGAGCCTCCAATTAAAGATTCATGGAACAGAAAATATATTATATACTTGGTAAAATAGGTGAAGTTCTTTCTAAATTTTTTGGAGTATATTGAGAGTTATATTGTCAAATCTTTTAGTGATGTTCATAAATCTACTTTCTTATCTGCTAATTGGGATCAAATCTTCCTAGTTTTTATCCCAGAAAAATCAAATGCTTATCGAATCAAGAAATTTAAAGCCTATCTCTATGTAATATTGTGTATAAGCTCCTCACCAAGATCATTGCAAATCATATTAAAGGTTTACTTGGTCCCTTAATTAGCTAAGAATAATCTGTCTTTTTCTAAGGATGAAATATTCATGAAAATATTATTACTATCTTTGAACTTATGCGTGCTATGACCTACTCTAAAGGAAAAGCTCCATTGATTTTTCTTAAAATAGATAATGAAAAATATATGAGCTTGTCTTGTGAAAGATAAATTTTCCTACTAAGTTCATTGAATAGGTAATGACTTGTGTACCTCCCCTAGTTTTTCATATCTCATTAATAGAAGGATTTTAATTGGTTTCAGAGAGGTATTAGATAAAGATATCCTATTTCCCTCTACTTATTTATTTTGGTCAAACAAATATTATTCTCTCTTATTTTTCATGTGATTTCTTTTAAGCAGATCCTTCCTTTCAACCTTAAGGGCATCAAAATTGCCCACTTGATGTTTCCTGATGATCTTATTTTAGCTTTTAGAGCTAATACCATATATTATAGTTCAGTTTATAGGATCTTAGATATTTGTAAAGGTCTTATCAAAATTCACAACAATGTTTCCAAGTCTAATATTTATTTGCTCAATGTTTATCCTTCTAATATTATACATGAGATGTGTAATATTTTTAGAATTAATGAGGGGACTTGGCTATTTAAGTACTTAGGTACTTATATTGGTTTTGGTAGGATTCCTAAGAAGTTTTAAATACTTTTGGTTGATAAAGCATTGGGTAGAATCAAAAGATGGTATAATGGTATACTTTTTCAGGCTAGAAAACTTGTTCTCATCAAAGTAGTCCTGAATGCAATCTTGATTAACATATTGTTAAATAGCTGAATTTTTGAAAAATAATTGAATAAAATGTCTAAAGTCTCTAAGGATTTCTTTTGGCATAATTTCTTACTCTTTAAAACTATCGCTTAGTTGGGATATTATATGTAAGGATATAGAGAAAGGAGATCATGGAATTAAGGACTTTTCACTTATGAAGAGTTCTATATATGCTAAGAGGGGTAATATTTTGGTAGCTAAATATTGTATAAATGGAGTCCTTATATGATGTCTCACCCTTCGTGGACTATTAGGAATATAAGCAACCTCTTTAGGAACTTAAGGATGGGCTTTAAGGCTATCATTAGGGATGGTTCTAAAGTCTTCGTATGGAATGATCCTTGGTTGTGCGATATTCCTTTCTGTATGTGGCTTATTTTCACAAATGTAAATGCATTTTCAAAAATTTCGTATGTTTGATCTTATTTTAGATGGTAATTAGAACCCAAATAGAATTGCCTTAATCTTTAGTCCATTGCTAGTTAATAGAATCCTAGGTATTAGGATTTTTGCTACCCCCATTGATGATTATTGGTGTTGGTCGAAAAATCCTAATGGTGATATTAATAGTTAAAGAAGCTTATTAAAATTTGAATTGTTGATAGAGTTATGGGGAGGCTCATTGGTCTAGCTGGAAGGCTATTTGGCACTTAAGGATGACCCCCCAAGATCATGCTCTTTATGTGAAAATTAGCTTAGAATAAGCTTCCAACTTTTAATTAACTTTATGTTATTTTTTAGTCATGGTTGGATTCATGTGAGTTTTGGTTGTTAATTCAACAATAGTTGGGCTTTTTCTTTACTTATTTGAACTCTTGGTCATAAGGGAATTGGATTTTAGAAGCTAAATATTACGATAAATCTATTAAAGAGTGGTAGCCTTAGTTGTCATTTGGCTTTGGTTTATATGGGATAGTCATAACAAGGCCAAACGTAACAATCACTAAGCAAGCTTATATGCTTGATGCATAGGACGAGACGATCTCTTATGCTTATGAAAACTTTACTACTTGGAATAAATCTGAGGGGTGTGAGTATAAAAGCAACAAAAGATCAGGCAGATTTTGATTTTATTTTAGAAACTGATAGATCTATTTTTTCGTAGGATGTACAAGCAAGGATGGGATATATTATTAAGACTAAGGATAACTCGACACTAGGACGTGGAGGACTATGCCAAGTTGTGTCGATTGTAATAGCCAAATGCTATACTCTTATGTTGGGTTTGCGTAAGTTTAAGGAATTAAAACTAGCTTGGATACACTTAATATTTGTAATCTTGTTCAAGGAATTACTTCCATGGATGCTTAGTCTTGTTGTTAAGAACATATTAAGTTTATGTAAATCTCTCAATGTAAAGGTTATAGAGCATGCAAATAGGAGAGGGAATTAGTTGGCTAGCAATGTAGCTATGTTTGGGAGATTTTTTATCCCTCCTTTCCTTTGGGAAGGTATAGATCCGGGAGCTGAAAGGCATATTTTGTATAAGTGATTAATACATTTTATTTTATTTTTTTAAATTGGCCTTATTAGCAAATCAGAACAAAGAAAAATTCCTAGTCTAAGACCAATGAAGGAGAGGAGTAATATACCAAAATTTGTTCACAAAAGAATAAGTCATTCAATAGGAGTTTTCTTCAAAACCTACCAACCAAACTACATATAGCTCCAGGGTCACAAAGAATCGAGGATATCCTTATTGTATTCAATAAAACCTTAAGGGGAAGAGCTTTTGGGCTTACATATCACCTGGGCCTAGAGGAAGGAGTATGAGAATAATGAGGAGGCAATGCATTTGAAGCTGATAAAGACGGAGTAGAAACTCCACCAAAGCTGCCACTAGAAGTAGCATCCAAAGCACTAGAGGCTTCACCACCACTCTCGTAAGAACCAAGCAATGCCTTTCCATGAGTACCCTCTTTCTTGAAGGTAATCTATCCCCTAATAGGCTCGGACGAAGGACCATCACAAACAACCACAAAGAAGATGGGAGAGTCAGAAGCAAGTTACAGATGAAGTAGTAGCTTTAAGAAGGGATAGGACTTAGGAGCATAGTGTTGAAATTAAGCTTAATTTAGTCAAAGATGATCTTACTTGACCATCTTGGATGAAGAAAGATTTTGGCATCTTGAAAAAGGGTATGGATCTCTTGGAAAGATGAAGAATATCTTAGATATTTTGGAAGAAAATAAAATCTTATTAGAAGATGTTATAATCCCTCAAAAGTTGATGTATCTAGGAAGTTGTCAAGATATCTTGTGAAGAAAAAAGATATCATTTAGAAATTTGAAGGAAATCCTTAGTTTTTATTTTTTATGTATATATTCTTGTACTATCATCTCCTATAAATATGATATCAAAGCCAAGTTACCCATAATAACTACTAAAATGTTATTCTCTATCCCCCGTCTCACCAACAACTATAAAAATTAAAACATTCAAATGAAAGCTTTGCTCAGATCATAAGATGTGTGGGAGATAGTAGAGAAGGGGTACAATGAACTCTAAGACGAAGCTATACTCATAGTGAGCCAAAAGGACTTCTTGGGAAATAATAAAGCTCTCTTTTTAGTTTTTAAAGGACTTGACGAAGGAACATTTGATATGGTCACCATTGCCACCAACTCCAATCAAGCATGGGAGATCCTTTAAAATTCCTATAAAGGAATTGAGAAGGTGAAGAAGGTATGACTCAAAACTTTAAGGGGTGAATTTGAAGCATTAAAGATGAAGGAGGTAAAGTCCATTTCAGACTACCTCACAAGAGTCTTAAATCATTGTCAATGAACATAGAAAAAATGGTGAGACATTACTTAACAACCGAGTGGTGAAAAAAATCCTAAGATCTTTGGAAGTAAGATTTGACTATATTATGGTGGCTATTGAAAAATTAAAGGATCTTGAAGCTATGACTATTGATGAGCTCATGGACTCATTATAAGCTCATGAACAAAGAATATAAAAGAAGAAATAAGAATAATAGAGCAAGCTCTTCAGAGCAAGCTTTTTCTCAAAGACAAAAATAAAGAGACTAAAGAAGAAAGAACCCAAAGAGGTCATGGTCATTGTTGTGACCATGGAAGAGGTTAAGGATAAGCACAACATAACAATTATGATGAAGAATATCTCACGAAAGGAGGATGGTAAGGCCCTAGGGTTTTATCATGGAAGAAAAGGGGGAATGATCATTTTGAGGGGATCAGCCTCCTTGATCACTTCGAGGGGATCTGCCTCCTAGGGTTTTGTCAAAAGACTTAGTAATATTTTATTGTCTCCAAAAGAAATGATTATATCACTATTTATAGAGTTCTACCTAGAGTCTACTAGGATTTGGACTCTTAATAATAAATAAATATTAAAAAATCTCTACCTGACTCTAACTGAACTAAACAGACTCAATAAACATTATTCAAAAGCTTAAAAAATAAAAGGATCCTAAGGGATCCTAATAGAGGAATATGCGATTCTTTAAGAGGAAAAAGATATGACAAACCCAAAGTTCATTATTATGCTTGTAATAAGATTGGCCATTATTAATCAAAATATTAATATAATGATTCTAATCAAGTTGATGAGAAGGCTAACTATGTGAAAAATTTTAAAAAAAGAAGATGCTTTATTTTATTGCTAGCACAAAAGGATGGAGACATTCACAACGGAGACCTTTGATAATTGAATTATGTAGTAAGCAATCACATGTGTGGGTATAATCAAATGTTGATGGAGCTTGATGAAGAAATCAATAGATAAGTTTCTTTTGGAGACTTCTCAAAGGTAAAAGTAAAGGGGAAAAGTAAAATCCTTATTTAAGCTAAATTAAAAATTATTATTTTATTTCTAATATCTATTATGTGCCCAACATAAAGATAAACATTTTAAGTTTGGGATAACTTTAGAAAAAGAATATAATGTGCATATGGAGAATATAACTCTTATACTAAGATAATTACATAACTGTAAATGATAAAAAACAAGTTATTTATATTGAACATTAAGTATGTTGATGATAAATGCTTGAATGCTAGCTCGAATGATAACTCTTGGATATGATACTTGAGGCTTGGACATCTTAATTTTGGAGCACTCAAGTTACTCTCAAATAAAAGGATGGTGGAATGATAACTCTTGAATGCTAGCTCGAATGATAACTCTCCAAATCAATTATGTGATGCATATATTCTTGACAAGCAACCAAGTAAGAGTTATTCAAATGAGTCAACCAACCATGCAAAGAGGCTTCTTGAAGTAATTCACATCGACAAATGTGAACCAATATCTCCAACTTCTTATGGCATTTATAGTTATTTTTTTAACATTTATTGATGATTTTAGTAGGAAAAAAAAGTCTACTTCCTAAAGAAGAAATTGGAGAATGAAATATATAGTCTACTTTCTTACATATAACCTTAACCGAAGATATCTTTATGCTGTAACACCCTCTCTTCATCCACCCTTAATATTGAAACCATATCTCCAACTTCTTATGGTGAGTATAGTTATTTTGTAACATTTATTGATGATTTTAGTAGGAAAAAATAAGTCTACTTCCTAAATAAGAAATTGGAGAATGAAATATATAGTGTACTTTCTTACGGGGAACCTTAACTGAAGATATCTTTATGCAATAACCCCCTCTCTTCATCCACCCTTAATATTGAAACCATATTTATAAGTTATAAAAAGCTTTTTATGGACTTTATCAAGCTCTAAGAGCTGGTATACCGAACTTGGCTTATTTTTTATATCAATCGACTTCGTCAATTCCAAGTTTGACACATTTATTCCTACAACAATAAAAGGGATGTACTATATATCTATTAGTCCATGTGGATGGCATTATCATCACAAGTAATGATTTCATAAAGATTAAGCAATTCCTTAAGCAATTGACAGATTGATTATTCATTAAAAACCTAAGAATCTTAAGCTACATTTTTGGAGTGGAAGCAACGTTTACATTTTTCAAATTTTTCTACTTCAAAAGAAGTATATTCGAGATTTATTATTAAAGAGAATATGTAAAATGTTAAAAAAATCATCACCCCACTCTCCACCACGAAGTTACTCAAATTATATGATGATAGCTCTATTAGAAATCCTATATAATACCTACAAGCACTTTATTTCTTATAGTATTTACCTCTCATATGGCTAGACATTTCATTTGTAGTTAATAAATTATTATAATTCATGCATCGATACTCCACTATGCATTGGTCTACACTAAAATGTGTTCTGTGATATCTTAAAGGGACATTCAATCATTGACTTCACCTTCATAGATACTCATCACTTTATTTTCATTCCTTCATCGATGCTAATTGGGCAAACAACACTAATGATAGAATATCAAAATCAGCCTACATTATCTTCCATGTGTAGGGAAATCTAGGGGCGACATCACATACGTAGCGGAAGAACATAAAACAAAAATCCTAAATTTCCCAAAAGGTGTTCATCATCATACGAAGATTGGTACGTAAAACCCGTGAAATAGAAAACTATGTGTGAGATAGTTGTGTTACCTAGGGAGATCGTATATCCTTGAATCCCTATAGATCTGTTGCAGAGGATAAAGGAGGTCAAGCATCATCCTCTTTATCGGTGATCCACACAGTAGGGCTGCAACGACGCTCGTCAAATCTCAACGGCTCCTATCTGAGGAGGAGAGGGAGAGAGGAGAATATGATATGGTAACCAAGATGCTCCAGCCTATGGGCTTTTAGTTCCCTCCTATTTATATGGGCCCCTAGTTAACCCTAATGGATCCTATCCTATTGGGTATTGGATCTCCATCCAATTACCCAAGCCTCTTAGATTAGTGAGTCTCTATCCGATAATCTCTTATTAGCTCTTATTGGATTCCATCCATGGGATCCAATAATTCATGAGCTTATTGGATATTCAATAAGATAGGGGCTCTAATTGATATCTCATATCCGAACCTTTATGCGTCGCAATATCTACTATATATGTGTGACCCTCTAGGCCTAATATCGAGATGGCTGTGCGTCATACTTGTTAGAACTCCTTTTGGCTTAGTGAATTATTATCTCCATAATAATTCACTCGACTCATCGACTACAAACGTACTAGACCACTAAGCCGTAGTCCCCAAACGATACAAAGGAATGAAATTCTTTGGACCTATCTTATTGAATCTCAGATTTTGATGATGAAACCAATTGATAAGTGTTTATGAATTGATTTATCTTTTAAGTTACGCAGAATACTTCAATCAGGATGAGACAATTAAAACAGGAAGAATCGTGTTAGGCCAATGGAACATGTCAGAAGATTGGACGTCTAGTTGGAGGATCAGATGACATATTGACAGAATGCTTCGGGGCATGGATTCGGGCATCGGGCTAAGAAGAGCGAAAATTGTGCCATGGATATTGGAGATGCGGAGGTCAACTGGCCGATTGGGCAATAGGCCATAAGAGAGGATGATGCGTAAAAGAATCGGATGAAGCGTCGATGGACCAATGACATACTGGACAAAATGATTCATGTTTAGTAATAATTGTCTAGATTGAAGTGTATTTTTACACGTGCAGGACTAACTATGATAGCAAGGCATAAAGCAAAATTAAGTCCTAGAGTCAAGAATACGATTTCGTTGGGGAGTTCGAGAGTTTATCAAAAGTCCAAATGTTCAGCGAAAGTTTTATCAAAATTGATCGAGAAGTCCCAGAGCTTGCCAAAGAAGCTTATCAGAACTCACTAAGAAGATCATCATGAAGTCTAGGAGCTTGCCGGGAGTCTGTTGGAACATTGCCGAGAGATCGTCGGAAGTTCGCCGGAAAATCACCGGAAGCTCACCGGAAGAAACCTAGACTTACGGACTTTGTTTAGCTTAGTAAATGTCTTAAAATATATAGTTAGTACATAATAGAGAATAGAATTGGGCCAACCCAATTAGACGACAGTTGGGCCAAGTTTGGGCTGTGTTGGGCCAAGAGAAAAGCCCGAACAGTGACCAAACAGGTGAAACTATCGTGGCACAGCCTCCGAGACTATGTCAGGCGGTGGTACCACCCGGACTCAGTCTCCAAGACTGTCTGGGTGGTGGTACTACCCAGTGTCAGGTTGCAGGCGGTGGTACCACCCAGTGCAAGTGGTGGTACCACTCGTACCTTGAAATTTCGGGGCTTTGAATTTTGGGCTCCAAATTTGAATCCATTTGGGGCCTATAAATACCCCAGCTATTCCTGCATGGATAAGCAAGAAATATTGAGCAAAACTCTATGATTCTAAAGTTGTAAACCTTAGAAAGTTGAGTTCCCTCCTCCCAAAGCTTAGAGTGAGTTCTAAGGGAGTTGTGAGAGGGATACCTTGTAAAAGAGGGTTGTAAAAGGTTATCTCCTAAACCTGTGAATAGGAGAAGAGGGGTGTAAAAGGGTAGTTGGTCTTTACCCATTGAAAGAAGACCAATAGTGGATGCCGGTGGCCTCAACGGAAGAGGAATCAACGAAGAGGATGTAGGTCACGACGACCGAACCACTATAAAAATCTGGTTTGTGTTTCTCTTATGCAATTTACTTTACTACAAACCACTTTGCTTGCTTTATATCCACTATGCTCTTTTGTATGCTTTCAAATTTAATATCTTTCTGAAACAGTTTTTTATTGAAACGGATTTAATCACAATGAAGTTTTGAACCAACGTAATTTTTACCACTGCACTAATTCACCCCCCCCCCCCCCCCCCCCTCTTTGTGCTGACTCTTTTCCTAACAATTGGTATCAGAGCCTCGTTATTTCTCATTTGGTTTAACACCTAAGAGAAATAGCTCTTTTCGGCTTTCAAGAGGGACTTTCTCTTATTCGTCCTCCCTTGTTTAATGGGACAGACTATACATATTGGAAAACTCGAATGAGAGTTTTCTTACTTTCTTTAGATTTAAATTTATGGAGTATTGTGGAAATTAATTTTTGAAGGTCTTCTCTTCCAATGAACCATTGGAATGATTTGGAGAAGATGACTTTTTTTTTAAATGCTAGAGCTATGAATACTCTATTTTGCGCCTTAGATAAAACTAAATTTAATTAGGTTTCTACTTGCGAAACAACTTTTGACATTTGGCATACTCTTGAAATCACACATGAAGGCACTAGCAAAGTTAAAGATTCAAAAATTAACTTTTTGATGCATGATTTTGAACTTTTTCATATGAAACCAAGTGAAACCATTGGAGACATGTACACCTGTTTTATAGATGTCATCAATGGTTTAAAAGAACTTGGTAAAAGTTTTTCAGACTTTGAACTTGCAAATAAAATTTTATGTCCTCTTAATGAGAACTGGGATCCAAAAGTAACCGTAATACAAAAGACAAAATATCTTAATAATTTTTCACTTGAAGAACTTTTTGGTTCATTAATGGCATACAAAATGGTGCACAATGCACAAAACGAACTTGAGAATATCCTTTCAAAGAACAAGAAGGATTTTAGACTTAGAACAATCGAAGACCACTCGAGCATAAGCTCAAGTGATGGTGAACTTGAACTCCTCACTATGAAATTTAAAAAGTTCATAAAACAAAAATTGAAGAACAAATATAAACTTAAAAAGAATACAACTACTTGCTATGAACGCAAGAAGAAGGAAGCAATCTTGAACGAAACGAGCTCATCCGAAGATAAAGGACAATCTAACAAAGGTGAGGTGACAAACTATGCCTTAACAGTTTTCGATAATGAGGTAAAATACTCAAATGAAACCCCCTTAGTTTATCTCAAAATAATATGATGCTTTGCATGAGTTATTTTTAATTTAGCTTAGAAAAATTCCTTTTCTTAAAAATTATATGTTTATTAATATAATGAATAATGCTAAAAATAAAAATTTTAGGAATCATGCTTATCCTTCTAGTAATGATCATGAAAATTACATGTTTTATAAATAAAATGTTAGATTTAAATCTAATAATAATCTTATATATGTTTTTTCAAGAAGAAATAATATGTATCTTGATGATTTCCAATTTTGATTGAAACCATGCTTGATGTCTTAATGAAAATGTTAAGAGGTTTGATATCATACTTAATGTGAATCTATGTATGATGATTTAAAAAAATGATGATTTTTGCATAATTTATGGTTTATTGATCTTGATGGTTTTTATGATGAAATTTATTTTTTGATCCTAAATGATTGATGCATGTTCTTATTTGGCATAAAAAGACAAAGACATACTTGTATGAAACTAACAACTTAAAATGAAACTTCTCTATCTTATCGAGTTTTGGATAAGAGATTGAAATATATATTTATATTATTTTGAATCTCTTGAACTATGAAAGTGATTTTGATGATTTAAATTTAAATAATTTTTTTATCCAAATCATGATCTCAATTCCTTGATATTTACAAATTAAAATTTATTATGAATCAAGATTTTTTTTTAATCATTCTCCTACGATTCTTCTTGGTATTTTCTTAAGAGAAGATTTTCTAAATGAATCATGATTTTTCAGAATTATAATTTTTATGATTCATAATGAATTGAGAGATATTATACATAAACCAAGATCATTTATATGTTCTCTTATGATACCTTTTTGCTATAAGAATGTCTTCATCTATATCATGATCTTGAATTCTCAATATTGATACTTGAAATTTTTCTATGAATCAAGTTCTTATTTTTGAACTCCCATATTTTTTTTTGTTATTTACTAAAAATGAGATTTATCAAAGTTAATCATATATATTGATATGCATGAATTGAGATCTTGTTCTCCTACTATTCTTTTTTATATTCACAAAAAAGAAGACTTATACTAATAAACCATGCTACTTGACATCTTTTAAGGTTTATGACTTAAATTTTATTATGTAAAATTCCTTATATTCATGAAGTATATCTCATCACCAAGTTCTTCTTGATATTCTTTAAGTGATGATATGAATGCATGCAATACTATGATTTTGACATTCATGACTTGATTTTTTGATGATTGAAATAATGACTAGAATATTGATGTAATTATGAATGGTGATTTGATATTATGCATGCAATACTTCAACTTATGATATTGATGCATGCAATGATGAAATATTCATGATAAAAAAAATTGTTTTGACATTCATGACTTGATTTTTCATCTTTGTTATTTACCTTTGTCATGATTTGAAAATTGTTGTAAAGGGAAAAAAATTATAAAATTATTTTCTTCCCTTCATTTTGGACAATGACAAAGGGGGAAAAATTTTGTTATGTTGCATACTTCAAGAAGAAGTAAAAAGCTTGCTCATCCCAAAAGAAGTAAAAAATTTTGCCAACTTTCATGTATAAAATTTGCTAGCTCACAAATTGCAAGGAGAAAAACTTTCTAGGAAGCAAAGTTGCTAGCTTATTAAAAAATGATGGATGCAATACTTATGATTTTATTATGATGATGTATTTGATGTATTGCATATCATGTATGAGAATCATGATTAAAATTGCATTGACTTCAATTGAATTTAAATTCAAGGTTTATCTTAATTATGACATATTGAAATAAGAATGACGCTTTATTTTTGTCATAATTTGAAAATTGATAAATTACACCATTATTTTGTTATTCTTCTCCTTTTGCCAATGACAAAAGGGGAGAAAGAATTTCTACCATGCACATCATGAAAAGAGGCAAACTTGTTAGGTTGCTCGTATCAAAAGAGAAGCAAAGATTGCTAACTTGCATATTTCAAGAAGCAAAAGTTGCCTTCTTGAATATCTTAAATATTGCTAGCTTACATGATATAAAACTCAAAATTTTTGCTAGTTTGCAATGATGATAAAACTTGAGATTTATTATGCAATGATTTGAACTTGGATGTCTAAAACCACTTGCTAGTTACACTTCTTCTTTTTGTTAATGATAAAGGGGGAGAAGTATGATGTTATGCATAAGTTTATGATAACATGTTGCTTGAATTTTTTAATCCAAGAGTCTTTATTAATATGACATATTGATAGGGGGAGTTAAACTCTAGGAGTTTATTTAAACTCCATCATCAATTGGTTGTCATTATTAAAAAGGGGAAGATTGTTGAGTTTTGGATTTTGAGGATGAAACCAATTGATAAGTGTTTATGAATTGATCTATGTTTTGAGTGACACAGGATGCTTCAATCAGGATAAGATAATTAAAGTATGAAGAATCATGTTGGGCCGGTGGAACATGTCAGAAGATTGGACATCTAACCGGAGGATCAGATGACGTATCAACAGAATGCTTCAGGCCATGGATTCGGGCATCAGGCTAAGAAGAGCAAAAATTATACTAAGGATATCGGAGTTGCGGAGGTCAACTGGCCGATTGGGCAATAGGCCATAAGAGAGGATGATGCGTCGAAGAATCGGACGAAGCGTCAATGGACAAATGACATGCCGGACAACATGATTCATACTTAGTAATAATTGTCTAGATCGAAGTGTGTTTTTACATATGTAGGATTAACTATGATAGCAAGGCATAAAGCAAAATGAAGTCCCGGAGTCAAGAACGCGATTTCGTTGGGAGTCGAGAGTTCATCGGAAGTCCGAACGTTCATCAGAAGTTCTATCGAAATTGACCGAGAAGTCCTAGAGCTTGCCAAAGAAGCTCATCAGAACTTGCCAAGAAGATCATCATGAAGTCCAGGAGCTTGTAGGGAGTCCACTGGAACATTGTCGAGAGATCGTCGAAAGTTTGTCGGAAGATCGTTAGAAGAAACCTAGACTTATGGACTTTGTTTAGCTTAGTAAATGTCTTAAAATTTGTAGTTAGCATATAACAGGGATTAAAATTGGGCCAACCCAATTAGGTGATAGTTGGGCCATGTTTGGGCTATGTTGGGCCAAGAGAAAGGCCCAAACAGTGACCAAATAGGTAAAACTATCGTGGCATAGTCTTCGAGACTGTGTCAGGCGGTGGTACCTCCCAGGTTCAGTCTCCGAGACTATCTAAGCAGTGATACCACCCAGTGTCAGGCTACAGGTAGTGATACTGCCTAGTATCAGGCTGCAGGTGGTGGTACCGACCGTACCTTAAAATTTTGGAGGTTTGAAATTTGGGCTCCAAATTTAAATCCATTTGGGGTCTATAAATACCCCAGCTATTCCTACATGGATAAGCAAGAAATATTGAGCAAAATCCTATGATTCTAAAGTTGTAAACCTTAGAAAGTTGAGTTCCTTCCTCCCAAAGCTTAGAGAGAGTTCTAAGGGAAGTGTGAGAGGGATACCTTGTAAAAGAGGATTGTAAAAGGTTGTCTCCTAAACTTGTGAAAAGGAGAAGAGGGGTGTAAAAGAGTAGTTGGTCTTCGCCCATTGAAAGAAGATCGATAGTGGATGCTAGTGGCCTCAACGGAAGAGGAATCGACGAAGTGGATGTAGGTCACGATGACCAAACTGATAGTGGTTTGTGTTTCTCTGTGCAAATTACTTTATTGCAAATCACTTTACTTGCTTTGCATCCACTATACTCTTCCATACGCTTTCAAAGTTAATACCTTTATGAAATGGTTTTTCATCGAAAACAGATTTAATCGCAATGAAGTTTGGAACCGACGTATTTTTTACCGTTGCACTAATTCACCCCGCCCCCCCCCCCCCCCCCCCCCCCTCTTAGTGCCGACTCTTTTCCTAACATATCTATCCTCAGTTACTATGTATCTATATTCCTTTATCGATCTAATATCCTAGAGACTATATACTAGGTATGGTATTGTCAAGCCCATATGGTTTCTCTTATAGTCTCACTCTAATCAGATTCTCCCAGAGAAATCTTTCTCTCTTAATCCGAATGAACTTGGCCAAGGATTTGTCTGAGCAAGAACACACAGGATATTCCTCTCATGATACCGAGAGTAGATGATCCTTTATCAACACTCAATAGTCCTCGTACGGTTGACTGCCACCCTCAATAATCAGTTGTATTATATTTAGAACTTCCAAACCTATAAGTCTAGCATCAAAGTGTGGAGTACTCATACAGGATATCCTTGGTGTCTCAAGTCTAAGGATCAGATATACTACTAGAACTACGGAATCACCGTCTGACAGTAAGGTATCATCAACCATCTAATATTCTGTCAGTGGATCAATCAGTGAACTCATTCTACAATGAACACCTACACTATATCCTCAGTGTCCCCACACAAGCAGCTATGAGACCAATCGCCTCCATCATATTGATGGGTCTACAGCACATCAATATGTCCAGTTATCTCGATGTCCCACTCGAGTAACCTATACCCAGGATTCTTTAGGGTCTATGTTTAAAGGTGAATCAATCTAATTATCATAATCTCATCATGATCCGATTCCCATTGCACAGATCGATGGACATCACAATGCTAATCATAGGTGCCTTGTAAGCCAATCACATGAGTGATGACACGTGTGACTTGACATGCAGTCATTTTACTCACTATTATTATTTGATATTTTATTACTTTATATTACCTGTTGTTTGAATATACTGTGATGTCCATGGATCTATGCAATGGGAATCAGATCATGATGAGATCACGATAATGAGACTGATTTGCCTTTAAACACAAATCCTAAATAATTCCAATCATAGGTTGCTCAAGAGATACATCAAGATAATTGGACAAACTAGTGTACTATATACCCATACATATGATGGAGGCGACTGGTCTCATAACTGCTCATGTGGGGACACTAAGGATACAGTGCAGGTGCTCATTGGAGAGTGAGTTTATTGATTGATCCGCTTACGGAATGCAGGATAGTTGATTATACCTTATTATCAAACAACGATTTCGTAGTCCTAGTGATGTATCTGGTCCTTAGACTTGAGATACCAAAGATGTCTTGTATGAGTACTCAACTTTTTGATACCAGACTTATAGGTCTGAAGGTTCTAGATCTAGCATAACCGATCATCGGGAGTGGTAGCTAATCTTATAAGGACTATTGACTATCGATAGAGGATCATCCGCTCTCGGTGTCATGAAAGGAATATCCCATGTGTTCTTGCTCAAACAAATCGATGGCCACGGTCATTTAGATTGAGAGCGAAAGAGTTCTCTAGGAGAATCCGATTAGAGCGAGACTCGAGGAGAAACCATATAGGTCTGACAGCATCGTGCTCGGTATACGGTATCTAGGATATTAGATGGATGAGAGAATATAGGTATATGGTAATTGAGGATAGATAGGTTCAATGGATTGGATTCCCCTATATCGTCTAGGGACTGCGGCGTAGTAGCCTAGTACATCCATAGTCGATGAGTCGAGTGAATTATTATGGAGATAATAATTCACTGAGCTAGAAGGAGTTCTAACATGTATGACTTACGACTAGCTCGATATTGGGCCTAGAGGGTCACACAGATATGGTAGGCGTTGCGATGAGTAGAGGTTCAGATATAAGATATCTATCGGAGCTCCTATCTTATTATATATCAAATAAACCCCTAAATTATTGGATTATGGATGAGATCCAATAAGAGCCAATGAGAGATTATTGGATAGAGATATACTAATCTAAGAGGCTTGGATAGTTGGATGGAGATCCAATACCCAATAGGGCTGGATCCATTAGGGTTAAGTTGATAGGGGGCCTCTATAAATAAGAGGGAACAAAAGGTTCATAGGCTGGAGCTTCTCTTGGTTACCACCTTCTATTCTTCTCTCCCATTCTCCTCAGATAGCAGGCCTAGAGTTTTGAGGAGCATCGTCGTACTCCTGTTGTGTGGATCACTACTAGAGAGGAGAACGCTTAACCTCCTTCACCCTCTCCTACAGATTTACAGGGATTCAGAGATATATAATCTCTCTAGGTAATACAATCTTTAATATACATACTTTTAAGTTTCATGAATTTTGCGCACCAATCTTCACACAACGACAAACACATCTTTGAGAAATTTGCATATTTTGTTTTATGTTCTTCCGCTGCGCATATGATGTTACATCTAGATTTCCCTACAGTGGTATCAGAGCTAGGTTGTTCATGCGATAGATTAGTTTTGAACTGTGTATATTATGTTTTGGAGAAGCTTTTGGCGTCAAAATCATTGACGTAAAAGCTAGAAAAGGCAGCAACTGTTGCTACTCTTGCTGCCCTCTTAGATGGCAATGCTGCCATTTGTGTGTAACAGGTTTGCGGTCGACGATCGGTAGCCTACGAGAGCTAGTAGCCCGCTGGCACTACCGTTGGCAGCCTACGAGGGCCACAAGCCCACTGGCATTGCCTATGGGGGCAGCGATGCTTGTGGGTACTGCCCCCGCAAGGGGTAGCGCTTGCGGGGGCTACGCCCGTGGGCAAAACTGCCCACATGGGCGGTAAGAAACGTTTAGGAGCCCACCCCACCCCACCAGTAAGCAAGTGGAGAAAGGTTTATGGTTTTTTAGATAAAAAGATAATTTTGCCTTTGTTAATTTAAGAAATTCCAATTCTATCCTTTTGTCTAAATTATCATAATACCCCTTAGAATTCAAAAAATTATCTACATTTACCTAATTTAAAAAATAATAATTAATTAAAAGTTTAATTGATTATTATTATTGTTATTATCTAGTAGTCCTATATGATGATGATGTGTACATGTGATGTATGATATGTGGACAAATGATCATGGACGGTGTAATGTGTGTGCACTTGTAATTATTATTATTTTAGCCTATGAGCCTCCATTTTATTTCTTATTTATTATCGGGCCTGCGTGCATATGATTAAGTTATAATCACATGAGGAGGCGTAACGGGAGCATGGAAGCAATAGCGGGACCCACGAGGTCGAGATGGACGATCGCTTTGCATTGAGATACGTCGAGATGTCGACGAAACCGATGAGGACGAGATGGACGATCATAGGGCATGAAGATGCACCGTTGCACACATAGATCTTGATGTGAGTGATTAGGCCTACTAGCTTAGGCCTGATCGCATTAGGATGTGGTCCATGATCATTTGGTGTGATTGCTCATATGATGTGTGATTTCTTGTACACCTAATAGATATGTATATATATTTGTATGCAATGTAGATATTATTATATATGTATGTGTGTGACATATCATATTAGGAGACCAAATCAAAATCTCCTCTTATGATAATATTAATTCGGTAAACATGAGGCAATAAGATTGACCCACGTGGCCTTCCATCGTTATAGGTAGGGACTGATTATCGATGTAGGTTGAGTTGGTCGAGTCCCTCGAGGCTCACCTATATCATGATTCACTATCTTGCCTACAACATAGAGATATCACCGGTGACATGAGGATATTGTATTCTTCGTCGAGTCCCTTGAGGGTATATCATCAAATCAGACTTATCTTGTAACGATAGTATTAACTTAACCGAACATCATGGTTGGTTGAGTCCCTCGAGACCATGGTGGTTCGGAGGTCAAACATGATAGAAATCACAAGGAGTTATGATCGACAAGAGTTGTCTACCTTTTGGATTTAGTATGATTGGTCGAGTCCCTCGAGGTCACACTAAGACGTTGATTGGATCCCGATCCCCACTAAAAGTCTGCCAGAACTTCTGTTTCACATGTTGAGAGTGTCGTATGACTCGCTAGTAAAATAGTGGAAGCATATTAAGATAGAAGTCCATATCTTGATTTTTTTTTTTATAAAATCTCTATGTTATTTATTTCTACTGCATCTTTATTTTCAAAAAATGTCACTTTCAAATCCCTTACGTAGCATACTTGATATAAACCGCCTCACTGGTCCAAATTATACGGATTGGCTTCGCAACTTGAGAATTGTTCTCACGGTGGAGAAAATCGCATACATCCTTAATACAGTGATGCCTACACCTGAGAAAAGGGCAAGAGAGGATGAGATCGCTTACTATGTGAAGTACATATATGACTCCACTCTTGCTCAATATTATATATTAGGCTCCATGACTCCTGAGTTATAGAGACAGCATGAAAAATGGATGTTAGATCTATTCTTCTATATCTCTACAAACTGTTTGAGGAATAGGGAAGGACTCAGTGATATGAGATATCTAAGAGCCTCTTCCACACTAGGATGACTAAGGGGACACCGGTTCAGAACCATGCCCTAAAGATGATTGAGTGGATAGAGAAACTCATAGGTCTAGGAATGGTCCTAGAGGATAACCTATGTGTGGATCTTGTGCTTCAGTCTTTACTAGATTCTTTTTCACAATTCATAATAAATTTTAATATAAATAAGCTTGAGGTGACTTTCCCTAAGCTCCTCAGTATGTTGAGGGAGGCAGATAACACTATCAAGAAAGAGAAGCCAATTCTCTATACTGGTGAGACCATAAAGAAAAGGAAAGCAAAAAAGTCCCTTAAGAAGGGCAAGGGCAAGGGTAGACCGAGTGAAGCAAAGGTTACTAAGAAGGACCCAACAAAGAATAAAGGTCGGTGCTTCTACTACGGTAAAGATGGGTATTGAAAGAGGAACTACAAGGAGTACCTTTCGGAGAGAGTGAAACAGAAGCTTACAGAAGCTTCAAGTACATTCATGATCAGTCTCAATTTGTCAAACTCTTATGATAACACAAGAATATTGGATACCGGTAGTGCTTATTATATTTTCAATTCGTTGCAAGTTCTAACAAGACCTAGAAGATTGGCGAGAGGCAAGACAGACCTCAAGATGGGCAATGAAGCAAAAGTTATTGTAGTAGTTGTTGGCGTGGTCACCCTATATATGTCTAGTGGAGCTATTATTACATTGGATGCATGCTATTTTATTTTTTCTATTATCAAAAATATTATTTTCATTTCATATTTGATAGTTAGTGGATATAAATTAGTTTTTGAGAACAATGGTTGTTCAATATTATTAGATGATGAGATCATCACGAGAGGAACATTGTATAATGGTTTGTTTATGCTAGACACTACTCCATATATTATGAATGTAAGTGTGTCCAAGAGGAAATGAGATAAGGTGAACAGTGCATACCTATGGCATTGTAGGCTAGGCCACATCTATGAGAGAAGGATTCAAAAGTGTTGGGAAATCTAGTGGCAACATCACATGTGCAACAGAAGAATATTAAAAAATAAAATTCTCAATTTTTCAAAGATGTGTTCATCATTGTGCGAAGATTGGTGCCCAAAAACAACGAAACTTAAAACTGTATATATGAAAGATTGTGTTACTTAGGGAGATTGTATATCCCTAAATCCTTATAGATTTCTAGGAGAGTGTGAAGGAGGTCAAGCGTCCTCCTCTCTAGTGGTGATCCACACAATAGGGTTGCGATGATGCTCCTCAAAACTCCAAGACTGCTATTTGAGGAGGAGAAGGGGAGGAGAATAGGAGAGGCAACCAAAAAAGCTCGGGCCTATGAATCATTAGTTCCATCATATTTATAGAGGTCCCCTGTCATCATAACCCTGATGGATCTAGCCTTATTGGGTATTGGATCTACATCTAACTACCTAAACCTCTTAGATTAGTGGATCTTCATCCAATAATCTCTTATTGGCTCTTATTGGATCTCATCCATGGGATCCAATAATTCAGGGGCTTATTGGATATCTAATAAGATAGGGGCTCCGGTTAATATCTCATATCCGAACCTCTACTCGTCGCAACGCCTACATATATGTGTGATACTCTAGGCCCAATATCGAGCTGGCCATGAGTTATATCTGTCAGAACTCATTTTGGCTCAATAAATTATTATCTCCATAATAATTCACTCAACTCATCGATTGCAGATGTACTAGGCCACTACGCCACAATCCTTAGACGATACAAGGAAATCCAATCAATTGGACCTATCAGTCCTCAGTTATCATATACCTATAGTCCCTCATCCATCTAATATCCCAAAGACCGTATACCAAGCATAGTATTATTAGACCCATATAGTTTCTGCTCAAGTCTCGCTCTAATCGGATTCTCCTGAAGAACTTTTTCTCTCTCAATCCGAATGACCCTGGCTAGGGATTTGTTTAAGCAAGAACACATGAGATATTCCTCTCATGACACTAAGAGTGGATGATCGATCCTCTATCGACACTCAATAATCCTCGTAAGGTTGGCTACCACTCCCGATGACCAACTATGCTAAATTTGTAACCTCTAGACTTATAAGTTCGGTATCAAAGAATTGAGTACTCATATAGGACATCATTTGTATCTCAAGTCTAAGAACTAAATACACCACTAGGAATACAAAATCGATGTCTGACAATAAGGCATCATCACCCAGCCAGCATTCCGTAAGTGGATCAATCATTGAACACATTCTCCAATGAGCACCTGTACTATATTCCTAGTGTCCCCACATGAGCAACTATGAAACTAGCTGCATCCATCATATGGATGGGTATATAGCACACCAGTCTATTCGGTTATCTTGATATTTCTCTCGAGTAACCTATGACCAAGATTATTTATGATTTGTATTTAAAGGCGAATCAGTCTTATTATCGTGATCTCATCACGATCCGATTCCCATTGCACGTATCCATGGATATCATAATATATTCAAGCAACATATAATATAAATTGATAAAATATCAAATAATAATAATAAGCAAAAGACTACGTGTCAAGTCACACGTGCCATTACTCACGTGATTAGCTTGCAGGGTACCTTTGACTAGCAAAAAGTTGCTAAAAGATGGATATCTAGGCCCATACTACTATGAGTCATATGCAACTTGGAAGCTTTGCCTTCATGGGAAACTAACTAACTCTCCATTTAGTAGAACTAGAGAGAGAGCCACTAAGCTATTGGAACTCATACATAGTGATGTATGAGGACCCATTATTGAATCTTGGATTTTGATGATGAAATCAATTAGTGAATTGTTTGACCTAATCTATGTGTTGAGATAAGTGTGCCAGATTAACTACAATAACAGTAAGGCATAAAGTAGATGATGGGCTAGAGTTGAAGATTCAGACGATGTACTAGAAGTGTGTCGGGAGCTCGCCGAAAGTTCATCGGAAGTTCTTCGGAGACTCGTCAGAAGATCGCCAAGAGTTCGTTGAAAGATCACTGAGAGTTCATCGAGAGTTCACCGGAAGCTCGTCGGAAGTTTCACCGAGAAGTTTATCGAAAGAAAAATTGACATGTCGGACTAATTGCTTGCCTTAATTGTAGTTAGAATATTAGTTAAGTTATGATCAGGAGGTAATCCCACTAACTCGGTCAAGGGCCAACTCGGCCCTTAATAGGGCTGAATTGAGCCAGATTGAATAGCCCATTCAACACTGAAATCATGGTCGGCAATGACACCGCCATAGTAGTAGTGACACCTCCTAGTAGACCCGGTCTCCTAAGTGTTCTGGGCGGTGGTACCGTCGACAGTTAATGCTGCCAATGGTGGTGCTGCCCTTGTCAGGCAGTGGTACCGCCAGAGCTCGGTCTCCGAGCTCTGTTAAGCGGTCATACCACCCAGACTTGGTGGTGGTACTGCCCAATCTTAGGTGTCATGCGGTGGTACCACCCAGTAATGGTGGTGGTACCGCTTGTAACTCGAAAAACTAGGATAAGGTACTTTTTGACTCTAGTTTTGAAGCCATTGGGGCCTATAAATACCCCACCAGTTTCTACATGAAAGGGTACAAAAATGTTGGCATAATATTGAATCTTTGAAGTGTTAAAGTGTTGTAAAAGTGCTAAAGCCCTCTTTCTCCCTTTCTAAGTGTTGAGATCATTCAAGAGATGTGTGAGACTTGTAAGGGTTATCTCCTAAACTTGTGAAAAGGATAAAGTGCTGTAAAGAGGTGGTTGGTCTTCGCCTATTGAAGGAAGACCATTAGTGGCTATCGGTGACCTCGACGGAGGAGGAATCAGAAGTAGATGTAGGTCACAACAACCGAACCACTCTAAATTCTAGTTTGCTTTTCTATTTGAGCAATTTACATTACTACAAACTTCCTTAACCCTCTCTTTGTACTCTTACAAAAGCTTTCAAATTCAATTTTTTTCGAAACGGATTGAATCGAAACGAATATTTTTCGGAATCAATGCTTTTTTTACTGTACTAATTCACCCCTCCCCCTCTTAGTGTTGCTCTTGATCCTAACAATTAGTATCAGAGCATGGTCACTCTCATTTGGTTTAAAAACCAAGAGAGATGGCATTTGCCGGCAACCAAGAGGGTCACTCAATTACACGTCCGCCCATGTTCAATGAAACAGATTACATATATTGGAATACTAGAATGAGGATTTTTCTGATTTCTATGGATTTTGAGCTATGGAACATTATCAAAAATGATTTTCAAAAGTCTTCTCTTCCAATGAATGATTGGAATGACTTGGAGAAGAAGACTTTTACTTTAAATGCCAAGGCTATGAATGCCTTATTTTGTGCTTTAGATAAAAACGAGTTCAATCGAGTGTCTATTTATGAAACAACTTTTGATATTTGGCACACACTCGAAGTTACTCACGAAGGCACTAGTAGAGTAAAGGAGTAAAAAATTAATCTTTTAGTCCATACTTATGAGTTGTTTCGGATGAAGCCGAGTGAGACCATTGGAGACATGTACACCCGATTTACGGATATCGTCAATGGTCTAAAAGGACTTGGTAAAAGTTTCTCAGATTCTGAACTTATTAATAAAATTTTAAGATCCATTCCAAATAGTTGGGACCCTAAAGTAATGACCATTCAAGAGGCCAAGGACTTAAATAACTTTCCTCTTGAAGAACTAATCAAGTCATTAATGACCTATGAAATGACTTGTAATGCTCTTAAAGAACTTGAGAACAACTTTCCGAAGAACAGGAAGGATATATCACTAAGAACTCAAGAAGACCACTTGAAAGAAAATTCAAGTGATGAGGACAATGATGATGACTTGATACTCTTGACAAGAAAGTTCAAAAAATTCATAAAAAGAAAAAAAAATTAAAAATGACTTTAAAAATAAATTTGAACTTAAGAAAGAACAAGTTATATGCTACGAGTGCAAGAAGCCGGGACATTTCAAAAGTGAATGTCCTCAAGCAAAGAAGAAGCAACCAAAGAAGAAGAAGGCTCTTAAAGCAACTTGGGACGATTCAAGTGCATTCAAAGAAGAGGAGCCAACCAACACCGAGCAAGTTGCTCACTATGCACTAATGGCTATTGGAGATGAGGTAAGTAGTTCATTAGATGTAAATTTATCTTTTGAGGAGCTTTTAAGTGCTTTTCATGATTTATTTGATGAATGTAATTTAGTTAGTAAAAAATATAAAGTGTTAAAAAAGGAGCATGCTTTTCTTGTTAGTGATTTTGTTAGACTAAAAATTGAGCATAATGATAGTTTAGCTCTTTGCAAAAAATATCATGAATTAGAAATGTTTAAAAAGGAAAACTTGCTACTCAAAGAAACTTTAGAAAAGTTTAAGATTGGTAGCAAGTCCTTGAACATGATCCTTGCCAATAAGGGTCATGTTCATAGAAAAAGTGGAATCAGATTTGTGAGTAGCTCTCACCAAAATCCAACCACCTTTGTTAAAGGCCTTACCTTGCATGTATCACCCTACATCAAATGCAACTTTTGTTGCAAACTTAGACATGTTGCCTATAAATTTTCACTTAAGAGATATAGTTCACATAAATTAATTTGGGTTCCTAAAGAAACCATAAAGAACTATGTGCAAAACGATAAGTTGAGTAGATCAATTTTTGAGGTACCCAAGGTCAAATAGCTACCTAAAAATCACCCTCTTTTATATAAATATTTACCATCACAAGCTAGGAGCAAGAGATTGTACCTTGATAGTGGATACTCAAAGCACATGATCGGAGATCTATCTTAATTCTCTAAGTTCACTAGCCTAAACGAAGGATATGTCACCTTCGAAGACAACAACAATGGTAAAATCATTTGCAAGGAACCATAGGTAACAAATCCATTTTTTTGATTGAAGATGTGTTGTTGGTTGATGGCTTAAAGCATAATCTTTTGAACATTAGTCAATTGTGTGATAAAGGATACATCATTAGATTTGAATTCAATGCTTGCATTATTGAAAAACCACACCAAAACACATCTATGATTGCCCTAAAATAAAATAATGTATACACTATCAACATTGATGATCTTTATAATGAAATGTGTTTTTCAATTTTGAATGATGATGCTTGGATTTAACATAGGAGATTAGGTCATGCTAGCATGAAACTAATCTCTCAAATCTTATCCAAAGAACTTATTAGAGGTATTCTTAATATTAAATTCGTCAAAGATAATGTGTGTGATGCATGTCAAGTAGGAAAATAAAAAAAGGGTAGTTTCAAACCAAAGAACCAAATAAGTACTTCTAGACTATTGCAATCGATCCATATGGACTTATTCGGACCAATTGCTATATCTAACTTAGGAGGTAGTAAATACGCCTTTGTCATCGTAGACGATTATAGTAGATACACTTGGACATACTTCTTGGCACACAAAAGTGATTGCTTTAGGTATTTTTCAAAGTTTTATAAACTTATTCAAAATGAAAAATGCTTTATGATTTTCAAAATTTTTATGAAAATAATGATTTTCAAAACCATGATTTTTAAAATTTTTATGGTGGCGAGTTTCAAAACCATGATTTTCAAAATTTTTATGAAAATAATGGATACAACCATAATTTCTCTACTCCAAGAAATCCTCAACAAAATGGAGTAGTAGAAAGAAAAAATAAAAAATTATAAAAAATGACAAGAACCATATTAAACGAACATAACCTACCCAAATATTTTTGGACTGAAGCCATAAATACGGTATGCTATGCCATGAATAGGGTTCTAGTAAGACCATTACTTTCCAAAACTCCTTATGAGTTGTGGAATAACAAAAAACCCAATGTTTCATATTTTAAGTTTTAAGTTGTAAATATTTTATCTTAAATGAAAAAGATGTCTTAGGAAAGTTTAACACAAAATCCGATGAAAATTTTTTTCTTGGTTATTCTTTTATTTCTAAAGTATTTCATATTTTTAATAAAAGAACCTTAGTTATAGAAGAATCTATTTATGTTGTCTTTAATGAATTTTCCAAATTTAAGAAAAATGAGTTTGTTGATGATCTTAATTTTGATGCTTTAAATTTAAATGAACCCTCTCCTCCAACTAGAAACTTGGATGCATCTTTTTTTGAAACATCCTTACCCATGGAATGGAAATATGTAGATACTCATCCTAAGGAGCCAATCATAGGAGATACATCAAAAGGGGTTCAAACTCATTTTTCTCTTAAAAATTTTTGTACCAACGCCATTTTTCTTTCTCAAATTGAACTGAAATGTATTGATGAGGCCTTGAAAGATGACTCATGGGTTATCACAATGCAAGAAGAGTTGAAACAATTTGAAAGAAATAAGGTGTGGAAGCTTGTTCTAAGACCAAATGACCATTTAGTTATTGATACTAAATGGGTCTTTAGAAATAAGCAAGATGAATTTAGTATTATGGTTAGAAACACTATATTAGTGGCCAAGGGTTTCAACTAAGAAGAATGTATCTATTATGAAGAAACCTTTGCTCCTGTGACACAATTAGAAGCCATAAGGATGCTCTTTGCCTATGCTAGTAGTAATAATTTTACGTTGTTTCAAATGGATGTTAAAAGTATTTTTTTTTAATGGCTTTATTTCCGAAGAAGTTTATGTTGAACAACCTCCCAGATTTGAGAATGATAATTTTCCTAATTATGTGTTTAAATTGACTAAAGCTCTCTATAAATTGAAACAAGCCCCAAGGGCTTGGTATGAGAGACTTAGCTCATTTCTTATCTAAAATAATTTCTCTAAAGGCAAGGTCGATACCACATTATTTATTAAAAACTTTAAAAATAATTTTTTTATTATTCAAATTTATGTTGAAGATATTATTTTCTGTTCCATGAATGAATCTTTATGCGAATTATTTGCCAAAAGTATGAACCAAGAATTTGAAATGAGTTTAATGGGTGAATTAACTTTCTTTTTAGGCTTGCAAATCAAATAACTTAATGATGTCATTTTTATGATTCAAGCAATATATGCATTAGACTTGCTAAAACGATTTAATATGGATAGTTCAAATGCTATCAATACTCATATGAGTACCTCCACTAAGTTAGACATTGACGAAGGTAGAGAAAGCTTTGATTAAAAAGCTTATAGGGGTATGATAGGTAGTTTACTATACCTCGCTACAACTAGACCAGACATCATGTTTAGCTTAGGACTTTATGCTAGGTTTCAATCTAACCCCAAGCAATCTCATTTAAAAGCTATCAAAAGGATTTTTAGATACCTAAGAGGAACTCCTAAATTAGGATTATGGTATCTAAAATCTAAAAATTTTGAATTGCTTGGTTATGCTGATGTTGATTTTGCTGGCTACCAAATAGATAAAAAAAACATATCTAGAACATGTCAATTTTTAGGACACGCACTTGTCTCTTGGTCTTCCAAGAAATAAAACTTGGTTACATTATCCACAATCGAAGCTGAGTATATTGCAACAGATGCATGCTGTGCTCAAGTTATATGGATGAAAAACACTTTAGAGGATTATGGAATTCACCTAAAGAATATACCTATAAAGTGTGATAACACAAGTGCAATATGTTTAACGAAAAATCCTATTCAGCACTCTAGAACTAAACATATTGACATTATGCATCACTTTATATGAGATCATACTAATAATCATGATATAATTTTAGAATTCATTGATACAAAACATCAATTGGCCGATATATTTACAAAACCTTTAAATTAAGAACAATTTGATTTCATTAGAAGGGAGTTAGAAATGTTAAATTGTCCGAATGCATGAGTTTGTTGTATTTCTTTTCTGGACTATCCTTCTCTTAATGTATTTCATGAATAGGGCTTCCATGAATCTATTTCATTTTTATCTTCCTTGGTATCAAGTTTACTTCATACCCTTGCTCCATCACTTAATGATTTTTGATACACTTAATCACTTCATGGATTTCATTAATAAATACATCTCTCATGGGTTTAACTCGTGAATTTTTAATAAGAAATGATTTTGAATTATGAAGTTTTATTCATGAATTTCTTTTTTCATGTGATACTCCTCTCCCATGAATTCTTTCTTTTTCTTCTCATGAAAGATGAATTTTATGAATTCCGATGAATATCTTGATCCTTGAAAGATGAATATTAGTGTGTGATGATTACTTGCAAGAATGATGATTTGATTTTACATGATATTTTGAATCAAATCATTTCACAAATTTGATTCTTAATGGATTCCCTCCTTACCTTCCTTCCTCTTCTTCATGCAAAGTTTTGATGACAAGGGGGAGAATCTATCTCTTTAATGTTGATAACATTTGATGTTAAGAACTTTTGAATGTTATCATGCAACGATGCAATATGGATTGGATAAATTAGTTTGAAACTTGCTTGAATTTTACTACACTTGTATTGTTGAATTATTCTCCTTTTTGTTGATGACAAAGGGGGAGAAATAATACCAAAATATGGCAAAATTGATGACCAATTGGCATTGACATTGTAAATATATGCAATGTATCTTATCGTAAATATGCTTGTATCTTATCATAAATGCTTGAAATATGATTGGTATCGTCAAATACAAATATTTGAAAAATATCAAATGTTTACTTGAAATATACCGTAATGTGGCATAATTACTTATGTGGCACGATACTTTTAAATGTTTCATTCCTAGTATCATGTTTGATTTCGTATCAAATTATTATGATGAGGTATCATGTGCTTAACTTGCTATTTACAATTGATACCATGTTGAATTGTCATTTGTATCGTCTTTCGAAATTTGAAAATGGATATGTGGTATCATATTTTGAATCAGTGAATCATGATAAGTATCATGTTATGCATGATTGAATAATAACTTTTCAGTTTAATGCTTGAATTCAAATGCCTTGAATTTAAAAATATCTTTTCTCAAAATATGGCATATAGATAGGGGGAGTTAAGGTTAACTCCTTCACCAATTGGTTGTCATCATAAAAAAGGGGGAGACTGTTGAATCTCGAATTTTGATAATGAAATCAATTGGTGAATTGATTGACCAAATCTATGTATTGAGATAAGTGTGTAGGACTAACTATGATAACGGTAAGGCATAAAGCAGATGATGGGCCGGAGTTAAAAGATTCGAACGATGTATTGGAAGTGTGTCGGGAGCTCACTGAAAGTTCGTCAAAAGTTCATCGAAGACTCATCGATAGATCGCCGAGAGTTCATCGGAAGATCGTAGAGAGTTCGTCGAAAGATCGCCGAGAGTTTGTCGGGAGTTCGCCAGAAGCTTGTTGGAAGTTTCCCCGAGATGTTCGCCGGAGGTTCGCCAAAAGAAAAATCAACATACTAGACTAGTTAATCATAGTTAGAACATTAGTTGAGTTAGGATCAGGAGGTAATCCCACTAACTCGGTCAAGGGCCAACTAGACCCTTAACATGGTTGAATTGGGCCGGATTGAATAGCCCATTCAGCACTTGAAATCATGAACAACGGAGGCACCTCCTGGCAGACCCGGTCTCCCAGGTGTTCTGGGCGGTGGTACCATCGATAATTAATACTACTAGCGATGGTATCGCCCCTTTCAGGCAATGGTACTACCAGAGCTCGATCTCCGAGCTCTGTCAAGTGATCGTACCGCCTAGTGTCAAGTGTCAAGCGGTGGTACCGCCTAGTAATGGTAGTGGTACTACTAGTACCCTGAAAAATTGGGATGAGACACTTTTTGGCTCCAATTTTGAAGCCATTGGGGCCTATAAATACCCCATCCTTTTTTGCATGAAAGGGCATGAAAGTGTTGGCATAATCTTGAATCTTTAAAGTGTTAAAGTGTTGTAAAAGTGCTAGAGTCCTCCTCCTTCCTTTCTAAGTATTAAGATCATTCAAGAGAGTTGTGAGACTTGTAAGGGTTATCTCTTAAACCCGTGAAAAGAAGAAAGTGCTATAAAGAGGTGGTTGGTCTTCACCTATTGAAGGAAGACCATTAGTGGACGCTAGTGACCTCGAAATAGGAGGAATCGGAAGTGGATATAGGTCATAACGACTGAACCACTCTAAATTATCGTTTGCTTTTCTATTTATGTAATTTACATTATTGCAAATTTCCTTAACCTTCTCTTTGCACTCTTACGAAAGCTTTCAAGTTCAATTTCTTTTCAAAATGGATTGAATTAAAATGAATCTTTTTTTGGAATCAACACTGTTTTCACTGAATTAATTCACCCTTCCGTCGGTCATCGTGACCTATATCCACTCCACTGATTCCCCTTCCGTCGAGGCTATCGGCATCCACTAATGATCTTCCTTCAATGGGTGAAGATCAAATACCCTTACAACTTGATTATCCTTTTGACAGGTTCAGGAAAGAACCTTTAAAGCCCCCACAACCTTCTCTCTTAAGCTTCTCTAATACTTAGAGTTTAAGAGGAGTTCACATAATATTACAATAGCATTTTCTTTCTTTTTCACTCTCAATTCTTATGTTAGTTAACCAGGGATTTATAGGCCTCAAGTTGATTCAAACTTGGAGCCTAAAATGGTCTCATTCCAGGTTTCCCTGGTCCTAGTGGTACCACCACTTGTGTTGGATGGTACCACCGCCTACAACACTAACATTGGGTGGTACCATTGCCCAGTCTGGTAGTACCACCACCTGGGAGACTGTTTTGGGTGATACCACCACCCAGACTGGCGGTACCACTGCTTGATAATCTCAAAGACTGAGTCTGAGTGATACCACCACCTAACATAGTCTCGGAGATTGTGCCACGATGGTGCCACTTGTTGGGTCACTGTTTGGGTCTTTCACTTGGCCCAACACAGTCTACACATGGGCCCAACTAGCCCCTAATTGGGTTGGCCCAATTTCAATCCCAATTATGTGCTAACTATGAATTCTAAGGCATATACTAAGCAAATCTGGTCTGGTTAGTCTTAGTTTCATTCAGCGAGCTTCCAGCGAACTTCGAACGATCTTTCGGCAATGTTCTAGCAGACTCCTAGCAAGCTCCTAGATTTCACGATGGTCTTCTTGGCGAGTTCTGATGAGCTTCTTTGGTAAGCTCCTGGACTTCTTGGTCAATTCCAACAGAACTTCTGACGAACGTCCGTAATTTAGATGAACTCTCGAACTCCCAATGAAATCTCGTTCTTGACTTTGGGACTTCATTTTACTTTATGCCTTGATCAGTATCATAATTAATCCTACACAAATAAAACCTACTTTGATCTAGACAATTATTACAAAGCTTGAATCATATTGTCCGGCATGTCATTGGTTCATCAACGTTTTGTCCGATTCTTCGGCGCATCATCCTCTCTTGCGGCCTATTGCCCAATCGGTCAGTTGACCTCTGCAACCCCATTTTCCTTAACGTAATTTTCACTCTTCTTGGCTCGATGCCCGAACTCATAGCCCGAAGCCTTTTGCCGATACGTCAATCGATCCTCTAGCTTAACATCCAATCTTCTAACATGTTCCACTCCAGCCCAACATGATTTTTCTTGCTTTTAATTGTCTCTCCCTGATAAAAGCTTCTTGCGTCACTCAAAATGCAGATAAGATAAACACTATCAATTGGTTTCATCATCAAAATTCGAGATTCAACAATCTCCCCCTTTTTGATGATGGCAACAAATTGATGACGGAGTTAACTTTAACTCCCCCTTTCAATATACCATATTGATCAAACTCTTAGATTCAAAAATCTAAGCAACATGTCATGATAAAATCATGCATAACATCATACTTCTCCCCCTTTGTCATCAACAAAAAGGAGAAGTTCAACTATCAAGTGTTTAGACATACAAATTCAAATCACATAATCTCCAGTTTTATCATTATGCAAGTTTTATAACATACAGCTAGCAAATTTGTTCATCACCTTACGACATGCATAATCACCAAATCATCATTAATTTTGAAGATGTACAAGATTGTATATTTTGCAAGTTTACATTTTTGCTTCTTAAGATAGGCATGCTAGCAATATTCGGTGATGTTCAAGATAGCATGTTCTTTCTTCTCTTTTGAGAAGTATGAGTTTTTGCTTCCTTTGCAAAACACAAGCTAACAAAATTTTACATCATTTTACAACATGGAAGCTAGCAATTTGGAAAGTGTTACTTCTCTTTGAAGTATGAAGGTTAATAAGTTTTTGAAAAAGAATGCAAGATAGCAAGCTAGCAAGATAGCAATGCATCATTTTAGAATATGCAAGCTAGCAAATTTTAAGTTTTGCAAGTTTGTAAATTTTGCTAGATGTGCAGGTTAGTTTGTTTGCTTTTCTTTACGATGTTCAAACTAGCAAGCTTTTCACTCATGAAAGCTGGAAAATTTTTTGCATCTTCAGCTAGCAATTTTTCTCCCCCTTTGTCATTATCAAAAATAAGGGAAGAATACAATGTTGTAATTCTTTTTCCCTTTACATCAATTTTCAAATCATAACAAAGTTAAAGTATCAATCTTTTTTCAATATGTTTGTGCATCATTATAATTTTATATTAAAACATGCACAATTTTAAAGCCTTACATTTCATCCTTATGCATGATACCAAATAAATCAATCATCACTATGGGCATATTATATATGATACTAAGACATTAAAATTTTTAAGCATTTATCACTTATTTTCTCCCCGTTTCCATTAATTTTCAAATAATCACATAAAGAATAACAAGAAAAATTAATTTGGTGATGAGTTATACTTCATCAAAACAAGGGAGTATCGAAACATGGAAGAAAAATCAATTTATGTATACAATGTTCCGAACATCAAAGCACATCATCTCAAGTTGTGAGAAAAAAATAATCAAGGAAATATTATGATTCATTTGGATAAATATTCTCTTTAATAAAATATAAGAAATCATTCGAAAATAAAAAGTGAGTGATCTTGATTCACATAAGGAAAATATCAAGTTTTGATTCTGAGAATTCAAGATCATGATTTCAATAATGCTTCCTTTTAATATATAACAAGTAGAAACATAGGAGATCAAATAGTAAAAGATGTTCAAAAACAATTTTAAGTCATGAATTCCAAAAGAGATATTCTTTTTAGTAAATGGTAAAAAGAGACATAAGAGATCAAATGATATAATATCTTGATTCATGCATAAGAAATCTCAATTTATAATCCTTGAAAATTTAAGATAAAAGCTCATTCAAATTCAAATCATCAACTCAAAATCATTTTCAAGAGATTCAAAATGGCATAAGTAACTTTATAAATCTCTTAGGGAAAAAAAATCGATAAGATAGAGAAAAAGAAATTTTCAAGAAAAATGCTTTCCTCTTTTTAGTTGTTTTAATTCATGTGATTTATTTCATAGAAGCATGCCTTTTTTATTTATGCCAAATAAAAAACATGCATCAACGTTTAAAACCGAAAAAAAACTTTCATTACGGTAAAGATCGATAATCCATAAATTACAAGAATCATCATGTATATTTCTAAATATAAACTCATTAATCATGATTTCAAATCATCATTACATGTTCATTAAGACATCAAGAATGGTTTCGTTAAACATAATGTTGAATGATTCTTAAAGATATCTAAACTTCGTTAGTTTTAATTTGTGTCATTGACTTTATATTAGCATGCCCAAATATTTATTCTTTTGTCAAAACCATACATCATGTTTAAAATCGAAAACCAAAGATAAGATTCATCACAAAAATCATCAAGCCTTCCATATAAAATTCATGCATCATCATCAAAAAGCAATATGGAAATCATTAAGATACTCATTATTGCTTCTTTAAAACATATATAGAATTAATATTTTTTGGTATACAAGCATTAGATTTATATATAACATTTTATTGCATTATCATAAAACATGTAATTGTCATGATCTTTTTAAAAATTACTAGAAAGATAAGCATGATCCTAAAACTTTTAACATTTTCATTACATCATTAAACATGTAATTTTTTTAAAAATTATATAATTTTTTTAAACTAAATTAAAAACAACTCATGAAGAACATCAAATAATTTCAAAGTAAACTAAGAGGATGTTGATTACCTCATTGTAGAAAGTCATTAAAGCATAGTTAGTCACATCGCCTTTGTTGGTTTTCTCCTCGTCTTCGGATGAGCTTAATTCGTCCCAGAGTGCTTCCTTCTTCTTACATTCATAGCAAGTAGTTGCATTCATTTTAAGTTTATTTTTATTCTTTAATTCTTATTTCATGAACTTTTTAAATTTTATAGTGAGAAGTTCAAGTTCACCATCGCTTGAGCTTTCGCTCGAGTGGCCTTCTTTTGTTCTAAGTACAAAATCCTTTCTGTTCTTTGGAAGGTTGTTCTCAAGTTTATTTTGTTCCATACAATTCATTTTATAGGTCATTAAAGACCCAATCAGTTCTTCAATGGGAAAATGGTTCAAGTTCTTTGATTCTTGTATTGCCATTACTTTAGAATCCCAATTTTTAGAAAGTGAACATAAAACTTTATTAATAAGTTCAAAATTTGAAAAACTTTTACCAAGTGCTTTTAAACTATTGACGACATCTGTAAAACGGGTGTACATGTTAACAATAGTTTTGCTTGGTTTCATATGAAACAATTCGAAATCATACATTAAAAAAATAATTTAGAGTCTTTAACTCTACTAGTGCTTTCGTGTGTGATTTCAAGTGTGTGCCAAATATCAAAGTCATTTCACAAGTAAAAACCCGATTGAATTCAGTTTTATCCAAAGCACAAAATAGAGCGTTCATAGCTCAAGCATTTAAAGAAAAGGTTTTATTCTTCAAATCATTCCATTCTTTCATTGGAGTAGAAGACTTTTTAAAACTATTTTTGATAATATTTCATAAATTTAAATCCATAAAAAGCAAGAAAACTCTCATTTGAGTTTTCCAATAAGTGTAGTCCGTCCCATTGAACATGGGAGGACGAACGATTGAAAAACCCTTTTAAAATATGAAAAGAGTCATTTCTCTTAGGTGTTAAATCAAATGAGAAATAACTTGGCTCTGATATTAACTGTTAGGAATGAGTTAGTACTAAGAGGGGAGGGGTGAATTAGTGCAGCGGAAAAATTACCAGTTTTGAAAATCTTCTTATGATGAAAAATTGATTTCGATGAAAACCATTTCGTAATAATAAATTTAACTTGAAAGCGTACAGAAGAGTGTATTGAGAAGGTAAAGCAAGTAAGGTAGTTTGCAATGTAAGTAAAGAGCTTAAAATAAATGCAAACTGAGTTTTATAGTGGTTCGATCGTCGTGACCTACATCCACTCTACCGATTTCCCTTCCATCGAGGCCACTGACATCCACTAATGATCTTCCTTTAATGAGCGAAGATCAACTACCTTTACAACTTGAATCTCCTTTTGACAGGTTCAGGAGAGAACCTTTACAACCCCTATAACCTCCCCTCTTAAGCTTCTCTAACACTTAGAGCTTGAGAGGAGTTCACACAAGATTACAATAATGTTTTCTTTCTTTTTCACTCTCAATTCTTGTGTTAGTTAACCAGGGATAAGAGGGGTATTTATAGACCTCAAGTTGATTCAAATTTGAAGCCTAAAAAGGTCTCATCCAAGGTTTTCTGGGTCCTGGCGGTACCATCACTTGGGAGACTATGTTTGGGCGGTACCACCGCCTAATAGTCTCGGAGACTGAGTCTGGGCAGTACCACCACCTAGACTGGTGGTGCTATGCCTGACATAGTCTAAGAGACTATGCCACGACGGTGCCACTTGTTGGGTCATTGTTTGGGCCTTTCACTTGCCTAACATAGTCTATATATAGGCCCAACTAGCCCCTAATTGGGTTGGCCCAATTCCAATCCCAATTATGTGCTAACTATGATTTCTAAGGCATACACTAAGTAAATCTGGTCCAATTAGTCTTGGTTTCTTCCGGTAAACTTTTAACGATCTCTCGGTAATGTTCCTGCGGACTCCTAGCAAGCTCCTGAATTTCATGACGATCTTCTTGGCAAGTTCCAATGAGCTTCTTTGGTAAGCTCTTGGACTTCTCGGTCAATTCTGGCAGAACTTTCGATGAACGTCCGTACTTCCGATGAACTCTCGAACTCTCAATAAAATATCAATTTTTACTCTGGGACTTCATTTTGCTTTATGCCTTGATCACTATCATAGTTAATCCTACACAAATAAAACCTAATTCGATCTAGACAATTTTTATAAAGTATAAATCACGTTGTCCGGCATGCTATCGGTTCATTGATGCATTATCCAATTCTTCGATACATCATCCTCTCTTACGGCCTATTGCCCAATCGACCAGTTGACCTCTGCAACTCGATTTCCTTAGCGCAATTTCTGCTCTTCTTGACCCAATGCCCAAACTCATGGCCCGAATCCTTCTGCCAATATGTCGACCAATCCTTTGGCTCAACGTCCAATCTTTTAACATCTTCCACTCCAGCCCAAAATGATTCTTCCTACTTTTAATTGTCTCTCCCTGATTGAAGCTTCCTGCGTCACTCAAAACATAGATAAGATAAATACTATCAATTGGTTTCATTATCAAAATCCGAGATTCAATATTATGGATATGTGTACTTGATGAAGTACAAGTCCGGAGCCTTTGAAAAATTCAGAGAGTATAAGAATAAAGTGGAGAACTAGACTAGAAAGAGTATCAAGACTCTCCGATTAGATCGATAAGATGAGTACTTGAGTATAGAATTTGTTAGGATCAAGAATGATACTAAGAGGGGTGATGAATTAGTGTAGAGGAAAAATTACGTCGTTTTGAAAATCTTCATATGATAAAAATCAATTTCAACAAAAACCATTTGTTTGACTCATATAAGTTTGCAAGTGAATAGAGAAGAGGGGATTGGATAGTTTGCAATGAAGTAAAGTAGAATGCAGTAAAGAGAATAAGCAGTAATGAAAGAACACACTAGAATTTATAGTGGTTCGATCGTAGTGACCTACATCCACTTCTGATTCCTCCTCTGTTTAGGTCACTAGCATCCACTAAAGGTCTTCCTTCAATAGGTAAAGACCAACCACCTCTTTATAGTACTTTCTCCTTTTCACAGGTTTAGGAGATAACCCTTACAAGTCACTCTTTTACAAGTAATCTCTCACACACCTCACTTAGGACTAACTCTAAGCACTAGGAGGAGGGAACTCAAAATTTTGGTAGAGTTTACTCAGTTTTTTCCTTAAAAATTCTTGCTCCTTTCTTGCTGCCCAAGTGGGGTATTTACAGGCCCTAAATGGTTTCAAAAATGGAGACAAAATTTTAAATTTTTGGGTCTTCCGGGTATGGGCGGTACCACCGCCTGCAGTCTAACACTAGGTGGTACCACCACCTAGTCTGGGGGTACCATCACTTGACACACTATCACTTGGCAGTACTACCGCCTGACAACCTCGGAGACTAGGTTTTTCGAGTTTTCCAACTCACAAGCGGTTCCACAGCCTATTCTGGCAGTGCCACTGCCTAACCCAACTTTTGGGTCATTGAATGGGCCTTCCAATGAGCCCAAATCAGTCTTAATTAAGGCCCAATTGGCTCCTAATTGAGTTAACATGATTACACCAAAAGCTAACTCAATTAGCCCCCTAAACAAATTCAATCTTAGACAAATGACTATAAAGCATGAATTCTTTATCCAGCATGTCATTGATTCATCGACGCCTCATCCGATTCTTCGGCACATCGCCCTCTCTTGTGGCCTATTATTTAATCGGCCAGTTGACCTCCGCAACTCCAATTTCCTTGACGTAATTATTGCTCTTCTTGGTCCGATGCCCAAACCCATGGCCCGAAGTCTTCTACTGATTTGTCGACTGATTCTCTAGCTCAATGTCCAATCTTCTGACATGTTCCACTCCGGCCCAACATGATTCTTCCTGTTTTAATCAATTTGCCTCTCCTTGATCAAAGCTAGTCCTACGTCACTCAAAACATAGATTAGATTATAAACTCATCAATTGATTTCATCATCAAAATTTAAGATTCAATAATCTCTCCCTTTTTTATGATGACAACTAATTGATGACGGAGTTAACATTAACTCCCCCTATCAATATGCTATATTGATAGAACTCTTGAATTCAAAAATTCAAGCAACATGTCATCATAAAATTATGATAATCAAAATTTCAGTATATTATTCCATGCATGATCATCATCATAACTTCTCCCCTTTTGTCATCAACAAAGAAGTGCATCTAGCTAATTTTTGAGATATGCAAGTTTTACAACATACAAGCTAGCAAATTTTATCATCACTTTACAACATGCATAATCACAAAAACATCATTAATTTTAAATATGTGCAAGATTGTAAATTTTGCAAGTTTGTAATTTTGCTTCTTAAGATAGATAAGCTAGCAATTTTTGGTGATGTTCAAGATAGCAAGTTCTTTCTTCTCTTTTGAGAAGTATAATTTTTTGCTTTTTTTGCAAAGCGCACGCGAGCAAAATTTTACATCATTTTACAACATGCAAACTAGCAATTTGGCAAGTGTTACTTTCCTTTGAAGTTTGAAGGCTAGCAAGTTTTTGAAAAGGAATGCAAAGTAGCAATGCATCATTTTAGAATATACAAGCTAGCAAATTTTACTCCTCCTTTGTCATTGTCAAATAGAAGGGAAGAATACAATATTGTAATTCATTTCCCTTTACTTCAATCTTCAAATTATGATAAACATAAAGTATCATTCTTAATTCCATATGTTTGTGCATCATTATAGTTTCAAATTAAAACACGCACAATTTCAAAACCTTACATTTCATCCTTACTTCATGTATGATACCAAAAATAAATCAATCATTACTATGGGCATATCATACATGATACTCCAGCATTCATGATACATCATTTTGGGCATGACATTCATGATGTGAATACATTAAAATTTTTAAGTATTTATCACTTCATGTATTAAATCAACATTTTGATCATGATACCAACCATTCATCATTTCTCCCATGCAAGATACTAAAGCATTCATGATACCAAAAATTAAATAAATATTTTTAAGTATTTATCACTACATGATTGTTGGTACCAAACATTCATCAATTATTTTCTCCTCATTTGTCATAGGCAAAAAGGAGAATCATTTAACAATGCAAGTGTTTGAAAGTATGTCAAGTAAATTTTACACCAATTTATCCAAGCTAGCAAATCTATCTTCCTTAATGTGCAAACTTGCAAGTTTTGCCTTTCTTAGCAATATGTTTCTTTCTCCCCTTTTGTCATTGTAAATAAGAAAGAAGAAGAGGGGAATAATACATAACAAAACTTAAGTCATAAATTATCAAGATGTCAAGTAGCATATCATGGTTTATGAGAATAAGTCTCCTTTTTAGTGAATAGCAAAAATAATTATAGGAGAACAAGATCTCAATTCATGAATATAAAATCTTCAATCATCAAAATCATTTTCATAATTCAAGAGATTTAAAATATAAATAGATTCATTAATCTCTTTTTGAAAAATCGATAAGATAGTGATAGAGAAATTTTCAATGATGCATTCCTATTTTAGTTGTTTCAATTCATGTGATTGATTTCATACAAACATGCCCAAATTTTTGTTTTTTGTTTTTTGTTTTTATGTCAAAACCAAAACATGCATCATCGTTTAAAAGCAAAGTTCATCATCACAAAGATCGTCATGCATAATTTCGAAATATAAACTCATTAAGCATGATTTCAAATCATCAATACATTTTTTCATCAAGCATGATTTCATTAAGCATTTTTAATCAAAATCATTTTGTTTGTTATAGTAATGCATTTTCCTTCTTTGCATCAATGATTCAATCATATCATGAGATATACAAATCATAAATACAAAGGATTCATGTCATGAAAGATATAAGATCAAAAGTGTAACATGTAATTCTAAAACATAAGATTTCAAATCATTATGTATCCTTAAATCATCAAGTATGATTTCATTAAACATAAAATATTTTTAAACGAAATCGAAGAGCAATACGGAAATCATTAAGATACACATTATTGCTTTTTAAAAATATACATAAGATTAATATTATTAGATGTACAAGCATTAGGTCTAACATTTTGTTCCTTTATCATAAAACATTTAATTTTTATGATCATTTTCAAAATCACTAGAAAGATAAGCATGGTCTTAATAATATATATATATATATATATATATATATATATATATATATATATATATATATATAGTATAATTTTTCTAAATAAATTTAAAAATGACTTATGAAATGCAGTAAGTAATTTCAAAATAAAGTAAAGGGGGTTTGGTTACCTTATCATAAAAAATCATTAACGTGTAGTTAGCCACTTTGACTTTGTTGGTTTGCTTCTCATCATCAGATGAGCTCGATTCGTCCCAAGCCGCCTTGAATACTTTCTTCTTCTTTGGCAACTTATTTTTAAGTTCATTTTTATTCTTTAATTCTTGTTTCATGAATTTTTTAAATTTTATAGTGAGAAGTTCAAAGTCATCATTATCATCACTTGAGTTATCACTCAAGTGATATTCTATTGTTTGAAGTGTCAAATCCTTCTTGTTCTTTGGAAGCTTGTTCTCATGTTTGTTTTATGCCATACAACTCATTTCATAGGTCATTAAAGACCCGATAAGTTCTTCAAGTGAAAAATAGTTCAAATCCTTGGCCTCTTGAAAGGCCATTACTTTAGGGTCCTAACTCTTTAGAAGAGATTTTAATATTTTCTTAATGAGCTCAGAGTTAGAAAAACTTTTACCAAGCGCTTTTTGACCGTTGACGACATTCGTAAACCGGGTGTACATGTCTCCAATGGTCTCACTTGGTTCCATCCGAAACAATTCAAAATCATGCATCAAAAAATTGATTTTTGAATCTTTAACTTTACTAGTACTTTTGTGTGTGATTTCAAGTGTATACTAAATGTCAAAAGCTGTTTCACAAATAGAAACTCGATTGAACTTAGTTTTATCTAAAGCACAAAACAAGGCATTCATAGCCTTGGCATTTACAAAAAAAGTCTTCTTCTCCAGCTCATTCTAATCATTCATTGTAAGAGAAGACTTTTGATATCTATTTTTAATAATATTATATAAATCGTGATTCAACGAAAGTAAGAAAACTCTCATCTAAGTTTTCCAATAAGTGTAGTCTGTCCCATTGAATATAGGAGGACGAATGATAGAGTGACCCTCTTGAGAGCTGTAAAGAACTATTTGTTAGGATCAAGAGCACTAAGAGGGGGGGGTGAATTAGTGCAGCGGAAAACTTTCTGCGATTAAAACAAAACTGCGTTCGAACGATAAAAACGATTTCTGTGTGAAAGCTGATTCTAAGATTACTTTAACTTAAGATCAAGCAAGATGATGTTAAAGTCAATCTATGAAGGCAGTTTGCAGTTATGATGAAAACCAATATATAAGCGCAAACTGAAATACAACGTTCGTACGAAGAAACTGATTTACGTCTAAATGCTGATTCGTAAATCACTTGATTAGGCGAGATGCAGTTTAAGTAAGGGTATAAAGGCAGTTTGCAGTTATGGTAGAAATCAAAATGTAAACGCAATCTGAAATATGATGATAGTACGAAAAAGCAGATTTACGTCTAAACGCTGATTCCGAAAGTGCGAGGCTTGAAACCCGATCGTATATGCGCCGAAAGCATTAAGCTTCAGAGGAGGTTTGCAGTAATGATAATATGCTCAAAGTAAATGCAAACCGAGATTTAGAGTGGTTCGGTCAATCTTGACCTACTCCACTTTTGGCTTCCTCCACCGACGAGGTCACCGACGTCAACTAGAGGCCTTCCTTCAATAGGCGAAGGCCAACCACCCTTTTACAGTTTCACTCCTTTTGACGGGCTTAGGGGACAACCCTTACAGAATTTTCTCTCCTCTCTTTACAACTCAGAACTTGGAAGAACAGAGGGAGAAGAACTTTTGGCCTTTACAACAATTTTGAGCTTTAAGAATCACAGAAAAAGATCAAGATTTCGGTGTATGTCTATGCTATTTCAGTGCTGAATGGGTGGGGTATTTATAGGCCCCAACCCAGTTCAAATTTGGAGCTCAAAACTGTCAATTCCCGGAATTCCGGGATCAGGCGGTTGCACCTCTTGACTAGAGCGGTTGCATCGCCTGGCAGAGCTCGAAGACTGAGCCTCTGGGCGGTGTACCTCCTGTCAGGGGTGGTTGCACCTCATGCCAGAGCTCAAAGACTGAGCTCAGGCGGTGCAACCTCCTGACTGAGGCGGTTGCACCGCCTGCCAGAGCTCGAAGACCGAGCTCAAGCGGTGCCACCTCTTGTCAGGGGCGGTTGCACCGCCCAATCTCGCTCGGAGACTGAGCCCAGGCGGTGCTACCTCCTGGCTGGGGCGGTTGCACCGCCCAGTCTCGCTCGGAGACTTAGCCTAGGCGGTGCTATCTCCTGGCTTGGGCGGTTACACCTCCCGCCAGAAATCAGGGTCCGAATGGGTTGATCCATTCGGCCCAATTTGGGTTTTTCAGGGGCCTAATTGCCCCACGATTAAGTTAATGGGATCACCTCCCATTTCCAACTTAATCATTGTGCTAACTATGATTTTTCCTAAGACATTTATTGCAACTTGCTCCGGTGCGTCAATCGCTTCTTCCGGCGAGCTTCCGGCGAACTTCCGTTGATCATCCGATGAACCCTCGGTGATGCTACTGCGGACTTCCGATAAACTCCTGGACTTGCGACGATCCAATTGGCGAGTTCCGACGAGCTTCTTTGGCAAGCTCATGGACTTCTCGGATTTGTTCCCGCAAAACCTCCGACGACTGTCCGAACTTCCGTCGAACTCTCGAACTCCCAACGTGATCATTGTCTTGACTCCGGCGCAACTCCTGCTGCATGTCTTTCTTCCATCATAGTTAATCCTGCACACTTAAAACAAAACTTTGATCGAGACAATTAATCCTAAGTAATTAACCAAGTTGTCCGGCATGTCATTGGTCCCTCGACGCTTCGTCTGATTCTTCGACGCATCATCCTCTCCTGCAGCCTATTGCCCAATCGGCCAGTTGACTCTGCAACTCCGATATCCTTGGCACAATACCTGCTGTTCTTGGCCCGATGCCCGAGTCCACGGCCCGAAGCCTTCTGTCGATACGTCGACCGATCCACCGGCCCGACGTCCAATCTTCTGACATGTTCCTCTGGCATAACATGATTTTCCTGCTTTAATTGTCTCATCATGATCGAAGCATTCTACGTCACTCAAAACGCAGATTAAATCATAAACATATATCAAGTAGTTTCATATTCAAAATACGAGATTCAACAATCTCCCCCTTTTTGATGATGACAACTACTTGATGACGGAGTTAACCTTAACTCCCGGAGTTTAAATAAACTCCCCCTATCAATATGCCATATTGATAGAATCTTGAATTCAAACTGAATTCAAGTCATTACAATATTCATCATGAATACTTGCAACACGTCATCATGAACTTATGCATAAACTTATGCATAACATGTCATGTCATCAACATACTTCTCCCCCATTGTCATCAACAAAAAGGAGAAGTACCACAATCAAGTGTTTGTGATATTGGTTCAACTTATTGCATGAAAAACATAATATCAAGTTTTATCATCATGCAGTTTTGAAGCCAGAAAATTTAGCAAATGTTACATCATGCTTAGAACATTCAAGCTATCAAATTTCAGATATGCAAGTTTTACAGCATACAAGATAACACTTTTAGAATATGCAAGCTAGCAATGTTACAACATTTTAGAACTTGCAAGCTAGCAATTTAGAGATGTTCAAGAAGGCAACTCTTGCTTCTTGAAATATGCAAGTTGCAAGCTAGCAAATTTTTACGATATGCAAGTTTTGCTTCTTGAGATAGGCAAGATAGCACTTTTGCAATTTTTGTTTGGCAAGCTTGTGATGTTCAAGATAACAAGCTCTTTCTTCTCTTTTGAGAAGTGTCATTTTTGCTTTCTTTGCAAAGTGCAAGCTAGCAAAATGCCAAACTAGCAAGAGATAATGTTTTACATGAGGCAAGCAAACAATTTGGCAAGTGTTACATTTGCATCTTTTCTTTAGAGGAGTGTAATTTTTGCTTTCATCTTGAATTGCGTAAGCTAGCTAGTTTGCCTCTTTTCATGATGTCCACAGTAGAAATTCTTGCTCCCCCTTTATCATTGTCAAAAAGAAGGGAAGACCCTTTTTTCAATTTTCAGATTATGACAAAGGTAAGTATCAATTTTATTTGTGCATCATTATATATTCAAATTAAAACATACATAATTTCAAAAGCCTTATTTTTCATGCACAATACCGAAAAATAAATCAATCATCATTAATGGGTATATCATACATGATACTCAAACATTAAAATTTTTAAGCATTTATCCACATGTTCATCATGATACCAAACATTCATCATTTAAAGCATTCATGATACATATCATATGCAATACATCATGTACATCATTGTCATAAGTATTGCATGCATCATTTCAAATTCATGAATATTTCATCATTGCATACATCTTGCCAAATCATAAAATATACAATCATCATTAATGCATGATTCCTAATCATCATTTAATTTGTAACATGATGGTACCAAATTTGTCAAATTACATCCTACCATACATGATCGAAACTTCTTATTTGTATACATCAAAACAAATTAATGAATATTTCATGTATTCTTTTCATCACATAAGGAATATCAAGAAGAATAATTAGGTGATAAGATAAACATTTTATGAATACAAGGAATTGCATAAAAATCATATCATAAGTGTTTTATGTATTCATATTATCACATGAAGCATACAAGACAACAATGCAAAGAAATCATGTCATGAAGAATATCAATATGAAAATTCAGCAAAGATCACATGATACAATCGCAAAGCATGATATAATTATGCGATATATCATAAGATGATAATTTATCATATCAATGAAAGATATCAATGAGGATCAATTCGTGAATACCAAAGATATGATTCATGGTTCATTAAAATTCTTCTTAACAAGTTCACGATCAAGATTCATATAATTCTTAATAAAGCAAATTGATGTACAATCATCACACAAGACATACAAGGCAAAGAAATCTTGTTATTTCTATATTATGAAATATATGATATCAAGGCTCATGATTCATTTGAAAAGATATAGGACAAAGAGCAACTTGAAACATTCTTATCAAGATCACATTTTAAAATATTCCAAGTATCAAGATATCAATATGACACTTCATTGAATTATGAGAAATCAAAAGACAAGTTACATTTCATTTGAAGAATTCCTTTTTGATAAATGTAGGGAGCATAATGAACAATCTTGATTTATAAAGAACTTCATGTTATAATTATCAAGATCATGATTTTAATAATCATTTTTTTTAGCAAAGAATCACAAAAGCACTTTATATTTGCATAAGAAATCTCATTGTATTATGATTTATAAATTCTTTTTCTGCACATGAATCATAGGAGATATATATGTGAAACAAATCTTTGCAAGCAAAAACACTATCATTCATATTTCAAGATGGAATTTATAAGCAGGAATCATTTCATCAAATCTATTTCAGAAAAATATTTTTCATATAATAAGTGTATGAGAAAATCCGATTGTTAGGATACCAATTGTTAAGTGAATCCGAAAATGAAATTAACACTTTCATGCATTCGGACAAGATTTTGCTATAGATTTTCAAGTTCAATGATGAAGATAAAACATGCTCATGATCAAAAAAATTTATGTATCCAAAACATATAATTGCCAACATGTTATTAAGGCATGTAATAGTATAAAATCATCATGGCAATTGAGTGATTTGAACATTGAATCAAAAAAGTCCGAAAAATAATCTTAACAAGTTCATGCATTCGAGCACATTTTTGCCATAGTTTTTCAAATACACTCATGAAAATAATGATGGGGATATAAACAGGAATAACCTTTTGTATAGGAACAAATACTAGAAGACCAAAAATATGCAGCGGAATAAAATGGAAACACAATCAAACAGAATACCAAGATATACGTGGAAAACCCCTTCAATGTGAAGGGTAAAAATCACGGGGCAAACTAGAGATAATCCACTATGAGAATAATGAATATACAAATCTCAATCTCTTGCCCAAAACCCTAGCAACAACCATAAGAGAATAACTGGGATACAAGGATCACGCCACTGCCCACAATATCTAAAACCTCCCAAAGTAATCACAGCAAGAGTCTACTATAGATTTGATCTAACCTGAGATGAGAACACTGCTAGATGATTGTGAACAGTCTCTCTGCATTGTCCTTGTCTTCTTCCCTTTCTTTCTCTTCCTTTTCTTCCTTGTTCTCCTTCTTCTCTTTGGAATCTCGTCCCTCCAAAGATATGCCTCGTTGCTGCCTTTTTATAGCTTTAATCTGCCTCTAAAACGCAGCCACCACACCCCCCTAATCTTAATTAGGGTTAGGTTAAGAGGGGGTGTGGGCTATGGGCTGATAAAGCCCACATGAGCTGAATATGGGCCATCAGCCCAACAACCTCCCCCTTCAGCCCATAAGGGAGGCTGTCCCATGACTCCTCAATGTGAAGCCATACCGACCAACTGTCGGCATATCTTCTGTCTTTCTTTTGGTAAGGTCTTCGTCAACATATCTGCTCCGTTGTCATCTGTATGAATTTTCTGAAGCTGCAACTGCTTCTCTTCAAATACATTTCGAATCTAGTGGTATCTGACATCTATATGCTTTGACTTGGAATGAAACATTGGGTTCTTACACAAATGGATGGCACTCTGGCTGTCACAATGCACCACATAATTTTTCTGTTTCAGCCCCAATTCTTGTAAGAATTCTTTCATCCATAACATTTCTTTGCATACCTCTGTAGCAGCAATATATTCTGCTTCTGTGGTGGAGAGAGCAATACACCTTTGTAACCTAGATTGCCATGACACAGCTCCCCCTGCAAAAGTAAGTACATAACCTGAAGTAGACAAAATCTCTCCGAGGTGTAGCATGATAAGAAGCACCTGTGTCAATCACCCACTCAAAATCCTGACACACACAAGAAAAAATATCATCAGAAGGAGACAAAATCAAATAATCACCACCCTGCACTGTAGCTGTAGTATTATCCTTTGACTCTGTAGACTCCACTTCTTTTCCCTTTTTCTTGTTCTTCTTAGGTTGCTTACATTGGTTCTTGTAATGTCCTTTCTCACCACAGTTATAGCAAACAATATCTTTTCTTGATCTTGACTTGCTCCTACCCATATGTGAACTGCTTCTAGACTTTGACCTTCCTCTGTTCTCTGAGATAAGTGCCTGTGAATCATTCTGAGATGTTGCCGAACTCTTTCTTCTCAACTCCTCATTCAACAAACTGCTTGTTACTTGACTCAAAGTGACAATACCATCTGGCACAGAATTACTAAGGGAAACCACCAGTGTCTCCCAACTTTCTGGTAATGAACTGAGAAGTAACAATGCCTGCAACTCATCATCAAGAGACATTTACATAGAGGATAACTGGTTAGTAATACTCTGCATTTCATTTAAATGCTCAACAATAGAAGCACCCTCTCTATATTTTAGGTTCACAAGTTTTCTGATCAAAAAAGCTTTGTTGCTAGCTGTTTTTCTTTCATAGAGACTTTCCAATTTTTTCCAAAGAGAATATGCAGAAATTTCAGTAGAAACATGGTGAAAGACACTATCATCAAGCCACTGTCTAATAAACCCAATTGTTTTTCGATCTAACCTCTTCCACTCATCATCTGTCATAGTTGTAGGTTTTGCACTATCCCCTAGCAAAGGTCCATACAAATCTTTGCAATACAAGAGATCTTCCATTCTTGGTTTCCATATCATCCAATTATTTCCATTCAAACTAATCATACGAGAAATATTACTGGCCTCCATGTTCAAATACAAAAAAATTAAATCACCAAAACCCCGCTCTGATACCAGTTGATGGGGATATAAACAGGAATAACCTTTTGTATAGGAACAAATACTAGAAGACCAAAAATACGCAGCGGAATAAAATGGAAACACAATCAAACAGAACACCAAGATATACGTGGAAAACCCCTTCAATGTGAAGGGTAAAAACCACGGGGCAAACTAGAGATAATCCACTATGAGAATAATGAATATACAAATCTCAATCTCTTGCCCAAAACCCTAGCAACAACCATAAGAGAATAACTGGGATACAAGGATCACGCCACTGCCCACAATATCTAAAACCTCCCCAAGTAATCACAGCAAGAGTCTACTGTAGATTTGATCTAACTTGAGATGAGAACACTGCTTGATGATTGTGAATAGTCTCTCTGCGTTGTCCTTGTCTTCTTCCCTTTCTTTCTCTTCCTTTTCTGCCTTGCTCTCCTTCTCTTTGGAATCTCGTCGCTCCAAAGATCTGCCTCGTTGCTGCCTTTTTATAGCTTTAATCTGCCTCTAAAACGCAGCCACCACACCCCCCTAATCTTAATTAGGGTTAGGTTAAGAGGGGGTGTGGGTTGTGGGCTGATAAAGCCCACATGGGCTGAATATGGGCCATCAGCCCAACAAATAACACATGCTTATCATCAACTTAAAATCTCATGCATAAAATTGTTAATCAAAATATTTAATTTCATCATTATGCATTTCTTCAAATCAAACATGATTTTTAATCAAAATCGAGAAATAACAATGGAAATTAACGTAATACATATTATTACTTCGTAACCATGATTTCATATTTTTGTTAGGATCGAGAGCACTAAGAGGGGGGGGGGGGTGAATTAGTACAGCGGAAATTTTTCAGCGATTAAAAACGAAAGCTGCGTTCGTTCGATAAAAACTATTTTGATGCAAAAGCTGATTTTAAGATTACTTATGATTAAGTGCAATTTACGTCTAAACACAGTTTGCGTCTAAGCGCAGTTTACGCAGTTTGCGTCTAAGCGCAGATTCGGAACGATCTGAACTTAGACACTCGTTCGTAAAAGCGCAGAAGGCAGTTTGCAGTTACAAATGGAATCAAAACATAAACGTAAACTGCAAAGAAACTCGTTCGTAAAAGCGCAGAAGACAGTTTGCAGTTATAAATATAATCAAAACGTAAATGTAAACTGCAATGTAAAGATCGTACGAAAACACCGATTTACGTCTGAATGCAGATTCGGAAAGATCAGAACTTAGAAACTTGTTCGTAAAAGCGCAGAGAGCAGTAGTTATGTAGGAGATTTGTAGTAATCAAACGGTCAGTCTTGACCTACTCCACTTTTGGCTTCCTCCACCGACGAGGTCACCGATGTCAACTAGAGGCCTTCCTTCAATAGGCGAAGGCCAACTGCCCTTTTACAGTTTCACTCCTTTTGACGGGCTCAGGAGACAACCCTTACAGAACCTTTCTCTCCTCTCTTTACAACTCAAGACTTGAAGAACAGAAAGAGGAGAACTTTTGGACTTTACACAAATTTGAGCTCTTAGAATCACAGAAAAGATTAAGAATTCGATGTAGATCTGTATCTTTTCAGTGCTGAATGGGTGGGGTATTTCAAATTTGGAGCTCAAAACGATCAAATCCCGGAATTCCGGGATCAGGCGGTTGCACCTCCTGACTGGAGCGGTTGCACCGCCTGGCAGAGCTCGAAGACTGAGCCTCTGGGCGGTGCCACCTCTATTAGGGGTGGTTACACCTCTCTGCCAGAGCTTGAAGACCGATCTCAGGCGGTTGCACCGCCTGACTGGAGAGGTTGCACCGCTTGGCAGAGCTCGAAACTTGAGCTCTGGCGGTGCTACCTCCTGACAGAGGAGGTTGCACTGCCCAGTCTCGCTCGGAGACTGAGCCCTGGGCGGTTGCACTTCTTGGCTAGGGCGGTTGCACCGCCCAGTCTCACTGGGAGACATAGCCTGGGCGGTGCTACCTCCCTGCCTGGGCGGTTGCACCTCCCACAGCAACCTGGGTCCGAATGGGTTGAACCATTCTACCCAATTTGAGTTCTTCAGGGGCCCAATTGCCCCAGGATTAAGCTAATGGGATCACCTCCCATTTCTAACTTAATCAAAGTGCTAACTACGATTATTTCCTAAGACATATTCTGCAGCTTGCTTCGGTGCGTCACTCGCTTCTTCCGACGAGTTTCCGGCGAACTTCCGTCGATCATCCGATGAACCCTCGGTGATGCTCCTGCGGACTTCCGGCAAACTCCTGGACTGCGACGATCCACTTGGCAAGTTCCAACGAGCTCCTTTGGCAAGCTTCTGGACTTCTCGGATTTGTTCCCGCAGAACCTCCGACGACTGTCCGAACTTCCGTCGAGCTCTCGAACTCCCAACGTGATCATTGTCATGACTCCGGCGCAACTCCTGCTGCATGTCTTTCTTCCATCGTAGTTAATCCTACTAGTCATAAGTGCCCAACAAGCCAATCACGTGAGTGATGGCACGTGTGACTTGAGGATCATCCACTCTCGGCGTCATGAGAGGAATATCCTATGTGTTCTTGCTCAGACAAATCCCTAGCCAGGGTCATTCGGGTTGAGAGAGAAAGAGTTCTCCGGGAGAATCCGATTAGAGCGAGACTCGAGTAGAAACCGTATGGGTCTGACAGCACCATGCTCGATATACGGTCTCTGGGATATTAGATGGATGAGGGACTATAGGTACATGGTAACTGAGGACAGACAGGTCCAATGGATTGGATTCCCCTGTATCGTCTGGGGACTACGGCGTAGTGGCCTAGTACGTCCGTAGTCGATGAGTCGAGTGAATTATTACAGAGATAATAATTCACTGAGTTAGAAGGAGTTCTGACAGGTATGACTCACGGCCAGCTCGATATTGGGCCTAGAGGGTCACATACATATGGTAGGCATTGCGATGAGTAGAGGTTCGGATATGAGATATCCGACGGAGCCCTTGTCTTATTGGATGCAGATCCAATACCCACTAGGGAAGGACCCATTAGGGTTTGACACGGGATCTCTATAAATAGGAGGGATTCACAGCCTCATAGGCTAGAGTCTTTGCTTGCCTTTCCTATTCTCCTCTCCCTCTCGACCTCAGAGAAGGCCTGGAGTTTTGAGGAGCGTCGTCGCAACCCTGCTGTGTGGATCACCGCTAGAGAGGAGCCGCTAGAGAGGAGGACGCTTGACCTCCTTCACCCTCTCCTAAGGATCTGCAAGGAAATAGGGATATACGATCTCCCTAGGTAACACAATCTCTATACGCAGTTTTGTGTTTTGTGGATTTTTGCGCACCAATCTTCGCACGACGACGAACATCTTTTTGGGAATCGGGGATTTTTGTTTTCTTGTTCTTCCGCTGCGCATATAATGTCGGCCCCCAATGATTTCCCAACAGTGGTATCAGAGCCAGGTTATTCGTGTGAATGATTGGTTTTGAACTGCGTGTGTTGTGTTTAGGAAGAATATTGATGTCAAAATCGTTGACGCAAAAGCGAGAAAGGGCAGCAACAGTTGCTGCCCTCGATCTACGTGCGTGCAGCGCAGCCGAAGGCGGGCAGCGCAGGGGCTGCGTCTGCAGCAGCCGGCCGGCGGCCTGCTTGCAGCAGGCTTGCTGCCGGCGGGGCTGGCAGCCCGCGGGCAGAGGCGTCGTAGGGCAGCGGCGTCTGCCGCCGCAGGGCAGCGACGCCTGCCGCCGCTACTCCCGCGGGCGGAACTCCCCCCACAGGGGCGGCCGCCCGGCGGGACAGCACCGCCTGCGGAGGCAGCGGCGCCCACCCGCAGCGGCATCGCCGCCATCGGGCGTGCCGCCTGCAGGCGAGGGTAGTGCCCTCGCCCCGCCGCACAGGCCGCCGCCGCCACCCTGCCGGCGGTGGTAGTAGCGAAAAGGGGAAAGGGCATTAGGGTTTTCTGGGAAAAAGACAATTTTGCCCCTCGGAATTTGAGAAATTCCAGTTTCTATCTTTTGTCCAAATTACGAAAATACCCTTAGGAATTGAGAAATTCCCTATATGTCCCTGATTTTAGAAAATATTAATTAATTAAAAGGTTTAGTTGATTATTATTTTTATTATTATCTAGTAGTCTTACATGATGATGATTATTTATACATGTGATGTATGATGTGTGGACGGATGATCATGGACCGTGTGATGTGTGTACTTGTGATTATTATTATTGAGGTCTGCGAACCTCCATTATATTTCTCGTTTATTGTCGGGCCTGCGTGCCTATGATTAAGTTGTAATCACATGAGGAGGCGCAGCGGGAGCGTGGATGCGATAGCGGGACCCACGAGACGGACGATCGTGATGCATGGAGATGCATCAAGATGTCGAAGGAACCGACGAGGACGAGATGGACGATCACAGGGCATGGAGATGCACCATTACACACATAGATATTGATGTGAGTGATTAGGCCTACTGGCTCGGGCCTAATCACATTAGGTTGTGGTCCATGATCATCTGGTGTAATTGCTTATACACATACTAGATATGTATATATATTTGCATGCGATGTAGATATATATTAAATATGTATATGTGTGACATGTCATATTAGGAGACCAAATTATAGAAACATCTCTCGATAATATTAAGTCGGTAAACGTGAGGCAATTAGATTGACCCACGTGGCCTTCCATCGTTATGAGTAGGAACCGATTCCCGGTGTAGGTTGAGTTGGTCGAGTCCCTCGAGACTCACCTATAAAGCGATTCGCTATCTTGCTTACGACATAGAGATGTCACCGGTGACCTGAGGGCATGGTATGCTTGGTCGAGTCCCTCGAGGGTATATCATCAAATCAGACTCATCTTGTAACGAAGGTGTTGACTTAACCGAGCATCATGGTTGGTCGAGTCCCTCGAGGCCATAGTGATTCGGAGGCCGAACAGGACGGGAATCACAAGGAGTTGTGATCGGCAAGAGTTGCCTACCTTTTAGGCTTAGTGTGATTGGTTGAGTCCCTCGAGGTTACACTAAGACGCTGATTGGATCCTGATCCCCACTAGAAGTCTGCCGGAGACTTCCGTTTCACGTGCTGAGGGTGTCGCGTGACTCGATAGTAAAATAGTGGGAGCATATTAAGATAGAAGTCCATATCTTGATAGTTTATTTCTTGCAAAATCTGCATGTTATTCATTTCTGCTACATCTTTATTTTCAGAAAATGTCGCTTTCAAATCCCTTACGTGGCATACTTGATGTCAACCGCCTCACTGGTCCAAATTATACGAATTGGCTCCGTAACTTGAGAATTGTTCTCACAGCGGAGAAAATCGTGTACGTCCTTGATACAGTGATGCCTACGCCCGAAGAAGGGGCAAGCGAGGATGAGATCGCTCGCTACGTGAAGTACATTGATGACTCCACTCTTGCTCAGTGCTATATGTTGGGCTCTATGACTCCAGAGTTACAGAGACAACATGAAAAGATGGATGCCAGATCCATTCTCCTACATGTCCGCAAATTGTTTGAGGAACAGGGAAGGACTCAACGATATGAGATATCCAAGAGCCTTTTCCGCGCTAGGATGACTGAGGGGACACCGGTTCAGAACCATGTCCTAAAGATGATTGAGTGGATAGAGAAACTCACAGGTCTAGGAATGGTCCTAGAGGATAACTTGTGTGTGGACATTGTGCTTCAGTCCCTACCAGATTCCTTTTCACAATTCATAATGAATTTTAATATGAACAAGCTTGAGGTGACTCTCCTAGAGCTCCTTAATATGTTGAGGGAGGCAGAGAGTACTATTAAGAAAGAGAAGCCAGTTCTCTACACTGGTGAGACCAGAAAGAAAAGGAAAGCAGAAAGGTCCCTTAAGAAGGGAAAGGGCAAGGGCAAACAAGGTAAAGCAAAGGTTGCTAAGAAAGACCCAACAAAGGACAAAGGCCAGTGCTTCCACTATGGTAAAGATGGGCACTGGAAGAGAAACTACAAAGAGTACCTTGCAGAAACGGCGAAACAAAAGCTTGATGAAGCTTCAGGTACATTCATGATTAGTCTCTATTTGTCAGACTCTTATGATAACACATGGGTATTGGATACCGGTAGTGCTTATCATATATGCAATTCGTTGCAGGTTCTGGCAAGGCCTAGGAGACTAGAGAGAGGCGAGATGGACCTCAAGATGGGTAATGGAGCAAAAGGTGCTGTATTAGCTGTTGGCGAGGTCGCCCTACATTTGCCTAGTGGAGCTTTTATTGCATTAGATGCATGTTATTTTGTTCCTTCTATTATCAAAAACATTATCTCCATTTCATGTTTAACAGTTAGTGGATATAAATTTGTTTTTGAGAACAATGGTTGTTCGATATTATTAGATGATAAGATCATCACGAAAGGAACATTGCATAATGGTTTATTTATGTTAGACACTACTCCACATATCATGAATGTAAATGTGTCTAAAAGGAAACGAGATGAGTTGAACAGTGCATACCTATGGCATTGTAGGCTAGGTCACATCCATGAAAGAAGGATTCAAAAGTTGCTAAATGATGGATATCTAGATTCATTCGACTATATGTCTTATGCAACTTGTGAGCCTTGCATTCGTGGAAAATTGACCAACTCTCCATTTAGTGGAACTGGAGAGAGAGCCACCGAGTTGTTGGAACTTATACATAGTGATGTATGTGGACCCATGTCAACTCATGCCATTGGAGGTTACTCCTATTTCATTACATTTACTGATGATTTCTCAAGGTATGGATATGTGTACTTAATGAAGTACAAGTCCGAGGCCTTTGAGAAATTCAGAGAGTATAAGAATGAGGTGGAGAACCAGACTGGAAAGAGTATCAAAACTCTTCGATCAGAACGAGGAGGTGAGTACTTAAGTACAGAGTTTACTCAGTTCCTCAAGGACCATGGGATATTATCCCAATGGATACCTCCTTATACACCTCAGCTCAATGGTGTCTTTGGAAGGAGGAATTGTACGCTATTAGATATGGTACGATCCATGATGAGTTTCGCTGACCTACCCATCTTATTCTAGGGATATGCCCTAGAAACCACAGCTTACCTTCTGAACAAAGTTCCAACTAAGTCGGTAGTGTCTACACCATATGAGATATGGAAAGGGAAGAAGCCTGATCTTAAGGTTGTTAAGATTTGGGGCTGCCCTGCCCACGTTAAAAGACACAACCCCGATAAGTTAGAATCAAGGACAGAGCGATGCATATTTGTGGGATACCCCAAGGAAACTTGTGGGTATTACTTCTATCATCCCGAGGACAAAAAGGTCTTTGTAGCTAAGAGAGTAGTGTTCCTTGAGAAGGAACACATTCTTGGCGGAGACAGTGGGAGAATGATAGAGTTGAGCGATGTTAGAAAACCAAGCTCAAGCACCACTCTACAGCCCGAGTCTGTTCAGGTACCTAATACACAAGTTTCAACTTTACGCAGGTTTGATAGAGTATCTCATCCTCTTGAGAGATATGTGGGACATATTAGAGGAGAGGATGTTGAGGATATTGATCCTCAGACCTACGAGGAGGCTATTATGAGTATAGACTCCGGGAAGTGGCAAGAAGCCATGAATTCTGAGATGGATTCTATGTACTCCAATAAGGTTTGGAACCTAGTTGATGCGCCCGAAGGTATTGTACCCATCGGTTGCAAATGGATCTTTAAGAAAAAGATCGGAGCAGATGGAAAGGTAGAGACCTATAAAGCAAGGCTAGTGGCTAAGGGGTATCGTCAAAGGCAAGGTGTTGACTACGACGAAACTTTCTCACCCGTAGCAATGCTAAAATCCATCAGAATTCTATTGGCTATTGCAGCACACTATGATTATGAGATCTGGCAGATGGATGTGAAAACCGCATTCCTCAACGGGAACCTCGAGGAGGAGGTGTATATGATGCAACCTGAGGGATTCGTGTTCAAGAACTGCCTAGATAAGGTGTGTAGGTTGCTTAGATCCATTTATGGACTAAAGCAAGCTTCCCGAAGTTGGAACATAAGATTTGATGAGGCAATCAGATCTTATGACTTCGTTAAGAACGAAGATGAGCCTTGTGTATACAGGAAGGTAAGTGGGAGCGCTATCACCTTTTTGGTGTTATATGTGGATGACATCCTCATCATTGGGAATGATGTAGGAATGCAATCCACAGTAAAGATTTGGTTATCTAGACACTTCTCCATAAAGGACTTAGGGGAAGCATCCTATATCTTGGGGATTAGAATCTATAGAGATAGATCCAAGAGGATGCTTGGCTTGTCCCAGTCCAGGTATATAGAAACCATTGTCAAAAGGTTTGGCATGGAAAATTTCAAAGGGCAAACATGAATATGATACCTTATGCCTCAGCAATAGGGTCTATCATGTATGCCATGCTATGTACTAGGCCTGATATAGCGCATGCTCTGAGTGTCACGAGCAGGTATCAGGCGGATCCAGGCTTGGAGCACTGGAAAGCAGTAAAGTGTATCCTTAAGTACTTGAGAAGGACTAAGGATCTTTTACTAGTATATGGAGGTAATAGCCTTAAGGTTGAAGGCTACACTGACTCAAGTTTTCAGTCTGATGTCGATGATAGCAAGTCGAATTCAGGGTATGTGTACACCTTGAATGGAGGAGCAGTGTGCTGGAAGAGTTCCAAGCAAGATACCACTACTGACTCGACCACAGAGGCGGAGTACATTGCCGTATTAGATGTAGCAAAGGAGGGAGTTTGGGAGTCGATACAGATAGCGACAAGTCGACTTCCTTATATTGCGACAACTATGGGGTGATTACTCAAATAAGGGAACCCGGGTCTCATCCGAAGTGTTCTGAGGAGGTTCCAGCTTATAAGAGAGATCGTAACCCGAGGAGATGTAGTAGTGGAAAGAGTTCCATCCGAAGATAACATTGCAAATCCACTGACAAAGCCGTTGTCTCAGATTGTCTATGAGCGTCACAGGAGTCTGATGGGGATCAGACAAATAGGTGATTGGCTTTAGGTCAAGTGGGAGATTGCTAGTCATAGGTGCCCAACAAGCCAATCACGTGAGTGATGGCACGTGTGACTTGATACAGAATCTTTTTGCTTATTATATTTTGGCGTATATCACTTTATAACTATTGCATAAATGCATATATATATTGTGATGTCCTTGGATTTGTGCAATGGGAATCGGATCGTGATGAGATCACGATAATGAGATCGATTCACCTTTAAACACATATCCTAAATAATCCCGGTCATAGGTTACTCGAGAGGGACATCGTGATAACCGGATAGACTGGTGTGCTGTATACCCGTCCATATGATGGATGCAGCTGGTCTCATAGCTGCTCGTGTAGGGACACTAGGGATACAGTACTGGTGCTCATTGGAGAATGAGTTCACTGATTGATCCGCTTACGGAATACTGGATGGTTGATGATGCCTTATTGTCAGACAGTGATTCCGTAGTCCTAGTGGTGTATCTGGTCCTTAGACTTGAGACACCAAGGATGTCCTGTATGAGTGCTCCACTCTTTGATACCAGACTTATAGGTTTGGCTGTCCCCAGATCTAGTACAGTTGGTCATTGGGAGTGGTAGTCGACCTTACGAGGGCTATTGAGTGTCAATAGAGGATCATCCACTCTCGGCGTCATGAGAGGAATATCCTATGTGTTCTTACTCAGACAAATCCCTAGCCAGGGTCATTCGGGTTGAGAGAGAAAGAGTTCTCCTGGAGAATTCGATTAGAGCGAGACTCGAGTAGAAACCTTATGGATCTGACAGCACCATGCTCGATATACGGTCTTTGGGATATTAGATGGATGAGGGACTATAGGTACATGGTAACTGAGGACAGACAGGTCCAATGGATTGGATTCCCCTGTATCGTCTGGGGACTACGGCGTAGTGGCCTAGTACGTCCGTAGTCGATGAGTCGAGTGAATTATTACAGAGATAATAATTCACTGAGTTAGAAGGAGTTCTGACAGGTATGACTCACGGCCAGCTCGATATTGGGCCTAGAGGGTCACATACATATGGTAGGCATTGCGATGAGTAGAGGTTCGGATATGAGATATCCGACGGAGCCCTTGTCTTATTGGATGCAGATCCAATACCCACTAGGGAAGGACCCATTAGGGTTTGACACGGGATCTCTATAAATAGGAGGGATTCACAGCCTCATAGGCTAGAGTCTTTGCTTGCCTTTCCTATTCTCCTCTCCCTCTCCACCTCAGTGAGGAGCGTCGTCGCAACCCTGCTGTGTGGATCACCGCTAGAGAGGAGGACGCTTGACCTCCTTCACCCTCTCCTAAGGATCTGCAAGGAAACAGGGATATATGATCTCCCTAGGTAACACAATCTCTATACGCAGTTTTGTGTTTTGCGGATTTTTGCGCACCAATCTTCGCACGACGACGAACATCTTTTTGGGAATCAGGGATTTTTGTTTTCTTGTTCTTCCGCTGCGCATATAATGTCGCCCCCCAATGATTTCCCAACAAATCCTGCACACACAAAAACAAAAACTTCGATCGAGACAATTAATCCTAAGCAATTAACCAAGTTGTCCGGCATGTCATTGGTCCCTCGACGTTTCATCCGATTCTTCGGCGCATCGTCCTTTCCTGCAGCCTATTGTCCAATCGGCCAGTTGACTCCGCAACTCCGATATCCTTGGCACAATACCCGCTCTTCTTGGCCCGATGCCCGAGTCCACGACCCGAAGCCTTCTCTCGATACGTCGACCGATCCACCGGCCCGACTTCCAATCTTCTAACATGTTCCTCCGGCACAACATGATGTTCCTGCTTTAATTGTCTCATCCTGATTGAAGCACCCTGCGTCACTCAAAACACAGATTAAATCATAAACATATATCAAGTAGTTTCATCATCAAAATACGAGATTCAACAATCTCCCCCTTTTTGATGTTGACAACTACTTGATGACGGAGCTAATCTTAACTCCCGGAGTTTAAACAAACTCCCCCTATCAATATGCCATATTGATAGAAACTCTTAGATTCAAAAATCTAAGCAACATGTCATCATAAACGGAGTTAACCTTAACTCCCAGAGTTTAAACAAACTCCCCCTATCAATATGCCATATTGATAGAAACTCTTGGATTCAAAAATCCAAGCAACATGTCATCATAAACGGAGTTAACCTTAACTCCCAGAGTTTAAACAAACTCCCCCTATCAATATGCCATATTGATAGAAACTCTTGGATTCAAAAATCCAAGCAACATGTCATCATAAACTTATGCATAACATGTCATGTCATCAACATACTTCTCCCCCTTTGTCATCAACAAAAAGGAGAAGTACCACAATCAAGTGTTTGTGATATTGGTTCAACTCATTGCATGAAAAACATAATATCTATTGTTATCATCATGCAAGTTTGCTATTATCAAATGGTAAGATATCAACATGTAAAATTGCGATTCAAGTTCTTGATATCTTAACATGATATGACATTCATAGCACCTATTCATATGAATGCTGCTTTTGATATCTCATCATAATATGGCATTCATAACATCTATTCATATTCTTCAAATATGGCACTCATAGTATCAATTATATATTTCTCCCCCTTTGTCATCAACAACAAGGAGAATGATATAAGCAAATTTTAAATATAAGTGCGATGCCATAAGTTGGTTCATGTCATTTTCCAACAGTGAGTGATAGGATACCAATTATGCAAACATCTCGAGGAAAACATGACATGGAGATAGTTTTTATTGCTTCTTCCTTTTTATTTGTTATCTTTTTACATGAAGGAGGAAAGCCATATGTGAAGTTCAAATCGATAAGATATTAAAGAACACTTCATTTTTGCAAGGATTAAGATATGTAAGTGAGTCAAATCCTTGTATGTAAAAATATCTTCCTTTTATAAGAGGGAATCATCAAATATGTTTCTCGAAAAATATTTTTCACATGATAAGTGCATTTGCTAGATGATTCCATATGTCAAAAATCAATGATGTGAATTAAACTTGATATGACATATGCTTGTTAAGTTCGGAAGAGGATAATGTATCAAGAAAATCCAATTGTTAGGATCAAGAAAATCCGAAAATGAAATTTGTTACTTTCATACATTCGGATAGGGTTTTACTAGAGATATTCAATTACAATCATGAAGGTAAAACATGCTTATTATCATGGAAATTTTTGTATTTAAGCACATAATTTCCAACATGTAATCATGGCAAGTAATTGTGTAAAATCATTATGGCAATCAAGTGATTTGATCATTCAATCAAAAAAGTCCGAAAAATAATTTTAACAGGTTTAATTATTTGGACAGATTTTTGCCATAGTTTTTCAAATATAATCATGAAGATAAGGTATGCTCATCATCGTGGTAGTATGATAGCAAGTTTACCATATTCAAGCTAGCAAAAAATTTCTACATTTTAAGTCCCGCAAGCTAGCAATTTTGAGATGTTCAAGAAAGCAACTCTTGCTTCTTGAAATATAAGTTTTGCTAGATGTGCAAGTTAACTTTTTGCTTCTTGAGATAGGCAAGATAGCATTCCTTGGTGATGTTCAATATAGCTAAGTTCTACATCATGCAAGCTAGTGAATTTTATAACATTTTAGAACATGCATAATCACCAAAGCATCATAAATTTTAATGATGTGCAAAATTACAAATTTTGCATGATTGCATTTGTGTGTCTTGAGATTTGCAAGATAGCAATTCTTGGTGATGTTCAAGATAGCAATTTCTTCTCTTTTGAGAAGTGCAATTTTTGCTTTCTTCTTGAATTGTGCAAGCTAGCTATCTCCCCTTTTGTCATTGTCAAAAAGAAGGGAAAAAAACCTTTACATCAATTTTTAAATCATGACAAAGGTTAGTATCAATCTCATTTATGCATCATTATATTTTCAAATTAAAACATGCATATTTTCAAAACATATAAACTCATTATTATATGCATGATTCCAAATCATTATTCATATTATTTCAATCATTGTTTCAATCACCACTTACAGCTTATCATGCACAATATATAAAATCATCTAACATGATACAATCATTTATTTTCAAAATATTTATCACTATTTTAATGTATGATAATGAAGTATTCATGATACCGAACATTAAATCAATATTTTTTAAGTATTTATCACTTCATTTTAATCATGATTCCAAACATTTATCATTTAAAGCATTCATGATACACATCATAAAAAAAAAGCATATGCATAATTCCAAATCATAAATATTTTAAATCATTATGGTATTAATTTGTCACATTGCATTCTACCATGCATGATCCAAGCTTCTCATTTGCATACATCAAAATAAATTCATGAATATCTCATGCATTCATATCATCACTTGAGGAATATTGAAAAAGAAATAATTGGGTGATGAGATAAATATTTCATAAATACAAAGAATTGCATAAAAATCATATCAAGGAATACAAGTCACAATCATTCAAGAGAAAAATCAAGATCATGATTTTAATAAAACTCATTTCAAATTTGAATCATCAAAATCATTTTTATGGCTCACAAAATTTATAACATAAATAGATTCATGATTTCATTGATAATATATTTTTCCCTTTTTAAGTGTTTCATTTTAAGTGGTCGATTTCATGTTAGCATGCCTTTTCATTTATGAAAACATGCATCAATTTTTTTAAAGCCACTGTTATTATCATGAAAATCGATAATCAAGAATCATCATACATAATTTCAAAAATATATACTCATTAATCATAACTTCAAATTAAACATGATTTCATATACTCAAAATCGAGAAATAACAATGGAAATCAACATGATACACATTATTACTTCTCAACCACATATAGCATGATTTCATAAGGTATTTTTAATCAAAATCATTTTGTTTATCATAAACATGCAATTTTTATGATTATTTTCAAAATTACTAGAATGATAAGCATGATTCCTAATTGTTTGTATTTTCATTATAAAATTATTAAACATGCAATTTTCAAGAAAATTAAAAAAGGAGAAATGCTTTATGAAAAGCATCATGTAATTTCAAAGTAAATTAAAGGCATTTTGATTACCTCAGCGTCGAAAGGCGTAAAGGCGTAGTTTGCCACCTCGCATTTGTTGATTTTCTCCTTGTCTTCGGAGGAGCTCGATTCATCCCAATTTTTGTTCTTCTTCTTGCGTTCAAAGCAAGTAGTTCCGTTCTTTTTACTTTTTAATTTTTGTTTCATTTGTAGTTTAAGTTCACCACACTTGAGCTTATGCTCGAGTGGTCTTCAAATGTTCTATGTCCCAAATCCTTCCTGTTCTTTGGAAGGTGGTTCTCAAGTTCTTCACGTGCATTGCACGTCATTTCATATGTGATCAATGAACCAATTAGTTCTTCAAGTGGAAATTGGTTCAAGTTTTTCGATTCTTGAATAGCAGTTACTTTTGAATCCCAAGTTTTAGAAAGTGAGCGCAAAACTTTGTTAATGAGTTCAAAATCCGAAAAGCTTTTACCAAGTGATTTTAAACCATTGACGACATCCGTAAAACGGGTGTACATGTCAACAACGGTTTCGCTTGGTTTCATATGAAAAAGCTCGAAATCATGCAGTAAAATATTAACTTTCGAGTCTTTGACTCTACTAGTTCCCTCGTGCGTGATTTCAAGAGTGCGCCAAATATCGAAAGCCGTTTCGCACAAAGAAACCCGATTGAACTCATTTTTGTCCAAAGCGCAAAATAAGGCATTCATAGCCTTTGCGTTTAAAGAAAAATACTTCTTCTCTAAATCCGACCATTCGTTCATCGGTTTAGAGGGAAGTTGAAAACCGTTTTCAACGATATTCCATAAATCCAGATTTAGAGAAATCAAGAAAACTCTCATTCGAGTTTTCCAATAAGTGTAGTCCAATCCGTTAAAGAACGGTGGACGAAAGACCGAAAAGCCCTCTTGAAGAGCCATTTCTCTCGGGTGTAAATCCGAAATGAGAAATACCCTGCTCTGATACCAATTGTTAGGATCGAGAGCACTAAGAGGGGGGGGGGGGTGAATTAGTGCAGCGGAAATCTTTCAGCGATTAAAAATGAAAGCTGCGTTCGTTCGATAAAAACTATTTTGATGCAAAAGCCGATTCTAAGACTACATATGATTAAGTGCAATTTACGTCTAAACACAGTTTGCGTCTAAGCGCAGTTTACGCAGTTTGCGTCTAAATGCAGTTTGAGTCTAAATGCAGTTTGCGTCTAAATGCAGATTGCGTCTAAGCGCAGTTTGCATCTAAGCGCAGTTTGCGTCTAAGCTCAGATTGCGTCTAAGCGCAGTTTGCGTCTAAGCGCAGTTTGCGTCTAAGCGCAGATTCGGAAAGATCTGAACTTAGACACTCGTTCGTAAAAGCGCAAAAGGCAGTTTGCAGTTATAAATGGGATCAAAACGTAAACGTAAACTGCAAAGAAACTCGTTCGTAAAAGCGCATAAGACAGTTTGCAATTATAAATAGAATCAAAACGTAAATGTAAACTGCAATGTAAAGATCGTACGAAAACACCGATTTACGTCTGAATGCAGATTCAGAAAGATCAGAACTTAGAAACTTGTTCGTAAAAGCGCAGAGAGCAGTAGCTATGTAGGAGGTTTGCAGTAATGATAAAGTGCTCAAAATAAAAGCAAACCAGAGATTTAGAATGGTTCAGTCAGTCTTGACCTACTCCACTTTTGGCTTCCTCCACCAACGAGGTCACCGACGTCAACTAGAGGCCTTCCTTCAATAGGCGAAGGCCAACTGCCCTTTTACAGTTTCACTCCTTTTGACGGGCTCAGGAGACAACCCTTACAGAACCTTTCTCTCCTCTCTTTACAACCCAAGACTTGAAGAACAGAAAGAGGAGAACTTTTGGACTTTACACAAATTTGAGCTCTTAGAATCACAGAAAAGATCAAGAATTCGGTATAGGTCTGTATCTTTTCAGTGCTGAATGGGTGGGGTATTTATAGGCCCCAACCCAGTTCAAATTTGGAGCTCAAAACGATCAAATCCCGGAATTCCGGGATCAGGCGGTTGCACCTCCTGACTAGAGCGGTTGCACCGCCTGGCAGAGCTCGAAGACTGAGCCTTTGGGCGGTGCCACCTCTGTCAGGGGCGGTTGCACCTCTCTGCCAGAGCTCGAAGACCGAGCTCAGGCGGTTGCACCGCCTGACTGGAGAGGTTGCACCGCTTGGCAGAGCTCGAAACTTGAGCTCTAGCGGTGCTACCTCCTAACAGAGGAGGTTGCACCGCCTAGTTTCGCTCGGAGACTGAGCCCTGGGCGGTTGCACCTCTTGGCTGGGGCGGTTGCACCGCCCAGTCTCGCTGGGAGACATAGCCTGGGCGGTGCTACCTCCCTGCCTAGGCGGTTGCACCTCCCACAGCAATCTGGGTCCGAATGGGTTGAACCATTCTACCCAATTTGAGTTCTTCAGGGGCCCAATTGCCCCAGGATTAAGCTAATGGGATCACCTCCCATTTCTAACTTAATCAAAGTGCTAACTACGATTATTTCCTAAGACATATTCTGCAGCTTGTTTCGGTGCGTCAATCGCTTCTTCCGGTGAGTTTCCGGCGAACTTCCGTCGATCATCCGATGAACCCTCGGTGATGCTCCTGCGGACTTCTGGCAAACTCCTGGACTGCGACGATCCACTTGGCAAGTTCCGACGAGCTCCTTTGGCAAGCTTCTGGACTTCTCGGATTTGTTCCCGCAGAACCTCCAACGACTGTCCGAACTTCCGTCGAGCTCTCGAACTCCCAACGTGATCATTGTCATGACTCCGGCGCAACTCCTGCTGCATGTCTTTCTTCCATCGTAGTTAATCCTGCACACACAAAAACAAAAACTTTGATCGAGACAATCTATCCTAAGCAATTAACCAAGTTGTCCGGCATGTTATTGGTCCCTCGACGCTTCGTCCGATTCTTCGGCGCATCGTCCTTTCCTGCAGCCTATTGTCCAATCGGCCAGTTGACTCCGCAACTCCGATATCCTTGGCACAATACCCGCTCTTCTTGGCCCAATGCTCGAGTCCACGGCCCGAAGCCTTCTGTCGATACGTCGACCGATCCACCGGCCCGACGTCCAATTTTCTGACATGTTCCTCCTGCACAACATGATGTTCTTGCTTTAATTGTCTCATCCTGATCGAAGCACCCTACGTCACTCAAAACACAGATTAAATCATAAACATATATCAAGTAGTTTCATCATCAAAATACGAGATTCAACAATTTTCAATCAAGATCATTTTATTTGTTTATCATAAAATATTATCATTTTCGAAATTACTTAGCATGATCATAATTTTTTGTTTTTAAACATGTAATTTTTAAGAAAATTAATTCTAAACTAAAAGAGAAAATACATCATGAAAGCATCAAGTAATTTCAAAATAAATTAGGGGGATTTCGATTACCTCATCATTGAAAGCGATTAATACGTAGTTTGCCACCTTGCCTTTCTTGATTTTCTCCTCGTCTTCGGAGGAGCTCGATTCATCCCACTTTGTGTTCTTCTTCTTTGGCCTCTTTCTTCGTTCAAGTTTATTGTTTATTTTAGATTTTTGTTTAATAAACTTATTAAGATTTAGTGTTCGAAGTTCAAGTTCATCATTGTCCTCATCACTTGAGTCATCGCTCAAGTAGTATTCATTTGTCCGGAGTTCCAAATCCTTCCTGTTCTTTGGAATGTGATTTTGTTCATCATGTTCATCATGTGCATTGTGCACCATTTCATATGTTATCAACGAACCAATTAGTTCTTCAAGTGGTAAGTTGTTTAGGTTTTTAGCTTCTTGTATTGTAGTTACTTTTGAATCCCACTTCTTAGAAAGAGAACACAAAATCTTGTTTACGAGTTCAAAATCCGAAAAACATTTTCCAAGAGCTCTTAGACTATTGACGACATCCGTGAAACGGGTGTACATGTCGCCTATAGTCTCGCTTGGTTGCATTCGAAAAAGCTCAAAATCATGCAATAAAATGTTAACTTTCGAGTCTTTGACTCTACTAGTTCCCTCGTGCGTGATTTCAAGTGTTCGCCAAATGTCAAAAGTCGTTTCGCACGTAGAAATCCGATTGAACTCATTTTTGTCCAAAGCACAAAATAAGGCATTCATAGCCTTTGCGTTTAAAGAAAAATACTTCTTCTCCAAATCCGACCATTCGTTCATCGGTTTAGAGGGAAGTTGAAAACCGTTTTCAATGATATTCCATAAATCCAAATTTAAAAAATCAAGAAAACTCTCATTCGAGTTTTCCAATAAGTGTAGTCCAATCCGTTAAACAACGGTGGACGAAAGACTGAAAAGCCCTCTTGAAAGCCATGAAGAGCCATTTCTCTCGGGTGTAAATCCGAAATGAGAAAAACCGAGCTCTGATACCAATTGTTAGGATCAAGAGCACTAAGAGGGGGGGGTGAATTAGTGCAGCGGAAAACTTTCTGCGATTAAAACGAAACTGCGTTCGAACGATAAAAACGATTTCTGTGTGAAAGCCGATTCTAAGATTACTTTAACTTAAGATCAAGCAAGATGATGTTAAAGTCAATCTATGAAGGCAGTTTGCAGTTATGATGAAAACCAATATATAAGCGCAAACTGAAATACGACGTTCGTACGAAGAAACTGATTTACGTCTAAATGCTGATTCGTAAATCACTTGATTAGGCGAGATGCAGTTTAAGCAAGGGTATAAAGGCAGTTTGTGGTTATGGTAGAAATCAAAATGTAAACGCAATCTGAAATATGATGATCGTACGAAAAAACAGATTTACGTCTAAACGCTGATTCGGAAAGTGCGAGGCTTGAAACCCGATCGTATATGCGCAGAAAGCAGTAAGCTTCAGAGGAGGTTTGCAGTAATGATAATATGCTCAAAGTAAATGCAAAACGAGATTTAGAGTGGTTCGGTCAATCTTGACCTACTCCACTTTTGGTTTCCTCCACCGACGAGGTCACCGACGTCAACTAGAGGCCTTCCTTCAATAGGCGAAGACCAACCACCCTTTTACAGTTTCACTCCTTTTGACGGGCTTAGGAGACAACCCTTACAGAATTTTCTCTCCTCTCTTTACAAGTCAGAACTTGGAAGAACAGAGGGAGAAGAACTTTTGGCCTTTACAACAATTTTGAGCTCTAAGAATCACAGAAAAAGATCAAGATTTCGGTGTATGTCTGTGTTATTTCAGTGCTGAATGGGTGGGGTATTTATAGGCCCCAACCCAGTTCAAATTTGGAGCTCAAAATTGTCAATTCCCGGAATTCCGGGATCAGGCGGTTGCACCTCCATACTGGAGCAGTTGCACCGCCTAGTAGAGCTTGAAGACTGAGCCTCTGGGCGGTGCTACCTCCTGTCAGGGGTGGTTGCACCTCCTACCAGAGCTCGAAGACTGAGCTCAGGCGGTGCAACCTCCTGACTAAGGCAGTTGCACCGCCTGCCAGAGCTCGAAGACCGAGCTCAGGCGTTGCCACCTCTTGTCAGGGGCGGTTGCACCGCCCAGTCTCGCTCGGAGACTGAGCCCAGGCGATGCTACCTCCTGGCTAGGGCAGTTGCACCGCCCAGTCTCGCTTGGAGACTTAGCCTAGGCGGTGCTACCTCCTGGCTTGGGCGGTTGCACCTCCCGCTAGAAATCAAGGTCCGAATGGGTTGATCCATTCGACCCAATTTAGGTTTTTCAGGGGCCCAATTGCCCCAAGATTAAGTTAATGGGATCACCTCTCATTTCTAACATAATCATTGTGCTAACTACGATTTTTCTAAGACATTTACTGTAACTTGCTCCGGTGCGTCAATCGCTTCTTCCGGCGAGCTTCCGATGAACTTCCGTCGATCATCCGATGAACCCTCGGTGATGCTACTACGGACTTCCGGTAAACTCCTGGACTTGCGACGATCCACTTGGCGAGTTCCGACGAGCTTCTTTGGCAAGCTCATGAACTTCTCGGATTTGTTCCCGTAGAACCTCCGACGATTGTCCAAACTTCCGTCGAACTCTCGAACTCCCAACGTGATCATTGTCTTTACTCCAGCATAACTCCTACTGCATGTCTTTCTTCCATCGTAGTTAATCTTGCACACTTAAAACAAAACTTCGATCGAGACAATTAATCCTAAGCAATTAACCAAGTTGTCCGGCATGTCATTGGTCCCTCGACGCTTCGTCTGATTCTTCGGCGCATCGTCCTCTCTTGTAGCCTATTGCCCAATCGGCCAGTTGACTCCGCAACTCCAATATCCTTGGCACAATACCTGCTCTTCTTGGCCCGATGCCCGAGTCCACAGCCCAAAGCCTTCTGTCGATACGTCAATCGATCCACCGGCCCGACGTCCAATCTTCTGACATGTTCCTCCGGCACAACATGATTTTCCTGCTTTAATTGTCTCATCCTGATCGAAGCATCCTGCGTCACTCAAAACGTAAATTAAATCATAAACATATATCAAGTAGTTTCATCATCAAAATACGAGATTCAACACTATTTCTCTTGGGTGTTAAACCAAATGAGAAAAACATGACTCTAATACCAACTATTAGGATCAAGAACGATACTAAGAGGGAGGGGGGGCATGAATTAGTACAGCGAAAAAATTATGTCAGTTTGAAAATCTTCAAACGATAAAAATCAATTTCGGCGAAAACCATTTGTTTGACTCATATAAGTTTACAAGTGAATAGAGAAGAGGGGATTGGATAGTTTGCAATAAAGTAAAGTAGAATGCAGTAAAGAGAATAAGCAATAAGGAAAAAACACATTGGAATTTATAATGGTTCGGTCATAGTGACCTATATCCACTTCTAATTCCTCCTCCGTTGAGGTCACTGGTATCCATTAAAGGTCTTCCTTCAAAAGGCAAAGACCAACCACCTCTTTACAGTACTTTCTCCTTTTCATGGGTTTGGGAGATAACCCTTACAAGTCACTCTTTTACAAGTATTCCCTCACAAACCACCCTTAGAACTAATTCTAAGCACTAGGAGGAGAGAACTCAAAGTTTTGGTAGAGTTTACTAAGTTTTTTCCTCAAGAATTATTTCTCTTTTCTTACTGCCCAAGTTGGGCATTTATAGGCCCCAAATGGTTTAAAAAATGGAGCCAAAAATTTAAATTTTTGGGTCTTCCGGGTACGGGCGGTACCACCGCATGCATTGGGCAATACGACCGCCTGCAGCCTGACGGTGGGCGGTACCACTGTCCAGTCTAGTGGTACCACTGCCTGACACAGTAACACTGGGCGGTACCACCACCCAATCTAGCAGAATCATCGCCTAATAGCCTCGGAGACCAGATTTTTTGAGTTTTCCAACTCAAAGGCGGTTCCACTACTTGACCCAACTTTTGGGTCATTGAATGGGCCTCCCAATGAGCCCAAATCAGTCTCAATTAAGGTCCAATTAGCCCCTAATTGAGTTAGCATGATTACACTAAAATCTAACTCAATTAGCCTCCTAAACTACTTCGATCTTAGGCAAATGATTACAAAGCATGAATCCTTTATCTAGCATGTCATTGGTTCATCGACGTCACCTCTGATTCTTCGACACATCACCATCTCTTGCGGCCTATTGCCCAATCGGCTAGTTGACCTCTGCAACTCCAATTTTCTTAGCATAATTTTTGCTTTTCTTGGCTCGATACACAAACCTATGGCCAGAAGCCTTCTACCGATATGTCGACCGATCCTCCGGCTCGACGTCCAATCTTCTAACAAGTTCCACTCCGACCCAACATGATTCTTCTTGCTTAAATTAATTTGCCTCTCCTTAATCGAAGCTATTCCTGCATCACTGAAAATGTAAATTAGATTATAAATTCATCAATTGATTTCATCATCAAAATATGAGATTCAATAGAGTTTACCTAGTTCTTCAAGGACCGTGGAATTCTTTCTCAATGGACACCTCCTTATACACCTTAGCTCAATGGTACATCTAAAAGGAGGAATCATAAACTGTTAGACATGATGCAGTCCATAATGAGTTTCGCTGACCTACCCATCTCATTATGTAGATATGCCCTAGAGACCGTAGCTTACCTTTTGAACATAGTGTCAACTAAATCTGTAGTGTCTATACCATATGAGATATGGAAAGGGAAGAAGTATGATCTTAATGTTGTTAAGATTTGGGGCTGCCTAGGCCACGTTAAAAGACACAACCGATAAGTTGGAATCGAGAATGGAGCAATACAAGTTCATGAGATATCCCAAGAAAACTTATGGGTATTATTTCTATCATCCTAAGGATCAAAAGGTCTTTGTAGCCAAGAGAATGGTGTTCCTTGAGAAGGAACACATTCTATGAGGAGACAGTGGAAGCTTGATAGATTTGAGTGAGGTTGGAGAACCTAGCTCAAGTACCACTCCACAGCCAAGTCTATTCAAGTACCTAGCACACAAGTTCTAACTTTACGTAGGTCCGACAAAGTATCTCATCCTCCTGAGAGATATGTGGGATATATTGGAGGAGAGGATGTCGAGGATATTAATCCTTAAACCTACGAAGAGACTATTGTAAGTATAGACTCCGAGAAGTGGCAAGAAGCCATGAATTCTGATATGGATTCCATGTACTCCAATAAGGTTTGGAACCTAGTTGATGCACCCGAGGGTATTGTACACATTGGTTGCAAGTGGATCTTCAAGAAGAAGATCGAAGTAGATGGAAAGATTATCTATGACAAAACCTTCTCACCTGTAGCCATGCTAAAATCCATCCGAATTCTATTGGCTATTGTAGTACACTATGACTACGAGATCTGACAGATGGATGTGAAAATCACATTCCTCAATGACAATATCGATTAGAAGGTGTATATGATGTAGCCTAAGAGATTCATGTCTAAGTACTGCTCAGATAAGGTATGTAGGTTGCTTAGGTCCAATTATGGACTAAAGTAAGCTTCCCGAAGTTGGAACATAAGATTTGATGAGGCAATCATATCTTATGATTTCGTTAAGAACGAAGATGAGCCTTGTGTGTACAGGAAGGTAAGTGTGAGCGCTATCACCTTCTTGGTGTCATATGTGGATGATATCCTGATCATTGGGAATGATATAAAAATCCTATCAATAGTAAAGGCTTGGTTATCTAGATACTTCTCTATGAAAGACTTAAGGGAAGCATCCTATATCTTGAGGACTCAGATATATAGAGATAGATTCAAGAGGATGCTTAGCTTGTCCTAGTCTAGGTACATAGACATCATTATCAAAAGGTTTGACATGAAAAATTTCAAGAGATGTCTCATAACGATGAGACATGGATATCATTTTCTAGGAGTATGTCCCCAAAGACTCCTAAAGAAAGGGCGAACATAGATATGATACCCTATGCCTCAGCGATAGGGTCTATCATGTATATCATGCTATGTACCAGGCTTGATATAGTGCATGCTTTGAGTGTCATGAGTAGGTATCAGGCGGATCCAGGCTTGGATCACTAGAAAGGAATAAGTGTATCCTTAAGTACTTAAGAATGACTAAGGATCTTTTGCTTGTATATTGAGGTAGTAGGCTCAAGGTTGAAGGCTACATAGATAAGAGTTTTCAGTCCAATGTCGATGATAGCAAGTTGAATTTGGTGTATGTGTACACCCTGAATGGAGTAGTGTGCTGGAAGAGTTCTAAGCAAGATACTATTGCTAACTTGATCACAAAGGCAAAGTACATTGTTGTAGCAAAGGCAACAAAGGAGGGAGTCTAGATGAAGAAGTTTATCACAGATCTAGGACTCGTACTAGGCAACGAGAAGCTGATTCCCTTATATTACAACAACAACAGGGCGATTGCTCAAGTAAAGGAACCCGGGCCTCATCAAAAGTGTTCTGAGGAGGTTCCCAATTTGGACCGAGGAGATATAGTAGTGGAAAGAGTTTCATCCGAAGATAACATCACAGATCCACTAACAAAGGCATTGTCTCAGATTATCTTTGAGTGCCACAAGGGTCTAATGAGGATCAAACATATAGGTGATTGGCTTTAGGTCAAGTGGTAAATTGTTAGTTATAGGTGCCCTACAAGCCAGTCACCTGAGTGATGGCATGTGTGATTTGACACACATTCTTTATTACTATTACTATTATTATTATTATTATTATTATTATTATTATTATTATTATTTGGTATTTTATCACTTTATATTGCCTATTGTTTAAATATATTATGATGTCCATGGATCTATGCAATGGGAATCGGATCATGATGAGATCACGATAATGAGACCGATTCGCCTTTAAACACAAATCCTAAATAATCTCGGTCATATGTTGCTTAATAGGGAGATCGAGATAACTGAACAGACTGATGTACTATATACCTGTACATATGATGGAAACGACTGGTCTCATAGCTGCTCGTGTGAGGACACTAGGGATATAGTGTCGGTGCTCAATGGAGAATGAGTTGACTGATTGATCTGCTTATGGAATGTTGGATGGTTGATGATGTCTTATTATTAGACAATGATTCTATAACCCTAGTGGTGTATCTGGTCCTTAAAATTGAGACACCAAGGATATCCTATATGAGTACTCTACTATTTAATACCAGACTTATAGGTCTGGAGGTTTCAAATCTAGCATAGCCGATCATCGGGAGTGGTAGCCAACCATACAAGGACTATTGAGTATCGATAAAGAATCATCTGTTCATGATGTCATGAGAGAAATATCTCATGTATTCTAGCTCAAACAATAGCCAGCCAAGGTCATTCAAATTGAGAGAGAAAGAGTTCTCCGGGAGAATCCGAATAGAGCGAGACTCGAGTAGAAACCATATGAGTCTGATAGCACTATGCTCGATATACGGTCTCTGAGATATTAGATGGATGATGAACTATAGGTATATAGTAATTGAGGACAGACAGGTCCAATGGATTTGATTCCCCTGTATCGTCTAGGGACTACAACGTAGTGGCCTAGTACGTCCGCAATCGATGAGTCGAGTGAATTATTATGGAGATAATAATTCACTGAGCCAAAAGGAGTTCTGACAAGTATGACTCACTGCCAGCTCCATATTGGGCCTAGAGGGTCACATACATATGGTAGGCGTTGCGATGAGTAAAGATTCGGATTTGAGATATCCGCCGGAGCTCCTATCTTATTGGATATCCAATAAGCCCTTGAATTATTAGATTCTATGGATGAGATCCAATAAGAGCCAATGAGAGATTATTGGATAGAGATCCACTAGTCTAAGAGGCTTGGATTATGGGATGGAGATCCAATACCCAATAGGATAGGATCTATTAGGATTAAGATTGGCACTAAGAGGGGGGGTGAATTAGTGCAGCGGAAAACTTTCACGATTTCAAAAAATTATTCGTTTCATTTAAAACTGATTCCGATGAAAATGGTTTCGATTTAATCTATTTCAGAGAGAAGTTGAACTTGAAAGCTTTCATAAAAGTGTAAGAGAAGATTAAGGAGGTTTGTAGTAAAGTAAATTGCACAAATTAAAAGCAAATCAGAATTTAGAGTGGTTCGGTCAAGGTGACCTAGATCCACTTTCGGATTCGTCCTCTGACGAGGTCTCCAGCATCCACTAAAGGGCTTCCTTCAATAGGTAAAGACCGAACACCTCTTTATAGCACTTGCTCCCTTTCTCGGCTTTAGGAGAGAACCCTTACAAGTCTCACACCTCTCTTGAATGATCACAAAATTTAGAAAGGGAGGAGAAGGATGTTGAATCTCATATTTTGATGATGAAACCAATTGATAATTGTGTTTATGTTTTAATCTGCATTTTGAGTGACGTAGGATGCTTCGATCAAGATGAGACAATTAAAGCAGGAAAAACCATGTTGTGCCGGAGGAACATGTTAGAAGATTGGACGTCGGGCCGATGGATCGGTCGACGTATCGACAGAAGGCTTCGGGCCATGGACTTAGGCATCAGGCCAAGAAGAGCGGGTATTGCACCAAGGTTATCAGAGTTGCAGAGTCAACTGGCCGATTGGGCAATAGGCCGCAGGAGAGGACGATGCGCCGAAGAATCGGACGAAGCATCGAGGGACCAATGACATGCCAGACAACTTGGTTAATTGCTTAGGATTAATTGTCTCGATCGAAGTTTTGTTTTATATGTGCAGGCTTAACTACGATGAAAGTAAGACATGTAGCAGGAGTTACGCCGGAGTCAAGACTATGATCACGTTGGGAGTTCGAGAGTTCGACGAAAGTCCGGACGGTCATCGGAAGTTCTGCGAGAACAAATCCGAGAAGTCCAGGAGCTTGCCAAAGAAGCTCGTTGGAACTCGCCAAGTGGATCATCGCAAGTCCAGGAGTTTGCCGGAAGTCCACCGGAGCATCACCGAAGGTTCGTCGAATGTTCGCCGGAAGTTCGTCGGAAGCTCGCCGAAAGAAGCGATTGATGCACCAGAGCAAGTTGCAGTAAATACCTTAAGAAATTCGTAGTTAGCACGATAATTAAGATAGAAATGGGAGGTGATCCCATTAACTTAATCTTGGGGTAATTGGGCCGACTAGATCAGCCCATTCGGACCCAGATTACTTGGCCAGAGGTGGCACCGCCTGGGTTGGCGATGACACCGCCCAGGGCTTAGTCTCTGAACTCTAGCTGGGCGGTGCAACCGCCTCTGACAAAGGTGCAACCGCTTGAGCTCGGTCTCCGAGCTCTGGTTGGGCGGTGCAATCGCCCTAGTCAGGCGGTGGCACCGCTTGAGCTCGGTCTCCGAGCTTTGGCAGGAGGTGCAACCGCCCCTGACAGGAGGTGGCACCGCCCAGAGGCTCAGTCTTCGAGCTCTGCTAGGTGGTGCAACCGCCCCAGTCAGGCGGTGCAATAGCCAGACCCCGAAATTTCGGGAATTGATAGTTTTGAGCTCGGAATTCAAATTGGGTTGGGGCCTATAAATACCCCACCCTTTCAGCAATGATAGTGTAACCAAAAACCACCGAAATCTTGATCTTACTCTGTATTTTTGAGAGCTCAAAAAGTGTTGTATGAGTTAAAAGTTCTCCTTCCTCTTTTCTTCCAAGTTTTGATCTGTTAAGAGAGGAAAGAAAATTCTGTAAGGGTTGTCTCCTAAGCCCATCAAAAGGAGTGAAAATGTAAAAGAGTGGTTGGCCTTCGCCTATTGAAGGAAGGCTTCTAGTGGATGTCGGTGACCTCATCGGTGGAGGAAGCCAGAAGTGGATGTAGGTCAAGATTGACCGAACCACTCTAAATCTCGGTTTGCATTTACTTTGAGTATATTATCTTTACTGCAAACCTCCTCAATAGCTTACTTCCTTCTGCGCATTTATGATCGTGTTTCAAGTTCAGTATTTTCCGAATCGGTGTTTAGACGTAAATCAGTTTTATCGTACGAACATCATATTTTAGTTTATGCTTACATTCTAATTTCCATCACAACTGCAAACTGCCTTCATAGACTTGCTTTAACTTCATCTTGCTTGATTACAAGTTAAAGTGATTTACGAATCGGATTTTCTATCGAAATCGCTCTTATTGTATGAACGCGATTTTAATCGTCGAAAGTTTTCCGCTGCACTAATTCACACCCCCCCCCCCCCCCTCTTAGTGCTCTTGATCCTAACAGAGGACTCTAGCACTTGTTTACAATACTTTTACACCCTAATAACTCAAGATTATAATCACACTTCGGTGCTTTTTCATGCTGAAAAGGGTGGGATATTTATAGGCTCCAATGGCTTTTAAAAATGGAGTTAAAAAGTGTCGCATCTCAGATTTCCGGGGTACTGGCGGTACCACCGCTTGACACCTGACACTAAGTGATACTATCACTCAATCTGGGCGGTACCACCGCTTGATAGAGCTCGGAGACCGAGCTCTAGCGGTATCACCGCTTAATAGGGGCGGTACCACCGGTGGCAGCAATATCTGCCGACAGTACCACCACCCAGTTTGGGCTGTACCATTGCCCAAACCACCTGGGGTGTTGCTTTCCAAGTGGTGCCACTTTCTAACCGGTGTCACCGCCGGCCAAGGATTCAGCATCCTAGTTGGGCCTTGACTTCGGCCTAAACCAGCCCAACTCCGAGCCTAGTTAGCCCCTAACAGAGTTGATGGGATTACCTCCCAAATCAACTCTAATTATCGTTCTAACTATGATTAAGGCAAGCATGGTTCGGTACGTCGATTTTTCACTCAGCGATCTTCTGATGAACTTTTCAGTGAGTCTTCTAGTGAGCTTCCAACAAACTCCTAACCAACTCTTGGCTAGTCTTCCAGCATGCTTTCGGTGATCTTCCGATGAGCTTTCGACAAGTCTTCCAACGTTCTTCCAGTGATCTCACGATGAACTCTCGGCGTGCTCCCGGTATATCGTTCGAGTCTTCGACTCTGGCCCATCATCTGCTTTACGCCTTACTACTATCGTAGTTAATCCTACAGACTTATCTCAACACATGGATTCGATCAAATAATTTACCAATTGATTTCATCATCAAAATTCAAGATTCAACAATCTTCCCCTTTTTGATGATGACAATCAATTGGTGATAGAGTTAATCTTAACTCCCCTTATTTATATGCCATAATTGAGAAAAGATACTCTTAAATTCAACACCTTTGAATTCAAGCATTAAATTGATAATTTAGACTTACTATCATCATACACATCATGATTTACAAAATCTAAAGATGATACCACATATTCATCAATAGAAATGATGTTAAGACATGACATCCATTTTTGGTCAAAATCATAGATATTTTTATCATCCAAGTAAGCATGATATTGATAGAAATTTTCAGCATCAAGGTAAGCATGATATCATACTCATCATTTGAAGAGATAATATAAAAATCAAAGTACAAAATTGTAATTATTAAAGTAAGTAGCATTTTAAGTTTACAACATCAAGGTAAACAATATAGGATTACAACATCAAAGTAAGCAGAATAAAAGAAAGGGATTTCATCCATTTCTCCCCCTTTGTCATCAGCAAAAAGTCATAATTAATTATTCATGTAGTGGCTAGTCAAAATGTCTAAACAAGGTATTCAGTTGTTGATGAATCTACTATAGCTCAGTCAAAATTTGATCTTGGCGTTGTTCAAGTCAATCTTGATGTTATTCAAATCGATCCATCTGAGTCCCTATGTCGTCGATAGATGTAGGAGGTGCTTGCTCTATTGGAGGTGATTCCTCAAAGGGACCAGTTGGAGGAGATAGATTATCCCTAAAAATTGGTGTTTTAGGTTCTGGTTCAGGTTGGAGTGGATCAATCCTTCTAGGCAGTCTAGTTCATATACCATTTCTGAATGTACATCTCATCCGTCGAAGTAGATTTCTATTTATTATACTAAATCTGTCTAATTTTATAACTCCTTCATCGGGTGGAATGACAATAGCATAGGCATGGAGTAGTCTTATGATTAAACCACCATATGGACGCATCATGTTCTTTTTTGATAGTTCAATCATGTTTTGTTAGATTAGGTAATCAAAACAATTGTTATGTCCCTTCATAATCCAATATATGATGCCTAGTTCCATTGGCTTACTTCATCATAATGATATTGCTTTGGGAGAATGATACTTATTAGGATGTGATGTAGTATTTTTATGTTTAAAGGTAGTAAATGTTTGCAGCTTTTTGGAAGAATCGTTAAGTTAAGATTGCTAAAAATTGTTCCTAAGGCATCAATGTAAGTAGTCTCAACTATTTCATCGTCCCATTATTCTCTAAAATAATACCCTCTTTCTTTTTCCAGGATTCCTATGATGTTGTAAATTGATCTATTCGTAATAGGTATATGATATCTTAATAGATAGGTAGATACCTTTTCATCTTCATCTACATGTAAATTATTGTAAAATAGCCTAACAAGTCTAGGGTAGATAGATTCACTCATTTGAAGGATTGGGAGAATGTCTAGATTAGCAAACTATTGAATATGTTCCAAATCACTTAGTTCATCTAAATCAACATATTGATGAAAATTTTAGAGCATGTTGATTAGAATCGAAAAGTAGGGAGTCATAATTTTCATCTAATCTTTTCTTCCCTTTGTCCCTAGAGGATCTTCTAGAAGCCATGAGACTTAACACATAAATGATGAAAGAACTACACATAAGAGGCAAGATCTATTAATAAATTAAGAGAAGAGGTTTGAGAATTACTCTTGCAGTAATCTTCTTGAAAGGTTGAGATTGATCCTTGAATTTGAAGAAGAGGAGGGTTTTCTTGAGTTTCTAAAGAAGGATCAAGGAGAATGAGGGGTGGAGAAGTGTTTAGAGGTGTTTGGAGGAATGTAGGAGGGCTTGGGGTCGGTTCTATCACTGGCCCTAAGTGCCTTTTTATAGGGCAGAGGTTGCGGGTGGTGACACCGCTAGCTTGGCGGTGCTACCGCCTACCACCCATGACTACTAGTAGTGCTACCGCCAGTTGGGCGGTGCCACCGCCTACAGGCAATGAGCACTGCTCACATTGGTGTGTTGTGCTATCACATGTGATTTCAATTTTGCAAGATTTTTATTATTGTGAAGCACACAACCTTATTTACTTCATCATGTAAAATTCGCATCATAAGAGGAAAAGATTCGTATTGAAGATTGTACATTCATGATTCATCATATAAAATGTATACCATATCAAACATTGTATAGAACTCGTAAAAAAAAATACATACTTTAATTTCATGATTCACCATATAAAATTTTGTATCGTACCTTGTACTAAATTATATAAGCAAAATATTTTTTAGGATGTTACAAATCATTTCTCTAATGTGTATCCCTATGTGTACATGAAATGTTGATTAAAAACATAATGATTCTCTAATGTGTATCCCAATGTCTATGCCCACAAGCTATGGTACATGCAATTTTTGTTGACATTTGAGCTTATAAATATGTTAAAAAATCATGGAAAAAATGTTGTTTTAAAAAAATATATCATAATATGTGATATACTATTCTTGGGATCATTTCAAGAATAGTATATAGTATAAGAGGACTAGTCACAATAATTTGAAATCTTCTAGAGACCTTGGAAAAGGCACTAAGATGGACTTTATAATATTTTTATTTTATATTTTTAAAAAATTTTGAATTATTCAACATTAGAACAATGTGTCTTTTTTATTTTTCTCTAAGTTTTTTCCATTTGCACCAAAAAATCATAGACAAATACAATATTTTTTTATATTTAAGCTTTTAAATATGTCAAAAAACCATGGAAAAGATTTGGTTCAGAAAAGTTTTTTCTAATATGTGATACACTATTTCTGGGGTCAATTCAAAAATAGTGTATAGCATATAAGGATTGGTCTAAAGAATCTAAAATCTTATGAAAAATATGAAATGACAGTAAGATGGACTTTTATAATTTGCTTTCTATTATGAATTTTTTTGATATTTTTGTAGATTATTCAATATATAAACTACGGGACATATTCTATTTTTCTTCAAGTTTTTTCCATTTGCAACAAAATATCATTGATTCATGTAATGTTTTTTAATATTTGAGCTTCTAAATATGTCAAATAATCATGAAATGAATTTGATCCAGAAAAATTATTATCTAATATATGATACACTTTTTTGGTGTTCAATTCAAAAAATAATATATAGTATAAGAGGACTAGTCAAAATGATATGAAATCTTCAAAAAAAACCATGGAATGACACTAAGATGGAATTTTATAATTTTTTTAAAATTTAAAAGTTTTTAATATTTTTATCAATTATTCAGTATCAAAACAGTGTGCCTTTTATAAATTTTTTCTAAGTCTTTTTTCCCATTTTCATAGAAAAATCATGTATATATGTAATATTTTTTATATTTGAGCTACTAAATATGTTAAAAAACAATGAAAAAAATTTGGTCAAGAAAAGTATTTTTCTAATATGGGATATATTATATTTTGGGATCAATTAAAAAACAATGTTTCTATCACATAGGAGGATTGATAAAAAATAATATGAAATCTTTTGTAAAACTTAGAAGGCACTAAGATGGACTTTTATAATGTCTTTTCTATTTTAGACATTTTTTGATTTTTTTTCTGAATTATTCAACATCAAAATAATGTGTCATTTCCTAATTTTCTATTTTTTATTTTTGCTGTAATGTTTTTTAATATTTGAGCTTCTAAATATGTCCATACACAGAGGTAAAAATTTATGAAAAAAATATATTCTAATACATGGTATACTATTTTTGGGGTTATAATAAAAATAATGTATTGCATATAAGGACTAATTTAAATAATTTAAACTTTTCACGAAAGGTTTGGATTTGTCCCAAATGGGCATATGTCGCTGTTTTTCTAATTTAGATAATTATTTTGATATATTTTAAATTTTTAGCATCTCATATGTGATATATTATTTTTTAGGTTAATTCAAAAATAGTGTATCACATAAGAGATTTGGTTAAAATAATCTGAAATCTTCTGAAAAACTTGGATTGAAACTAAGATAAACTTTTATAATATGTTTTCCATTTAAGATAATTTGTTTGATATTGTTCCCATTATTCATTTGAATTTTTTTATGAAAGCTTTGAATTTATTCCCAATGGACATATGTCACCATTTTTCTAATTTAAATATTTTTTTTATTTTTTTTTATTTTTCAACATGTTAACTATGTGCCAATTTCTAATTTTCTCTATATTTTTTTATTTCCATCGAAATATCATGGATACATATAATATTTTTTAAAATTTGAGCTTCTAAATTAGTGAGACAACAATGATAAATTATGAGTCAGAAATAATATTTCCTAATATATGATACATTATTTTTAGTATAAATTTAAAAATAATGCATAACATATTAGGACCGGTCTAAATGCCTTGAAATTTTTATAAAATCTTTGAATAAGACCCTCATAAGACTTCTATCATTGATTTTTTATTTATTTTAGAGATTTTTTATATTTCTATGAATTATTAAGCATTTGAACAGTTTTTTCTATTTCCACCGAAAGATAATGGATCCATGCAATATTTTTTTAGATTTAAAATTCTAAATTGGTCTAAAATAATTAGAATAGAGAATATACTGCAACTTACACTTCCAATGTAATTTCCTTCAACTTCTTTTGTTTTTTTTTTTTTGGGTAAGTAAAAGAATTTCCTTCAATGGACAACCAAACAATTAGAATATATTAAGATATGTTACAATATAATTATATAAGTAATTAAAATTAAAATTATCTTTGAGGTGTCATGGTGTAATTGGTTATCACGTCAGTCTAACACACTGAAGGTCTCCGGTTCGAGTCCGGGCGACGCCAATTGTTTAAATTTTTTGTCACTAAAATTAAGTTTTTACTAAGTTGTTTCACCAAAAAAATCCTATCTAAATGGCATTGCCCTCAAATTGATGATACATATGGGAATTTACATGATCAACAATTCATTTATTTTTTATCTTGCCATGTGTTGATTCAATTCTTTTTTTTTTTCTTAAAGATAATATGATACGATCATATTCTCATTGTATCTAATATTATTTACTTCTTGTAAGAAAAATCTTATCATTATTGGTCTTCTTGTAGGTGTTAACTCTATAATAATCTTTACAAAAAGAATATGGATTACCATTCCTATACCTAATAGCAGTCATAGCATGAGAACATAAATTCTTAAAATGCCTACATGAACAACTTTTTATCTCATATAATTGTCTTATAAGATGTTTGCACTTATGAGTACGAAGAAAGATATTGTAGTATCAACAATTGTCCTTTACCTTAGCAAATTGATCCTTGATGAAACTTATCAAAGTTGATTTTAAATTGTTACCTATTTTATGATGAATGTATAACTATTCAACAATATTCTTCATAGTTATTTCAATCACAAAATTAGTAAGTTACGAACATCCTTGAGTAATGAATTCATACTTTCTAATGCATTTGTATGCAAGCATCGTAACAACTCATATGGAAAAATGCATATAGCTCATTATGCACACTATAAGATCATGATTTAGGTGAGTGATCAAGAAAGTCTGAAAATGAAAATTTAACAAATTCATGAGTTCGAATAGTTTAACATTCATAATTCCCTTCTAATGAAATCAAATTATTCTTTGTTTAAGGGTTTTATAAATATATCGGCTAATTGATGTTTCGTATCAATAAACTCTAATATTACATCATGATTATTAATAAGATCTCGTATAAAGTGATGCCTAATGTCAATGTGTTTAATTCTAGAGTGTTAAATAGGATTTTTAGCTAAGCATATTGCACTAGTGTTATCATACTTTATAGGTATTTTTTTAGGTCAATTCTATAATCTTTTAAAGTGTTTTTCATTCATATAACTTGAGCATAGCATGCACATATGGTTATGTATGTTATAGATAATGCAACCGAGTTTTGTTACTTGGAAGACTAGGAAAGGAGTGTGTGTCCTAAAAATTGACACGTTCCGGATGTGGTTTTTCTATCTAAACTACATCCAGCAAAATCTACATCAGCATAACCAAGCAATTCAAAGTTCTTAGATTTAAGATACCATAATCCTAATTTAGGAGTTCCATTTAGGTATCTAAATATCTTTTTAATAGCTTTTAAATGAGATTGCTTAGGGTTAGATTGAAATCTAACACAAAGTCCTACACTAAACATGATGTCCAATCTAGTTGTGATGAGGTAAAGCAAACTACTATTAGGACTCTAGCTAAGAGAGTCCTAATTGAGAGGGGTATTCATGTAAAAGTTACCTAAGCCGATCCCTATTAGAGAGGTGAAGAGGCCGGCTAAGGTTTGGAGGTTATTTCTTAGAGAAGAATTAGGAATTGTAAAGGAATAGGAGTCTTGAGTAGGAGTCTTAATTGCATAGGAGGCTTAAGTAGGAGTCCTATTAGGAGTTAGGGTTTAGAAACCTTATAAATAGTCATGTATTCATCCTCTTTTGAGCAGCAATTTGGAGGAAGGAACCCCTATAGAGTTCTAAGGAGGTCGATCCCCTAAAGAGATCAACCCCAAGCTTAGAATATGTAAGAGTTCTAACAACTACCTATCATACCTCTATAAGCTTTTTTATCAAAGCTTTCTCCACTTTCGTCAATGTCTAACTTAGTGGAGGTACTCATAGGAGTGTTGATAGCTTTTGAACTATCCATGTTAAATCTGTTTAGCAAGTCTAAAGCATATTTTGTTTGATTAAGAAAAATATCATTGCTAAGTTGTTTAATTTGTAAGCCTAAAAAGAATGTTAGTTCCCTCATTAGGCTCATTTCAAATTCTAGACTCATGCTTTTGCCAAATGATTCACATAAGGATTCATTTATAGAACCAAAAATAATATCATCAACATAAATTTGAATAATAAAAAAATTATTTTTAAATTTTTTAAAAACCAATGTAGTATCGACTTTGCCTTTAGAGAAATTATTATGAATTGGAAATAAGCTAAGTCTCTCATACCAAGCCCTTGGGGCTTGTTTCAATCCATCGAGAGCTTTAGTCAATTCAAACATATGATTAGAAAAATTATTATTCTCAAATCCGGGATGTTGTTCAACATAAACTTTTTCCGAGATAAAGCCATTAAAAAAAGTACTTTTAACATCCATTTGAAATAACTTAATATTATTACTACTAACATAGGCAAGGATCATCCTTATGGCTTCTAATTGTGCCATAGGAGCGAAGGTTTCTTCATAATCGATACCTTCTTCTTAGTTGAAACCTTTGGCCGCTAATCTAGCCTTGTTTCAAACCATGATACCAAATTCATCTTGATTGTTTCTAAAGACCTATTTAGTACCAATAACTAAATGGTCATTTGGTTTAGGAATAAGCTTCCACACTTTATTTCTCTCAAATTGATTCAATTCTTCTTGCATTGCGATGACTCATGAATCATCTTTCATGGCTTCATCAATGCATTTAGGTTCAATTTAGGAGAGAAAAGCAGCGTTGGTACAAAAATTCTTAAGAGAAGAACAAGTTTGAACCTCTTTCGATATGTCTCCTATAATTGTTAGGATCGAGAGCACTAAGAGGGGGGGGGGGGGGTGAAATAGTGCAGCGGAAATTTTTCAGCGATTAAAACGAAAGCTGCGTTCGTTCGATAAAAAACGATTTACATCTAAGTGCAAATTTAGAAAGTTCTGAACTTAGAAACTTGTTCGTAAGATCGCAAAAGGCAGTAAGCAGTTATGATTAAAATCAAAACATAAACGTAAACTGAAATATGATGATCGTACGAGAAAAGCCGATTTACGTCTAAACGCAGATTCGGAAAATTCTGAACTTAGTAACTTATTCGTAAGATCGCAGAAGGCAGTAAACAGTTATGATTGAAATCAAAACATAAACATAAACTGAAAAATGATGATTGTACGAGAAAAGCCGATTTACGTCTAAACGCAGATTTACGTCTAAACCTTGAAACTCGTTCGTAAAATCGCAGAGGGCAGTAAGTTATTGAGAAGTTTGTAGTGAAGGTAAAATACTCAAAGGAAATGCAAACCGAGATTTAGAGTGGTTCGGTCAATCTTGACCTACTCCACTTTTGGCTTCCTCCACCATCGAGGTCACCGACGTCAACTAGAGGCCTTCCTTCAATAGGCGAAGGCCAACCACCCTCTTACAGATTCACTCCTTTTGACGGGCTTAGGAGACAACCCTTACAGAAGTTTTCTCTCCTCTCTTTACAACTCAAACTTGAAGAATAGAAAGAGGAGAACTAGCAGTTTTGAGCTCTAAGAAACACAGAAAGACAGCAAGATTTCGAGTGTGTGTTCTGTGCTTTCAGTGCTGAATGGGTGGGGTATTTATAGGCCCCAACCCAGTTCAAATTTGGAGCTCAAATCTGTCAATTCTCGGAATTCCGGGATCAGGCGGTTGCACCTCCTGACTGGGGCGGTTGCACCGCCTGGCAGAGCTCGAAGACTGAGCCTCTGGGCGGTGCCACCTCTGTCAGGGGCGGTTGCACCTCTCTGCCAGAGCTCGAAGACCGAGCTCAGGCGGTTGCACCGCCTGACTGGGGAGGTTGCACCGTCTGGCAGAGCTCGAAACTTGAGCTCTGGCGGTGCTACCTCTTGACAGAAGAGGTTGCAACGCCCAATCTCGCTCGGAGACTGAGCCCGGGGCGGTGCCACCTCTTGGCTGGGGCGGTTGCACTGCCCAGTCTCGCTGGGAGACATAGCCTGGGCGGTGCTACCTCCTGGCTTGGGCAGTTGCACCTCCCACAACAATCAGGGTCCGAATGGGTTAATCCATGTGGCCCAATTTGATTCTTTCAAGGGCCCAATTGCCCCAAGATTAAGCTAATGGGATCACCTCCCATTTCTAACTTAATCAATGTGCTAACTACGATTATTTCCTGAGACATATTCTGCAGCTTGCTCCGGTGCGTCAATCGCTTCTTCCGGCGAGTTTCCGGCGAACTTCCGTCGATCATCCGACGAACCCTCGGTGATCCTCCTGCGGACTTCCGGCAAACTCCTGGACTTGCGATGATCCACTTGGCAAGTTCCGACGAGCTCCTTTGGCAAGCTTCTGGACTTCGCGGATTTGTTCCCGCAGAACCTCCAACGACTGTCCGAACTTCCGTCGAGCTCTTGAACTCCCAACGTGATCATTGTCATGACTCCGGCGCAACTCCTGCTGCATGTCTTACTTTCATCATAGTTAATCCTGCACATGTAAACAAAACTTCGATCGAGACAATTAATCCTAAGCAATTAACCAAGTTGTCCGGCATGTCATTGGTCCCTCGACGCTTCGTCCAATTCTTCGGCGCATCGTCCTTTCCTGCAGCCTATTGCCCAATCGGCCAGTTGGCTCCGCAACTCCGATATCCTTGGCACAATACCTGCTCTTCTTGGCCCGATGCCCGAGTCCACGGCCCGAAGCCTTCTGTCGATACGTCGACCGATCCACCGGCCCGACGTCCAATCTTCTGACATGTTCCTCCGGCACAACATGATTTTCCTGCTTTAATTGTCTCATCCTGATCGAGGCATCCTGCGTCACTCAAAATGCAGATTAAATCATAAACATATATCAAGTAGTTTCATCATCAAAATACGAGATTCAACAATCTCCCCCTTTTTGATGATGACAAGCACTTGATGACGGAGTTAAACTTAACTCCCGGAGTTTAAACAAACTCCCCCTATCAATATGCCATATTGATAGAATCTTGAATTCAAACTGAATTCAAGTCATTGCAATGTTCATCATGAATACTTGCAACATATCATTATGAACTTATGCATAAACTTATGCATAACATGTCATGTCATCAACATACTTCTCCCCCTTTGTCATCAACAAAAAGGAGAAGTACCACAATCAAGTGTTTGTGATATAAGTTTAACTCATTGCATGAAAAACATAATATCTATTGTTACCATCATGCAAGTTTGCTATTATTAAATGGTAAGATATCAATATGTAAAATTGCGATTCAAGTTCTTGATATCTTAACATGATATGACATTCATAGCACCTATTCATATGAATGTTGCTTTTGATATCTCATCATAATATGGCATTCATGACATCTATTCATATTCTTCAAATATGGTACTCATAGTATCAATTTATATATTTCTCCCCCTTTGTCATCAACAACAAGGAGAACGATATCAGCAAATTTTAAATATAAATGCGATGCCATAAGTTGGTTCATGTCATTTTCCAATAGTGAGTGATAGGATACCAATTATGCAAACATCTCGAGGAAAACATGACATGGAGATAGCTTTTATTGCTTCTTCCTTTTTATTTGTTATCTTTTTACATGAAGGAGGAAAGCCATATGTGAAGTTCAAATCGATAAGATATTAAAGCACACTTCATTTTTGCAAGGATTAAGATATGTAAGTGAGTCCAATCCTTGTATGTAAAAATATCTTCCTTTTATAAGAGGGAATCATCAAATATGTTTCTCGAAAAATATTTTTCACATGATAAGTGCATTTGCTAGTGTTAGGATCGGAGCGGCACTAAGAGGGGGGGGTGAATTAGTGCAGCGGATTAAAACTTCGATTTTAACAAAATCTTTCGTACGTTAAGAATGAAACTTGAGAAATTTAACTTGAAGGCGTATTCTTAAAGTTGCGCAGCAAGAGTAATAAGGAACTAAAGCAGTAAGAAGATTTGCAGTAATGTAAATGACAATAATAAAAAGCAAACCAGAGATTACGCCGATTTTTAGAGTGGTTCGGTCAAATGACCTACTCCACTTGCGAGGCCCCTCTTCGATGAGGCTCCCACCTTCCACTAGCAAGTCTCTTGAAATGGAAGGGTAAACACCCCTCTTACAACCTTTTACAAGCAGCTCAACCTCTTACAAATTTTCAATAAGAAAGAAGGAGGAGAACTCTCTAGCAAATTGAAAACAAGACTTGCTAAGACTTTCTAAGACTTTTCTCTCAATCAAAATGCTTCTCAAAAGTTGTAACCTCAGCTGAGATTTGAGGGGTATTTATAGGCCTCAAGAGGATTCAAATTTTGGGCTCCAAAATTTGAATTCTCTTAGGGTTCCCGGTGCTGGCGGTTCCACCGCCCAGCCAGGCGGTGCCACCGCCCAGGGCTCGGGTGCTGGGCGGTGCCACCGCCCAGCCAGGAGGTGTCACCGCTTGGCTCTCGGGTGGTGGGCGGTGCCACCGCCCAGCTAGGCGGTGCCACCGCCTACAGTGTTTTCAGCCCGACTACAGTGTTTTCAGCCCGACTACAGTGTTTTCAGCCACTAGTTGGGCTTCAATCTTGGCTCTCTAGTTCGCTGGTTTAGCCTAAACCAACTCTGACTTTGGGCCCAGTTGGCCCCTAACCAGGATATAGGATTATCTCTTAATCCTAATCCTAATTACAAGTGGACTACATAACCAAAACACATCCTAAGCAAATTTTCAACCGCGAACGTCGAGTCTTGTTCTGGCGAGCTTTCCGACGAACTTTCTGCCGACGGGCTTCTAGCAAGCTCCCGAACTTGTGATGACTTTAATGAGTAGCCGAGCCTTCTCGGTGATCTCCGTGAACCTCCGACGATCTCTTCGGCGAACTTCCGAAAATTCCGACAGGTTCCCGATTTCTTCTCGGTTGGTTCTGGCAGCATCTCCGACGATTCTTCGGACTCTTAAACGTCCATCGAACTTGACTCCGGTATTCTCGCTTTGTGTTTTTTGGTTATCGTAGTTAATCCTGCACACACAAGCAAACACTCTACTCCGATCTAGACAATTATTATAACGCAAATTGACATTCTGTTGCCCGGCACGTCATTGGTTGGCGCTTCATCCGATTCTTCGGTGCATCGTCCTCTCTTGCAGCTTGTTGCCCAATCGGCGGTTGACCTCCGCAACCCCGATATCCTTGGCGCAATTTCGCTCTCCTTGGCCCGATGCCCGACGCCCGAAGCCTTCTGCCATCCAATATCCTGACGTGATCTCCTCCGACGCAACGTCAATTCCTCCTGCGTTAATTGTCTAATCCTGATCGAGTAGACCTGTATCACTCAAAATGTAGTCAAACATTTAAACACAATCAATTAGTTTCATCATCAAAATCCGAGATTCAACAATCTCCCCCTTTTTGATGATGACAACTAATTGATGACTAACGGAGTTAACCTTAACTCCCCGGAGTTTAACTAAACTCCCCCTATCAATATGCCATTGATAGAACACTTGGATTATCCCAAATCCAAGTAACATTCATCACATGTTATGAAAAACATTTAAACTATCATGCAAATATATAAAATATTTAATTCAATGCATGAAGTCATCAATATACTTCTCCCCCTATGTCATCAACAAAAAGGAGAAGTAGCTACTCTTATGTGTTTATTATATGGGTTCAAACCATTGCATGAAAAACATAATATTAAATTTTTATCATCATGCAATTTTGAAGATAGAAAATTTAGCAAGTAATGCATCATGCTTGGGACATTCAAGCTATCAAGTTTTAGATATACAAGTTTTACAGCATATAAGATAGCACTTTTGGTAATGTTCAAGATAGCAAGTTCTACATCATGCAAGCTAGCAATATTGAGATGTTCAAGAAAGCAACTCTTGCTTCTTGAAATATGCAAATTGTAAGCTAGCAAATTTTTGCTTCCTTTGCAATGTTTGAGCTAGCAATTTTGCTTCCGTTGCAAAGTGCAAGTTAGTGTGTTTTGCATCTTGAGATAAACAAGATTGTATTTTTGGTATGCAAATTTATAGTATACAAGCTATCAACTTTTGCACATAAAAAGTTAGCAAAATTTTACATCTTTTGAGATGTGCAAGATGGACTATTTTGCCTCTTTTCAAATTGTGCAAGCTAGCAAATTTGCTATCTAGCAAGTTTTGCTCCCCCTTTGTCAGTGTCAAATAGAAGGGAATAACAATACAATCATGTAATTCATTTCTCTTTACTATAATATTCAAATCATGATAAGGGTAAATAATAAAGATGAAAAATGAATGTCAAAAGACATATAACATTTTTGACAAATTTCTTCTTTTGTAGATAGAAAACATGATAGGAAACAATCTTGATTCAAAAAGAAAACTCAAGTTATAAATTATCAAGATGTCAAGTAGCATGTCATGGTTTACAAAAACAAGTTTCTTGCTAGTTAATAGCAAAAAGAATCTCAATTCATGCATATAAAATCTTATGATTCACATAGAACATCTCCTCTTTTATAAAACGAGAGAATCATGATGAAGAATCTTGATTTACATAGAGTTTCAAAATATAATTATCAATATCATGAATACTAAAAGACCATGAAAATTTTGATAAATATCCTTTTAAATAGAAAACAAACTTGATTCATTCAATAGAAAATTGTGAGAAATCAAGATCATGATTTCAATAAAATCCATTAAATTCAAATCATTTTCATAATCTATGAGATTCATAAAAATAATACAAATAGATTCATCAAAATCAATAATATAGAAAAAAATAATTTTCAAGAAGAAAAATGTTCTTCTCTTTTAGTTGCTTCAATTCATGTAATTTATTTCATTCAAGCATGCCTCCCTTTTTTTTATGTCAAATAAAAACATGTATCATGTTTAAAACCGAAAGTGCTAGATTTATTATGACAAGGATCAATAAGGCACTTTCATTATGGTAAAAAGAAAATCGATAATCTGTAAATTACAAGATTCATTATGCATAATTTTAAAAATCTTATGCATAGAACAAAATCATCAATCATGATATCAAGACATTTATCATTTAAAGCATTCATGATTCACATCATATGCAATACATCACATATATTATCATAATAAAAGGCATAAGTATTGCATGCATCATTCCAAATTATAAATATTTCAAATCATAATGGTATTAATTTGTCAAATTGCATCCTACCATGCATGATCATAACTTTTCATTTGTATGCATCAAAATAATCTCAAGAGTATTTCATGCATGATTTTATATCACCAAAAAAGGAATATCAAGAAGAAAATAATTGGTGATGCGATAAACATTTCATGAATTTAAGGAATTACATAAAAATTTTATCATGAAGGATTAGAACATGTGAATACTAGAAGACATGATTTCTTTTTGAAAAACCTACTCATTAATAATCAAAAGAAAATCTTAGGAGATCGATTAATGAAAAATCTTGATTCATAATAAATCTTCATTTGTAAATATCACGGAATCAAGATCATGATTTTAGATAAAACTCATTCAAATTCAAATCGTCTAAATCATCAAAATCTCAACATTTCTTTCAAGAGATTCAAAATGACATAAATAATTTTATTGGTCTCTTAGGTATAAATCAATAAGATAGAGAAAAAGAAAATTTTCAATAAAAAATCTTTCCTCCTTTTGTTTCAACTTATTGATTGATTCCATGCATGCATCTCCTTTTCTTTCAAATCCATGCATCATCGTTTTAAAACAAAAAAAAATCAAAGATCATCAAGATAAAAAAGTGCAACACATAATTCCAAAAAAAAATGATTTCAACTCATTACTTCAAGTCAAATCAATATCATGATTTTGATATAACTCATTTGTAATTCAAATCATCAAACCAAAATCATTTTCAAGGGATTCATATAAATCAACAAGATAGAGAAAAATAATTTTCAAGAACAATGCTTTTCTCTTTTTAGTTATTTAAATTCATGTCATTTATGCTAGATAAAAATGTGCATCAACATTTAGGATCGAAAAATGAATTTTGTCATAAAAACCATCAAGACCAAAAAATCATCATGTATAACTTTACAATCTCATGCATAAAATCATCAAATCATAGCATCAAAACTTTCAATAGTTTCATTACAACATCAAGTAAGGTTTTATTGAACATAATTTTGAATGATTCTTATAGATATTTAAAATTTCTTTAGTTTTACTTTATATGATTGACTTTATATTAGCATGCTTCAAATTTTTGTTCTTATGTCAAAACTATACATCATGTTTGAAAACCAAAGATAAGGTTCATAAAAAAAATCATAAAACCTTCCATTCAAAAGTCATGCATCGACATTGAAAATCAATATGGAAATCGTCAAAGTACAAATTCTTGCTTCTCAAGCACATATATAAGATTAATCTTACTAGGTGTATAAGCATTATATTTATATCTAACATTTTATTGCATTAACATAACACAAGCAATTTTCAAGAAAATTAATCCTAAACTAAATTAAAAATAACTCAAGAAAGTATTATGTAATTTCGAAATGAATTAGTGGGATTTTGATTACCTCATTGTTGAAAGAGGGTGAGGCATAGTTTGCCACCTCGCCTTTCTTGATTTTCTCCTCGTCTTCGGAAGAGCTCAATTCATCCCAACTTTTGTTCTTCTTGCGTTCAAAGCAAGTAGTTCCATTCTTTTTGCTTTTTAATTTTTGTTTCATTTGTAGTTTAAGTTCACCATCACTTGAGCTTATGCTCGAGTGGTATTCATGTGTTCTATGTCCCAAATCCTTCCTATCATTTGGAAGGTTGTTCTCGAGTTTCTTTTTTTCCACATTGTTCATTTCGTAGGTCATTAGAGACCCAATAAGTTCTTCGAGAGGGAATGTTTTAAGGTCCTTGGCCTCTTGAATGGCCGTAACTTTTGGATCCCAACTTTTTGGAAGGGATCTTAAGATTTTAGTGACTAGTTCAAAATTAGAAAAACTTTTACCAAGAGCTTTGAGTCCATTGATGACATCCGTGAACCGGGTGTACATGTCTCCGATGGACTCACTTGGTTTCATCCGGAAAAGTTCATAAGAATGCACAAGAATATTGATTTTGGACTCTTTCACTCGGCTAGTGCCTTCATGAGTGACCTCTAGAGTTCTCCAAATATCAAAAGCCGAGTCACACATCGAAACGCGATTAAATTCACTTTTGTCAAGTGCACAATATAAGGCATTCATAGCCTTTGCATTTAAAGAAAACATCTTCTTCTCCAAATCATTCCAATGGTTCATTGGGAGAGAAGACATTTCAAATCCATTTTCGACTATGTCCCATAAATTCAAATCCAAAGAAAGTAAGAAAACTCTCATTCGAGTTTTCCAACAAGTGTAGTCCGTCCCATTGAAAAAGGGAGGACGAATGAGAGAGTGACCCTCTTGAAAGCCATAAAGAGCCATTTCTATTTGGGTGTTAAACCAAAGTAGAAAACCGTGGCTCTGATACCACTTGTTAGGATCGGAGCGGCACTAAGAGGGGGGGGTGAATTAGTGCAGCGGATTAAAACTTCGATTTTAACAAAATCTTTCGTACGTTAAGAATGAAACTTGAGAAATTTAACTTGAAGGCGTATTCTTAAAGTTGCGCAGCAAGAGTAATAAGGAACTAAAGCAGTAAGAAGATTTGCAGTAATGTAAATGACAATAATAAAAAGCAAACCAGAGATTACGCCGATTTTTAGAGTGGTTCGGTCAAATGACCTACTCCACTTGCGAGGCCCCTCTTCGATGAGGCTCCCACCTTCCACTAGCAAGTCTCTTGAAATGGAAGGGTAAACACCCCTCTTACAACCTTTTACAAGCAGCTCAACCTCTTACAAATTTTCAATAAGAAAGAAGGAGGAGAACTCTCTAGCAAATTGAAAACAAGACTTGCTAAGACTTTCTAAGACTTTTCTCTCAATCAAAATGCTTCTCAAAAGTTGTAACCTCAGCTGAGATTTGAGGGGTATTTATAGGCCTCAAGAGGATTCAAATTTTGGGCTCCAAAATTTGAATTCTCTTAGGGTTCCCGGTGCTGGCGGTTCCACCGCCCAGCCAGGCGGTGCCACCGCCCAGGGCTCGGGTGCTGGGCGGTGCCACCGCCCAGCCAGGAGGTGTCACCGCTTGGCTCTCGGGTGGTGGGCGGTGCCACCGCCCAGCTAGGCGGTGCCACCGCCTACAGTGTTTTCAGCCCGACTACAGTGTTTTCAGCCCGACTACAGTGTTTTCAGCCACTAGTTGGGCTTCAATCTTGGCTCTCTAGTTCGCTGGTTTAGCCTAAACCAACTCTGACTTTGGGCCCAGTTGGCCCCTAACCAGGATATAGGATTATCTCTTAATCCTAATCCTAATTACAAGTGGACTACATAACCAAAACACATCCTAAGCAAATTTTCAACCGCGAACGTCGAGTCTTGTTCTGGCGAGCTTTCCGACGAACTTTCTGCCGACGGGCTTCTAGCAAGCTCCCGAACTTGTGATGACTTTAATGAGTAGCCGAGCCTTCTCGGTGATCTCCGTGAACCTCCGACGATCTCTTCGGCGAACTTCCGAAAATTCCGACAGGTTCCCGATTTCTTCTCGGTTGGTTCTGGCAGCATCTCCGACGATTCTTCGGACTCTTAAACGTCCATCGAACTTGACTCCGGTATTCTCGCTTTGTGTTTTTTGGTTATCGTAGTTAATCCTGCACACACAAGCAAACACTCTACTCCGATCTAGACAATTATTATAACGCAAATTGACATTCTGTTGCCCGGCACGTCATTGGTTGGCGCTTCATCCGATTCTTCGGTGCATCGTCCTCTCTTGCAGCTTGTTGCCCAATCGGCGGTTGACCTCCGCAACCCCGATATCCTTGGCGCAATTTCGCTCTCCTTGGCCCGATGCCCGACGCCCGAAGCCTTCTGCCATCCAATATCCTGACGTGATCTCCTCCGACGCAACGTCAATTCCTCCTGCGTTAATTGTCTAATCCTGATCGAGTAGACCTGTATCACTCAAAATGTAGTCAAACATTTAAACACAATCAATTAGTTTCATCATCAAAATCCGAGATTCAACAGCTAGATGATTCCATATGTCAAAAATCAATGATGTGAATTAAACTTGATATGACATATGCTTGTTAAGTTTGGAAGAGGTTAATGTATCAAGAAAATCCAATTGTTAGGATCAAGAAAATCCGAAAATGAAATTTGACACTTTCATACATTCAGACACGGTTTTACTAGAGATATTCAATTACAATCATGAAGGTAAAATATGCTTATTATCATGGAAATTTTTGTATTCAAGCACATAATTTCCAATATGTAATCATGGCAAGTAATTGTGTAAAATCATTATGGCAATCAAGTGATTTGATCATTCAATCAAAAAAGTCCGAAAAATAATTTTAACACGTTTAATCATTCGGACATATTTTTGCCATAGTTTTTCAAATATAATCATGAAGATAAGGCATGCTAATCATCATGGTAGTATGATAGTAAGTTTACCATATACAAGCTAGCAAAAAATTTCTACATTTTAAGGCCCGCAAGCTAGCAATTTTGAGATGTTCAAGAAAGCAACTCTTACTTCTTGAAATATAAGTTTTGCTAGATGTGCAAGTTAACTTTTTGCTTCTTGAGATAGGCAAGATAGCATTCCTTGGTGATGTTCAAGATAGCAATTTTTTCTCTTTTGAGAAGTGCAATTTTTGCTTTCTTCTTGAATTGTGCAAGCTAGCTATCTCCCCTTTTGTCATTGTCAAAAAGAAGGGAAAAACCCTTTACATCAATTTTTAAATCATGACAAAGGTTAGTATCAATCTCATTTGTGCATCATTATATTTTCAAATTAAAACATGCACATTTTCAAAACATATAAACTCATTATTATATGCATGATTCCAAATCATCATTCATATTATTTCAATCATTGTTTCACTCATCACTATAGCTTATCATGCATAATATATAAAACCATCTAACATGATATAAACATTTATTTATTTAATTTAATTTTTTTTTTTTAAGCATTCATGATACACATCATACATTATCATAATAAAAAGCATACGCATCATTCCAAATCATAAATATTTCAAATCATCATGGTATTAATTTGTCACATTACATCCTACCATGCATGATCGAAACTTCTCATTTGCATACATCAAAATAAATTCATGAATATCTCAAGCATTCATATCATCACTTGAGGAATATTGAAAAGAAATACTTGGGTGATGAGATAAATATTTCATGAATACAAAGAATTGCATAAAAATCATATCATGAATACAAGGAATACAAGTCACAATCATTCAAGAGAAAAATCATCATTCATTTTCAATTCATTCAATTTGATAAATCAAGATCATGATTTTGATAAAACTCATTTCAAATTTAAATCATCAAAATCATTTTTATGGCTCACAAAATTTATAACATAAATAGATTCATGATTTCATTGATAATATGTTTTTCCCCTTTTTAAGTGTTTCATTTTAAGTGGTCGATTTCATGTTAGCATGCCTTTTCATTTATGAAAACATGCATCAATTTTTTAAAGCCACTGTTATTATCATGAAAATCGATAATCCATAAATATCAAGAATCATCAAACATAATTTCAAAAATATATACTCATTAATCATAACTTCAAATTAAACATGATTTCATATACTCAAAATCGAGAAATAACAATGGAAATCAATATGATACACATTATTACTTCTCAACCACATATAGCATGATTTCATAAGGTATTTTTAATCAAAATCATTTTGTTTATCATAAACATGCAATTTTCATGATTATTTTCAAAATTACTAGAATGATAAGCATGATTCCTAATTGTTTGTATTTTCATTATAAAATTATTAAACATACAATTTTCAAGAAAATTAAATAAACAAGAAAAATGCTTTATGAAAAGCATCATGTAATTTCAAAGTAAATTAAAGGCATTTTGATTACCTCAGCGTCGAAAGGCGTAAAGGCGTAGTTTGCCACCTCGCCTTTGTTGATTTTCTCCTCGTCTTTGGAGGAGCTCGATTCATCCCAATTTTTGTTCTTCTTCTTGGGTTCAAGGCAAGTAGTTCCGTTCTTTTTACTTTTTAATTTTTGTTTCATTTGTAGTTTAAGTTCACCATCACTTGAGCTTATGCTCGAGTGGTCTTCAAATGTTCTATGTCCCAAATCCTTCCTGTTCTTTGGAAGGTGGTTCTCAAGTTCTTCACGTGCATTGCACGTCATTTCATATGTGATCAATGAACCAATTAGTTCTTCAAATGGAAAAATATTTAAATCTTTTGTTTCTTGTAAAGCCGTTACTTTTGAATCCCACTTCTTAGAAAGAGAACGCAAAATATTGTTCACAAGTTCAGAGTTCGAAAAACATTTGCCAAGAGCTCTTAAACCATTGACGACATCCGTAAAACGGGTGTACATGTCACCAATGGTTTCGCTTGGCTTCATTTGAAAAAGCTCGAAATCATGCAGTAAAATATTAACATTTGAGTCTTTGACTCTACTAGTTCCCTCATGCGTGATTTCAAGATTGCGCCAAATATCGAAAGCCGTTTCGCACAAAGAAACCCGATTGAACTCATTTTTGTCCAAAGCGCAAAATAAGACATTTATAGCCTTTGCGTTTAAAGAAAAATGCTTCTTCTCTAAATCCGACCATTCGTTCATCGGTTTAGAGTGAAGATGAAAGCCGTTTTCAACGATATTCCATAAATCCAAATTCATAGAAATCAAGAAAACTCTCATTCGAGTTTTCCAATAAGTGTAGTCCAATCCGTTAAACAACGGTGGACGAAAAATCGAAAAGCCCTCTTGAAAGCCATGAAGAGGCATTTCTCTCGGGTGTAAATCCGAAATGAGAAAAACCTGGCTCTGATACCAATTGTTAGGATCGAGAGCACTAAGAGGGGGGGGGGTGAATTAGTGCAGCAGAAATTTTTCAGCGATTAAAACGAAAGCTGCATTCGTTCGATAAAAAACGATTTACGTCTAAGTGCAAATTTAGAAAGTTTTGAACTTAGAAACTTGTTCGTAAGATCACAGAAGGCAGTAAGCAGTTATGATTGAAATCAAAACGTAAACGTAAACTAAAATATGATGATCGTACGAGAAAAGCCGATTTACGTCTAAACGCAGATTCAGAAAATTCTGAACTTAGTAACTTATTCGTAAGATCGCAGAAGGCAGTAAACAGTTATGATTGAAATCAAAACATAAACGTAAACTGAAATATGATGATTGTACGAGAAAAGCCGATTTACGTCTAAACGTAGATTTACGTCTAAACATAGATTTACGTCTGAACCTTGAAACTCGTTCGTAAAATCGCAGAGGGCAGTAAGCTATTGAGAAGTTTGCAGTGAAGGTAAAATACTCAAAGGAAATGCAAACCGAGATTTAGAGTGGTTCGGTTAATCTTGACCTACTCCACTTTTGGCTTCCTCCACCGTCGAGGTCACCGACGTCAACTAGAGGCCTTCCTTCAATAGGCGAAGGCCAACCACCCTCTTACAGATTCACTCCTTTTGACGGGCTTAGGAGACAACCCTTACAGAAGTTTTCTCTCCTCTCTTTACAACTCAAACTTGAAGAATAGAAAGAGGAGAACTAGCAGTTTTGAGCTCTAAAAAAACACAGAAATACAACAAGATTTCGAGTGTGTGGTTTGTGCTTTCAGTGCTGAATGGGTGGGATATTTATAGGCCCCAGCCCAGTTCAAATTTGGAGCTCAAATCTGTCAATTCCCGGAATTCTGGGATCAGGCGGTTGCACCTCCTAACTGGGGCGGTTGCACCGCCTGGCAGAGCTCGAAGACTGAGCCTCTGGGCGGTGCCACCTCTGTCAGGGGCGGTTGCACCTCTCGGCCAAAGCTCAAAGACCGAGCTCAGGCGGTTGCACCGCCTGACTGGGGAGGTTGCACCGCCTGGCAGAGCTCGAAACTTGAGCTCTAGCGGTGCTACCTCTTGATAGAAGAGGTTGCACCGCCCAGTCTCGCTCGGAGACTGAGCCCGGGGCGGTGCCACCTCTTGGCTGGGCCAGTTGCACCGCCCAGTCTTGTTGGGAGACATAGCCTGGGCGGTGCTACCTCCTGGCTTGGGCGGTTGCACCTCCCACAACAATTAGGGTCCGAATGGGTTAATCCAATCGGCCCAATTTGATTCTTTCAGGGGCCCAATTGCCCCAAGATTAAGCTAATGGGATCACCTCCCATTTCTAACTTAATCAATGTGCTAACTACGATTATTTCCTAAGACATTCTGCAGCTTGCTCCGGTGCGTCAATCGCTTCTTCCGGCGAGTTTCCGGCGAACTTCCGTCGATCATCCGATGAACCCTCGGTGATCCTCCTGTGGACGTCCGGCAAACTCCTGGACTTTCGACGATCCACTTGGCAAGTTCCAACGAGCTCCTTTGGCAAGCTTCTGGACTTCTCGGATTTGTTCCCGCAGAACCTCCGACGACTGTCCGAACTTCCGTCGAGCTCTTGAACTCCCAACGTGATCATTGTCATGACTCCGGCGCAACTCCTGCTGCATGTCTTACTTTCATCGTAGTTAATCCTGCACATGTAAACAAAACTTCGATCGAGACAATTAATCCTAAGCAATTAACCAAGTTGTCCGGCATGTTATTGGTCCCTCGACGCTTCATCCAATTCTTCGGCGCATCGTCCTTTCCTGCGGCCTATTGCCCAATCGGCCAGTTGGCTCCGCAACTCCGATATCCTTGGCACAATACCCGCTCTTCTTAGCCCGATGCCCGAGCCCACGGCCCGAAGCCTTCTGTCGATACGTCGACCGATCCACCGGCTCGATGTCCAATATTCTGACATGTTCCTCTGGCACAACATGATTTTCCTGCTTTAATTGTCTCATCCTGATCGAGGCATCCTACGTCACTCAAAACGCAGATTAAATCATAAACATATATCAAGTAGTTTCATCATCAAAATACGAGATTCAATAATAATTAGCTCCTTAGGATGAGCATCTACATACTTCCATTCCTTCGGCAAAGAAAGTTCGGAAGAAGATGCTGTTAGGATCGGGGTCGGCACTAAGAGGGGGGGGTGAATTAGTGCAGCGGATAAAAATCATAGGTTTCGAAAAATCTTTCATACAATAAAATCCAAACTCGGAAATGCTTAACTTGAAACATGTATTCGTAAATTTATTGAAGGCAATAAGCTATTAAAGATATTTATAGTAAAGATAAATTGCTCAAAGTAAAATGTAAACTAGATTTTAGAGTGGTTCGATCAACTTGACCTATATCCACTTCACCGATTCCTCCTCCGTCAAGGCCACCGACATCCACTATTGATCTTCCTTTAATAGGCAAAGATCAACCTCCTTCTTATAGCCCTCTTTTCCTTTTCTCAGGTTTAGGAGTCAACCTTTACAAGCACTCACTCCTCTCTTACAGAATTCTAACACTTAGACTAGAGGAGGATTCTCACAAGAGATTTCTACAGCATTTTTTTACTTTTAAACTCTCTGTGCTCATATGTTATAACCAGGGATGAGAGGGGTACATATTGTAACATCCCTCATTTCTGAATTTTCGTATAAGTTTCAAATTGTAATGTAAGTATCTATTTTAAGTTTGATAAAATTTCAAAGTATGAATCTGAGAACTTATTCATAAGAGTTGGAGGATTTGTTAAAGAAATATCTGAGGACCTATTTGTAAACCCTGAGGACCTAATCGTAAATATAATAAATATAAGGACTAAATTGCAAAATGCATAAAATGACAAATCTCACCGTTTAAGCCTCTCTGCCTTCATTCTTAAGGAAGCAGAGAAGGCAGCTGCGTGGATGATCAGGGAAAGAAAGAAAGAAGAAGAAGAAGAAGAAGAAGAAGAAGAAGAAGAAGAAAAATTGGGGCTTTAAGGTTTCTTGCTCAAATCTTCTCATTTAGGGCTATAATTCTCAAAGGCAAGTGTTCTAACCCCATCCTACAGAATTATTAGCCTTTGATTTCATATTTTTTCTGAATTATTTGAAAGATTTCAGCCTAGAACCGGATATTTCTCTTGTTGGATACAAAAATCATGGATCTGAAATTTTTCGGTAAACTGACCCCTATACATTTTTCCAGCCATAGTTTTCAGTATCGAACATGGATTTAGGCAGGACCTTGTTTATTTGAAAGTAGACTCCTGTATCTTCCTTTTGATACTGGTTTTGAAAAATTTGGACTCCGAATAATTACCCAAATGTCTGTTTCAAATGAGCCTATAGATGCTACAAAACAGGGATCAAGATTTCTGACCTTTCGGTACTAAAATGCCTATAACTCCCTGTTGGAAATTCTGATTTGTACCAAACTGATTTTCTTTGAAACTAGACTTGAAAATATTTCTTTTGAAATATAGTTTGAAAATTTTGGAATTCAAATGCCTACCCTATTATTTGTTGAATCCGACCCTATGTATTCTGCAAAACAGTGATTGTGTTTTTGACCTTGTGTTCCCAAATCAAAGGTAACTCCTTGTTGGAAACCATGATTCGTACGAAACTTATTTCAACAGAAAATAGATTGATATATCTTTCAACAACAGCTTTCTTAAGGATATTGGAGCATAATTGATATTCTAAAGTATTTGTTCTATATGCCACTTGAATTCTGTCAGAATTCGAGCTTTGGTCGATTTCGCGTATTCTGTTCCATTCCTTTGGATATTGAATTCATCTAACCTTCTTATTTGAATTGAGCTAAAAATTTGATTGGTTGGAATCCTTGTATACCCTTGCTTTCATTTCATTCCAAATCTGAATACATTTGTGAGAGATTTGTTCCTTGCATCGTATTGTCTCGATAAGGCACATGTACGTTTTGTGTTCCGCGTGTGCTTCCGATATATGCTACTTATTGTTAAAACTGCCCTCTTGTACTCTGGTGTTTGTGGGATTGTCTGGACCTTTGCCAGAAATGGTAAAGGGTATGTGTTTAGAGCCTGCGATGCTCTGCCGGCCCCCTCTGACTTCACCTAGACGTGGGTGGATGGAGCTCCCAGACGTGGGAGACTTCTGTCTGGTGGTCATTCAGAAATGGATGAATCACGTTCTGTCTGAGGTCCCACTACACCTTCTGTATGTTTGATATGATATCCAGAGCTTTGGTTATGTGTTTCGGTACATGTTTTGGATAAGAATGATATGATTGCAACGTCAAAGACGACGTTTGAGCTTCTGTTTGGTATTTGTTATTGATATGCTCTGAAATGTTCCATATGCCGTTTATATACTCCGGAACATTTCATACGCCATTGATATGCTCCGAAATGCTTCATCTGCTACTGTCTCAAATTATTGTTCACAATATCCTTTAGTACTCTGGTGTTTATGGGATTATTTGGACCTTTGCCAGAAATGGTAAAGGGTATGTGCTTAGAGCCTGCGATGCTCTAGATTATGTTTGGTGGTCATTCAGAAATGGATGGACCATATTATGTTTGGAATCCCACTTCACATTCTATCTGTTTCATCTGTTATTGTTACGCTTCGAAATGTTCCTTATGTCATTGATATACTCCGGAACATTTCATACGCTATTGATATGCTTCAATTACTTTGTGTTCCATTTGCTATGACCTGATATGTTCTGAAATGTCATATTTGCCATTGATATGCTCCGAAACATTTCATTCGTTATTGAAGCAACTCTGTGTTCCATTTGCTATGACCTGATATGTTCTGAAATGTCCTATTTGCCATTGATATGTTCCGGAACATCTCGTACGCTATGGATATGCTCCAATTACTCTATGCCCCATCTGTTAGGAACCAAATATGTATGATTGAAATGACAATTGTGATTCTGCACCTAATGATATTACGTCTATGAATTCTTATATTCTGCCTTGTATTTTGAAACTTTATCTCTTTGGAAATTGTTCTCTTTTGACAATGAATATGTTAGTCACTTGCTAAGTTCTATATGCTCACCCCTTTGTTGTATAAATTTTTCAGGATAGCTTGTCGCTTGCTTAAATGTTAAGATTGGGCTGAGGCGATGGAAAGCTAAAAGATTTTGGGCAGATTTTTATTTGTATATATATTTTTGTTGTATAAGCACACGCTACATCTAATGAAATGTTGACGCTGAATCTAAACTTGTGGATTTTGTATAAGTTTAAAGGACCTCTCATGTTTAAGATTCTGGAATGTTAAGTTTAATGCATGATGATATGAACTTGTGGTGAATAGTTGGAGTTCTGATTGTATAATTTATTTAGCTTGTGGATTTATAAATGTTGTTCATGTTTGTTAAGTTGGCTTGGGTTGTTAAAAATATGAATTATCGAGTGATGTGATATATGATTATAAACTGCACAGGTTTTATGGATGTAAATTTGATTGAATGTTTTTCAGTGTCATCAAATGTGAGTTTGGATCCTGGATTGGATTTGTGATGAAAATTTTAATATCATGGATATTTGAGGGGCATGACACATATAGGCTTTAAGTTGATTCAAACTTGGAGCTTAAAACTTTTCCATCCCGGGTTCTCTGGGCACGGGCGGTACCACCGCCAAGTGTCAGTCTGACACTAACACTGCCTTGGGCGGTACTACCACCTAACACCTTGCCAGGGGTGGTACAACTGCCCAGACTAGCGGTACCACCGCCTAACACAGTCTCGAAGACTATGCCACGACGGTGAAACTTCTTGGGGTACTGTTTGGGCCGCTTATTGGGCCCAACATAGTCCTTACATGGGCCTAGCTGACCCCTAATTGGGTTGGCTCAAATCCAAACCCAATTACGTGCTAACTACAAAATCTAAGACATAATCTAAGCTAAAAAAGTTCGTAAGTTTATTCTTCCGACGAGTTTCCGATGATCTTCCGACGAACTTCTGACGATCTCTCAGTAATGCTTCGATGGACTCTTGACAAGCTCCTAGACTTTGCGATGATCTTCTTGGCAAGTTTCGACGAGCTTCTCTGGCAAGTTCCAATACTTCTCGGCTGGTTCCGCTAGAACTTTCGACGAACATACGGACTTCCGATGAACTCTCGAACTCCCAACGAAGTTACGTCCTTGACTCCGGGACTTCATTTTGCTTCATGCCTTGCTATCGTAGTTAATCCTGCACCTGTAAAAACATACTTCGATTTAGACAATTAATACTAACCATTAATCAAGTTGCCCGGCATGTCATTGGTCCCTCGACACTTCGTCCGATTCTTCGGCGCATCATCCTCTTTTGCGACCTATTGCCCATTCAACCACTTGACTCCGCAATTCCGATATCCTTAGTGCAATATTCGCTCTTTTTGACCTGATGCCCGAATCCATGGCTCGTTGCCTTCTGTCGAAACGTCGATCATTCCTTCAACCCAACGTCCAATCTTTTGACATGTTTTCCTCCGGCACAACATAATTTTTCCTACTTTAATTGTCTCATTCTGATCGAAGCATCCTGCATCACTCAAAACGTATATTAAAACATAAACCCTTATCAATTGGTTTTATCATCAAAATACGAGATTCAACAAATGCATCCAAGTTGCTAGATGGAGAAAGGGATTCATTTAAATTCAACGTATCAAATTTAAGATCATCGTCAAAAGCATTTTTCTTAACTTCAAAAATTTCATTAAAAATAACATGAATAGATTCTTCTATAATCAAAGTTCTTTTGTTAAAGATACAAAATGCTTTAGAGATAAAAGAATAGCCAAGAAAAATTCCTTCATTGGATTTTGCATCAAATTTACCTAAGGCATCTTTTTTTTCAAAATAAAACATTTACATCTGAAAACATTAAAGTATGAAACATTAGGTTTTATATCATTCCACAACTCATAAGGAGTCTTAGAAAGTAGTGGTCTTAGTAGAACTCTATTCATGACAAAGCATACCGTGTTTATGGCTTCGGCCCAAAAATATTTGGATAGGCTATGTTCATTAAATATGATTCTTGCCATTTCTTGTAAGTTTTTATTCTTTCTTTCTACTACTCCATTTTGTTGAGGATTTCTTGGAGTAGAGAAGTTGTAGTTGTATCCATTAGATTCACAAAATTCTTGTAAATTATGGTTTTGAAATTCACCACTATGATCACTTCGAATTGACGAAATTATAAAACTCTTTTCATTTTGAACAAGTTTACAAAACTTAGAGAAATACCTGAAGCATTCACTTTTGTGTGCCAAAAAATAAGTCAATGTGTATCTACTATAATCATCCATGATGACAAATGCGTATTTGCTACCTCCTAGGCTTGATGTAGCAATTGGTCTGAACAAGTCCATATGGATCAATTGTAAAGGTCTAGAGGTGCTTATTTGATTTTTAGGTTTAAAGCTACATTTTATTTGTTTTCGTAGTTGACATGCATCACACATATCTTTGACGAATTTGATATGAGGAATTCCTTTTATAAGTTCTTTAGATGAAATTTGAGAGATTAGTTTCATGCTAGCATGACCTAATCTCCTATGCTAAAACTAAGCATCATCATTCAAAATCAAAAAGCATATCTCATTACAAAAATCATCAATCTCGATAGTGTATACATTATTTTATTTTAGGGCAATCATAGGTGTGTTTTTGTGTGATTTTTCAATAATACAAGCATTAGATTCAAATCTAAGGATATATCTTTTATCACATAATTGGCTAATACTCAAAAGGTTATGCTTTAAACCATCAACTAACAATACATCTTCAATAAGAAGGTTGGATTTGTTACCTATGGTTCCTTTGCCAATGATTTAACCCTTGTTGTTGTCTCCGAATGTGACATATCCTTCGTCTAGGCTAGTGAGCTTAGAGAAATGGGATAGATCTCTAGTTATATACCTTGAGCATCCACTATCAAGGTACCATCTCTTACTCCTAGCTTGTGATGGTATATTTTTCTACAAAAAAGGATGATTTTTAGGTTTCTATTTGACCTTGGGTGCCTCAAAAATTGATCTACATATCTTATCATATTGCATTGAGTCATTTGAGGTTTTTTTAGGAACCCAAATCAATCTATGTGGACTACATCTTTTAAGTGGACATTTATAGGTAATATGTCCGAGTTTACAACAAAAGTTATATTTGGTGTGAGGTGAAACATGTAAGGTCCCTTTAACAAAGGTGGTTGGATTTTGGTGAGAGCTACTCATAAATCTGATTCCACTTATCCTATTAACGTGACCGTTATTGGCAAGGATCATGTTCAAAGACTTGCTACCAACCTCAAATTTTCCGAAGGTTTCTTTGAGTAGCAAGTTTTCCTTTTTAAGTATTTCTAGTTCATCACATTTCGTACAAGGAGTTAAACTACTATTATGCTCAACCTTTAATATATCGAAATCACTAATAAGAGAAGCATGCTCCTTTTTTAACAATTTATATTTTTAATAATTGATTTATATTTATCAAATAAATTATGGAAAGCATTTAATAGTTCATCAAATGATAAATTTGCATCAAATAAACTTTTTACCTTATCTCCAATGGCCATTAGTGCATAGTGAGCAACTTGCTCAGTGATGGTAGGCTCCTCTTCTTCAGATGCACTTGAGTTATCCTATGTTGCTTTGAGAGCTTTCTTCTTTGGTTGCCTCTTCTTAGCTAGGGGACATTCACTCTTGTAGTGTCCCAACTTCTTGCATTCGTAACATATTACTTGATCTTTTTTGGGTTCAAATTTATTTTTAGTATCATTTTTAAATTTATTCCTTTTTATGAATTTTTTAAATTTTCTTATTAAGAGTGCCAAATCTTCATCAAGGTCCTCATCACTTGAATTTTCTTTCAAGTGGTCTTCTTGGGTTCTTAGTGTCATATCCTTCCTGTTCTTTAGAAGGGTGTCCTCAAGCTCTTCATGAGCTTTACAAGTCATTTCATAGGTTATTAGTGACCCAATCAGTTCTTCGAGAGGAAAATTATTTAGATCTTTGGCCTCTTAAATATCCATTACTTTAGGGTCCCAACTCTTTAGAAGGGATCTTAAAATTTTATTAACAAGTTCAAAATCCGAGAAACTTTTACCAAGTCCTTTTAGACCATTGATGATATCCGTAAATTGGGTGTACATGTCTCTAATAGTCTAACTCGGTTTTATCCGAAACAAGTCATAAGTGTGGACTAAAAGATTAATTTTTAACTCCACTCTACTAGTGCCTTCATGAGTCACTTCAAGTGTGTACCAAATATCAAAAGTCGTTTCACAAATCGACACTCGATTAAACTCATTTTTATCTAATGCATAAAACAAGGCATTCATATATAGCCTTGGCATTTAAAGTGAAAGTCTTCTTCTCCAACTCATTCCAATCGTTCATTAGAAAAAACTTTTGAAAACCATTTTCGATAATGTTCCATAGCTCAAAATCTATTGAAATTAGGAAGACCTTCATTCTAGTCTTCCAATATATATAATCTGTCTCATTGAACATGGACGGATGTGTAATTGAATAACCATCTTGATTACTAGCAAATGTCATCTCTCTTGGTTTTTAAACCAAACAAGAGTGAACCTTGCTCTCATACCAATTGTTAGAATCAAGAGTGGCACTACGAGGGGGGGGGGGGGGGGGGGGTGGGGTGGGGGGGCGGAGGGGGGAATTGGTGCAGTGGAAAACTTTCATGATTTCAAAAAATTGTTCGTTTCGTTTAAAACTAATTCGGATGAAAATGGTTTCGATTCAATCTGTTTCGGAGAGAAGTTGAACTTAAAAGCTTTCATAAAAGTGCAAGAGAAGATTAAGGAGGTTTGCAGTAAAGTAAATTGCACAAATAAAAAGCAAACCGAAATTTAGAGTGGTTCGGTCAAGGTGACCTACATCCACTTTCGGATTCCTCCTCCGACGAGGTATTCGGCATCCACTAAAGGCCTTTCTTCAATAGGTGAAGACCAAACATCTCTTTACAGCACTTTCTCCTTTTCCCGGGTTTAGGAGAGAACCCTTACAAGTCTTACACCTCTCTTGAATGATCTCAAAATTTAGAAAGGGAGGAGGAGGACTCTAGCACTTGTTTACAACACTTTTACACTCCAGTAACTTAAGATTATAATCACACTTTAGTACCTTTTCATGCTGAAAAGGGTGGGGTATTTATAGGCCCCAATAGCTTTAAAAAATGGAGCCAAAAAGTGTCTCATCCCGGATTTCCATGGTACTAGTAGTACCACCACCATTATTGAGCGGTACCACCACCTGACACTTGATACTAAGCGGTACTACCGCTTAGTTTGGGCGATACCACCGCTTGACAAAGCTCGGAGACCGAGCTCTGGCGGTACCACCGCCTGACGGGGGTGGTATCACCGTTGGCAGCAATAACTGCCGGTGGTACCACCACCGAGTCTGGGCGGTACCATCGCTCAGACCACCTAGGGTGCTACTTTCCATGCGGTGCCACCACCGGCCAGGAATTCAGCATCCTGGTTAGGCCTTGACTCAGGCCCAAACCAACCCAACTCCGAGCCTAGTTGGCCCCTAACAAAGTTGATCGGATTACCTCCCAAATCAACTCTATTTATCATTCTAACTACGATTAAGGAAAGCATGGTTCGGTATGTCGATTTTTCACTCCGCAATCTTCCGGTGAACTTTTCGGCGAGTCTTTCGGTGAGCTTCCGGTGAACTCTCGACCAACTCTCGGCTAGTCTTCCGACGTGCTTCCGGCGATCTTCCGACGAGCTTTCGACAAGTCTTCCAACGTGCTTCCGGTGATCTCACGATGAACTCTCGGCGATCTCCCGGTATATCGTCCGAGTCTTTGACTTCGGCCCATCATCTGCTTTACACCTTACTACTATCGTAGTTAATCCTACACACTTATCTCAACATATGGATTAGATCAAATAATTTACCAATTGATTTTAATATCAAAATATGAGATTCAATAGGATCCATCAGGGTTAAATTGATAGGGGGCCTCTATAAATAAGAGGGAACCAAAGGTTCATAGGCTAGAGCTTCTCTTGGTTGCCACCTCCTATTCTCCTCTCCCCTTCTCCTCCTCAAATAGTAGGCATGGAGTTTTGTGGAGCATCGTCAGCCCTACTATGTAGAACACTACTAAAGAGGAGGACGTTTGACCTCCTTCACCCTCTCCTACAGATCTGTAGTGATTCAAGGATATACGATATTCCTAGGTAACACAATCTTTAATATATGCAGTTTTAAGTTTTATAGATTTTACGCACCAATCTTCTGATAGAACCCTTGCAGATTCTAAAATTGGGGTTGATCTCTTTAGGGGATCGGCCTCCTTGGAACTCTATAGGGGTTCCTCCCTCCAAGTTGCTACTCAAAGGCTGCAGAAAAGATTCATCTATTGCTTATGAAAAGAGGAGGAATACATGACTATTTATAGGGCTTCTAAACCCTAACTCCTAATAGGACTCCTACTCAAGACTCCTACTTCTAACCAACTCCTACTTAAGACTCCTATTCCTTTACAACTCCTAATTCTTAAGACTTCTATTCCTTTACAACTCCTAATTCTTCTCTAAGAAACAACCTCCTAACCCTAGCCGGCCTCTTTACCTCTTTAATAGGGGTCGGCTTAGGTAGGTTTTACATGAATGTCCCTCTCAATTAGGACTCTCCTAGCTAGAGTCCTAACAGACCCGCCCTCTTCAAATCAGCCTTGTCCTCGAGGCTGATGATTCATGAATTCTGGGAATTTGATCTTCAAGTCGTTATAGTTCTCCCAAGTGGCATCTTCTGATAATAGGTTCACCCACTGTATTAGCACTTCAATAGTGGGTCGTCATCGTTGAGTCACACTCCGTCGATCAATAATAGCACTTGGTTGGGTTTGGAGTTCTCCTTGCGTAGTCATATTTGGTGGGTGGCTTTGGGCTATCTCCAAGCTCCTATTTACAACTTTCGTCTGACCATCGGTTTATGGGTGATATGCCGTACTCCTTTTCAATTTAATAACCTGCATATGGAATAACTTTGTCCATAATCTTCTTGTGAAGATGCAAGTAGAATTTGTCACAAGCATAATGCATCCCTTATAGTGTAATTCTTTTGAGTCCCAATTGTAATGAGCCACGGAGCTTCGTGCTTCCTCCAATTTTTTTTATAATCTTACTAGTCTCTGAATCTTCCTGCCATTCTATCTTAATATCCTCAAGGAAGTCGCTGGTCGGAAGTGAAACGACCGAAACTTCAGCTTGCTCGGGTAGCTACGAAAGCGCATCTGCAAAAACATTCTCTTTCCCCTTTTTGTAAGTTATCTCATAATCAAATCTAAGAAGTTTTGTTACCCATTTTTGCTGCTCAGGGGATGATATCTTTCGCTCTAAAAAGTACTTAAGGCTTTTTTGGTCGGTTTTAATTTGAAATCATCGACCAATCAAGTAGGGTCTCCACCGCGTTGCTGCGCGCACAATGGCGAGCATCTCCTTATCATATGTTGACTTATTTTGATAGGAGGGAGATAATGTCTTGCTAGTGTATGCGAGTGGTCGACCATCTTGCATGAGAATAGCTCCAATTCTGACTCTAGATGTGTCGGCCTCAATAATGAAGGGTCGGTTGAAATCTGGTAGTGTTAGCACTGGCGTCGTCGTCATGGCTACCTTAAGTTTGTCGAAGGCAGTAGAGGCTCTGTCCAACCATTGGAGGACATCTTTTTCCAGTAAGGAAGTAAGTGGTGCACTGATCTTTCCATAATTTTTCACGAACTTGCGGTAGTAGCCTGTTAAACCCAGAAAGCCATATAGCAATTTTATGTTTCTCGGGGTCGGCCAGTTTTGCATTGCTTTAATTTTGAAGGGGTCCACCGTCACACCTTCCTCTGATATGATATGCCCAAGATATCCCACCTTTTGTTGAAGAAAGTAAAAATTTCTCTGGCTGTTGTGTGTTCGAAAGGCGGTTTTCGGTATGACTTCTTCGTACACTCGTATTTGATAATACCCGGATCAAAGGTTCATCTTTGTGAAGATTTGTGCTCCCTTTCATCTAGCAATTCATCTACTACTGGAATAGGGTATTTATCCTTGATGGATATGCCATTGAGAGCTCGGTAATCAACGTATATTCGCCATGTTCCGTCCTTCTTGTGTACAAGTAGCACCGGTGAAGAGTAGAGGTTGCAACTCGGCCGAATAACTCCTGTTTTGAGCATCTCTTTTATAATCCTTTCTATTTCATCCTTCTGGAGATGTAGATACTGATATGGCCAAGTATTTGCTGAAGATTTTCCTGGAAGAATCGTTATACAATGATCATGCCGACAGGTAAGAGGTAGGTTGCACGGTTAATCAAATATATTTGAAAATTCAGCAAGCAAAGGAAGTAGATTTAGATCTTCAAATTCTATTGGCTCTCCCTTAGTTTGCTACTCAAGTTGTACCAAAAAGCCATTGCATGCTCTATGCAAAACATTCTCCATTTATTGTGTGCAAATCGTTATTATGTCGCCCCCACGTTTCCCGTGCAATGTCACCTGTTTCTCCTTACTGTAAAATTTCATAATTAGTTTCATAAAATTTCAGAAAATATCACCTAATGTCGTCAACCATTTAATTCTGAGCATGGCCTCATGATTGTTAAGAGGGAGAAGGAAGAAATCTGCAATTATCTCTTGGTCCTTCAGCAATAGTTTCTCCTGCGGGCGCCTACAGTCACAATTCAAAATCCGTCCGTCGATGACCTTAACATCAAACCTGCAGCGATTCTCGATAGGTAATGCTATCCGAACAACAAGCTTACTATTTAGGAAGTTAGTAGTACTGCCCGTGTCGATGAGAACAATGATCGGTTGTTGTTTGAGAAGGCCTCCAACTTTCATCGTTTGCAGGTTTGAGTAGCTGGCTAGTGCGTGTACTGTAACGTTAGTCGGTTGTGGCTCTTCTTCCGCATCTTCTTCTTCATGTTCAAGGCTCTCTTTTGGATGTTCAATGACCTCTTCTTCTATCAGTTCAATCATAAGAAGTCCTCCTTTACTACAGCGATGCTCACGGCTCCACAGCTCATCACAGTGCCAACATAACCCCTTCGCATATCGCTCCCGAAGCTCTTCTCTTGTTAACCTCTTTGGTGTAGGGACTTGGTCAATAGTAGGGGGGGCTGAGGGCTTCAATATTATTGGTTGAGGAGTGACCCTAGTCCTCCGAGCTTCATGGTTCAATTGCTCATCTTGATGTCGTGCGAAAGAGATGGCTGCCATAAGCGTATATGGTTGTCGCGCTTTAACTTCTCCTTGGATCTCCGGCTTCAAGCCCTCAATGAAGGTTCTCAATAGCTGTTTTTGAGACCAATCATGAGTTTGATTAGATAACCTTTCAAACTTGGTTTGGTACTCCTGAATGGTAGAGGTTTGTCGGATCTTTGCTAGTTGTCTGTCAATATTCTCATAATCGGTTGGTTTGAAGCGGATCAGCAATCCTTCTTTGAATTATCGCCATAAAAGGACTCCATAAGTATGTTCAAACTAGTCAAACCATTGTATAGCATCCCCTTCAAGATGTATAGCTGCAATTTTCACCATAGATGCATCCGCGATTTTGTGGTACCGAAAATGTCGCTCCGTGCGCGAGATCCAACCAATCAGGTCTCCTTCTTCCCATCTAGGGAAGTCCACTCTCATGCATGGATAGTTGGGGTTGGTCATAGAGCCTACCCTCCCTTGGAAGTCATCTCTTCGGGCTTGGTGTGATTGGGCAAAGCTCTCTCCTTGATATGATTTCTTCGGGCTTAGTGGTCGGCCCAATTTGAGTTCGGTAAAGAGCGTCCGAATCTTATCCTCCATTCGCGCCTCCAAGGCTTCGAATTTAGCATTGATTGCCTCCTTAGATGCCATAGTATATGGCCCCAAATCAATGATGTTAAGATCTCTCTTTTGCTGTTGTGTTAATGTAACACCCCTCATTTCCGAGTGTTCGTATAATTTTTGGTGATAATGTAAGCATCTATTTTAATTGACAAAAGAAATAGAGTATGAATTAGAGGTAACTTATTTTTAAGATTTGGGAGATCTGTTAAAAAAAAAAAAAAAAAAAAGAAAGAATCTGAGGACCTATATGTAAACCCTAAGGACCTAATCGTGAATATGATAAAAACAAGGACTAAACTGCAAAATGCACCAAATGACAAATTCCACCGCTTAAGCTTCTCTGCCTTCGTTGTTAAGGAAGCAGAGGAGGCAGCTCGTGGGTGATCAGGGAAAGAAAGAAAGAAAGAAAGAAGAAGAAGAAGAAGAAGAAGAAGAAGAGGAAGAAAATTGGGGCTTTTAGGGTTCTTGCTTTAATCTTGTCATTTCGGGTCAAAATTTCCAAAGGCAAGTGTTCTAACCCCATCCTACAGAAGTATTAGACTCTGTTTTTATGTTGATTCAAAATAAATTGGAAGATTTCTATTTAGAAACTGATATGTCTCTCTTTGGACTTAAAACCATGGATTCTGAAATATTTTCGGTATATTGACCCCTATACACTGTTTCGGCTATAAGTTTTAGCACAAAATGTGAATTCAGGCAGGAACTATTTTGTTTGTAATTAGACTCTTATGTCTTTCTTTTGACACCGATTTTGTAGAATTTGGACACCGAATACTTACCCAAACTTTTCTTTCAAATGAGACTATAGATGCTGTAAAACAGACTTCAAGATTTCTGACCTATCGATACTAAGTTATCTATAACTCCCTGTTGAGAATTCTGATTTGTACCAAACTGATTTTATTTGAAACTAGATTTGAAAATATTTCTTTGGACATACAGTTTGAAAATTTTGGAGTTCAATTGCCCACCCTACCGTCTGTTGAATCCGACCCTATAAATTCTGTAAAACAGTGATTGTGATTTTGACCTTGTGTTACCAAATCAGAGGTAACTCTGTGTTGGGAGCCCTGTTTCATATGAAATCTGTTCCATCCGAATATAGATTGATATATGATTCGACCATAGCCTTCTTATGGGTATTGGAGCATAATTGTTATTCTGAAATATTTGTTTGATGTGCCACTGGAATTCTGTCCGAAATCGAGCTTTGGTCGATTTCGCATATTCTGTTCCATTTCCTTTGGATACTTGAGTTCGCCTAATCTTCTTATTGCAATTGAGCTGATTATAATTGCTTGGAATCCCTGTACACTCTTGCTTTCATTTCTTTCCTAAAATGAATACTTTTGTGAGAGATTTGTTCCTTGCATCACACTGCTTTTGAAAAGGCACATGTACGTTTGGTTGTTCCGCGTGTGCTTCCGTTATATGCTACTTTTTGTTGAAACTGCCTTCTTGTACTCTGGTGTGTGGGATTGTCTGGACCTTTGCCAGAAATGGTAAAGGGTATGCGCTGATTTGCCCGCTTTGTGGGGTCCCGCTTTGAGGGATATTCTGGTATGCGCTTATTTGCCCGCTTTGTGGGGTCCCGCTTTGTGGGATATTGCTTAGAGCCTGCGATGCTCTGCCGGCCCCTTTGACTTCACCTAGACGTGGGTGGATGGAGCTCCCAGACGTGGGAGACTTTTGTCAGGTGGTCATTCAGAAATGGATGAATCACATTCTGACTGAGATCCCACTACACCCTCTATATGTTTGATATGACATCCAGAGTTTTTGTGAGTTATTTCTGTTCGTGCTCTGGATAGTTATGATATGATTGCAACGTCAAGGACGACGTTTGAGCTTCTGTACGACATATGAGTTTGATATGCTCTGAAATGCTTCATTCACTGTTGATTTTGCTTCGTAATGTTCCATATGTCGTTGATGTGATTTGGAACATTTTAAATGCCATTGATAAGCTCCGATATGTTTCCTTTGTTTCTGATATGCTCCAATTACTCTATGCCCCATCTGTCAGGAACCAAATATGTATGATTAAAAAGGACAACTATGATTTCTGCTCCTAATGATATTAAGTATACGAAATCGTATATTCTGCTTTGTGTTTGAAAACTGCATCTCTTTGGAAATTGTACTATTTTGATATGGATATGTTAGTCACTTGCTGAGCTCTTTATGCTCACCCCATTTGTTGATAAATTTTTCAGGATAGCGTATCGCTTGCTTAAATGTTAAGAATGGGCTGAGACAGTGGAGAGTTTAGAAGACGTTGGGCAGAACTTTTGTTAGCATATATGTAGTTGTGTATAAGTTACTCTGCATATTATGAAATGTGACGATGAATCTGGACCTGTGGATTTTGTGTAAGATAAAGGATCCCTTGTGTATAGGATTTTGGAATGTTAAATTAAATTTGTGTAATGATATGAACTTATGGTAAATCGATGATTCTGGTGACTGCATAGATTTCCCCACTTGTGGATTTATATTGTGATTTTTATTTGGTGAGTTGAGTTCAGATTGCATGAATTATCGAGTGATGTATGCTATGTTTATGAATTGCACAGGGTTATGAATTGATAGATTATAGAGGTGAAATTTGATCTGAATGTTTTCTTAGTGACCTCAAACGTGTGTTTGGATCCTGGGTTAGTTGAGACAAAAAAAAAATTTTAAATATCATGGATATTTTTAGGGGTGTGATAGAGGTGGTATCAGAGCCTGATTTGAGAATCACTAAGAATATTATCTTTATTTGAGGTTTATTGACTGTCATTAGAGATTGATCAAAGAAAATGTTCTTTTGATGTTTTAGGAAGCGAGGATGACGAGATCATCTGGTTCTCCTGTTGCATCTACTGCTGATCAATTGAGTGGTATTATGCGGACTTTGGAGACTATGGCACAAGTGATGCAACAACAACAACAACCTGTCCAACAAGGAAATAGTGATGGGACAGAGACATCAAACCAGACGGGGTTGGGAATTGGACAGTTTAAGAAGCTTAGTCCTCCCAGTTTCAGTGGTGAGTCTGATCCAATGGTGGCGGAACGATGGATGATGCAGATAGAGAAAATATTTGATGCCTTAAGTTACTCTGATGAACGAAAGGTTTTTCTTGCCACCTTTATGCTGGAAGGAGAAGCTGAACACTGGTGGAGAATGATTAAGAGGATGTCTGAAATCAAACATGAGCCAATGACATGGAAGTTATTCCAAGAAAAGTTTTACGACAAATATTTTCCAGATTGCATGAGAGAGCAAAAAGAATTGGAGTTCTTGAATCTTATCCAGGGAAGCATGACGGTTACAAAGTATGAATCTAAATTTACTGAGCTCTCCAGGTTTGCCACACATATGACTGATGATGAATCTAGAAAGGCAAGAAGGTTTGAAAGGGGATTACGGCCGGCAATAAGAAGCCGAATGTCAGCTTTAAAATTACAAACATATGCTGATACGGTAGAAAGAGCTTTGAAAATTGAAAGAGACATGGAGGAAATTCAAGAAATCATTGGCAAGAACCAAAGGAACAAATTTACTAGCAAAAGCAGGAGAGAAAATGAATACGAAGATAGTAACAAGAGGTTTAAGACATCTGGATTTGAGAAAAGGAAACCATGGGGGAGGACTCAGTTATGTGAAAAATGCGGATTAAATCATGAGACAAGTCGGTGTTTTCGGGTGACTGGAGCATGTTTTAATTGTGGAAAGCTAGGTCATCAAATAAAAGATTGCCCACTGAACAGGAAAAGAGAGCCACTGTCTCCTAGACCCTCAGCCCATGCTAGAGTATACGCTATCACTGAACAAGATTCTAGAGCTTCTAAATCAGTGGTGGAAGGTATTCTTCATGTTTCTAAAAGAAATGCAAAAGTTTTGTTTGATCCCGGCTCCAACTTATCGTTTGTTTCAAAATACTTTGCTTGTCACTTGGATATTCCACCTAAATCCCTGGATTATATGTTATATGTAACAACTGCTGTTGGAGATTCATTGGCAACAAACTTGGTCTACCCATCTTGTTTGATCTCTATTGGAGACCACGAATTCCTTGCTGATTTGATTCTCCTAGAGATCCAGGGCTTTGATATTATACTCGGCATGGATTGGTTATCTTCTCATCACGCTAGTATTGATTGTTACAAAAAAATAATTACTTTCTGCATACCAGATCAGCCTATATTTTTCTTTGAGGGCATTAAGCATGATTTGCCTCCTTGCTTAATATCCGCACTTCAAGCTTATCATCTTATGCAGAAAGGTTGTTTTTGTTATGTGGTGTGTGTAAAGGAGCATTCAAATCAGGAAACCCACCTTGATGAAATTTCAGTGGTCAAAGAATTCCCTGATGTATTTCCAGACGACTTGCCTGGTTTACCTCTAGATAGAGAGGGTGAATTTGCTATTGATCTAGTCCCCAGTACCGCCCCAATATCTAAGCCTCCCTACAGAATGGCACCACTTGAGCTTGAAGAATTAAAGAAGCAAATACAAGAATTATTAGATAAGGGTTTCATACGACCCAGTGTGTCCCCATGGGGTGCTCCGGTACTATTAGTGAAGAAGAAGGATGGAACATTGAGGCTTTGTATTGATTATAGACAGTTGAATCAGGTGACCATCAAAAACAAATACCCCATACCTAGAATTGATGATTTGTTTGATCAACTGCAGGGTGCACAAGTATTCTCTAAGATTGACCTGAGGTCAGGTTACTATCAGTTAAAGATCAAGGAGGAGGATATTTCAAAAACAGCTTTCAGAACTCGATATGGTCATTATGAATTCTTGGTGATGCCGTTTGGTTTGACAAATGCCCCTGCAGCTTTTATGGAACTAATGAATAGGATATTTCAACCGCTCTTGGATATCTGTGTAATTGTATTTATTGATGACATATTGGTGTATTCAAAGAGTAACCAGGAGCATGAGGAACACTTGAGAGATGTGTTGTCCATACTGAGAGAAAAGAAGTTGTATGCGAAGTTCAGCAAATGTGAATTTTGGTTGAATGAAGTTGCTTTCTTAGGTCATGTGATTTCAGGGAAGGGTATATCTGTTGATCCAAGGAAAATAGAAGCTGTAGTTGAATGGGAAGTACCAACAAATGTAACAGAGGTTAGAAGTTTCTTGGGCATGGCAGGTTATTACAGGAGATTTGTGGAGGGATTTTCTCGAATTGCTCAACCTCTCACCAAACTCACTAAGAAGAATATGAAATTTGTATGGGGCGATGATTGTGAGCAAAGCTTTCAAGAGTTAAAAAGAAGATTGACTAGTGCCCCTATTCTCACTATTCCAAGTGGTAGTGAGGGATTTGTAGTTTATACTGATGCTTCAAGAAAGGGGCTAGGATGTGTTTTGATGCAGGAAGGGAGAGTAATTGCTTATGCTTCTAGGCAACTTAAAGGTTATGAATTGAATTATCCAACTCATGATTTGGAATTAGCAGCAATCATTTTTGCTCTAAAGATTTGGAGACATTATTTGTATGGTCGACAGTTTGAAATCTTCACTGATCACAAGAGTTTAAAATACATTTTCACTCAGAAGGAGTTGAACATAAGGCAGCGAAGATGGATAGAACTTCTGAAGGATTATGATTGTGCCATCCGTTATCACCCGGGCAAGGCCAATGTTGTAGCTGATGCACTTAGTAGAAAATCTACAAGTTTTATGGCTAGTCTGGTCGTGAAGCAATGGAAGCTAATAGAAGAAAATTTTGATTTGAAAGCTTTGAGGAAAGAGCAAGACTCGATGATTTTGATGGCCTCCATTCAAATGCAGTCTGATCTTATGCAACAAATTAAGGAGGGACAATTACGAGATCCACACTTAATCTACTTGAGGAGTGAAGTAGAAAAGGAATTGAAGCCACAATTTCAAGTTTCAAAGGATGGCCTATTGAGATTTGGGGAGAGAGTATGTGTACCAAATGAACTAGATATCAAGAATCAAATCCTAAATGAAAGTCATACTTCAAAGTACGCCCTACACCCTGGGAGCACTAAGATGTATAGAGATCTTCAAAGTTATTATTGGTGGGAAGGCATGAAGAAGGAAATTGCAATGTATGTTTCAAAATGTTTGACGTGTCAGCAAATCAAAGTAGAACACCAAAGACCTGGAGGGTTGCTGCAACCTTTAGTTATACCGGAATGGAAATGGGAATGTATTACTATGGATTTTGTTTCAGGACTACCCAGAACCTCGAGGAAGCATGATGCTATTTGGGTTATCATTGATAGGTTAACAAAATCTGCACATTTCCTTCCGATTAATATGACTTATTCGCTTGATAGACTTGCAGATTTATATGTTAATGAAATAGTCAGACTTCATGGTATTCCAAAGGAGATCATCTCTGATAGAGACTCCAGATTTCTCTCTAGATTCTGGAGAAGGTTACAGGAATCTATGGGCACTAAAGTTAAGTTTAGTACTGCATATCATCCTCAGACTGATGGTCAGTCAGAAAGAACAATTCAAACACTTGAGGATTTGCTTAGAGCCTATGTTATGGATTGGAAAGGTGAATGGGATAAGGATATTTCACTTGTCGAGTTCACGTATAACAATAGTTATCATTCAAGTATTCAGATGGCTCCGTATGAAGCTTTATATGGGCGAAAGTGCATAACACCTATATGTTGGGAGGAAGTTGGGGACAGAAAGTTGTTAGCACCGGACAAGGTACAAGAAACTACCGAGAAAATTCAAGTTATAAGGAAAAGGTTAAAAGCTGCTCAGAGTCGTCAAAAGAGTTATGCCGATAATAGGAGACGAGATATTGAGTTTGAAATCGGAGATTTTGTATTCTTAAAAGTCTCCCCTTCCAAAGGCATTATAAGGTTTGGGAAGAAAGGAAAGTTAAGCCCAAGATTTATTGGACCTTTTGAGGTTCTTGAGAGGGTTGGTTCTGTCGCTTACAGGATTGCCTTACCACCAGCATTGAGCCATGTCCATGATATATTTCATGTCTCGATGATTAGAAAGTATATGTATGACCCTTCTCACATCATTAAGTATGAGCTGGTGGAGTTCGATAAAGATCTATCCTATGTGGAAGAGTCTATTCAAATTATTGATAAGAAAGAAAAAGTCCTAAGGAATCGGGTCGTCCCACTAGTTCAAGTAAATTGGAGACATCATTCTGGAGAAGAGACAACTTGGGAGCTAGAAGAGGAAATGAAAAAGGTGTATCCTCGTCTTTTCATCGAATAGAGGTACGATAAATTTAGAGGACTAAATTTTTCTTTTAAGGGGGGGAGAGTGTAACACCCCTCATTTCCGAGTGTTCGTATAATTTTTGGTGATAATGTAAGCATCTATTTTAATTGACAAAAGAAATAGAGTATGAATTAGAGGTAACTTATTTTTAAGATTTGGGAGATCTGTTAAAAAAAAAAAAAAAAAAAAGAAAGAATCTGAGGACCTATATGTAAACCCTAAGGACCTAATCGTGAATATGATAAAAACAAGGACTAAACTGCAAAATGCACCAAATGACAAATTCCACCGCTTAAGCTTCTCTGCCTTCGTTGTTAAGGAAGCAGAGGAGGCAGCTCGTGGGTGATCAGGGAAAGAAAGAAAGAAAGAAAGAAGAAGAAGAAGAAGAAGAGGAAGAAAATTGGGGCTTTTAGGGTTCTTGCTTTAATCTTGTCATTTCGGGTCAAAATTTCCAAAGGCAAGTGTTCTAACCCCATCCTACAGAAGTATTAGACTCTGTTTTTATGTTGATTCAAAATAAATTGGAAGATTTCTATTTAGAAACTGATATGTCTCTCTTTGGACTTAAAACCATGGATTCTGAAATATTTTCGGTATATTGACCCCTATACACTGTTTCGGCTATAAGTTTTAGCACAAAATGTGAATTCAGGCAGGAACTATTTTGTTTGTAATTAGACTCTTATGTCTTTCTTTTGACACCGATTTTGTAGAATTTGGACACCGAATACTTACCCAAACTTTTCTTTCAAATGAGACTATAGATGCTGTAAAACAGACTTCAAGATTTCTGACCTATCGATACTAAGTTATCTATAACTCCCTGTTGAGAATTCTGATTTGTACCAAACTGATTTTATTTGAAACTAGATTTGAAAATATTTCTTTGGACATACAGTTTGAAAATTTTGGAGTTCAATTGCCCACCCTACCGTCTGTTGAATCCGACCCTATAAATTCTGTAAAACAGTGATTGTGATTTTGACCTTGTGTTACCAAATCAGAGGTAACTCTGTGTTGGGAGCCCTGTTTCATATGAAATCTGTTCCATCCGAATATAGATTGATATATGATTCGACCATAGCCTTCTTATGGGTATTGGAGCATAATTGTTATTCTGAAATATTTGTTTGATGTGCCACTGGAATTCTGTCCGAAATCGAGCTTTGGTCGATTTCGCATATTCTGTTCCATTTCCTTTGGATACTTGAGTTCGCCTAATCTTCTTATTGCAATTGAGCTGATTATAATTGCTTGGAATCCCTGTACACTCTTGCTTTCATTTCTTTCCTAAAATGAATACTTTTGTGAGAGATTTGTTCCTTGCATCACACTGCTTTTGAAAAGGCACATGTACGTTTGGTTGTTCCGCGTGTGCTTCCGTTATATGCTACTTTTTGTTGAAACTGCCTTCTTGTACTCTGGTGTGTGGGATTGTCTGGACCTTTGCCAGAAATGGTAAAGGGTATGCGCTGATTTGCCCGCTTTGTGGGGTCCCGCTTTGAGGGATATTCTGGTATGCGCTTATTTGCCCGCTTTGTGGGGTCCCGCTTTGTGGGATATTGCTTAGAGCCTGCGATGCTCTGCCGGCCCCTTTGACTTCACCTAGACGTGGGTGGATGGAGCTCCCAGACGTGGGAGACTTTTGTCAGGTGGTCATTCAGAAATGGATGAATCACATTCTGACTGAGATCCCACTACACCCTCTATATGTTTGATATGACATCCAGAGTTTTTGTGAGTTATTTCTGTTCGTGCTCTGGATAGTTATGATATGATTGCAACGTCAAGGACGACGTTTGAGCTTCTGTACGACATATGAGTTTGATATGCTCTGAAATGCTTCATTCACTGTTGATTTTGCTTCGTAATGTTCCATATGTCGTTGATGTGATTTGGAACATTTTAAATGCCATTGATAAGCTCCGATATGTTTCCTTTGTTTCTGATATGCTCCAATTACTCTATGCCCCATCTGTCAGGAACCAAATATGTATGATTAAAAAGGACAACTATGATTTCTGCTCCTAATGATATTAAGTATACGAAACCGTATATTCTGCTTTGTGTTTGAAAACTGCATCTCTTTGGAAATTGTACTATTTTGATATGGATATGTTAGTCACTTGCTGAGCTCTTTATGCTCACCCCATTTGTTGATAAATTTTTCAGGATAGCGTATCGCTTGCTTAAATGTTAAGAATGGGCTGAGACAGTGGAGAGTTTAGAAGACGTTGGGCAGAACTTTTGTTAGCATATATGTAGTTGTGTATAAGTTACTCTGCATATTATGAAATGTGACGATGAATCTGGACCTGTGGATTTTGTGTAAGATAAAGGATCCCTTGTGTATAGGATTTTGGAATGTTAAATTAAATTTGTGTAATGATATGAACTTATGGTAAATCGATGATTCTGGTGACTGCATAGATTTCCCCACTTGTGGATTTATATTGTGATTTTTATTTGGTGAGTTGAGTTCAGATTGCATGAATTATCGAGTGATGTATGCTATGTTTATGAATTGCACAGGGTTATGAATTGATAGATTATAGAGGTGAAATTTGATCTGAATGTTTTCTTAGTGACCTCAAACGTGTGTTTGGATCCTGGGTTAGTTGAGACAAAAAAAAAATTTTAAATATCATGGATATTTTTAGGGGTGTGATAGTTAAAGGCATGTTTAGGTTGAGAGAAGTGATGGTCGAAAGTGTTGGTGGATTGGTGGATGTAGGCTGCGGTTTAGGCTTGTTTTGTGGCTATTTTGGGTGCAGTTTGAGGGTGTGGTTTGGTAGAGTTTTAGGGCTGTGGATGAAAGTTTTGGATCTGTGATAGATGGTAGCAAAGGTTTGACAGAAATCCGTGGAAGTTGCAGCAAGTATGTGCTGTCTTGTAAGAGTAGAATTGTCGTCGAAGAAACAACGGTTTCTCGACGTAATTTCCACCAAAAACTTGAGAGAATTGAGGAGAGAATTGATAGCAAAATCACAGTTTATATGACAGCAAGGATATCTAATTTAATCAAGAAAATTTCGGCAGTATAACAGCAAGGAAATTGGTGCAAGTTGCAATTGCAGAATTATCGTCGAAAAATTTCAGCGGGCTATGATGAAAATTTGCAGCAACATAAAATCATTTTTAGAGATGAATTTCTTAATAGATCAATCTTAGATGGAAGCCAAGATGATCTATGAAGTGTATAAGAAATTTCATTCAAAAAAGATTGCAAATAGATGGGTTAAAGCAACGATATGCAGTTGAAATTTTCTGCAGCATAGATTTTCAAGTGTAGCAGATTGGACATAAAAGATCAGTAGTTTATATTGAGAATTTTTCGATAAAACCAAAGAGAAATCTACTGTTAGGAAGTGTCAAAGATGTCATAAAAATTTCGTAGAAATTTGGATATAAAAAGCACAGTAGCAAGATCAAACAGATGGTGCTATGCGGCTTGAATTCTGCAATTCAAGTGCAGCAGATTGGACATAAAAGTTCAGTAGTTTATATTGAGAATTTTTTGATGAAACCAAAGGAAAATCTGCTGTTAGGAAGTGTCAAAGATGTCATAAAAATTTCGTAGAAATTTGGATAGAAAAAGCACAGTAGCAAGATCAAACAGATGGTGCTATGCGGCTTGAATTCTGCAATTCAAGTGCAGCAGATTGGACATAAAAGATCAGTAGTTTATATTGAGAATTTTTTGATGAAACTAAAGGAAAATCTACTATTAGGAAGTGTCAAAGATGTTATAAAAATTTCGTAGAAATTTGGATAGAAAAAGCATAATAGCAAGATCAAATAGTTGGTGCTATGCGGCTGGAATTCTGCAATGTATCTTTTGTCGTAGAGATGAAAACTTTGTGACGAAAAGTTTATGCAGCAATATAGGAACATTTTTTTTTTTTTTTTAGATTTTTGAATAAGGATTACTAAATTGCAGTAGTAGTAAGGTAGGAAACCAAAACCTGTTGCAATTCACGGGGAGATCAAAGGATGATCTGCGGTGGTGGAGATGATGGCGGAATTCGGTAACGATCTTTTAAGCAATTGTGGGAATTACTTTGGATGGTTGTGGAGGGTTGATGGATGGCTATGGAAGGGCAGCGAGACGCCAAGAACGCTGCTCTGATACCAAGTGATAGAACCCTTGCAGATTCTAAACTTGGGGTTGATCTCTTTAGGGGATCGGCCTCCTTGGAACTCTATAGGGGTTCCTCCCTCCAAGTTGCTGCTCAAAGGCTGCAGAAAAGATTCATCTATTGCTTATGAAAAGAGGAGGAATACATGACTATTTATAGGGCTTCTAAACCCTAACTCCTAATAGGACTCCTACTCAAGACTCCTACTTCTAACCAACTCCTAATAGGACTCCTACTTAAGACTCCTATTCCTTTACAACTCCTAATTCTTAAGACTCCTATTCCTTTACGACTCCTAATTCTTCTCTAAGAAACAACCTCCTAACCCTAGCCGGCCTCTTTACCTCTTTAATAGGGGTCGGCTTAGGTAGGTTTTATATGAATGTCACTCTCAATTAGGACTCTCCTAGCTAGAGTCCTAACATCTTCTCATGACGACAAACACATCTTTGGAAAATTTGACGATTTTATTTTATATTCTTCTATTGTGAATGTGATGTCGCCCCTAGATTTCCCTACACATAATATATACAACATACAAGATAAAGTGATAAAATATCAAAATAATAATAAGCAAAAAGACTATGTGTCATGTCACACATGCCATTACTCACATGATTGGCTTGCATGACAACTATGACTAGCAATCTCCCACTTGACCTAAAACTAATCACCTACATATTTGATCCCCATCAGACCTTTGTGATGCTCAAAGATAATCTGGGACAACGGCTTTATTAGTGGATTTGCAATTTTATCTTCGGATATAACTCTTTCCACTGCTACATCTTTTTGGGTGACAATCTCTCTGATTAAGTGGAATCTCCTTAGAACGTGCTTCGACTTCTGATGAGACCTGGGTTCCTTTGTTTGAGCAATCGCCCTGTTGTTGTCATAATATAAGGGAATCGGTTCCTTGCTGCTTGATATGACTCTTAGATTTATGATAAACTTCTTCATCTAGACTATCTCCTTTGTTGCCTCTACCGCAGTAATATACTTTGCCTCTATGGTCGAGTCAACAATAGTGTCTTGTTTGGAACTCTTCCATCATACTACTCCTCTATTCAATGTGAACATATACCTTGAATTAGACTTGTTATCATCAACATCAAACTGGAAGCTCGAGTCTATATAGCCCTCAGCCTTGATGCTACTTTCTCTATGTACCAGTAAAAGATCGTTAGTCCTTCTCAAGTACTTAAGGATACACTTTACTACTTTCTAGTACTCCTAGCCTAGATCTGTTTGATACCTGCTCATGACACTTAGAGCATGTGCTATATCAGGCCTGGTATATAGCATAACAAACATGATAGACCCTATCATTGAGGCATAGGGTATCAAACATGATAGACCCTATCTATGTCTACCCTTTCTTTAGGAGTCTTTGGGGACATACTCCTAGAAAGTGATATCCTATGTCTTATCGATATGAGACCTCTCTTGGGACAAGACAATGGTATTTATAGATCTAAATCCCCAATATGTAGGATTCTTCCCCTAAGTCCTTCATGAAGATGTATTTAGATAGCCAAGCCTTTACTACGGAGAGCATTTCTACATCATTCCCACTGATCAGGATATCATCACCATATAGCACCAAAAAGGTGATTGCGCTCCCATTCACCTTCCTATATACACAAGGCTTATCTTCGTTCTTAAAAAGTCATAAAATATGATTGCCTCATCAAATCTTATGTTCCAACTTCTGGAAGCTTGCTTTAGTCTATAAATGGACCTAAGTAACCTGTACACTTTATCTGGACTATCCTTAGACACGAATCCCTTAGGATGTATCATATACACCTCCTCCTCGAGGTTGCTATTGAGGAACATGATTTTCATGTCCATCTGCCAGATCTCATAATTATAGTGTGCTGCAATAGCTAATAGAATTCGGATGGATTTAGCATTGCTACAGGTGAGAAGGTTTCATCATAGTCAACACCTTGCCTTTGATGATATCTCTTAGCCACTAGCCTTGCTTTATAGGTCTTTACCTTTCCATCTACTCCGATCTTCTTCTTAAAGATCCACTTGCAACTAACATATATAATACCCTCGGGTATATCAACAATATTCCGAACCTTATTGGAGTACATGGAATCCATTTTAGAATTTATAGCTTCTTGCTACTTCTCGAAGTCTATAATCATAATAGCCTCCTTGTAGGTCTATGGATCAATATCCTCAACATCCTCTCCTCTAATATATCACACATATCTCTCAAGAGGATGAGATCCTTTGTCGGACCTATATAAAGTTAGAACTTGTGTGTTAGGTACCTGAACAGACTCAGGTTGTGGAATGGTGCTTGAGTTAGGTTCTCTAACCTCGGTCAACTCTACCATGCTCCCATTGTCTCCACCAAGAATGTGTTCCTTCTCAAGTAACAATGCTCTCTTTGCTATAAAGACTTTTTGGTCCATAAGGTGATAGAAATAATAGCCAATAGTTTCCTTGGGGTATCCCACGAATATGCACTATTCGTCTTGGATTCCAATTTGTTGGGATTGTATCTTTTGACGTGGGTAGGGTAGCCTCAAATCTTAACAACCTTAAGACCATGCTTCTTCCCTTTCCATATCTCATATGAAATAGATATCACTGACTTAGTTGGAATTCTATTCAGAAAATAAGCTACGATCTCTAGGGTGTATCCCTAGAATTAGACAGAGAGGTCAATAAAACTCATCATGAATTGCACCATGTCTAACAGTGTGTGATTCCTCCTTTTGGATACACTATTAAGTTGAGGTATATAAGGATGTGTCCACTAGGATAGAATCCCATAATCTTTGAGGAACTAGGTGAACTCTGTACTTAAGTACTCACCTCCGCGATCTGATCGAAGAGACTTGATACTCTTTCCAGTCTGATTCTTCACTTCATTCTTATACTCCCTAAATTTCTCAAAGGCCTCAGACTTATACTTCATCAAGTACACATGTTCATTCCTTGAGAAATCATCAATAAAAGTAATGAAGTATGAGTAACCACTTATGACATGAGTTGATATGGGACCACATACATCACTATGTGTGAGTCCCAACAACTCAGTAGCTCTCTTTCTAGTTCCACTAAATAGAGAGTTTGTCATCTTTCCACGAAGATAAGGCTCGTAAGTTGCATATGACTCATAGTTGAATGAATCTATGTATCTATCCTTTAGCAACTTTTGAATCATTCCCTCATAGATATGACCTAGCCTACGATGCCACAAGTATGTATTGTTTACCTTATCTTGTTTTCTCTTAGACTTACATTCATAATATGTAGAGCAGTGTCTAGCATAAACAAAACATTATGCGATGTCCCTCTAGTGATGATTTTATCATCTAATAATATTGAACAATCATTGTTCTTAAAAATTAATTTATAACCATTAACAAGTATGTATTGTTTACCTTATCTTGTTTTCTCTTAGACTTACATTCATAATATGTAGAGCAGTGTCTAGCATAAACAAAACATTATGCGATGTCCCTCTAGTGATGATTTTATCATCTAATAATATTGAACAATCATTGTTCTTAAAAATTAATTTATAACCATTAACTATCAAACATGAAATGAAAATAATATTTTTGATAATAGAAGGAACAAAATAGTAAGCATCTAATACAATAATAGCTCTACCAAGCAGACATAGGGTGACCTCACCAATAGCAATTGTAACAACTTTTGCTCCATTACCCATCTTGAGGTCTATCTCGCCTCTCGCCAATCTCCTAGGTCCTACCAGAACCTGCAACGAATTACAGATATAATAAGCACTACCAATATCCAATACCTATATGTTATCATAAGATTCTGACAAATAGAGACTGATCATGAATGTACCTGAAGCTTCTCCAAGCTTCTATTTCACCCTCTCTGCAAGATACTTTTTGCAATTCCTCTTTTAGTGCTCATCTTTGTCATAGTGGAAGCACTGACCTTTGTCCTTTGCTGGGTCTTTCTTTGCAACCTTCATTTTAACCGATCTGCTCTTGCCCTTACCCTTCTTAAGGGACTTTTCTGCCTTTCTTTTCTTTCTGGTCTCACTAGCATAGAGAACTGGCTTCTCTTTCTTGATGGTGCTCTCTGCCTCCCTCAACACATTGAGGAGCTCAAGAAGAGTCACCTAAAGCTTGTTCATATTAAAATTTATTATCAACTGAGAAAAAGAATCTAGTAGGGACTTAAGTATAAGGTCTACATATAAGTCATCTTCTAGGACCATTCCTAGACCTATGAGTTTCTCTATCCACTCAATCATCTTTAGGACATGGTTCTGAAACGGTATCCCCTCAAGCATTATAGCATGGAAGAGATACTTGGATATCTCATATCGTTGAGTCCTTCCATGTTCCTCAAATAATTTATAGAGATGTAAAAGAATGGATCTGGTATCAATGTTTTCATGTTGTCTCTAGAACTCAAGAGTCATAGAGCCCAACATGTAACACTAAGTAAGAGTGGAATCGGTTATGTACTTCACATAGTGAGCGATCTCATACTTGCTTGCCCCTTCCTCGGGCATAGGCATCATTATATTAAGGACGTACATAATTTTTTCTACTGTGAGAACGATTCTCAGTTTGCGAAGCCAATCGATGTAATTTGGACCAGTAAGGCGATTGACATCAAGTATGCCACGTAAGGGATTTGAATATGACATATATCTGAAAATAAATATATAATAGAAATAAATAACATGCAGATTTTATAAAAAAATAAATAATAAAGATAAATACTTCTATCTTAATCTACGCTTACTATTTTCTCACGAATCACACAACTCCCTCTGGTATATGAATCGGAGACCCCTGACAGATATCTAGTGGGGATCGGGATCCAAACGACATCTTAACGTAAACTCGAGTGACTCAACCAATTACAGTAAGCCCATAAAGGTAGGCAACTCTTGCCAATCATAATTTCTTATGATTCCTATCATGTTTGGCCTCCGAACCACCATGGCCTCGAGTGACTCGACCAACCATGGTGTTCAATTAAGTCATCACCATCATTATAAGATAAGTCTGATTCTACAATATGCCCTCGAGTGACTCAACCAAGCATACCATGTCCTCAAGTCACCGATGACATCTCTACGTCATAGGCAAGATAGCGAATCACGAAATAGTTGAGCCTCGAGTGACTCAACCAACTCAAACTACGTCAGGAATCAATCCCTACCTATAATGATAGAAAGCCACGTGAGTCAATCTAATTGTCACATATTCACCGACTTAATATTAGAAAGAGAGGAGATTTTTTTATTTGGTCTCCTAATATGATGTGTCACACACATACATATTTAATATCTACATCACGTGTAAATATACGTACATATCTAGTAGGTGTACAAGTAATCACACATCACGTCAGCAATCACACTAGATGATCATAGACCACACCCTAATGTGATCAAGCCCGAGCTAGTGGGCCTAATCACTCACATCAAGATTTATATATGTTGTTGAATCTCGGATTTTGATGATAAAATCAATTGATGGGTTAATTGATCTAATCCATATTATTGAGTTAAGTGTGCAGGAGTAACTATGATAACCAGAAAACACAAAGTAAGAATACCGGAGTCAAGTTCGATGGACGTTTAAGAGTCCGAAGAATCGTCGGAGATGCTGCCGGAACCAACCGAGAAGAAATCGGGAACCTGTCGGAATTTTCGGAAGTTCACCGAAGAGATCGTCGGAGGTTCACGGGGATCACCGAGAAGGCTCGGCTACTCGTTAAAGTCATCACAAGTTCGGGAGCTTGCTGGGAGTCCGTCAGAAGAAGTTCGTCGGAAAGCTCGCCGGAACAAGACTCGACGTTCGCGGTTGAAAACTTGCTTAGGATGTGTTTTGTTATGTAGTTCACTTGTAATTAGGATTAGGATTAAGAGATAATCCTATATCCTGGTTAGGGGCCAACTGGGCCCAAAATTAGACTTGGTTTGGGCTAAATTTGAAGCCCAACAAGTGAACCGAAGGGTTTGGCGGTGGCACTGCCAGACTGGGCGGTTGCACCGCCCAGCACCCGAGAGTTGGGCGGTGGCACCACCTCGGCTGGGTGGTGGCACCGCCCAGCACCCGAGAGCTGGGCGGTGGCACCGCCCAGCACTGTCAATGTCTGACAGTGACAGGCGGTGGCACCGCCACTAACAGGCGGTGGCACCGCCAGCATCGGGAACCCAAAGAGAATTCAAATTTTGGAGCCCAAATTTGAATCCTCTTGAGGCCTATAAATACCTCTCAAATCTCAGTTGAGATTACAACTTTTTGAACAGCAATTGTTTGAGAGAGGCCTTAGAAAAGTCTTAGCTAGTCTTGTTTTCAATTTGCTAGTGTTCACCTCCTTCTTTCTTGCTGAAAATCTGTAAGAGAGTGAACCGCTTGTAAAAAGTTGTAAGAGGGGTATTCACCCTTCCCTTTCAAGAGATTTGCTAGTGGAAGGTGGGAGCCTCATCGATGAGGGGCCTCGCAAGTGGATGTAGGTCACTTGATCGAACCACTTTAAAAACGGCGTAATCTCTGGTTTGTATTTCATTACTGCTATTTACATTACTGCAAACCTTCTTACTTCCTTTATTTCCTCATTACATTTGCTGCACAACTTTGCGAATACGCTTTCAAGTTAAGCACTTCCGATTTTGATTTTTATCGTACGAAAGATTTGTCGAAACTAATGTTTTAAGCCACTGCACTAATTCACCCCCCCCCCTCTTAGTGCCGCTCCGATCCTAACAATTGGTATCAGAGCTAGACTCACTCTCATATTTGATTTAATACCCAAGAGAGATGGCTTACTTCGGCATGCATGAGGGTCATTCTATCACATGTCCACCCTTGTTTAATGGGTCAGATTATACTTATTGGAAGACTCGGATGAGGATCTTCCTCATTTCTATGGATTTCGAGCTTTGGACTATTATTGAAAATGGATTTCAAAAATCTTCTCTTTCGATGAGCGAATTGAATGAATCGGAGAAGAAGGTTTTTGCTTTAAATGCAAAGGCTATGAATGCCTTGTTTTGTGCACTAGACAAAAATGAATTTAATCATGTTTCAATTTGTGATTCGGCTTTTGATATTTGGAGAACTCTTGAGGTCACTCATGAAGGCACTAGCCGAGTGAAAGAGTCCAAAATCAACATCCTTGTGCACTCTTACGAACTTTTCCGAATGAAACCAAGTGAGTCCATCGGAGACATGTACACCCGGTTTACGGATGTCATCAATGGACTCAAAGCTCTTAGTAAAGATTTTACTAACTTTGAACTAGTAACTAAAATCTTAAGATCCCTCCCTAAAAGTTGGGATCCAAAAGTTACGGCCATTCAAGAGGCCAAAGACCTTAAAACATTCCCGCTTGAAGAACCCATTGGGTCTCTAATGACCAACGAAATGATGTGTCAAGCTCATGACGAGCTCGAGAACCCCCTTCCAAAGAATAGGAAGGATATGACACTCAAATCACAAGAAGACCACTTGAAAGGAACATCAAGTGATGAGGACAGTGACAATGACATTGTACTTTTGACTCAAAAATTTAGAAAATATTTAAGAAAGAACAAATTTAAAAATAATACAAAAAATAAATTTGAACAAAAGAAGGACCAAAGTGATTTGCTATGAATACAAAAAACCGGGACACTACATGAACGATTGTCCTCAAGCCAAAAAGAGAACATCAAAGAAGAAGGCGCTCAAGGCAACATGGGATGATTCATGCGCGTCCGAAGAAGAGGAGTCCAACACCGAGCAAGTTGCTCATTACGCCCTAATGGCCATCGGAGATGAGGTAACGGATTTAATTGATGCAGATTTACCTTATCATGAATTGTTAAATGCTTTCCATGAGTTATTTGATGAATGTAAGATAATTAGTAGAAAATATAAATTGCTAAAAAAGGAGCATGATACTCTCAATTGTGATATCGATAAATTAAAAATTGAATATCATGATAGTTTAGCTCCATGTATAAAATGTCATGATCTAGAATCTCTCCAAAAGGAGAACTTGCTACTTAAGGACACCTTGAAGAAATTCGAGGTTGGTAGCAAATCTTTGAACATGATCCTTACAAATAAGGGTCATGTTCCTAAAAGAAGTGGAATCGGATTTGTGAGAAGTCCTCACCAAAATCCAACCACATTTATTAAAGGTCCCGTCTTACATGTTCGGCACCAAAGCAATTGCAACTTTTGTTGCAAATATGGACATAAAACTTATAAATGTCCATTCAAGAAAATTAGTCCGAACAAACTAATTTGGGTTCCTAAAGGAACCATGATCAATTCTATACAATATGATGAACAAGTTTTTAAGGCACCCAAAAGAAAATGGGTACCTAAAAATAATCCCTTCTTGTAGAAACATACACCATCACAAGCTAGGAGCAAGAGATGGTATCTAGATAGTGGATGCTCAAGACATATGACTGGAGATCCATCTCATTTCTCTATGCTCACTAGCAAAGAAGAAGGGTACGTCACTTTCGGAGACAACAACCAAGGCAAAATCATTGGCAAGGGAACCATAGGTAACAAATTAAAATTTTCTATTGATGATGTCTTACTAGTTGATGGATTGAAACATAATCTCTTGAGTGTTAGTCAATTATGCGATAAAGGTTATATCGTTATATTTGAATCAAATGTGTGTATTATTGAAAAACCAAACCATAACATAACTATGATTGCATTAAAACAAAATAATGTCTACACCATCAACCTTGATGAACTAAGTAATGAAATGTGCTTCTCCGCTTTAAATGATGATGCTTGGCTTTGGCATAGGAGACTAGGCCATGCAAGCATGAAACTAATATCTAAGATCTCATCTAAAGATTTAGTGCGAGGAATTCCAAATATAAAGTTTATCAAGGACAAAGTATGCGATGCATGTCAACTAGGTAAACAAATAAAAACTAATTTCAAACCAAAAACTCAAATTAGCACCACTAGATCATTACAATTGATTCATTTAGATTTATTTGGACCAATTGACATGACAAGTCTAGGGGGAAGCAAATATGCGTTTGTAATTGTAGATGACTATACTAGATACATTTGGACCTATTTCTTAGCTCACAAAAGTGATTGCTTCAAGTGTTTCTCTAAATTTTGTAAACTCACTCAAAACGAAAAAGGTTTCATGATTTCATCAATTCGGAGTGATCACGGTGGTGAATTTCAAAATCGTGACTTTCAAAATTTTTGTGAGGTTAATGGATACAATCACAACTTCTCCACTCCGAGGAATCCCCAACAAAATGGAGTAGTTGAAAGAAAAAATAGAAACCTACAAGAAATGGCAAGAACTATGTTAAATGAACATAGTTTACCTAAGTATTTTTGGACCGAAGCCGTAAATACGGCTTGCTACATCATGAATAGAGTCCTAATAAGACCATCCTTATCAAAAACTCCCTACGAATTATGGAATAACAAAAAATCAAATATTTCCTATTTTAAAGTTTTCGGTTGTAAATGCTTTATTTTGAATAAAAGGGATGCCTTAGGAAAATTTGATGCTAAATCCGATGAAGGCATCTTTCTTAGTTACTCTTCCATTTCTAAGGCTTTTCGGGTTTTTAACAAAAGAACGTTAGTAATAGAAGAGTCTATTCATGTAGTTTTTAATGAAATTTCTAATTTAAAGAAAAATGATTTAGATGATGATCTTGGTTTTGATAATTTGAATTTAAATGAACCCCCTCCTCAAAATAGCAACTTGGATGCACCTTCTTCCGAAATTTCCTTACCCAAGGAATGGAAGTATATAGATGCTCATCCAAAGGAGCTAATTATAGGAGATACATCAAAAGGGGTTCAAACTCGTTCCTCTTTCAAGAATTTTTGTGCTAACGCCGCCTTCCTTTCTCAAATCGAACCTAAATGCATTGACGAGGCCATAAAAGATGATTTTTGGGTTATTGCAATGCAAGAGAAATTGAATCAATTTGAGAGGAATAAGGTATGGAAGCTTGTTCCTAGACCTAGTGACCATTTAGTCATTGGGATCTTTAGAAACAAGCAAGATGAAAATGGTATCGTGGTTAGAAACAAGGCTAGATTAGTGGCCAAAGGTTTCAACCAAGAAGAAGGTATCGATTACGAAGAAACCTTCGCTCCCATGGCTCGATTAGAAGCCATAAGGATGCTCCTTGCCTATGCTAATAGTAATAATTTTAAACTATTTCAAATGGATGTCAAAAGTGCTTTCTTGAATGATTTTATTTCCAAAGAAGTATATGTCGAACAACCTCCCGGATTTGAAAATTCTCTTCTTCCTAACCATGTATTCAAATTGACTAAGGCCCTCTATGGCTTGAAACAAGCTCCTAGAGCTTGGTATGAAAGGCTTAGTTCCTTTCTTATTTTAAATAATTTTACTAAAGGCAAGGTTGATACTACATTGTTTATTAAATATTTTGAAAATAATTTTCTTATTGTGCAAATTTATGTTGACGATATTATTTTTGGCTCTTCGGATGAATCACTATGTGAATCATTTGCCAAATGTATGAGTCATGAATTTGAAATGAGTTTAATGGGTGAATTAACTTTCTTTTTGAGATTATAAATCAAACAACTTAGTGACGGTATATTTTTTAAGCAATCTAAATATACATTAGAATTGTTAAAATGATTTAACATGGATAATTCAAAAGCAATAAACACCCCTATGAGTACTGCGACTAAGTTAGATATGGATGAAAATAGTGAAAATTTCGATCAAAAAACATATAGGGGAATGATAGGTAGTCTACTCTACCTCACCGTGACTAGACCGGATATTATGTTTAGTGTAGGACTTTATGCTAGGTTTCAATCAAATCCTAAATTATCTCATCTTAAAAGTGTTAAAAGAATATTTAGGTATCTTAAAGGAACTCCAAATCTAGGACTGTGGTATCCAAAATCTGAAAAATTTGATTTAATAGCTTATGCAGATGCCGATTTTGGCGGATGCAGGATAGATAGAAAAAGTACATCTGGAACATGCCAATTTTTAGGATATGCACTTGTTTCTTGGACTTCCAAGAAACAAAATTCAGTTGCACTATCTACGGCGGAAGCCGAATACATTGCTGCAAGTGCATGCTGTGCACAAGTTGTTTGGATGAAAAATACATTAGAAGACTATGGAATTCACTTTAAAAACATTCCCATAAAATGTGATAATGCTGGTGCCATATGTCTTACTAAAAATCCAATTCAGCACTCTAGAACTAAGCACATCGACGTTAGGCATCATTTCATACGCGATCATGTCCTTAACAATGATGTTGTTCTAGAATTCATGGACACAAAGCATCAATTAGTAGATATATTTACAAAAGCTTTGAATGAAGACCAATTTGAATTCATTAGAAGGGAATTAGGTATGTTAAATTGTCCCTAAGAATAAACTTGTTTGAATGGATTTTCCGTAAAGTTTTTCATTCTCTCTCCATTCCTCGATGAATCTAATTCTTCTCTTTCGATTCTAAATGACTTGTTAAATTATCTTATCCTATCTTGAGTAAAACACCGCTCCCATCTGATCAAGATTAATGATTTTATGATATTTTGAATCTCGAAATTGATTTTGATGGCTTGATTATGAGTTTCAAGTTGACGAATTGAATTTGAATGGATTTGTATTCGAATTATGATCTTGACTTATTGGAGTTACTACTTGAAACTTTTTTCTTATCCCAATCTCTTCTTTGTACATCTACAATTTTTGTTATTTATAGAAAGAAGAGATTTGATAATATGGATGAATGTTGAATTTTTCTTTAAGATGAACTCTGCGTAAATATTTTAGCATACTTAATTTTGAATGATAAAATCTTTGTATGATCAATGATAATATAGATGAATGATGTATGATCAATGATAAAATCTTTGTATGACAAATTATGTGCTTCAAGTCTCATTCCCTTTTTGTTGATGACAAAGGGGGAGAAAAGTGATGACTTGTATCATTTTAATAGCATGACTTATATGAATTGCAAAAGCTTGTGTGATATGAAATTTTAATAGCATGACTTATATGAATTGCAAAAGCTTGTGTGATATGAATGTCTTATATGCCTTACAAAATCCTTGAGAATATCGCAAAATCGATTGATCAGATTGAAAGCATGCCTTACATTTATATCATGAAATTCATGTTGAAAATCTTTATCTCATGCCGTAGTAAAAATTGTCTCTTATCATTTGACTTGAAAATGATTTTCATCGAAGTTTTGTATTTACTATTGCTTAATGAGAATAACGATAAGTTCTACGGTTAGAACTTATCGGTTTATGCTTGAATTCAATGGATGAAATTCAAGTGTTTTCATCTTCTCATAATATGGCATATAGATAGGGGGAGTTATGTTTAACTCCGTCATCAATTGATTGTCCTCATCAAAAAGGGGGAGATTGTTGAATCTCGGATTTTGATGATAAAATCAATTGATGGGATAATTGATCTAATCCATATTATTGAGTTAAGTGTGCAGGAGTAACTACGATAACCAGAAAACACAAAGCAAGAATACCGGAGTCAAGTTCGATAGACGTTTAAGAGTCCGAAGAATCGTCGGAGATGCTGTCGGAACTAACCGAGAAGAAATCGAGAACCTGTCGGAATTTTCGGAAGTTCGCCGAAGAGATCGTCGGAGGTTCACGGGGATCACCGAGAAGGCTCGGCTACTCATTAAAGTCATCACAAGTTCAGGAGCTTGCTGGGAGTCCGTCGGAAGAAGTTCGTCGGAAAGCTCGCCGGAACAAGACTCGACGTTCGCGGTTAAAAACTTGCTTAGGATGTGTTTTGTTATGTAGTTCACTTGTAATTAGGATTAGGATTAAGAGATAATCCTATATCCTGGTTAGGGGCCAATTGGGCCCAAAATTAGACTTGGTTTGGGCTAAATTTGAAGCCCAACAAGTGAACCGAAGGGTTTGACGGTGGCACCGCCAGACTGGGCGGTTGCACCGCCCAGCACCCGAGAGCTGGGCGGTGGCACCGCTAGCTTTGGGAACCCAAAGAGAATTCAAATTTTGGAGCCCAAATTTGAATCCTCTTGAGGTCTATAAATACCCCTCAAATCTCAGCTGAGATTACAACTTTTTGAGCATCAATTGTTTGAGAGAAAGGCCTTAGAAAAGTCTTAGCTAGTCTTGTTTTCAATTTGCTAGTGTTCACCTCCTTCTTTCTTGCTGAAAATCTGTAAGAGAGTGAACCGCTTGTAAAAAGTTGTAAGAGGGGTATTCACCCTTCTCTTTCAAGAGATTTGCTAGTGGAAGGTGGGAGTCTCATCGAAGAGGGGCCTCGCAAGTGGATGTAGGTCACTTGACCGAACCACTTTAAAAACGGCGTAATCTCTGGTTTGCATTTCATTACTGCTATTTACATTACTGCAAACCTTCTTACTTCCTTTATTTCCTCATTACATTTGCTGCACAACTTTGCGAATACGCTTTCAAGTTAAGCACTTCCGATTCCGATTTTTATCGTATGAAAGATTTGTCGAAACCAACGTTTTAAGCCGTTGCACTAATTCACCCCCCCCCCCCATCTTAGTGCCGCTCTGATCCTAACATATGCAATGGCGCATCTCCATGCCCTGTGATCGTCCATCTGGTCCTCCTCGGTTCCGTCAGCATCTTGGCGCATCTCCATGCATCGCGATCGTTTGTCTCAATCTCGTGAGTCCTACAATTGCTTCCACACTTCTGTAGTGCCTCCTCGTGTTATTACAACTTAATCATAGACACACAAGTCCGACAATAATGAGAAATAAATTAGAGGCTCGTATGCCCCAATAATAATAATAATAATCACATGTACACACATATCACACGGTCCATGATCAATCGTCCACATCTTACATCACATGTACTCATCATCATCATCATCATGTAGGACTACAAGATAATAATAATAATTAATTTTTTTTAATTAACTAATATTTTTTGAAATTAGGGATTTATAGAAAATTTTCTAATTATGAAGGGCATTTTGGGAATTCAGATAGAGAGGATAGACTCGAAAATTTTGAACTTCTAAGGGGCAAATTTATCATTTTTTCAAAAACCCTAATTCCCCTTTCTCCTTCTCCCCTATTGCATTGTGGGGTGGCGGCGGCCATTGTAGGGGGTCGGGGTGCCGCCTTTGCCCACAAGCGGCTCGCCCGCGGGCACTATGCCTGCGAGCGGCGTCACCCCTGCGGTTGGGCGCCCCCGCGGGCACTATGCCTTTGGGCGGTGTTGCCCCTGCGGTTGGGCAGCCCTGCGGGCGGGTGCCCCTACGGGCATCACTGCCCTCGCGGGTGGTTATGCTTGTGGGCACCTCTGCTCGCGGGTGTAGCTCCCGTAGGCATTGCCCGTGCGGGTGGTTGCCCCTACAGGCACCACTACAGGCGGTGGTCGCCCCTGTAGGTTGCTAGCCCTTGGGCGAGTGCCGTTGCGGGCATTGTGTTCACAGGCAACACCCGCGGGCGAGCGTCACTACAAGTGTCATTGCTTGCGCTGCAAGCGTAGTGCCTAAGTGCAGGCAGCTTTGCTTGCGGCTGCAACAGTTGCTGTGCGCAAGCGGTCTACTTGTGGGCGCCGCCCTTATGGCCACCGCTGCAGGTGGCCTACCTACACGCAGATGGCAGTAAGGCTGCCATCTTTAAGGGTAGCAAGGGCAGCAATAGTTGCTGCCCTTTCTCGCTTTTGCATCAATGATTTTGACGTCAAAAACTTTTGTAAAACACAACACACAGTTCAAAACTAATCTTTCACATGAATAACCTGGCTCTGATACCACTATAAGGAAATCTAAGGCCGATATCACATGCATAGCGAAAGAACATAAAACAAAAAATCCTAAATTTCCTGAAAGGTATCCATCGTCGTGTAAAGATTGGTGCGTAAAACTCGCGAAACAGAAAACCACGTATGAGATAGTTGTGTTACCTAAGGAGATCATATATCCCTCAATCCCTATAGATCTGTAGGAGAGTATGAAGGAGGTCAAGCATTCTCCTTTCTAGTAGGGCTACAATGAGGCTCCTCAAATCTCCATTCTTGCTACTTGAGGAGGAGACGAAGAGAGGAGAATAGAAGTTGACAACTAAGAAGCCCCAGCATATGGGCCTTTAGTTCCCTCCTATTTATAGAGGCCCCTAGTTAACCCTAATAGATCCTACCCTATTGGGTACTAGATCTCCATCCAATTATCCAAGCCTCTTATATTAGTGGGTCTCTACCCAATAATCTCTTATTCGCTCTTATTGGATCTCATCTATGGGATCCAATAATTCATGGGCTTATTGGATATCTAATAAGATAGGAGCTCTAGCGGATATCTTATATCCGAACCTCTACTCGTCATAACACCTATCATATATGTATGACTTTCTAGGCCCAATATTGAGCTGACCATGAGTCATATCTATCAGAATTCCTTTTGACTCAATGAATTATTATCTCTATAATAATTCACTCGACTTATTGACTATAGACGTACAAGGCCACTATGTCGTAGTCTCCAAACGATACAGGGGAATCCAATCCTTTGGACCTATCTGTCCTTAGTTACTGTGTACTTATAATCCATCATCCATCTAATATCCCAGAGACCATATATCAGACATAGTGTTGTTAAGCCCATACGGTTTCTCCTCGACTCTCGTTCTAATCGGATTCTCTCGGAGAACTCTTTATCTCTCAATCCGAATGACCTTGGCCAAGGATGAGTAAGAATACACAGGATATTCGTCTCATGATACCAAGAGTAGGTGATCCTCTATCGATACTCAATTGCTCTCGTAAAGTTGGCTGCCACTCCCAATAACCGGTTGTACTAGATTTAGAACTTCGAAACCTATAAGTCTGGTATCAAAAAGTAGAGTACTCATATAGGACATTCTTGGTGTCTCAAGTCTAAGGACCAGATACATTACTGAGATTATATAATCATTGTCTGACAATAAGATATCATCAACCATCCAACATTTCGTAACTGAATCAATCAGTGAACTCATTCTCCAATGAGCACTTGCATTATATCCTTAGTGTCCCCACACGAGTAGCTATGAGACTAGTTACTTCCATCATATGGACGGGTATACAGCACACTAATTTATCCGGTCATCTCGATATCCTTCACGATTAACCTATGACTAGGATTCTTTGGGGTTTGTGTTTAAAGGTGAATCGGTCTCATTATCATGATCTCATCACGATCCGATTCTCATTGCACAGATACAAGAACATCACAATATATGTAACATGTAAGATAAAGTGATAAAATGTCAAAATAATAATAAGCAAAAAGATTGTGTGTCATGTCACGTGTCATCACTCACGTGATTAGCTTGTAGGGCACCTATGACTAGCATCCTAGAGCATATCTAATTAATTAAAGCTTTAAGAAAATAAATACAATCGCAAGATCCACCATTGAAGTTGAATATCAAGTCATAGTAACCACTGCTATAGAACTTAATTAGGTCACCAATCTGCTATACGAATTTGACATAACCTCCCAATCCACTCCTATAAAATACTGTGATAATGTCGATACCATCTACTTATCTGCTAATCCAATGTTCCACTCATGCATAAAACACATTATCATTGACTTCTATTTTATTAGAAATCAAGTTGTTAGATATCAACTATATATTTCTCACGTCTATACTTCTCACAAGCCTCTCGCCCATAGGATTTACATTGGTCCAAGATTAACAACCTTAACGAAAGCTTAATCTTGTAGAAGTATGATAAAAGATCTTGATATAGAGATAAATATGAAATAACAACTTTACATTTTTACATGTTCTAATCCTTAATAAATCTATGATTTGAGGATCAATAACAAATTTAAGTGCGTGATTTGAATGTATAATTTGAGTACGTGATTAAGAAAAATTATTCCCTTACAACTTATATAAATATATATTACCTCAATGAATGAAATTATCCCTTTCACAATAAATTTTTCATAACTTCCTATAAGGTTTTTCCATCTGCAAGCATCACATAAATGCAGCCATAGTACCTTAACCCTTTATAAATAGAGGTTACCTTGACTTAGACCCTTTAAACATAAGTCAGCATTGATCAGATATAAAGAAGAACTACTTTTGTATACAAACAAATACTAGTAGACCATAACACGCAACATAATTAAATGAAAATCACAATCAAATATGACATCAAGATTTATGTGGAAAATCCCTCCAACATGAAGGGTAAAGACCATGGGGCAAACTAGAGATAATCCACTATAAGAATAATGAATATATAAATCCTTGTCTTTTGTCCAAAACCCTAGCAACAATTACAAGAGAATAACTGGGATACAAGGATTACGTCACTGTGCATAATATTCAAATTCTCCCTCAAGTAATCATAGTAAGAATCTACTATATATCTGATCTAACCTGAGCTGAGAACACTGCCTATATGATCGAGAATAGTTTCTCTACGTTATCCTTGTCTTCTTCCCTTTCCTTTTCTTATTTTTTCTACCCCTTTTTGAATCAAGTTTCTACTGTATTTTTTCTCCTTGTTGCTGTAGTTTTTTTCCACGTTGCTACAATTTTTCTCTTCAAAAAATTGTAACCATCACTCCTCCCTAATTTGAACAAGGGTTAGATGAAAGAGGGGTGGGCTGTGGGATGTTAAAGCCCACTATGGACTGAATCTGTGGGTTACCAGCCCAACAAGCACAATATCAACCTTGATTTATTTATACCAAACATTTGCAAACAATCAGCGTGAAACAGACCAGCAGTATTAGATTAATCTAAGTCCAAAATCTAGCTCGAGGAATTAATTTAGGCTTTTTAGGACATATAACGAGCACAACGGTCGTTGAAAACCAAGAACAATAGCAATAAAATGAAATAAAAAAAAAAGGATTCAAGATCTGTTTTAGAACGATAAAAACAAACCTAATTGAAAGATTTCTACAGTGAGAGGTCAAACGATGTGTTTTAGAAGGCTCCATCATCAGCAGCAACACTAGGAGAGGGACACAAGTAGATGAAGAAAGAACACACCAAATGGAAAAGATCCTTCCACCGTCAATCATGCTATACAGATAGGTCAAAAAGCCCTTCAGAAGCTTAAGTAGATAGGAATCGGATGTCAAAATCATTGATCATAAGCAATAATTTCATAGCTCACATTTTAGGCTGCCACATTTTAATACATGCTAACAGCTATACTTTTAGTTACCCTTTCGAATGCATCTGCAGGGAGCTTTAAAAAAATTAAAGCGAATCGTGTAATGTATCACTTAAGGAAGTAGGAAAGATCACAAACTCCAATTTATTACAAACAAATGTGTGTTTGGCAATCCATATTTATCAACAAAAATTGAACTCTAAAGCTCAATATTTAGCAATGTAAAGCAACTCCAGAACAAAGTACAAAATAAATTGTGAACTACTAACCAAAGTTAAGAATCAGTTCACACAGGTAGAAAAAATGGAGAAAAAAAAGCTATAAAAAAAGGAAAAGGGAATATATATTATCTCCTTCTGGAGCAAGAAACAGTAGTACGAGGGAAAAAAAAAGAATCATGTGGTGTAACAGAATATAGACCAAACCAGCTTCTCCATATTTAGATATGCACCTCCTGGAAGCAGCATAATAAACTCCTAAACAATCATGAAGGCCAAAGATTACCACACATGCCCGCCCTGTAATAGTATGGTTACCAATGTAGGATATGGGGTAACATATGCACATTAAAAGCAGAGCATGCATAGCAACTTGGAAAAGGTTTAGGAGTCTGTGAACTGGTGCAACAATCCCATGGATGGCATTCATAACAGATCTCTAAGTCAAACTAAAGTAAATTCTCCTGATTGGTGGTGGGTAAGATTCATCTGTTTTTACAATTGAAGTGCCTAAAAGAGTGATGATCCCTTTCTCGCAATAATCTTGCATTAACAATTCCCATCCACAAGTTCTATGTGTGATCTGTACAAAATGAATAGAAGTGTGGTAAAATGTTATGAAAAGTTAGTCTCAGTGGTCAAAGCTAAATAGATTAACGATAAGAGTCTAAGACTTTAAATGAATCATAAAAATCAAGCATGTGCTATTGTACAATCATCAATACAATACGAATCTGATAGATCGAAAGTCGGTAGAAAATTATTGGAGTCAACAAAGGCCAGGGAATATACTACTACATCAGTTAAAAAACCTATCTTAGACATTGTCCATTACAGCAGATTTATCAGTGGAATTATCAAAGCATGAGAATGATACCAATAAAGATCTCGTGGACGGTTCCAACCAGTGACCCCGATATATATGGACCATATTTAACGTCGGCAGCAACAGCTGCATAATTAAAAATAAATGTATGGAAACGGTGAAATCCTGATTAAAATGACAGCTCGAAATTGATGAAACCAATCGCCTTCACCAGCTAATCTTACAAAAGATGCTTTCTTGGGCCATTTCTCCAACCACCTTTGTAAAGGAATGACTGGAATTACTAAACGATATCTTACTTTTAGAAAAATAAAGAAGAAACAAAAGCAGAGACTATATTTTGGTAGACATTACGATGAGTAAAGGTTCATATATTAGATATCCGTCGGAATCCATATCTTATTGGATATCCAATAAGCCCTTGAATTATTGGATCCTATGGATGAGATCCAATAAGAGCCAATGAGAGATTATTGGATAGAGATCCACTAATCTAAGAGGCTTGGTTTGTTGGATGGAGATCCAATACCCAATAGGATATGATCTGTTAGGATCAAGAGCGGCACTAAGAGGGGGGGTGAATTAGTGCAGCGGAAAACTTTCACGATTTCAAAAAATTGTTCGTTTCGTTTAAAACTGATTCCGATGAAAATGGTTTCGATTCAATCTGTTTCGGAGAGAAGTTGAACTTGACAGCTTTCGTAAAAGTGCAAGAGAAGATTAAGGAGGTTTGTAGTAAAGTAAATTGCACAAATGAAAAGCAAACCAGAATTTAGAGTGGTTCGGTCAAGGTGATCTAGCTCCACTTTCGGATTCCTCCTCCGACGAGGTCTCCGGCATCCACTAAAGGTCTTTCTTCAATAGGTGAAGACCGAACACCTCTTTATAGCACTTTCTCCTTTTCCCGGGTTTAGGAGAGAACCCTTACAAGTCTCACACCTCTCTTGAATGATCTCAAAATTTAGAAAGGGAGGAGGAGGACTCTAGCACTTGTTTACAACACTTTTACACCCTAATAACTCAAGATTATAATTACACTTCGGTGCCTTTTCATGCTGAAAAAGGTGAGATATTTATAAGCCCCAATGACTTTTAAAAATGGAGTCAAAAAGTATCGCATCCCGTATTTCCAGGGTACTGGTAGTACCACCACCATTATTGGGCGGTACCACCGCTTGACACCTGACACTGATTGATACTACCACTCAGTCTGGGTGGTACCATCGCCTAATAGAGCTCGGAGATTGAGCTCTGGCGGTATCATCGCTTGATAGGGGCGGTACCACCATTGATAGCAATATTTGTCAGCGGTACCACCGCTGGCAGCAATATCTGCCAGTTGTACCATCACCCAATTTGGGTTGTACCACTGCCCAGACCACTTGGGGTATTGCTTTCCAAGCAGTGCCACTTTCCAACCGATGCCACTGCCGGCCAAGAATTCAATATCCTGGTTGGGCTTTGACTTCGGCCTAAACTAGCCCAACTCCGAGCCTAGTTGGCCCCTAACATAGTTGATGGGATTACCTCCCAAATCAACTTTAATTATCGTTCTAACTACGATTAAGGCAAGCATGGTTCGGTATGTCAATTTTTCAATCGGCGATCTTCCGATGAACTTTTCAGTGAGTCTTCCGAAGAGCTTCTGACGAACTCTCGACCAACTCTTGGCTAGTCTTCCAGCATGCTTCCGGCGATCTTCTGATGAGCTTTCGGCAAGTCTTCCAACGTGCTTCCGGTGATCTCACGATGAACTCTCGGTGAGCTCCCGGTATATCATCCGAGTATTTGACTCTGGCCCATCATCTGCTTTATACCTTACTACTATCGTAGTTAATCCTGCATACTTATCTCAACACATGGATTATATCAAATAATTTATCAATTGATTTTATCATCAAAATTCGAGATTCAACAATCTCTCCCTTTTTTATGATGAGAATCAATTGGTGATAGAGTTAATCTTAACTCCCCTTATTTATATGCCATAATTGAGAAAAGATACTCTTAAATTCAATGCATTTGAATTCAAGCATTGAATTGATAATTTAGACTTATTATCATCATGCACATCATGATTTACCAAATCTAAATATGATACCACACATTCATCGATAGAAATGATGTTAAGATATGACATCCATTTTCGGTCAAAATCACAGATATTTTTAGCATCAAAGTAAGCATGATATTAACATAAATTTTCAGCATCAAGGTAAGTATGATATCATACTCATCATTTGAAGAGATAACAGGAAAATCAAAGTATAGAATTGTAATCATCAAAGTAAGTAGCATTTTAAGTTTACAACATCAAGGTAAACAACATAGGATTACAACATCAAAGTAAGCAGAATAAAAGAAGGGGATTTCATCCATTTTTCCCCTTTTGTCATCAGCAAAAAGTCATAATTAATTATTCATGTAGTGGCTAGTCAAAATGTCTAAATAGGGTATTGAGTTGTTGATGAATCTGCTGCAGCTCAGTCAAAATTTGATCTTGGCATTGTTTAAGTCGATTTTAACGTTATTCAAATCGATCCATCCGAGTCCCTATGTCGTCGATAGATGTGGGAGGTGCTTGCTCTACTGGAGGTGATTCCTCAAAGGGACCAGTTGGAGAAGATAGATTATCCCTAAAAATTAGTGTTTCAGGTTCTGGTTCAGGTTGGAGTAGATTAGTCCTTCTAGGCAGTCTAGTTCATATACCATTTCTAAATATACATCTCATTCGTCGAAGTAGATTTCTATTTATTATACTAAATCTGTCTAGTTTTATAACTTCTTCGTCAGGTGGAATGACAATAGCATAGGCATGGAGTAGTCTTGTGATTAAGCCACCATATGGAAGCATCATGTTTTTTTTTTATAGTTCAATCATGTATTGTTGGATTAGGTAACCAAAACAATTGTTATGTCTCTTCATAATCCAATACATGATACCTAGTTCCATTTGGCTTACTTCATCATGATGATATTGTTTTGGGAGAATGATACTTATTAGGATGCGATAAAGTATTTTTGTGATTAAAGATAGTAAATGTTTGCAGCTTTTTGGAAGAATCGTTAAGTTAGGATTGCCAAAAATTGTTCCTAAGGCATCAATGTAAGTAGTCCCAACTATTTCATTATCCCATTGTCCTCTAAAATAACACCCTCTTTCTTTTTTCGGGATTCCTATGATGTTGTAAATTAATCTATTCGTAATGGGTATATGATGTCTTAATAGATAGGTAGATACCCTTTCATCTTCATCTACATGTAAATTGTTGTAAAATAGCCTAACAAGTCTAGGGTAGATAGGTTCACTAATTTGAAGGATTGGGAGAATGTCTAGATTAGCAAACTATTGAATAGGTTTCAAATCACTTAGTTCATCTAAATCAACATATTTACTCTTATGAATATGTCTAGACTCTATTGATGGAAATTTTAGGGCATGTTGATTAGAATCGAAAAGTAGGGAGTCATAATTTTCATCTAATCTCCTCTTCCCTTTGTCCCTAGAGGATCTTCTAGAAGCCATGAGACTTAACACATAAATGATGAAAGAACTACACATAAGAGGCAAGATCTATTAATAAATTGAGAGAAGAGGTTTGAGAATTACCCTTGCAGTAATCTTCTTGAAAGATTGAGATTGATCCTTGAATTTGAAGAAGAGGAGGGTTTCTTTGAGTTTCTAGAGGAGGATCAAGGAGAATGAGGGGTGAAAAGGTGTTTAGAGGTGTTTGGAGGAATGTAGGAGGGCTTGGGGTCGGTTCTATCGTCGGCCCGAAGTGCCTTTTTATAGGGCAGAGGTTGTGGGCGATGGCACCGCTAGCTAGGTGGTGCTACTGCCTACCACCCGTGATAACTGGCGGTGCTACCGCTAGCTGGGCGGTGCCACCGCCTACAAGCAGTGAGCACTGCTCACATTGGTGTGTGGTGCTATCACAGGTGATTTCAATTTTGCAAGATTTTTATTATTGTGAAGCACACAACCTTATTTACTTCATCATGTAAAATTCGAATCATAAGAGGAGAAGATTCGTATTGAAGATTGTACATTCATGATTCATCATATAAAATGTATACCATATCAAACATTGTATAGAAGTCGTAAAAAAAAATGCATATTGTAATTTTATGATTCACCATATAAAATTTGTACGCAAGCATCGTAACAACTCATATGGAAAAATGCATATAGCTCATTATGCATACTATAAGATCATGATTCAGGTGAGTGATCAAGAAAGTCTAAAAATGAAAATTTAACAAATTCATGAGTTTGAATAGTTTAAAGTGTTTAGTTTAAACTCTAATATTACATCATGATTATTAATAAGATCTCATATAAAGTGATGTCTAATGTCAATGTGTTTAGTTTTAGAGTGTTGAATAGGATTTTTAGCTAAGCATATTGCACTAGTGTTATCATACTTTATAGGTATGTTTTTTAGGTCAATTCCATAATCCTTTAAAGTGTTTTTCATCCATATAACTTGAGCATAGCATGCACCTATAGTTATGTACTCAGCTTCGGTTGTAGATAATATAACCGAGTTTTGTTTCTTGAAAAACTAAGAAAGGAGTGTGTGTCCTAAAAATTGACATGTTCTAGATGTGCTTTTTCTATCTAAACTACATCCAGCAAAATCTACATCAGCATAACCAAGCAATTCAAAGTTCTTAGATTTAAGATACCATAATCCTAATTTAGGAGTTCCATTTAGGTATCTAAATATCCTTTTAATAGCTTTTAAATGAGATTGTTTAGAGTTATATTGAAATCTAGCACAAAGTCCTATGCTAAACATTATGTCTGGTCTAGTTGTGATGAGGTAAAGCAAACTACTATTAGGACTCTAGCTAGGAGAGTCCTAATTGAGAGGGGCATTCATGTAAAAGTAACCTAAGCCGACCCCTATTAAAGAGGTGAAGAGGCCGGATAGGGTTTGGAGGTTATTTCTTAGAGAAAAATTAGGAATTGTAAAGGAATATGAGTCTTGAGTAGGAGTCCTATTAGGAGTCTTAAGTAGGAGTCCTATTAGGAGTTAGGGTTTAGAAACCCTATAAATAGTCATGTATTCATCCTCTTTTGATAAGCAATAGATGAATCTTTTCTGTAGCCTTTGAGCAGCAATTTGGAGGAAGGAACCCCTGTAGAGTTCCAAGGAGGTCGATCCCCTAAAGAGATCAATCCCAAGCTTAGAATCTGCAAGAGTTCTAACAACTACCTATCATACCCCTATAAGCTTTTTTATCCAAGCTTTCTCTACTTTCGTCAATGTCTAACTTAATAGAGGTACTCATAGGAGTGTTGATAGCTTTTGAACTATCCATGTTAAATCTTTTTAGCAAGTCTAAAGCATATTTTGTTTGATTAAGAAAAATATCATTGCTAAGTTGTTTAATTTGTAAGCCTAAAAAGAATGTTAATTCCCCCATTAGGCTCATTTCAAATTCTAGACTCATAATTTTGGCAAATGATTCATATAAGGATTCATTTATAAAGCCAAAAATAATATCATCAACATAAATTTGAACAATAAGAAAATTATTTTTAAAATTTTTAAAAAATAATGTAGTATCAACCTTGCCTTTAGAGAAATTATTATGAATTATAAATGAGCTAAGTCTCTCATACCAAGCGGGGCTTGTTTCAATCCATAGAGAGTTTTAGTCAATTCAAACACATGATTAGAAAAATTATCATTCTCAAATTTGGGAGGTTGTTCAACATAAACTTATTCGGAGATAAAGCCATTCAAAAAAGTACTTTTAATATCTATTTGAAACAACTTAAAATTATTACTACTAACATAGGCAAGGAGCATCCTTATGGCTTCTAATTGTGCCACAGGAGCGAAGGTTTCTTCATAATCGATACCTTCTTCTTGGTTGAAACCTTTGGCCAGTAATCTAGTCTTGTTTCGAACCATGATACCAAATTCATCTTGATTGTTTCTAAAGACCTATTTAGTACCAATAATAAATGATCATTTGGTTTAGGAATAAGCTTCCACACTTTATTTCTCTCAAATTGATTCAATTCTTCTTGCATTGCGATGACCCATGAATCATCTTTCATGGCTTCGTCAATGCATTTAGATTCAATTTGGGAGAGAAAAGCAGTGTTGGCACAAAAATTCTTAAGAGAAGAACGAGTTTGAACCCCTTTCGATGTGTCTCCTATAATTAGCTCCTTAGGATGAGCATCTACATACTTCCATTCCTTCAGCAAAGAAGGTTTAGAAGAAGATGCTGTTAGGATCGGGGTCAGCACTAAGAGGGGGGGTGAATTAGTGTAGCGGATAAAAATCGTCGATTTCGAAAAATCTTTCATACGATAAAACCTGAACTCAGAAACGCTTAACTTGAAACATGTATTCATAAATTTATTGAAGGTAGTAAGCTATTAAAGAGATTTGCAGTAAAGATAAATTGCTCAAAGTAAAATGTAAACTAGATTTTAGTGTGGTTCGGTGAACTTGACCTATATCCACTTCGTCAATTCCTCCTCCATCGAGGCCACCGGCATCCACTATTGATCTTCCTTTAATAGGCGAAGATCAACCTCCTTTTTACAGCCCTTTTCTCCTTTTCTCAGGTTTAGGAGTCAACCTTTAAAAGCACTCACTCTTCTCTTACAGAATTCTAACACTTAGACTAGAGGAGGTTTCTCACAAGAGATTTCTACAGCGTTTTTCTACTTTTAAACTTTCTGTTCTCGTATGTTATAACCAGGGATGAGAGAGGTACATATTGGCTTCAAGTTGATTCAAACTTGGAGCCTAAACCTTTCCCATCCTAGGTTCCCTAGGCACCGACGGTACCACCACCAAGTGTCAGTCTGACACTGACACTGTCCTAGGCGGTACCACCGCCCAAGTCTGGCGGTACCACTACCTGGGGGGTAGTGCTGGGTGGTACCACCACCCAGAATGGCGGTACCACCGCTTGGCACCCTGCCAGGGGTGGTACAACTGCCTAAACTAGCGGTACCACCGCCTAACATAGTCTTGAAAACTGTGCCACGACGGTGAGACTTCTTGGGGCACTGTTTGGGCCTCTTATTGGGCCCAACACAGTCCTTAGATAGGCTTAGCTGGCCCCTAATTGGGTTGGCTTAAATCCAAACCCAATTACATGCTAACTACGAAATCTAAGACATAATATAAGCTAAACAAGTCCGTAAGTCTATTCTTCCGACGAGCTTCCGGCGATCTTCTAGCGAAGTTCCGACGATCTCTCGGTAATGCTCCGGCGGACTCTTGGCAAGCTTCTGGACTTTGCAACGATCTTCTTGGTGAGTTCCGATGAGCTTCTCTGGCAAGCTTCGAGACTTCTCGGCTCGTTTCGCTAAAACTTCCGATGAATGTCCGGACTTCCGACGAACTCTCGAACTCCCAACTCCGGGACTTCATTTTGCTTTATGTCTTACTATCATAGTTAATCCTGCAATGTAAAAACATACTTTGATCTAGACAATTAATACTAAGCATTAATCAAGTTTTCCGACATGTCATTGGTCCCTCGACGCTTCGTCCGATTCTTCGGCGCATCATCCTTTCTTGCGGCCTATTGCCCAATCAGTCAGTTGACTTCATAACTCCGATATCCTTAGCGCAATATCCGCTCCTCTTGGCCCGATGCCCGAATCCATGGCCCGAAGCCTTCTATCGATACGTCGACGATTCCTCCGGCACGACGTCCAATCTTCTAACATGTTTTCCTCCGGCACAACATGATTTTTCCTGCTTTAATTGTCTCATCCTGTTCGAAGCATCCTACGTCACTCAAAACGTATATTAAAACATAAACATTTATCAATTGGTTTCATCATCAAAATACGAGATTCCACAATCTCCCTCTTTTTTATGATGACAACCAATTGATGACGAAGTTATCCTTAACGCCCGGAGTTTAAACAAACTCCCCCTATTAATATGCCATATTGATAGAAACTCTTGGATTAAAAAATCTAAGCAATATGTCATGATCAAATCATGCATAACATCAACATACTTCTCCCCCTTTGTCATCAATAAAAAGGAGAAGTACCACTATCAAGTGTTTAAACATACAAGTTTAAATCGTTGCATGAAAAAGCATAATATCATCATGCAATTTGTAGTTAGAAAATTTAGCAAGTGTTACATCATGCTTAGAACATTCAAGCTATCAAGTTGTAGATATGCAAGATAGTACAAAATTCAAGCTAGCAAATTTAAAGATGTGCAAGTTGGCATATTTGCTTTTCTTTGCGATGTACAAGATAGCATTTCTTTATAATGTTCAAGATAGAAAGTTCTACATCATGCTAGCTAGTAAATTAGAGATGTTCAAAAAAGCAACTTTTGCTTCTTGAAATATGTAAGTTGCAAGCTAGTAAATTTTTGCTTCCTTTGCAATATTTGAGCTAGCAATTTTGCTTCCGTTGCAAAGTGCAAGTTAGTATGTTTTGCATTTTGAGATAGCCAAGATAGCATTTTTGCTATGCAAATTTATAGTATGTAAGCTATCAAATTTTACACAAAAAAGTTAGCAAAATTTTACATCTTTCGATATGTGCAAGATGGACTATTTTGCCTCTTTTTGAAATGTGTAACTTGGCAAACATTGCTTCTCTTGAGATTTGTAAGATAGCACTTTTTGCTTCCTTTTTGAAATCATAACCATAACCAAAAGTCATTCCAGTTATCCACATACAAGGTGATAAGGTAACAAAAGAGTTGAAAACAATGCAATTGAACTAAAAAGTAACAGGCCGAGAACGGGTGTGCTGAATGATGCCATCTCCTTGTTCAAAATGGTTACAACCACCTGAAAACAGCATAGAATCCAAGAAGAATAAGAAATAATGGGCTTCAGTTGGAAGCCTACATTGCTACGACAGACAAAGAAAAATTGTTTTGTAGTAAGCATATTACAAATGCAGCCACAAGTACGTTGCATACATCTCCATGAGAATTCCAATCATCAAATTCACATAGAAAATACTGAAGACTTGCATCCCTTAGTAAACTCAACTATGATAAATAACATATTTACCAGAACAAAAACATTATACTTCTCTAATTAACTATCAAGTTTTGGAGACAAGAATGAATGAGACATGAAACAAACTGCTAGCTTACATCAACATGATACTCACTACACGCATATTTTAATCAACAATATACATATGTGAAAAAGAATCAATATGGCTTATTGGATTTGGCTGCTAGGACAAAGGTAACGAAGAATTTCCATAATTACCACTAAGCTAATCCCTTCCTCGATATTATGCTCGCAGGGAATCACCAGTTAAATATAAATGCAACTAGATCTAGAGTCAAAAACCCTATCTTCATATTGATCGAAATCAAAATAAGTCCAAATAAACTTGCTTGATTTCCATGTTCTAGCTTAAAAAGCATTTTAGCATTTGCAACAACAGAGGCATAACCTGGATTTTGGTTATTCTAAGAAAATTGGTTGTAGAGAATATGGAAAATTCATGACCCAGATCTCTTGCTTAAACTTGGTATTGTTAAGAATAAAAATGAAGCAGAGAAAAATGTATGTGTTTGATATGGTACTCTCTATTTATACACAAGGAGAGAGAATTTTCCTCAACAAAGCAACGATATTTCCTTATATAGTTGGGAAAATCTCGGCAGCTATCATAGGAAATCTTAGCTGCTATCATGCCCCGTAAGATGATGCTCTTATCATGGATGTCGATCTTTGACCGATATGATGAAAATAGTTTATGGACAAGAGACTTCGTGAGTGAGTCTGCTAGTTGATCAGCCGTATGTACGTGAGAAACATGTAGTTGATATTTGACAACTTGTTCTCGCACGAAGTGAAAGTCGATGGCTATGTGCTTCATACGTGAGTAGAATACTGGATTGACACATAGGTAAGTGGAATACTGAATATGGAAAATTCAGAATATGACCCATATCTCTTGCTTCAACTTGGTATCTAATATGATATAAAGAAATTACTATTTTTGTATATGAACAAATACTAGTAGGCCATAACATGCAGCAAAATTAAATGAAAATCATAATCAAATATGATACTAAGATTTATATAGAAAACCCCTCCAATGTGAAGGATAAAAACCACGGGACAAACCAGAGATAATCTACTATAAGAATAATGAATATATAAATCTCAGAGTCTTTTGCCCAAAACCTAAGCAATAATCTTAAGAGAAAAATTGGGATATAAGGATTACGTCACTATGCACAATATCCAAATTCTCCCCAGTAATCACAGCAATAATATACTGTAAATCTGATCTAACCTTATATGAGAACGCTGTAGAATAATCTTTCTGAGTTATCCTTATCTTCCTCCCTTTCCTTCTCTTATTTTTCTATAATTTTCTCTTCCTTTTTTAATCAAGTTGCTACTATAGTTTTTGTTAAGATCAAGAGCGACACTAAGAGGGGGGGGGGAGGTGAATTAGTTGTTAGGAACAAGAGCACTAAGAGGGGGGGGGGGGGGGGGGGTGAATTAGTGCAGCGGAAAACTTTCTGCGATTAAAATCGAAAGCTGCGTTCGAACGATAAAAACAACTTCTGTATGAAAGTTGATACTAAGCAAGGTTAAAGTCAAACTATGCAGGCAGTTTGCAGCTATGATGAAAACCAGAATATCGGCGCAAAGTGAAATCCGGCGTTCGTATGAAGAAACTGATTTACGTCTAAATGCTGATTCGTAAATCACTTGATTAGATAAGACGCAGTTTAAGCAGGAGTATAAAGGCAGTGTGCAGTTATGGTAAAGCTCAAAACGTAAACGCAATCTGCAATATGATGATCATACGAAAAAGCAGATTTACGTCTAAACGCAGATTTACGTCTAAACGTAGATTTACGTCTAAACGCAGATTTACGTCTGAACCTTGAAACTCGTTCGTAAAATCGCAGAGGGCAATAAGCTATTGAGAAGTTTGCAGTGAAGGTAAAATGCTCAAAGGAAATGCAAACCGAGATTTAGAGTGGTTCGGTCAATCTTGACCTACTCCACTTTTGGCTACCTCCACCGACGAGGTCACCGACGTCAACTAGAGGCCTTCCTTCAATAGGCGAAGGCCAACCACCCTCTTACAGATTCACTCCTTTTGACGGGCTTAGGAGACAACCCTTACAGAAGTTTTCTCTCCTCTCTTTACAACTCAAACTTTGAAGAACAGAAAGAGGAGAACTAGCAGTTTTGAGCTCTAAGAACCACAGAAAGACAGCAAGATTTCGAGTGTGTGTTCTGTGCTTTCAGTGCTGAATGGGTGGGGTATTTATAGGCCCCAACCCAGTTCAAATTTGGAGCTCAAATCTGTCAATTCCCGGAATTCCGGGATCAGGCGGTTGCACCTCCTGACTGGAGCGGTTGCACCGCCTGGCAGAGCTCGAAGACTGAGCCTCTGGGCGGTGCCACCTCTGTTAGGGGCGGTTGCACCTCTCTGCCAGAGCTCGAAGACCGAGCTCAGGCGGTTGCACCGCCTGACTAGGGAGGTTGCACTGCCTGGCATAGCTCGAAACTTGAGCTCTGGCGGTGCTACCTCTTGACAGAAGAGGTTGCACCGCCCAGTCTCGCTCGGAGACTGAGCCCGGGGCGGTGCCACCTCTTGGCTAGGGCGGTTGCACCGCCCAGTCTCGCTGGGAGACATAGCCTGGGCGGTGCTACCTCCTGGCTTGGGCTGTTGCACCTCCCACAGCAATCAGGGTCCGAATGGGTTAATCCATTCGGCCCAATTTGATTTTTTCAAGGGCCCAATTGCCCCAAGATTAAGCTAATGGGATCACCTCCCATTTCTAACTTAATCAATGTGCTAACTACGATTATTTCCTAAGACATATTCTACAGCTTGCTCCGGTGCGTCAATCGCTTCTTCCGGCGAGTTTCCGGCGAACTTCCGTCGATCATCCGACGAACCCTATGTGATCCTCCTGCGGACTTCCGGCAAACTCCTGGACTTGCGATGATCCACTTGGCAAGTTCCGACGAGCTCCTTTGGCAAGCTTCTGGACTTCTCGGATTTGTTCCCGCAGAACCTTCGACGACTGTCCGAACTTCCGTCGAGCTCTTGAACTCCCAACGTGATCATTGTCATGACTCCGGCGCAACTCCTGCTGCATGTCTTTCTTCCATCGTAGTTAATCCTGCACACTCAAAACAAAAACTTCGATCGAGACAATTAATCCTAAGCAATTAACCAAGTTGTCCGGCATGTCATTGGTCCCTGGACGCTTCGTCCGATTCTTCGGCACATCATCCTTTCCTGCAGCCTATTGCTCAATCGGCCTGTTGACTCCGCAACTCCGATATCCTTGGCACAATACCTGCTCTTCTTGGCCCGATGCCCGAGTCCACGACCCGAAGCCTTCTGTCGATACGTCGACCGATCCACCGGCCCGACGTCCAATTTTCTGACATGTTCCTCCGGCACAACATGATTTTCCTGCTTTAATTGTCTCATCCAGATCGAAGCATCCTGCGTCACTCAAAACGCAGATTAAATCATAAACATATGTCAAGTAGTTTCATCATCAAAATACGAGATTCAACAATCTCCCCCTTTTTGATGATGACAACCACTTGATGACGGAGTTAAACTTAACTCCCAGAGTTTAAACAAACTCCCCCTATCAATATGCCATATTGATAGAATCTTGAATTCAAACTGAATTCAAGTCATTGCAATATTCATCATGAATAGTTGCAACACGTCATCATGAACTTATGCATAAACTTATGCATAACATGTCATGTCATCAACATACTTCTCCCCCTTTGTCATCAACAAAAAGGAGAAGTACCACAATCAAGTGTTTGTGATATTGGTTCAACTCATTGCATGAAAAATATAATATCTATTGTTATCATCATGCAAGTTTGCTATCATCAAATGGTAAGATATCAACATGTAAAATTACGATTCAAGTTCTTGATATCTTAATATGATATGACATTCATAGCACCTATTCATATGAATGCTGCTTTTGATATCATAATATGACATTTATAACATCTATTCATATTCTTCAAATATGGCACTCATAGTATCAATTTATATATTTCTCCCCCTACAACAAGGAGAACGATATAAGCAAATTTTAAATATAAGTGCGATGCCATAAGTTGGTTCATGTCATTTTCCAACAGTGAGTGATAGGATACCAATTATGCAAACATCTCGAGGAAAACATGACATGGAGATAGCTTTTATTGCTTCTTCCTTTTTATTTGTTATCTTTTTACATGAAGGAGGAAAGCCATATGTGAAGTTCAAATTGATAAGATATTAAAGCACACTTCATTTTTGCAAGGATTAAGATATGTAAGTGAGTCAAATCCTTGTATGTAAAAATATCTTCCTTTTATAAGAAGGAATCATCAAATATGTTTCTCGAAAAATATTTTTCACATGATAAGTGCATTTGCTAGATGATTCCATATGTCAAAAATCAATGATGTGAATTAAACTTGATATGACATATGCTTGTTAAGTTCAGAAGAGGATAATGTATCAAGAAAATCCAATTGTTAGGATCAAGAAAATCCGAAAATGAAATTTGACACTTTCATACATTCGGACAGGGTTTTACTAGAGATATTCAATTACAATCATGAAGGTAAAACATGCTTATTATCATGGAAATTTTTGTATTCAAGGACATAATTTCCAACATGTAATCATGGCGAGTAATTGTGTAAAATCATTATGGCAATCAAGTGATTTGATCATTGAATCAAAAAAGTCCGAAAAATAATTTTAACACGTTTAATCATTCGGACATATTTTTGCCTTAGTTTTTCAAATATAATCATGAAGATAAGGCATGCTCATCATCATGGTAGTATGATAGCAAGTTTACCATATACAAGCTAGCAAAAAAATTTCTACATTTTAAGGCCCGCAAGCTAGCAATTTTGAGATGTTCAAGAAAGCAACTCTTGCTTCTTGAAATATAAGTTTTGCTAGATGTGCAAGTTAACTTTTTGCTTCTTGAGATAGGCAAGATAGCATTCCTTGGTGATGTTCAATATAGCTAAGTTCTACATCATGCAAGCTAGTGAATTTTATAACATTTTAGAACATGCATAATCATCAAGGCATCATAAATTTTAATGATGTGCAAAATTACAAATTTTGCATGATTGCATTTGTGTGTCTTGAGATTTGCAAGATAGCACTTCTTGGTGATGTTCAAGATAGCAATTTCTTCTCTTTTGAGAAGTGCAATTTTTGCTTTCTTCTTGAATTGTGCAAGCTAGCTATCTCCCCTTTTATCATTGTCAAAAAGAAGGGAAAAACCCTTTACATCAATTTTTAAATCATGACAAAGGTTAGTATCAATCTCATTTGTGCATCATTATATTTTCAAATTAAAACATGCACATTTTCAAAACATATAAACTCATTATTATATGCATGATTCCAAATCATCATTCATATTATTTCAATCGTTGTTTCACTCATCAGTATAGCTTATCATGCATAATATGTAAAACCATCTAACATGATATAAACATTTATTTATTTAATTTTTTTTAAGCATTCATGAGACACATCATACATTATCATAATAAAAAGCATATGCATCATTCCAAATCATAAATATTTCAAATCATCATGGTATTATTTTGTCACATTGCATCCTACCATGCATGATCGAAACTTCTCATTTGCATACATCAAAATAAATTCATGAATATCTCATGCATTCATATCATCACTTGAGGAATATTGAAAAGAAATAATTGGGTGATGAGATAAATATTTCATGAATACAAAGAATTGCATAAAAATCATATCATGAATACAAGGAATACAAGTCACAATCATTCAAGACAAAAATCATCATTCATTTTCAATTCATTCAATTTGATAAATCAAGATCATGATTTTGATAAAACTCATTTCAAATTTAAATCATCAAAATCATTTTTATGGCTCACAAAATTTATAACATAAATAGATTTATGATTTCATTGATAATATACCCCTTTTTAAGTGTTTCATTTTAAGTGGTCAATTTCATGTTAGCATGCCTTTTCATTTATGAAAACATGCATCAATTTTTTTATTTTTTTTTTGAAGCCACTGTTATTATCATTAAAATCGATAATCCATAAATATCAAGAATCATCATACATAATTTCAAAAATATATACTCATTAATCATAACTTCAAATTAAACATGATTTCATATACTCAAAATCGAGAAATAACAATGGAAATCAACATGATACACATTATTACTTCTCAACCACATATAGAATGATTTCATAAGGTATTTTTAATCAAAATCATTTTGTTTATCATAAACATGTAATTTTCATGATTATTTTCAAAATTACTAGAATAATAAGCATGATTCCTAATTTTTATATTTTCATTATAAAATTATTAAACAAGCAATTTAAAAGAAAAATACATTATGAAAAGCATTATGTAATTTCAAAGTAAATTAAAGGCATTTTGATTACCTCAGCGTCGAAAGGCGTAAAGGCGTAGTTTGCCACCTCGCCTTTGTTGATTTTCTCCTCGTCTTCGGAGGAGCTTGATTCATCCCAATTTTTGTTCTTCTTCTTGCGTTCAAAGCAAGTAGTTCCGTTCTTTTTACTTTTTAATTTTTGTTTCATTTGTAGTTTAAGTTCACCATCACTTGAGCTTATGCTCGAGTGGTCTTCAAATGTTCTATGTCCCAAATCCTTCCTGTTCTTTGGAAGGTGGTTCTCAAGTTCTTCACGTGCATTGCACGTCATTTCATATGTGATCAATGAACTAATTAGTTCTTCAAGTGGAAAAATATTTAAATCTTTTATTTCTTGTAAAGCCGTTACTTTTGAATCCCACTTCTTAGAAAGAGAACGCAAAATCTTGTTCACAAGTTCAGAATTCGAAAAACATTTGCCAAGAGCTCTTAAACCATTGACGACATCCGTAAAACGGGTGTACATGTCACCAATGGTTTCGCTTGGCTTCATTTGAAAAAGCTCGAAATCATGCAGTAAAATATTAACTTTCGAGTCTTTGACTCTACTAGTTCCCTCGTGCATGATTTCAAGAGTGCGCCAAATATCGAAAGCCGTTTCGCATAAAGAAACCCGATTGAACTCGTTTTTGTCCAAAGCGCAAAATAAGGCATTCATAGCCTTTGCGTTTAAAGAAAAATGCTTCTTCTCCAAATCCGACCATTCGATCATTGGAAGAGAAGACTTCGAAAAACCGTTTTCGACAAGATTCCAAAGTTCAACATCCATAGAAATAAGAAAGATACTCATTCGGGTCTTCCAATAGGTGTAGTCCAATCCGTTAAACAACGGTGGACGAAAAACCGAAAAGCCCTCTTGAAAGCCATGAAGAGCCATTTCTCTCGGGTGTAAGTCCGAAATGAGAAATACCGGGCTCTGATACCAATTGTTAGGATCAAGAGCACTAAGAGGGGGGGGGGGTGAATTAGTGCAGCGGAAAACTTTCTGCGATTAAAATCGAAAGCTGCGTTCGAACGATAAAAACAACTTCTGTATGAAAGTTGATACTAAGCAAGGTTAAAGTCAAACTATGCAGGCAGTTTGCAGCTATGATGAAAACCAGAATATCGGCGCAAAGTGAAATCCGGCGTTCGTATGAAGAAACTGATTTACGTCTAAATGCTGATTCGTAAATCACTTGATTAGATAAGACGCAGTTTAAGCAGGAGTATAAAGGCAGTGTGCAGTTATGGTAAAGCTCAAAACGTAAACGCAATCTGCAATATGATGATCATATGAAAAAGCAGATTTACGTCTAAACGCAGATTTACGTCTAAACGTAGATTTATGTCTAACCGCAGATTTACGTCTGAACCTTGAAACTCGTTCGTAAAATCGCAGAGGGCAGTAAGCTATTGAGAAGTTTGCAGTGAAGGTAAAATGCTCAAAGGAAATGCAAACAAAGATTTAGAGTGGTTCGGTCAATCTTGACCTACTCCACTTTTGGCTTCCTCCACCGACGAGGTCACCGACGTCAACTAGAGGCCTTCCTTCAATAGGCGAAGGCCAACCACCCTCTTACAGATTCACTCCTTTTGACGGGCTTAGGAGACAACCCTTACAGAAGTTTTCTCTCCTCTCTTTACAACTCAAACTTTGAAGAACAGAAAGAGGAGAATTAGCAGTTTTGAGCTCTAAGAACCATAGAAAGACAGCAAGATTTCGAGTGTGTGTTCTGTGCTTTCAGTGCTGAATGGGTGGGGTATTTATAGGCCCCAACCCAGTTCAAATTTGGAGCTCAAATCTGTCAATTCACGGAATTCAGGGATCAGGCGGTTGCACCTCCTGACTGGAGCGGTTGCACCGCCTAGCAGAGCTCGAAGACTGAGCCTCTGGGCGGTGCCACCTCTGTCTGGGGCGATTGCACCTCTCTGCCAGAGCTCGAAGACCGAGCTCAGGCGGTTGCACCGCCTGACTGGGGAGGTTGCACCGCCTGGCAGAGCTCGAAACTTGAGCTCTGGCGGTGCTACCTCTTGACATAAGAGGTTGCACCGCCCAATCTTGCTCGGAGACTGAGCCCGGGGCGGTGCCACCTCTTGGCTGGGGCGGTTGCACCGCCCAGTCTTGCTGGGAGACATAGCCTGGGCGGTGCTACCTCCTGGCTTGGGCGGTTGCACCTCCTACAGCAATTAGGGTCCGATTGGGTTAATCCATTCGGCCCAATTTGATTCTTTCAGGGGCCCAATTGCCCCAAGATTAAGCTAATGGGATCACCTCCCATTTCTAACTTAATCAATGTGCTAACTACGATTATTTCCTAAGACATATTCTGCAGCTTGCTCCGGTGCGTCAATCGCTTCTTCCGGCGAGTTTCCGGCGAACTTCCGTCGATCATCCGACGAACCCTCGGTGATCCTCCTGTGGACTTCCAACAAACTCCTGGACTTGCGACAATCCACTTGGCAAGTTCCGATGAGCTCCTTTGGCAAGCTTCTGGACTTCTCGGATTTGTTCCCGCAGAACCTCCGACGACTGTTCGAACTTCCGTCGAGCTCTTGAACTCCCAACGTGATCATTGTCATGACTCCGGCGTAACTCCTGCTGCATGTCTTTCTTCCATCGTAGTTAATCCTGCACACTCAAAACAAAAACTTCGATCGAGTCAATTAATCCTAAGCAATTAACGAAGTTGTCCGGCATGTCATTGGTCCCTCGACGCTTCGTCCGATTCTTCAGCGCATCGTCCTTTCCTGCAGCCTATTGCCCAATCGGCCTGTTGACTCCGCAACTCCGATATCCTTGGCACAATACCCGCTCTTCTTGGCCCGATGCCCGAGTCCACGACCCGAAGCCTTCTGTCGATACGTCGACCGATCCACCAGCCCGACGTCCAATCTTCTGACATGTTCCTCCAGCACAACATGATTTTCCTGCTTTAATTGTCTCATCCAGATCGAAGCATCCTGCGTCACTCAAAACGCAGATTAAATCATAAACATATATCAAGTAGTTTCATCAACAAAATACGAGATTCAACATTAGTACAATGGATAAAATCACGTCGGCTCGAAATTTCTTCGTTTCAATTAAACTGATTCCGATGAAAACTATTTCGTAAAGATAAATTTAACTTGAAAGCATATGGAAGACTATATTGAGAAGGTAAAACAAGTAAGGTATTTTGCAATATAAGTAAAGAGCTTAAAGTAAATGCAAATCAAGTTTTATAGTGGTTTGGTCGTTGTGACCTACATTCACTCCATCGATTCCCCTTCCGTCGAGGCTATTGGCATCCACTAACGATCTTTCTTTAATAGGCGAAGATAAACTATCCTTACAACTTGATTCTCCTTTTACAGGTTTAGGATAGAAACTTTACAACCCCCTTCACTCCTCTCTTAAATAAGTCTAACACTTTGAGCTTTTAGATGAGTTCTCACAAGTTTACAATAGCGTTTATCTTTTTTTTTCTCTAATCTTGTTTTAGTTAATCAGAGATGAGAGGGGTATTTATAGGCTTCAAATGGATTTAAACTTGGAGCATAAAAAGGTCTCATCTCAGGTTTCCCGAATCCTGGTGGTACCACCGCCTGTGTTGGGCAGTACCACCGCCTACAGCACTGACATTGGGCAACACCACCGCCTAGTCTAGCGGTACCATTACTTATAAGACTGTGTCTAGATGGTACCATTGCTTAGATTGGCTATACCACCGCCTGATAGTCTTGGAGATTGAGTCTGGATGGTACCACTACCCAGACCGACGGTACCATCACCTGACACGGTCTCAGAGACTGTGCCACAATGGTTCCACCTATTGGGTTACTGTTTGGGCCTTTCACTTGGACCAACACAGCCTATACTTGAGCCCAACTGTCCCCTAATTGGGTTGGCCTAATTCTAATCTAATTATATACTAACTATGAATTTTAAGGCATACACGAAGCAAATCCGGTCCGGTTAGTCTTGGTTTCTTCCGGTGAGCTTCCAGCGTACTTCCAATGATCTCTCGGTAATGTTCCAGCGGACTCCCGGCAAGCTCCTAGACTTCACGACGATCTTCTTGGCGAGTTCCGACGAGCTTCTTTAGCTAGCTCTTAGACTTCTCGGTCAATTCTGGCAGAACTTTCGACAAACGTCCGGACTTCCGATGAACTCTCGAACTCCCAATGAAATCTCATTCTTGACTCTAGGACTTAGTTAGTCCTGCATAAATAAAATCTACTTCAATCTAGACAATTATTATAAAGCTTGAATCATGTTGTATGATATGTCATTGGTTCATCGATGCTTCATCCGATTCTTTAGCGCATCATCCTCTCTTATGGCCTATTGTCTAATCAGCCAGTTGACATCCACAACTCCGATTTCTTTGGCACAATTTTCGCTCTTCTTGGCTCGATGCCTGAACCTATGGCCCAAAGCCTTCTGCCAATACATCAACCGATCATTTGGCTCGACGTCCAATTTTCTGACATGTTCTACTTTGGCCTAACATGATTCTTCCTGCTTTTAATTGTATTTCCTTGATCGAAGCTTCCTACATCACTCAAAATGTAGATCAAATTATAAACACTATTAATGGGTTTCATCATCAAAATTCGAGATTCAACAATCTCCCCATTTTTTATGATGACAACCAATTGATGACGGAGTTAACCTTAACTCCCCCTATCAATATGCCATTTTGAAAGAAGCAACATGTTATGATAAAATTATGCATAACATCATCATACTTCTCCCCCTTTGTCATCAACAAAAAGGAGAAGTACAATTATCAAGTGTTTGAGATATAAGCTTTACAACATTTTAGAACATGCAAGCTAGCAATAATTTTGAGTTTTTCAGGTTTGTAAATTTTGCTAGATGTGCAAGTTAACATGTTTTGCTTCTTGAGATAAACAAGATAGCACTTTTTGCTTCTCTTTTGATATAAGAAAATTAGCAAGTTTTGGTCTCTTTGCGGTGTGCAAGCTAACAAGTTTTGGCTTCTTCCATATATCGTCATGCAAGATTTTATCTCCCCCTTTGTTATTGTCAAAAAGAAGGAAAGAATATAATTTTATAATTTTTTTCCCTTTATATTAATTTTCACATCATGACAAAGATAAAAAATAAATTTGCATTATAAACATAATCTTAAGTTTTATCATAGCATATATATATATATTTATTCTCTTTTGCAATGTGCAAGCTAACAATTTCCTTTTTCTTTTACAACAATGATTCAATCATATCATATCATGCGATATACAAATCATAAATATTTCAAATCATGATGGTATCAAAATGTCAAATTATATTACATCCTACCATGCATGTTACAAATAAATCAATCATCACTATGGGCATATCATACATGATACTAAGACATTAAATTTTTTAAGCATTTATCACTTCATGCATTAAATCAACAATTTGATCATGATACCAAACATTCATCATTTATTTTTTCATGCATGATACTAAAGCATTCATGATACCAAACATTAAAACAACATTTTTAAGCATTTATCACTTGATGATTTTTGGTACCAAACATTCATAATTTATTTTCTCATTAGTAAATCACAAAAAGAAACATAGGAGAAAAAGATTTCAATTCATGCATAAGAAAAACTCAAGTTATCAAGATCATGATTAAAAAAAATCTCAAGTTAAAAATAAATCATGAATCATAAAAAAAATCTCCTCTTAAACAATATGAGAACACATAATAAGATATCTTGATTCATAAAGGATTTCAAGTTATAATTCAAAAGAATAATCATGATTCATTTGGATGAATGTTCTCTTAAGAGAGTGAATCTTACGAGAATCAAAAAAAATATTTCATATAAGATACATCTCAAGTCACAAATATCGATAAATGATTCAATTGGATATATCATCTCATTATTAAAATGAATCATACGAAAAGAAATCCAAAATCATCATTAAAATCACTTTTCGGACAACTAAATGAAAGCAACATAGATAGGTTCCTATAAGATGAAAAGATATCTCATTTTATTTTAGTTCCAAATTTTTGATTGATTTCACGCAAGCATGCCTTTGTCTTTTATACCAAATCCATGCATCATTCATTAAAACTGAAAACCAAAGACAAAAATCATCGAGCCTTTCATACAAAAACCATGCATTATCATCGAAAAACAATATAGAAATCATCAAGATATTCATTATTGCTTCTTTAAAACATACATAGAATTAATCTTTCTAGGTTACAAGCATTAGATTTATATCTAACATTTTGTTGTATTTTCATAAAACATACAATTATCATTATCAATTTTAAAATTACTAGAAAAAGAAGCATGATATTTTTTTTATATTTTTTGACTAACTAATTTAAAAACAACTCATGAAAAGTATCATGTTATTTCAAAATAAACTAAGGGGGTTTTGGTTATCTCGTCGTCGAAAGCCGTTAAGGCGTAGTTTGCCACCTCGCCTTTGTTGGTTTGTTTTTCATCTTCAGATGAACTTGATTCATCCCAAGCCACCATGAGTGTTTTATTCTTCTTTTGTAGCTTCTTCTTTTTAGGTTCATTTTTGTTCCTTGATTCTTGTTTTAAGAATTTTTTAAGCTTTAATGTGAGGAGTTCAAGGTCATTATCATCATCACTTGAGTTATCACTCAAGTGGTATTCTAGTGTTCGAAGTGTCAAATCCTTCTTGTTCTTTGAAAAATTATTCTCATATTTGTTTTGTGTCATATAACTCATTTCATAAGTCATTAAAGACCAATAAGTTCTTCAAGTGGAAAATGGTTCAAGTTCTTTGATTCTTGTATTGCCGTTATTTTTGAATCCTAATTTTTGGAAAGTGATCGTAAAACTTTATTAACAAATTCAAAATTCAAAAAACATTTGCCAAGAGCTTTTAGACTATTGATGACATCCGTAAAACGGGTGTACATGTCTCCAATAGTCTCGCTTGGCTTCATTCGAAATAACTCAAAATTATGTATTAAAAAATTAACTTTAGACTCTTTAACTCTATTCGTGCCTTCGTGAGTGATTTTGAGTTTATGCCAAATGTCAAAAGCCATTTCACAAGTAGAAACCCGATTGAATTCATTTTTGTTTAAGGTACAAAATAGAGCTTTCATAGCTCTAGTATTTAAAGAAAAATCTTCTTCTCCAAATCATTCCAATTGTTCATTAGAAGAGAAGACCTCTGAAATCTGTTTTCAACTATATTCTATAAATTTAGATCAATAGAAAGAAAAAAAACTCTCATTTAAGTTTTTCAATATGTGTAGTCCATCCCATTGAACATGGGAGGACGAATGATAGAAAATCCCTTTTGAAATCCAAAAAGAGCCATTTCTCTTGGTTGTTAAATCAAATAAGAAAAACTGTAGCTCTGATACCAACTATTAGGATCAAAAGCAAGACTAATAGGGAGGGTGAATTAGTGTAGCGGATAAAATCACGTCGGTTCGAAATTTCTTCGTTTCGGTTAAACCGATTCCAACGAAAATCGTTTCGTAAAGATAAATTTAACTTGAAAGCATATGGAAGAGTGTATTGAGAATGTAAAGCAAGTAAGGCAGTTTGCAATGTAAGTAAAGAGCTTAAAGTAAATACAAATTGAGTTTTATAGTGGTTTGGTCGTCGTGACCTACATCCACTCTACCGATTCCCTTTCCATCGAAGCCACCAGCATCCACTAATGATCTTCCTTCAATGGGCGAAGATTAACTACCCTTACAACTTGATTCTTCTTTTGATAGGTTCAGGAGAGAACCTTTACAACCCCCTTCACTCTTCTCTTAAACAAGTTTAACACTTAGAGCTTTTAGAAGAGTTCTCACAAGATTACAACAACGTTTATCCTTTTACTTTCTCTCTAATCTTATTTTAGTTAACCAGGGATGAGAGAGGTATTTATAGGTTTTAAGTGGATTCAAACTTAGAGCCTAAAAAGATCTTATCCTGGGTTTCCCGGTCCTGGCGGTACCACCGCTTGTGCTAGGCGGTACCATCACTTATAACACTAACATTGGGCAGTACCACTGCCTAGTCTAGTGGTACCACCGCTTGGAAGACTCTGTCTAGGCGATAACACTGCCCAGTCCGGTGGTACCATCATTTGATAGTCTCGGAGACTGAGTCTGGACGGTACCACCGCCTAACACAGTCTCAGAGATTATGTCATGATGGTTCCACCTGTTGGATCACTATTTGGGCCTTTCACTTGGCCCAACAAAGCCTAAACTTGAGCCCAACTGTCTCCTAATTGGGTTGGCCCAATTCTAACCTAATTATTTACTAACTATAAATTTTATGGCATACACTAAGCAAATCCGATCTGGTTAGTCTTGGTTTCTTCCGGTGAGCATCCAGCGATCTTCCGGCGAACTTCTGACGATCTCTCGGCAATGCTCCAGTGGACTCCCGACAAGCTCCTAGACTTCTCGACAATCTTCTTGGTGAGTTCCGACGAGCTTCTTTGGTAAGCTCTTGGACTTCTCGGGCAATTCCGGTAGAACTTCCAACGAATGTCCGGACTTCCGACAAACTCTCGAACTCCCAATGAAATCTCATTCTTAACTTCGGGACTACATTTTGGTTTATGCCTTGATCACTATCATAGTTAATACTGCACAAATAAAACCTACTTCGATCTAGATAATTATTACAAAGCTTGAATCATATTGTCCGACATGTCATTGGTTCATCGATGCTTCGTCCGATTCTTCGACGCATCGTCCTCTCTTACAGCCAATTGCCCAATCGGCCAATTGACCTCCGTAACTTTGATTTCCCTAGTGTAATTTATGCTCTTCTTGGCCCGATGCCCGAACCCATGGCCCGAAGCCTTCTATCGATACGTCGACCGATCCTTCGGCTCGACATCCAATCTTCTAACATGTTCTACTCCAGCCCAACATAATTCTTCCTGCTTTTAATTATCTTTCCTTGATCGAAGCTTCCTACATCACTTAAAACTTAGATCAAATAATAAATACTTTTAATTGGTTTCATCATCAAAATTCGAGATTTAACAGTTTTCTACCTCGTTACTGTAGTTTTTCACCTCTAAATTTCGTAGCCCCCATTATCCCCTAATTAGATCTAGGGTTAGATTAAAGGGGAGGTGGGCTATAGGCTGTTAAAGCCCACTATGGGCTGAACTTATGGGCTATCAGCCTAATAACCTCCCCCTTCAGCCCATAAGGGAGGCCATCTCATGACTCCTCAATGTAAAGCCATGCCGACAAGCTGTCAGCACATGTCTTGCCTTTCTTTCGGTAAGGTCTTTGTTAACATGTCAGCTCCATTATCATCTGTATGAATTTTTTAAAGTTGCAACTGCTTCTCTTCAAGTACATTTCGAATCCAGTGGTATCTGATATCTATATACTTTGACTTGGAATGAAAAGTTGGGTTCTTATATAAATGGATGACACTCTGGCTATCACAATTCACCACATAATGTTCCTATTTAAGCTTCAATTCTTATAAGAATTTTTTCATCCATAACATTTCTTTGTAAACCTCTATAGCAGGAATATATTCTGCCTCTGTTGTGGAGAGAGCAATATACCTTTGCAATCCAGATTGCCATGACATAGCTCCCCCTACAAAAGTAAGTACAAAACCTGATGTCAACTTCCTCATATCAATATCTCTTGCCATATCTGCATCTGTGTAATCTGTCAATATAGGTGGTCTACCTCCAAAGCTTAAACAAACCTTAGAGCTCTCTCTGATATATCTAAAAATTCATTTCACTGCTGCCCAATGCTCCTTATAAGAAATCTACAACTAGCACACACTGTATATGTGATCTCTGGCCTCGTACACACCATTGCATACATTAAACTTCCAACTACTGAAGCATAAGGAACTTTTTACATTTTCTCCTTCTCCTCATCACTTGATAGACTCTATTCTAAGCACAACTTGAAGTGACCTGCAAGAGGAGAACCAACTGGATTTGTATTGCTCATACTTAACCTTTCTAATACCTTCTCGATGTATTTCTCCTATGACAACCAAATCTTCTTCGTTTTTCTATCACGGGAAATCTGCATGCCTAGTATTTGCTTTGCTAGCCCTATATCCTTCATTGCAAAAGACTCACTCAGTTCCTTCTTCAACCAGTCAATTATAGACATATCTTTCCCAAGGATAAGCATGTTATTAACAAAAAGTAATAGAATAACAAAATTTTCACCAAACCATTTGATATACACACAATTATCTGAAGTCATTCTTTTGTATCCATTTTTTAGTCATAAATGAATCAAACTTTCTATACCACTGTCTAGGAGCTTGCAGCCCATACAAGCTCTTCCTCAACTTGTAGACAAATTTCTCTTTACCATTGACTTTGAAGCCTTCTGAATGCTCCATATAAATTTTCTCCTCCAAATCACTATGATGGAAAGCTGTTTTCACATATAACTACTCAACCTCTAAGTCCTGACTAGTAGTAATACCAAGAGCAACATGAATAGAAGATATTTTAACAATAGGAGAAAAAATCTATTCAAAGTCAATATATTTCTTTTGACCAAAGTCTTTCATAACCAATATAGCTTTGTACTTTGGTTGAGAACAATATTCTTGAGTCTTCAACCTGAAAACCCACTTGTTCTTCAAGACCTTTATTCCCTTTGATAGTAGCACCAAATTATAAGTGTGGTTCTTTTGAAAAGCATCAATCTCTTCCTATATAGCAACTAACCACTTCTTTTTATGCTCACTTTCAACTGCTTCTTAGTAACCCTCTGGTTCACTTGCATTAGTAAGCATCATATACTCATTTATAAAGTATTTTCTAAAAGGCTAACGTTGTCTAAAAGATCTTCTCAACTGAGGTTCTGCGGGAAGTTGCTCTCCAACTTCTTCTTACTCAACATATTCTACAGGTAGATCAACATCGGGCTTTACACCATCTTCCTACATATCTCCCCCATCACCCTGATTTACTAGAGGAGCAACTAGGCCACAATCAGCTAATCCTTTTGCAGAAGTCTTGGCTGGTGCCTTCTTCTTCAAATCTTCAAATGTTTGATCCTCAAAGAAAATTGTATCTCTACTTCCAAACACCTTCTACTTTTTTGAATCTCAAAGCCTGTAACCAAACTGATCATTTGAGTAGCCAAGAAAAATATATTCTTTAGTCTTACCATGCAGCTTGGACCTCTCATTGTCTGGAGTGTGTGTAAATTCACGACAACCAAACACTCTCAAATGCTTATAGGAAATATCTTTTCCTAGCCATACATGCTGTACAACATCACTGTCTAGGGCTGTACATGGTGGCAAGTTGATCACATCAACTGTAGTCCTTAAAGCCTCATCCCAAAACTTTTTAGATAGCTTGGCCTATGAAAGCATACATCTGATCTTTTCCATGATGGTGACGTTCGTCCTCTCTGTAATTACATTGTGTTGAGGTGTACTAGGAACTGTCATCTTATGTTAGATGCCATATGACCTTCAATAATCATTAAATAATCCTGTGTACTCACCACCATTATCTGATCTTATGCATTTCAATTACATTTTTATCTCCCTTTCAACTCTAGCATGAAACTCTTTGAAGACATTAATAACCTAATCTTTGGTTTTCATAGCATAGGCCCAAACTTTCCTAGAAAAATCATTTAAAAAAGTGATAAAATAAAGTACACCACTAATACCAGGTGTTAGGATCAAGAAGTCAGCACTAAGAGGGGGGGTGAATTAGTACGGCGAAAAAATCACGTCGGTTAAGGAAATTTCTTCGTACATTGAAAATCAATTTCGAAAACTTAACTTGAAAGCATGTTCGTAAAAGTATTGAAGGCAGTTTGTAGTTAATGTAAATAGCAAGAAGGAAATACAAACCAGATTTTATAATGGTTCGATCGTCGTGACCTACATCCACTCCGACGATTCCTCTTCCATCGAGGCCACCGGCATCCACTATCAGTCTTCCTTTATTAGGTGAAGACCATCCACCTTTTACACCTCTCTTCTCCTTTTCACGGGTTTAGGAGATAACCCTTACAAGCACTCACACTCCTCTTACAGAATTCTAAACTTAGAGTGGAGGAGGGAATTTCTAAAGAGATTGCAGCGGCGTTTCTTTACTTTTAAACTCTTTGTGCTTGTCTCTTTTAACTAGGGATGAGAGGGATATTTATAGGCTTCAAGTTGATTCAAACTTGGAGCATAAAAACATCTCATCCCAGGTTTCCCGAGCACGGGCGGTACCACCGCCTGGGCTGGGCGGTACCACCACCAGTGTTAGTCTGACACTAGGCGGTACCACCGCCCAGATTGGCGATACCACCGCCTAACATAATCTCGAAAATTGTGCCACGACGGTGAGACTTCTTGGGGCACTGTTTGAGCCTCTTATTGGGCCCAACATAGTCCTTATATAGGCCTTGCTAGCCCCTAATTGGGTTGGCCCAAATCCAAACCCAATTACGTGCTAACTATGAAATCTAAGACATAATCTAAGATAAACAAGTCCGTAAGTCTATTCTTCTAGTGAGCTTCCGGCAATCTTTCGGCGAACTTCCGATGATCTCTCGGTAATGTTTCGATGGACTCCCGACTGTTAGGATCGGAGCGGCACTAAGAGGGGGGGGGTGAATTAGTGCAGCGGATTAAAACTTCGATTTTAACAAAATCTTTCGTACGTTAAGAACGAAACTTGAGAAATTTAACTTGAAGGCGTATTCTTGAAGTTGCGCAGCAAGAGTAATAAGGAACTAAAGTAGTAAGAAGATTTGCAGTAATGTAAATGACAATAATAAAGAGCAAACCAGAGATTACGCCGATTTTTAGAGTGGTTCGGTCAAATGACCTACTCCACTTGCGAGGCCCCTCTTCGATGAGGCTCCCACCTTCCACTAGCAAGTCTCTTGAAATGGAAGGGTAAACACCCCTCTTACAACCTTTTACAAGCAGCTCAACCTCTTACAAATTTTCAATAAGAAAGGAGGAGAACTCTCTAGCAAATTGAAAACAAGACTTACTAAGACTTTCTAAGACTTTTCTCTCAATCAAAATGCTTCTCAAAAGTTGTAACCTCAGCTGAGATTTGAGGGGTATTTATAGGCCTCAAGAGGATTCAAATTTTGGGCTCCAAAATTTGAATTCTCTTAGGGTTCCCGGTGTTGGAGGTTCCACCGCCCAGCCAGGCGGTGCCACCGCCCAGCGCTCGGGTGCTGGATGGTGCAACCGCCCAGCCAAGGAGGTGTCACCGCCCAGCCAGGCGGTGCCACCGCCTGGCTGTCCGATTCATTGGTTTGGCTTAATTTTAGCCCAAACCAAATCTGACTTTGGGCCCAGTTGGCCCCTAACCAGGATATAGGATTATCTCTTAATCCTAATCCTAATTACAGGTGAACTACATAACACAAAAAAAACATCATAAGCAAGTTTTTTTTAACCGCGAACGTCGAGTCTTGTTCCGGCGAGCTTTCCGACGAACTTCTTCCGACGGACTCCCTGCAAGCTCCCAATCTTTGTGATGACTTTAACGAGTAGCCGAGCCTTCTTGGTGATCTCCACGAGCCTCCGACGATTTCTTCGGCGAACTTCCGACACGTTCCCGATTTCTTCTCGGATGGTTCCGGCAGCATCTCCGATGATTCTTCGGTCTCTTAAACGTCCATCGAGCTTGACTCCGGTATCCTTGCTTTATGTTTTCTGGTTATCGTAGTTAATCCTGCACACTTAACTCAATAATATGGATTAGATCAATTAACCCACCAATTGATTATATCATCAAAATCCGAGATTCAACACCGACAATCTTCTGGACTTCATGATAATCTTCTTGGCGAGTTCCGATGAGCTTCTCTAGCAAGCTCCGAGACTTCTCAGCTGGTTCTGCCAGAACTTTCGACAAACGTTCGGACTTCCGACAAACTCTCGAACTCCCAACGAAGTCGCATCCTTGACTCCATGACTTCATTTTACTTCATGCCTTGCTATCGTAGTTAATCCTGCACATGTAAAACACGGTTCGATCTAAACAATTAATACTGAGCATTAATCATGTTGTCCGGCATGTCATTGGTCCCTCGACGCTTTGTCCGATTCTTCGGCGCATTGTCATCTCTTGTGGCCTCGGCCAATTGACTCCATAACTCTAATATCCTTGGCGCAATATCCGCTCTTCTTGGCTTGATGCCCAAATCCATGGCCCAAAGCCTTCTGTCGATATATCGACCGATCTACCGGTTCGACGTCCAATTTTCTAACATATTTTCCTCCAGCCCAACATGACTTTTCTTGCTTTAATTGTCTCATCCTAATCAAAGCATCCTACGTTACTCAAAACGTAGATTAAAATATAAACACTTGTCAATTGGTTTCATCATCAAAATCTGAGATTCAACAATCTCCCCCTTTTTTACGATGACAACCAATCGACGATGGAGTTAACCTTAACTCATGGAGTTTAAACAAACTCCCCCTATCAATATGCTATATTGATAGAACCTTGAATTCAAGCTGAATTTAAGTCATTGCAAATTTCATCATGAATATTTACAACATTTTATCATGCATAACATGATCATACTTCTCCCACTTTGTCATCAACAAAAATGAGAAGTTCCAACGATCAAGTGTTTTAGACAAACAAGTTCAAGTTATTGCATAATAAACATAATTTTCAATTTTATCATTATGCAATCTAGCAATTATTAAATATGTGCAAGTTTAGCATATTTTTGCATCTTCTTGATATTTCAAGCTAGCAATTCTTGATGATGTTCAAGATGACAATTTCTTCTCTTTTTAGAAGTGTGATTATTTTTGCTTCCTTTGCAAAATTGCAAGCTAACAAAATGTTACATTTTTTATAACATGGAAGCTAACAATTTAAGATGTTCAAGAAGCAAATTCTTTTTCTCTTTTGAAAAATGTAATTTTTGCTTTCTTTTTGAATTGTACGAGCTAGCATCTTTTATCTTCCCCTTTGTCATTATCAAAAAGAAGGGAAGACCCTTTACATCAATTTTCAAATTATGACAAAAATAAAGTATCATTCTTATTTCAATATGTCATAATTGAGATAAATCTTGAATTTAAATTTAATTCATGTCAACACAATTTTAATCATGATTCTTATACATGATATGCAATACATCAAATACATCATCATAATAAAATCATAAGTATTGCATGCATCATTTTTGAATAAGCTAGCAACTTTGCTTCCTAGAAAGTTTTTCTTCTTGCAATTTATGAGCTAGCAAATTTTACATATGAAAGTTGGCAAGATTTTTGCATCTTTTTAGATGAGCAAGCATTTTGCATCTTCTTGAAAGATGCAAAATAGTAAGCTAGCAAAATTTGCTCCCCCTATGTCATTGTCAAATAGAAGGGAAGAATACAATGTTGTGATTCTTTTCTCTTTACAACAAATTTGAATCATGACACGCGTAAAGTATCAATCTTATTTCAATATGTTTGTGAATCATTATATTTTCAATTTACAACATGCACAATTTTAAAACTTTACATTTTATTTTTCATACACGATACCGAAATATAAAATCATCATTACATGCATGATTTCAAATCATCATTCTAGAGTATTATTTCAGAAAATGATAAATATTGATTTTCACATTATTTCAAAAAATCATAGTGTTGCATGCATTTTTATCTAAGGGAAAAAATCATAGTGTTGCATGCATCATTCTGAAACATTTCAAGCCATACAAGCCATAAATACAAAGAAATCATGTCATGAAGGATAAGACCAATTAAATACTAAACGACATAATTCATATAGTAAATCTCTTCTTTAAATAAAATGTCAAAAAATTATAGGTGTACAAAGAAGAGATCTTGAAAAAAAAAATCTCATGTAATTCCAAGAAATCAAGATCATGACTTTGATAAAACTCATTCAAATTCAAATCATCCAAATCATCAAAAACATTTTCAAAATTATTTTCAAGAGATTCACAAAAGTGATACAAATAGATTCATTAATCTCCTTTTTGGAAAAATTGATAAAGTAGAGAAATTTTTCTAAGAGGAAGCTTTCCTCTTTTTAGTTTGTTTCATACAAATATGCCTTTGTTTGCCAAAAAATATATATATCATCAATCATTTAGGATCGGAAAATAAATTTCGTCAAAAAACCATCAAGATTAATAAACCATAAATTACTTGAAAATCATCATGCATAATTTTGAAATTTATTAAGCATTATCATTATGCATAACATCAAAATATGGTTTCGAAATATTTAATATTTTTATTACATAATTACATCATTATGCATCATCGAAATTGATTTCATAAAGTATTTTTCTTTTTAGGTGAATCAACATTTCATGCTTAGTTTTCCATACAAAAGCCATGCATCATCATTAAGCATGATATCAAACTTCTTAATATTTTCATTAAGACATCAAGCTTGGTTTCACTCAAATTCGGAAATCATCAAGATACACATTATTTATTCTTGAAAAAACATACATATGATCATTATTAGATTTAAATCTGACATTCTATTACATTATAAAACATGTAACTTTCATTATCATTTTCAAAATTACTAGCATGATCATAATTTTTACATTTTCATTTTTAAACATGTAATTTTTAAGAAAAATAATTATTCTAAACAAAAAAAATAAATGCATCATGAAAAGCATCATGTAATTTCGAAATAAATTAAGGGAGTTTTGATTACCTCATCGTCGAAAGTCGTTAAGGCGTAGTTTGCCACATCGCCTTTGTTGATTTTCTCCTCGTCTTCGGAGGAGTTCAATTCATCCCAATTTGTGTTCTTCTTCTTGCGTTCAAAACAAGTAGTTGCGTTCTTTTTGTTCATTAATTTTTGTTTTATTAACTTTTTAAATTTCTTAGTGAGTTTAAGTTTACCATCACTTGAGCTTATGCTCGAGTGGTCTTCAATTATTCTAAGTACCAAATCCTTCCTATTCTTTGGAAGGTAGTTTTGTTCATCATATGCATTGTGCACCATTTCATATGTCATCAATGAACCGATAAGTTCATCAAGTGGAAAAATATTTAAATCTTTTGTTTTTTGTATTATCATTACTTTTGATTCCCAAGTTTTAGAAAGTGATCTTAAGCTCTTGTTAATGAGTTCAAAATTTGAAAAACTTTTACCAAGTACTTTTAAACCATTGACGACATCTGTAAAATGGGTGTACATGTCAACAACGGTTTTGCTTGGTTTCATATGAAAAAGTTTAAAATCATGCATTAAAATATTCGTGCCTTCGTGTGTGATTTCGAGAACATGTCAAATATCGAAGGCCGTTTTGCATATAGAAACCCGATTAAATTCGTTTTTGTCTAAAGTGCAAAATAGAGCGTTCATAGCTCTAGCGTTTAAGGAAAAAGTCTTCTTCTCCAAATCATTCCAATGGTTCATTGGAAGAGAAGACTTTTGAAAACTATTTTCGACTAAATTCCATAAATCAAGATTCAACGAAAGCAAGAAAACTCTCATTCAAGTTTTCCAATAAGTGTAGTCCGTCCCATTGAAAAATGGAGGATGAATGAGAGAATACCCTCTTGAAAGCTAAAAAGAGCCATTTCTCTTAGGCGTTAAACCAACTTAGAAATCACGAAGCTCTGATACCAATTGTTAGGATCAAGAGGTCAGCACTAAGAGATGGGGTGAATTAGTGCAGCGGAAAAATCATGTCGGTTGCAGAAATTTCTTCATACGTTGAAAACCGATTTCGGAAACTTAACTTGAAAGTATGTTTGTAAAAGTATTGAAGGCAGTTTACAGTTAATGTAAATTGCAAGAAGGAAATGCAAACCAGATTTTATCGATCTTCTGTCAAGGCCACCGGCATCCACTATCGATCTTCCTTCAATAGGCGAAGACCAACCACCTTTTACACCTCTCTTCTCATTTTCATGGGTTTAGGAGATAACCCTTACAGGCACTCATACTCCTCTTACATAATTCTAAACTTAAAGTAGAGGAGGGACTTTCTAAACAGATTGTAGCAGCATGTCTTTACTTTTAAACTCTTTGTGCTTGTCTCTTTTAACCAGGAATGAGAGGGGTATTCATAGGCTTCAAGTTGATTCAAACTTGGAGCCTAAAAACATCTCATCTTGGGTTTCCTGGGCACGAGCGGTACCATCGCCTAAGAGGCTGTGCTGGGTGGTACCACCGCCCAGACTGGTGGTACCACTGCCTGGCACCCTGCCGGGGCGGTACAATCGCCCAAACTAGCGGTACCACCGCCTTACACAATCTCGAAGACTTTTCCACGACGGTGAGACTTCTTGGGACACTGTTTGTGCCTCTCATTAGGCCCAACACAGTCCTTACATGGGCCATGCTGGCCCCTAATTGAATTGGCCCAAATCCAAACTCAATTACGTGCTAACTATGAAATCTAAGATATAATCTGAGCTAAACAAGTTTGTAAATCTATTCTTCCGATGAGCTTCCGGTGATCTTTCAGTGAACTTCCGACGATCTTTCGGTAATGTTCCGGTGGACTCCCGGCAAGCTCCTAGACTTCACGACAATCTTCTTGGAGAGTTCCAACGAGCTTCTCTGGCAAGCTCCGAGACTTCTCGGCTGGTTCTGCTAGACCTTCCGACGAACGTCCGAACTTCCGATGAAATCTTGAACTCCCAACGAAGTTGCATCCTTAACTCCGGGACTTCATTTTGCTTTATGCCTTGCTATCGTAGTTAATCCTACACATGTAAAACACACTTCAATCTAGACAATTAATACTAAGCATTAATCATGTTGTCCGGTATGTCATTGGTCCCTCGACGCTTTGTTTGATTCTTCGACACTTCGTCGTTTCTTGCGGCCTATTACCCAATCGGCCAGTTGACTCTGCAACTCCGATATCTTTGGCACAATATCTGCTCTTCTTGGCCTGATGCCCAAATCCATGGCCCGAAGCCTTCTGTCAATACGTCGACCGATCCACCGGTTCGACGTCTAATCTTCTGACATGTTTTCCTCTAGCCCAACATGACTTTTCTTGCTTTAATTGTCTCATCCTAATCGTAGCATCCTGCATTACTCAAAATGCAGATTAAAATATAAACACTTATCAATTGGTTTTATCATCAAAATTTGAAATTCAACACCAAGAACATTAACAGATCCACTAGGAGTTTTTGTCCTCAAAGGAAAACGTACATCTATATAAACATGATCTAAGACATGCATTTTTCTAGACATAGCAGGACTAGCAAATGAAACTCTGTGTTATTAACCATCCAAACAATAAATACAAGGGTTCATATGTATACCTTTAAGGTCTAGCAATACCTCTCTTTTGGAAAGAGCTTGCAGCCCTTTCTCGCTCATGTGTCTCAATCGCTTATGCCATAATTCCATGTTGAAATCTTTCTTTATAACATTCAACCACTCACCACAAGCTTTGGCCTACAACCTATATAAGGTGTGACATTTCTTTCTACTAGTTACAACAAAAGAACCCGAACATGGAGGCCAGTAGTGTTTCTCATATAATTAGCTTGAATGGAAACAATTGGATGATATGAAAACTAAGAATAAAAGATCTTTTATATTGCAAAGATTTATATGGACCTTTACAAGGGGATAGTACAAAGCCCGCAACTATGACAAATGATGACTGGAAGAGGTTAGATCAAAAAACAGTTAGGTTTATTCGATAGTGGCTCGATGATAGTATCTTTCACCATATTTCTACTAAAAGTTATGCATATTCTCTTTGGAAAAGGTTGGAAGGTCTCTATGAAAGAAAAACAACTAGCAACAAAGCTTTCCTGATCAAAAAACTTGTGAACCTGAAATATAAATAGGGTACTTCTATTGCTAAGCATTTGAATGAAATGTAGAGTATCACTAACTAGTTATCCTTTATGAAAATGTCTCTTGATGATGAGTTGCAGGCATTATTACTTCTCAATTCTTTGCTAGAAGTTGGGAGACACTAGTGGTTTCCCTTAGTAATTCTGCGCCAGATGGTGTTGTCACTATAAGTCAAGTAACAAGTAGTTTGTTTAATGAGGAGTTGAGAAGAAAGAATTCATCAACATCTCAGAATGATTCACAGGCACTTATTTCAGAGAACAAAGAAAGGTCAAAGTCTAGAAGCAGTTCACGCATGGGTAGAAGCAAGTCAAGATCAAGAAAAGATATTGTTTGCTATAATTGTGATGAGAAAGGATATTACAAGAACCAATGCAAACAACATAAGAAGAGCAAGAAAAAGGAAAAAGAAGCAAAGTCTACGGAGTCAAAAGATAATACCATAGCTATAGTGTAGGGTGATGATTATTTGATTTTATCTCCTTTTGATGATATTTTTTCTTGTGTATATTAGGATCTTGAGTGGGTGATTGACACAGGTGCTTCTTATCATACTACACCTAGGAGGGAGTATTTTATTACTTATAGGTCTAAAAATTTTGTTGTTGTCAAGAAGGGCAACTATGGCACAACAAGCATCATTGGCATGGGTGATATTCACATAAAGACCAACCTTGGCTACAAGTTGGTGCTTAAGGATGTGAGGCATGTGATTGACTTCTTGATATTGTTGCTTGGGTTTTGAGCAAAAGACTTTGAGATTTGTATATTCATTATTCTTATAGTGGATTATCTTTGGTTTGCCCCATGGTTTTTTCCCTTCATGTTGGAGGGGTTTTCCATATAAATCTTAGTATCATATTTGATTGTGATTTCCATTTAATTCTACTGCGTGTTAGGGTCTGCTAGTATTTGTTCATATACATAAGTTGATTTCTCTTTATATCCCATCAATTGGTATCAGAGTAGAGTTTTGGTGATATAATTTTTATGTTTGAACATGGAGGCCAACAGTGTTTCTCGCATGATTAGCTTGAATGGAAATAATTGGATGATATAGAAACCAAGAATGGAAGATCTCTTATATTGCAAAGATTTGCTATAGTGCAGAGTGATAATCATTTGATTTTGTCTCATTCTGATGATATTTTTTCTTGTGTATGTTAGGATCTTGAGTGGGTGATTGGTACCGGTGCTTATTATCATGATACACCACGGACGAAGTATTTTACTACCTACAAGTCTGAAAATTTTGGTGTTGTCAAGAAGAGCAACTATGGCACGACAGATATCATTGGCTTGGGTGATATCCATATAAAGACTAACCTTGGTTACAAGTTGATGCTTAAGGATGTGAGGTATATTGTTGACTTGAGGCTAAATTTAATTTTAGTTGGAAGATTAGATGATGAAGACTATGATAGTAGATTTCTCACACAAAATTATATCACCAAAACCCTACTCTGATACCAGTTGATGAGATATAAAGAGAAATAATTTTTTTTATATGAACAAATACTAGTAGACCATAACATGCAATGGAATTAAATGGAAATCATAATCAAATATAACACCAAGAATTACGTAGAAAATCCTCCAACATGAAAGGTAAAAACCATGGGGCAAACCAAAGATAATCCACTATAAGAATAATAAATATACAAATCTCAAAGTCTTTTGCCCAAAACCCAAGCAACAATCTCAAGAGAATAAATGGGATACAAGGATTGTCACTATGCACAATATCCAAATTCTCCCCAAGTAATCACAACAATAATTTACTATAAATCTGATCTAACTTGAGATGAGAATACTATATAATAGTCTCTCTACGTTATCCATGTCTTCTTCCCTTTCATTCTTTTGTTTTTCTATCATTTTCTCTTCCTTTTTGAATCAAGTTGTACTACAGTTTTCTGCCTCATTACTATAGTTTTTCACGTCTAAATTTCGTAGCCCTCACTCTCCCCTAATTAGATCTTGTTGAATCTCGGATTTTGATGATGAAATTAATTAATAAATTATTGATCTGATCCATATGTTGCGATAAGTGTTGTAGAATTAACTACAATAGCAATGAAGGCATAAAGCAAGTGTTGGGCAGGAGTTAAAGATCGGACGATACGTCGAAGATTCAGATGATGTGCCGGAAGTTTGCCGGAAGCTTGCCGAGAGTTCGTCGGGAGCTCGCCGAGAAATCGTCGGAAGATCAGTGAGAGTTCGTCGGGAGTTCGCTGGGAGTTCATTGGGATTTCGCCGGAAGTTTGTTGAGAAATTTGCCGGAAGATCACCGAAAGAACAATTGACATATCGAACAAAGAATGCTTGTTTAAGTGTCTTAATTATCGTAGTTAGACGTTAAGTTGAGTTAGGATTGGGAGGTAATCTCACTAACTCAGTTAGGGGCCAACTGGGCCCTTAACAAGGCTAAACTAGGCCGATTGAATAGCCCATTCTGCACCTGAAGTCACTACCGGTGGTGGCACCGCTTGGAGATGGGGTCTCCCAAGTGGTCTGGGCGATGGTACTACCGGCAATAAATACTACTAGGCGGTGGTACCGCCCCTGTCAAGCAGTGGTACCGCTAGAGCTCGGTCTCCGAGCTTTGTCAGGTGATCGTAATGCCTAGTGTTAGTCTACAGGTGGTAGTATTTCCCAATAATAGCGGTGGTATCACCAATACCCTAAAAATCCAGGATGAGACAATTTTTGGGTCTAATTTTAAAGTCATTGGGGTCTACAAATACCTCACCCTTTTCTTCATGAAAAGGTAACAAAGTGCAACGAAAATGTGAACAAATTCTAAGTGTTGGGGTGTTAAAAGTGTTGTAAAAGTGAGAAGAGTCCTTCTCCTCCCTCTCCTTAGATTTGTAATCATTCAAAGAGATATAAGGCTTGTAAGAGTTATCTCCTAAACCCGTGAAAAAGAGAAATCGTTGTAAAGAGGTGGTTGGTCTTCGTTTATTGAAGGAAGATCATTAGTGGATGCTGGTGATCTCGATAGAGGAGGAATCGAAAGTAGATGTAGGTCACACCAACCGAACCACTATAAATTCTAGTTTGTATTTATATTATTGTCATTTACTTACTTTGTAATTGCTTCACTTCTTCCTTACTTGGCTTTCACTGCCTTTACGAAAGAACTCGCTTTCAAGCTATCTTCTGGTTTTTGTTTTAACGTACGAAAATTTTTAAACCAATATTTTTATCCATTGTACTAATTCACCCCCCCTCCTAGTACCGATTCGATCCTAACAGATCTAAGGTTAGATTAAAGAGCAAGTAAGCTATGAGCTGTTAAAATCCACTATGGGCTAAACTTATGGACTGTCAGCCCAACGGTATCAACGACAAACATTTCACATTTTACTACCATCAAATGATACCAAAACTGAAATGTAATTAGGTGAAGTTAAATGAGCAAACAATTAATTTGTTTTGATGATCAACAATCTCATTATCATGAATCATAACAAAAATGTTGTATTTACTGAACTTATACATTGTAGAACCTCGTTTTTCTTGCATGAGCCGATTTTGTAGAGCTATCAACACGAACCGTAACTAGATGCCCAATTATCCAGATAGCGAGAAAGAATTAAGAAGGGACCATTTTGAGAATCAAAGGGCCTGCCAAGACGACGAGAGGCACCGCAGCAGCTAACAAGCAAACGCACAAGAGAACCACCCTCAAACCACCACAAAAGGGAATTCACTTCCTAGGACTCCCCGGCTTACCGTCACCCAGCGTCACGCAATCCCCATTCTATCTCACCCGCTCCCAGCTTGGACGCCATAAGCACGATGTCCTCGACTTGTTGAGCCCGGCAGTGGGTCATCGCCCCTCGAATCGAGGTAAATGTGGTAAAAGGAGCAGCCTGGGTTCAGATGCGAGACCCACAAGGCATCGAGAACGTTTTCCTATCCCAAGACGCTCACTCACTTCCCTCACAGAGCGTGGGAAGAGCAGCAGCATGGGATCAGATGTCAGACCCACGAGGCATCCGAGTGCAGCGAAAACACCTCCGCTAAAATAGGTTTAAGTTTCTAGAGTTGCAGCGGTGGTGTAGGCGGTGAACAGGGTCACCGACAAAGGCGGTCGGGCGACAAGAGTCGACGTCCAATCAATCGCTCCTGTGGCGCGGCGGATCCTCTGGAAAGACTTCAATAATTTGACTTGGAATATTATATATATATATATATATATATAATATTTATTTGTTCACATAAAGTATGTTTAATATGTCCTGATAAAATGATTGAATTGGTAGAGCGTAAGGACGCTCTTGATCAATGGAATGTGCGAGGGACGAAATTAAACTGTTTTAGAGTGGCTTTTTAGTAATATCGAGGTATGTGTTTAACTGGCTTCCGATACGAGTTTGGGTAACTAATTATTCAAGCTCAAAAGGAATACTCACTCTTGTCGTCCGTCCAATCGGAAGTCCAACTTAGAGTACGCAATCCAAGTTAGAGTCATTCCTCTTCTTTTATTTACAACTGCTATTCTCTCGATCTCTCTGGTAAAAAAAAAAAAAAATCAAGAGTATGACATTAGGACATGATCTATTAGAGTTATAAATCCTTAGTTTTTACTATCTTATCTTATGATGGATGATATTGTTAAGAATGAAACGAAGAAGATGTTTGTGTTTGATATGGTGCTCTCTAGTGAAAGATTTTTCTTAACAGAGCAACGATATTTCTTCATATAGTTGGAGAAATCTCAATTGTTATCATGGGAGATCTTAACTGTTATCATGCCCTCATAAGATGGTGCTCCTATCAAAGATGCCAATCTTGGACCGATGTGATGAAAATAGTTTACGGGCAAGAGGCTTCGTGAGTAAGTCTGCTAATTGATTAGCCGTATGTACATGAGAAACACGTAGTTGATGTCTGACAACTTGTTCTCGTATGAAAGTCGATGGTTATGTGTTTCATGCATGAGTGAAATACTAGATTGGCGCATAGGTAGGTAGCTCCAACATTATCATAATATATTATAGGAGTGGAGTTGATATTAAGTTCTTTGAGTAGATTTGTGATCCAATTGAGTTCTACAGCAGCGATTGCAATAGCACAGTATTCAACTTCAGTTGTAGATCATGCAATTATCTTTTGCTTCTTAGAACTCCAACTGATTGGATTAGCTCCAAGAAAGATAATATAACCCGACGTGGATGTTCTGTCATCAAAGTTTCCCACCCAATCAGCATCAACAAAGGCATGGAGATAAAGGGGGAAGTGTTTGCGAAAAAAGATGCCATGATTAAGAGTCCCGTGAACATATCGCAAGATTCATTTAACTATACTCTAATGTATAGTAGATGGTCGATGTATGAATTGTGATAATTTATTGACCACAAAGGAGATATCCGGGCAGGTGAGAGATAAGTACTGTAAGGAGCCAAGTACTTGGTGGTATTGAGGTCCATAGTAGGGCTTCCATCACATAGTTTGAGTGACTCGCCAGTAGATAGAGGATTGGTAACCGCTTTTGCATCTTGCATGTTCGTCTTTGATAATAGATCTTGAATATACTTTCTTTGTGATACGAAGAGTCTTAAAGATGTGTATGTTGCTTCCACTCCTCGGGCTATCCTGGCTCAGCTTCGAGATCTTCTGGGACATGCCAGAGACATCCAGACCCACCGTGAGGCGGCCGGAGCTAGACCCCCATTGCTTCTTAAGGATTTGAAGGACAAAGCGCCCGTGCTGAAAGAGAAGGAGGCGCTGATGAACGTGCAGCAGAAGAGGATCGCCAGCTCTGTACCGAAGCTAGTGGGAGAGAAGGACTAACTTGCCACTCCAATCTCCTCTCAGAAGCGTGAGACGACCCGCAGCAGATCTTAACCATGCACGTGTTAAAAAATAGCTCAAGATTCCTGGATCTTTAAGGGAGAATTGATCTACTAAGTTCTTAAGGAATACCTTGATTTCCATATGATTATTGCCCATGACAATAATATCATCCACATATACCATAAGATATATTATATTACCACTTTGGTGATGGAGAAATAGCGAGGTATTAGACTTTGAGTTGATGAAGCCAGTTGATGTAAAAAACGAGCCAAGTTCGGTGTACCAAGTCTTGGAGCTTAACGAAGCCGATAAATAGCTTTTTGTAGTTTACAAATATGCCTTGGATATTGAGGGTGGATGAAGCCAGGAGGTTGCTGCATGAAGACATCGTCATTTAGAGTCTCTTATAAAAAAGCATTGTTAACATTGAGTTATCATAAATGCTAGCCTTTTGAGATGACCAAACTCAAAATAAGTCGGATTTATATGGGTTTAACAATGAGACTAAATGACTCTATGAAGTCAACACTAGAAAGTTGATGAAACCCTTTGGCCACTAGATGTACTTTATATCTAGCAATCAATCCATCTGGATTCCGCTTAATTCGAAAGACCTAGTTACACCCAATAATATTTTGTGTAGGATGAGAGGGTACAAGGGTCCATATAGAATTATGAATGAGGGCATCATATTTGTAATCACATCAAATATTTAAGTTATGAATTGATTTCCTTTCCTTACTTGTTATTATAATTTAAGGAAATCTTAATCTACTTCCTTATTTGTTGATATGAATTAAGGAAATAACTAGTAAGTATTCCAAATATGATGATATCATATTTGTTAGTATATTAAATGGAAATAATTTAAATTTATTTCCCTTAATAGAGGATCACCTCCTCCTATTTAAATGGAGGGATTTCTCTCCTTCGTTCCTCACCTAGTCGAGCCTGGCAACGGGAGGAACGAGGAGTTACACCCTGTTGACAAGAGAACGAGGAGTTACACCCTGTTGACAAGAGGTAGGTTTCCCTACCTTTCTTAAAAGTTTTAGCTTTTATTTTGATTCTTTAAATGTTGAAAGTTTTATAGTTTGAAAAATGTGTATCAATTCTTTAAATGTCAATTTTTTTTGTATTAAAGTAATCAGTTAAAGTTTTCATAATATTCTTTGACCCATGATTAAGGTTTTTATTGTAGAATTAAATATGTTCAAAAGGTATATGTTTTATATGATATATTTTTTGTATTATAGTTTATCTTTAATCTTATCTGGATTAAAATCTTGTTAGACTAGAATATGTTATCAAAAATCCTATTTTTTGATATTCTTTGATCTGAAATTTAAAATATATTATTCTGAATGATTTAAAATATGATTAGAATATGTTGAAATTTTATGTGTTGATAACATGATTTTTATTTGAATTTAGAAAGCTATTCCTTGTATTAAAACTTATCTCCTAGTCCCTCTTTTAATATCTTATGATTTCTAGTCAAATTAAGAATGTTATTTCTTTGTATTAAAGTTTTTCTCCTCATCTATCTTTTAATGCATTATTATGTTTTTATTTATGTTGTTAATGGGTATATGCTATGACTAGTCCATGGGCTAAGGCTGGGCCAGTTTTATGTAATGCATGCTTAATCATGTATAATGCACATGACCAGTAGATGGACTGGCTCAATCTAGCCCAATATTATTGTTGAACTTGAGCCCAAATATTGATTGAATTAAACTAGACTTGATTAGTCTAGATCAATTCAAGGTGATTCCGAATTGATTGACTTATTCAAGTTAGTTTAACCTAAATTGAACTTAATCTAGTCTAAATTATACTAGTCTAGGGTGGTTCCAGACCAGTTAAATAAGGATTAGAGATCAGTTCAGTTAGGCTCTAGTAAATCGAGTTCAATTGAATCGATTAAACTAGAGTTCAAGTCAATCGAGGGTTAATTTATATTATTTGATATTGATGATTTTTGAAAGAGATGTTTTAAATATGTTATTTCATCCCGAAATGGATATGACCAGTGTGAGATTATATTCCTGCCGAGAGCAGGTAGGGCGATTCCCTTGGGGGATTAGCGGGCCGTCAGACGTGGCGGTTGGACGGTTCCTCCATCCGCTGTTGGGAGGAACGTGTCCCCACTTTGGCGGGTGTGGGACACCACTCCATCCGCTGTTGGGAGTGTGATATGAGTTTGCCTCCATCCATTGTTGGGAGAACACAAACTCATCCCGTAGGATAAAGCCTCTCCATCCGCTGTTGGGGGAGTGCTCCTTCGGGTACTTGATATACGCCAATGGGATGATTGATTGAATTTTGGTCATGTATTTATCTTGATTTGACTTTTGGGGTTCCTACTCAGCATTGCTGAATTTTCTTTGTTTTTGATTTTCAGAGCAACCTTCCTCTAGTACTAAATCGGATTCCAGTGGAGAGCGAACCTTCCTCTACCGCTAGGTAGAGCCACTTGGATGACTTTGAAGTTAACTTTTCTATTTGTAATTTGATGAATAAATGAATTGTAATAAATGGTTATAGATGATGAATAAAGTGATGTTTATTTACTTGGCTTGTGTGAAAATATATATATAAAAAAAAATCCAGGATGTGACAATTTTTATGGTATCAGAGCATGGTCTAGGGCCTGTAGGTGTATTAGGTCCCTTGATTGACTTTAACCAATGATTGTCTTTAACCTATTATAAGAGTAATAGAGTCAATTCCAAAGATTAGTGGTTTTATCACTCGGGGTGCTCATGGTCGCAATGCTACTAGTGTACGCACTCGGAGAGGTGTTCATACAAATAATAAGTTGGAAACTCTTTGACAGTTGATCAGATATATAGAAACTGTGTTATTACTATTAAAGGTCATGATTTGCTAGTAGATCTTATTATACTATAATTTCAAGATTTCGATGCTATCTTGGGTATGGACTGACTTTCAACATACCATGCAAGTGTCGATTGTTTCCGGAAGACTATTACTTTTTCACCCTTAGATCAACCATCTTTCAAGTTCATTGGGATTCAAGAAAAGTTCCCTTCTATTATTTCAGCCTTGAGTGCTACCCAACTATTACTGAAGGGATGTCAAGGATACTTGGCCTTTATTTCTGGAGAAGAATCTAAGAAGCCAGTATTAAAGGACATCCCCATTGTATGGGATTTTCCAGATGTTTTTCCTGAAGATCTACTTGCACTACCACCAAATAGACAGATTGAATTTACAATTGATCTTCTACCTGGTATTGCACCTATTTCTAAACCTCCGTATAGAATGGCACCAATTGAGTTAGAGGAGTTAAAGAAACAGATCCAAGAACTTTTGGACAAGGGTTTTATTCGACCGAGTGTATCACCTTGGGGTGCCCCTATCCTATTTGTGAAGAAGAAAGATGGATCTATGCGACTATGCATTGATTATAGACAACTCAACCAAGTGACCATAAAAAATAAATATCCTCTTCCCCGAATAGATGACCTATTTGATCAACTTCAAGGTACTCAGGTATACTCAAAGATTGATTTGAGATCCGGGTATCATCAATTGAAGATAAGGGAAGGAGACATACAGAAAACTGCCTTTAGAACAAGATATGGTCATTATGAATTCTTAGTAATGCCTTTTGGACTCACAAATGCACCAGCTGCCTTCATGGATCTCATGAATAGAGTATTCCACCGTTATCTCGATAAATTTGTAATTGTGTTTATTGATGATATCTTGATCTACTCCAAAAGCATAGCAGAGCATGAACACCATCTTAAGACAGTTCTGGAAGTCCTAAGGCGAGAGGAACTATATGCCAAGTTAAGTAAGTGTAACTTTTGGCTCAATGAAATTATGTTTCTCGGTCATGTAATTTCGAGCGCTGGCATATCTGTTGACCCTCACAAGATTGAAGCTGTGATAAAATGGAAGCAGCCTTCTAATGTTTCAGAGATTAGAAGCTTCTTGGGTTTGGCTGGATACTATAGAAGATTCGTAGAAGGCTTTTCAAAAATAGCAACACCATTGACCAAGTTGACACAAAAGAACATAAAATTCATGTGGGATGATAAATGTCAACAAAGTTTTCAAGAATTGAAGAAGAAATTAACTAGTGCGCCTATCTTGGTGATTCCTTCAGGGGGAGAAGGTTTTGTAGTGTATAGTGATGCCTCACTACAAGGGCTTGGTTGCGTTCTAATGCAAAACGAGAGGGTAGTTGCTTATGCATCGAGGCAATTAAAGCCTCATGAAAAGAACTATCCTACTCATGACTTAGAGCTAGCAGCTATCATTTTTGCACTGAAAATTTGGAGGCATTATCTATATGGACAGACTTTCGAAATCTTCACAGATCATAAGAGTCTCAAATATATTTTCACACAGAAAGATTTAAATATGAGACAAAGAAGGTGGTTGGACTTTCTAAAGGATTATGATTTTAATATCAACTACCATCCTGGGAAAGCTAATGTAGTTGCTGATGCCTTAAGCAGAAATACCTACAGTCTTGTAGCCTATATGAATATTCAAATGAATTCTATGATAACGGAGTTAGCAGACTTAAAACTTAAACTTTTATCGGAGACAAATAAAGGTTTTCTTGTGTGTTTAATGGCACAATCATTTTTGGTGGAAAAGGTTAAAGAAGGTCAAAAGGAAGATACATATCTTCAAATGATAGTTAAGGAAATAGCTCAAGGATCTAGACTTGAATTCCTCCAAGCCGAAGATGGTTCTATTACATTCCACAATCGACTTTGTGTTCCCGAAAGCCATCCAGTAAAGATGCAATTATTAGAGGAGGCACATAGATCAAAATTTAATATACATCCCGGGACTACTAAGATGTATCGAGATTTACGCCAAAACTATTGGTGGCGTAGTATGAAGAGAGATATAGCAGAGTTTGTTTCTAAATGTCTGATATGTCAACAAGTGAAGATAGAACATCGAGTACCTGCGGGAAAGTTGCAAAGGATTTCGATTCCTGAATGGAAGTGGGAGCAAGTCACTATGGATTTTGTGACAGGATTAACCAAGACTGTGAAAGGATATGACGGAATTTGGGTAATAGTAGACAGACTTACTAAATCTGCTCACTTCCTTCCAATTAACAAGAAGTATTCATTGGATAAACTAGCAAGCTTATATATTAAGGAAATCATTCGATATCATGGGGTGCCAGTTAGCATTATCTCAGATAGAGATCCAAGATTCACCTCCAAATTTTGGGGAAGTCTACAAAAATCTTTGGGCACGCAGTTAAAGTTTAGTACAGCCTTTCACCCCCAAACTGATGGTCAATCTGAAAGGACAATACAAACTCTTGAAGATCTCTTAAGAGCATGTGCTTTGGACTTTGGTGGGAGTTGGGATATGCACTTACATCTAATTGAGTTTTCTTATAATAATAGTTACCACTCTAGCATACAGATGGCTCCATTTGAAGCTCTTTATGGAAGAAAGTGCAGATCACCTGTATATTGGGATGAGGTGGGAGAACGGAAGCTTTTGAGGCCTCAATTAATTCAAAAAGAAGCTGATAATATTCGAATTATACGCCAAAGATTATTAACAGCTCAAAGTCGTCAGAAAAGTTATGCAGATCGAAGGCGAAGAGATCTAGAGTTCGAAGTTGGTGAGCACGTCTTCTTAAAGGTGTCGCTAACCAAGGGAGTTATGAGGTTTGGTCAAAGGGGAAAGTTAGCCCCAAGATTTATTGGCCCATTTGAGATCTTACAAAAGGTTGGGTCTGTAGCATACAGATTGGCATTGCCCCTGGCTTTGGCTAGCATCCATGATGTATTCCACGTGTCAATGCTTCGAAGATATATCAGGGATCCATCACATGTCATATCTTACCAACCTCTACAATTACGAGATGATGCCACTTTTAGAGAACAACCAACCCAGATCTTGGAAAGAAAAGAACATGTTCTAAGGAATAAAATTATACCTTTGGTAAAGATTTGTTGGCAACACCATTCAGACCAAGAGGCAACATGGGAAAGAGAAGAAGATATGCGAGAGCAGTATCCTCATCTATTCTATTAAGGTAAGCTAAATTTGGGGACCAAATTTCCTATAGGAGGGGAGAAATGTAATCACATCAAATATTTAAGTTATGAATTGATTTCCTTTCCTTACTTGTTATTATAATTTAAGGAAATCTTAATCTACTTCCTTGTTTGTTGATATGAATTAAGGAAATAACTAGTAAGTATTCCAAATATGATGATATCATATTTGTTAGTATATTAAATGGAAATAATTTATATTTATTTCCCTTAATAGAGGCTCACCTCCTCCTATTTAAAGGGAGGGATTTCTCTCCTTCGTTCCTCACCTAGTCGAGCCCGGCAGCGGGAGGAACGAGGAGTTACACCCTGTTGACAAGAGAACGAGGAGTTACACCCTGTTGACAAGAGGTAGGTTTCCCTACCTTTCTTAAAAGTTTTAGCTTTTATTTTGATTCTTTAAATGTTGAAAGTTTTATAGTTTGAAAAATGTGTATCAATTCTTTAAATGTCAAATTTTTTTGTATTAAAGTAATCAGTTAAAGTTTTCATAATATTCTTTGACCCATGATTAAGGTTTTTATTGTAGAATTAAATATGTTCAAAAGGTATATGTTTTATATGATATATTTTCTGTATTATAATTTATCTTTAATCTTATCCGGATTAAAATCTTGTTAGACTAGAATATGTTATCAAAAATCTCATTTTTTGATATTCTTTGATCTGAAATTTAAAATATATTATTCTGAATGATTTAAAATATGATTAGAATATGTTGAAATTTTATGTGTTGAAAACATGATTTTTATTTGAATTTAGAAAGCTATTCCTTGTATTAAAACTTATCTCCTAGTCCCTCTTTTAATGTCTTATGATTTCTAGTCAAATTAAGAATGTTATTTCTTTGTATTAAAGCTTTTCTCCTCATCTATCTTTTAATGCATTATTATGTTTTTATTTATGTTGTTAATGGGTATATGCTATGACTAGTCCATGGGCTAAGGCTGGGCCAATTTTATGTAATGCATGCTTAATCATGTATAATGCACATAACCAGTAGATGGACTGGCTCAATCTAGCCCAATATTATTGTTGAACTTGAGCCCAAATATTGATTGAATTAAACTAGACTTGATTAGTCTAGATCAATTCAGGGTGATTCCGAATTGATTGACTTATTCAAGTTAGTTTAACCTAAATTGAACTTAATCTAGTCTAAATTATACTAGTCTAGGGTGGTTCCAAACCAGTTAAATAAGGATTAGAGATCAGTTCAGTTAGGCTCTAGTAAATCGAGTACAATTGAATCGATTAAACTAGAGTTCAAGTTAATTGAGGGTTAATTTATATTATTTGATATTGATGATTTTTGAAAGAGATGTTTTAAATATGTTATTTCATCCCGAAATGGATATGACCAGTGTGAGATTATATTCCTGCCGAGAGCAGGTAGGGCGATTCCCTTCGGGGATTAGCGGGCCGTCAGACGTGGCGGCTGGACGGTTCCTCCATCCGCTGTTGGGAGGAACGTGTCCCCACTTTGGCGGGTGTGGGACACCACTCCATCCGCTGTTGGGAGTGTGATATGAGTTTACCTCCATCCGCTGTTGGGAGAACACAAACTCATCCCGTAGGATAAAGCCTCTCCATCCGCTGTTGGGGGAGTGCTCCTTCGGGTACTTGATATACGCCAATGGGATGATTGATTGAATTTTGGTCATGTATTTATCTTGATTTGACTTTTAGGGTTCCTACTCAGTATTGCTGAATTTTCTTTGTTTTTGATTTTCAGAGCAACCTTCCTCTAATACTAAATCGGATTCCAGTGGAGAGCGAACTTTCCTCTACCGCTAGGTAGAGCCACTTGGATGACTCTTGAAGTTAACTTTTCTATTTGTAATTTGATAAATAAATGAATTGTAATAAATGGTTATAGATGATGAATAAAGTGATGTTTATTTATTTGGCCTGTGTGAAAAAAAAAAAAAAAATCTAGGATGTGACAATATTCTTCACACATGGCTTTACACCAATATGAAGATTTTTGGGCTTGAGTAATTGTGGTAGATTCAATATATTCTGACGAGGATTTTGTGATAGCATGTAGGTCAAGGACTTGTCATAGTTTAAATATACCACTTTTGGAGCATATTGTCATTGGATGTCCAAGAGCTATAGGGTGTGCTGTAGGTATGGGCGATGTAGAGGCACTGACATGGGTTGGGGCAAGCTGAGGTACTTCAATACATTGGTACCAAGAGAAGATAAAGGTAGTGGTTATGTTTACAAGGGCATTACTTCAATAGTAGAGAAACCTTGTGAAGAAGGGAGAGGAGCAATGGAGGGAGTGAGGAGCTTTTGAACCAAGAGAAGAGAAGAGTGTGGATCCTAAGGAGAAGGACTGGATGGTGGTATGGGAGACTCAGTTGATGGGATCGGTGATGTACTCCAATGATGTATGTTTGTTGGAGTAGGTTGCACAACAGGAGACTCAAGGTTTTGAAACCGAAAAGTAGTCTCTATAAAAATAACATGACGAGACGTAAAGAATTTTTGAGTTTGGGGTTTATAGCATCGAAAGGCATTATGTTCAATAGAGTACCCAATGAAAACATAAGGTTTAGATTTTGATATTATCTTATGTGAGGCATAAGAATAGAGCCATAGATAACATAAACATCCAAACACTTTGAGTTTTTGAAGGTTTGGAGATTTATGAAATAGTTTTTCAAATGATGAATCGTACTGGAGGACTGGAGTGAGCATACAATTAATGAGGTAGACGGTAGCTTGAAAGGCTCCGGTCTAAAAAGTTGTTGGCATGGAGGCTTGATGTAAGAGTGTTAGACGAGTTTCAACTATATGTCGATGTTTACGTTCAGTAGAGCCAATAAGTTGAGGAGTATATGGGGGTGACTTAAGGTGTTGTATACCACAAGCAGAGAGGTAGGATGTGAGGGCTTGATATTCGCCACCACCATCGAAGTAAATTATTTTAATTGTAAGTTAACTAGAGATAAGAGGGGTATTTATAGGCCTCAAGCAAATTCAAACTTGGAGCCTAAAAGTGTCTCATCCCGGGTTTCCCAAGTACTAGCAGTACCACTACCTGTGCTTGGTGGTACTACCTCCTGTAGCACACTAGGTGGTACCATCGCCCAGTCTAGTAGTACCACTGCTTGATAGAGCTCGAAGATCGAGCTCTCGAGGTACCACCACCTGACAGGGGATGTACCATCGCTTGACACCCTACCACTAGGTGGTGCCACCGCCTAGTTTGGTGATACCACCACTTGATAGTCTCTCGGAGACTGTGTTTCAGTGGTACCGCTTGATAGACTAGCAGTACCACTGGCCAGACCAACGGTACCACCGCTTGACATAATCTCGGAGACTGTGCCACATCGATTCCACTTATTAGGTCATTGTTTGGGCCTTTCACTTGGCTCAATACAACCCAAACTTGAGCTTAGTTGGCCCCTAATTGAGTTGGCCTAATTACATTCTAAACCGACTCAATTAGACTCTAAACTAACTCGATCTAAACATAATCGATTACAAGCGAATTCTATATTGTCCGGCATGTCATTAGTTCTTCCGGTGCTACATCCGATCTTTCGACGCATCATCCTCTTCTTCGGCGTATTGCCCAATCAGCATATTATCTTCTCGCAACATATGATCTCCTAGGTGCAATGTATGATCTTCTTGGCTTGATGCCTGAATTCACAGACTAAAGCCTTCTGCCAACACGTCGACTGATCCTTTGGCCCAACATCTGATTCCTCCTGCTTTAATCGATTTGCCTTTTCTGATCGAAACTAGTTCTACGTCACTTAAATGCACATTAGATGACAAACATATCAATTGATTTCATCATCAAAATCTGACATTTAACAATCTCTCCCTTTTTGATGATGATAACTAATTGATGACAGAGTTAACCTTAACTCCCCCTATCAACATGCCATATTGATAGAACCTAGAATTCAAATTGAATTCAAGTCAAAGAAAATTTAATCATGAAAATTTCATCATTGCATGCTTCATGAATATTGAAAGAACCAGTCATAATATTGCATGCAACATTAATCATGCATAATCAAAATATCCAAGTACATCATCCTATGCATGATCATCATCATACCTTCTCCCCCTTTGTCATCAACAAAAAGGGAAAGTGCAACTATCAAGTTTTAAAGATATAAAAACTTAGCTATTTAGCAAAATTTTCATCACTTTAGAACATTCAAGCTAGTAATTTTCTTTCTTCTCTTTTGAGAAGTTCAATTTTTTGCTTCCTTTACAAGTTAGTAAGTTATCGAATTTTGCATGTTAAGCTAGCAATTTCAATGTACCAGATAGCAAGTTCTTTCTTCTCTTTTGAGAAGCGAAAGCTAGCTATTTTGCTTCCTAGCAAGTTTTTCTCTTTACAATTTATAAGCTAGTAAATTTAGCAAGTTTTACATCATTTTAGAACATGCAAGCTAGTGAGTTCTTTCTCCCCCTTTGTCATTGTCAAAAAGAAAGGAAGAATATAGTTTTGTAATTCTTTTCCCTTTACATCAATTTTCACGTCACAAAGATAAATTTAAATCAAATGTGATAAGGTATACAATTTATGAATATAAGGGAGTATCATAAATAAGAATGATATAATATCAAAGATTATTTGAATACTAAGAGATATGATTCATATAGAAAATTTTCTCTTAAACGAAATGCAAGAATCATATGAGAATAAAGAGCAAGAGATCTTGATTCATAAAAGAAAATCTCAAGTTCAGAAATCAAGAGAAGGTTCATGATTTGATTAGAAAAAAAATCTCATTTGGATTCAAATCATCAAAATCATTTTCAAGAGATTCAAAATAGCATAAATTGATTTATCAATCTCTTGATATGCTAGCGATTTTCTTTCTCCCCTTTTTCAATATAAACAAGAAAGAAGAAGAGGAAAATTTTTTAATAGTGCAATTCATTTCCTTCTTACATTAATGCTCTAAGAATCATATAAATACAAAGGTAATCATATGAAAATCATGACATGAAAGATGAAAGATCAAGAAAGATCAATTCGTAAATGATTCATCTTGACAAATCTTTTTTTTAGTAAATAAAAAAAAATCTTAGGAGATTAAATAGTCAATGATCTTCAAAGGTAATCTTATATTATAAAATTTGAGAAATCAAGAGAAAAATCATGATTCATTTGGATAAATCTCAATAAGAAGATACAAGAACACATAATAAGATATCTTGATTTAAAAATGATTTCAAGTTATAAATCTCGAGAAATTAAGATCATGATTTCGATAAAACCCATTAAATTTAAATTATCAAAATCAATTTCATGGTTCACAAAATTCATAACATAAATAGATTCATTAATAAGGATTTTTAAGATGAAAACTCGATAAGATAGAGATTGAAAAAATTTTAAGAAAAATACTTTCCACTTTTTAGTTGTTTCAATTTAAGTGATTTGATTTCTTACAAGCATGCCTAAGTTTTTACACTAAATCAAAACATGCATCATTATTTAAAACGAAAGTGCAAGATTTATCACAAAAATCATCACATATAACTTCAAAATCTCATACATAAAATCATCAAGCATTGTACTAAAACTTTTAATATTTTCATTACATCATTACATCATTATACATCATTAAATCATCAAAATTGATTTCATCAAATATGAAGTATTTTCAAAATCATTTTGTTTGTTGTAGTAATGTATTTTTCTTTTCAAGTGAATCTAACTTTTCATACTTAGTGCTAGGAATTAACATGCAATTGTCATACTTAAATTTTTTTTTTAATCACTTACAAAGAGAAGCATGATATTTTTTTATATTTTATATTTTATATTTTACTAACTAATTTAAAAATAACTCATGAAAAAGTATCAAGTAATTTCAAATTAAAGTAAAAGAATTTCGTTTGAGTTGTTTACCTCATTGTCGAGAGTCACCAAAGAGAAGTTCGCCACTTCGTCTTTATCAGTTTGTTCTTTATCTTCGAATGAACTTGATTCATCCCAAGCTGCCCTGAATATTTTCTTCTTCTTTGGTAGCTTCTTCTTTTTAAGTTCATTTTTACCTTTTGATTCTTGTTTTTGTTAGGATCAAGAGCGACACTAAGAGGGGGGGTGAATTAGTGCAGTGGAAAACTTTTCGAATTTGAAAGACTTTGTTTCGATTAAAATTGATTCCGACGAAAATGGTTTTGATTTAATCTGTTTCAGAGAGAATTTGAACTTGAAAGCTTTTCATAAAAGTGTAAGAGAAGATTAAAGAGATTTCGTAAAATCTTCATACGATTAAAAACGATCTCACAGGGTGTTTACTTAAAAGTGTATGTGAGATGTAGGCATAGTAAAAGCACAGTAAGGAGGAGAGGCAGTTTGCTATAAAAGTAAATTGCTCAAAGTAAATGCAAACCGAGTTTTAGAGTTGTTCGGTCAATGTGACCTACATCTACTTTTGAATTCCTCCTACAACGAGGTCACCAGCGTCTACTCAAGGCCTTCCTTCAATAGGTGAAGACCAACTACCTTTTACAATGCATTCTTCTTTTCACGGGTTTAGGAGAGAACCCTTACAAGTCTCACACCTCTTTTTAATGATCTCAAAACTTAGAAAGGGAGGAGGAGAACTCTAGCACTTGTTTACAACACTTTTACACCCCAACAACTCAAGATTATCTCAATGCTTTCATGCCCTTTTATGCATAAAAGGGTAGGGTTTTTATAGGCCCCAATGACTTCAAAAATAGAGCCAAAAAGTATCTAATCCCGGATTTCCAGGGTCCTAGCGGTACCACCACCTGACATGGGCGGTACCATCACTGGCAGTAATAGCTGTTGGCGGTACCACCGCCTAAACCACTTGGGAGACTAGATCTTCTAAGCAGTGCCACCACCGACCATGTTTTTAGGGGTTGTTTATTAGGCTATTCAATCCAGCCTAAATCAGCCCTATTAAGGGTCCAGTTGGCCCCTAATTAAGTTAGTGGGATTACCTCCTAATCCTAACTTAATTTATGCTCTAACTACGATAATTAAGACATAATCACAGCTCTTCTTGTTTCGATGCGTCAATTGCTCTTTCGGTAAGCTTTCGACGTACTTCTGGCGAACATCCGATGAACTCTCGACAATACTCTGGCGGACTCTGGGCAAGATCCTAAACTTTATGACGATCTTCTTAGCAAGTTCTGATGAGTTTCTTTGGCAAACTCCTGGACTTCTCGATTGGTTCCGGCAGAACTTCCGACGAACGTTCGGACTTTCAACAAACTCTCGAACTCCCAACATGATCTCAATCTTGACTCCGGCATAACACCTGCTTTATGTCTTACTGCTATCATAGTTAATCCTCATACTTTTTTTAACATATAGATTAGATCAAATAAATTACAATTGACTTTATCATCAAAATTCGAGATTCAACAATCTCTCCCTTTTTTATGATGACAATCAATTGATGACGGAGTTAACCTTAACTCCCCCTATCTATATGCCATACTTGAGAAAAGATACTCTTGAATTCAAAGCATTTGAATTCAAGTATCAAACTGATAAGTTAGATTCATTTAAACTTATCAACATGCACATCGTGATTACTATCATGATCTAACATTCTCAAAATGATGTCAAGGCATGACATCCATTTTCAAGTATGATATTTCAAATATGAAAGATGACAAAGATAGCAATTCATCATTCTATGGCAAGATATCAATTGTAAAATAGCAAGTCAAGCTCTAGATATCTTATCATAATGACGAAAATTTATCAAGCAAACATTTCAAGTATATATGATGAAATATATTGTATGCATTTGTCATTAATTTACCACATTTTGGTATTATTTCTCCTCCTTTGTCATCAACAAAAAGAAGAACGATTCAACAATGTAAGTGTGGTAAAAATTCATGCCACATTTCAATTTGTATTTGACGATACCAATCATATCATTCAAAAGTTCTCATATTAAAAGTTATAAATATTTAAAGAGATAGCTTCCATAAACTTTTCCCCTTTTTTATTATCAAAACTTTGTATAAAGGAAAGTAAGGAGAAAATCTATTAAGAGCCAACTTTGTGAAATGATTTGAATCAAGTCAAAAATGATAACAGAGTTTCATTAAATCATGCTTCAATTTTCATAAGGATCAAGATATTCATGTGAAATCAACTCCTCATTCTTGCAAGTGTTCATCTCATAAAAAAATAAAAAGTCTTCCTTTATTAAGAAAGAATTCATGTGAAAGAATCATCATATGAAGGATAAAAGAAATTTCATAAATAAACCTTCATAATGAGAGGAGCATCACATCAAATCTATTTCTCATTAAAAATTCACAAGAGATAAATCCATGAGAGATGCATTTATCAATGAAATCCATGGAGTGATTGAGTGTATCAAAAATCATTAAGTGATGGAGTAAGGGTATGAAGTAAACTTGATACCAAGGAAGATAAAAATGAAATAAGTTCATGAAAGCTCCATTTATGAGATACAAAAAAATAATCCAAAAAAGATATACATCAAATCAATGCATTTGGATAAATTAACATTCCTAACTCTCTTCTAATAAAATCATATTGTTCTTCACTTAAAGGTTTTGTAAAGATATCGGCTAATTGATGTTTCATATCAATAAACTCTAAGATTACATCATCATTTTTAATATGATCTCGTATAAAATGATGTCTAATATCAATATGTTTAGTTCTAGAGTGTTGAATGAGATTTTTTGTTAAACATATTACACTTATGTTATCACATTTTATGGGAATATTTTTAAGATAAATCTTATAATCCTCTAAAGTGTTTTTCATCTACACAACTTGTGTACAATATGCACTAGTTGCAATGTACTCAGCTTCGATTGTAAATAGTGCAACCGAGTTTTGTTTCTTGGAAGTCTAAGAAACAAGTGCGTGTTCTAAAAATTGACAAGTTCCGGATGTGCTTGTTTATCTAATCTACATCCTGTATAATTCGCATCAGCATATGCAATTAGTTCAAAGTTCTCAGATTTTGGATACCATAATCCTAGATTTATGGTACCTTTAAGATATCTAAGAATTCTCTTAACTGTTTTAAGATGAGATATCTTAGGATTAAATTAAAACCTAGCACAAAGACCTACACTAAACATGATATCTGGTCTAGTTACGGTGAGGTATAGTAAACTTCTTATCAAACCCCTATAAGCTTTTTGATAAAAGCATTCTCCACTTTCATCAATGTCTAACTTAGTGGAGGTACTCATGGGAGTATTGATAGCCTTTGAGCTATCCATATTAAACCTTTTTAGCAAATCTAAAGCATATTTTGTTTGACTAAAAAAAATACCACTACTTAGTTGTTTGATTTATAAGCCTAAAAAGAAAATTAATTCCCCCATTAAACTTATTTCAAATTCAAAACTCATACTTTTAGCAAATGATTCACAAAGAGATTCATTCGTGGAACCAAAAATAATATCAACATAAATTTGAATAATAAAAAAATATTTTTTATTGATAAACAATATAGTATCGACCTTGCCTTTAGAGAAATTATTATGAATTAGAAATGAGCTAAGTCTCTCATACTAAGCTCTTGGGGCTTGTTTCAATCCATAGATAGCTTTAGTCAATTTAAACACATGATTAGGAAAATTATTATTCTCAAATCCGGACGGTTGTTCAACATAAACTTCTTCGGAAATAAAGCCATTAAGAAAATCACTTTTAATATCTATTTAAAATAATTTAAAATTATTACTACTAGCATAAGCAAGGAGCATCCTTATGGTTTCTAATTGAGCCAAAGGAGCGAAGGTTTCTTTGTAATCAATACCTTCTTCTTGTTTGAATCCTTTGGCAACTAATCTGGCCTTGTTTCTAACCACGATACCAAATTCTTCTTGCTTGTTTCTAAAGACCCATTTAGTACCAATAACTAAATGGTCATTTGACCTAGGAACAAGCTTCCACGTCTCATTTTTCTCAAATTGATTTAACTCATCTTGCATTGCAATAACCCATGAATCATCTTTCAAAGTCTCGTCGATGAATTTAGGTTCAATTTGGGAGAGAAAAATAGCGTTTTCACAAAAATTCTTAAAAGAGGAACGAGTTTGAACCTCTTTAGATGCGTCTCCTATGATTAGCTCCTTAGGATGAGCATCTGCATACTTTTAATCCTTGGGTAAGGATGTTTTGGAAGTAGATGCATCCAAGTTGCTAGATGGAGAAAGGGTTTCATTTAAATTCAAGGCATCAAAATTAACATCATCATCAAAATTATTTTTCTTAACTTCAAAAACTTCATTAAAAACAACATTAATAGATTCTTCTATAATTAAAGTTCTTTTATTAAATATACGAAATGCTTTAGAAATAGAAGAATAGCCAAGAAAAATTCCTTCATCGGATTTAGCATTAAATTTTCCTAAGGCATCTTTTTTATTCAAGATAAAACACTTACACCCAAAAACTTTAAAATATAAAACATTAGGTTTTTTGTTATTCCATAACTCATAAGGAGTTTTGGTGAGTAAGGGTCTTACTAGAACTCTATTCATGACATAGCATGCCGTGTTTATGGCTTCGGCCCAAAAATATTTGGGTAGGCTATATTCATTTAACATGGTTCTTATCATTTCTTATAGATTTCTATTCTTTCTTTCACTGTTCCATTTTGTTGAGGATTTCTTGGAGTAGAGAAGTTATAATTGTATCCATTAGATTCATGAAATTCTTAGAAATCATGATTTTGAAATTCACCACCATGATCACTTCGAATTGACAAAATCATAAAACCCTTTTCATTTTGAACAAGTTTACAAAACTTGAAGAAATACCTAAAGCATTCACTTTTGTGTATCAAAAAATAAGTCCATGTGTATCTACTATAATCATCTGTGACGACAAATACGTATTTGTTACCTCCTAGTCTTGATGTAGAAATTGGTCCGAACAAGTCCATATGGATCAATTCAAAGGTCTAGAAGTGCTTATTTAGTTCTTAAGTTTGAAGCTATATTTTATTTATTTTCCTAGTTGACATACATCACACACATTATCTTTGACGAACTTGATATGAGGAATTCCTCTTACAAGTCCTTTAGATGAAATTTGAGAGATTAGTTTCATGCTAGCATGACCTAATCTCCTATGCCAAAGCCAAGCATTGTCATTTAAAACTGAAAAACATATTTCATTACAAAGATCATAAATGTCGATAGTGTATACATTATTTTGTTCTAGAGTAATCATAGATATATTTTTATGTGATTTTTCTATAATACAAGTATTAGATTCAAATCTAACAATATATCCTTTATCACACAATTGACTAATGCTCAAAAAGTTATGCATTAAGCCATCAACTAACAACACATCTTCAATAAAAAAAGTTAGATGTGTTACCTATAGTTCTATTGCCAATGATTTTACCCTTGTTATTATCTCTGAAGGTGACATATCTTTCGTCTAGGCTAGTGAGCTTAGAGAATTGAGATGGATCATCTCTTGCTCCTAGCTTATAATGGTATACGTTTCTACAAAAGAGGATGATTTTTGATCTTGGGTGCCTCAAAAATCGATCGACTTAACTTATCATTTTGCATATAATCCTTTATGGTTCCTTTAGGAACCCAAATCAATTTGTGTGGAATACACTTCTTAAATGGACAATGATAAGCTACATATCCAAGTTTGTAACAAAAGTTACATTTGTTTTGGGGTGAAATATGTAAGATAGGGCCTTTAACAAAGGTGGTTGGATTTTGGTGAGAGCTACTCACATATCCGATTACACTTCTTTTATGAATGTGACCCTCATTAGTAAGGATCATGTTTAAGGACTTGCTACCAACCTCAAATTTTTCTAAGGTTTCTTTGAATAGCAAGTTTTCCTTTTTAAGTATTTTTACTTTATGACATATCGTACATGGAGCTAAACAATCATTATGCTCAACTTTTAAACTATTGTAATCACTAATAAGATAATCATGCTCCTTTCTTATAATTTATATTTTTTACTAATTGATTTGCATTCATCAAATAAATTATGAATATCATTTAATAGTTCATCAAATGATAAATTTGCATCAATTGAACTTGTTACCTCATCTCCAATGGCCATTAGTGCACAGTGAGCAACTTGCTCGGTGTTGGGTGGCTCCTTTTCTTCAGATGCAGTTGAGTCATCCCATGTTGCTTTGAGAGCCTTCTTCTTTAGTGTCATCTTCTTAGCTTGGGGACATTCGCTCTTGTAATATCTCATCTTCTTACATTCATAGCATATTACTGTATCTTTCTTGGGTTCAAATTTATTTTTAGCATCATTTTTAAATTTATTCCTTCTTATAAATTTTTTAAATTTCCTTGTTAAAAGTACCAAGTCTTCATCAAGGTTCTCATCACTTAAGTTTTCTGTCAAGTGATTTTCTTGGGTTTTTGAATGGTCGTGACTTTAGGGTTCCAACTCTTTGGAAGGGATCTTAAAACTTTATTAATGAGTTCAAAATCCGAGAAACCTTTACCAAGTCTTTTTAGACCATTGATGACATCTGTAAATTGGGTGTACATGTCTCCAATGGTCTCACTCGGTTTCATCCAAAATAACTCATAAGTGTGCACTAAAAGATTAATTTTCGGCTCCTTCACTCTACTAGTGCCTTCATGAGTCTCTTCGAGTGTATGCTAAATATCAAAAATTGTTTCACAAATCGACACTCGATTAAACTTGTTTTTATTTAATGCACAAAACAAGGCATTCATAGCCTTGGCATTTAAAGTAAAAGTCCTCTTCTCCAACTCATTCCAATCGATCATTGGAAGAGAAGACTTTTGAAAAATGTTTTCAACAATATTCCAAAGCTCAAAATCTATTAAAATTAGGAAGATCCTCATTCTAGTCTTCTAATATATGTAATTCATCCCATTGAACATGGGAGGATGTGTAATTGAATGATCCTCTTGGTTGCCAGCAAATGTCATCATTCTTGTGTTTTAAACCAAACAAGAGTGAACCTTACTCTGATAGCAATTGTTATGGTCAAGAGCCGCACTAAGAGGGGGGGTAAATTAGTGTATGGAAAACTTTCCAAATTTGAAAGACTTTGTTTCGATTAAAACTGATTCCGACGAAAATGGTTTTGATTCAATCTGTTTTAGAGAGAATTTGAACTTGAAAACTTTTCGTAAAAGTGTAAGAGAAGATTAAAAAGATTTGTAGTAATGTAAATTACACAAATGAAAATCGTTGGTTTCGTAAAATCTTTGTACAACTAAAAACGATCTCACAAGGTATTTACTTGAAAGCATATGTAAGATGTAGGCGTAGTAAAAGCACAGTAAGGAGGAGAGGCAGTTTGCTATAAAAGTAAAATGCTAAAAGTAAATGCAAACCAAGCTTTAGAGTGGTTCGATCAATGTGACCTACATCCACTTTTCGATTCCTCCTCCAACGAGGTCACCGGCATCCACTAAAGGCCTTCCTTCAATAGGTGAAGACTAACCATCTCTTACAATGCTTTCTCCTTTTCACGAGTTTAGGAGAGAACCCTTACAAGTCTCACACCTCTCTTGAATGATTTCAAAACTTAGAAAGGGAGGAGGAGAACTCTAGCACTTGTTTATAACACTTTTATACCCCAATAACTCAAGATTATCTCAATGCTTTCGTGCCCTTTCATGCAGAAAAGGGTGGGGTTTTTATAGGCCCCAATGGCTTCAAAAATGGAGCTAAAAAGTGTCTAATCCTAGATTTCCGGAGTCCTGGCGATACCACCACTATTACTGGGCGGTACCACCGCCTGACACCTAACACTAGCGGTACTACCACTCAGTCTGAGTGGTACCACTACTTGACAGAGCTCGGAGACCAAGCTCTGGCGGTACCACCGCCTGATAGGGGCGGTACCACCGCTGGCAGCAATAATTGCTGACGATACCACCGCCTAGTCTGGGCGGTACTACCACCCAAACCACTTGGGACACTAGGTCTTCTAGGTGGTGCCACCACCGGCCATGTTTTTAAGGGCTGATTGGGCTATTCAATCTAGCCCAAATCAGCCCTATTAAGGGCCCCAATTGGCCCCTAATTAAGTTAGTGGGATTACCTCCTAATCCTAACTTAATTTATGCTATAACTACGATAATTAAGACATGATCACAACTCTTCTTATTCTAGTGCGTCAATTGCTCTTTCGACGAGTTTTTGGCATACTTCCGGCGAACATTCGACGAACTCTCGACAATGCTCCGGCGGACTCCTGGCAAGCTCTTAGACTTTACGATGATCTTCTTGGCAAGTTCTGACGAGCTTCTTTGATAAGCTCCTGGACTTCTCGGTTGGTTCTGGCAAAACTTCCGACGAACGTTTAGACTTCCTACGAACGTTTAGACTTCCGATGAACTCTCAAACTCCTAGTGTGATCTCGATCTTGACTCTAGCACAACACCTGCTTTATATCTTACTACTATCATAGTTAATTCTATACCCTTTTCTCAATATATAGATTATATCAAACAAATTACAATTGACTTCATCATCAAAATCCGAGATTCAATAGTTTTAAGTAATTTTTAAGTTTTATCGTGAGAAGTTCAAAGTCATCATCACTTGAGCTTTCGCTCGAATCATCATCTTGAGTTCTAAGTACTAAATTCTTCATATTCTTTGGAATGTTGTTCTCAAGTTCTTCATGTGCATTGCATGTTGTTTTATAGGTCATCAAAGACCTAATAAGTTCTTCAATCGAAAAATTATTTAAATCATTAGCCTCTTGAATGGTCATTACTTTATGGTCCCAACTCTTTGGAAGGGATCTCAAGATTTTATTAATAAGTTTAAGGTTCAAAAAACATATGCCAAGAGTTTTTAAATTATTAATGACATCCGTAAAACAGATGTACATGTCTCTAATAGTCTCACTTAATTCCATACGAAATAATTCAAAAGCATACATCAAAATATTTATTTTAGAGTCTTTAACTCTATTAGTGCCTTCGTGTGTGATTTCGAATGTATACCAAATGTCAAAAGTCATTTCGTAAGTAGAAACCCAATTGAATTCATTTTTGTCTAAAGAGCAAAATAGAGCGTTCATAGCTCTAGCACTTAAGGAAAAAGTTTTCTTATCCAAATCATTACATTCTTTCATTGGAGTAGAAGACTTTTTAAAATCGTTTTCGATAATATTCCACAAATTCAAATCCATAGAAAGCAAGAAATCTCTCATTCGAGTTTTTCAATAAGTGTAGTCTGTCCCATTGAATATGGGAGACGAACAATAGAAAAACCATCTTAAAAGTCAAAAAGAGACATTTCTCTTAGGTGTTAAACCAAAAGAGAAAAACATAGCTATGATACCAACTGTTAGGATCGAGTCGGCACTAAGAGGGGCAGTGAATTAGTGCAGTGGATAAAAACATCGGTTCAAAAATCTTCATACCTTAAAAAATGATTTCAATGAAAACCGTTTTAGAGAGATGTTAACTTAAAAGCGTTTTCATAAGGTAGTGAGAGTAGTAAGCAAGTAAGATAGTTTGTAGTAAGGGAAAATAGTAAGAACTAAAATGCAATCTATTTTATAGTGGTTCAGTCATCGTGACCTACATCCACTCCGCTGATTCCCCTTCCATTGAGGCCACGGGCATCTATTAACGATATTCTTTCAACAGGCAAAGATCAACTACCATTTTATAACTCAATTATCCTTTTCACAGGATTAGAAGACAACCTTTATACCCCCCCCCCCCACTTACTCCTCTTTTAAACTATACTAAGACTTAGAGCTTTTAGAGGAGTTCACACAAAATTGCAACAACATTTTCTTCCTTTTTTTGCTCTCAATTCTTGTGTAAGTTAACCAGGGATGAGAGGGGTATTTATAGGCCTCAAGTGTGTTGAATCTCATATTTTGATGATGAAACCAATTGATAAGTGTTTATGATTTGATATGAGTTTTGAGTGACGTAGGATGCTTTGATCAGGGAGAGATATTTAAAGTAGGAAGAATCATATTAGGCCAGAGGAAAACATGTCAGAAGATTGGACGTCAGGCCGGAGGATTAGTCGACGTATCGACAGAAGGCTTCGGGCCATGGATTTGGGCATCGGACCAAGAAGAGCAGATATTGCACCAAGAATATCGAAGTTATGGAGGTCAATTGGCCGATTGGGCAATAGGCCACAAGAGAGGACGATGCACCGAAGAATCGGATGAAGCGTCGATGGACCAATGACATGCCGGATGACATGATTCATGCTTAGTAATAATTGTCTAGATCGAAGTGTATTTTTATTTGTGCAGGATTAACTATGATAGCAAGGCATAAAACAAAATGAAGTCCTAGAGTCAAGAATGCGATTTCGTTGGGAGTTCGAGAGTTCGAGAGTTCATCGGAAGTCCGGACGTTCGTCGAAAGTTCTGCCGAAACCAACCGAGAAATCCCAGAGCTTGCCAAAGAAGCTCGTCAGAACTCACCAAGAAGATCATCATGAAGTCTAGGAGCTCGCTGGGAATCGGCTGGAACATTGCCGAGAGATCGTTTGAAGTTCGCCGGAAGCTCGCCAGAAGAAACCTAGACTTACGAATTTTGTTTAGCTTAGTAAATGTCTTAAAATTCATAGTTAGCACATAATAGAGATTAGAATTGGGCCAACCCAATTAGGAGATAGTTGAGCCAAGTTTGGGATATGTTGGGCCAAGAGAAAGGCCCAAACAGTGACCAAACAGGTGAAACCATCATGGCATAGTCTCTAAGACTATGTCAAGCGGTGGTACCGCCAGTTTGGGTGGTGGTACCACCCAGACTCAGTCTCCGAGACTGTCTGGGTGGTGGTACCACTAGTTTGGGTAGTGGTACCTCCCAGTATCAGGTTACAGGTAATGGTACCGTCGGCAGCAATGCTGCCAGCGGTGGTACCGCCTAGTAGAAGATTCTACGGCGGTAGTACCGCCCAGGAATAGCAGTGGTACCATCAACACTCAGGAAACCTAGGATGAGACCTTTTTAGGCTCCAAGTTTGAATCAACTTGAAGCCTATAAATACCCCTCTCATTCCTGGTTAAACTACACACAACTGAGAGAAAAAAAGAAAGAAAACTCTGTTGTACTTATGTGTGAAACTCCTCTCAAAGTTCTAAGTGTTAGAATAGTATGAGAGAGAAGTAAGTGGGGGTGTAAGGGTTATCTCCTAAACCCGGTAAAAGGAGAATTGAGTTGTAAAATGTGGTTGGTCTTCGCCTATTAAAGGAAGACCGATAGTGGATGTTGGTGGCCTCGACGGAAGAGGAATCGACGGAGTTGATGTAGGTCACGATGACCGAACCACTATAAAAATCCGGTTTGCCTTTTCTTTTGTGTAATTTATCTTACTGCAAACCTCCTTACTTACTATTTTTAATATGTTTACAAATATGCTTTCAAGTTTACATCTTCCGAAATCGGATTTAATCGCACGAAACGAAATTTTCAGAACCGACATTTTTACCGCTACACTAATTCACACACACCCTCCCCCCCCCCCCCCCCCCCGCGCCCCTCTTAGTGCCACTCTTGATCCAAACAGTTGGTATCAGAGCCTCGTTATTTCTCATTTGGTTTAATACCCAAGAGAAATGACTCCTTTCGGCTTTCAAGAGGGTCACTCTCTCATTCGTCCTCCCTTATTCAATGGGACGGACTACACATATTGAAAAACTCGAATGAGAGTTTTCTTGCTTTTCTTGGATTTAAATTTATGGAATATTATTGAAAATGATTTTCGAAGGTCTTCTCTTCCAATGAACCATTGGAATGATTTGGAGAAGAAGACTTTTTCTCTAAATGCAAAGGCTATGGATGCTCTATTTTGCGCCTTTGATAAAACTGAGTTTAATAGGGTTTCTACTTGCAAAAATGCTTTCGATACTTAGCACACTCTTGAAATTACACATGAAGGCACTACTAGAGTTAAAGATTCTAAAGTCAATCTTTTAATACACGATTTCGAACTATTTTGAATGAAACCAAGCGAAACATTTGTTGACATATACACCCGTTTTACGGATGTTGTCAATGGTTTAAAAGCTCTTGGTAAAACTTTTTCGAATTTGAATTTGTTGGTAAAGTTTTACGATTACTTTCTAAAAATTGGAATTCAAAAGTAATGGCTATTCAAGAATCAAAAATTTTGAATAATTTTTTTATCGAAGAACTTATCGGGTCTTTAATGGCCTACGAAATGACCAATGTAGCACAAAACAAACTTGAGAACAACCTTCCAAAGAATATGAAGGATTTCGGACTTAGAACAATTGAAGACCACTCGAGCATAAGCTTAAGTGATGGTGAACTTAAACTCCTCCCTTCTATCAATATGGCATATTGATAGGAGTAGTTAAGGTTAACTCTGTTATCAATTGGTTGTTATCATCAAAAAGGGGGAGATTGTTGAATCTCGTATTTTGATGATGAAACCAATTGATAAGTGTTTATGATTTGATATGTGCTTTTACCTATATTGTGATTTTGATTCCTTGGAATTACTTGAGATTTGAATTTGAATTATAAAATTTCTTATGAATGAATTGAAATCTTTTTCTCCAATATTTCCTTTTACGATTTACTAAGGAGAATATCTTTTTAAGAATTCATGACTGAAAATTTATTTTGAAGATCTTTTACTATTTGACCTCCTATAATTTTACTTGTTTTACATCCACTATACTCTTCCATACACTTTCAAAGTTAATACCTTTACGAAATGGTTTTTCATCGGAAATGGATTTAATTATAATGAAGTTTTGAACCGATGTAATTTTTACCGCTACACCAATTCACCCCCCTCTTAGTGCCAACTCTTTTCCTAACAAAATGGATTCAAACTTGGTGCCTAAAAGTATCTCATCCTGGGTTTCTCAAGTATTGGCGGTACCATCGCCTGCAACACTAACACTAGGCAGTACCACTATCCAGTCTGGAGGTACCACCGCTTAACAGAGCTCGGAGACCGAGCTCTGGTGGTACCACCACTTAACAAGGGCAGTACCACCACCTGGCAGTCTCTCGGAGATTGTGTCTGGATGGTACCACCACCCAAATTGACGGTACCACCACCTGACACAATCTCGGAGACTGTGTCATTACGGTTCCACTTATTGGGTCATTGTTTGGGCCTTTTACTTGGCTCAACACAGCCTAAACTTGGGCTTAGTTGGTCCCTAATTGAGTTGGCATAATTACATTCTGAACTGACTCAATTAGACTCTAAACTAACTCGATCTAAATATATTTGATTACAAGCGAATCCTATGTTGTCCGACATGTCATTAGTTCTTCTGGTGCTTCATCCGATCTTTCGATACATAGTTCTCTCCTTCGGCATATTGCTCAATTAGTATATTATCTTCTCGCAACATCCAATCTCCTTGGTGCAATGTTCGATCTTCTTAGCTCGTTGCCCAAATTCATGGACCGAAATCTTCTACCGACACATCGACCGATCCTCCAGCCCGACGTCCAATCTTCTGACATGTTTGCTCCGACCCAACGTCTAATTCCTCCTGCTTTAATCGATTTACCTTTTCTGATCGAAGCTAGTCCTACATCACTTAAACGCACATTAGATGACAAATACATCAATTGATTTCATCATCAAAATCCAAGATTTAATAGGAAGAAGTATGAGTCGAGTTCTATAGACTTTTGTAGAGTGGTCAACTTTATCACACAGCTGGCAAACAACTCTTTGTTGATTTGTGTGATCAGGACGCTAAGGCTAAGGATAATTGAAGTAGTTACCTTGATGGTTGTGATTAAAATATTGATGAGATAGAGGAGGGGAGGTTTGTTGAGAGCCTGCAAATTCAGGAGACATGCTTGCCAAACCTTTGTTGATGGTTTTGTTGTACCCATTGCTCTTCTTCTTGGATTTTTGACTGACTTGAGCTTTGATGGATGGTCTTGACAACTTGTCCTCACACCTGAGATATATCTCATAGTCAGTCAACTTATCATAGAGTTTTTCAAATGATATCGGTGAGTCACGTGCTCATATTGCTACTGCTAGTTCCTTATACTCGTCCCTAAGGTCGTTAAGTGTATAGATAATAACTTTTTCATCACTAAGATTATGATCTATTAGGGTCAAGTTAACGATAATAACTTTTATATTTTGTAGATAGTCAGTAATAGTACTTCTCTCTTGTTTTGTTTGCATGAGACTAGATAGGAGACTAAGCAGGCGAGTGCGTGAATGATTTGCCAAGGTGGTTTACAGCTTGCACTTGGCTTTGGCGGCAGTCACATTAAGATATGAGTGGGGCAAGGGATCCAACGATTAAATTTTGAATTGTTTGAAGGATGATACGATCTTGGCATAACCATAGTTTGTAGTCTAGATTTGGTATTGGACTAGGTGCTCTTGGGATGTTGAGCATTGTTGGTGGACAACGAAGAGAGCCGTCGATGTAGCCTAATAGATTATAGCCAAATAGGAGATTAGAAAATTGAGCATGCTAGGATGCCTAATTACCATATTTGGATAACTTAAAGGGAGTGAGAGTTGTAACGAAAATAAGGCCAGAAAAGTACTATGATATCTTATAGAAACAGTATCTGAAGCGTCAGATATAGATGATAAAAACATGCTGAGCATATGTACCAATACGAGGAAGCAAGATGGGAGTCTGCAATGATCAGCTACGTTGGAACTGTTGCTATAGTGATGATAGTGATCAGGAAGAGACGCGGGAAGAGCAATACTATTCTGCTGCGAGGAGATCTCCTATACCGATCACAGCTCCAACCGTCGAAAAAACTTGGGATCTGTACTAGTCACTGTCCAGCTTTCCAAGCGAAAGGGTCTGCTTGTATTTGTCGTGTGATGGCTTTGCCTTGACAAGTCTTCACTTTGGGCATTAATTTCAAGCAAGTATAAGCTATGGGATCCATGCTGCCACTGTTAGCGTTTCAGCTGTTGTCGTTGATGCTGCTGGAAGCAACGACTGTAGCAGCATCGGTACCACCGTCACTGAACGTGTTACGGATTGCAGTTCTGTGAGAGGCTGCGACTTGCACTTCGGTGAAAGGCTACGACAGAGGATGCAGGGGAAGAGGGGGAAGGCGGCGTTGACAAGGTTTGATGTCAGGCACAGCGGCTGGTGGCGGTGCGGCTGGCTCTCGATCCTAGTCAGGTTGATGTTCCGGAAGGCGAAGAAAGCAGGTTTGCTGTCTTCAACCCAAGAAAACTGTGATTGTCCGCTCTGTTGTAGAATCCATCCGCTGTTGCTGCTGCAAGGTAGCTTCTTCCTGGGTGAATCCTCGTGATATGGCGTGCTGTTCCCCTCCACCAAGGGATTCTGGGCCAGCCAGCCTTGCGCAGAAGACTGTGGGGTGGGGCTGCTGAGTCCCTCTCGCCCCTCCTGTGTATCATTTGCCCAAAAAGCGATCGGGGCTGCTACAGGAGGTGACCGCTAGATTGAGGATGGCCATGAAGAAGGGGCCATCGCACTATCGGTCTCGGCTTGTCCTTCTCAGCCGTGAGCGGCAGCCAATACTTGGAGAGTTTGGAACAGAGGAAGAACGCCTTTGTTGCTTCAGGTTAGTGTTGCCGGAGGTGCGCTGAGGCAGAGGAAATGATGAGAGACGGGGGAGATCTGACAAAGCAGGTGAATGAAGCTGCGATTTGGTTGACAGCGAAGAGAATAGGCCGCCGAGCAGACCAGCGAAACAGGAGAAGTCCGGCGTGAACAAGGGCTGCGATGGGAAGATCTACCGGTAGTGAGTCGATGGTCAACGATAGAGTCTCGGCGGAATCGGATCAGCAGCAATACCATCGGCCACTACAAGTCTCGATACGATAGCCTCATCCGCAGCTGTGACTACTACCTTAGTAGGGTCCACACAAGGTCACGTCATTGAACAACATGCATGCATATAACCGCATGCCACAATTTCTTAAGAGGGTATGTATGGAATGTTGACCCGTGGGAAAATGAGGAGTATAAATGATTTTGCTGAATCACATAGGTTTGGACCTATTCACAATTTGCATGTCGCTCTTATGGATCATGGAACCTTACTCTAACTTGTCCAGTAAAAACTTCAATATTAATATATACAACAATGAGAAGATTCAACACAAGGGAATTGAATGAGTTCAACTTGTTCTTATATAAATATACTATATGACTAATGTAGTGTCATACAGTGTGTGAGTCTTAGCCCATTAAGCAATCAACGTTGGCGAAAATAAAACTATCTATCTACCACAAACCTACAAACCTCAATACCACTCCACTCCATATAATAATTGTTGGCGAGAATTTTTCTACCGGCAACCCTTAATTACGAAAAATTATGAATCAATTGACAGTAATAACTTCATCATCAGTGAAAGCACCATCCTCAAAGAAGTATTTTGTAACGGGGCGTATCATCTTTCCAAAATCTTGAAGAACTTAAACTGCACAGCCAAAATTACAATTACATTAGTAATTGTCTAATCGTTGTTTGAAACTAGAAAAAATATTTAAATTACAATAAAGCTTTAATTGATACATATTACAAATTCGACATTAATTGGTGGCCTCTTTGCTAGTGTTGTCTTGCTTTCGTAAATCTACAAAAATAATTTATTAGTAACAATGTTAAACTAAGTTCATCCGAAAATAAATTATCATTGCACGTTCAAAAAATATATGAGAGATGAGAGGACTAGGAGAAGAGAGAAGAGGAGACCAAAATATGAGAGATGATGCATTAGTCGAAGCAAAGGAAGGAAGACCAAAATAAGGGAGGAGATGCATTTGGTAGAGTAGCATAGGATCGAAATAGGGGAGACAATAAGTTTGAGCGAGGGACCAGTTTCTGATGACGAATTTGGGTTAGGGAGAACTAAAAACGATTTACTTGCACCGATTCAATAGATAGTGGGTTCAATGCACCAATTAAGGGGTGTTTTGGCCAATTTTGTGTTTGGAGTGTCCTTCATAATTCCATAGCAGATGGGTGTGACCGGATGAATATGAATTGGGAGACTATTTTAGATAAATCATTGTATTGGAGCCTAAAGCGAGTACTAGTTCCTATACTCCCATCTTTCCATTGTATGTAATGATCCTTGCTCCTGTTTATGCACTGCCTATTCTCTACTGGATTTGAGACTATGGTTCTGGGACAATTAAGCTCCAAATAAAGGAAAAAGGAGAAAAAGAAAGTAGTAAAAGAGTGAGAAGAAGGAAAAAGCCAACAAAAACACCTTTGAACTCTCTCAGCGGAAAGAGACCGGTCAGTGCAGCCAAAAGACGCGATTAGTGATGTGATTAAGCAGCCGGAGAGGAGTGACAATATCGAAAAACTTGCACCACCTGCTTCCAGCGGGAAGGTAAGAGGCTGGCTTTTGTTTTTAGGGATAGGAACACTGTGGCTACTTGGTTGGGGACGCATGCACGTATAATCAAATCATCTAATTTTTGGACCGAAGGTAAGGTTAGTCTTCAAAACTTACAAGACTTTTTTTGGTTCGCGGTGATGCGAATAGGTGTGTACTTCGTCGTTACATGAACTGAAGTTTAGTTTTCTATTCTGGAACAAAAAGAGAGAGAGAGAGAGAGAGAGAGAGAGAGAGAGTGGCATTTGTTGAACTTGGCTTAATTTCTGAATATTGATGATGTTCTTTTTTTCCTTGTCAAGTAACTGAGTCTGGAAAATGGTGATGAGGATAAGGATTTCTGGCTAATTGTAGCTTGTAGGAAATGGTTGCCGAGAATACACACACTCGAGTATAAGGATTTCTGATATATTTGTGCATCCTATGAGTCTGGAATCCATGGCCGCCTCCAAATAAAAGAAGAAAGCAAAGAAGCAAAGAGAAGAGAACCTAAAGATCCTGTGATCTGTCGTAGGATGACTTGCAGCAAACCACAAGCGGATATAAGACATTAATTAGGCTAATGTTTTAAATTTTATTTTTATTCCTTGTGTTTATTACGTACGGCAGAAAGCTACAGGTTTCGAATTAATGGGCACAAACATACGTTATGCCTTTTCTGTTTCCTTAGGATATTTTGGATGGAGTAGCTCTTTATAAATAAATAAATAAAAAGTTTACTATTTAGAGTCTGTCTCCATTCACAATTGTTTTACTATTCATAATTCCTGAAAAAATAATAAAATAATATTTTATTACTTACAGCCCCTCTAATTTCATTTTCACTCTTTTTTTTTTCTTCCCTACCTTCACCTCAATCTTCAAATTGTCTAATTTTATTATTTATATTTTTTTCATCATTTTATGTTATCTTTGACGATTAAGAAGAGAGAAAACGTGGAGGAGAAAAAAAAAAAAAGATAGGTAAGGAATGAGAAAATTTTATTAAATTTAAATTATAAATTGAGGACATATGCATTTATAAAGAGAACTTAGAAATAATAAAAATTATTAATATGAGATTATAAATAACTAAAAAAATTATAATTTAAAAAAAAAAAAAAATACTGTAGATGTAGATGTAACCATTGTGCCCGTGGCTGTACTGCATATATTTGATCCACTCGAACCTTAAGTTGGCGTGATATCTTTCATTTGTTATCTCCTCAAATCGTTACAACATCATCTCAATTTTAGTAACTTGGATACGTTTGTTACTTTACTGGTTTTATGGGTTAAGGTTTTGCTCTGCTCTGCTAGACTTATTTTAAATTTTTTTATATGTGAAAACCATACAATAAACATGAATTCTTTTGTGAGCAACTCAAACAATTGTGACATATATTGATAAATGTGATATTGATATGTAACAAACATCAAGTGTAACACATTTACCAGCATGCACTACTAGCACTAGCGCTAATGGTCATGGCATCTGTAAACTACCGTCATCAACGGATTCCATGAACCATATCCACCAGGCAACAAACAGCTCTATAAGAATCAGAAATACGGTGTCTTGGTCTCAGACGTGCTGAGAATTTATGTGGCAAAATTTTATGAATAACAAAGAAGAGTAATATCTTTCTTTCCAATGGAGAAAATAAACAAATTGGGAAAGTAAAATAAGCAACTCAGGAGCTCCGAACTACGTACTTCCATCCTCGGAGCTCAGAATTGAGAATACTTCAGATCCTCTTCGAGAAAGAAATGTTTCACAAACAAAAATAACTGAGGAACAGTAGAGTAATTCACCGTCTGCTCCGTCTGTGCATGTATGGGACCACCCCTTAAATGTAGCTTCTTTTGTTTCCCTTTCTCCTCTCAATTCTTTAACTTCTTTTCGAATGTCTTTTTTCTCTTCAGCCTGAGATGATACTTTCAAACTCTGGCATGCCCTACAGACAATAAGTAATTTTGCAAGTCACTCCTCGATTTGTGGAGTGTATGTACCTCATCGCATGTCACTCCTGAAGAAACTTCCATCAGATTTGACCCAATCTGAATCTGTATCAAATGTCTTACTCCATATTATCCCATTTTTGATTGATGGCCACTTGTAAAGTCGTGACTCCGGTTCCTATATGCTGATCTACTGAGTAATAATACCTCACTAACATTTGGTACATTCATGCCACTCCGGTCAGCAGTCCCCTCTAGTCCAACTGCTTGCATGCACACTCACAGATTGTCAGATTTCATTGTTGCTGGAGATTGAAGGGAAATATTAGCAAATTGATTGTTACTTGGTGGCAGAACCCAATTCATCCAGTCATTACGCTTTCTTATTTTCTCACCCTGCGATAAGCATGTGATGGAAAAGATGAGAAATCACAGCTGCATCTGCATAATCCGTGTATGCAAGTATGATACAGAAAGATTCTTCACTATTTTTCTTGTTCAAAAAGCAAGAATTCCAGTGAGCAGCCACACCATAATATGATCTTTACAATGTACATCTGCCATTCTTAAGGTCCACCTACGTTACTAAAAGAGTGGCTCATAATTACAAAATAAAAAGAAAACCAGGATATAGAAATATTCACAGATAGGATATCAATTTTTATTTCCAATAGTAGTATGAAAGTAAGCACTGATTAAATATTCAGAATAAATCAAATTAAAAAATAAGTCAGATTTCTATCACAGTAGGTGATTTTATGCCCTTTTGGGTAGGTTTAGATGGGAGATCAATTTTGAAGGGGAATTCGATTCCAACTTAAGTTGATAAGAAACAAAATAGATCAAATTAATTAATTAATTAAAATATTAAAATCTTCAATATTAGGATCCTAATTCAAGTAGGAATCCCTTCTCAAAATAAGGATAGGTAGACGCCCTTCCATCAATAGAAGATCAAGCATCTGGTCCGCCAGGTGGAGCACAAACACGATCTACAAGAGAGGTAATTCTCCATTTTTTTGTTTTTAATTATTATAATATTTTTGCAATTATAATGTTTAGAAAATCATATAATCATATTAGATTTAATTCTGATTTTTTTGGAATTCTAGATGAGTTAGTTGATGTTTTTATATTTAAATATATGAGTTCTAAGGTTGATTTAATCATGAAAAAATCTAGTTTTGGATTGAAATCAATGATTGTCGTATGGTGTGTCAGAGTATTGGCCCCTAGTCGGATTGATATGTATTGGTCGGTACCGATGTACCGACACACAATGTAGCGTGTACTAGTATTTTGAAGACAAGGAAGAAGGAGAAGAGGAAAGGATAGTGGAGTAAGAGGAGGAAAAATGAGGAGAAAGAGAAACATGAGGAAGAGAAAGAAAGAGAAAGAGAAGAACACTCAATTGGTGATTGTGCATGTTGGTGGTGTGTAGCTTGGTCGCATTATCACAAACAAATCATTGGTCTGTAATGCCTTCGTAAAAGGACTATTTGTCGCTTATGTTTGCTTATACAATTGTTTGACACTGAGTTTTCCCTAGTTTTTATATGTTTTTGCTTGGTTTTTGTAAACATGGGTAGTTCACTACGTGTGTAGTAGTTGATTGATAGACTAGGCAAAATAAAAACGAATTTGCTCCATTTTCGCATATTGGCTATTGTGCAGTAGTGTTAGGCATCTCAACCCCTTAGAACCACTCTGGTGGCACAAGGCTAGTTGGGGCTTTGGAGTAGTGTTGGGCTTTGTTTGGATAAACAACTTTGTATAGAAAGTAAGCATAAATTACCTTATGCAAAGTGGACTTGTGATTGTCTTTTGACCTTCTAAAGTCCTTGTTTTCCCCTTTTCTCTTTGCACTTCAAGTGTTTGTTAAATTGCTTATTTATTGTATATTCCCACAAGATGTCGTGACTTGTACGCTACTCCTTTTCTTAAATCTAATCAACTTTCAACTTTATCTTTTGTAGGTCCTTCAAGACTTGTACGAGGTTGCTTCTAGGTTGACCCTGATGTAGGATGAGAAATAGCAAAATTCCTTTTTATAATAGACAAACTAGAAAGAGAGGAATAGAAAGCTAGTAACCGAAAGATAATAAAAAAACATAACGAGATAACTATCAGACTCGTCTAGCTCAAGGAGTGAACGCCCAGGATGAAGGCCTCGCATCATTGCACATCTTGCACATGGACGATAGAATCAGGGTCTGCCATACCGAAGCGTACTGCCCGTACCGGGCAGTACGTACCGGTCCGACAGGTTACCGGTACGCGGACCGCTACAGTGCTACAGTACTATACTGTAGCACTACTATGGTGCTACAGTACTATACTGTAGCACTACTACAGTATGAAAAAGTATAAAATTATTCGGTACACTAAGGTGTACTGTTTGGTACGCCCTGATGTACCGCCCGATACATCGGTACCGTACCGTATCGAGCCCGGGTAGAAACGCCGGTACGGTACGGTACGACGAACCTTGGATAGAATCATTCCACTGGAAAAGCAACTTGTGGCTTCGCACAACTCACACTTAAGGTGGGAAAAAAACATGATTCATTGAGTCGCACCACTCAAACAAAAGGTAGGAAAAAAATACGATTCATTGATTCATCTTTAATTGATGCATTACAATGATCTAGCACCTTTTTATAGGCTCAAGCACAAGAATAAAAAGGAAATTACAGAAAGAAAGAAAATTACAATCGTATCAAATCAAATATACGATCTGTTCGTGCTTTTGAAGAAGATAATATTCTTGATTCGGTTTGAAGGATAATCTTCTTTTGTTTGATGATATTATTGATTGATAAACTTCCATATTCTTAAGTAAATGTTGTCATTTGACAACTTATGACAGATGCAAAATATCTCTAACTAATAAAATTTATTCAGATAACATATAAACTAAATTCCTCACCCTTACGAATGGCTATTATAAGGGTGCCTCGCGACTTAGACAATTCGAGCTAAGTCTACGACATTTGGTTTTAGAGTGGGCAAGTGATTCAAAAAAAAAATGAAGGTTCGCACTCTCGCCATGGTGAAGCACCATGATGAATCGAGCAAGATTGCTCAAGTAGGGCCACTACCCCAAGCGGCCGCAAATGTAAAATCACTCTTAAGCTATTGGAGCCACTCGAGAAATGCAATAGCCAAAATGACGAGTGAGAAGTTGGCAATTCTCCGTGAGCTAAGGAAGCGCAAATCAAAATATCAACTATAAGAAAATAGAACCATAAGGAGAGGCTTGTAATAACGAAAACCCACATCGACATCCTCAAAGCAAGCCTAGAGGAATTCTATCAAGGCTAACAAAGGCTCCTTGGGGTAGAGAACTCACATGAGGATATAGGATCTTGAATCAGCATGATGGAGTCTTGAGTCAACCGATTGATAGAAGACACCCAAGAGTTTGTGTAGAATTTACAAAAAGTTGTGGTAGATCTCACGACAAGAATTACAATGCTCATGAGAGCTCTTTACGCGAAAGGGAAATACACCCACGTTGCTCCGCCATAAAACTTGAGGGCACCGAAGCCGCACTACTACTAGGGTGTTAGGGACGCAAAGGAACTTAAGAATTTTCTATTTGACATAAAGTAGTACTTTCAGGCAACGAAGCCTAATTATAAAGAATATAGAGTTTTGATAGTGACCATATATCTGAATGGGAATGCAAAACTTTGGCAACACACCCGATGGGAAGAGATTTAACAAGGTTCAATGCTAAAAGGATATATAGGAAGACTTAAAGCGAGAGTTGTGAACTCAATTCCTACTTGAGAACATTGAGTTTGTCGTACGATGGAAACTGAGATGACTCCGCCAAAATACTTTAAATTTCAATTTTCAAATTTCTTTGTTGTAGGTCCTCTGAGGCTTACACGAGGTTATCTAGGCTGATACTATGCGGACGGATAACATAAGGGTGTCTTATGAGTTAGGCAATTTTAATTAAGTCCATGACAGCACAATGTCTCCTGTGTGTGCAAGATGCGATTAGGGAAAGTATGTGTGCTATGGTCTTGCGGCGATGTCATGGTGTACGCGAGACACGATTAGGATCATCCTTGGACTGAATCTTTCGTTTTAAACAGGCAAACCGAACCACCTGAAACGGGGGTGGTTTGTGTACCAATGCACATTGGTCATTTCATACTAATCTAGGCGAAATATTCTTTGATTAAAATAACTATTCTCTATTATATTTTATGTAGTAAATTATACATAATTATTTTATTAAATTATGTTTAAATTTTTATCATTTATCTATTTCGAATAAGGAATTATAAAATTATTAGGGTTTTAAATTCATAAGAAATAAATTTTAATTTTAATTATTTGGAAGTCTATTTTGACTATTTAATCTTGTATTTCTTAAAATTTTGCATATTCTATGTCTTTATTCTAATAATTTTTGGCGGGTCTAGAACCATTATTCTAAAATTTTAAGCTTCATGTAAAATAAGATAGATTGATTCAATTGGATTGAGGATTTGGTTGAATTCATGTTTCACCTGAGTTGACCAACCAGACTTGGTCAACCCAACCCAAACTCCCACGAGGCTTAAGGGCTTAGCATAGGCAATGATTTCATGGGCCAACCAAAAGCAACATCGCTCGACTTGGATCAATTCTACAAAGTGTGGCCAGACTCGATCCACTGCTCATGGCTCGACGTTGGCGGCCCCCATCTAAGGTCCAAGCAAGTTCTAGCCCAACCTTCAACTTTGCTCTTTGAGCATGTGCAGGGCATGTGATGGCCCATGTGGATCGGTCCAAGGCCAAGCCCCATGGCTTGGGAACGGGCTAGTCCAAGCCCTTTCAACTCGACCTCACTTTATGGGCATGTGCAACGCATGTGACCTAGTCCAAGGCTCCTATGACTTGGCCCAGAGTTTATTCCAACACTCTATGCTCAATCTAGAATGCTTGTTGGCCTTTGTGTAACAGATTTAAGATTGGCCTATGGCTTGCCCCATTCACACCGGTTTAAGATGATTCCAATCCGATTTAAACCAGTACGAGTGTGTTTGACACAAATTAGAGCCAATCAAGTCCAGTTAGACCATTCTAGGGTGTACCTAGACCGGCTCTATGAAGATTTGATGTCAATTCAGTTAGGTTCTAGCTGAATTGAGTTCAGTTCAACACAACTGAACCAATTCAGTTAGGGTTCAAGCTAATTAATTGTTAATTAAGGTATGACTGCTCATGATATTGATGTATGATGGTTTATTAATGATCTTGATATATTTTAAATGAGTTTCCATGATAACACTATACCCTAAGACCCTAAGACGTATATCATATGCAAGGTTTTTAATTTCAAATAATACCACCCGTACCAGGCAATACATACCGGTCCGCCAGCAGACCAGTACACAGATTGCCCGCTACCGAGCGGTATCGTCGATTGGGGCTGTTTCCGCCCCGTTATCAGGCGGAAATTGCTCCTAAATCGGGCGATAACCGAGGGAGAAGAAAGAAGAGGGGTGACCGAGAGAGAAGAAAGAAGAGGGAGAAGGGGAAGAAAGAAAAGGGAGAAGAAGAGGAGAACCTAGAGATCGACACCGCTCTCCCTCCTCGTCTGTCGACGACTTCTCATCCGCGCAAGAGAAGAATCCTCGGCGTCGTGGGGAGAAGAGAGGTGACGTCGCAGATTTTATTTTTTTACTTATATATATATATATATATATATATATATATATATGTGTGTGTGTGTGTGTGTGTGTGTATAAAGGCGACGTTGCCTCGTTTTTCTGGGCGATGTCGCCCCACATGTGGAGAAGAGAGGCGACGTCGTAGAAAAAGATTTTTTTTTACTTATATATATATATATATATATATATATATATACATATATATATATATACATATATATATATATACATATATATATATATACATATATATATATATACATATATATATATACATATATATATATATATACATACATATATATATACCGCTCGGTATACAGTAGTACCGTATCATACCGAGCAAATCTTGAAACTCCGGTATGGTACAAAATTTCAATCCTTGATCATATGTCATATGTTATGATAAGTGTGCCCGATATAATACGAGAAATTTTGTTGATCCTGATTTGGTCAGAAAGGCTAGTATATTAATTCCTTTTGGGAATTTACCGAGCTGTCCAAATGTTTCCTCCATCGGATGTCAAGAGGGACATGTCCTCCCTTGGAAAACACCCTCTATCAGCAAATGGGGTAGCGCAAGATGGATTGTCTTTCATATCGGTTGAAAAAATATAACGCCTATCCCATAAGGTAGGGCCTCCTCATCAGCTAAGAGAGTGCACAATCTGATGTCTAACATACTGTCACGGACAAACTTTTAAACAAGATGTTTGATGTAATGCTCATGTATGTCCGTGTCTTTTGGCATGTTCATGCCTTGTACAGAATGTAGAGGGGCGGCCGAAGGCTTAATAGTCTCATTTTAGTTAGGTTGGTGGCCTCTTTAGGCTTGTAAATAAAGGTTGTGTCATGTGGACACGTGCGAGAGATTTTTGGTCTGTAATGGACCATTTTACCCTTTGTTGTGCCACTGTTCAGAGCTTGTAAAGTCTGTTTGTAATTTGCATTGTCTATGAAGTGTTTTTCGGAGATGTTTACTTGTGGAGCCCGATTGAGGCGTTTTCTCTAACCCGTTCTCTCTCTTTCTTGGGTCCTAAGGGACATGGGAGACTTCGGGGAGGCTGACCTTTGCGGACGGACACGCAAGGGTGCCGCACGACCTAGGCAAAACCAGCTAAGTCCGTGACAGATGGTATCAGAGCGGGACAAGCACTCATAAAAACACTTAGCATGCAAACGTGGGGGACCTAGCGGGGCTGCGTTAAGGGCAGTCAGCACACGCGCGACCGTTTGGGGGAAAATGGGCATGGAGATGTAGGGAAAAGGAGTCGCTCAGAGGAGCGGGCATCTGACATTGGCATTCAGAGGAATGGCCAACCCTTCGCGCAAGAGGCACCACGAGAACAGGCAAGCTTGGAAGAATGTGGAGCGCACAAAGGTTGGGATGGCTGAGTTTGAGCTGCGGCTCAACGTTGACAACTATACTTGATGGTGCTCAAGCCAAGCAAGGCGCTTGGTAAAGGATGAGACCATGCAAGGTGGAATGAGTTGCTCAACGACCAAAAAGAGTTATGCAAAGCTCACAAAGGTGAGGGGAATTGCTAACTCGAAGAATTTGGTACTCATGCAGGGGCTTGTATGCGGACGATGGAATGTTTGTGGCCATCCCAAGGCGACCGAAACTCGGTGCCATGGAGCATTGAAACTTTCTCTTCGGTATGTGAAGGATACGTCCGTAGGCGGCTGAAGTGTGCAACGAGTTCAGCATGTTGCTAGGCCTTGAGGGGTGCAGTGGGGACTGTATTGACGGGGAGTCGCAATCTAGCAAGTGCATTTGCAGGAGGCAGAACAATACACAGTTTGTTCAGCAGATCGGAGTAGTCCAAGGGGATGGTGGTCTCCGAAACGAAGAGAGATGTTGCTCCAACGGGATAGTTATCTAAGAGGGATAAGTCCCGGCTCTCCAGAGGGAGAATCATGTGAGATGGACCTCACATGTTGAGGAGGAGTACCTCAACAAACAACAACTCCACGAAGCTCGATGGACTGAGCAAGCGGCGAGGAGTCGTCGCATGATCTCGCTCGAGAGAATGCATTGGTGGATGCATTGCGAGATCAAGTGGGGGAGCGACCCAAAGCAACTTAAATGAAGGCACACTTGGAGTCGATGTGGAGATCGGACTCAAAAGAGGGCTGACCCGTGGAATGGTGGGCGCGAGGGCCACCATTGACTCAATGCAAAAACAAGGAGCGGAGCAACTTGGGTGTAACTTGGCGAAGTACTCAAGTCGCATGAAGGGAGCCAGCATAGAAGTTGGAACGTGGAGCAGAGGCACAGTGCTTTCCTTAGACAGAGGTCAAGGACATGAACTCTTGCAGAGGCAAGAGTAGGATCATGTTGTTCCATGGGTCCTTCATTCTGACGGAGCGGACTCATCTTGCATGGTGCCAAAGACGAAGGGAGCTTCGGGGCACATGCACCTTATCTCGGAGAAGCATTTGATGGAGGAACTAAGGCGACTCAATTTGCGGAGGCGAAGTTGGGTACAGAAGGCCTTAGCACGGGGCAAGAGGACGCAGAGGCGGGTACTCTTGAAGAATATGCCACAGTGTTGCCATTCGAGTTGCTATGAAGGAAGCGGTGCGCAGCGGAGATTGTGCTGGTAGGGGCAGAGGCCTAGGATCCATACAATGGTGCACAAATTATAGTGAAATCGGTGGACTTCGGGAGCTACTAGGCGACGGACTGTCCTAGAGCGGTGCTTCATCTAGGTGTGACCCAAGAGTGGGTGGATGAAGGTCGATTGCCAAAAGAGTGAACAAAATCGAAGGTGGAGGAGACCCTGCGATGTATTGGCAGAGGCCACACATGGAGGGTTCACAATTCGAGTTTATTCCACAAGGATCAGAATGCAATGGAGATGTCACCAGGAGGCGACATGGTGCAGCGGATCGTGGTGGAACAGTTCGTGGCAATGCGATACACACGATATGTGTCCCGGGAGGGACTAGATCAGATGGAGGTATGATCGGGAGCTACTGGGAGCTCCACTTCGGTGAACAACACGACGGCAAGAAGGGCTATGGATTCAAGGAGTGAAGGCCATGGTACCGCAGAGGCGGGTCTTCCGTGCGTGCATCGAATTTTGCTTCGGATGAAAGCCTTGGTCATCAGCATATGGGGGCTGTGTTCCACCAAGGGAAAAGTTCGAATGCAAGTACCAGTGAGTTCCATGGGAGGAACTTGATCATGCAGAGGTATGATCGAAGCAGCTAGAGAGTTGGACTGCTCCAGAGCTCATATTCGCTTAAGGGAGCCTGGCAAGTCAGAGGACAAGACCGAGTAAGCGAACGTTGCTACCAAGGAAGCTAAGGAGAACAGAATCGGTGCAAACCCTACAACGTGATGGCAGAGGCCATGCATGGGAGTTGCAGTCGGTCTTTCCATCGACCAAACGGACTGCTTGGAGAACACAGAGGTGTTGAAGCAGGGGGTCGAAAGGGGCGAGGAAGCGACGACGAGTCCAGAGGGACTTAGCTACCCAAAATCAAGCATCAGATAGAATGGAGGTGGACTCAGAGGAGTGCCACGGAGACATATCTACTGATCGTGAAGAAAAGGGATGCAGATGCGAGGCGACGGATAGTAGGGCCATGGGCATGGCAGCGCTATGGTACCGCAGAGGCTGAACTTCCGTGAAAGTCATTGATCACTTGCTCTCATGGAGGGAGAGTGCTTGGTCGTGAAAGGGGCCGAGGAGGTGGAGAATGCAGAGGCAATCTCCAAGTACCGAGACAAGGCTGAAGGGCAGAGGCCGAAGAACTTCGTAAGACCGGTGTCAATGTGCTTCTCATCAAGATAGCCGAAAGTGAAGGACTTCGGGTCATGCAATAGTGCATAACCAAGGAACGAAACAGGCAGTACGCGGTGCTGTACCTTTGCTACTCAGTGGAGTAGGCGGCAGGGTTGATGGAGAAGACGGTACAATCCCAGAGGCGACCAAACCTATGAGAGAATTACTCCAAGTCGGGGTGAAAACTTCCTGCATTCCAGAAGTTCAATGGCATTGAGAAGGTGAATCATAGTAACTAACTCAACGCAAGGAGTGCAAACACTTCAAGTGCTTCAAAAGTGTGAGCAAAGAGAAGGCGAAGGCTACTAACCAGCTCGATGCATGGAGTACAACCTCGAGGAGGCGGGCGAAGTCAAGTACCCTTTGCCATCTCAACTCTTAAGAGAATGGGCGAAACCGAGTACCCCAATTCTCTTATCTATCCAGCAGAGGAGCTCTGCACAAGTTCAAAGACCCTTCGAAGATAATGGAAGACAATAGTTGTCAAATCCTCACCAATTGTGATCAATGCTACTGAGAGTAGATTGTCCGCTTCATTTCCCAACGAAATGCCAATCGAAAGCGGAAGTGATGCGAACCTACTTGGATGTGACAACTAAGTGAAAGAAGAGTCAATGAGCAAATGTTGTGGAGGAAGGACCCAAAACTGCAGAAGTTTGCGAGACGATGCTCGTTAAAGCTCCAACAAGCATCCACCCAGTTCAAGCAGCATGAGGAATTTGAGAGACTGACGCAGTAAGGATGGTCTTTTCCTTCATCTAGGGGATCCGCAGGAATCAACAATGATCAACACAACTCAGCCAACCCCACACCAGAGTCAGAGTCATTGGTGAGTTAAAGCAGCATGGTTGATCAAAGGTTCGACTACTCAAAAATAGCAGCGGAGAGCAGCTGGGAGCCAAGAGGCGCATTGTAGCTGGAGCAGAAGATTGAAGACTCAGCAAAGGCGAGGAGTTGCAGTGTCGACAAAGGCTTTAACGAGGACGTCGAAGGAATAAGTGGGGGAGAATGTCACGGACAAACTTCTAAACAAGATGTTTGATGTAATGCTCATGTATGTCCGTGTCTTTTGGCATGTTCATGCCTTGTACAGAATGTAGAGGGGCGGCCGAAGGCTTAATAGTCTCATTTTAGTTGGGTTGGTGGCCTCTTTATGCTTGTAAATAAAGGTTGTGTCATGTGGACACATGCGAGAGATTTTCGGTCTGTAATGGATCATTTTACCCTTTGTTGTGCCACTGTTCAGAGCTTGTAAAGTCTGTTTGTAATTTGCATTGTTTATGAAGTATTTTTCGGAGATGTTTGCTTGTGGATCCCGATTGAGGCGTTTTCTCTAACCCGTTCTCTCTCTTTCTTGGGTCCCAAGGGACATGGGAGACTTCGGGGAGGCTGACCTTTGCGGACGGACACGCAAGGGTGCCGCACGACTTAGGCAAAACCAGCTAAGTCCGTGACAGATGGTATCAGAACAGTTCATGGCAATGCGATACACACGATATGTGTCCCGGGAGGGACTAGATCATATGGAGGTATGATCGGGAGCTACTGGGAGCTCCACTTCGGTGAATAACACAACGGCAAGAAGGGCTATGGATTCAAGGAGTGAAGGCCATGGTACCGCAGAGGCGGGTCTTCCGTGCGTGCATCGAATTTTGCTTCGGATGAAAGCCTTGGTCATCAGCATATGCGGGCTGTGTTCCACCAAGGGAAAAGTTCGAATGCAAGTACCAGTGAGTTCCATGGGAGGAACTTGATCATGCAGAGGTATAATCGAAGCAGCTGGATAGTTGGATTGCTCCAGAGCTCATATTCGCTTAAGGGAGCCCGGCAAGTCAGAGGACAAGGCCGAGTAAGCGAACGTTGCTACCAAGGAAGCTAAGGAGAACAGAATCGGTGTAAACCCTACAATGTGATGGCAGAGGCCATGCATGGGAGTTGCAGTCTGTCTTTCCATCGACCAAACGGACTGCTTGGAGAACACAGAGGTGTTGAAGCAGGGGGTCAAAAGGGGCGAGGAAGCGACGACGAGTCCAGAGGGACTTAGCTACCCAAAATCAAGCATCAGTTAGAATGGAGGTGGACTCAGAGGAGTGCCACGGAGACATATCTACTGATCGTGACGAAAAGGGATGCAGATGCGAGGCGACGGATAGTAGGGCCATGGGCATGGCAGCGCCATGGTACTGCAGAGGCGAGACTTCCGTGAAAGTCATTGATCCCTTGCTCTCATGGAGGGAGAGCGCTTGGTCGTGAAAGGGGCCGAGGAGGTGGAGAATGCAGAGGCAATCTCAAAGTACCGAGACAAGGCTGAAGGGCAGAGGCCGAAGAACTTCGTAAGACCGGTGTCAATGTGCTTCTCATCAAGATAGCCGAAAGTGAATGACTTCGGGTCATACAAGAGTGCATAACCAAGGAACGAAGCAGGCAGTACGCGGTGCTGTACCTTTGCTACTCAGTGGAGTAGGCGGCAGGGTTGATGGAGAAGACGGTACAATCCCAGAGGCGACCAAACCTATGAGAGAATTACTCCAAGTCGGGGTGAAAACTTCCTGCATTCCAGAAGTTCAATGGCATTGAGAAGGTGAATCATAGTAACTAACTCAACGCAAGGAGTGCAACACTTCAAGTGCTTCAGAAGTGTGAGCAAAGAGAAGGTGAAGGCTAGTAACCAGCTCGATGTATGGAGTACAACCTCGAGGAGGCGGGCGAAGTCAAGTAACCTTTGCCTTCTCAACTCTTAAGAGAATGGGCAAAACCGAGTACCCCAATTCTCCTATCTATCCAGCAGAGGAGCTCTGCACAAGTTCAAAGACCCTTCGAAGATAATGGAAGATAATAGTTGTCAAATCCTCACCAATGGTGATCAGTGCTACTAAGAGTAGATTGTCCACTTCATTTCCCAACGAAATGCCAATCGAAAGCAGAAGTGATACGAACCTACTTGGATGTGACAACTAAGTGAAAGAAGAGTCAATGAGCAAATGTTGTGGAGGAAGGACCCAAAACTTCAGAAGTTTGCGAGACGATGCTCGTTAAAGCTCCAACAAGCATCCACCCAGTTCAAGCAGCATGAGGAATTTGAGAGACTGGCGCAGTAAAGATGGTCTTTTCCTTCATCTGGGGGATCCGTAGGAATCAACAATGATCAACACAACTCAGCCAACCCCACACCAGAGTCAGAGTCATTGGTGAGTTGAAGCAGCATGGCAGATCAAAGGTTCGACTACTCAAAAATAGCAGCGGAGAGCAGCTGGGAGCTAAGAGGTGCATTGTAGCTGGAGCAGAAGATTGAAGACTTGTCGACAAAGGCTTCAACGAGGACGTCGAAGGAATAAGTGGGGGAGAATGTCACGGACAAACTTCTAAACAAGATGTTTGATGTAATGCTCATGTATGTCCGTGTCTTTTGGCATGTTCATGCCTTGTACAGAATGTAGAGGGGCGGCCGAAGGCTTAATAGTCCCATTTTAGTTGGGTTGGTGGCCTCTTTAGGCTTGTAAATAAAGGTTGTGTCATGTGGACACGTGCGAGAGATTTTCGATCTGTAATGGACCATTTTACCCTTTGTTGTGCCACTGTTCAGAGCTTGTAAAGTCTCTTTGTAATTTTCATTGTCTATGAAGTATTTTTCGGAGATGTTTGCTTGTGGATCTCGACTGAGGCGTTTTCTCTAACCCGTTCTCTCTCTTTCTTGGGTCCTAAGGGATATGGGAGACTTCGGGGAGGCTGACCTTTGCGGATGGACACGCAAGGGTGCCGCACGACTTAGGCAAAACCAGCTAAGTCCGTGACAATACGCTAAAGGTTTATGAGATTGTATGACCTGTGACTACTAAGATTATGATAGAGTGATTCGATATTATTGTAGAACTTACTGATATTTGTTCCTGATATATTCCTGTTCTTATTACATTTTTTTAGGGGCTCTGCATTGCTAAAATCTATTGTGTTTGTTCTTTAGAGCAGCTTCATATTTCAGTTCCAACTCTAGTGCAAAGAGACTCATCATTTACTACTCGGTAGCACTGCATGGACGATTTAGCATTTTGCAGTTTTCGATACGAACCATTAGGGCTTGATCTTCCTTATTGTCAAACATTGTTATTTATGATACATTTAAAATTTGAACTGAATAAAGTTAGTTTTATTTCTGGATTATATGGCCATGAAAAGTATGTCACATTTTATGCATGTAGTGGAAAAGGAAAAAAACATTTAGACACAGTGTGTGACAATGAAAGTTGAATGCAAGAGTTAATTGAAAATTATAGAAGGTACCTGTACTTCCACTTCAGTTGATGACCGCACTGTCTCCAGTATAAAGTCTATGTTGTTTGTTAATTGCCTGACCTGCAAAACATTGTAAGAGCAGTTTTCCATACAGCATGAGGATACTTCAGCAGTGAAATGAAAGAAGGTCGAGAAACCAGAAGCAAAATGAAACGGATCTAAGCCCATAAAACATCCATAAAAAAGGTCTGAGATCTAGATTATTCATTAACTTTCTTACCTTCTCACCACAATACCAAGCTATAGGGAAGATGAGTATGGAGTTACTACCTTGAGACTACAGGCAGATATGACCTGCTCATTTAAAGGATCTGATATCATTTTTTGGCACAAAAGGCTTCGTCATCTTTCATTATCTATTATACAAAAAAAGTTCTTTTTATTTGAATAAATTATCTTTCCATTGTGAAATCTGTGAAATGGCAAAACATCATTGAGCTAATTTCCTTCCAATAAATAAGATGTCTTCATACTAATGTATGTGGAAAATATAGAATTTTTAATATTTCTGATGCTAGATGGTTTGTCTCATTTTATAGATGATCGCACTAGATTGACATGGGTTTATCTTCTCAATAACAAATTTGAAGTCAGTACCAAAATTCATTTTATGTTCATTTTCTCTGCTTAAATAATGGGAAGGAGTATTTCAATAGTGAGTTAATCTTTTCTTGTTACAAATAATAGATCATTCAACAGTCATCAACTACAAATAGTCCTTAACAAAATGAAGCTGCTAAGAGCAAAACCCGACACATGACGTTGCAAGAGCTTTACTTTTCCAAATGAGAGGCAAAAAGCTTACTCGGGGAAGCTATTTTCCATAGCCATTTATTTAATCAATAAGATACTCATCTACCCACTAAAGTCCATAATTGCAAACTCCTCGGGATTATTTGAGTAATATTCCACCTTTAAAAAGGAATGGTAGACTACCTTCTAAGATGTTCGAGTGTGTCTATTTTGTTCGAGTTCACAGTCAACATCAAACAGAACTTAAACCAAGAACTGTTCAATATGTTTTTCTTGGCTACTCATCCACACAAAAGGGTACAAATGCTATCATCGTCCTATAAGAAAATCTTAAACAACTTCCTAGAGCATGGTTCAACGGATTCACAAAGGTTGTGATAATGTTCAGCTGTAGACAAAGTCATGGTGATCACACGCTCTTTACGAATAGAAAACCTCAAATAAATTGGCTGCTTGAATTGTCTATGCAGATGACATCATTATGACCGAACAAGATGAGATTAAGAAGCTCAAGCAGCATCAAGCAAATGAATTTAAGATTAAGAATTTGAGGAAATATTCCCTGAAATAGAAGTTGTGTATTCCAGACAAGGAAATTTCTTGTCCCAACACAGATATACTCTGGATCTACTCAAGGAGATAGGGATGCTAGGTGGAAAACCTGCACATTGCGTAATTGACACGAATCACAAGTTATGAGATGACCCTAAAGAACTTGCTAGCCAAGAAAGGCACCAAGGACTTGTTCGAAGGCTAATTTACCTTATTCATACATGTAAGGAAATTGTATATGTGTAATTACTCAATTTATGAACGCACCATGAGTAAAGCACATGGAAGCTGAATACTGGAAATTTTAGGTACTTAAATTTAGGCTCTGGGAAAGGAATTCTATGGAGAAAATTGGGAAAGTGCAAGTGGAAACTTATATTGATGCAGCATGGGTTGGGCCTGTCACATGCCAAAGATCCCTAGTGGATATTGTACTTTCGTTGGAGGCAATCTTATTATATGTTGAAGCAAGAAGTAATATGTAGTTGCCAGATCAAGTGCTGAGGCAGAATTCAAAAAAATGGCTCAAGGTATATATGAGTTGAGCAGGATATGATTGATTCTTTCAAATTTGGGGATAAAACTGGAAAGGCCTAAGTTGCACTTGACAACAATAGACCTGCTCTTAATCTAGTCCACCATAACCAAATTAAACAAGTGGAAATAGATCAATACTTCACTAAAGAAAAAATGAAAAGTGGAGAGATTTGCACTCCTTATGTTACTCCAATCGACTTGCAGATTTTCCCACTAAAGGGTTGCTAAGCTCTACTTTCCAATTTATTCTAGGCAAGCTGGGATGGAGAACATCTTTCAACCAGTTTGAGGGAGAGGATTGATATTGTTTCCTTATTTTTTGGATTCTAATTTTAGCTATTTGCTTATTGTATGATATTCTAATTTTATCTCTTTCCTTAGTAATGAGTTGCTAGATATCAAACCTCCTAGAATATTGACTATACAATCTTAGTAGTTTCCTAGAATAGCTCTCAGAGGCTTGTAGATATACCCAAGGTGTAATTCCTACTGGTCAGCAAAAAAACTTATTTTATTCCCTACTCTTTATCCACATCTTTTCTTCATTCTTTCTCCACAAGTTTCTAAATAGTGGTTCCAAGCCAGCATGACCTAAGCATTATTAGGATTGTTTACTTCTTACAAAGTCATTAATAATAGAATTAAAATTCTTGCTTCGAAGACCTAAACAGTGCCTTGCAACATACAGTGGCTCAGAAAACATCCTTTAAAATTGAACTACTAGATAACAAGGTGCAGCAATGTTCATGTTAGCCTCTAGTCCATGGCCCATGAAGATAATGCTTGTCAGACATATTGAAGTTATCACACCAATGCTCTCTCTCAAATCTTAAATGATTCAAGAAACACAGAAAAAAATAGAAGCATTTAGTTGGACTTACCTAGCGGTTAAACTATCTATTTCAATAATCTCCTATAATCTTGTATTTTGAAATTTAATTTTAAAACTAAATCAATAACCCCATCAAACCATAACTTCATTTGAACTGCTTATTAATTTAATGTTCCTAACAAACAAGCCTCAAGTGTATATCATACAGATTGGACCCACTAACAAGTGAAAAAATGCCCTACCTATGGTTACTAGGACTTCAGCTAATGAATATTCCTCCTGGATCAACAACTGAATCTTCCTAAGTATAAAAATAGGATCTAGAACCAAGGTTCTCCCTGTCACCAACTAGTATGAAATGAGCAATACATACCATGGACAGGTATGTGGACCACCCTCATTTAAAGTAGTCCAATCCAAGTATCCAACCATTAGAATATTTTAAGAAAAACTTAAAGTGTGTGGTTCATGGATCACCATTTTGGTTCCGGACCACCCTCATTTTGGGTAGTTCGGTCTGACCATTAGAAAGATTATAAAAAAACTTAGTGTTTGATTCAAGGATCATCATTTTGGATATTGTACTCATTTTGATGATTTGGTTGGACCAATATTACCAGTTGATATCGATGTATAGATACATGATACACTAATATGTACCAGTGTTTCAAAGAAGAAGAAAAAGGAGAAGAGGAAGGGGCGGTGGAGGAAGAGGAAGGAGGAAGGAAGATGTGAAAGGAAGAGGAGTGAAGAAGAGGAGATGGTTGAGGAAGAGGAAGGAAGAAGAGTAAGGAAGAAGAGGAGGTGGTGGAGAAAGAGGAGGAAGGAGAGGATGCGTTGGAGGAAGAGGAAGAAAAGAGAAGGCATACCTATCCATGGAGCCCGGTGAGCGATAAACGAGGCGTATCGCCTCGCTCTCCAATTTGAGCAAAGAGGGCTCACATTCTACAAGGTGACATACGCTCGCATTCGAGAGACGAGTGTTAGGATCGGAGCGGCACTAAGAGGGGGGGGTGAATTAGTGCAGCGGATTAAAACGTTGATTTCGACAAATTTTTCGTACGATAAGAACGGAACTTGAAAAGTTTAACTTGAAAGCGTATTCTTAAAGTTGCGCAGCAAGGGTAATAAGGAACTAAAGCAGTAAGAAGATTTGCAGTAATGTAAATGACAATAATGAAATGCAAACCAGAGATTACGCCGATTTAGAGTGGTTCGGTCAAATGACCTACATCCACTTGCGAGGCCCCTCTTCGATGAGGCTCCCACCTTCCACTAGCAAATCTCTTGAAAGGGAAGGGTAAATACCCCTCTTACAACTCTTTACAAGCGGTTCACTCTCTTACAAATTTTTAGCAAGAATGAAGGAGGTGAACACTAGCAAAATGAAAACAAGATTAGCTAGGACTTTTCTAATGCCTTTCTCTCAAACACTTGCTGCTCAAAAAGTTGTTCTCTCAGCTGAGATTTGAGGGGTATTTATAGGCCTCAAGAGGATTCAAATTTGGGCTTCAAAATTTGAATTCTCTTTGGGTTCCCGCTGCTGGAGGTGCCACCGCCCAGCCAAGCGGTGCCACCGCCCAGCGCTCGGGTGCTGGGCGGTGCCACCGCCCAGCCAGGAGGTGTCACCGCCCAGCTCTTGGGTGCTGGGCGGTGCCACCGCCTAGCCCAAGCGGTGCCACCGCCTAGGCTAAATCAGCTCACTGGTTGGGCTCCAAACTTGGCCCAAACCAGTCCGAACTCGGGTCCAATTGGCCCCTACTTGGGTTATAGGATTAACACCTAATCCTAACCCTAATTAACATGCTAACTACGAATTTAAAGACATTTTCTAAGCTATTACAAAGTCCGTAAGTCAAGACTTCTTCCGGCGAGCTTCTGGCGAACTTCCGGCGGTCTTCCGATAAACTCTCGGAAACCATTCTGCGGACTCCCGGCAAGCTCCTAGACTTCACGATTTGATCTTGGCGAGTTCCGATGAGCTTCTTCGGCAAGCTCTGATCTTTCTCGGCGAGCTCCGCGAACTTCCAACAAACCTTCCGGCGAGCTTCCGAAAAACCCTTCGGCAAGCTCCCTACTCATTCTCGGTTAGTTCTGGCAGCATTCCCGACGAACCTTCGGACTTCCGTCGAACTCTCGAACTCCCAACGAATCCTTCGCGCTTGACTCCGGCACTTTGTTTTGCTTTATGTCTTTGTCGTTATCGTAGTTAATCCTGCACACACAAGCAAACACTCTACTCCGATCTAGACAATTATTATAACGAAAATTGACATTCTGTTGCCCGGCACGTCATTGGTTGGCGCTTCATCCGATTCTTCGGTGCATCGTCCTTTCTTGCGGCTTGTTGCCCAATCGGCGGTTGACCTCCACAACCCCGATATCCTTGGCGCAATTTCGCTCTCCTTGGCCCGATGCCCGACGCCCGAAGCCTTCTGCCATCCAATATCCTGACGTGATCTCCTCCGACGCAACGTCAATTCCTCCTGCGTTAATTGTCTAATCCTGATCGAGTAGACCTGTATCACTCAAAATGTAGTCAAACATTTAAACACAATCAATTAGTTTCATCATCAAAATCCGAGATTTAACAATCTCCCCCTTTTTGATGATGACAACTAATTGATGACTAACGGAGTTAACCTTAACTCCCCGGAGTTTAACTAAACTCCCTCTATCAATATGCCATTGATAGAACACTTGAATTATCCCAAATCCAAGTAACATTCATCACATGTTATGAAAAACATTTAAACTATAATGCAAATATATAAAATATTTAATTCAATGCATGAAGTCATCAATATACTTCTCCCCCTATGTCATCAACAAAAAGGAGAAGTAGCTCTAGCTATTTTAAAAGATATGCAAGTTTTTGCAACATAAAGCTAGATTTTCATCACAACATATAAGGACAAAAGTATAGCAAGATTCTTAAGTTCAATCATGGCAATTCAACACTTGCTTCTTGTGCACGACTGCACTTTGCTTTTCTTTGCAATGTGCATGATAGTATTTCTTTGTAATATTCAAAATAGCAAATTGTACATCATGCTAGCTAGCATATTAAAGATGTTCAAGACAGTAAGTTTTTCTTCTCTTTTGAGAAGTGTTATTTTTGCTTCCTTTACAAAGTGCAAGCTAGCAAAGTATTTAAAAAAGTGAGCAAGTTTTGTAACATACAAGCTAGTAAAAATTTCAAAAGCAAATACAAGATAGCTTTCTTGTTGAAGTGTGTAAGCTATCGATTCTTACTTCCTATTGCAATGTGCAGGTTGCAAGTCTTGCTTCTTGAAATGGGCAAGATAATGATGTTCAAGAAGACAACTTTTGCTTCTTGAAATAAGCAAGTTAGCAATCTTTGCTACTTAAGATAGGCAAGCAAGCAATCAAGTTTTTGCATCTTCTTGACTTGTGCAAGCAAGCTATCTCCCCCTTTGTCATTGTCAAAAAGAAGGGAAGACCCATTACATCAATTATGACAAAGGTAAGTATCAATCTTAATTGTGCATCATCATATTTTCAAATTAGAATATGCACATTTTCAAAAACCTTATATTCATTCATGCATGATATTGAATAAATCGATTAACATTATAAGGATATCATACATGATACTAAAATTTTTAACTATTTGTCAACATTTTGATCATGATACCAAATATTCATCATTTAGAGTATTCATGATACAAAACATTAAATCAATATTTATAATACATCATTTTAGCGACAACTCATAGTATTTTAAATCATGATTTACATCATATGTAATACATCACATCATAATTAGAAGGCACAAGTATTGCATATATCATTGCAAATCATAAATGTTTCATATCATGATGGTATCAATTTGTCAAATTATATCCTACCAAAAACTTATCCCCATTTGTATTTCATGCATAATTTCACTTCATCACATTAGGAGTATCAAGAGGAATTAATTGGGTGATGATATTAATATTTCACGAATACATGAAATTGTATAACAAATCATATCATAAGTGTTTCATACATTCATATCATCACATGAAGGAATATAAACAAAAATTAGTGATGAGATCTTACTTCATGAATACAATAAAATTCATATAGCATATCATGGTTTATTAGAATTAGTCTTCCTTTTGGTGAATAGCAAAAAGAGTGGTAGGAGAGCAAGATCTCAATTCATGCATATCAAATATTCAATCATCAAAATCATGAACCATCTAGAAAATTCTCCTCTTTAAATATTCAAAGAGAGAATCATGATGAACATTCTTGGTTTACATAAAGTTTCAATACATAATTGTCAAGATTATGAATACTAAAAGATTATGAAACATTTCGACAAATCTCCTTTTAAATAGAAAAGAAAATGTTGATTCATAAAGGATTTCATGTTATGAATTTCAAGAGATCAAGATCATGATTTCAATAAAAAATTATTCAAATTTAAATCATCAAAATCATTATCAAAATCCAAGAGATTCACAAAGATGATACAAATGGATTCATCAAAATCAATAAGATTGAGCAAAATAATTTTCAAGAATGTTATCCTCTTTTCGAATATTTCAAAACATATGATTTTGTTTCATTTATACCAAATAAAAACATTTATCATGTTTAAAACCGAAAGAGTAAGATTTATTACAACAAAAATCAATAAGGTACTTTCATTATGGTAAAAATCAATGATCCATAAATCGTAAAAGATTCATCATCCATAATTTCGAAATTTATTAAGCATGATCATTAAGCATAACACTAAAACATGGTTTCAAAATGTTTAATATTTTCATGCATATCAAATATTTTCAAATTCGAACATGCAAAATTTCAAAACTATATCTTCCATTTTTCATACATAACTCAATCATCATTATGAGCATATTGTACATGATATTCAAGTCATAAATTATCAAGATGTCAAGTAGAGTAGGTTAATTTGAATGTATCATTTTTAGTGAATACCAAGAAGAATCACATCATGAAAGAATTTTGATTCATGGAAAAATTTCATGTATCGAATATCGAGAAATCAAGATGAAAATATATATGTAAAAATATTACAAGTTGTATTCAAGAGAAAAATCATCATTTGTTTTCAACTCATTCAATTTTGTCAAATCAATATCATGATTTTGATATAACTCATTTCTAATTCAAATCATCAAACCAAAATCATTTTCAAGGGTTTCATATAAATCAACAAGATAGAGAAAAATAATTTTCAAGAACAATGCTTTTCTCTTTTTAGTTATTTAAATTCATGTCATTTATGCTAGATAAAAATGTGCATCAACATTTAGGATCGAAAAATGAATTTTATCATAAAAACCATCAAGACCAATAAATCATAAAAATCATCATGTATAACTTTACAATCTCATGCATAAAATCATCAAATCATAGCATCAAAACTTTCAATGGTTTCATTACAACATCAAGTAAGGTTTTATTGAACATAATTTTGAATGATTCTTATAGATATTTAAAATTTCTTTAGTTTTACTTTATATGATTGACTTTATATTAGCATGCTTTAAATTTTTGTTCTTATGTCAAAACTATACATCATGTTTGAAAACCAAAGATAAGGTTCATAAAAAATCATCAAGCCTTCCATTCAAAAGTCATGCATCGTCATTGAAAATCAATATGGAAATCGTCAAAATACAAATTCTTGCTTCTCAAGCACATATATAAGATTAATCTTACTAGGTGTATAAGCATTAGATTTATATTTAACATTTTACTGCATTAACATAACACATGCAATTTTCAAGAAAATTAATCCTAAACTAAATTAAAAATAACTCAAGAAAGTATTATGTAATTTCGAAATAAATTAGTGGGATTTTGATTACCTCATTGTTGTTAGAGGGTGAGGCATAGTTTGCCACCTCGTCTTTCTTGATTTTCTCCTCGTCTTCGGAAGAGCTCAATTCATCCCAACTTTTGTTCTTCTTGCGTTCAAAGCAAATAGTTCCATTCTTTTTGCTTTTCAATTTTTGTTTCATTTGTAGTTTAAGTTCACCATCACTTGAGCTTATGCTCGAGTGGTCTTCATGTGTTCTATGTCCCAAATCCTTCCTATCATTTGGAAGGTTGTTCTCGAGTTTCTTTTTTGTCACATTGTTCATTTCGTAGGTCATTAGAGACCCAATAAGTTCTTCGAGAGGGAATGTTTTAAGGTCCTTGGCCTCTTGAATGGCCGTAACTTTTGGATCCCAACTTTTTGGAAGGGATCTTAAGATTTTAGTGACTAGTTCAAAATTAGAAAAACTTTTACCAAGAGTTTTGAGTCCATTGATGACATCCGTGAACCGGGTGTACATGTCTCCGATGGACTCACTTGGTTTTATCCGGAAAAGTTCGTAAGAATGCACAAGAATATTGATTTTGGACTCTTTCACTCGGCTAGTGCCTTCATGAGTGACCTCTAGAGTTCTCCAAATATCAAAAGCCGAGTCACACATCGAAATGCGATTAAATTCATTTTTGTCAAGTGCACAATATAAGGCATTCATAGCCTTTGCATTTAGAGAAAACATCTTCTTCTCCAAATCATTCCAATGGTTCATTGGAAGAGAAGAAATTTCAAATCCATTTTCGACTATGTGCCATAAATTCAAATCCAAAGAAAGTAAGAAAACTCTCATTCGAGTTTTCCAATAAGTGTAGTCCGTCCCATTGAAAAAGGGAGGACAAATGAGAGAGTGACCCTCTTGAAAGCCGTAAAGAGCCATTTCTATTTGGGTGTTAAACCAAGGTAGAAAAACGTGGCTCTGATACCAATTGTTAGGATCGGAGCGGCACTAAGAGGGGGGGGTGAATTAGTGCAGCGGATTAAAACGTTGATTTCGACAAATTTTTCGTACGATAAGAACGGAACTTGAAAAGTTTAACTTGAAAGCGTATTCTTAAAGTTGCGCAGCAAGGGTAATAAGGAACTAAAGCAGTAAGAAGATTTGCAGTAATGTAAATGACAATAATGAAATGCAAACCAGAGATTACGCCGATTTAGAGTGGTTCGGTCAAATGACCTACATCCACTTGCGAGGCCCCTCTTCGATGAGGCTCCCACCTTCCACTAGCAAATCTCTTGAAAGGGAAGGGTAAATACCCCTCTTACAACTCTTTACAAGCGGTTCACTCTCTTACAAATTTTTAGCAAGAATGAAGGAGGTGAACACTAGCAAAATGAAAACAAGATTAGCTAGGACTTTTCTAATGCCTTTCTCTCAAACACTTGCTGCTCAAAAAGTTGTTCTCTCAGCTGAGATTTGAGGGGTATTTATAGGCCTCAAGAGGATTCAAATTTGGGCTTCAAAATTTGAATTCTCTTTGGGTTCCCGCTGCTGGAGGTGCCACCGCCCAGCCAAGCGGTGCCACCGCCCAGCGCTCGGGTGCTGGGCGGTGCCACCGCCCAGCTAGGAGGTGTCACCGCCCAGCTCTTGGGTGCTGGGCGGTGCCACCGCCTAGCCCAAGCGGTGCCACCGCCTAGGCTAAATCAGCTCACTGGTTGGGCTCCAAACTTGGCCCAAACCAGTCCGAACTCGGGTCCAATTGGCCCCTACTTGGGTTATAGGATTAACACCTAATCCTAACCCTAATTAACATGCTAACTACGAATTTAAAGACATTTTCTAAGCTATTACAAAGTCCGTAAGTCAAGACTTCTTCCGGCGAGCTTCTGGCGAACTTCCGGCGGTCTTCCGATAAACTCTCGGAAACCATTCTGCGGACTCCCGGCAAGCTCCTAGACTTCACGATTTGATCTTGGCGAGTTCCGATGAGCTTCTTCGGCAAGCTCTGATCTTTCTCGGCGAGCTCCGCGAACTTCCAACAAACCTTCCGGCGAGCTTCCGAAAAACCCTTCGGCAAGCTCCCTACTCATTCTCGGTTAGTTCTGGCAGCATTCCCGACGAACCTTCGGACTTCCGTCGAACTCTCGAACTCCCAACGAATCCTTCGCGCTTGACTCCGGCACTTTGTTTTGCTTTATGTCTTTGTCGTTATCGTAGTTAATCCTGCACACACAAGCAAACACTCTACTCCGATCTAGACAATTATTATAACGAAAATTGACATTCTGTTGCCCGGCACGTCATTGGTTGGCGCTTCATCCGATTCTTCGGTGCATCGTCCTTTCTTGCGGCTTGTTGCCCAATCGGCGGTTGACCTCCACAACCCCGATATCCTTGGCGCAATTTCGCTCTCCTTGGCCCGATGCCCGACGCCCGAAGCCTTCTGCCATCCAATATCCTGACGTGATCTCCTCCGACGCAACGTCAATTCCTCCTGCGTTAATTGTCTAATCCTGATCGAGTAGACCTGTATCACTCAAAATGTAGTCAAACATTTAAACACAATCAATTAGTTTCATCATCAAAATCCGAGATTTAACAATCTCCCCCTTTTTGATGATGACAACTAATTGATGACTAACGGAGTTAACCTTAACTCCCCGGAGTTTAACTAAACTCCCTCTATCAATATGCCATTGATAGAACACTTGAATTATCCCAAATCCAAGTAACATTCATCACATGTTATGAAAAACATTTAAACTATAATGCAAATATATAAAATATTTAATTCAATGCATGAAGTCATCAATATACTTCTCCCCCTATGTCATCAACAAAAAGGAGAAGTAGCTCTAGCTATTTTAAAAGATATGCAAGTTTTTGCAACATAAAGCTAGATTTTCATCACAACATATAAGGACAAAAGTATAGCAAGATTCTTAAGTTCAATCATGGCAATTCAACACTTGCTTCTTGTGCACGACTGCACTTTGCTTTTCTTTGCAATGTGCATGATAGTATTTCTTTGTAATATTCAAAATAGCAAATTGTACATCATGCTAGCTAGCATATTAAAGATGTTCAAGACAGTAAGTTTTTCTTCTCTTTTGAGAAGTGTTATTTTTGCTTCCTTTACAAAGTGCAAGCTAGCAAAGTATTTAAAAAAGTGAGCAAGTTTTGTAACATACAAGCTAGTAAAAATTTCAAAAGCAAATACAAGATAGCTTTCTTGTTGAAGTGTGTAAGCTATCGATTCTTACTTCCTATTGCAATGTGCAGGTTGCAAGTCTTGCTTCTTGAAATGGGCAAGATAATGATGTTCAAGAAGACAACTTTTGCTTCTTGAAATAAGCAAGTTAGCAATCTTTGCTACTTAAGATAGGCAAGCAAGCAATCAAGTTTTTGCATCTTCTTGACTTGTGCAAGCAAGCTATCTCCCCCTTTGTCATTGTCAAAAAGAAGGGAAGACCCATTACATCAATTATGACAAAGGTAAGTATCAATCTTAATTGTGCATCATCATATTTTCAAATTAGAATATGCACATTTTCAAAAACCTTATATTCATTCATGCATGATATTGAATAAATCGATTAACATTATAAGGATATCATACATGATACTAAAATTTTTAACTATTTGTCAACATTTTGATCATGATACCAAATATTCATCATTTAGAGTATTCATGATACAAAACATTAAATCAATATTTATAATACATCATTTTAGCGACAACTCATAGTATTTTAAATCATGATTTACATCATATGTAATACATCACATCATAATTAGAAGGCACAAGTATTGCATATATCATTGCAAATCATAAATGTTTCATATCATGATGGTATCAATTTGTCAAATTATATCCTACCAAAAACTTATCCCCATTTGTATTTCATGCATAATTTCACTTCATCACATTAGGAGTATCAAGAGGAATTAATTGGGTGATGATATTAATATTTCACGAATACATGAAATTGTATAACAAATCATATCATAAGTGTTTCATACATTCATATCATCACATGAAGGAATATAAACAAAAATTAGTGATGAGATCTTACTTCATGAATACAATAAAATTCATATAGCATATCATGGTTTATTAGAATTAGTCTTCCTTTTGGTGAATAGCAAAAAGAGTGGTAGGAGAGCAAGATCTCAATTCATGCATATCAAATATTCAATCATCAAAATCATGAACCATCTAGAAAATTCTCCTCTTTAAATATTCAAAGAGAGAATCATGATGAACATTCTTGGTTTACATAAAGTTTCAATACATAATTGTCAAGATTATGAATACTAAAAGATTATGAAACATTTCGACAAATCTCCTTTTAAATAGAAAAGAAAATGTTGATTCATAAAGGATTTCATGTTATGAATTTCAAGAGATCAAGATCATGATTTCAATAAAAAATTATTCAAATTTAAATCATCAAAATCATTATCAAAATCCAAGAGATTCACAAAGATGATACAAATGGATTCATCAAAATCAATAAGATTGAGCAAAATAATTTTCAAGAATGTTATCCTCTTTTCGAATATTTCAAAACATATGATTTTGTTTCATTTATACCAAATAAAAACATTTATCATGTTTAAAACCGAAAGAGTAAGATTTATTACAACAAAAATCAATAAGGTACTTTCATTATGGTAAAAATCAATGATCCATAAATCGTAAAAGATTCATCATCCATAATTTCGAAATTTATTAAGCATGATCATTAAGCATAACACTAAAACATGGTTTCAAAATGTTTAATATTTTCATGCATATCAAATATTTTCAAATTCGAACATGCAAAATTTCAAAACTATATCTTCCATTTTTCATACATAACTCAATCATCATTATGAGCATATTGTACATGATATTCAAGTCATAAATTATCAAGATGTCAAGTAGAGTAGGTTAATTTGAATGTATCATTTTTAGTGAATACCAAGAAGAATCACATCATGAAAGAATTTTGATTCATGGAAAAATTTCATGTATCGAATATCGAGAAATCAAGATGAAAATATATATGTAAAAATATTACAAGTTGTATTCAAGAGAAAAATCATCATTTGTTTTCAACTCATTCAATTTTGTCAAATCAATATCATGATTTTGATATAACTCATTTCTAATTCAAATCATCAAACCAAAATCATTTTCAAGGGTTTCATATAAATCAACAAGATAGAGAAAAATAATTTTCAAGAACAATGCTTTTCTCTTTTTAGTTATTTAAATTCATGTCATTTATGCTAGATAAAAATGTGCATCAACATTTAGGATCGAAAAATGAATTTTATCATAAAAACCATCAAGACCAATAAATCATAAAAATCATCATGTATAACTTTACAATCTCATGCATAAAATCATCAAATCATAGCATCAAAACTTTCAATGGTTTCATTACAACATCAAGTAAGGTTTTATTGAACATAATTTTGAATGATTCTTATAGATATTTAAAATTTCTTTAGTTTTACTTTATATGATTGACTTTATATTAGCATGCTTTAAATTTTTGTTCTTATGTCAAAACTATACATCATGTTTGAAAACCAAAGATAAGGTTCATAAAAAATCATCAAGCCTTCCATTCAAAAGTCATGCATCGTCATTGAAAATCAATATGGAAATCGTCAAAATACAAATTCTTGCTTCTCAAGCACATATATAAGATTAATCTTACTAGGTGTATAAGCATTAGATTTATATTTAACATTTTACTGCATTAACATAACACATGCAATTTTCAAGAAAATTAATCCTAAACTAAATTAAAAATAACTCAAGAAAGTATTATGTAATTTCGAAATAAATTAGTGGGATTTTGATTACCTCATTGTTGTTAGAGGGTGAGGCATAGTTTGCCACCTCGTCTTTCTTGATTTTCTCCTCGTCTTCGGAAGAGCTCAATTCATCCCAACTTTTGTTCTTCTTGCGTTCAAAGCAAATAGTTCCATTCTTTTTGCTTTTCAATTTTTGTTTCATTTGTAGTTTAAGTTCACCATCACTTGAGCTTATGCTCGAGTGGTCTTCATGTGTTCTATGTCCCAAATCCTTCCTATCATTTGGAAGGTTGTTCTCGAGTTTCTTTTTTGTCACATTGTTCATTTCGTAGGTCATTAGAGACCCAATAAGTTCTTCGAGAGGGAATGTTTTAAGGTCCTTGGCCTCTTGAATGGCCGTAACTTTTGGATCCCAACTTTTTGGAAGGGATCTTAAGATTTTAGTGACTAGTTCAAAATTAGAAAAACTTTTACCAAGAGTTTTGAGTCCATTGATGACATCCGTGAACCGGGTGTACATGTCTCCGATGGACTCACTTGGTTTTATCCGGAAAAGTTCGTAAGAATGCACAAGAATATTGATTTTGGACTCTTTCACTCGGCTAGTGCCTTCATGAGTGACCTCTAGAGTTCTCCAAATATCAAAAGCCGAGTCACACATCGAAATGCGATTAAATTCATTTTTGTCAAGTGCACAATATAAGGCATTCATAGCCTTTGCATTTAGAGAAAACATCTTCTTCTCCAAATCATTCCAATGGTTCATTGGAAGAGAAGAAATTTCAAATCCATTTTCGACTATGTGCCATAAATTCAAATCCAAAGAAAGTAAGAAAACTCTCATTCGAGTTTTCCAATAAGTGTAGTCCGTCCCATTGAAAAAGGGAGGACAAATGAGAGAGTGACCCTCTTGAAAGCCGTAAAGAGCCATTTCTATTTGGGTGTTAAACCAAGGTAGAAAAACGTGGCTCTGATACCAATTGTTAGGATCGGAGCGGCACTAAGAGGGGGGGGTGAATTAGTGCAGCGGATTAAAACGTTGATTTCGACAAATTTTTCGTACGATAAGAACGGAACTTGAAAAGTTTAACTTGAAAGCGTATTCTTAAAGTTGCGCAGCAAGGGTAATAAGGAACTAAAGCAGTAAGAAGATTTGCAGTAATGTAAATGACAATAATGAAATGCAAACCAGAGATTACGCCGATTTAGAGTGGTTCGGTCAAATGACCTACATCCACTTGCGAGGCCCCTCTTCGATGAGGCTCCCACCTTCCACTAGCAAATCTCTTGAAAGGGAAGGGTAAATACCCCTCTTACAACTCTTTACAAGCGGTTCACTCTCTTACAAATTTTTAGCAAGAATGAAGGAGGTGAACACTAGCAAAATGAAAACAAGATTAGCTAGGACTTTTCTAATGCCTTTCTCTCAAACACTTGCTGCTCAAAAAGTTGTTCTCTCAGCTGAGATTTGAGGGGTATTTATAGGCCTCAAGAGGATTCAAATTTGGGCTTCAAAATTTGAATTCTCTTTGGGTTCCCGCTGCTGGAGGTGCCACCGCCCAGCCAAGCGGTGCCACCGCCCAGCGCTCGGGTGCTGGGCGGTGCCACCGCCCAGCCAGGAGGTGTCACCGCCCAGCTCTTGGGTGCTGGGCGGTGCCACCGCCTAGGCTAAATCAGCTCACTGGTTGGGCTCCAAACTTGGCCCAAACCAGTCCGAACTCGGGTCCAATTGGCCCCTACTTGGGTTATAGGATTAACACCTAATCCTAACCCTAATTAACATGCTAACTACGAATTTAAAGACATTTTCTAAGCTATTACAAAGTCCGTAAGTCAAGACTTCTTCCGGCGAGCTTCTGGCGAACTTCCGGCGGTCTTCCGATAAACTCTCGGAAACCATTCTGCGGACTCCCGGCAAGCTCCTAGACTTCACGATTTGATCTTGGCGAGTTCCGATGAGCTTCTTCGGCAAGCTCTGATCTTTCTCGGCGAGCTCCGCGAACTTCCAACAAACCTTCCGGCGAGCTTCCGAAAAACCCTTCGGCAAGCTCCCTACTCATTCTCGGTTAGTTCTGGCAGCATTCCCGACGAACCTTCGGACTTCCGTCGAACTCTCGAACTCCCAACGAATCCTTCGCGCTTGACTCCGGCACTTTGTTTTGCTTTATGTCTTTGTCGTTATCGTAGTTAATCCTGCACACACAAGCAAACACTCTACTCCGATCTAGACAATTATTATAACGAAAATTGACATTCTGTTGCCCGACACGTCATTGGTTGGCGCTTCATCCGATTCTTCGGTGCATCGTCCTTTCTTGCGGCTTGTTGCCCAATCGGCGGTTGACCTCCACAACCCCGATATCCTTGGCGCAATTTCGCTCTCCTTGGCCCGATGCCCGACGCCCGAAGCCTTCTGCCATCCAATATCCTGACGTGATCTCCTCCGACGCAACGTCAATTCCTCCTGCGTTAATTGTCTAATCCTGATCGAGTAGACCTGTATCACTCAAAATGTAGTCAAACATTTAAACACAATCAATTAGTTTCATCATCAAAATCCGAGATTTAACAAAGAGGGCTCACGTTAAAAATGTTTAAATGGGATAGGGAAAATACATTTTAATGGGTCGGAGCAAATCACCCAAAATGGGGGTACTCGCATGCCAATTCACACCCAGACCGATATCATTGCTCGTTTGAAACACAATCCTTGGTTTGAATAGGGCTCACGAATGTGAGTCCTCTTCTCCGTATGTGGGGAGCATAGAATCACTCCTAAGCCACTATTGTTCGATGCCTCTTACCTACTCATCGCTGTCGCTCACCACTCCATATACCTCCCTGGTACACTTCCTTCTTCTCCTCCTCTTCCTCCTCTATCACTTCCTCATCTTATTCTTCCACGTCATCCTCCATCGCCTTCTCTTCTCCCTTCCTCTTTCTTCCTCCTCTCCTCCACCACCTCCTCTTCCTCCTTCCTCTTCCTTCCTCCTCCGCCTTCCTGCCTCCTCTTCCTCCGCCACTCCTTCCTCTTCTCCTTCTTCCTACTCAAGACATTGATACGCACTGATGTACCGATTTGTTCAGGTCCAACCAACGATGGGTCCAGTACATGAAACGACCTTGTCTTGAACCACATTCTTTAATATATTTATGAATGACAACTAATCCTGATAAGTAAAAGATAGGTTTTCATTTCTTTTGTATTAGATATACTGTATGTTCAGGTCATTATGATCACTTGCATGATCATATCTTTGTCCAAAGTTGAGATCAATTAGATGGTGTAATGATGGCAGCCATTGTGTCATAACTGATGCAAAAGCTATATTTTTTATTAAACAGAATTATCATATCATAAGTTCCAACAGAACAGATCATAATAGTTCCAAGTGATTGCTGCTATCTAGTTGCACATAAATTTTTGCACTCCATATGTGATACAGATCAGATCATAATACTTGCATGATCATCTCTTCGTCCCTTAAGCTTTCATCAACATGATAAACTATCTACATTCATTTTATGTGATACCGCAAAAAATCCTATTGTAATGAGTTATAATCCACAAGGGTAAAATCTGAACTTGTAACAGATTTTAGCCACAAGACAAAATAAAAATTGAATAAGTCTTCAAAGTTGAGTGCAATTACATGGAGTAATGATGGCAGCCATTATGTCATAACTGATGCAAAAGCTATATTTTTTATTAAACAGAATTATCATATCACAAGTTCCAACAGATCAGATCATAATACTTCCAAGTGATTGCTGTTATCTGGTTGCACATAAATCTTTTTACTCCATATGATCAATATTTTATGGTATCGTTAATAGCCTGTGGCTAGCCCCAGGTATATTTGTCTATCTGTGTCACCCAATTTTTTAAGAAAAAATAAATGAAGGATAACAGTCCTTACAAGAACATGATAGAACCGGTTGATCTCAATTCCAGCAAAAAAGTTAGAATAATCATCCCTGGAAGACTTTATAGTACTACAGGATCCACAAAATACAACTGAACCACAACTGAAACAACAGTGGATATGTATCACAAAACACCAAAGTATAATGTAAGCAAAAAACAGCCTTGAAACAACTAATATTATGAATTGTGATCCACAGGAAAAGGTGTTTGACTATAATTGGATATGGATGTAAATGCTTAGATTCATTGGTAACAAATATATCTGTTCCATTTTACAGATTAAGAGTAAAAATTTTCACTTATATAACAAGAGAAATTGTCCGAAACAATTGTTTCATGCTAATCCTTTTTAGCTCAAATTTTGAACTTCTCTATATGAAGAATTTCACAGAAATACTTAAGGGACCACTGAAGGTACAATTTTTGCTGAAGAAGCAAAATGCCCACACCAAATCATCGAACATGACAAAGAATGGAGAGTAAACTTGCCATGGATGAAGTGGGGAACTGCATTCTTCCCAAAAAGCCCAATTGGTGTGTATTAGAACCTATATATCAACAAGTGACAACCGAATCTTGTCTACATGTTCCATTTTCAAGAGATTCTTAAATCCAAAAACAAGTTGCTCAAATGATTCATGTATTAGATGAATGTATATGATGTGTTGCAAGAATGACTAGTTAATAGACCAATATAAAGAGTGCCCTAGTGCACAAGACTCCTATCGATATGTGGTCTGGAGAGGTCCTTGTACACAGCCTTCTCCTTCCAACCAAAGATACCAGTTCCAGAAAAAGCAAATAGAACAATGTAATGGATTATGACAAAAATGCTTAATTGTTATCATTGCTATTTATCAATATAGAAGTATTCATCACAATCAAGCAGACAAGAATTCCCTGTTCTTCAATAACTAATGGAGAAAGTTCAATAATATATCATGCTCAACATACAGATGGAAAAACCACTGTCTACAAAAACACAAACAAAGGGTGATACTAAGCAAAGTTCAAAAGGATATTCGAATGAACTCAAACTAGCAATAGAGAAAAGGAAATATTAGTTGTTGCAATTATAACTCACTCACTCTAGGGAATCCAGCAATCAAGGATATGGGAACCCATCCTTGCTCATCCATGTTCTGCCGCAAATAAACATCTTTACACAAATTATTAGAGCTGAAAAAAGCAAAATAAAATGTTGTCACTTAAGCAAGCCTTGAATTATGTTAAAATAATCACTAAATTGTGAACCAGATATTTGCCTGAAATAGTAATCTATCTGATTCAACAAACTTGCACGCTGTGGATTGATTGCTGGGACAAACATTGCAGGAGGAATTGACGGATGAGGAACAAAGGGCACAACCCCGGGAGGTGGCTGAGTGGCAACATAAAAGATAGGAGAAGGCATATCTGAAGGCAAATTAAGAACATTGCCAATACAAATGAAACATACCAGCAGTAGAACAAAAATACTTCAGATTATCCATTGAAACCATGGAACTCACCAGGATATAGCATGGGGTTCCCAAAAGGTTGGACTTGCAGAGGAAGGCTGAGGAGTGGGGCTGCCACAGGCGGCACAGGTAACCGGAGGTGGGGCCGGGCACCCTGTTGCTGAATGTGGACATCTCTGCCACCAGCATTCCTATGATATCCATCATAGCGCTTGCCAGAGTTGTTCTGGTGAGACCCAGCACCACCACCATTGTTCAACTTCCGATTGCGACCATAGCCTCTATGGTGATCGCCACTACCATGGGCCTGTGATCCCAACCCACCTCCCCTGGAACCATGGTCCCAATTGGTGGTGTTCTTGGTAGTTTGGTCCAGAGGTGAGAGTTCCATGGGAGCCTGCTTATCCAGGTTCCTCTTAGGCATAGGTCCTGAAGTCGGTGGTGGTGAGAGCAACGGCATCCCACCATCGGCGGATATACCACTGCTACCACCGCCACTGCTGCCGCTACGTTTCATTGATTTCTGGCGTTCAGGTGTCACATAGTTTAGGGTTGAAGTTGGACTTGGGTTTGGCTCAGGTGAAGAATTTGAAACAAGAAGCCCCTAGGTGACAATACAGAATCATAACCAAAGATTAACTAGAATAGCATTCAAGGTTTAAATCATTACATATAGATCTTTTCAATCAAAAAGTTATCGGATTCTTTTTTACCAAATCTGGAAATCTCACCGAGGGCACAGGGACTGGTCCATCTGAAAGGATTCTCAAAGCATCGGAAGGCTGAGATTTGGAAGCGGCCTTGGCGGATTCCGCGAGGGCGGGCCAGGAGGCGGCACCACCCATCACGGCAGCGCCCTTGTGGATCGAGCCATTGGGTGGCCGCTTCCAGACCGGTTTCTTCACTCCGGCGGTGGCTTCCGATGTCGACGATGCAACCACGTCCTCCGGCGGCGGCTTCTGGGGGAATCGATCGGAGGACACGGCGGAGGGGATCACCGCGGCCGGCGGCGGGAGCGGCGTGAAGGTTGGGGAAGGCGGGACGGTGGCAGAAGCCTCAGGATCACCGCCAACGACGTGAGTCCAGGGGTGGCGGGCGGCGCGTGGGGAAAGGGCGCCAGACGAGGGATCGGAGCCGGCGGCGTTGGTGGAGGGGAAGGAGGCCATGAGCTAGGGTTACCGCGATCGAGGTAGCTTCGGCGATCGGACTCAGGAGGGCAAGGAGACGGGATCGGGTCGTCTTCGTTCCAAAGATTCCACGGAGTACCCGAAGAAAGAGAGGGATTCTCCTTTGCACGGAGTCCTGCGTGCATCTCCCCTTCTCTGTTTGAGATCACATTATATAGGTGAGCGCTTTCTTCGAAAAAGTCCCTGACATTTTATTGTTTTGGGTAAAACGTTCTCATGTTGGGTTTTTGTCGAACATTTTTTTTTCTCCCTACTTTACCGTTTTAGTTATATATATATATTTGACTGCTTCATTTTCTCGCTCAAACAGTGGCCAATTGACGACCAGCTCACATAAATCCATTTAGTTTTGTACTGACTTTTTCGTTCCGTTCAGAAAGGGTTCAAGGTTTATGGTTATCAAATTAATGAATATAATATATCTTACTGGATTTGAGATGTGATTTTTTTTTTTTTTGCTTGATTTCGAGATAAAAGAAATCTACTTGACTTTCTCGTCCTTATTTCTCCTTTCTTTTTTTATTCTTGTCCTCGTTTTTTTTTTTCTCTCTCTCTCCTTTTGCTAAGCAGAAATCATATTTCTCATGTAAGTATATGAGAAATTATATATATATATATATATATATATATATATACACCTCCTTGTGGTTGCTCCTTTGTTAAGATGTATAAAATAATGTAGAGTTTTGATGAATATAGTAACATTACAAATGTTCTTTGGTTGACTTGTGCAGTAAATTACTGTTTTATTAGTCCTTGAATATGATTTATTGATTTCAAAGTGAAAAAAAATTTGACTTGCACTACGCTAATCACTTTTTTTTGTTTTATAAAATATAATATAAAATGATTAAAATGGTATGTTATATTTGATGTCTAATGTAATTAAAACTGTAATGTATATTTTTTTTATTAAAGATTATATCTTTGTCGTTGTTATTATGTTCTAATGATGTCATTGTTGAGACGATCCTCTTTCTAAAGAAGAGGATTGAACTCCAATGATCTCATTATAGGGATGATCATTATTGCATTTTAATGATCTCATTGTTATTATTGAACTATAACAGGGATGATCTCATAGTGAAAAATTAATTTGTCCTCTTCCTGAAGAATTTTTTGGGTCATTGATGATATCGATAATCATACTTTAGGTAAAACATTAAGGTTATGTGAAAGTGAAGTGTCAGGTAGCTCACATGATAATAATCAAAGCCTAGATTTGAATAATTCGATGAAGATGATAAAAGTGGTGGTGTTTGAAAATGAATAGGATGAAGAAAGAATAAGAGGTTGAAGATGAAATTGATCATGATATTCGTACTTAATTTGATGTCATTAGTGAGTGAATTATTTTAAGGGAGGATATGTATGATAATAATATTAAAGGAATGTTGATTGAATATAGTAGCCTAATATCATGATTCCTTATGTTGAAAATGATGAAGTTGCCTCAAAAGGATTTTTTTCATTTGTCATATATAAATCATACATAAGGTTTTTTAATGATATTAATTTATAATAAGTAGTCTAATATTGATATTTAAGGATATCTAATCCAATGTGAACTTTCTACAGGTACTTCAAGATATGGAGAATTTTCAAAAACATTAAAAGAGTCTATATTATGCAAAAAAAATTGAGATCAAACATATTGTAACTATAAGCTATAAGATAAAAATCTGATGTATAGTTTCTAGTTAAGATGGATGATAGCAGCTTGTGATGGAATTGAAAGTTTTAGAATTATAATGTTTTCTAAAAAGTACTATTGTAATTTACTAAGATTAAATAATAATCATAAAGAATACAGCACAACTTTCATTGTAGAGCAAAGTAAAGATCAAGTCTTGGCCAATGTGATTATTGTGGATATTCGAAAAACAATTAGAGTAATTGTATCTTACATAAAAGCTTATGCAAGAGATTATATTTAGCGAAGTTTATAGTGACATTTTACATGTTGGACTGACAGTCCATAGGTTCAACCCATAGTAGGCTTTAATAACCCATGACTTATCTTCTCTCCTAATTTAACCCTAAATCAAATTACGGGGTGTGGTGGCTGTGATTTTTTAGGGGGAAAAACTATTGCAACGAGACAGATTTTGTAGCAACTATGTGATTTCGAAAATTAAGAGAAAATGGTAGAAAACAGGAGAAAGAAACGGAAGAAAATAAGGACAACGTAGAGAAACTATTTTCAATCATCTAGACAGTATTCTCATCTTAAGTTAGATCAGATCTACAGTAGATTCTTGTTGTGATTACTTGGAGAGAATTTAAATATTGTGCACAGTGACATGATCCTTGTATCACAATTATTCTCTTATGATTGTTGCTAGAGTTTTGGCCAAAAGATCGAGATTTGTATATTCATTATTCTTATAATGGATTATCTCTAGTTTGCCCCGTGGTTTTTACCCTTCATGTTGGAGGGATTTTTCATATAAATCTTGGTATTTTATTTGATTGTGATTCCATTTAATTCCGCTGCGTGTTATGGTCTGTTAGTATTTATTCATATAAAAAAACATATTTCTCTTTATATCCCATCATTACGATATAATTCTATTTCTAACATAATTAAAGATTGAGGACTAAGTGACTCATGTTCAAATCGTAATGACATTAAAAAATTATTTTCAATTTTTAGGCTTTTAAAGCATATCTTAAAAGTTTTAAGAGATATATGCAATCTATTTTTTATATTGATATTGTGCTTTGATGATGGCAACAACTGTTGATAGTACTAATAAATTATTTTTAATTATATTTTTATGTTTGAGATTAAAAGAAGGAATTCATAGAAGTGGTTCTTCCTTTAATTGTGAAAACCATTATAAGTGGTTGTAGCCTATGAATTCTTTCAATTACGAAGGAGATCTTTTATAAGCAAATTGTGATTATTGCATAATTTATCATTATAAAAATCTTATGATTGATATATAAGATCGAGATAGTACAAAGCTAGTTAGGCTACTACTAAACCTAATACTTTATATAAGCTCGCTCGATGACGACTAGCTTATATACTTTATATTGAAAATTTTCTTCGATATTAGAACTTGAGAAGGAGAAATTGACGACGGTATACTTTCTTAGTCATCAATATACTATGCTTGCAACAAATAAATTGAAAAATATGAATTCATTATTAAAGGATGATTGTAGCTTGCTTATTAGTTAAATGATTGAAATAGGAATAAGGAACATTGTTGAATGGTTCCACATCCATCATCAAATAATCAATGGAATAAAATCTACTTTAAAAACTAGGTAAGTCGAAGGAGAAAAGATAATATTATTAAATTTTTTCTCACACCCATAATGAATTAGAAATGCAAATATCATCTTACACAATTATGGTAGATATAAAGAGAAAAAGTTGTTCATTCTATAGTTTTGATATTTATGAAATTCATGCTGTCATGCCACTACCACTATTATATATATATACAAGTTAATCCATATTTATTTTCTAAAGAATATTATATAATTAAAAATTACAAGAAGACCTACAATGATAAAAGTAAATAGTATTAGTACATAGAAAGATTATCATGTTGCATTATATTTGAGAAGTATAATGCATATTAAAGAACAACAAAATGAAGGATTAATTTTGTACACAATGGTAAGATTAAAAGAAAGTGTTCAATAAGCCAACAATATGAACATAATCATTGTACATGTAAATTTCCACCTGTATAAGAATGGGCAATCGTATATTTATATATTTGATTTTATATTTCAACCTATAATTTTGAAACACTATATTATCACAATATATTTTAAAACCCTATATTTGCAGATAGGATTTTATATACACAACATGTGTTATATTCATGCAAGAAACCTTATAAACAATAACTTGTTGTAAACACTACTGTAACTGATGGTGCAATTATCTTCTCCAAAAACATTGTATGGGATTATTTATATGGTACTTTGCAATTATTGGTTGTAAAATAAACTTTAATTTGACAGAATCATTAATTTGCCACAATTTGGGCCTTATAAGTGCTGAAATTACTGAAAAAGGTAAAATTAAAGCTTTAAAATAGAAACAATAGTTATTTAGGTTTTTAAAAATTATTTTCAAGGTATCCTAAAATTTTGATAATTTTTTAAAGTAATTTCGCCCGAGTTACACTATTTTTGAACGAAAGTGCCTTATTTTTAAGCAAGCCCAAAAAATAAGATAACTAAGTGTCCCAAAATATTTTTTATTAAAATGGTATGAATCCTTCTATGATAATATAGAACTGATTTTGTGGCTAAATTTGATATGGAATCAACTAATTTGGTAAAACAAGAGAAAATTATAAAATTTTATCCTTTTAAGGGCTAAATTTACTGAACATAGGTCATTTAAAGCCTAAAAATTAAAAAGAAATTATTTATGGTTTCACAAGTAATTTCAAATGTGTCCTAAAATTTTATCAGAATTTCAAAATAATTACATCTGAGTTACATTATTTTTTAACAAGGTTATGCTATTTTTGAATGGGACTCCAAAAATAGTATAGTTATGTTTAAAAATAGTGTATTTGGCCAAATATTGGAAAAATTAGATAATGTCAACCAATTGTCTAAACATGGGTCATTTAAAGGGCAAAAAGAAAAAAAAAGAGGGGAAAATGGTTCATTAGTGCTTCATTACACATTTCCAAAAGGTTCATGTACTTCAACAAAATTTGTCCATAAATGGAAAAGGGGAAATTTTAGACTTTTAAGGACTGATTTATCTGAAAATAGGTAATTTATAATCCTAAAATTAAAAAAATGCCAATTTAGGGCTTTACAAGACATTTTCTAGTGCCCTAAAAATTTGACATACTCTTGAAACATTGAATCTGAGTTACATAATCTTTGAATAAGTCCCAAAAATAGTCTAATCTCATTCAAAACCAGTATAAATAAGGGTCCAAAAGTTATCTTTTTTGTCAATACTTAAGGATCGCTTCTCTAATAATATACAATTGAATTTGCAGTCAAATTTGATATAGTTTCATCCTAATTTGGTCGCAAATAAAAAATTTGAAATATTTCAATCACTTATGGTTGAATTTTATGAAAATAGATATTTTTAACCTCTAAAAACAGAAGAAGTAGTCATTTTGGGCTTCATAAGTCATTGCCAAAGTTTTCTAAAAATTTCACATATTTTATACACAATTAGACTTGAGTTAGTTTGTCTTTGAATGAGATCATACTATTTTTTAATATGACTAAAAACTGTGTTATTAAAAAAAATGTAACTTAGGGTTAAAAAAAAATTCCTTTTGTCAAAAGGAATTTGTTGTTAAATTTGATATTACTGCATCCTAATTTGACCATAAATGGAAATTTAAAATATTTCAGCCACTTAATAACTGAATTTACTAAAATATGTTATTCAAAGTTCAAAAATAGGAAAATTAGTTATTTATGGCTTCACAAGTGATGGAGAACCATCTAGATTTACAAAAGATTTCAGAAGAGTTTATTTAAGGCAAAGAAATAGCAAAAGGATTTCAGAAGAGCTTATTCAAGAGAAAAAATTAGTAAAAAATTATCAATTAATTGATATAGAAACTTTAAGAATTGTGTGAAAAATTAAAGAGACTTTTATTTTTCTATGTGTCAACCTTTGGACTCTACTTTTGTATTAAGTATACTATTTTATTTCTTAATTATGATAAATTTTTTATAGCTATTTATATCTCATATAAATCATATTTTGGGTTTCTAAAAGAAAAAAGTTTCTTACAAAGTTACTCTTGAGAATCATTATCATCATTTATTATACTAAGACTCCTGAGATTATCAATGGATGAAACAATTCAAATTGGGTTAAAAAGAATTATATCTTCTCTCTTATAGTCTCTTACCCTTCTCTCTAATCTTACTCCTCTCTCTCTCTCTACTTCTATTATTATTATTGAATCTCATAAACTTGCCTTGTACTCCATTATGTCTCAAATAATAGTAAAAGTTTCAATCAATAGCTATGTAGCTCACATATCCTTGCTTCTCTAACGTCAATCTCTACCGTAGAGTTAGATTGTGCAGTGTCTATATTTATGAAATTATTGAACCACTTAGCTCTCGATTCCTAGTAATTTTTGAAAACTTCATAAATATTTTTTTTTAAAAATTATATATTTTATTATATCTTGATTCTCATTGCTTCTTCTTCCCAACTTTTTCTTATTTATCATCCTCTCTTTCCCATTTAACTATAGTACTATTGAACTAAATAACCTTAGAAGTTGTTCCCCAAAGCGCCATTACCTAATGCATTATAGTATTTAACAATATCATTATCAAAATATAATTTATTGATAGTATTAAAATCAAGAGGTTGATGGGTCAGTTAGGTGACATGATAATTCTCTATACTCTATAGTTTCAAATTAAAGAATTTTGCTTACTTCCTAAGTTCCACTTTGAACAAATCCTATGTCTACTTATAGGGCACCTATTCACAACCATGCTTCAACAATTCATAATAACCAAACTTTTGACCCCAATGATGAATTCTTAGGATTTACTAAAAATCTACAAACTCGAATAATGGACCTAGAAGATAAGATTTCCCCAACAATACGAGGAAATATCTCTATTCTGTTGAGAAAAATCCTCTATTCTGTTGAGGGAAATCATTTCTCCTAATTTGTATAAATAGGAGAGGGAACATGTTAATGTATCGAAGCATTTTTCATTTCTTCAATAAAGCTTCTTCACTTCTTCAATAAAACTTCTTCAGTAATTGTTCTTATCTTGTTTCGCTCTTGCCTTTGGCCAGCGACCAACGTCGTTGAGAAAAGCAAAGCTTCGCCCTTGTCTTCGGCCAGCGACCAACGCAACTGCAGCCACATTCCTAAGAGGCTCCACGGCTAATCCTCATCTTCCTCACCGCGGTAGCCTTTGCTGCCTTCGTTGATCTGCCAACAATCGGTAGACTTAAGGAGAACTAAGGGCAGACTTAAGGAGAACTAAGGGCAGACTTAAGGAGAACGAAGGGAACGCTTGTGCCCTCACAGCAACAGCAATCGCAACAGTAGCAGCGATCTGCTCTTGCCCTACTCACGAAGTCTCTCGCTTGTAAACCATTTTTTGCATCGATCCAAGATTGGTATCCTTATCAGAAATCTTCTATTCTATTGAGGGAAATCCTTTCTCCTAATTTGTATAAATAGGAGAGGGAACATGTTAATGTATTGAAGCATTTTTCATTTATTCAATAAAGCTTCTTCACTTCTTCAATAAAAGCTTCTTCAGTAATTGTTCTTATCTTCTATTCTATTCATCACCAACGAGTTTGGTTGGCTAAGAGTCCATAGAAAATAGAGAGAAAAGTCAAAATAAATGTGTTAGACTTTAATGGTAAGTTTTGTTGAATCTCGAATTTTGATTATGAAACCAATTGATAGTTTTTGTGATTTAATGTGCATTTAAGTGATGTAGGGCTAATATTGATCAGAAAAGGTAAATTGATTAAAGTAAAAAGAGTTGGACGTTGGGCCGAAGCAAACATGTCGAAGATTGGACGTCGGGCTAGAGGAATGGTCGACGTATAGGTAGAAGGCTTCGGGTCGTGAATTCGGGCATCGATCCAAGGAGATTAGATGTTGTAAGAAGATAATGTGCCAATTGGGTAATACACCAAAGGAGAGGATAATATGCTGAAGGATCGGACAAGCGTCGGAATAACCAATGATATGCCAGAGAACAAGGATTTGCTTGTAATCAATTATGAATAGATCGAGTTAGTTTAGAGTCTAATTGAGTCAGTTTAGAATGTAATTAAGTCATGTCAATTAGGATCAAGAGCACTAAGAGGGGGGGGGGGGGGTGAATTAGTGCATCGGAAAACTTTCGATGATTAAAACTGCATTCATACGTTGAAATCTGATTCCGATGTAAAAGTCGTTTCGTGCAGATAATAACTTTGAAAGCTTACAAAAATGTATTTGAAGTAAAGTAAGGAAGGTAGTTTGCAGTTAAGATAAATAGCACAAAGGAAATGCAAACTAGATTTTAGAGTGGTTCGGTCAAACGTGACCTACATCCACTTTCGGCTTCCTCCTCCGACGAGGTCACCGACGTCCACTAGAGGCCTTCCTTCAATAAGCGAAGGCCAACCACCCTTTTACAGTTTCACTCCTTTTGACGGGCTTAGGAGACAACCCTTACAGAATTTCTCTCCTCTCTTGAAAGCTCAAAACTTGGAAGAAAAGAGAGAGGAGAACTTCTAGCCTTTACAACACTTTTGAGATCTAAAAATCACAGAGTAAGATTGGATTTTTGGTACTTTTGGTTGCCCTTTCATGCAGGAAAGGGTGGGGTTTATATAGGCCCCAAACTGGTTTGAATTTGGAGCTCAAAAGTGTCTTTTCCCAGATTTTCGAGGTCCTGGTGGTACTACCTCCTGACTAGGGCGGTACAATCGCCTGACAAAGCTCGGAGACTGAGCTCTGGCAATGCCACCGCTTGACAGGAGCGGTTGCATTGCCCAGTCTCACTCGGAGACTGAGCCCAAGTGGTGCCACCGCTTGACTGGGGTGGTTGCACCGCCCAATCTCGCTCGGAGACTAAGCCCAAGTGGTGCCACCGCTTGACCTGGGCGGTTGCACCACGCAGCTTTCCTAGGAGACCATCTCCTGAGCAGTGCCACCGCCTAACAAGAATTCTGGTCCGAATGGGTTGATCCATTCGGTCCAATTTGGATCTATCAAGGGCCCAATTGCCCCCAGATTAAGTTAATGGGATCACCTCTCATTCCTAACTTAGTCTACATGCTAACTACGATATTTCTTAAGACATTTACTGCAACTTGCTCTGGTGCATCAATCGCTTCTTCCGGCGAGCTTCCGGTGAACTTCTAGCGAACATCCGACGAACCTTCGGCGATGCTCCGGTGGACTTCCGGCAAACTCCTGGACTTGCAACGATTCACTCGGTGAGTTCCGATGAGCTTCTTTGGCAAGCTCCTGGACTTCTCGGATTTGTTCCTGTAGAACCTTCGATGACCGTTCGGATTTTCGTCGAACTCTCGAACCCCCAACGTGATCATAGTCTTGACTCCGGTGCAACTCCTACTGCATGTCTTACTTCCATCGTAGTTAATCCTGTACATGTAAAACAAAACTTCGATCTAGACAATTAATCCTAAGCAATTAACCAAGTTGTCCAGCATGTCATTGGTCCCTCGACGCTTCGTCTGATTCTTCGGCGCATCGTCCTCTCCTGTGGCCTATTGCCCAATCGGCTAGTTGACTCTGCAACTCCGATATCCTTGGCACAATACCCACTCTTCTTGGCCTGATGCCCGAGTCCACGGCCCGAAGCCTTCTGTCGATACGTCAACCGATCCACCGGCCTGACGTCCAATCTTCTGACATGTTCCTCCAGCACAACATGATTTTTCCTGCTTTAATTGTCTTATCCTGATCGAAGCATCCTGTGTCACTCAAAACGTAGATTAAATCATAAATATATCAAGTGGTTTCATCATCAAAATACGAGATTCAACAATCTCCCCCTTTTTTATGATGACAACCACTTGATGACGGAGTTAACCTTAACTCCTGGAGTTTAAACAAACTCCCCCTATCAATATGCCATATTGATAGAAACTCTTGGATTCAAAAATCCAAGCAATATGTCATCAGAAACTTATGCATAATATGTTATGTCATCAACATACTTCTCCCCCTTTGTCATCAACAAAAAGGAGAAGTACAACTATTCCTGTGTTTGTGATATAAGTTCAACTCATTGCTTGAAAAACATAATATCAGGTTTTCTCATCATGTAGTTTTGAAGCTAGAAAATTTAGCAAGTGTTACATCATGCTTAGAACATTCAAGCTATCAAGTTTTAGATATGCAAGTTTTACAACATACAAGATAGCACTTTTGCTACTTTTAAGATAACAACTTCTACATCATGCAAGCTAGCAAATTAGAGATGTTCAAGAAGGTAACTCTTGCTTCTTGAAATATACAAGTTACAAGCTAGCAAATTTTTGCTTCCTTTGCAATATTTGAGCTCGCAATTTTGCTTCCATTATAAAGTGCAAATTTAGCATGTTTAGCTTTTCTTGAGATAGCAACTGTTTGCTTCTTTTTAGACTACAAGCTAGCAATTTTTATGATATACAAGTTTTACTACATACAAGCTAGCTTTTCATCACAACATATAAGCACAAAAGCATAGCAAGATTCTTAAGTTCATTTATGGCAATTCAACACTTGCTTCTTATGCAAGATTGCACTTTGCTTTTCTTTGCATGTTCTCACTAGCAAAAGCTTTCTCCCCTTTGTTTTTGTCGAAAAGGAGAGGAACCAATGATTTAGACTTTTACATAAACTATGAATTTGCATCAATAAATATTTCAATCATCACATGATACATACAAGACAACAATGCAAAGAAATCATGTCATGAAAGACATCAATTATTAAACATGATATGATAATAGTCTCAAAAATTTCAATTTGCGATACATGTGATACATTGCGATACACTAAAAAATTTAATGTGATACTTTTAAGGATATCAACCTATTTTTGATACAAAGCATGACAAGAGAAATTATATTGCAAGTTTTCTAAGTTTTACATTTTTTGCTTCTTTCGAGATTGCAATTCTTTGCTCTTTAGATTGCAAGATTTGTAATTCATTAGTACTGTTCATGATAGCAAGTTCTTTCAATGAAATGATCGAGCTAGCAAATTTTTCTTCCTTTGAAATATGCAGGCCAGTAAACTAACTCCCCCTTTATCATTATCGAAAAGAAGGGAAAAATTAATGGCTAAAAAATTTTAATCATTATGCAAGCCATATTACAAAATCTTGTCATGATATCAAGAAAATTCAAGAAGGACATGATTCATTCGACAAATCTTTTTAATAGAGCAAAAGAATTATACAACTAAGGATCATGATTAAAATATATCAATATCATAGATCAAGTCATGATTCGTGATTCATCATAAAGCAAATTAATTTTCAATCATCACATAAGGCATTTAAAGAATTTTTGAAACATAGGAGAGTGATTAATTTAAGCATGCAATGTTTCAATCAAATTAAGTCATGAATACCAATACTTTCATATTGTGATTATCAATTCATGAATACCAAAAGATATTATTTATGATTCCAATTTTGCAAGATCAAGATTATGATTTAGATAAAACTTATTCAAGTCAAATCGTTAACTTGAAACTCATAATCAAGTCATCAAAATCAATTTCGAGATTCACAAAATATCATGAAATCATTAATCTCAATTAGATGGGAAAGACATTTTTTAAGTGATTCTTTTTCATCTAAGTATGCCTTAGTCTTTATATGCCAAATCAAGATAAGCATGAAAGTTCAAGACGTAAAGGCAAAATCTTATACAACAACTCATCAAGCAAGATTTTAAACATCTATTTTCAAGCCATATAAAGAGTAAGTCAAGGATTCAATTATCTCATGTCATGAATTCCAATAGGCATATCAAATTATCAACATCACATTAAAAAGATATTTCAAAAAGATATATCGATAAGTGATTCATTTGTATCATTTCATTCATTCGGAAGATTCTCCTCTTTGGTAAATAAATCTAGGAGAACAAAATGAATTAAGAGAGATATAACATGATTGAAACATTAAACATGATTCATATTTAAAATGTCTCATGTCATAAGTATGAATCAAGCATTTGTGAAATCCAAAATCATCCTCAAAGTCACATTCAATAAATTCATACATGACAAGCATAGATTTATTGAAAAGTCGATAAGATAGAGGATCGCATTTCGTTTTTATAAATTTCTATTCATGTGATTTGCTTCTTATAAGCATGCCTTTACCTTAATAAAACAAGTATCAACATTTAAGGCGGAAAGGTAAATTTCATAAAACAAATCATCAAGCATGATTCCATGATAACATCCTTTTAATATCTTGATATTCATCATCAAGTATGATTTCAAAAAGTATGTTCAAGAGAAATCATTAAGACCAAATGCATGATACACTCATTTATTTTCAAAATATTCATCATGTTTATTTTCATGAGATTCACAAGATTGGTAAAATAAATTCATTAATCTCAATAGAATAGAAAATTCATTTCCATTTCATACAATTGATTTCATGTGAGGGTATTCAAGTCTTTTGTGAAAACATGTATCATCATTTAAAATCGAAACATAAGTTTCGTCATGAAACCGTTAAGACCAAACATATCATGATATCACATCTATCATCAAAAGACTATCAAGAAATTCATACATAGATGTACATGCACTATGTCATCTTAATATGTCATGAGAATGTCATCTTAATTCATCATAAAAATGATTAGACCAAAAACATGTTAATCTAAAATGAGAGTTTCAAATCAACATTTACTTCAAAAACTCATGCATGACATAAAATCATCAAGATACACATGCATGGATTAATCCTAAGTATTATCACATATCATATAATTATCATCCCTAATGTTGCATACATCATTCAACATTTCAAAACATAACATGCATGAAACCTTAGCAATATACTTTTCATGATCAAATTTTTAATTTTTCAAAGATGCTAAAAAGAAAAACATGATATAATTTTTAAAAAATAATTTTTTATTTCCTATTCCTACTATCTAAATTAAGCACTCATGAAAGACTTCAAGTAATTTCAAAATAATTCAAGAGAGTTGAGTTACTTACCTTGTAGTCGAAGCCCGTCAAAGCCCAATTCGTCGTTTCACCTTTGGAAGTTCTTGATTCATCCTTGGTTGCCTTCCTCTTCTTTGGCCTCTTCCTCTGTTCAAGTTCATTATTTATTTTAGATTTTTGTTTAATAAACTTATTAAGATTTAATGTTCGAAGTTCAAGTTCATCATTGTCCTCATCACTTGAGTCATCGCTCAAGTGGTATTCATTTGTTCGGAGTTTCAAATCCTTCCTATTCTTTGGAAGGTGGTTCAAGTGCTCATCGGGTTCAAAATGTTCCAAAAATGTCATTTCATAGGTCATTAATGACCCGATTAATTCTTTTAATGAAAAATTATTTAAATTTTTTATCTCTTGTATTGCGGTTATTTTAGGATCCCACCTTTTTGGAAGGGATCTTAAGATCTTGCTTACGAGATCAAAATTCAAAAAAGATTTACCAAGAACTCTTAGATTATTGATGACATCTATAAAACGGGTGTACATGTCGCCTATAGTCTCGCTTGATTGCATTCGAAAAAGCTCAAAATCATGTAATAAAATATTAACTTTTGAGTCTTTGACTCTACTAGTTCCCTTGTGTGTGATTTCAAGTGTTCGCCAAATATCAAAAGCCGTTTCGCACGTAGAAATTCGATTGAACTCATTTTTGTCCAAAGCGCAAAATAAGGCATTTATAGCCTTTGCGTTTAAAGAAAAATACTTCTTCTCCAAATCCGACCATTCGTTCATCGGTTTAGAGGGAAGTTGAAAATCGTTTTCAACAATATTCCATAAATCCAAATTCATAGAAATCAATTAAACTCTCATTCGAGTTTTCCAATAAGTGTAGTCCAATCCGTTAAACAACGGTGGACGAACAACCGATAAGCCCTCTTGAAAGTCATGAAGAGCCATTTCTCTCGGGTGTAAATCTGAAATAAGAAATACCAGGCTTTGATACCAATCGTTAGGATCAAGTGCACTAAGAGGGGGGGGTGAATTAGTGCAGCAAAAAACTTTTGACGATTAAAACTGCGTTCGTATGTTGAAATCCGATTCCGACGTAAAAGTCATTTCATGTAGATAACAACTTTGAAAGCTTACGGAAATATATTTGAAGTAAAGCAAGGAAGACAGTTTGCAGTTAAGATAAATAGCACAAAGGAAATGCAAACCAAATTTTAGAGTGGTTTGGTCAAACGTGACCTACATCCACTTTCGGCTTCCTCCTCCGATGAGGTCACCGACGTCCACTAGAGGCCTTCCTTCAATAGGCGAAGGCCAACCACCCTTTTACAGTTTCACTTCTTTTGACGAGCTTAGGAGACAACTCTTACAGAATTTCTCTCATCTCTTGAATGCTCAAAACTTGGAAGAAAAGAGGGAGGAGAACTTCTAGCCTTTACAACACTTTTGAGCTCTAAAAATCACAGAGTAAGATTGGATTTTCAGTGCTTTTGGTTGCCCTTTCATACAGGAATGGGTGGGGTTTATATAGGCCCCAAACTGGTTTGAATTTGGAGCTCAAAAGTGTCTTTTCCAGGATTTCCGGGGTCCTGGCGGTACTACCTCCTGACTGGGGCGGTACAACCGCCTGACAGAGCTCGGAGACCGAGCTCTGGCGGTGCCACCGCCTGACAAGAGCAGTTGCACCACCCAGTCTCGCTCTGAGACTGAGCCCAGGCGGTGCCACCGCCTGACTAGGGCGGTTGCACCGCCCAGTCTCACTCGGAGACTAAGCCCAGGCAGTGCCACCGCCTGACCTGGGCGGTTGCACCGCCCAGCTTTCCTGGGAGACCATCTCCTGGGCGGTGCCATTGCCGACCCTAGCGGTGCCACCGTCTAGCAGGAATTCTGGTCCGAATGAGTTGATCTATTTGTCCCAATTTGGGTCTATCAAGGGCCCAATTACCCCCAGATTAAGTTAATGGGATCACCTCCCATTCCTAACTTAATCTACATGTTAACTACGATATTTCTTAAGACATTTACTGCAACTTGCTCCGGTGCATCAATAGCTTCTTCCGGCGAACTTCCAGCGAACTTCCAGCGAACATCCGACGAACCTTCGGCGATGCTCCAGTGGACTTCCGGCAAACTCCTGGACTTGCGACGATTCACTCGACAAGTTCCAATGAGCTTCTTTGGCAAGCTCTTGAACTTCTCAGATTTGTTCCTGCAGAACTTTCGATGACCGTCCGGACTTCCGTCGAACTCTCGAACCCCCATCGTGATCATAGTCTTGACTCCGGCGCAACTCCTACTGTAGTGACCTAAGTTTAGACTGTGTTAGGCCAAGTGAAAGGCCCAAATAGTGACTAAACAGGTAAAACCATTATGGCACAGTCTCCGAGACTGTATCAAGTGATGGTATCGCTAGTTTGGGCAGTGGTACCGCCTAGACACAATCTCCGAGAGACTGTCAAGCAGTGGTACTGCTAGTTTGGGCAGTGGTACCATCTAATGGTAGGGTGTCAGGCAGTGGTACCGCTTAGTGTCAGTGCTACAAGCGTTGGTATCGCCCAGCACAGGCAGTGGTATCGCTAGGACTTGGGAAACCTAGGATGAGACTCTTTTAGGCTCTAAGTTTAAATTCCCTTGAAGCATATAAATACACCTCTCATTCCTAGTTAAAGGATATAAAAATTGAGAGTGAAAAAGGAAGAAAATGCTGTTGTAATCTTATGTGAACTCCTCTCCTTTTTCTAAGTATTAGTATAATTTAAGAGAGGAGTAAGTGGGGGTGTAAGAGTTCTTTCCTAAGAATGCAAAAGGATAAAAGAGTTATAAAAAGGTGGTTTGTCTTTGCTTATTAAAGGAAGACCGATAGTGGATGCCGGTGGCCTCGACGAAAGAGAAATCGGTGGAGTGGATGTAGGTCACGACAACCGAACCACTATAAAATAGTTTACATTTTTGTTTTGCTATTTATCTTAACTACAAACTGTCTTACTTACTTTACATCCACTTTACTCTTCCATATGCTTTCAAGTTAACATCTTCCGAATTGGTTTTAATCGAAAAGAAATTTTTAAATCGACATTTTTATCCGCTGCACTAATTCACCCCCCCCTCTTAGTGCCAACTCTTGATCCTAATAGTTGGTATCAGAGTCTCATTATTTCTCATTTGGTTTAACAACTAAGAGAAATGACTCTTTTCGGCTTTCAAGAGAGATTTTTTCCCGTTCATCCTCCTATATTCAATGGAACAGACTATACATATTGGAAAACTCGAAAGAGAGTTTTCTTGCTTTTCTTGGATTAAATTTGTGGAATATTATTGAAAACAGATTTGAAATATCTTCTCTTCTAATGAATAATTGGAATGAGTTGGAGAAGAAGACTTTCTCTTTAAATGCAAAGACTATGAATATCTTGTCTTGTGCCTTAGACAAAAATAAATTTAATCGGGTTTTTACTTGCGAAACAACTTTCGATATTTAGCACATTCTTGAAACTACACACAAAGGCACTAGTAGAGTAAAAGTTTTGAAGATTAATCTTTTGATGTATGATTTTGAGTTGTTTCGAATGAAGCCGAGTGAAACTATTATTGACATGTACACCAACTCAATTAGAGGTGTATTAGGCATGAGTCGAGGCTAATTTAGGCCTATTGGGAGGCCCATTTAGTGACCCACAATTAGGTTAGGTGCTGACACCGCCAGACCAAGCGATGGAACCGCCTATGAGTTGAAACGTACGAAGTGTACATTTTCCAAAAGACCCGACAGTAGTATCGCTAGAGTCAACAGTGATACCACCTAGTGTCAAGTGATGGTAGTACCTAGACTAGAGGCTGGTACTGCTAGTGGATAGACTGGCAGGTGGTGGTACTGCCTAATGCAAGCCGTGGTACCGCAACTATCCTAGAAACCTAATGATTTAAATTTTAGCTTCATTTTTTGAAGTCATTTGGGGTCTATAAATACCCCACTAATTATTGCCTAGAAGAGTAAGAAAAGGAGTAGAAAAGGAGAAAGAATTCTTGTGAATAAAAAGTTATAATCTCTCTTGAAGTGTGGAGTCTCTTCCTCATTTAGAGGTCTTTCTAAGGGAGGAGTGAGGTCTAGTGTAAAAGAGAGATATGTAAAGGTTCTCTCCTAAGCTTGTGAAAAGGAGAAAGAGTTGTAAAGAGGGTAGTTGATCTTCGCCCATTGAAAGAAGATCATTAGTAAATGCTGGTGGCCTTGACGGAAGATGAATCGGGAGTGGACATAGGTCCGGATGACCAAACTACTATAAAATTAGTTTGCATTTACTTTATGCTTTTCTTTCATATTACAAACTGATTTACTTACCCACTGATAGAAGTTAAAATTTTTTCAACTACACGAGAAAATCTCATTGCTCTATTGAGAGAAATCCTCCCTCCTAGCATGTATAAATAGGCAACACATATCAAACACAAAACATCTTCTTCATGTTTCATTCTATCAAGGTATCAGAGCAGGTGACGATGGCTACAATCGGTGCACATCGTAGTGTTCAGTCGAGTTCGATAGGAAGATATGACAGGGAAAGATGTGGTAATCGGTTTGGGGGAGAGGGAAGAGGGGGGTGAGAGGTGGGAGAGGGCACCAACATCCTAGGAGCACCTTGTCTAATACCAAATCCAGATCACAGACTATGATTATGCCAATATCATCTCATCCTCCAAGCAATTCAAGCCTTAGTCATTGGATTGCTCGCCCTACTCATTTCTTCATATGACACCGCTACCGAAGCCTAATACAAGTTGAAAACCACCTTGGCAAATTGTTCGCTTACTTGTATGCTTAATCTCCTATCTAGTCTCATAAAAACAAAACAAGATGAAAGGACTATTATCGATTATCTATAAAATATAAAAGTTATCATCGATAACTTGGCCCTGATAGGTTATTCCCTCAGTGATGAAGAAGTCATTGACCACACCCTTAATGGCCTTGGGGATGAGTATAAGGAACTAATAGTAACAATATGGGCACATGACTCACTGATGTCATTTGAAGAACTCTACGATAACTTGACTGACTATAAGATATATCTCAAGCATAAGGATAAATTACCAAGACCATCCATCATAGCTCAAGTTAATCAAAAATCTAAGAAGAAGAGCAACCAATATAACAAGACCGTCAATAAAGGTTTGGCCAAAATACCTCCTGAACTTGTGAGCTCTAAACAAACCCCCTCTCCTCCACATCATCAACATTTTAGTTAAAACTATCAAGGTGACTACTTCAATTATCCTCAGCCCTAGCGTCCTAACCATATAAATCAACAAAGAGTTATCTGCCAGCTATGTGACAAAATTGGCCACTCTACAAAAGTTTATCGATCTCGACCCAAACTTCGTCCATCACATTAGCCTCAAGCAAATTTCTTGACTACTCTGAATACTAGTCAACATAATTGGATTATGGACTCTGGTGCATCTTACCATATTACCTTAGATCTACAGAACTTATCCATCCACAATAATTATGGCGGAAATGAAGACATCATCATCGGTGATGGTAAAGGAATCCCCATTACTCATACTACTTCCATAATGCTTAATTCACATAGCATAATTTTTACACTCAATGATATTTTGTATACACCTCACATCAAACGAAATCTCATTTTTATTTCTCAATTATGCAAACAAAATAGTATCTCAATTGAATTCTTTCCTAACTCCTTTCTTGTTAAGGATTTGAGCATGGGAGCATCTTTGGTCAGAAGCTATAGTAACGATAATATTTATGAGTAGTTGTCGGTTTCATAAATCACCTAGCCCACTGCCTGCTCTTTCATCGTAGCTCCAATTGATGTATAGTTTCATCGTCTTGGTCATCTCTCATCCTTGATCCAGCAAAAACTCATTATTCTCTTCCTCCTCTTAAAACTAGTAGCATTATAACTCATTGTAATGCTTATTTAAGTAATAAAAGTCATAGACTCCCTTTTGAAATATCTCTCATATCTTGCTTTAAGCATTTTGAAATTATTTATACTGATGTTTGGGGCTCTATGCCAATCACTTCTTTTGATAAGTTTAGATTTTATATTATTTTTATAGACTATTTCACCAAGTACACATGGTTATATCTTCTCCACCATAAATATGAAGTTTCAACAATCTTTACCAACTTTAGAAGATTAGTCGAGAACTTCTTTCGGTCTATAATTAAAATGGTTTATTCTGATGGCAAAGGTGAATATCAAGCTCTCACATCCTGCTTCTCAGCTTGTGGTATACAATACTTTAAATCACCTCTATATACTCCTCAACTAGTTGGCTCTACTGAATACAAACATCGACATATAGTTGAAATTAGTCTCATACTCTTATATTAAGCCTCCATGCCAACAATCTTTTAGTCTATAGCCTTTCAAACTGTCATCTACCTCATCAATCGTATGCTCACTCAAGTCTTCTAATACTAGCCACCATTTGAAAAACTATTTCACAAATCCCTAAACCTTTAAAAACTCAAAGTATTTGGTTGTTTATGTTATCCATAGCTACATCCCTATGCCTCACATAAGATAACATCAAGATCTAAGCCATGCATTTTCATATGATACTCTCTTGAACATAATGTCTTCCGATGCTATGAACTCCAAGCTCAAAAAATCTTTATAACATGTCATGTTATTTTTGTGGAGCCTACCTTTCCATTTCAAAACCATGAGTCTTCTACTATGCGACCTAATCCAACAAATATATATTAATAGAGTACACCGTCGATCCTGTCAAATGAGCCTCCCACAACACTATCTAATCCTTTTCCTCAGGATCCAGACTCTCTTGTTCTCCTGGTTTAGTAGCTCCTCACTCCCTCTATTGCTTCTCTCCTTTCTTTATAAGTTTCTCCTATTGCTAAAGCAATGCCCTCGGAAACACAACCACTACCTTTACTTAATTCTAGACCCAGTGATACTGAAGTATCTCAGCTTGCCCCGACCCGTGTCAATGCCTCTCCACCACCCATACCAATAACACAAACTATAGCCCTTAGACATCCAATGATAACATGTTCCAAAAGTGGCATCTTCAAACTACATCAAGTTCTTGACCTATATGCTATCATAAAATCCTCGTATGAGATCAGTGAACCTACCATAATTACTCAAGCCCAAAAATCTCCATACTAGCATAAAGTCATATGTGAAGAATATGATGCCCTCCTCCATAACTCTACACAGACCCTTGTACCCTTTCATCCCATATAAAATATCATTGGGTGTAAGTGGGTCTTTCGAATTAAGCAGAAACTAATTGGATCCGTTGCCAAATATAAAGCGCGTCTAGTGGCCAAAGGGTTTTTATCAATGTCCTAGTATTGACTTCATAAAGACATTTAGTCCCATTGTTAAATCCATAATAATTTGACTTATCTTGAGTTTGGCCATCTCAGAAAGCTGGCATTTACAACAACTCGATGTTAACAATGCCTTTTTATAAGAGACACTAACTAAACATGTCTTTATGCAATAACCTCATGGCTTTATCTATCCTCGGTATTTAAGGCATGTTTATAAACTACAAAATGCTATTTATGGACTTTGTTAAGCTCCAAGAGCCTGGTACACCGAACTTGGCTCTTTTTTGACATCAACTCCAAGTCTAATATCTCACTATTTCTCCATCAACAAAGTGGCAATATAATATATCTTCTAGTATAAGTGGATGATATTATTGTTTCGGGTAATAATCTATGGAGATCATGACATTCCTCAAGCATTTGGTAGATTGATTCTCCCTTAAAGATCTAGGAATCTTGAGCTACTATCTGGGAGTGGAAGCAGCATATACATCTTCAGGACTCTTTCTATCACAAAGAAAGTATATTTAGGATTTATTATCAAAGACAAATATGCATTATGCAAAAGCGATTACAACTCCTTTATCTACTGGTGAATCACCAAATTATATGATGGAAGCCCCACTATGGACTCAACTCAATACCACCAAGTACTTGGCTCCTTATAGTACTTAGCTCTCACCTACCCAGATATCTCATTTGTGATCAATAAATTATCATAATTCATGCATCAACCATCTATTACGTATTGATCTGCAATTAAATGAATCTTAAGATATCTTAACGGGACCCTCAATCATAACCTCTTTTTCTGCAAACACACTCCCCCCTTCATCTCCATGCATTTGTTGATGCTGATTAGGTAGGAAACTTTGATGATATAACATCCACGTTGAGGTATATTATCCTCCTTGAAGCTAATCCAATCAGTTGGAGTTCTCATAAGTAAAAGATAGTTGCATGATCTACAATTGAAGCTAAATACCATACTATTGCAACCGCTACTACAGAACTCATTTGGGTCACAAATCTGTTCAAGGAACTTGACATCTACTCCACCTCTGCTTATACAATATATTATGATAATGTCAGAGCTACTTACTTGAGCACCAATCCAGTGTTCAACTCACGCATGAAACATATTGTCATCGACTTTCACTTTATGCGAGATCAAGTTGTCAGATATCAACTACATGTTTCTCACATACATATAGTTGATTAACTAGTAGACTCATGAAGCCTCTCGCCCACAAACTATTTTTATCACATCGGTCCATGATCAGCATCCTTGATAGAAGCACCATCTTGTAGGGGTATGATAGCAGCTAAGATTTTCCCAACAGCACGAGAAAATCTCGTTGCTTTGTTAAGGGAAATCCTCCCTTCTAGTGTGTATAAATAGGAAGCACATATCAAACCCAAAAACATATTCTTCATGTTTCATTCTATCACTCACTACTCTTACGAGTATTTTTAAGTTAAACGTATTTATGATACAAGTTTGATCGAATGAAGTTTTCAAATCATCATAATTTTTTGACGAACACTACTTCACCCCCCCCCCCCGCACCCCCCCCCTCCCCCCTCCTCTCCTCCTCTTAGTATCGTTTTGGTCCTAACAGTATTGATAATATATCTAATGTAGTCTTGAATACTTTTGAGAGTTACCTATCACTCAATGGGAAGTCATAAAATAAAAAAAAATATATATTTGCTAGCCTACTTTTGGAACTAACTAATTAATTTTAAAGTTGATTAAAATTAACTATAACACTAATTCACCCCCTCCAAGTGTTATTAAGACTTTAATAGTAGGTTGATGTTTTTACCTTTGTACCATAAGACATTATTAATAACATTGAGGTCGGATAATCAATGCCAATATATAAGGATGTGGGAGCGCTATCACCTTTTTGGTGTTGTATATGGATAACATCCTGGTCATTGGGAATGATGTACGGATGCTCTCCATAGTAAAGGCTTGGCTCTCTAGACATTTCTCTATGAAGTACTTAGGGGATTGGATCTCGATCCCCACTAGAGATCCATCGGAGATCTCTGATTCACACATCAGAGGGTACGTATTTCATGAGAAAATAGTATGAGTAGATTAAGATAGAAGACCATATCTTAGTTGTTTATTTTTTACAAAGTATGCATGTTATTTATTTTTGCTACATGTTTATTTTAAAAAAATATCACTTTCAAATCTCTTATAAGGCATACTGGATGTCAACCGCCTCATTGGTCCAAACTACATGGATTGGCTTCACAACTTAAGAATCGTTCTCATGATGGAGAAAGTTATGTACATTCTTGATATAGTGATACCTACGCCCAAAGAAAGGGCAAGTAAGGATGAGATCACTTGCTACGTAAAGTACATAGATAACTATACTCTTGCTCAATATTATATGTTAGGCTCCATGACTCCTGAGTTACAAAGACAACATAAAAAGATGGATGCCAGATCTATTCTCCTATATATCCACAAACTATTTAAGGAACAACGAAGGACTCAGCGATATGAGATGTCCAAGAGTCTCTTCTATGCTAGAATAATTGTGAGGACACCAGTTCAGAACCATATCCTAAAAATGATTAAGCAGATAAAGAAACTCACAGGTTTATGAATGGTCCTAGATGATAACCTATGTGTAGATCTTGTGCTTCAGTCCCTACTAGATTCCTTTTCTCAATTAATAATGAATTGAAATATGAACAAGCTTGAGGTGACTCTCACTCAGCTCCTCAGAGAGGCAAAGAGCACTATTAAGAAAGAGAAGTCAATTCTCTATACTAGTGAGACCAGAAAGAAAAGAAAGGCAAAAAAGTTCCTTAAGAAGGGTAAGGGTAGACTAGTAAAGCAAAGGTTACTAAGAAGGACTCGGCAAAGGACAAAGGCCAGTGCTTCCACTATGGCAAAGACGAGCATTGGACTATAAAGAGTACCTTGTAGAGAAGGTAAAACAAAAGCTTAGAGAAGCTTTAGGTACATTCATTATCAGTCTCCATTTGTCAAACTTTTATGATAACACATGAGTATTGGATACCGAGAGTACTTATCACATCTACAATTGTTATAGGTTTTGGCAAGACATAGGATATTAGTGAGAGGTGAGATGGACCTCAAGATGGGCAATGGAGCAAAAGTTGTAGCAGTAGTTTTTGGGGAGGTCACCCTACATCTGCTTGGTATAGCTATTATTGCATTGGATACATGCTATTTTATTCCTTCTATTATCAAAAATATTATTTTTATTTCATGTTTGATAATTAGTGGATATAAATAAGTTTTTGAGAATAATTATTGTTCAATATTATTAAATAATAAAATCATTGCGAGAGGAACATTGCATAATGGTTTGTTTATGCTAGACACTGCTCCATATATCATGAATATAAGTGTATCTAAGTGGAAACGAGATGTGGTGAATAGTGCATACCTATGACATTATAAGCTAGGTCATATCCACGAGGGAAGGATTCAAAAGTTGCTAAAGGATGGATACTTAGACCCATTGAGAGAGAAAGAGTTCTCTGAGAGAATCCGATTAGAGTGAGACTCGAGTAGAAATCGTATAGGCTTAATAACACTATATCTAGTATATGATCTTTAGAATATTAGATGGATGAGGGATTATAGATATACGGTAACTAAGGATAGATAGGTCCAAAGGATTGGATTCTCCTGTATTGTTTGAGGACTACGACATAGTGGCATAGTATGTCTATAGTTGATGAGTCAAGTGAATTATTATAGCGATAATAATTGGAGCTCGGTATTGGGCCTAGAGGGTCACACACATATGGCAGGTATTACGATGAGTAAATGTTAGGATATAAGATATCAATTGGAGCTCCTATTTTATTAGATATACAATAAGCCCCTAATTTATTGGATCATATGGATAAGATCCAATAAGAGATAATAAGAGATTATTTGGTAGAGACCCACTATTCTAAGAGACTTGGATAGTTGGATGGAGATCCAGTACCCAATATGACAAGATCTATTAGGGTAAGTTTATAAGGGGCCTCTATAAATATGAGAGAACCAAAAGGCCATGGACTAGGTTCTTCTTGGTTACCACTTCATATTCTCCTCTCTCCCTCTCCTCCTTAACCTATAGCCTCTATGTGGGGCATGTGGATAGCAAGAAGGGGTAGCCCATCCTTGATTGCATGGTGCATGCAACGAGGAGGATTGTGTAGTGATTTGAGGAACGTCTTCGTAGCCCCTACCATGTGGATCACTGCTAGATAGGAGGACAATTGACCTTCTTCATCCTCTCCCATATATCTATAGGTTTTCAGGGATATATGATTTTTCTAGGTAACATAATCTTCCTTGTACGCATAGTTTTTGGTTTTATAGGTTTTTGCGCATCAATCCTTGCACAATGATAAAACCTTATATTTTTATGAGAATTCTGGGATTTTATTTTATGTTCTTCCATTGCACATGTGATATCGCCCTAGATTTCCTAACACTGGCATCCATCTTTTCATGCTGTCTCTATAACTCAGGAGTCATAGAGCCCAACATCTATGTACTTCACATAACCAACATCTATGTACTTTACATATCAAGGACGAATATGATTTTTTCTACCATGAGAATAATTCTTCAGTTACGGAATCAATCAGTATAATTTAGACTAATGAGGCGGTTGACATCATGTATGCCACGTAAGAGATTTGAAAGTGATATTTCTTTTAAAAATAAATATGTAGCAAAAATAAATAACATGCATATTTTATAAACATAAACAATTAAGATAAGGTCTTCTATCTTAATTTACTCCCACTATTTTCTCACAAAACATACAACTCCCTCTGGTATGTGAATCAGAGACCCCCCGATGGATCTCTAGTAGGGATCAAGATCCAATCAGCATCTTAACATAACCTTGAGGGACTCAACCAATCATGCTAAGTCCGTAAAGGTAGGCAACTCTTGCTAATCATAACTCTTTATGATTCTCATCCTATTCGGCCTCTGAACTACCATGACCTCGAGGGACTCGACCAACCATGATTAAGTCGTCACCATCATTTCAAGATAAGTCTGATTCGATGATATGTCCTTGAGGGACTCGACCAAGTATACCATATCCTTAGGTCACCGGTGATATCTCTATGACATAGGCAAGATATCGAATCATGATATAGGTGAGCCTCGAGGGACTCGACCAACTCAACCTACGTCGAGAATCGATTCGTGCATATCACAATGGAAGGCCACATGGGTCAATCTAATTATCTCACATTTACCAACTTAATATTATTAAGAAAGGTGATTTTGATTCAGTCTCCTATGATGTGTCACATACATACATATTTAATATATATCTATATCACATGTAAATATATATACATATTTAGTATGTATATAAACAATTACACATTACATGAGCAATCACACTAGATGATCATGGACCATAGCTTAATGTGATCAGGCCCGAGCCAATGGGCCCAATCACTCACATCATGATCTATATGTGCATCGACACTTCTCCATGCCCTATGATCATCCATCTCATCCATATAAGTTCTGTAGATATTTCAACGCATTTCTATACGCCGCGATCATTCGTCTCGACTTCGTGGGTTCCGCTATCTCCTCCACACTCCTATTATGCCTCCTTATATAATTACAACATAATCACAGGCACACAGGTCCAATAATAAATAAGAAATAATAAAGACTCACATGCCTCAATAATAATAATAATAATAATAATAATAATAATAATAATAATAATAATAATAATAATAATAATAATGATCACATCACATGGTCCATGATCATCCCTCTATATCATGCATCATATGTATATATCATTATATAAGACTACTAGATAAATAATAGTAGTTCATTAAACCTTTAATTAACTAATATTTTTTAAAAATTCAGGACATGTAAGGAATTTTTTAAATTATGAAGGGTATTTAGGTAATTTAGATGGAAAGGACAGAACTTAAAATTTCTGAAATTTTGAGGGGCAAAACTATCATTTTTTTTTTTCTAAAAACCCTAATTGTTCATGCTCCTACCTATTGCGTTGTGGATGCCGCCATCTTGTCGACAGCCGCCCTTGCTCGTAGGCGCATTGCTCGCAGGCTCCACTGCCCTTGCGGGCGCCACTCCAGGCGACCGCCATAGGCGGCTCACCTACGAGCGGTGCCCCCTTTGCGGGCGAGCGCTGTTGCGAGCGTTGCCCGTGCGGTTGCCTATATGCGACCCATAGGTGGCCAAGCTGAGAGCTCCCTTGGAAGCTCTCGGCCAAGGCTGCAAGTAGCCATTGGCCAATCTATGAGTGCAACAATAGTTGCTTCCCTCTCTCGCCTTTTGCATCAACAATTTTGATGTCAAAAGCCTTTATAAAGTATAACACATACACTTCAAAACTAATCTTTCACACGAACAACCTAGCTATAAGACCACTATAGGGAAATTTAGGGGTGACATCACATGCGTAGCAGAAAAACAAGACATAAAAATCCCAGATTTTTTAAAAAGGTATCATCGTCATGCGAAGATTGATACGCAAAAACTCACGAAATTGAAAACCACATGTGAGATAATTGTGTTACCTAGAGAGATCGTATATCACTGAAATCTTATAAATCTTTGGGAGAGGATGAAGAATGAAGGAGGTCAAGTGTTCTCCTCTCTAGCGGTGATCCATATGGTAAGGGCTATGAAGACGCTCCTCGAATCATTGCCCAAATCTCTATACCTACAAGCTGATGAGGAGAAGGGGAGAAGAGAATGGGAGGTGACAGGCAAGAAGCCTAGCCTATGACCCTTTGATTCCCTCCTATTTATAGAGGTCCTCTATCAACTTAACCCTAATGGATCTTACCCTATTGGGTATTGGATCTCTATTCAATTACTCAAGCTTATTAGATTAGTGGATCTCTACTCAATAATCTCTTACTAGCTCCTATTGGATTTTATATATGGGATCCAATAATTCAGGGGCTTAATGGATATCCAATAAAATAGGAGCTCCAACGGATATTATTGAATCACGAATTTTGATGATGAAATCAATTGATAAATTTATAATCTAATGTGCTACTTGAAAAAAGTGATGTAGGACTAATTTTGATCAAAAAAGACAAAACGATTAAAGCAAGAAAAATTAAACATTGGGCAGAGTCAGAAAATGGGCATCGAGCTAGAAGAATCAAACGTTGTGCCAAGATCGGTAGTTGCAGGAGTCAACTTGCTGATGAATCGGGCGATACGTTGAAGGTTTGGACGATGCATCGAAAGTTCACTTGGAGGTCGAATGAACAAATGACAAGCTAGACAATTTAGATTTACCGTCTTGTAATTGTTTAAATCCTTATTATCAAAGTTAAGTCTTAATTTGAGTTAAGTTTAGATGTAACCCTACTAATTCAATTAGGGGCCAACTAGGCTTAAGTTTAGGTAATTTTGAGCCAATGGAAGACCCATTCAATGACCCTTAGCTGGCCCAAGTGGTGGCACTACCAGGGTTGATGGTGACACCATCTAAGGCTCATCCTCCTAGGACCACCACTCAGACTAATGGTGGTACTACCATAGCCCAGTCTCCGAGGCCCTATCAGGCGATGGTACTACCAAACTGGGCAATGGTACTGCCTAGTGTCAATATTAGACTAGACGATGGTACTGCCCAATATTAGATTGACAAGTAATTGTACCGCTAGTTATCAATCTGACAAATGGTGGTACCGCCCAATAATGTCAATGGTTCTGCTAGTACCCCGGAAATCTAGGATAAGACACTTTTTGGCTCTATTTTTGAAGTCATTTGGGGCCTATAAATATCCCAATATTTTCTGCTTATAAAGCACAAAATTAAGAACAAAAGTCTTGAGATTCTAAGTTGTAAAAGTCTTGAAAAAGTGCTAAGTATCCTCCTCCTCTTCACCTGTAAAAGTGTCTCCTAAACCTGTAAAAAGGAAAAAGAGTTATAAGAGGGTAGTTGGTCTTCACCTATTGAAAAAAGATTGTTAGTGGATGTCGGTGGCCTTGACGGAAGAGGAATCGGGAGTGGACGTAGGTCACGATAACCAAACCACTATAAACTTAGTTTACATTTACATTCTGCTTTTCATTGCTATTACTCTTTGAGTTAATTGCTTAGTTTACTTACTCTAAGTCGAGCACATTTTCAATATGAATTTTTTATCGAACGAAAATTATTCAAAATCAACGATTTTATCGAAAGCACTAATTCACCCCCCCTCTTAGTGTCAAAATAATCCTAACAGATAGTATCAGAGCTACATTTCTCTCCGTTAGTTTAACACCTAAGAGAGATGGCTTTTGTCGGCAATCTAGAGGGTCATTCTATCACTCATCCTCCTATGTTCAATAGAACATATTACATATATTAGAAAACTCGCATGAGGATTTTTCTGATTTCTATAGATTTTGAGTTATAGAATATCATTGAAAGTAGTTTTCAAATATCTTCTAAACTAATAAACAAATGGAATGATTTGGAGAAGAAAACTTTCTCTATGAATGCTAAAGCGATGAACTCTTTGTTTTATACTCTAGACAAAAATGAATTTAATCAGGTTTCTTTATGCGAAACTGCATATAATATTTGGCACACACTTGAAGTCACACATGAAAGCACAAGTAGAGTTAAAGAGTTAAAAATTAATCTCTTGGTGCATAGTTATGAGTTATTCTGAATGAAACCAAGCGAGATCATTAGAGACATGTACATCTATTTTATGGATGTCATCAATGGTTTAAAAGCACTTGGTAAAAGTTTTTCTAACTTTGAACTTATAAATAAAATACTAAGATCCCTTCCAAAAAGTTGGATCCAAAAGTAATGACAATACAAGAAGCAAATGACTTAAATAATTTTTCTCTTGAAGAACTTATCGAATCTTTAATGACCTAGGAAATGACATATATAACACATGATGAACTTAAGAACAACCTTCCAAAGAACAAGAAGGACATGACACTTAAAACTAAAAATGACCACTTGAGAGAAAACTCAAGTAATGATGATGATGACTTGGCACTTTTTATAAGAAAATTTAAAAAAAATTTAAAAAGGAATAAAATAAAATAAGACACTAAAGATAAAAATAAACTAAAAAAGAAACAATAATATACTATGAATGTAAGAAGTCGGGGTACTTCAAAATTAAATATTCGTAAATAAAGAAGAAGCTACTAAAGAAGAAGAAAGCACTCAAGGTAACTAGGGATGATTCAAGTGCATTCGAAGATAAGGAGCGAACCAACAAAAATGAAGTTGCAAATTATACTCTAATGGTGCTTAATGATGAGGTAAGTGACTCAAATGGATCTCATTTAGCTTATGATGATTTACTTAATGTTTTTAATGATTTATATGATAAATGTAAGCTAGTTGGTAAAAAATATAAGTTGTTAAAAAATGATCATGCTTCTCTCTCTAGTAAATTTAAAAAATTAAAAAATGAGCATGATAATAGCATGTTAACTCCTTACGAGTTAGATTCACTTCAGAAAGGAAATATAGTATTATAATAAATTTTAAAAAATTCTAAATTGATAACAAATTATTAAACATGATCCTTGCTAATAAGGGTCATGTTCATAGAAAGGAAGGAATTGGCTTTATGAGTAATACTAAAAAAAATCTAACTACTTTCGTTAAATAACCTATATTACATGTTTCCCGTGAAAATAAATGTAATTTCTATGATAGGTATGGACATTTTGCTTATAAATATTTATTTATAAAATATAGCTCACACAAATTAGTTTAAGTTCCTCAAGGAACCATAAATAACTCAATATCATTAGTCAAAATAGATAGATCTTTTCATGAGGGACTCAAAGATAAATAGATACCTAAAGTGAATCTTCGTTTCTTGTAGATATGTCTATAATCAAAAGCTAGGAGCAAGAGATGGTACCTTGATAGTGGATGCTCAAGGCATATAACTGGAGATCTAACATAATTCTCTAAGCTCACTAGCCAAGATGAAGGATTTGTCACATTCGAAGATAACAACTAAGGAAAAATTATTGGCAAAGGAAATATAGGTAACAAATCAAACTTTTTGATTGAAAATATTTTATCAGTAGATAGTTTAAAACATAACTTGCTAAGCATTAGTCAATTATGCGATAAATGGTATATACTATTGATCTTGATGAGTTTTGTGATGAAACTTGCTTTTTGATTTTAAATGATGATGCATGCCTTTGACATAGAAGATTAGGCTATGCAAGTATGAAACTAATTTTATAAATTAAAAGAACTTGTAAGAGGTATGCCTAAAATTAAATTTGTTAAAGATAAAGTTTGTGATGCATGTCAATTAGGTAAACAAATAAAGAGTAGCTTTAAATCTAAAAATCAAGTAAGTACCTCTAGACCACTATAATTAATCCATATGGATTTATTTGGACCATTTGATACAACAAGTCTAGGAGATAGTAAATATACCATTGTAATTGTTGATGATCATAGTAGATATACTTGGACATACTTCTTAGCACTTAAAAATGATTGCTTTAAATATTTTTTAAAATTTTATAAAATAGTTTAAAATAAAAAAACAGATTTTATGATTTAAATGGGTATAATCACAACTTCTCTACTCTAAGAAACTCTCCACAAAATAGAGTTGTTGAGAGAGAAAATATGAGTTTCCAAGAAATGGCAAGAACCATACTTAGTGAACATATGCTACCTAAATATTTTTGGGTCGAAGCCGTTAACATGGTATTCTATATGAAGAATAGGGTTCTAACAAGACCATTATTGAATCTCATATTTTGATGATGAAACCAATTGATAAGTATTTATGATTTAATTTACATTTTGAGTGACGCAGGATACTTTGATAAGGATGAGACAATTAAAGCAGGAAGATCATGTTGTGCTGGAGGAAAACATGTCAGAAGATTGGATGTCGAGCCAAAGGATCGGTCGACATATCGATAGAAGGCTTCGAGCCATGGATTCGGGCATTGGGCCAAGAAGAGTGGATATTGCGCCAAGGATATCGGAGTTGTGGAGTCAACTGGCCGATTGGGTAGTAGGCCGTAAGAGAGGATGATGTACCAAAGAATCGGACAAAGCGTCGAGAGACCAATGACATGCCGAACAATATGATTAATACTTAATCTTAATTGTTTAGATTGAAGTGTGTTTTATATGTGCAGGATTAACTACGATAGTAAGACATGAAGCAAAATGAAGTCCCGGAGTCAAGGACGCGATTTCGTTGGGAGTTCGAGAGTTTGTCGGAAGTTTGGACATTTGTCGGAAGTTTTGTCGGAACCAGCTGAGAAGTCTTGGAGCTTACTAGAGAAGCTCGTCAGAACTCGCCAAGAAGATTATCATGAAATCTAAGAGCTTGTCGGGAGTCCGCCGAAACATTGCCAAGAGATCGTCAGAAGTTCACCGGAAGATCGCCAGAAGCTCACCGAAAGAAACTAGACTTACGGACTTATTTAGCTTAGAATATATCTTCGGAATCGTAATTAGCACGTAATTAGGTTTGGATTTGGGCCAACCCAATTAGAGGCCAGTTGGGCCTATGTAAGGATTGTGTTGGGCCCAATGAGAGGCCCAAATAGTGCCCCAAGAGATGACACCAACATGGCACAATCTCTAAGACTGTGTCAGGCGATGGTATCGTCGGTCTGGGCGGTGGTACCGCCCAAACATAGCCTCCGAGAGGCTGTAGGTGATGGTACCGCTAGTTTGGGCGGTGGTATCGCCCAGTGTCAAGTGGTGGTACCGCCAGTTTGGGCGGTGGTATCGCCCAGTGTCAGGTGATAGTAGCCCAATGCAATGTCAGTGTCAAATTGACACTGGCAGTGGTACCGCCCAGCGCAGGCGGTGGTACCGCCCGTGCCCGAGAAACCCAGGATGAGATATTTTTAGGCTCCAAGTTTGAATCAACTTGAAGCTTATAAATACCCCTCTCATCCCTGGTTAAAGCACACAAGCACAAAGAGTTTAAAAGTGAAGAAACGCTGTTGCAATCACTTGAGAAATCCCTCCTCTAGATCTAACCTTAGAATTCTGTTTAGGAGGAGTGTGAGTGCTTGTAAGGGTTGTCTCCTAGACCTGGTAAAAGGAGAAGAGGGGTGTAAGAAGGAGGTTGATCTTCGCCTATTAAAGGAAGATCGATAGTGGATGCCGGTGGCCTCGACGGAAGAGGAATCGGCAGAGTGGATGTAGGTCACGACGACCGAACCACTATAAATCGGTTTACATTCTTGTTCTGCTTTTAATTCTCGCATTGCAAACTAATTTACTTACTTCACTTGCTCATTACATTCTTGCAAATGTTTTAAAGTTAAACACTTTTTGAGATCGATTTTCAACGTAAATGGTTTTATCGAAACGAAAGGTTTTTTTAAGACAATTTTACCGCTACACTAATTCACCCCCCTTCTTAGTGCCGACCTCTTTTCCTAACAACCATTACTTTTCAAAACTCCTTATGAGTTATGAAACAACAAAAAAAACCCAATATTTCATGTTTTAAAATTTTTGGTTGTAAATGCTTTATTTTAAATAAAAATATGACTTAGAAAAATTTGATGTAAAATGTGATGAAGGCATATTTCTTGGATATTGCTCTATTTCTAAAGCTTATCATGTCTTGAATAAAATAACTTTAGATATTGAAGAATCTATTCATGTTATTTTTAATGAGATTTTTGAATTTAAGAAAAATAATATTGATGATGATTTTAATTATAATATTTTAAATTTGAATGAAAACTCTCCTCTTCCTAATAACTTAGATGCATCTACTTCCAAAGAATCCTTACCCAAGGAATAGAAGTATGTAAATGCTCATTCTAAGAGGCTAATAATTAAATATACATCAAAAGGAGTTTAAACTCATTCTTTTTTTTTTTAATTTTTGTGCGAATGCAGGTTTTTTGTCTCAAATTGAATCGAAATACATTAACGATACTCTAAAAGATAAGTCATGGATTTTTACAATGTATGAGGAGTTAAATCAATTTGAGAGAAATGAGACGTAGTAGCACTGCTTGAGGCTCAGCCTCCTAGGCTGTATGAGCGGTTATACCGCTCATACTAGCGATAGTACCACCAGAACTCAGTCTCCGAGGTGGTGGTACTATCAGACTAGGCGGTGGTACCACCTAGTGTCAGTGTTAGATTGACAAGTGGTGGTACTGCCAGTTGTCAGTTTATCAGACGGTAGTATCGCCAATACCTCGAAAACTCGGGATGAGACAATTTTTAGCTCTATTTTTGAAGTCATTTTAGGCTTATAAATACCCTAATATTTTTTGCTTATAAAGCATGAAAAGCAAACAAAAGTCTTGAGATTTTGAGCTGTAAAAGTCTTGGAAAAGTGCAAGTGTCCTCTTCCTCTTCCTTAAGTTTTATGATTATTCTAAGAAATGTGTGAGGCTTGTAAAGGTTGTCTCCTAAACCTATGAAAAGGAGAAAGAGTTATAAGAGGGTATTTGGCCTTTGCCCATTAAAAGAAGATCATTAATGAATACCGGTGGCCTCCATGGAAGAGGAATCGAGAATGGACGTAGGACATGATGACCGAACTACTATAAACTCAGTTTGTATTTACATTCTACTTTTCATTGCTATTCCTCTCTGAGTTAATTACTTAGTTCACTTACCCTAAGTCAAGCATATTTCTGATACAATTTTTTTATCAAATGAAAGTTTTTCAAAATTGACGATTTTATTGAAAGCATTAATTCAACCCCCTAGTGTCAAAACGATCCTAATAATTAGTGGTCAAAGGTTTTAACAAAGAAGAAGGTATTGATTACGAAGAAACTTTCACTCATTTGAAAAGATTAGAAACCATAAGGATACTCCTTAGCTATGCTAGTTATAATAATTTTAAGTTATTTCAAATGGATGTTAAAAATGCTTTTCTTAATGGCTTTATTTCCAAAGAAATTTATGTTGAACAATCACCTCGATTTGAGAATTCTATTTTTTTGAATTATATTTTTAAATTATCTAAGGCTCTCTATGGATTGAAATAAGCCCAAAGGGCTTAATATGACAGACTTAGTTCTTTTCTAATTAAGAATAATTTTTTGAAAGACAAGGTCGATACCACATTATTTATTAAATATTTTATAAATAATTTTCTTATTGTTCAAATTTACATTGATGATATTATTTTTGATTCTGTAAATAAGTCTTTATATGAATCTTTTACCAATAATATGAGCCAAGAATTTGAAATGAGCTTAATGGAGGAATTAACCTTTTTTCTAGGTTTACAAATCAAATAACTTAGTGATAGAACTTTTGTTAGTCAAACTAAGTATATATTAGATCTATTAAAATAATTTAATATGGATAGTGCTAAGGCTATTAATATACTAATGAGCACTTCTACAAAAATAGATATGAACATTAATGGAGAATATTTTGATCAAAAGACTTATAGGGGTATGATAGGTAGTTTACTATACCTCACAGCAACTAAACCTAATATTATGTTTAGTGTTGAGCTATATACTAGATTTCAATATAATCCTAGGTAATCTTACCTAAAAGCTGTTAAGAGGATTTTTAGATATCTGAAAGGAACTCCTAATTTAGGATTATGGTATCGAAAATTAAAAAAAATTTAATTAATTACATATGCTGATGCTGATTTTGTTAGATATAGAATAGATAGAAAAAGCACATTTAGAACATGTCAACTCTTAGGTCATGCACTAGTTTCTTAGTCTTTCAAAAAAAAAAATATGTTCCATTATCTATAGTTAAAACTGAATATATAGCAGCAAGTGCATGTTGTACACAAGTTATTTGAATGAAAAATACTTTAAAAGACTATGAAATTTATTTGAAGAACATTCCTGTAAAATGTGATAATACTAGTGTAATATGTTTAACAAAAAATCTCATTCAACACTCTAGAATTAAACATATTGACATTAGACATCATTTTATTAGAGATCATGTTAATAATCATAATATATCTTTAGAATTTATTAATACAAAGAATCATTTAGTAGATATTTTTACAAAACCATTAAATGAGGAATAATTTAATTTTGTTAGAAGATAATTAGGTATGTTAAATCTTCCAAATGCATGAATTGTTCTTATATCTTTTTTGGATCATTATATTGATTTTTTAGTTTTTATGACTTAGAGTTTTATTTTTGAATAAAAAAATGACTCATGGTTTTTCAATATTCTTGATTTGAATCAAGATCATTTCCTATGATTCTCTATTTATAAAAGAATACTTGTCAAATTGATTCTTGATCTTTTAAATTTATGACTTGATCTTCCATGTATTTATGTGATGATTAAAATTTTTGCACCATTAAATTCATCCTCTCTTTTTTTATATATATAATGATAAATGAGAGAAAGTGAAGTGCTATCTTGCATATCTCAAGAGAAGCAAAGTGCTAGCTTGCCTATCTCAAGAAGCAAAACTTGCAAACTTGCGTATCTCAAAAGAGAAACAAGAATTACTAGCTTGCATATTTTAACTTTCACATCTCAAGAAGCAAATATTGCTAACTTTCACATCTGTAATACTTACTAGCTTGCATGTTCTATAGTGATGTAAAACTTACTAACTTGCATATTCTAAAGTAATATAAAAATTGCTAAATTGATAGCTTGCATGTTTTGAAAATTGTTAGTTATATTTTTTTCCTTTTTGTTGATGATAAAGGAGAGAAGTAAAAAGTAATGATGAATGAGTTGAAAATAATGATGATGAAATGATGAATGTTTTGAAAACGTAAATGTTTTAAAAATCATGCTTGATGATTTTATATTTATGAAATTATGCATGATGATGATTTGAAATCTTATGTTTTGATATCATGCATGTTATGCCCAAAGTGATGATGATTTGTAATGTTTTGGGAATTATGCATGTTGTACCATGATAATTTAAAATATTTATGATTTAGAATGATGCATGCAATGATATGCATATAATGTAAGTAATGATATTATGATGATGCATATGATATATGCAATGTTATACATAAGAAGCATGAAATGATGAACTTTACAAAGAAAATGATTAAAATCATTTTGATTTGAATTCTAAAGTTATCATTTTCTGAATTCAAAGATTTTTTTCAATATGATATATAGATAAGGGCAGTTTAGTTTAAACTCCATCATCAATTGGTTGTCATCATCAAAAAGGGGGAGATTGTTGAATCCCAGATTTTGATGATGAAATCAATTAATGAGTTTACGATCTAATATGCTACTTGAGAAAAGCGATGCAAGACTAACTTCAATAAAAAAAAAGTAAAATGATTGAAGCAAGAAGAATCAGACATTGGGCCGGATTCAGAAAATAGGCATCGAGCCGGAAGAATTGGACATTACACCAAGATCAGAAGTTGTAGGAGTCAACTTGCCGATGGATCAGGTGATACGCACCGAAAGTTCATCGAAAGTTAGCCAGGAGTTCAGATGAATAAATGATAAGCTGAACAACTTAGATTTATTGTCTTGTAATTGTTTAAGTCCTTATTGTCAAAGTTAGTCTTAATTTGAGTTCGATTTGGGTGTAACTGTACTAACTCAATTAGGGGGCAACTAAGCCTGAGTTGGGACTATTTTGGTCCAAGTGAAAGGCCCATTCAGTGACCCTTAGCTAGCCCAAGTGGTGGCACCACTAGGGTTGGCGGTGGCACCGCCTAAGGCTCAACCTCTCAAGCTATCTAGGCAATGGTACCACCCAAACTAGTGGTAGTACCATCAGAACCTAATCTCCGAGGCCCTATTAGTTGGTGGTATCGTCAGACTGGGAGGTGGTACCACCCTGTGTCAGTGTTAGAGTGGGAAGTGGTACCGCTTAGTGTCAGACTGACAGTCGGTGGTACCACATATTGTCAGTCTTATAAACGATGGTACCGCCCAATAATGGTGGTGGTACCACTAGTACATCAGAAACCCGAGATGAGATACTTTCTAGCTTTATTTTTGAAGCCATTTGGGTCCTATAAATACTCCAATCTTTCCTACTTATAAAGCACAAAATTGAGAACAAAAGTCTTGAGATTCTGAGTTGTAAAAGTTTTAAAAAATTGTTAAGTGTCCTTATCTTCCTTCAGTTTTGTGATCATTCTAAGAGAGATATGAGACATGTAAAGGTTGTCTCCTAGACCTTTAAAAATAAGAAAGAGTTATAAGAGGATAGTTAGTCTTCACCCATTGAAAGAAGATTGTTAGTGGACATCGGCAACCTCGATGGAAGAGGAATCAGGAGTGGATGTAGGTCACGACGATCGAACCACTATAAACTTGGTTTACATTTACATTCTATTTTTCATTGCTATTACTCTCTGAGTTAATTGCTTAGTTTACTTACTCCAAGTCAAGCACATTTCAAATACAAATTTTTTATCGAATGAAAGTTATTCCAAATCGATGATTTTATCGAAAGTACTAATTCACCCATCCTCTTAGTGCTGAAATGGTCATAATAGATATCTCACATCCGAACATCTACTTCTTGCAATACCTACTATATGTGTGTGACCCTCTAAGCCTAATATCGAGCTAGCCATGAGTCATACCTATAAGAACTCATTCTGATAGAGTTCTGATAGGTATGAGTTCTGATAGGTATTAGATATCGAGCTAGTCGAGTCACTCGACTTATCGACTATGGACGTACTAGGCCACTATGTCGTATTCCCCAAATGATACAAGGGAATCCAATTCTTTGGATCTATTTATCCTTAGTTGTCATGTACCTATAGTCCCTCATCTATCTAATATCTTAGAGACCATATACTGGATATGGTGCTATCAAGCCCATACGATTTCTTCTCGAGTCTCACTCTAATCGAATTCTTATGGAGAACTCTTTCTCTCTCAATCTAAATAACCTTGGCTAAAGATTTGTTTGAGCAAGAACATATGAGATATTCCTCTCATGATACTGAGAGTGAACGATCCTTTATCGACACTCAATAGCCCTCGTAAGGATGGCTGCTACTCCCGATGATTGGTTCTGCTAGATCTAGAATTTCCAAACTTATAAGTTTGGTATCGAAGAGTGAAGTACTCATATAGGATATTCTTGGTGTCTTAAGTCTAAGGACCAAGTACATCACTGGGATAATGAAATTGTTGTCTGATAATGAGGTATCATTAACTATCCAACATTCCGTGAACGGATCAATCAGTGAACTCATTCTCCAATGAGCCTACACTATAGCCTTAGTGTTCCCACACGAGCAACTATGAAACCAACCGTCTTTATCACATGGATGGGTATATAGCACACCAGTTTGTCCAATTATCTCGATATCCCTTTTGAGTAACCTATGACAAAGATTATTTAGGGTTTGCATTTAAAGGTGAATCGGTCTCATTGTCATGATTTCATCATGATTCGATTCTTATTGCACGGATTTATAGACATCACAATATATTTATGCATTGAGCAATATAAAGTGAGAAAATATCATAATAATAATAAGTAAAAAGAGTGCATATTATGTTACATGTACCATCACTCATGTGATTGGCTTATAGAGCACCTATGACTAGCAATCTCCCACTTGACCCAAAGCCAATTACCTATGTGTTTGATCCCTATCATACCCTTATGAAATCAAAGACAATTTAAGATAATGGCTTTATCAATGGATTTGTGATGTTATCTTCGGATGGAACTCTTTCCATTATTACATCTCCTTGGACTACGATCTCTCTAATAAGTTAAAACCTCCTCAGAACACTTTTGATGAGACCCAAGTTTCCTGATTTGAGTAATCACCTTATAGTTATCGTAATGTAAGGGAATAAGCTCCTTGCTGCTTGGAACAACTCACAGATCTGTGATGAACCTCTTCATCTAGACTCGCTCCTTTGTTACCTCTACCACAGCAATGTACTCCACCTCTATGGTCAAGCTAGCAATAGTATCTTTCTTTGAACTCTTTCAGTATACTGCTCCACCATTCAAGGTGAACACATACCCTGAATTAGATTTTCTATCATCGACATCAAACTAGAAGCTCGAGTCCAATGAGCACTTGCACTATAGCCCTAGTATCCCCACACGAGCAGCTATGAGACCAGCCATCTCCATTAAATAGATATGTATATAGCACATTAGTCTATCCAGTTATTTTGATGTCCCTTTTGAGTAACTTACGACCATAATTATTTAGGGTTTATGTTTAAAGTTGAATCAGCCTCATTATCGTGATCTAATCGTGATCTGATTTCCATTGCACATATCCATGGACATCATAATATATTTATGCATCAAGCAATATAAAGTGAGAAAATATCATAATAATAATAAACAAAAAGAGTGTATGTTATATCACATATATCATCACTCATGTGACTAGCTTGTATAGCACCTATAACTAACATTATGTACCTAAATAGACTCGGGTTATACAATGGTGCTAGATTTAGGTTCTCCAACCTCACTCAGCTCTATCATGCTCCCATTGTCTCTATCAAGAATGTGTTTCTTCTCAAGAAATTTTGTTTTCTTGGCTATAAAGACTTTTTAGTCCTCAGGGTGATAGAAATAATTGCTAGTCATAGGTGCCCAGCAAGCCAATCACGTGAGTGATGGCACGTGTGACTTGATACAGAATCTTTTTGCTTATTATATTTTGGCGTATATCACTTTATAACTATTGCATATGTGCATATATATATATATTGTGATGTCATTGGATTTGTGCAATGGGAATCGGATCGTGATGAGATCACGATAATGAGATTGATTCACCTTTAAACACATATCCTAAATAATCTCGTTCATAGGTTACTCGAGAGGAACATCGTGATAACCGGATAGACTGGTGTGCTGTATACACGTCCATATGATGGATGCAGCTGGTCTCATAGCTGCTCGTGTAGGGACACTAGGGATACAGTACAGGTGCTCATTGGAGAATGAGTTCACTAATTGATCCGCTTACGGAATGCTGGATGGTTGATGATGCCTTATTGTCAGATAGCGATTCCGTAGTCCTAGTGGTGTATCTGGTCCTTAGACTTGAGACACCAAGGATGTCCTGTATGAGTGCTTTACTCTTTGATACCAAACTTATAGGTTTGGTTGTCCCAAATCTAGTACAGCTGGTCATTGGGAGTGGTAGTCGACCTTACGAGGGCTATTGAGTGTCGATAGAGGATCATCCACTCTCGGCGTCATGAGAGGAATATCCCATGTGTTCTTGCTCAAACAAATCCCTAGCCAGAGTCATTCGGGTTGAGAGAGAAAGAGTTCTCCGGGAGAATCCGATTAGAGCGAGACTCGAGTAGAAACCGTATGGGTTTGACAACACCATACTCGATATACGGTCTCTGGGATATTAGATGGATGAAGGATTATAGATACACAGTAACTGAGGACAGACAAGTCCAATGGATTGGATTCCCCTGTATCGTCTGGGGACTACGGCGTAGTGGCCTAGTACTTCCGTAGTCGATGAGTCAAGTGAATTATTACAGAGATGATAATTCACTGAGTTAGAAGGAGTTCTGACAGGTATGACTCACGGCCAGCTCGATATTGGGCCTAGAGGGTCACACACATATGATAGGCATTGCGATGAGTAGAGGTTCAGATATGAGATATCCGACGGAGCCCTTGTCTTATTGGATGCAAATCAAATACCCACTAGGGGAGGACCCATTAGGGTTTGACAGGGGATCTCTATAAATAGGAGGGATTCAGAGCCTCATAGGCTAGAGCCTTTGTTTGCCTTTCCTATTCTCCTCTTCCTCTCCACCTCAAAGCAGGCCTGGAGTTTTGAGGAGCGTCATCGCAACCTTGCTGTGTGGATCACCGGCTCTGTGGATCACCGCTAGAGAGGAGGACTAGAGAGGAGGACGCTTGACCTCCTTTACCCTCTCCTAAGGATCTGCAAGGCAACAGGGATATACGATCTCCCTAGGTAACACAACCTACTCTATACGTAGTTTTAAGTTTCACGGATTTTGCGCACCAATCTTCGCACGACGACGAACATCGCTTTGGGAATTGGGGATTTTGTTTTCTTGTTCTTCCGCTGCGCATGTGATGTCGCCCCCATGATTTCCCAACAGTGGTATCAGAGCTAGGTTGTTCGCGCGAATGATTGGTTTTGAACTACGTGTGTTGTGTTTAGGAAGAATTTTGACGTCAAAATCGTTGACGCAAAAGCGAGGAAGGGCAGCAACAGTAGCTGCCCTAGATCTGCATGCCTGCAGCCACCTGCAGCGGTTGCCGCAGCCGCAGCCAGGCAGCACAACGCCGGCGCATGCGCAAGCGCTGTGCCTGTAGCAGTCGGCCGGCGGTCTGCTTGCAGCAGGCTTGCCGCCGGCGGGGCTCGCAGCCCGCGGGTAGAGGCGCCTGCGGCCGCTGAGCCCCCGGGCAGAGGCGCCGCGGGGCAGCAGCGCGGGCTATGGCACCGCAGGGCAGCGGCGCCTGTGGCCGCTGCTCCCACGGGCAAAAACCCCGCAGGGGCAGCCGCCAGCGAGGCAGCACCGCTTGCGGGCGTTGCCTCGCGGGCAGAACCGCCCGCGGAGGCGGCGGCGGCCGTAGGGGCGCCAACCTGCAGGGGCAGCACCGCCTGCGGGCGTTGCCCCACCGGCAGAACTACCCGCGGAGGCGGCGACGCCCGCGGGGGCACCCACCTGCAACGGCAGCGCCGCCAGCGGGCGTGCCGCCCGCAGGCGAGGGCAGCACTCCGCCCCTCGCCGCACAGGCCGCCGCCAGCAGGGTGGCGGCAGCAGCAAAGGGTAGTAGGGCATTAGGGTTTTCTGGGCAAAAGACAGTTTTGCCCCTCGGAATTTGAGAAATTCGAGTTTCTGTCGTTTGTCCAAATTACAAAAATACCCCTATGAATTTAAAAATTCCCTACATGTCCCTGATTTCAGAGAATATTAATTAATTAAAAGGTTTAGTTGATTATTATTATTATCTAGTAGTCCTACATGATGATGATTATTTATACTGTGATGTATAATGTGTGGACGGATGATCATGAACCGTGTGATGTGTGTACTTGTGATTATTATTATTGAGGTCTACGAGCCTCCATTATATTTCTCGTTTATTGTCGGGCCTGCGTGCCTATGATTAAGTTGTAATCACATGAGGAGGCGCAGCGAGAGCATGGATGCGATAGCGGGACCCACGAGACGGACGATCGTGATGCATGAAGATGCATCAAGATGTCGACGGACCCGACGAGGACGAGATGGACAATCATAGGGCATGGAGATGCACCGTTGCACACATAGATCTTGATGTGAGTGATTAGGCCTACTGGCTCGGGCCTAATCATATTAGGTTGTGGTCCATGATCATCTGGTGTGATTGCTTATACACATACTAGATATGTATATATATTTGCATGCGATGTAGATATATATTAAATATGTATATGTGTGACATGTCATATTAGGAGACCAAATCATAGAAACATCTCTCGATAATATTAAGTCGGTAAATGTGAGGTAAATTAGATTGACCCACGTGGCCTTCCATCGTTATAAGTAGGAACCGATTCCCGGTGTAGATTGAGTTGGTCGAGTCCCTCGAGACTCACCTATATCGCGATTCGCTATCTTGCTTACGACATAGAGATGTCACCGGTGACCTGAGGGCATGGTATACTTGGTCGAGTCCCTCGAGGGTATATCATCAAATCAGACTCATCTTGTAACGAAGGTGTTGACTTAACCAAGCATCATGGTTGGTCGAGTCCCTCGAGGCCATGGTGATTCGGAGGCCAAATAGGACGGGAATCACAAGGAGTTGTGATCGGCAAGAGTTACCTACCTTTTAGGCTTAGTGTGATTGGTCGAGTCCCTCGAGGTTACACTAAGACGCTGATTGGATCTTGATCTCCACTAGAAGTCTGTCGGAGACTTTCGTTTCACGTGCTGAGGATGTCGCGTGACTCGTTAGTAAAATAGTGGGAGCATATTAAGATAGAAGTTCATATCTTGATAGTTTATTTCTTGTAAAATCTGCATGTTATTCATTTCTGATGCATCTTTATATTCAGAAAATATCGCTTTCAAATCCCTTACGTGGCATACTTGATGTCAATCGCTTCACTGGTCCGAATTATACGGATTGGCTTCGTAACTTGAGAATTGTTCTCACGGCGGAGAAAATCGTGTACGTCCTTGATACAGTGATGCCTGCGCCCGAAGAAGGGGCAAACGAGGATGAGATCGCTCAATACGTGAAGTACATTGATGACTCCACTCTTGCTCAGTGCTATATGTTGGGCTCTATGACTCTTGAGTTACAGAGACAACATGAAAAGATGGATGCCAGATCCATTCTCCTATATGTCCGTAAATTGTTTGAGGAACAGGGAAGGACTCAGCGATATGAGATATCTAAGAGCCTCTTCCGGGCTAGGATGACTGAGGGGACACCGGTTCAGAACCATGTCCTAAAGATGATTGAGTGGATAGAGAAACTCACAGGTTTAGGAATGGTCCTAGAGGATAACTTGTGTGTGGACATTGTGCTTCAGTCCCTACCAGATTTCTTTTCACAATTCATAATGAATTTTAATATAAACAAGCTTGAGGTGACTCTTCCAGAGCTCCTCAATATGTTGAGAGAGCCAGAGAGTACTATTAAGAAAGAGAAGCCAGACAAAAAAGAAAAGGAAAGCAGAAAGGTCCCTTAAGAAGGGAAAGGGCAAGGGCAAACCAGGTAAAGCAAAGGGTGCTAAGAAAGACCCAGTAAAGGACAAAGGCCAGTGCTTCCACTGTGGTAAAGATGGGCACTGGAAGAGGAACTGCAAATAGTACCTTGCAGAAAGGGTGAAACAAGAAGCTTGGAGAAGCTTCAGGTACATTCATGATCAATCTCCAATTGTTAGATTTTTGTGATAGTGCATTGGTATTGGATACCAGTATTACTTAGCACATCTATAATTTATTGTAAATCTAGCAAAGCCGAGGGGAGATTGACGAGAGGAATATTGCATAAAGGTTTGTTTATACTAGACATTACTTCATATATCATGAATGTAAGTGACTAAGAGGAAACGAGATGACGTGAACAATGCATACCTATGGCATTGTAGGCTAGGTCATAACCATGAGGGAATGATTCAAAAGTTGCTAAATGATGGATATCTAGATCCATTCGACTATGTGTCATATGCAACTTGCGAGCCTTGCCTTCGTGGAAAACTGACCAACTCTCCATTTAGTGAAACTGGAGAGAGAGCCACTAAGCTGTTGGAACTCATACATAGTGATGTATGTGGACCCATATCAACTCATGCCATTGGAGGTTACTCCTACTTCATTACATTTACTGATGATTTCTCAAGGTATGAATATGTGTACTTAATGAAGTACAAGTTCGAGGCCTTTGAGAAATTCAGAGAGTATAAGAATGAGGTGGAGAACCAGACTGGAAAGAGTATCAAAACACTTCGATCAGATCGAGGAGGTGAGTACTTAAGTACAGAGTTTACTCAGTTCCTCAAGGACCATGGGATATTATCCCAATGGACACCTCCTTATACACCTCAGCTCAATGGTGTCTCTGGAAGGAGAAATCGTACGTTATTAGATATGGTACGGTCCATGATGAGTTTCGCTGACCTACCCATCTCATTCTGGGGATATGCCTTAGAAACTGCAGCTTACCTTCTGAATAGAGTTCCAACTAAGTCGGTAGTGTCTACACCATATGAGATATGGAAAGGGAAGAAGCCTGATCTTAAAGTTGTTAAGATTTGGGGCTGCCCTGCCCATGTTAAAAGACACAACCCCGATAAGTTAGAATCAAGGACAGAGCGATGCAAATTTATGGGATATCCCAAGGAAACTTGTGGGTATTATTTCTATCATCTCGAGGACCAAAAGGTCTTTGTAGCTAAGAGAGCAGTGTTCCTTGAGAAGGAACACATTCTTGGTGGAGATAGTGGGAGAATGATAGAGTTGAGCGAGGTTGGAGAACCAAGCTCAAGCACCACTCTACAGCCCGAGTCTGTTCAGGTACCTAATACACAAGTTTCAACTTTATGCAGGTATGATAGAGTATCCCATCCTCCTGAGAGATATGTGGGACATATTAGAGGAGAGGATATTGAGGATATTGATCCTCAGACCTACGAGGAGGCTATTATGAGTATAGACTCCGGGAAGTGGCAAGAAGCCATGAATTCTGAGATGGATTATATGTACTCCAATAAGGTTTGGAACCTAGTTGATGCGCCCGAAGGTATTGTACCCATCGGTTGCAAGTGGATCTTTAAGAAAAAGATCGGAGTAGATGGAAAGGTAGATACCTATAAAGCAAGGCTAGTGGCTAAGGGGTATCGTCAAAGGCAAGGTGTTGACTACGACGAAATCTTCTCACCCGTAGCAATGCTAAAATCCATCAGAATTCTATTGGCTATTGCAGCACACTATGATTATGAGATTTGACAGATGGATGTGAAAACTGCATTCCTCAATGGGAACCTCGAGGAGGTGTATATGATGCAACCTGAGGGATTCGTGTCCAAGAACTGCCAAGATAAGGTGTGTAGGTTGCTTAGATCCATTTATGGACTAAAGCAAGCTTCTCAAAGTTGGAACATAAGATTTGATGAGGCAATCAGATCTTATGACTTCGTTAAGAACGAAGATGAGCCTTGTGTGTATAGGAAGGTAAGTGGGAGCGCTATCACCTTTTTGGTGTTATATGTGGATGACATCTTCATCATTGGGAACGATGTAGGAATGCTATCCATAGTAAAGGCTTGGTTATCTAGACACTTCTCCATGAAGGACTTAGGGGAAGCATCATATATCTTGGGGATTAGAATCTATAGAGATAGATCCAAGAGGATGCTTGGCTTGTCCCAGTTCAGGTACATAGAAACCATTGTCAAAAGGTTTGGTATGGAAAATTCCAAGAGAGGTCTCATACCGATGAGACATGGGATATCGCTTTCTACGAGTATGTCCCCAAAGACTCCAAAAGAAAGGGCGAACATGAATATGATACCTTATGCCTCAGCAATAGGGTTTATCATGTATGTCATGCTATGTACTAGGCCTGATATAGCGCATGCTCTGAGTGTCACGAGCAGGTATCAGGCGGATCCAGGCTTGGAGCACTGGAAAGCAGTAAAGTATATCCTTAAGTACTTGAGAAGGACTAAGGATCTTTTACTAGTATATAGAGGTAATAGCCTTAAGGTTGAAGGCTACACTGACTCAAGTTTTCAGTCTGATGTCGATGATAGCAAGTCGAATTCAGGGTATGTGTACACCTTGAATGGAGGAGCAGTGTGCTAGAAGAGTTCCAAGTAAGATACTACTGCTGACTCGACCACAAAGGCGGAGTATATTGCTGCATTAGATGCAGCAAAGGAGGGAGTCTGGTTGAAGATGTTCATCACAGATTTGGGAGTCGTTCCGGATAGCGAGAAGTCGACTTCCTTATATTGCGACAACTATGGGACGATTAATCAAATAAGGGAACCCGGGTCTCATCAGAAGTGTTCGGAGGAGGTTCCAACTTATTAGAGAGATTGTAACCTAAGGAGATGTAGCAATAGAAAGAGTTCCATCCGAAGATAACATTGTAGATCCACTGACAAAGCCGTTGTCTCAGATTGTCTTTGAGCGTCACAGGGGTCTGATGGGGATCAGACACATAGGTGATTGGCTTTAGGTCAAGTGGGAGATTGCTAGTCATAAGTGCCCAGCAAGCCAATCACGTGAGTGATGGCACGTGTGACTTGATATAGAATCTTTTTGCTTATTATATTTTGGCGTATATCACTTTATAACTATTGTATATATGCATATATATATTGTGATGTCCTTGGATTTGTGCAATGGGAATCGGATCGTGATGAGATCACGATAATGAGATCGATTCACCTTTAAACACATATCCTAAATAATCCCATTCATAGGTTACTCGAGAGGGACATCGTGATAACCGGATAGACTGGTGTGCTGTATACCCGTCCATATGATGGATGCAACTGGTCTCATAGCTGCTCGTGTAGGGACACTAGGGATACAGTACAGGTGCTCATTGGAGAATGAGTTCACTGATTGATCCGCTTACGGAATGCTGGATGGTTGATGATGCCTTATTGTCAAATAGCGATTCCGTAGTCCTAGTGGTATATCTGGTCCTTAGACTTGAGACACCAAGGATGTCCTATATGAGTGCTCCACTCTTTGATACCAGACTTATAGGTTTGGCTGTCCCAGATCTAGTATAGTTGGTCATTGGGAGTGGTAGTCGACTTTACGAGGGCTATTGAGTGTCGATAGAGGATCATCTACTCTCGGCGTCATGAGAGGAATATCCCATGTGTTCTTGTTCAAACAAATCCCTGGCCAGGGTCATTCGGGTTGAGAGAGAAAGAGTTCTCCGGGAGAATCCGATTAGAGCGAGACTCGAGTAGAAATCGTATGGGTCTGACAACACCATGCTCGATATACGGTCTCTGGGATATTAGATGGATGAGGGATTATAGGTACACGATAACTGAGGACAGACAGGTCCAATGGATTGGATTCCCCTGTATCGTCTAAGGACTACGGCGTAGTGGCCTAGTACTTCCGTAGTCGATGAGTCAAGTGAATTATTACAGAGATAATAATTCATTGAGTTAGAAGGAGTTCGGACAGGTATGACTCACGGCCAGCTCGATATTGGGCCTAGAGGGTCACACACATATGATAGGCATTGCGATGAGTAGAGGTTCAGATATGAGATATCCGACGGAGCCCTTGTCTTATTGGATGCAAATCAAATACCCACTAGGGGAGGACCCATTAGGGTTTGACAGGGGATCTCTATAAATAGGAGGGATTCAGAGCCTCATAGGCTAGAGCCTTTGTTTGCCTTTCCTATTCTCCTCTTCCTCTCCACCTCAAAGCAGGCCTGGAGTTTTGAGGAGCGTCGTCGCAACCTTGCTGTGTGGATCACCGGCTCTGTGGATCACCGCTAGAGAGGAGGACTAGAGAGGAGGACGCTTGACCTCCTTTACCCTCTCCTAAGGATCTGCAAGGCAACAGGGATATACGATCTCCCTAGGTAACACAACCTACTCTATACGTAGTTTTAAGTTTCACGGATTTTGCGCACCAATCTTCGCACGACGACGAACATCGCTTTGGGAATTGGGGATTTTGTTTTCTTGTTCTTCCGCTGCGCATGTGATGTCGCCCCCATGATTTCCCAACAGTGGTATCAGAGCTAGGTTGTTCGCGCGAATGATTGGTTTTGAACTACGTGTGTTGTGTTTAGGAAGAATTTTGACGTCAAAATCGTTGACGCAAAAGCGAGGAAGGGCAGCAACAGTAGCTGCCCTAGATCTGCATGCCTGCAGCCACCTGCAGCGGTTGCCGCAGCCGCAGCCAGGCAGCACAACGCCGGCGCATGCGCAAGCGCTGTGCCTGTAGCAGTCGGCCGGCGGTCTGCTTGCAGCAGGCTTGCCGCCGGCGGGGCTGGCAGCCCGCGGGTAGAGGCGCCTGCGGCCGCTGAGCCCCCGGGCAGAGGCGCCGCGGGGCAGCAGCGCGGGCTATGGTGTGTGATTTCTCCTTTCAGATGAGTAGATTGGCAAAACTCATCATAGACCGCACAATGTCTAATAGTGTGTGATTTCTCCTTTCAGAAACACCATTGAGCTGGGGTGTATAAGAAGGTGTTCATTGGGATAGAATCATATGGTCTTTGAGGAATTGGGTGAACTCTGTACTCAAGTACACACCTCCTCAATCTGATCGAAGAGTCTTAATACTCTTTCTAGTCTAGTTCTATATTTCATTCTTATACTCCCTAAATTTCTCGAAGGCTCTCGACTTATACTTCATTAAGTACACGTGTCCATACTTGGAGAAATTATCAGTAAAAGTAATGAAGTAAGAGTAACCACCTATGGTTTGAGTTGACATGGGATCACATATATCACTATGTATGAGTTTCAGCAACTTAATGACTCACTCTCCAGTTCCATTAAATGAAAAGTTGGTCAACTTTCCACGAATGTAAGGCTCGCAAGTTTTATATAACTCATAGTCGAATGAATCTAGGTATCCATCCTTTAGCAACTTTTGAATCATTCCCTCATGAATATGACCTAGCCTACAATACCAAAGGTATGCATTATTCACTTCATCTTGCTTCCTCTTAGATATGCTTAGATTCATGATATGTGAAGCAATGTCTAGCATAAATAAACCATTATGCAATGTCCCTCCAATGATGATCTTATCATCCTTAATAATTAAACAACTATTGTTCTAAAAAACTACTTTAGTCAATGTCAAACATGAAATAGAAATAACATTTTTGATAATAGAGAGAACAAAATAACATTTATCTAATTCAATAGTAGCTCCACTAGACATATGAAGGGTGACCTCGCCAATAGCGACTATAGCAAGTTTTGCCTCATTGTCCATCTTAAGGTCTATCTCGCCTCTAGCCAATCTTCTAAGTTGTGCCAGAATCTACAATGAATTGTATATGTGATAAGCATTACTGGTATTGAATACCCATGTGTTATCATAAGAATTTGACAAATGGAGATTGATCATGAATGTACTTGAAGCTTCTCTAAAACTTCTGTTTCACCTTCTCTACAATGTATTCTTTGTAGTGCCTCTTCCAGTGCCCATCTTTGTTATAGTAGAAGTACTGAACTTTGTCCTTTGGTTGGTCCTTCTTAGTAACCTTTGCTCTACCCAGTTTGCCCTTGCAATTGCCCTTCTTAAGATACTTCTCTTCCTTCCTTTTCTTTCTAGCTCACCAACATAGAGAACTGACTTCTCTTTCTTAATTATGCTCTTCGCCTCAACATATTGAGGAGCTCAAGGAGAGTCACCTCAAGTTTGTTCATATTAAAATTTATGATGAACTATGAAAAGGAATCTGGTAGGGACTGAAACACAAGAATCACATACAGGTTATCCTCTAGGACCATTCCTAGACTCGTGAGTTTCTCTATCTAGTCAATTATCTTTAGGACATAGTTCTGAACTGGTGTTTCCTCAATCATCTTAGTGTGGAAGAGACTCTTAAATATCTCATATCACTAAGTTCTTCACTATTCCTCAAACAATTTGCAAAGATACATGAGAATAGATTTGAGTGAGTGATGACACATATGACATGACATGCACTCTTTTTGCTTATTATTATTATAGTATTTTCTTACTTTATATTACTTGATGCATAAATATATTATGATGTCTATAGATCTGTGCAATGAGAATTGGATTGTGATGAGATCATGATAATGAGACTGATTCACCTCTAAACACAGACCCTAAATAATCCTAGTCATAGGCTACTCGAGAGAGACATCGAGATAACCGGACATACTAGTGTAGTGTATACCCATCCATATGATAGAGGCAGCTAGTCTTATAGCTACTCGTATGGAAACACTAGGGCTATAGTGCAGGTGCTCATTGGAAAATAAGTTCATTGATTGATCCGCTCATAGAATGTTAGATGGTTGATGATACCTTATTGTCAAATAGTAATTTCATCATCCCAATAGTATATCTGATCTTTAGACTTGAGATACTAAGGATATCTTGTATGAGTATTCTACTCTTTGATATTAGATTTATAGGTTTTGAAGTTCTAGATCTAGTACAACCAGTCATCAAGAGTTATAGCCAATCTTACAAGGGCTATTGAGTATCGATAGAGGATCATCCACTCTTGATATTATGAGAGAAATGTCCTATATGTTCTTGCTTACAAATCCTTAACCAAGGTCATTCGGATTAAGAGAGAATGAGTTCTCTATGAGAATCCGATTAGAGCGAGACTCGAGGAGAAACCATATGGGTCTGACAACACCATACACGGTGTATAGTCTCTATGACATTAGAAAGATAAGGGACTATAGGTACATAGTAACTAAGGACAGATAGATCCAAAGGATTGTATTCCCCTACATCGTCTAGGGACTACGACATAGTAGCCTAGTACGTCCATAGTCGATGAGTCAAGTAAATTATTATGAAGATAATAATTCACTAAGTCAAAAGAGGTTTTGATAGGTATAGCTTATGACAAGCTTGATATTAGTCCTAGAGGGTCACACATATATGGTAGGTGTTGCAATGAGTAGAGGTTCGAATATGAGATATCTGCTAGAGCCCCTATCTTATTGGATATCCATTAAACCCCTGAATTATTGGATCCTATATATGAGATCCAATAAGTGCTAATAAGAGATTATTGGTTAGAGACCTACTAATCTAAGAGGCTTTGGTAATTGGATAGAGATCCAATACCCAATAGAACAAGATTCATTAAGGTTAAGTTAGTAGGGACCTCTATAAATAGGAGGGAACCAAAGGGCCATATACTAAGTTTTTTGATTGCCATCTCTTATTCTCCTCTCTCTCCTCCTCCTCAGCTTGTAGGCCAAGTTTGAGGCATGCAAATAGCAAGAAGGGCCAACTCCTTCTTGATTGTATGGTGCACGCAGCGAGGAGATTTAAGGAGCGTCTTCATAGCCCTTACCATGTAGAACACCGCTAGAAAGAGGACGTTTGACCTCATTCATCCTCTCTCACAGATCTATAGGAATTTAGGGATATACAATCTCCCTAGGTAACACAATTATCTCACATTTGGTTTTTAGTTACGCGGGTTTTTGCGCACTAATCTTCATACGACGATGAACACCTTTTTGGAAAATATGAGATTTTTTTTCTGTTCTTCCACAACACATGCGATGTCATCCCTAGATTTCCCTATAGATAGATGAGGGATTATAAATATATGGTAACTAAGGATAGATATGTCCAAAGGATTGGATTCCCTTGTATCGTCTAAGAATTACAATGTAGTGGCCTAGTATGTTTGTAGTCGATGAGTCGAGTGAATTAGTATAGAAATAATAATTCACTGAGCCAGAAAGAGTTCTGATAGGTATGACTCATAACTAGCTCGATATTGGACCTAAAAGATCTCACATATATGGTAAGTGTTACGATGAGTAGATGTTTGGATATGAGATATCTGTTGGAGCCTCTATCTTATTGGATATCCAATAAGCCCTTAAATTATTTGATCATATGGATAAGATCCAATAAGAGCCAATGAGAGATTATTGTGTAGAGACCTACTAATCTAAGTGGCTTAAGTAGTTGGATGGGGATCTAGTACCTATTAGGGCAGGATCCATTAAGGTTAAGTTGATAGGGGGACCTCTATAAATAAGAGGGAACAAAGGGTCATAGGCTAGGCCTTTTTGGCTACCACCTCTTATTCTCCTTTCTCTATTCTCCTCCTTAGCTAGCAGCCCCTTTATATGGGGCATGTGGAGATTTGCATAATGATTCGAGGAGTATCTTTGTAACCCCTATCATGTGGATCACTACTAAAGAGGAGGGCAATTGATCTCTTTCATCATCTCCCATAAATCTATAGGATTTGAAGGATATACGATCTCCCTAGGTAAAATACATCTCTTATATACGTGTGATTTTTGATTTTATGATTTTTGTGCACCAATCTTCATATGACAATGAAACCTTTTTATTAAAATCTGAGATTTTTATTTTTCTTCTTTCGCTATGCTTGTGATGTCGCCCCTAGATTTCCCTATGGTACTATCACCTAATAGCCTAGGCATTGGCAATACCACCACCTGACATAGCTTGGGAGACTATGTTTTAGCGGTACCATTGTCAATTTAGTTTGTACTATCACTTGACATTGGGTGATACTATAACTGACCCTTGCGGTACCTGTTAGGACCGTATCAACACTAGGGGGGTGAATTTGTGCTTTCGAAAAAAAATTAGTTTTGAAATTTTCGTTTAATAAAATTCGATAATGAAAGTGTGCTTGACTTAAAGTAAACTAAGCAATTAATTCAAAACGTAATAGCAATGAATAGTAGAAAGTAAATGCAAATCGAGTTTATAGTAGTTCAGTCATTACGACTTATGTCAACTCCCGATTCCTCCTCCGTCGAGGCTACCGGGGTTTACTAACGATATTCTTTCAATGAGCGAATATCAACTATCCTCTTACAACTCTTTTCTCCTTTTCACAAGTTTAGGAGATAACCTTTACAAGTCTCACACCTCTCTTAGAATAAGCTCAAAACTTGAAGGGGGGAAGCGGGACATCTAACACTTTTCACAATTTTACAACTCAGAATCACAAGGCTTTTTTTTTTCTTTTTGTGCTTTTTCAAACATAAAAGAGTTGGGTATTTATAGGCCCTAATAACTTCAAAAATAGAGCTAAAAAATGTTTCATTCTAGGTTTCTGAGGTACTAGCGGTACCATCACCTATCAGGCTGACAACTCATGGTACCATTGCTTAACATAGTCTGGGAGATTGTGTATAGGTGGTACCACTATCAGGTCTTCCGGAAGAAGTACATTTCATATTTTTTTCAACTTACAAGTAGTTCCACCGCTTATTTTGGTAGTGCCACCTCCTGACCTAACCCTGGGCCATTGAATGAGCCTCCTAATAGGCCTAACTCAACCCCAGATCAGGCCCAAAAAGGCTCCTAATTGAGTTAGTAGGGTTACACCCAAACCTAACTCAATTTAAGACCTAACTATGATAATTAAAACCTAAACAATTATAAGACAAGAATCTAAGTTGTCCAGCATGTCATTGGTTCATCTGAACTCCCGATGAACTTCTAGCACATCATCTGAACCTTCGGTGTATTGCCCGATCCATCAACATATTGGCTCCCATAATGTCCGATCTTGGCGCAATGTCCAATTCTTCCTACCCAATGCCTGATCTTTGACTCCAGTCCAATATATGATTCTTCTACTTTAATTATTTTATCTTTTCATGACCGAAGTTAATCCTACATCACTTTTCTCAAACCGTAGATTAGATCATAATCTCATCAATTAATTTTATCATTAAAATATAAAATTCAACAATCTCTCCCTTTTGATGATAACCAATTGATGATGGAGTTTAACTAAACTCCCCCTATCTATATGTCATATTGAAAGAAACTTTAAATTCAGAAAATCATAACTTTAGAATTCAAGGTGAAACCATTTTAATCATTTTCTTTACAAAGTTCATCATTTCACACTTCATACACTTCATTAAATAACATTTCATACATTGTTTACATCATCATAATATAAAGTATTATATGCGTATCATTGTATTCATCATACGTTAAAGTATTGCATACATCATCATTATAAACATAATTGCAAATCATCAGGGTATAACACACATGATATCAAAATATTTATATTTTCATATCATCATTACTTTAAATCATGCATAATACCAAAACATTAAAAATTTTAAATCATTCAAATTTTCTTTCTCCCCTTTGTCATTATAAAAAAAAAGAAAGGAGAATAGGGGGAGGGGAAGAATTGAATAGTGCAAAAAGTTCAATCATCACATGAAAGATAAATCTGAAATATCATGAATCATTTTGATAAGTCTTTTTCATAAATAGTGAAAAGAGAGAATCATAGGAAATGATCTTGATTCAAAAAGAAAACTCAAGTCATTAAAATCAAAAAATTAAGATAATAATCTGAAAAAATATAAGAGGAATTAATGTATTTAGAAGATTTAACATGTCTAATTCTCTTCTAATAAAATCAAATTATTTCTTATTCAATGATTTTATAAAAATATATGCTAATAGATATTTTGTATCAACAAACTCTAAAGATATATCATGATTATTAACATGATATCTAATAAAATGATATCTAATATCAATATATTTAGTTCTAGAGTGTTGAATGTAATTCTTTGTTAAATATATTGTACTAGTATTATCACATTTTATAGGAATATTTTTCAAGTAAAGTCCATAGTCTTCTAAAGTATTTTTCATCCAAAAAACTTATGCAATATGCACCTGCTGCTACATATTCAACCTTAGTTGTAGATAATGTAACATAATTTTATTTCTTAGAAAACCAAGAAACAAGTGAATGACCTAAAAGTTGATATGTTCTAGATGTACTTTTTATGTCTATTCTATATCCAGCAAAATCAGCATTAGCATAAGCAATCAATTCAAAATTTTTAGTTCTTTAATACTATAATCCTATATTAGAGTTTTATTTAAGTATCTAAAAATCCTTTTAACAACTTTTAAGTGAGATTGCTTTAGATTAGATTGAAATCTAGTACAAAATCCAATACTAAACATAATATCAAGTCTGGTTATTGTCAGTTATAGTAAACTACCTATCATACCCCTATAAGTTTTTTGACCAAAACATTCTCCATCAATATCCATATCTAATTTTGTAGAGGCACTCATTGGTGTATTAATAGCCTTAGTACTATCCATATTAAATCATTTTAATAGATATAAAGCATACTTAGTTTGACTAATAAAGGTTCCATCATTAAGTTGCTTAATTTATAATCCTAAGAAAAAAATAATTCACCCATTAAACATATTTTGAATTCTTAGCTCATACTTTTGGTAGAAGTTTCACATAAAGGCTCATTTGAAGAACCGAAAATGATATCATTAACATAAATTTAAATAATAAAAAAATTATTTTTAAAATATTTAATAAATAATATAGTATTAATCTTACCTTTTAAAAAGTTATTCTTAATAAAAAATGAACTAAGTCTCTCATACCAAGCTCTTGGGGCTTGTTTTAATCCATAGAGAGCCTTAGATAGCTTAAACACAGTTCAAAAAGATAACAATCCGGGTGGTTGTTCAACATAAACTTCTTCGGAAATAAAGCTATTAAGAAAAGCACTTTTAACATCTATTTGAAACAACTTAAAATTATTATAATAGTAAAAGTAAGGATAATTCTTATGACTTCTAGTTTTGCCACAAGAGCGAAAGTATCTTTATAATCGATACATTCTTTTTGGTTAAAACCTTTAGCCACTACCATTGTTTCGAACCACGATACCAAGTTCATCTTGCTTGTTTCTAAAGACTCATTTAGTGCCAATTACAAGATAGTCACTAGGTCCAGGAAAAAGCTTCCACACATCATTTCTCTCAAATTGATTTAATTCAACATTCATTGCAAAAATCTATGAATCATCTTTTAGAACATTGTCAATACATTTGGGTTCAATTTGAGATAAAAATGTTGCATTAGCACAAAAATTTTTAAAAGAAGAACGAGTTTGAACATCTTTTGATGTATTTCTAATGATTAGCTCTTTAGGATGAACATCTACATACTTCCATTCCTTAGGTAAAGAATTTTTGGAAGTATATTCATCCAAGTTGCTTGGAGAAGGAGAATTTTTATTCAAATTTAAAGTATTAAAATTAACATAATTATTAAAATCTTATTAAAAATAACATGAATAGATTCCTATATAACCAAAGTTCTTTATTAAAGACACAAAAGCTTTAGAAATAAAAGAATATCTAAGAAAAATCCTTTCATCAGATTTTACATCAAATTTTTGTAAGATATCCATTTCATTTAAAATAAAATATTTACAACCAAAAACTTTAAAATATAAAATGTTAGGCTTTTTATTATTCTATAATTCATAAGGAGTTTTAGAAAGTAATGATCTTACAAGAACACTACTCATGATATAGCATGCCGTGTTAATGGCTTCAACCCAATAATATTTAAATAGGCTATGTTCATTAAGCATGGTTCTTGTCATTTTTTATAAACTTCTATTTTTCCTTTCAACAATTCCATTTTGTTGAGGGTTTCTTAGAGTAGAGAAATTATGGTCATACCTATTTAACTCATAAAAATCTTGAAAGTCATAGTTTTTAAATTTACTACCATGATCACTATAAATAGAAGAAATCATAAAACTCTTTTCATTTTAAACTAGTTTATAAAATTTTAAAAAATATTTAAAGCAATCATTTTTATGTACTAAGAAGTATGTCCAAGTATATCTACTATAATCATCAACTATCACAAAAACATACTTACTATCTCTTAAACTTGTAATATCAATTGGTCCAAATAAATTTATATAGATTAATTATAGTGATCTAGAGGTATTTACTTGATTTTTAGACTTAAAGCTACTCTTTATTTGTTTTCCTAGTTGGCATGCATCACAAACTTTATCTTTGATAAATTTAATTTTAGGCATACCTCTTACAAGTTCTTTAGTTGTAATTTGTGAAATTAGTTTTATACTTGCATGGCCTAATCTTCTATGCCAAAGTTATGTATCATCGTTTAAAATCAAAAAGCAAGTTTCATCGCAAAACTCATCAAGATCAATAGTATAGACATTATTAGTCCTTAAGACAATCAAAGATCTATTTTTGTGTGGTATTTCTTGTTGAATCTCGTATTTTGATGATAAAACCAATTTATAAGTGTTTATGATTTGATCTATGTTTTTAGTGATGCAGGATGCTTCGATCAGGATGAGACAATTAAAGCAGAAAAAATCATGTTGGGCCGAAGGAAAACATGTCAGAAGATTGGACGTCGGGCCGGAGGATCGGTCGATGTATCGATAAAAGGCTTCGGGCCATGCATTCGGGAATCAGGCCAAGAAAAGCAGATATTGCACCAAGGATATCAGAGTTGCGGAGTCAACTAGCTGATTGGGTAATAAACGGCAAGAGAGGATGACACGCCGAAGAATCGAACGAAGCGTCAATGGACCAATGACATGCTTGACGACATGATTCAATCTTAGTAATAATTGTCTAGATCGATATATTTTTATATATGTAGGATTAACTATGATAGCAAGGCATAAAGAAAAATGAAGTCCCAGAGTCAAGAACGTGATTTCGTTGAGAGTTCGAGAGTTCGTCGGAAGTCTGGACGTTCGTCAGAAGTTCTGTAAGAACCAGCCGAGAAGTCTCAGAGCTTGCTAGAGAAGCTCATCAGAACTCGCCAAGAAGATCGTCATGAAGTCCAGGAGCCTACCGGGAGTCTGCTAGAATATTGTCGAGAAATCATCGGAAGTTCGCTGGAAGATCGCCGGAAGCTCACCGGAAGAAACTAGACTTACGAACTTGTTTAGCTTAGGAAATGTCTTAGAATTCATAGCTAGCATGTAATTGGGATTAGATTTGGGCCAACCCAATTAGGAGCCATTTGGGCCCATGTAAGGATTGTGTTGGGTCCAATGAAAGGCCCAAATAGTGACCCAAGAAGTGGCACCATCGTGGCATAATCTTCGAGACTATGTCAGGCGGTGGTACTGCCCTAGTAGGGTGCCAGGCGGTGGTACCGCCTAGTGGCCCAGTGTTAGGCAATGGTACCGTCGAGTGTAATATCAGTGTTAGACTGACACTAGCGGTGGTACCACCGAGCATAGGTGGTGGTACCACCCGAACCTAGGAAACCCGGGATGAAATATTTTTAGACTCTAAGTTTGAATCAACTTGAGGCTTATAAATACCCCTCTCATTCCTGGTTAATACACACAAGCACAGAGAGTTTAAAAGTGAAGAAACGTAGTTGCAATCACTTGAGAAATACCCTCCTCTTGTCTAAGTCTAGAATTCTATTTAGGAGGAGTGTGTGTGCTTGTAAATGTTATCTCCTAAACATGTGAAAAGGAGAAGAAGGGTGTAAAAGGTGGTTGGTCTTCGCCTATTGAAGGAAGACCGATAGTGGATGTTAGTGGCATTAACGGAAGAGGAATCGACAAAGTGGATGTAGGTCATGACGACCAAACCACTCTAAAATCTAGTTTGCATTTCGTCTTGAGCAATGTACTTTACTACAAACCTTTTTACTTGCTTAGTACCTTCAATATATTTACAAATACGCTTTCAAGTTAAGCATTTTCGAGTTCAGCTTTGATCGTACGAAAAGTTTTCGGAACCAATGTGTTTTACCACTGCACTAATTCACCCCCCCTCTTAGTGTCGCTCTTGATCCTAACAATTGGTATCAGAGCCTCGTGATTTCTTATTTAGTTTAACACCCAAGAGAAATGGCTCTTTTCGGCTTTCAAGAGGGTCACTCTCTCATTCATCCTTCCTTGTTCAATGGGACAGACTACACATATTGGAAAACTCGAATGAGAGTTTTCTTGCTTTCGTTGGATTTAAATTTATGGAATATTATCAAAAACATATTTGAAAGGTCTTCTTTTCCAATAAACAATTGGAATGATTTGGAGAAGAAGACATTTTCTCTAAATGCTAGAGCTATGAATGCTCTATTTTGTGCCTTAGACAAAAATGAATTCAATCGGGTTTCTTTGTGCGAAACGACTTTCGATATTTGGCACATTCTTGACACCACACACAAAGGCACTAGTAGATTAAAAGTTTCTAAATAAATCTTTTAATGTATGATTTTGAACTTTTTCGAATGAAGCCGAGCGAAACTGTTGTTGACATGTACATTCATTTTACGGATGTCGTCAATGGTTTAAAAGCTCCTAGCAAATATTTTTCTAATTTTGAACTCGTTAACAAGATTTTATGATCACTTTCTAAGAATTAGGATTTGAAAATAATGACTACACAAGAATAAAAAAATTAAATACTTTTTTGATCGAAGAACTTATTGGGTCTAATGACATATGAAATGACATGCAATGCATGCGAAGAACTTGAGAACCACCTCCCAAAGAACAGGAAGGATTTCAGACATCAAACAAAAGAAGACCACTCGAGCGAAAGCTCAAGTGATGATGAACTTGAACTTCTCACAATAAAACTTAAAAAGTACTTAATGCAATAATAAAAAAATAAAAATAAATTAAAAAGAAGAAAGCACTTTGGGACGAATCGAGCTCCTCCGAAGACGAGGAGAAAATGTGAGATGGCAAACTACGCCTTAACGGCTTTCTACAATGAGGTAAACAACTCAAATGAAACTCCTTTAATTTATTTTGAAATTATATAATGCTTTTCATGAGTTGTTCTTAAATTAGTTTAGAATAATTATTTTTCTTAAAAATTATATGTTTAATAAATGAAAATATAAAAAAATTAGGAATCATGCTTATCATGTTAGTAATTTTGAAAATGATAATAAAAATTATATGTTTTATGTTAAAGAAATAAAATGTTAGATTTAAATCTAATAATAATCATATGTATGTTTTTCAAGAAGAAATAATGTATATCATGTTGATTTTCATATTGTTTCTCGATTTTGATTGAAGATGCTTCATGTTTAATGAAATCATGCTTAATGATTTAATGATGCATAATGATGTAATGATATAATGAAAATGTTAAAAAGTCTTGGTATCATGCTTGATGATTTTATAATTACGCATGGTGATTTGAAGTAATAATGAGTTTTGGGTTTATTGAGCTTCATGATTTCTATGATTTTCATATTATATTTTGATTATAAATAATGAAGCATGGTTTTTGTATGAAAGACTTGAACATGAAATCAATCACAAAATTTGGAACTAAAAGAACTTGAGCTATTTTTAATATATCTTTGGTGCTTTCATTAAATGATCCGAAAAGTGATTTTGATGATCATTTTGGATTTGACAATTTGTTTTCATATTTAACCAAACACTTAATCTATTCATGTTTATAACATGAGATGTATTTTATATGAATCATTTTGTTCTCATATGATTTTATCGTCTAAATAAGAAAATTTTGATGATTTTACATGATGATTTTGGATTTCTTTTCATATGATTCGTTTTAATAATAAGATAATATATCCAATCGAATTATTTTTCAAAATTTATAACTTGAGATTTATTATGCATGAATCAAGATCTCCTATGTTTCTTTTATCCATTTATAAAAAGAAGAGATTTGATGAAATAAATCATATCTTGTGACATTCATGATTTGATATTATTATCTTTCATGACATGATGTGTAAATTCCTTTGTATTTGTGGTTATAAACCTCATGTTATAAGTAGAGTATTGATGTAAAAATTGTATTTTTCCACTCTACTTCTTCCTTGATTACAATAAAGGGGAGAAAGAAAATTGCTAGTTTGAATGTTAAATTTAGCCAAATTGCAAAAGATGCATAAACTCTGCTTATACATCCTTTTTCGAATCATGATTTTGATTTCTCGAATTTTAAACTTGAATCTTCTTTTTGAATCAAGATTATTTTTCCTATCATGCTTTCTTGTCAAAAATGATATATGATCTTTTGACATTCATTTTTGTTGTTTACCTTTGTCATGCTTTGAAAATTGTTGTAAAGGGAAAATAATTACAACATTGTATTCTTCCTTTCTTTTTGACATTGACAAAGGGGGAGAAATATCGCTAGCTCATCTTACAAAATTTAGAAACTTACACTTTGCAAAGGAAACAAAATTGCTAGCTCAAACATTACAAACGAAGCAAAATTTTGTTAGCTTGCAAATTCCATGGAGAAAGAAGTGCTATCTTGCTTATCTCAAGAAGCAAAACATGCTAACTTGTACATCTAGCAAAATTTACAAATTTATATATTTCAAGAAGCAAGAGTTGCTTTCTTGAACATCTCAAAATTACTAGCTTGTATATTTTAAAATATTATAAAATTGTTGCTAGCTTGCATGATGATAAAACTGAAGATTATGCTTAGTATGCTATGATTTGAACTAATATCCAAACATTTGAAAGTTATATTTCTCCTTTTTTTTTATGACAAAGGGGGAGAAGTATGATCATATTATGCATGATAACATGTTACAAATATTCATGATGAAATTTGCAATGACTTGAATTCAGCTTGAATTCAAGGTTCTATCAATATGACATATTGATGGAGGGAGTTAAGGTTAACTCCGTCATCAATTGGTTGTCATCATAAAAAAGGAAGAGATTATTGAATCTCATATTTTGATGATGAAACCAATTGATAAGTGTTTATGATTTGATCTGCGTTTTTAGTGATCTGCGTTTTGGGCCTGAGGAAAACATATCAGAAGATTGGACATCGGGCCGGAGGATCTATCAATGTATTGATAGAAGGCTTCGGTCATCGGGCCAAGAAGAGCGGATATTGCACTAAGGATATTGGAGTTGCAGAGTCAACTAGTCAATTGGGCAATAGGCCGCAAGAGAAGACGATGTGTCGAAGAATCGGACAAAGCGTCGATGGACCAATGACATGCCGAACGACATGATTCAAGCTTAGTAATAATTGTCTATATCAAAGTGTGTTTTTACATGCGCAGGATTAACTATGATAGTAAGACATAAAGCAAAATGAAGTCCCGGAGTCAAGAATGTGATTTCGTTGGGAGTTCGAGAGTTCGTCGGAAGTCCGAACATTCGTCGAAAGTTCTGCAGGAACTAGCCGAGAAGTCTTAGAGCTTGCTAGAGAAGCTCATTGGAACTCGCTAAGAAAATCATCGTGAAGTCTAGGAGCTTGTTGGGAGTCTGTTGGAATATTGCCGAGAAATCGTCGAAAGTTCGCCAGAAGCTCGCTGGAAGAAACTAGACTTACGGACTTGTTTAGCTTAGGAAATGTCTTAGAATTCGTAGTTAGCACGTAATTGGGATTGGATTTGGGCCAACCCAATTAGGGGCTAGTTAGGCCCATATAAGAACTATGTTGGGCCGAATGAAAAGCCCAAACAATGACCCAAGAAGTGGCACCGTTGTGGCACAGTCTTCGAAACTGTGTCAAGCAGTGGTACCGCTAGACTAGCGGGTGGTATCGCCCAATGCAGTGTTAGTGTCAGACTGACATTGGCGGTGGTACCATCCAAACCCAAGAAACCCAAGATGAGATGTTTCTAGGCTCCAAGTTTGAATCAACTTGAGGCCTATGAATACCCCTCTTATCCCTGGTTAACACACACAAGCACAGAGAGTTTAAAAGTGAAGAAACGCTATTGTAATCACTTAAGAAATCTCCTCCTCTAGTCTAAGTCTAGAATTATATTTAGGAGGAGTGTGTGTGCTTGTAAAGATTATCTCCTAAACCTTTGAAAAGGAGAAGAAGGGTGTAAAAGGTGTGTCACGCCCCTCAAAATATCGACAATATTTAAAATTTTCATCACAACAAATCCAGGATCCAAACACACATTTGTTCTTGCCAATGATTTCTTGAATTTCCTCCATGTCTCGTTCAATTTTCAAGGCTCTTTCTACCGTATCTGCATATGTTTGTAGTTTTAAAGCTGACATTCGACTTCTTATTGCTGGCCGTAATCCCCTTTCAAACCTTCTTGCTTTTCTAGATTCATCATCAGTCATATGTGTGGCAAACCTGGAGAGCTCAGTGAATTTAGATTCATACTTTGTAACCGTCATACTTCCCTGGATAAGATTCAAGAACTCCATTTCTTTTTGCTCTCTCATACAATCTAGAAAATATTTATCATTAAACTTTTCTTGGAATAACTTCCATGTCATTGGCTCATGTTTGATTTCAGACATCCTCTTAATCATTCTCCACCCGTGTTCAGCTTCTCCTTCCAACATAAAGGTGGCAAGAAAAACCTTTCGATCATCAGGGTAATTTAAGGCATCAAATATTTTCTCTATCTGCATCATCCATCGTTCTGCCACCATTGGATCAGACTCACCACTAAAACTAGGAGGACTAAGCTTCTTAAACTGTTCAATTCCCAACCCTGTCTGGTTTGATGTTCCTGTTCCATCATTTCTTCCTTGTAGGACAGGTTGTTGTTGTTCTTGCATCACTTGTGCCATAGTCTCCAAAGTCCGCATGATACCACTCAATTGATCAGCAGTAGATGCAACAGGAGAACCAGATGATCTCGTCATCCTTGCTTCCTAAAACATCCAAAGAACATTTTCTTTGATCAATCTCTAAATGATAGTCAATAAACCTCAAAAAAAATATTCTTAGTGATTCTCAAATCATGCTCTGATACCACCTCTGTCACGCCCCTCAAAATATCGACAATATTTAAAATTTTCATCACAACAAATCCAGGATCCAAACACACATTTGAGGTCACTAAGAAAACATTCAGATCAAAATTTTCATCTCTATAGTCTACAAATTCATAACCCTGTGCAGTTCATAAACATCCCACACATCACTCGATAATTCAAACAAACTGAACTTAACTCATCAAAATAATAACCACAACATAATTTCAAAAGTGGGGAAGTCTATGCAGTCACCAAACCAACGATTACCATAAGTTCGTATCATTACATGAATTTAACTTAACATTCCAAAATCCTAAACATGAGGGATCGTTTAACTTACACAAAATCCACAGGTTTAGATTCATCGTCAACTTTTCATTAAATGCAGAGTGGCTTATACAACAAATACATATATGCTAACACAGATCTGCCCAAAATCTTCTAACTTTCCACTGCCTCAGCCCAATCTTAACATTTAAGCAAGCGATACGCTATCCTGAAAAATTTATCAACAAATAGGGTGAGCATATAGAGCTCAGCAAGTGACTAACATATCCATATCAAAACAGGACAATTTCCAAAGAGATAAAGTTTCATAATACGAGGCAGAATATACGAATTCGTAGACATAATATCATTAGGTGCAGAATCACAATTGTCCATTCAATCATACATATTCGGTTCATAACATACGGGGCATAGAGTAATTGGAGCATATCAGTAACAAAGGAAACATATCGAAGCTTATCAATGGCATTTAAAATGTTCCGAAGCATATCAACGGCATATGGAACATTTCGAGGCAAAAATCATCAGTGAATGAAGCATTTCAGAACATATCAAAAACAAATACCGTACAGAAGCTCAAACGTCGCCCTTGACGTTGCAATCATATCATTCTTATCCAGAGCATGAACAGAAACAACTCACCAAAACTCTGGATGTCATATCAAACATATAGAAGGTGTAGTGGGATCTCAGTCAGAATGTGATTCATCCATTTCTGAATGACCACCTGACAAAAGTCTCCCATGTTTGGGAGCTCCATCCACCCACGTCTAGGTGAAGTCAAAGGGGGCCGGCAGAGCATCGCAGGCTCTAAGCACATACCCTTTACCATTTCTGGCAAAGGTCCAGAATATCCCATAGAGCGGGCAATAAGCACATACCCTTTACCATTTCTGGCAAAGGTCCAGACAATCCCACACACCAGAGTACAAGAGAGCAGTTTTAACAATAAGTAGCATATATCGGAAGCACACGCGGAACAACAAAACGTACATGTGCCTTTTCAAGACAATATGATGCAAGGAACAAATCTCTCACAAATGTATTCATATTAGGAATGAAATGGAAGCAAGAGTATACAGGGAATCCAAGCAATCATATTTAGCTCAATTCAAATAAGAAGGTTAGAAGAATTCAATATCCAAAGGAATGAAACAGAATACGCGAAATCGACCAAAGCTCGATTTCTGACAGAATTCCAATGGCACATAGAACAAATACTTCAGATTATCAATTATGCTCCAATACCCTTAATAAAGCTGTCATTGAAATATATATCAACCTATTTTCTGTTGAAACAAGTTTCGTACGAATCAGAGTTTCCTACAAGGAGTTACCTTTGATTTGGTAACATAAGGTCAAGGACACAATCACTGTTTTGCAGAATACATAGGGTCGGATTCAACAGATAATATGGTAGGCATTTGAATTCCAAAATTTTCAAACTATATGTCAAAAGAAAGGTCTGTAAGTCTAGTTTCGGACGAAATCGGTTTGGTACAAATCAGAATTTTCAACAGAGAGTTATAGGCATTTTAGTATCGATAGGTTAGAAATCTTGATCCCTGTTTTGCAGCATCTATAGGCTCATTTGAAATAGATGATTGGGTATGTATTCGGTGTTCAAAATCTACAAAATCAGTGTCAAAAGAAAGTTATAAGAGTCTAATTTCAAACAAAATAGTTCTTGCCTGAATTCACATTTTGTACTAAAAATTATAGCTGAAACAGTGTATAGGGATCAGTTTACCAAAAAAATTTCAGAATCCATGGTTCTATGTCCAAAGAGAGACATATCAGTTTCTAGATAGAAATCCTTCAGTTTATTTTGAAACAACATAAAAACAGAGACTAATTTTCTGTAGGATAGGGTTAGAAACACTTGCCTTTGGGAATTTTGACCCTAAGTGAAAGGATTTGGGCAAGAACCCTTAAAGCCCCAAATTTTTTTTTTTTCTTCTTCTTCTTCTTCTTCTCCTTCTTCTTCTTCTTCTTTCTTTCTTTCCCGGATCATCCACGCAGCTGCCTTCTCTGCTTCCTTAAGAACGAAGGCAGAGAGGCTTAAGCGGTGGAATTTGTCATTTTGTGCGTTTTGCAGTTTAGTCCTTATTTTTATCATATTCACGATTAGGTCCTTAGGGTTTACATATAGGTCCTCAGATTCTTTTTTTTTTTGTTTGAACAGATCTCCCAAATCTTAAAAATAAGTTACCTCTGATTCATACTCTATTTCTTTTGTCAATTTAAAATAGATGCTTACATTATCACTAGAAATTTATACGAAAATTCGGAAATGAGGGATGTTACACTCTCCCTCCCTTAAAAGAAAATTTTAGTCCTCTAAATTTATCGTACCTCTATCGATGAAAAGACGGGGGTACACCTTTTTCATTTCCTCCTCTAGCTCCCAAGTTGTCTCCTCTCTAGAATGATGTCTCCAAATTACTTGAACCAGTGGGATGACCCGATTCCTTAGGACTTTTTCTTTCTTATCAACAATCTGAATAGGCTCTTCCACATAAGATAAATCTTTATCGATCTCCACCAGCTCATACTTAATGATGTGAGAAGGGTCATATATATACTTCCTAATCATCGAGACATGAAATATATCATGGACATGGCACAATGCTGGTGGCAAGGCAATCCTGTAAGCGACAGAACCAACCCTCTCAAGAACCTCAAAAGGCCAATAAATCTTGGGCTTAATTTTCCTTTCTTCCCAAACCTTATAATGCCTTTGGAAGGGGAGACTTTTAAGAATACAAAATCTCCGATTTCAAACTCAATATCTCGTCTTCTATTGTCGGCATAACTCTTTTGACGACTCTGAGCAGTTTTTAACCTTTTCCTTATTACTTGAATTTTCTCGGTAGTTTCTTATACCTTGTCCCGTGCTAACAGCTTTCTGTCACCAACTTCCTCCCAACATATAGGTGTTATGCACTTTCGCCCATATAAAGCTTCATAAGGAGCCATTTGAATACTTGAATGATAACTATTATTATAAGTGAACTCAACAAGTGAAATATCCTTATCTCATTCACCTTTCCAATCCATAACATAGGCTCTAAGCAGATCCTCAAGTGTTTGAATTGTTCTTTCTGACTGACCATCAGTCTGAGGATGATATGCAGTACTAAACTTAACTTTAGTGCCCATAGATTCCTGTAATCTTCTCCAGAATCTAGAGAGAAATTTGGAGTCTCTATCAGAGATGATCTCCTTTGGAATACCATGAAGTCTTACTATTTCATTAACATATAAATCTGCAAGTCTATCAAGCGAATAAGTCATATCAATCGGTAGGAAGTGTGCAGATTTTGTTAACCTATCGATGATAACCCAAATAGCATCATGCTTTCTAGAGGTTCTGGGTAGTCCTGAAACAAAATCCATAGTAATACATTCCTATTTCCACTCAGGAATATCTAAAGGTTGCAACAACCCTCCAGGTCTTTGGTGTTCTACTTTGATTTGCTGACAAGTCAAACATTTTGAAACATACATTGCAATTTCCTTCTTCATGCCTTCCCACCAATAATGACTTTGAAGATCTCTATACATCTTAATGCTTCCAGGATGTATGGTGTACTTCGAAGTATGACTTTCCTTTAGGATTTGATTCTTGATATCCGGTTCATTTGGTACACATACTCTCTCCCCAAATCTCATTAGGCCATCCTTTGAAATTTGAAATTGTGGCTTCAATTCCTTTTCTACTTCATTCCTCAAGTAGATTAAATATGGATCTCGTAATTGTCCTTCCTTAATTTGTTGAATAAGATCAGATTGCACTTGAATGGAGGCCATCAATATCATCGAGTCTTGCTCTTTCCTCAAAGCTTTCAAATCAAAATTTTCTTCTAATAACTTCCATTGCTTCACGACCAGACTAGCCATAAAACTTGTAGATTTCCTACTAAGTGCATCAGCTACAACATTGGCCTTGCCCGGGTGATAACGGATGGCACAATCATAATCCTTCAGAAGTTCTATCCATCTTCGCTGCCTCATGTTTAATTCTTTCTGAGTGAAAATATATTTTAAACTCTTGTGATCAGTAAAGATTTCAAACTGTCGACCATACAAATAATGTCTCCAAATTTTTAGAGCAAAAATAATTGCTGCCAATTCCAAATCATGAGTTGGATAATTCAATTCATAACCTTTAAGTTGCCTAGAAGCATACGCAATTACTCTCCCTTCCTACATCAAAACACATCCTAGGCCTTTTCTTGAAGCATCAGTATAAACTACAAACTCATCACTACCACTTGGAATAGTGAGAATAGGGGCACTAGTCAATCTTCTTTTTAACTCTTAAAAACTTTGCTCATAATCATCACCCATACAAATTTCATATTCTTCTTAGTGAGTTTGGTGAGAGGTTGAGCAATTCGAGAAAATCCCTCCACAAATCTCCTGTAATAACCTGCCATGCCCAAGCAGCTTCTAACCTCCGTTACATTTGTTGGTACTTCCCATTCAACAACAGCTTCTATTTTTCTTGGATCAACAGATATACCCTTCCTTGAAATCACATGGCCTAAGAAAGCAACTTCATTCAACCAAAATTCACATTTGCTAAACTTTGTATACAACTTCTTTTCTCTTAGTATGGACAATACATTTCTCAAGTGTTCCTCATACTCTTGATTACTCCTTGAATACACCAATATGTCATCAATAAATATAATTACACAGATATCCAAGAGCGGTTGAAATATCCTATTCATTAGTTCCATAAAAGCTGCAGGGGCATTTGTCAAACCAAAAGGCATCACCAAGAATTCATAATGACCATATCGAGTTCTGAAAGCTGTTTTTGAAATATCCTCCTCATTGATCTTCAACTGATAGTAACCTGATCTCAGGTCAATCTTAGAGAATACTTGTGCACCCTGCAGTTGATCAAACAAATCATCAATTCTAGGTATGGGATACTTGTTTTTGATGGTCACCTGATTCAACTGTCTATAATCAATACAAAGCCTCAATGTTCCATCCTTCTTCTTCACTAATAGTACCGGAGCATCCCATGGGGATACACTGAGTCGTATGAAACCCTTATCTAATAATTCTTGTATTTGCTTCTTTAATTCCTCTCGCTCGAGTGGTGCCATTCTGTAGGGAGGCTTAGATATTGGGGTTGTACTGGGGACCAGATTAATAGCAAATTCACCCTCTCTATCTAGAGGTAAACCAGGCAAGTCATCTGGGAATACATTAGGGAATTCTTTGACCACTGAAATTTCATCTAGGAGGGTTTCCTGATTTGAATGCTCCTTTACACACACCATATAACAAAAATAACCTTTCTGCATAAGACGATAAGCTTGAAGTGCTGATATCAAGCAAGGAGGCAAATCATGCTTAATGCCCTCAAAGAAAAAATAGGCTGATCTGGTATGCAGAAAGTAATTATTTTTTTGTAACAATCAATACTAGCATGATGAGAGGATAACCAATCCATGCCAAGTATAATATCAAAACCCTGGATCTCTAGGAGAATCAAATCAACAAAGAGTTCGTGGTCTCCAATAGAGATCAAACAAGATGGGTAAACCAAGTTTGTTGCCAATGAATCTCCAACAGCAGTTGTTACATATAACATATAATCCAGGGGTTTAGGTAGAATATCCAAGTGACAAGCAAAGTATTGTGAAACAAACGATAAGTTGGAGCCGGGATCAAACAAAACTTTTGCATTTCTTTTAGAAACATGAAGAATACCTTCCACCACTGATTTAAAAACTTTAGAATCTTGTTCAGTGATAGCGTACACTCTAGCATGGGCTGAGGGTCTAGGAGACAGTGGCTCTTTCTTCTTCCTCAAAGGGCAATCTTTTATTTGATGATCCAACTTTCCACAACCAAAACATGTCCAGTCACCCGAAAACACTGACTTGTTTCATGATTTAATCCACATTTCGCACATGACTGAGTCCTCCGCAATGGTTTCCATTTCTCAAATCCAGATGTCTTAAACCTCTTGTTACTAGCTTCATATTCATTTTCTCTCCTGCTTTTGCTAGTAAATTTGTCCTTTTTGTTCTTGCCAATGATTTCTTGAATTTCCTCCATGTCTCGTTCAATTTTCAAGGCTCTTTCTACCGTATCTGCATATGTTTGTAGTTTTAAAGCTGACATTCGACTTCTTATTGCTGGCCGTAATCCCCTTTCAAACCTTCTTGCTTTTCTAGATTCATCATCAGTCATATGTGTGGCAAACCTGGAGAGCTCAGTGAATTTAGATTCATACTTTGTAACCGTCATACTTCCCTGGATAAGATTCAAGAACTCCATTTCTTTTTGCTCTCTCATACAATCTAGAAAATATTTATCATTAAACTTTTCTTGGAATAACTTCCATGTCATTGGCTCATGTTTGATTTCAGACATCCTCTTAATCATTCTCCACCCGTGTTCAGCTTCTCCTTCCAACATAAAGGTGGCAAGAAAAACCTTTCGATCATCAGGGTAATTTAAGGCATCAAATATTTTCTCTATCTGCATCATCCATCGTTCTGCCACCATTGGATCAGACTCACCACTAAAACTAGGAGGACTAAGCTTCTTAAACTGTTCAATTCCCAACCCTGTCTGGTTTGATGTTCCTGTTCCATCATTTCTTCCTTGTAGGACAGGTTGTTGTTGTTCTTGCATCACTTGTGCCATAGTCTCCAAAGTCCGCATGATACCACTCAATTGATCAGCAGTAGATGCAACAGGAGAACCAGATGATCTCGTCATCCTTGCTTCCTAAAACATCCAAAGAACATTTTCTTTGATCAATCTCTAAATGATAGTCAATAAACCTCAAAAAAAATATTCTTAGTGATTCTCAAATCATGCTCTGATACCACCTCTGTCACGCCCCTCAAAATATCGACAATATTTAAAATTTTCATCACAACAAATCCAGGATCCAAACACACATTTGAGGTCACTAAGAAAACATTCAGATCAAAATTTTCATCTCTATAGTCTACAAATTCATAACCCTGTGCAGTTCATAAACATCCCACACATCACTCGATAATTCAAACAAACTGAACTTAACTCATCAAAATAATAACCACAACATAATTTCAAAAGTGGGGAAGTCTATGCAGTCACCAAACCAACGATTACCATAAGTTCGTATCATTACATGAATTTAACTTAACATTCCAAAATCCTAAACATGAGGGATCGTTTAACTTACACAAAATCCACAGGTTTAGATTCATCGTCAACTTTTCATTAAATGCAGAGTGGCTTATACAACAAATACATATATGCTAACACAGATCTGCCCAAAATCTTCTAACTTTCCACTGCCTCAGCCCAATCTTAACATTTAAGCAAGCGATACGCTATCCTGAAAAATTTATCAACAAATAGGGTGAGCATATAGAGCTCAGCAAGTGACTAACATATCCATATCAAAACAGGACAATTTCCAAAGAGATAAAGTTTCATAATACGAGGCAGAATATACGAATTCGTAGACATAATATCATTAGGTGCAGAATCACAATTGTCCATTCAATCATACATATTCGGTTTATAACATACGGGGCATAGAGTAATTGGAGCATATCAGTAACAAAGGAAACATATCGAAGCTTATCAATGGCATTTAAAATGTTCCGAAGCATATCAACGGCATATGGAACATTTCGAGGCAAAAATCATCAGTGAATGAAGCATTTCAGAACATATCAAAAACAAATACCGTACAGAAGCTCAAACGTCGCCCTTGACGTTGCAATCATATCATTCTTATCCAGAGCATGAACAGAAACAACTCACCAAAACTCTGGATGTCATATCAAACATATAGAAGGTGTAGTGGGATCTCAGTCAGAATGTGATTCATCCATTTCTGAATGACCACCTGACAAAAGTCTCCCACGTTTGGGAGCTCCATCCACCCACGTCTAGGTGAAGTCAAAGGGGGCCGGCAGAGCATCGCAGGCTCTAAGCACATACCCTTTACCATTTCTGGCAAAGGTCCAGAATATCCCATAGAGCGGGCAATAAGCACATACCCTTTACCATTTCTGGCAAAGGTCCAGACAATCCCACACACCAGAGTACAAGAGAGCAGTTTTAACAATAAGTAGCATATATCGGAAGCACACGCGGAACAACAAAACGTACATGTGCCTTTTCAAGACAATATGATGCAAGGAACAAATCTCTCACAAATGTATTCATATTAGGAATGAAATGGAAGCAAGAGTATACAGGGAATCCAAGCAATCATATTTAGCTCAATTCAAATAAGAAGGTTAGAAGAATTCAATATCCAAAGGAATGAAACAGAATACGCGAAATCGACCAAAGCTCGATTTCTGACAGAATTCCAATGGCACATAGAACAAATACTTCAGATTATCAATTATGCTCCAATACCCTTAATAAAGCTGTCATTGAAAGATATATCAACCTATTTTCTGTTGAAACAAGTTTCGTACGAATCAGAGTTTCCTACAAGGAGTTACCTTTGATTTGGTAACATAAGGTCAAGGACACAATCACTGTTTTGCAGAATACATAGGGTCGGATTCAACAGATAATAGGGTAGGTATTTGAATTCCAAAATTTTCAAACTATATGTCAAAAGAAAGGTCTGCAAGTCTAGTTTCGGACGAAGTCAGTTTGGTACAAATCAGAATTTTCAACAGAGAGTTATAGGCATTTTAGTATCGAAAGGTTAGAAATCTTGATCCCTGTTTTGCAGCATCTATAGGCTCATTTGAAACAGATGATTGGGTAAGTATTCGGTGTCCAAAATCTACAAAATCAGTGTCAAAAGAAAGTTATAAGAGTCTAATTTCAAACAAAATAGTTCCTGCCTGAATTCACATTTTGTACTAAAAATTATAGCTGAAACAGTGTAAAGGGGTCAGTTTACGGAAAAAATTTCAGAATCCATGGTTCTATGTCCAAAGAGAGACATATCAGTTTCTAGATAGAAGTCCTTCAGTTTATTTTGAAACAACATAAAAACAGAGACTAATTTTCTGTAGGATGGGGTTAGAAACACTTGCCTTTGGGAATTTTGACCCTAAGTGAAAGGATTTGGGCAAGAACCCTTAAAGCCCCAAATTTTTTTTTCTTCTTCTTCTTCTTCTTCTTCTTCTCCTTCTTCTTCTTCTTCTTTCTTTCTTTCCCTGATCATCCATGCAGCTGCCTTCTCTGCTTCCTTAAGAACGAAGGCAGAGAGGCTTAAGCGGTGGAATTTGTCATTTTGTGTGTTTTGCAGTTTAGTCCTTGTTTTTATCATATTCACGATTAGGTCCTTAGGATTTACATATAGGTCCTCAGATTCTTTCTTTTTTTTTTTTGAACAGATCTCCCAAATCTTAAAAATTATTTACCTCTGATTCATACTCTATTTCTTTTGTCAATTTAAAATAGATGCTTACATTATCACTAGAAATTTATACGAAAATTCGGAAATGAGGGATGTTACAAGGTGGTTGGTCTTCGCCTATTGAAGGAAGACCGATAGTGGATGCCGGTGGCTTCGACGGAAGAGAAATCGACAATATGGATGTAGGTCACGACAACCGAACCACTCTAAAATCTGGCTTGCATTTCGTCTTGAGCAATTTACTTTACTGCAAATCATTTTACTTACTTACTGCTTTCAATACATTTACAAACACGCTTTCAAGTTAAGCATTTCCGAGTTCGGCTTTTATCATACAAAAAGTTTTCGAAACCGATGTATTTTACCACTGCACTAATTCACCCTCCCCTCTTAGTGTCGCTCTTGAACCTAACATTTCTATAATGCAAGCATTAGATTCAAATTTGATGTTATAACCTTTATCATACAATTGACTGATGCTTAGCAAGTTATATTTTAAACCATCTACTAATAAAATATTTTCAATCAAAAATTTTGATTTATTATTAATATTTCTTTTGTCAATAATTTTTCCTTTGTTGTTGTCTCCGAATATGACACATCCTTCATCTTGACTAATAAGCTTAGAGAATTATTTTGGATCTTTGGTCATATGTCTTGAGCATCCACTATTAATGGACTATCTCTTACGCCTAACTTTTGATTGTAGACATATCTATAAGAAATGGAGTTTCGCTTTATGTACTCATTTAGCTTTAGGTCTCTTATGAAAAGATCTACCTATTTTGACTAATGACATTAAGTTATTTATAGTTCCTTTAGAAACCCAAACTAATTTATGTAAGCTATATTTTTTTAAATAAATATTTATAAGCATAATATCCATACGTACCATAAAAATTATATTTATTTTCGGAGGAAACTTGTAATGTGGGTCTTTTAATGAAAGTAATTGGTTTTTTGTTGAGTGTTACTTATAAAGTCAATTTCTTATTTTCTATGAACATGACCCTTATTGGCAAGAATCACGTTTAATTCCTTGTTATCAATTTTATTTTTTTTTTAAATTTATTGTAATACTATATTTTTATTTTTAAGTGAATTTAACTCTTCACACTTAATACAAGGAGTTAACAAGTATTTATCATAATCACTTTTTAATTTATTAAATTCATAGAGATAGATGTATGATCTTTTCTTAATAATTTATATTTCTTACCAACTATTTTAAGCTCATCATACAAATTATGAAATACATCAAATAATTCATTATAAGGTAAAAAAAATTCGTTTGAGTCACTTACCTCGTCATTGAGGGCTATTAATGCATAGTTTGTCACCTCACCTTCAATGGTTTGATCCTCATCTTCAGATGTACTTATTTTGTCCCAAGTCACCTTGAGTGCTTTCTTCTTCTTTGACAGCTTCTTCTTCTTTAGTAGAGGACATTCACTTTTGAAGTGTCATACTTCTTGCATTCATAGCGGATAATTGTATCCTTTTTTAGTTCGTTTTTATTCTCAGTATCATGTTTTATAAGATTTATTTTGTTTCTTCTTATGAATTTTTAAAAATTTTCTTGTTATGAGTGCCAAGTCCTCGACATCACTTGAGCTTTGGTCTTTTTTAGTTCTAAGTGTCATATCCTTCATATTGTTTAGAAGGTTATTCTCATATTCATCATGTGCCTTGTATGTCATCTCATAGGTCATTAATGACCCTATGAGTTCTTTAAGAGGAAAACAGTTCAAATCTTTTGCTTCTTGAATAGTAATTACTTTTGGATCTCAATTTTTAGGAAGATATAATAAAATTTTATTAACAAGTTTAAGATTCAAAAAACTTTTACCAAGTGCTTTCAAACTATTGACAACATATGTAAAATGGGTGTACATGTCTTCAATGGTTTCACTTGGTTTCATTCAAAATAATTTAAAACTAAATATCAAAAGATTGATTTTAGACTATTTAACTCTACTTGTGCCTTCATGTGTAACTTTGAGTGTGTGCCAAATATCATATGTAGTTTCGCATATAGAAACACGATTAAATATATTTTTGTCTAAAGCGTAAAATAAAGCATTCATAGCTTTCATATTTAAAGAAATAATTCTTTCTCTAGATCATTCCATTCATTCATGGGTCTAAAGAATTTTTAAAAATCATATTCTACAATATTCCATAAATCAAAGTCCATAGAAATTAGAAAAATCCTCATACATGTTTTCCAATATATGCAGTCTGTTCCACTAAACATAAGAGGATGAGTGATAGAGTAACCCTCTAGATTACCAATAAAAGTCATTTAGTCTCTCTTGGGTGTTAAACCAACAAAGAGAAACTTGGCTATACCAACTGTTAGGACCATATCAATATTAAGAATAAGGGGTGAATTAGTGCCTTCGAGAAATACTTCAATTTTAAAAACTTCATTCAATAAAAACTAGTAATAAAAGTGTGATTGACTTAGAATAAGTGAACTAAGCAATTAACTAAGAAAGTAATAGTAATAAAAAGCATAAAGTAAATATAAACCGAGTTTATAGTGGTTCGGTCGTCGCGACCTATGTCTACTCTCGATTTCTCTTCTATCAAGGCCACTAGTGTTTACTAATAATCTTTTTTCAATGGACGAAGATCAATACATTTTTACAACTCTTTTTCCCTTTTTATAGGTTTAGGAGACAACCTTTACAAGTCTCATATCTCTCCTAGAGTAAGCCCAAAACTTAAAGAGGAGGGGGACACTTAGCACTTGTCACAATTTTACAACTTAGAATCATAAGGCTTTTTATTCTCTTTTCATTCTTTTTCAAGTAGGAAAGAGCGGGATATTTATAAGCCCCAATAACTTTAAAAATAGAGCCAAAAAATGTCTCATCTCGGGTTTCCAAGGTACTAACAATATCATTACCATTACTAGGTAGTAGCACTGCCTGTTAGGCTAATAAATGGTGATACCATCACCCAAGATGGACGGTACCACTATCTACTAGACTAACACTAGTAGTACCATCGTTGGGCCTTCCAAAAGAAGTACATTTCATACTTTTCTAGCTCATAAGCGGTTCTACTACCTATTTTGGCAGTGCCACTACCTGACTTAATCCTAGGTCACTAAACGGGCCTTCCAATAGGCCAAACTCATCCCTAGATAAAACCCAAAAGGGCCCCTAATTGAGTTAGTAGGGTTACACCCAAACCTAACTCAATTTAAAACCTAACTACGATAATTAAGACTTAAACAATTACAAAATAAGAATATAAGTTGTCCGGCATGTCATTGGTTTATCCGAACTCCCGATAAACTTTCTATGCATTATCTAAACCTTTGGTGTATCGCCCGATCCGTCGACATGTTGACTCCTACAACGTCTGATCTCAGTGCTGTTAGGATCGGAGCGGCACTAAGAGGGGGGGTGAATTAGTGCAGCGGATTAAAACTTCGTTTTTGGAAAAATATTTCGTACGATAAAAAACCGAACTTGAAAAGCTTAATAACTTAGAAGCATATAGAAACGTAGTGACTAAATAAAGTAGTTTACAGTATGTAAATGGCAAGTATAAAATGTAAACTAGAGAAGACGGTAGTTTATAGTGGTTCGATCAATCGTGACTTTATTTAGGTGAGGCCACCGACATCCACTAATGATCTTCCTTTATTAGGTGAAGATCAACCTCCTTCTTACACCCCTCTTATAACTTCTTACAAGTGGTTCACCCTTTTACAAAGATTTCAATGACAAGAAAGGAGGTGAACACTCAAGCTATTGAAAACAAGACTTTTCCTAAAGCTTTTCTCAACTTCTAGCTTCTCAAAAGGTTGTCTTCTCTGCTGAGAAATGAGGGGTATTTATAGGCCTCAAGAGGATTCAAATTTGGGCTCCAAAATTTAAATTCTCTTTGGTTTCCGAGGCCGGCGGTGCCACTGCCTGTCAGTGGCGGTGCCACCGCCTATCAATGTCTGACACTGATAGTGGACTGACGGTGCCACCGCCCAGCCAAGCGGTGCCACCGCCTGGCTCTCGGGTGCTAGGCAGTGCCACCGCCAAATCTGGCGGTGCCACCGCCTACACTATTTCAGCTCACTGGTTGGGCTCCAAAATTGGCCCAAACCAGTCCGAACTAGAGCCCAATTGGCCCATACTTAGTTTATAGGATTAACACCTAATCCTAACCCTAAGTAATGTGCTAACTATAAATTTAAAGACATTTTCTAAGCTATTACAAAGTCCGTAAGTCAAGACTTCTTCCGGTGAACTTCCGACGGTTTTTCGATAAACTCTCGGAAACCATTCTGTGGACTTCCGGCAAGCTCCTAAACTTCACGATTTGATCTTGATGAGTTCCAACGAGCTTCTTCGGCAAGCTCCGATCTTTCTCGGCGAGCTCCGCAAACTTCCAACGAACCTTCCGGCAAGCTTCCGAAAAACCCTTCGACAAGCTCCCTACTCATTCTCGGCTAGTTCCGATAGCATTCCCGACGAACCTTCGGACTTCCGTCGAACTCTCGAACTCGCAATGAATCCTTCGTGCTTGACTCCGACACTTTGTTTTGCTTTATGTCTTCGTCATTATCATAGTTAATCTTGCACACACAAGCTAAAACTCTACTCCAATCTAGACAATTATTACAATGCGAATTGACATTCTGTTGCCCGGCACGTCATTGGTTGGCGTTTCGTCCGATTCTTCAGTGCATCGTCCTCTCTTGCGGCTTGTTGCCCAATCGGCGGTTGACCTCCACAACCCCGATATCCTTGGCGCAATTCCGCTATCCTTGGCGCAACGTCATCCAATATCCTAACGTGATCTCCTCTGACGCAACGTCAATTCCTCCTGCGTCAATTGTCTAATCCTGATCGAGTAGACCTGCATCACTCAAAATGCAGTTAAGCATCTAAACACAATCAATTAGTTTCATCATCAAAATCTGAGATTCAACAATCTCCCCCTTTTTGATGATGACAACTAATTGATGACTAACGGAGTTAACCTTAACTCCCTGGAGTTTAACCAAACTCCCCCTATCAATATGCCATTGATAGAACACTTGGATTATCCCACATCCAAGTAACATTCATCATATGTTATGAAAAATATTTAAACCATCATGCAAATATATATAAAATATTCAATTCAATAAATGAAGTCATCAATATACTTCTCCCCCTATGTCATCAACAAAAAGGAGAAGTTCCTACTCTTATAAAAAGTTCCATACATTGCATGAAAGGAAATGCAATGTATAAGTTGCAAGTTTTGCTTCTTGTGATAGGCAAGATAGCACTTTTGCAAATTTTTGTTCTTAAGATAGGCAAGCTTGTGATGTTTAAGATAGCAAGCTTTTTCTTCTCTTTTGAGAAGTGTCATTTTTTCTTTCTTAGCAAAATGCCAAACTATCAAGAGATAATGTTTTACATGAGGCAAGCAAATAATTTGACAAGTGTTACATTTGAATCTTCTCTTTAGATGTGTAAGAAAGTAAACAAGTTTTTGCATTTTGTTGACATTTCAAGCTAGCAATTATCGGTGATGTTCAAGATAGCAATTTCTTCTCTTTTGAGAAGTATAATTTTTGTCTTTTTCTTGAATTATGCTAGCAATCTATCTCCCCCTTTGTTATTGTCAAAAAGAAGGGAAAAACCCTTTACATCAATTTCTAAATCATGACAAAGGTAAGTAATCATTCTTATTTGTGCATCATTATAGTTTCAATGCACAAATTCATTAACATTACATTTCAATTTTTTTTTTTTTATGCATGATACCGAAAAATCAATCATCATTATGAGCATATCAAACATGATATTCAAGCATTCATGATATATCATTTTTGTAACATGATCATAGCTATTCAAATGATAGTATCTAAATATCAAAATTCATTACATGTATGATTATTAACTTCTTATTTGTATTTCATGCATTATTTTGTTTCATCACATAAGGAATATCAAGAAGAGTTATTGGGTGATGAGATAAATATTTCATGAGTACAAGAAATTACATAAAAATCATATCATAAAAAGATAATAACAGAAGACAAAAAATCTCCTCCTAAATAATCAAGGGAAAATCTTAGGAGATCATGATATAGATAAAATTCATTCAATCTTATAAGAGAACAAGATATTAATTCAATCATATAAATTTTTCAATTCATTATAAATCATAAAAAGAATTATGGTTCCAAAAAATCACAATTCATTTAGGAAAATTTTCTCTTTAGTGCACGATAAGAAGAAATATAGCAATGATACCAATCATAATTCATTTGGATAATAGATGCTAAAAAGGAACATTGAGGATACAAGATCTTGATTTTTATAGAGTAAATCTCAAGTTATAAATCTCGAAAAATCAAGATAAAGCTCATTCAAATTCAAATCATCAAATCAAAATCATTTTCAAGATATTCATAAAAAGATGATAAAATAGATTCATCAAACCAAGAATTTTCAAGACAAATACTTTTATCTATTTAGTTGTTTCATATAAGCATGCCTGTGTCCTTTTTGTGCCAAAAAATATATATATATCATCAATCATTTAGGATCGAAAAATAAATTTCTTTATAACAACCGTCAAGATCATTATGTATAACTTTTAAAATCTCATGCATAAAATGATATTAAAACATTTAATATTTTCATTCCATCATTTTGCATTGGTTTTATTGAACATAATTTTGAATGATTCTTATAGATAACTAAAACTTCTTTAGTTTTAATTTATATGATTGACTTTATCTTAGCATGCTCAAATTTTGTTCAAAACCATACATCATGTTCAAAGACAAGGTTCATAAAAAAAATCATCAAGCCTTCCTTTCAAAAGTCATGCATCGTCATTGAAAATCAATGTAGAAATCGTTAAAATACACATTCTTGCTTCTCAAGCACATACATAAGATTAATCTTACTAGGTGTATAAGCATTAGATTTATATCTAACATTTTATTGCATTAACATAACACATGTAATTTTCAAGAAAATTAATCCTAAACTAAATTAAAAATAACTCATGAAATTATTATGTAATTTCGAAATAAATTAGGGGGATTTCGATTACCTCATTGTTGAAAGTGGTTGAGGCGTAGTTTGCCACCTCGCCTTTCTTGATTTTCTCCTCGTCTTCGGAAGAGCTCAATTCATCCCAATTTTTATTCTTCTTGCGTTCAAAGCAAGTAGTTCCATTCTTTTTTTTTTTTTTTTTTTTTCATTTGTAGTTTAAGTTCATCATCACTTGAGCTTATGCTCGAGTGGTCTTCATGTGTTCTATGTCCGAAATCCTTCCTGTCCTTTGGAAGGTTGTTCTCGAGTTTCCTTTTTGTCACATTGTTCATTTCGTAGGTCATTAAAGACCCAATAAGTTCTTCGAGACGGAATGTTTTAAGGTCCTTGGCCTCTTGAATGGCCGTAACATTTGGATCCCAACTTTTTGGAAGGGATCTTAAGAGTTTAGTGACTAGTTCAAAATTAGAAAAACTTTTACCAAGAGCTTTGAGTCCATTGATGACATCCGTGAAACGGGTGTACATGTCTCCGATGGACTCACTTGGTTTCATCCGGAAAAGTTCGTAAGAATGCACAAGATTATTGATTTTGGACTCTTTTACTCGGCTAGTGCCTTCATGAGTGACCTCTAGAGTTCTCCAAATATCAAAAGCCGAGTCGCACATCGAAACGCGATTAAATTCATTTTTGTCAAGTGCACAATATAAGGCATTCATAGCCTTTGCATTTAGAGAAAATATCTTCTTCTCTAAATCATTCCAATGGTTCATTGGGAGAGAAGACATTTCAAATCTATTTTCGACTATGTCCCATAAATTCAAATCCAAAGAAAGTAAGAAAACTCTCATTCTAGTTTTCCAACAAGTGTAGTCCATCCCATTGAAAAAGGGGGGACGAATGAGAGAGTGACCCTCTTGAAAGCCATAAAGAGCCATTTCTATTTGGGTGTTAAACCAAAGTAGAAAACCGTGGCTCTGATACCAATTGTTAGGATCTGAGCGGCACTAAGAGGGGGGGTGAATTAGTGCAGCGATTAAAACTTCGTTTTTGGAAAAATCTTTCATACGATAAAAAACCGAACTTGAAAAGCTTAATAACTTAGAAGCATATGGAAGCGTAGTGACTAAGTAAAGTAGTTTGCAGTATGTAAATAGCAAGAATAAAATGTAAACCAGAGAAGACGGTAGTTTATAGTGGTTCGGTCAATCGTGACCTACATCCACTCCTCCGATTCCTCTTCCGTTGAGGCCATCGGCATCCACAAATGATCTTCCTTTACTAGGTAAAGATCAACCTCCTTCTTACACCCCTCTTACAACTTCTTACAAGTGGTTCACCCTTTTACAAAGATTTCAATGACAAGAAAGGAGGTGAACACTCAAGCTATTGAAAACAAGACTTTTCCTAAAGCTTTTCTCAACTTCTAGCTTCTCAAAAGGTTGTCTTCTCTGCTGAGAAATGAGGAGTATTTATAGGCCTCAAGAGGATTCAAATTTAGGCTCCAAAATTTGAATTCTCTTTGGTTTCCAAGGCCGGCGGTGCCACCGCCTGTCAATGGCGGTACCACCGCCTATCAGTGTCTGACACTGACAGTGAACTGGCGATGCCACCGCCCAACCAAGCGGTGCCACCGCCCAGCTCTCGGGTGCTGGGCGGTGCTACCGCCTGGCTCTCAGGTGCTAGGCGGTGCCACCGCCAAATCTGGCGGTGCCACCGCCTATACTATTTCAGCTTATTGGTTGGGCTCCAAAATTGGCCCAAACCAATCCGAACTAGAGCCCAATTGGCCCCTACTTAGTTTACAGGATTAACACCTAATCCTAACCCTAAGTAACGTGCTAACTACGAATTTAAAGACATTTTCTAAGCTATTATAAAGTTCATAAGTCAAGACTTCTTCCGGCGAGCTTCCGGCGAACTTCCGACGGTTTTCCGATAAACTCTCGAAAACCATTCTGTGGACTCCCGGCAAGCTCCTAGACTTCACGATTTGATCTTGATGAGTTCCAACAAGCTTCTTCGGCAAGCTCCGATCTTTCTCGACGAGCTTCGCGAACTTCCAACGAACCTTCCGGCGAGCTTCTGAAAAACCCTTCGGTAAGCTCCCTACTCATTCTCGGCTAGTTCCGGCAGCATTCCCAATGAACCTTCGGACTTCTGTCGAACTCTCGAACTCACAATGAATCCTTCGTGCTTGACTCCAACACTTTGTTTTACTTTATGTCTTCATCGTTATCGTAGTTAATCCTGCACACACAAGCTAAAACTCTACTCCGATCTAGACAATTATTACAATGCGAATTGACATTCTGTTGCCCGGCACGTCATTGGTTGGCATTTCGTCCGATTCTTCAGTGCATCGTCCTCTCTTGCGGCTTGTTGCCCAATCGGCGGTTGACCTCCACAACCCCGATATCCTTGGCGCAATTCCACTCTCCTTGGCCCGATGCCCGACGTCCGAAGCGTTCTGCCATCCAATATCCTGACATGATCTCCTCCGGCGCAATGTCAATTGCTCCTACGTCAATTGTCTAATCCTGATCGAGTAGACCTACATCACTCAAAATGCAGTTAAGCATCTAAACACAATCAATTAGTTTCATCATCAAAATCTGAGATTCAACAGGTGCAACGTCTGATTCTTCTGGCCCGATACCCGATCTTTAACTCCGACCCAATGTTTGATTATTTTACTTTAATTATTTTATCTTTTCATAATCGAAGTTTGTTCTTATCACTTTTTTCAAACCGCAGATTAGATTATAATCTTTTCAATTAATTTCATCATCAAAATTCAACATTTAACAATACTATCGTGGAGTTTTTTGAAAAAGTATAATTTATACTTTCTAGCTCACAAGTGGTACCACCACTTGGCCTAGCAGTGTCGTCGCTTGGGCCAACCTCAAGATACTAAATTGACCTTCCAACAGGCCTAATTTGACTCTAATTCAAGCCCAATGGGCTCCTAATCAAGTTGGCATGTTTACACCAAAATTAATTTAATTAGACACTTAATCTACTTCGATCAAGACTTAACAACTATAATCATGAAGCCTACGTTGTTTGACATTTATTAGTTTATCCGACATTTTGTCGAACTTTCAACGCGTCGTCCTTTCCTTCGACGTATTGTCCGATCCATCGATATATTGACCTCCTGCAATATCCGATCTTCTTGGCGCAGTGCCCGATCGTTTTGGCCCAATGCTCAATCTCTAACATCATGGCCCAACATCTGATTCTCCTACTTCAATGATTTGACTTTCTATAATCGAAGTTTATCCTGCGTCACTTATCTCAAGCGCTTATTAGTTCATAAACTTATCAATTAATTTTATTACCAAAATATAGGATTCAACATACTCCATATCTTCGGCATAGGAAACTAAGATATTTAATGTCAAATTATCATCTCCATTAGAGCTAACACTATACTCAGCCGTTGCACTTAAACTCTCTAAGAGAGTTGTCGTATAGATCCTCATCTAAATTGATGGGCTAACCAACAACATTGCATGTCATATATACATTGTGATCAATATTAATTTCACTTGTTTTGCTATCCTTTGCTTTGCCAATTTTGTTTAAAATACATCATCACTTTCATTATTGTCATATGAAAAATAGGGTAATTTAAGTTAAATTCGTATCATCAATCTTATCGAAATTGTGTGACTTCTCTAACAAAATGGTAGATGGTTGTTATCACCTCCGAGACGAGTGACTTCTTTATCAATACTACTTGATAAAGGTAAGATATTTCTATTTGCATCATCAAACTTATCGAAAACTGATAATACATTATTCAGAAGAGTATTATCCCTACAAACATAAATGTTATATAAAAATAATCATATCAATGTCAAACTAATTGTGTCGGAGGAAGTAACAGTACACTATACTTTAGTTTCAATTGAAAAGAAATTAGTTACATGTTTTTAGCGTAGTTGTAGTATTTTTGCTCACTTACAGTTACATTCATACACTTGTTTTGATTTTTTTTTATTGCATACAAAGCCAAGACATAAGAAACTTAGAATTTCAAACTTATATGGACATAAATTGCAACGAGAAATGTCCATAAATTCGGATTAGTGATATAAGGGAATGTGACAAACAACATGCTAATTATCAATAATAAATAAATTACATTATTTTTTTATTATTGGATACAAAATGTATCCAACAATAAATAAATAATTTAACATGGTTACAACGTTTGATTCAGTCATATAAAACTGTAACATACAAACTATTGGATACAAAATGGCTTCGTTACAATGTTTTATGACTAATTTAAAGGTTTTTTTTAAGGCCTTGATCTAATGTGATAGTAAAATCTAAGCTTTTATCATGCATTATGATAAATGATGAGTCAAGTATGATATTACAAAAAAGAGAGTATGAAAAGAATTATTTGTATGAGTTTCTTTCGTATATATACCTGAAGGGTACGTACATAAAACCCTTGTACAGACCTCATAAAAATCTTCTTCAAAAGAAATAAAAAAAATAAGAAACTATTTCAAATGGTGAAATATACTTTGGTTAAATATACAAGGAGAATAAATTCTGTCGATATGAATAAGTCTCGAGAGAAGGAGACGAATATTACTTTGGATACTAAATATTTTTGTGATGTGAGATCTTTTTGTTTTATTGCTACTGATATAAAATCTTATATCCATATAAATTTGTGACTGCTTAGTGTTCAACTACTGATACAGTAATATGTTGCCTACAAAATACATGTGTTTACGTTAACAAAACAAAAATCTCTGGTAACAATTGATAACTTATCTTCATATAATATGGAGAGGGATATCATCATAATTAACTAGGAAAAATCCTTCACTTGATTTACGGATATAATTATAGAGAGAAATATGTATATTCAGATCCAAACTTTGCAATTCAAAATCGGAATGTTATAGGTTGAGTCTTGTCTGTATTTGGACATCTGAATACGTGTGTGTAAAAATTAGCGTCATGTTCTTTCCATTTATCGAATTATAATATGAAGAGGAACATATTATCTCAATCAATCGGAATAAATTATTCACTTGATTTGTGGATCTGTAGATAAAAATCTGTTAGACTATCATTATTTGATCCGATCTTTGTAATCTGAAACTGAAATATTATAGGTTATCTTATTTTTATTTGGATACTTACTATTTAAAAACTTTAAATAGTATACATTAATATAGGAGAAGGGAATTAAAGAACTAACAATTGACAGAAGATTTATATCATTTCTAATTCATCTAATATCAACAACCATATGAATGTTAAATACAATCGGATCCGTGTCTACCATGAGTTTGATTTATATCCTTCCTTTTCTGTTCTAAACAAATTAAGTACAGATAATACAGAATATAAGCGATATATATATATATATATATATATATATATATATATATATATATATATATATATATATATACAAAAGGTTTGCCATTCATTTCTAGATAATTAAGTTGAAGTTGACCATCATTTGACTAATATAACCAACTTCTAATCGTTAATTATACTCTTGAGAACTTGATGTACTATACATTATAAATATTTTTGTAATTTAGAATAATTATTTTCAATCATAATTTAGCAGTGACTAGTCCAAATTTTTTATAAATTATAAATTATATGTATGGATGAATGTTTTTAAAAATCCCAAGTTTGGGATATTTTAGGAGAGTTCTTCTCCTTTGAAAAATTTCTATAGATGCTCCTAACCATGTGAAAAAACCTTCATCAAACCCATCATCTTCTCCTGTTTTATACCACCACATGGGTATGGGCATCTTCGCCAGTCCTAACTGTCTTCGTCGGACCGCAAAAGTGTCGCGGGCACGAGCATGGGTTCCCACACTAACCCTAATTGTTCTTATCAAACCCCAAAAGTATCACTTGCGTGGACTAAGACACACGATGAGGCAATCGGTGGGGTTAGCTAACTTGCGAAAGCAGAGGCGACCAACAGATGATATATATATATATATATACCGCAAATACTCTGTATTGAGAGAGAAACGAACAACATGTTTCTTTTCACCGGAAGGTGAAGAAGGCAAACCATGCGTTCGGTGGGACAGCAGCGACGCAGAGGTAGTTCAAGAAACCGGAGCGGATGGACGTGTTGTTCCGCCACAATGGCATGGCGGACGAGGCCTCTTCCCCTCCTCCTCTTACTCTTGTTCGCCCTCGCTCTCCTCTTTCTCCTGGAATGCAACTGCCTCAGCCTCATTTGCCGCCTCGCCTGGAACCGCTCCTTTCCTAACCTCGGCGCCCCGATAGCAAAAGCGCCTCCTTTGCGCTTTCTCGGCGGAGAATCCGGCCACCGTAACGGGAAAACTTACGTGAGCTCCCGCTTTTACTCCGACTCCGTCGACGGCCGTACTCGGCCCGCGTCCCCCGCTACCACTCGCAGAGCTCCCACCTCGAAGCAGAGGGGCAACCTTCTCCTCAAGATCCTGCAAACCAATGCTCGGTCGAGAACGTTCGCCAAGCGAACCGATGATTTCTTCCGTGGACACAGATCGGGGCCTCCTTGTAAAGATCGCTTCTTCATGGCCTGGATCTCCTCCTTGGAGGCGTTCGGCCCGCGGGAGTTGTTCTCCGTCGAGAGCCTATTCAAGTCCCACCCACATGCCTGCTTGCTTATCGTCTCCAACACCATGGACTCGACCCTTGGATCTCTGCTTCTCAAACCGTTCGTCGAGCGGGGGTTTCGCGTGGCGGCGGTCTCCCCGGACTTCACCCACCTCCTGAAGAGAACGCCGGCTGCGCCCTGGTTCCATCGGCTCCGACGAAGGGAAGTCAGCCCCGGAGAGGTCCCCCTCGGCCAAAACCTCTCAAACTTGCTCCGCCTCGCCGTCTTGTACAAGTACGGCGGTGTTTACGTCGACACCGATGTCATAATCCTCAAAGGCTTCGGCGGTCTCAGGAACACCATCGGAGCACAGGCCGTGGACGCAGGGACAGGCAACTGGACTCGGCTGAACAATGCCGTGATGGTATTCGACAGGAGGCATCCCCTGCTTTATAAGTTCTTGCAGGAGTTCGCGATGACCTTCGACGGAAACAAATGGGGTCACAATGGGCCTTACCTTGTCTCGAGGGTGGCGGCGAGGATTAGGGGAAAGCCTGGTTACAGTTTCAGTGTGCTGCCACCGCCGGCGTTCTACCCGGTAGGCTGGAATAAGATATCGACGCTGTTCTCGGGGCCACGAAACCAGAGTCATTCGAGATGGATTTCTGAAAACTTCGGTTGGATTCGAGGAGCGAGCTACTCTCTCCATCTTTGGAACAAGCAGAGCAGCAGGATCAAGGTTGAGGAAGGCAGTGTCATCAGCAGAATAATGTTGGATTCTTGCGTTATCTGCAATCTCTCATCGTCTCTTGTCCATAAAGAGTAGGAAGAGATTCCTGCATTGTCGTCTTACTTGTTTGAAAAGCTTTGAGAGAGTAGTAGAAAAACGAAGTAATGGTGGACTTTGTTCTTTGCTTCTGAGTTACTGGACCAACTAAGCCCATGCTTTTGTTGCAGAACGGAATGCTCGTTATTTTATTTGTTTGGATGATACAGGTTGTGATTTCTTTTGATCGGATTGCAATCCAAAATAGTTTATCGATTAGGTTTCATATGGTTTTCTTTACCAAGGTAAGTAGTAGTTCTACTAGTAAATCGGCATGTCTTAATATCAGTCACTACTGAGGGAGGAACTCGTTCACAGCAGTTACAGACTCTGGTAGAAAGATGAGGGGAGGGACGTGCGTCGTCACGCTTCGAGGTTCGTGCGACGACGATCATCATAGCTAGCTAGCTAGCTACGTGGTGAACCGCGGCGTGGGCTTTCACCATGTTAACGTGGACTGTGATCCGAATTCGACCTAATCAAACAGTGGTGCATACCTGAACCCGAAGAAGATACGCGAAGTCGGGTTAAAGTTAAACGGATGGTTCGACGACATTCCAGCAAACGGATGGTCCGAAACCCGACCTGAGCCAACAACGGATGTCATACCTGACTCTAAGCTGGTTCGAGTCGAGTTGGACCAACTGGAAGCTTATCGAGATTTCCAGGCCCGTGATAGACGATACTCGAGGATAAAGGAAAGCCAAACGATTCAAAAGAGAAAGAAGAAGAAGAAGAAGAAGATGCGAACAGAAAACCAAAGCACACGCCCTTGTATTTAATTATAGAATCAAAGACAAACGCTTCAACTTCTACAACGCACAGCAGTTGCGGTGGCTCATCCTTGTAGCAGCAAACAAACCATAGCACAACTGGGCATTCACAGCTTCGTTATTCCGGCGTGAGAGTAGGGTGCTTCGTGGAGTCCATTCCGGCGTGATAAAAGGGTTCCCGGTGGAGTCCTTACAGTAATCGTAAAGCAGGTAGCTGCGCTGCACTATTAGACTTTTAAGGGTCATAATTAAATATGTTAAGTTATTATTTTGATTAGTTAAAATTAAAATAATCTAACAAAAATAAAATTAATTAAATAAAAAAATATAATTATTATAAAATTTAATTATAAAATTTAATGACGAGATAAGTTAGGAATATGAAACTCAAGCATAATTACAGATTCATCAATTATGATGAGATAAGTTATGAATATGAAATAGGGTTATGAATATGAAATAATTACCATCAATCATATTTCTAACACAGAGATAAGTTAGGAATATGAAACTCTTTAAGCATAATTATAGATTCATCAATTATAAATGTAATCATAATTGTAGATTCATAATATAAATAGGGTTATGATCCCTGATTAGAATAAAGTTTTTTTTTACACTTCAAAGAGAAATATAAAGTTTCTAACTTAATGACAAGATAAGTTAGGAATATGAAACTCTTGACATATAATTATAGATTCATCAATTATAAATATAATCATAATTGCATATTCATCGGTTATAAATATAAATAGGGTTATGGCCTCCGATTGGAATAAAATTTCTTTTTACACATCAAAAAGAAATATAAAGTTTTTAAGAATACTCTGTAATTGGAAGTTCAAATCATCGATTTATTCATAAAATACTTTGATGGATTCATCGTGTGTGTTTCCGTGTTAATATGTTTCTTAATTATTATAAGATTTTATACATATTATTATAGATTTAATAAATTTTATAGAAACATTCTAAAATCTTGTTTTGGATCTATAAAGCATATTTCAACTAAAATTTGATTTTAATTTTTTATCCATATTTGATTTGTTAAAAGAACCAACCGCAGCTTGGCGACGAGGTATGAGCACCCTCATAGCTTGAAGCTAGTGAACCTCATGACGAAGGGCTAGTAGCAGTATGCCATCTTATAGTTGCCATTCTCCATCGCTCACGACGATGCACATCTGCTAGTGGGCAAACGTAGTCTCCATTTTCCGGGCATATCTATTTTATATATTTTTTAAAATTCCTGCTATAACAAATGGTAAAGAGGGTTGGGAGAGGAGCAAAAGTAATACGACAACTCTAATATGTTATCATTAGATTCAAAGTATGCCTTTAATAGCTTAGGAAACAGTCACAAAATATAATAAGGAAGATGGTTTGGGTAGACATAACCTTGAATAAACATAGTTGGAATCATGAGTTACTAATTCAATTGTTTGGGTTGCATACTACCATTAAAATTACTAATGTCGAAGTATCTCATTAGCCTAATGCTTATGCAATTTGCTGAAAATTTATTTCTAGAGGGCAACCATCAACTAGATCAGTATACAAATTCCTCAATAATGCAGAAGAAATTTCTAGTGATAAAAAGGAATTATGGCAAAGTGAATGGCCACGAGTCTCTCGTTACTTGTTGGAGATTATTACAATCTCGATTAGCGACTGCTTCTTTTGTACAAACGGTATTTAATTACAGATTTGCTAAAAGTATTTGATATTTTCGTAACATTAATCTTAATATGATATTCTTGTATTTTAATGATTGGAATAATAGATTTTGGCTTAATCTCTGGTTGATTTGGACGGCCAGAAACGATTTCCTATTTAAAGGAGTTAAGACTGTTTTGTATAAAACAATTTCATATATGATGTCTTGTAAAATTTTGCAAAGCTCCGAAGGTATAATAATAATGGGTGAGATACATAATTCTAGTGTCGACCCAGGCTGATGGGCTGACAGCCCACAGATTCAACCCATAGTGGGTTTGAACAGCCCACAACCCATACCCCCTCTTAATCTAACCCTAATTAACATTAGGGAGGTACGATGTCTGTATTTTAAAGATAGAAAAAGACATAAATAGGATAGCAACGTGGGAAAAGAATATAGCTACGGGATTCCAAAGAAAAGGAGGAAAACAAGGCAGAAAAGGAAGAGAAAGAAAGGGAAGAAGACAAGGACAACACAGAAAGGTTATTCTCAATCATCTAGCAGTGTTCTCATCTCAGGTTAGATCAAATCTATAGTAGACTCTTGCTGTGATTACTTGGGGAGGTTTTAGATATTGTAGACAGTGACGTGATCCTTGTATCCCAATTATTCTCTTGTGATTATTGCTAGGGTTTAGGACAAGAGATTGAGATTTGTATATTCATTATTCTCATAGTGGATTATCTCTAGTTTGCCCCGTGGTTTTTACCCTTCACATTGGAGGGATTTTCCACGTATATCTTGGTGTTCTGTTTGATTGTGCTTTCATTTAATTCCACTACGTATTATGGTCTTCTAGTATTTGTTCATATACAAAGGTTATTCTTGTTTATATCCCCATCAACTGGTATCAGAGCAAAAGGGATTTTGGTGATTTAATTTTTGTATTTGAACATGGAGGCTAGTAATATTTCTCGCATGATTAGTTTAAATGGAAATAATTGGATGATATAGAAACCAAGAATGGAAGATCTCTTGTATTGCAAAGATTTGTATGGACCTTTGCAAGGGGATAATGCAAAACCCACAACTATGACAAATGATGAGTGGAAGAGGTTAGATCGAAAAACAATTGGATTTATTCGATAGTGGCTTGATGATAGTGTCTTTCACCATGTTTCTACTGAAATTTCTGTATATTCTCTTTGGAAAAAGTTAGAAAGTCTCTATAAAAGAAAAACAACTGGCAATAAAGTTTTTTTTATCAGAAAACTTGTGAACCTAAAATATAGAGAGGGTGCTTCTATTACTGAACATTTGAATGAAATGCAAAGTATTACTAACCAGTTATCCTCTATAAAAATGTCTCTTGATGATGAGTTGCAAGCATTGTTACTTCTCAGTTCATTACTAGAAAGTTGGGAGACACTGGTGGTTTCCCTCAGTAATTCTGTGCCAAATGGTGTTGTCACTATGAGTCAAGTAACAAGCAGTTTGTTAAATGAGGAGTTGAGAAGAAAGAGTTCGGCAACATCTCAAAATGATTCACAGGCACTTATCTCAGAGAACAGAGGAAGGTCAAAGTCTAGAAGCAGTTCACGCATGGGTAGAAGCAAGTTAAGATCAAGAAAAGATATTGTTTGCTATAATTGTGGTGAGAAAGGACATTACAAGAACCAATGTAAGCAACATAAGAAGAGCAAGAAAAAGGAAAAAGAAGTGGAGTCTATAGAGTCAAAAGATAATATCACAACTATAATGCAGGGTGGTGATTATTTGATTTTGTTTCCTTCTGATGATATTTCTTTTTTTGTGTGTCAGGATCTTGAGTGGGTGATTGACATAGATGCTTCTTATCATGTTACACCACGGATGGAGTTTTTTACTACATATAGGTCTGAAAATTTTGGTATTATCAAGATGGGCAACTATGACACAGCAAACATTATAGACATGGGTGATATCCATTTAAAGACCAACCTTGGTTACAAGTTGGTGCTTAAGGATGTGAGGCATGTGGTTGACTTGAGGCTGAATTTAATTTCAGTTGGAAAGCTAGATGATGAAGACTACGATAGCATATTTCACAAAGGGCAATGGAAGCTCAATAAGGGTTCTCTTGTTATAGGTAATGGAACGAAATGTCATACTTTGTATAGGTTGCAGGCTAAAGCTTATGGTGAGCAGTTAAATGGTATAGAAAAAGACTTCAGAAGGGGCTGCAAGCTCTTTCCAAGAGAGATGTATTACTAGACCTCAAAGGTATACATCTGAACCCTTGTATTGATTGTTTGGCAGGTAAACAACATAGAGTTTCATTTGCTAGTCCTGCTTTGTCTAAAAAAATACATGCCTTAGACCGTATTTATACAGATGTATGTGGTCCTTTGAGGACAAAAACTCCTGGTGGATCTATTGATGTTCTTGGTATAAATGGTGCACTTTATTTTATCACTTTTATAGATGATTTTTTCAAGAAAGTTTGGGCCTATGCTTTGAAGACTAAAGATCAGGTGATTAATGTCTTCAAAGAGTTTCATGCCAGGGTTGAAAGGGAGACAGAAAGGAAATTGAAATGCATAAGATCAGATAATGGTAGTGAGTATACAGGATTGTTTAATGACTATTGCAGGTCACATGGGATTCAACATAAGATGACAGTTCCTGGTACACCTCAGCATAATGCAATTGCAGAGAGGATGAATCGCACCATCATGGAAAAGATCAAATGTATGCTTTCACAGGCCAAGCTACCCAAAAGGTTTTGGATGAGGCTTTGAGGACTGCAGTTGATGTGATCAACTTATCACCATGTACAACCCTAGATGGTGATGTTGTAGAGCATGTATGGTTAGGGAAAGATGTTTCCTACAAGCATTTGAGAGTGTTTGGTTGTCGTGCATTAGCACATGTTCCAGATAATGAGAGGTCCAAGCTGGATGGTAAGATTAAAAAATGTATTTTTCTTGGTTACTCACATGATCATTTTGGTTACAGGCTTTGGGATCTAGAAAAGCAGAATGTGTTTAGAAGCAAAGATGTAGTCTTCTTTGAGGATCAAACTTTTGAAGATTTGAAGAAGAAGGCACCAGCCAATACTTCTACAGAAGGATTAGCATATTGTGACCTAGTTATTCCTCCAGTATATCAGGGTGATGGGGGAGATATGCAGGAAGATGGTGTAGAGCCTGACGTTGATCTACCTGCAGGACATGTTGAGCAAGAAGAAGTAGGAGAGCAAGTTCCAGCAGAACCTCAGTTGAGAAGATCTTCTAGACAATGTCAACCTTCCAGAAGATACTCTACATATGAGTATGTGATGCTTACTGATGCAGGTGAACCAGAGAGTTACCAAGAAATAGTTGAAAGTGAGTAGAAAGAAAAGTGGTTAGTTGCTATGCATGAAGAGATGGATGCTCTTCAGAAGAACCACACTTATGATTTGGTACTACTACCAAATTGAATGAAGACCTTACCAAAAGAAAGACAGAAGATATACCGATAGTTAGTCAGCATGGTTTCACATTGAGGAGTCATGGGACAGCCTCCCTTATGGGCTGAATAGGGAGGTTGTTGGGCTGGCAGCCCACAGATTCAGCCTATAGTGGGCTTGGGCAGCCCACACCCCCTCTTAACCTAACCCTAATTAACATTAGAGAGGTGTGATGGCTGCGTTTTAGAGGCAGAAAAAGACATAAATAGGGCAGCAATGTGGGAGAAGAATATAGCCACGGGATTCCAAAGAAAAGGAGGAAAACAAGGTAGAAAAGGAAAAGAAAGAAAGGGAAAAAGACAAGGACAATGCAGAGAGGTTGTTCTCAATCATCTAGTAGTGTTCTCATCTCAGGTTAGATCAAATCTACAGTAGACTCTTGTTGTGATTACTTGGGGAGGTTTTAGATATTGTAGGCAGTGACGTGATCCTTGTATCCCAGTTATTCTCTTGTGATTGTTGCTAAGGTTTAGGGCAAGAGATTGAGATTTATATATTCATTATTCTCATAGTGGATTATTTCTAGTTTGCCCCGTGATTTTTACCCTTCACATTGGAGGGGTTTTCCACGCATATCTTGGTGTTCTGTTTTATTGTGCTTTCATTTAATTCCACTGCATATTATGGTCTTCTAGTATTTGTTCATATACAAAGGTTATTCCTGTTTATATCTCCATCACAGGCAATGCTGGTTCAAATTAAATGTAGATGGTGCATCCACAGGTAACGGTGAAATTTGACTATTAATAGAAAATAGTAACGAAATACAAGCGATTTCGATGCCAAATGAGCATCGGTAATAAAAGAAGTCTTGTAGTTTCTATGAACAAAAGGAGGATCTATAATCTTTTCTCAAATAATAGTAATAAGATTTTATTAACGCAAGATCAAATTAAATAGAAGAAGAAGAAGAAATCAAGATGAAAAAAAAATAAACTTCTCAAAAAGAAAAATACTTGAACGGTTCTACTTAAATTTATTTATGTATATAGATGCCACCTATTTATAGACGTGAAATAATAGTTTCTAATCTCTATAACTCTATCTAATCTTATTTAAAAGATAAGTCATCAATTTGAAATCTTTTAAAAATATATTTAAACTAAGAATTTATTTCTAAAATTCTATCTAATTTTATTTAAAATATAAAATATTAATTTATAATTTTTTAAAATATACTTTAACTTCTTAACACTCCTTATACTTTTGGATATAAGTCCCGACTTGATTTGCAAAGTCATGTCTATAACTACCATCAAGTATAGGATCACTTGTAGAAGTACGACCCCTAACCAAAGTGTTTTTCGGGGTGCATGTGAATATTATTATCCAAATCCTTTCTTATACTACTTGAAAATCTATCTGAATGAAGTTACTCTATCTGAAAACTTCTAGAACCATCTAGAATGCCTCTTGACCCATAGCTTGATCCAAACTTACTAGATAGAAGACCATTAAAATGTCTAACTGGACTTTGTGTAGAAGGCACAATATCTATATGATGATTGAATAGACTTATGCAAATCAGAAATAGCACCAAATTCCTCACAAAAACCAATAGGCAATGATGTGAATCTTTTATCTTATAAGGGCCTAAACCTGTCTTTAGACAATCCATGAGCAAAAGTAGAAACATACATACCATCAACTCAAACTTTTCTTGGAATCCCATTAGTCTTAATCACATTTGACTTATGTTTCACCTTATAGACCTATTTACAAGTAATTAAATCTATATTTGTAGACTTTGCCACAAGATCCCAAGTTTTAATTTAATGAAGAGCATTCATTTCTTCATGCATGGCATTCTCCTATACTTTAACACTTTTGGCTTCATCAAAATAAGGAGGTTCAAGATCAATTTATTTAGAAAAGAAACAGTGATATATGTCGACATTGTCTCCATTTCTATAATATGCTGATTTGACAATTGTTCTTTTTAATCTTGAATTTTCATTTTATGAGCATCATTAGTCCCTCTATCACTTTACTCTATCATTGGTGGTGAAGAAATAACAGGAGTAGATATATATATGAGGAAGGAGATGAGCCAAAATCCATAGGAGCACCAAATGACAATGGAATAATCACATGTTTTGAACATGTATCACTTTCATTATTGTGATTGATATTTAAAAGAAAATTACTTGTGAAGAATAATAACAAGAAATTTCATCAAACACAATATCTCGAAATACCACATACCTATATGTTTGTGAATCCATGTATTTTCAACCTTTCTTCCCTTTATCATAACCAATAAAGATGAATTTCTTGGCCTTAGCATCAAGCATGTTTATCTTTGAGTTTGGTATGTGAACATAGCATGGAGAACCAAATACTCTAAAATGTTTAATATTTCGTTTCTCACCAAAGATGAGCACACATAGAGATTTCCGATTGATTGGACTAAGAGGAGTTTGATTAATAACATAAGTTACGCATATCATACTTTCTGCCCCATAAGGCCTTTGATAAATTCTTTACATGAAGCCAGAACTTACAAGTCTCCACGAGATGTTAAATTTTTCATTTAGCCATACCATTTTGTTATGGTGTATTTGTATATATAAGTTTCCTTTTGATAATATTCTTTATAAAAAGAGAAGAATCTATCAGAAGTGAACTCTCCACCATTATCGGTGCATAATCTTTTTTTTTCTTCAAGTGTAATTGTTAACTTGAACTCTTAAAATTTTAAAAAAACATTTGATTTTTTTCTTCACAAAATAGACCCAAGTAAACCTTGTAAAATCATCAATAAAGAGAAGCATATAACGAGAACTTGAATAAGATGGTACTTGAGTAGGGCTCATTAGATCGCTATGAATAAGCTTTGAGAGGAATTTATATCTTGAAAGTGATATATCAAAACGTTGCTTGTGTGCTTTGCCATATTGATAACATTCACAAATTTCATTACTACTAAAATTAGTAAGATTAAGACGACCATTCCCTAAACTTTTCTATATCATAATATTTAATTTAAGAAAATTTATATGCCTAGGTCTAGTATGCCAAATTGATGTACCATCATTTGTACTCGTCTTATCAATAAGAGATTGATATTGGCAAAATATATAAATATTTGACCCTTTTACCAGTATATACTATATTTACATTTAATTATTTTATATTATGAAGAAACTTCTTTTATATTATGAAGAAACGTGACTTCATTAGGATAACAAAAATATAATTTCTAGCATTTGCAATAAAGAAAAGATTTTTCTTCATACCTGAAATATAGTACACGCTCTTCAATATAATGGGATCATTATTTTTTTTTTCTGAGATTATGATAGTGCCTTCCTTTTTCACTTAGTAAATAATATTATCTTTCATGATAATTATATCATTACTTTCATATTGACGAAGATCGGTGAATTTGTTACCATCACTAATGAGATTATGATAACATTATGAATCAATAATTTAATCATTTTCAAAATTGACAGATGTCATAGCTTTAGTAGCATTAAAACAATCTTCTTTATTTATAATATTTTCACCTTTAATCTTCACATGATAATTTTTCTTGATATGGCCTAACTTGCCACACTTATAACACTTGATCTTCTTTCGAATTGCACCATTATTCGAAGAAGGCTCTTGCTTGTTGTTAGCATCATCTTTCTTCTTTTTATCATTATCATTATCTTTTTTCTTATTTATAAAAAAGGCATCTTCATCTCCTCTTAAAATAGAAACTCTAGCCATTTGATGAGCTAGGGATTCTTGAGAAGTAAGAAGATTGTTCAACCCTACTAAGAATGGTTGTTGAAACCATCCCTGAATAGACGTAACATGAGAAATATATTATTTTCGAAGATCACGAATAATATAATATTTCATTCGTGCATAAGAAATAGGCTTATTTGGATCTAAGAGTGATATATCTAAATATAAATTTTTAATCATAAAAATACTAGAAATTAAAGGATCACCTTATATAGTACTTGCTAAATCATTCTCCAAATATCGAAGCCGAGCCATATTCTTTTTGTTGAGCAATGCATAAAGAGTGATTTAAATCTTTGAAGTTAATTTATAACGAATAATGTATTCAAAGAGATCATGAGAAATAGACATCTTTAATGCAAATTCAACATTTACATTTAAAGCCTTAATCTCTTCATGACGTCTCAATCCGTAGCATTTAGTGTTATTGTACATTGCTACTAACTACATTCCGTAGATTTTCTCCTATGAGATAAGACTCTAAACAAGTTATTTAGATCTTATAGTTAGACTGATTGAGAAGTTTAATATTAAATCCACAAACTCGACTATAATTTTTCATAATTAAAAAAGGTTATTTTCTTCTCCAAAGATATTTTGAAACACAGATTACTACTCTTATGGCTTTGATATCATGTGAAGAAAAGGAGGATCACATGCAAGTACAACCCTTTCTCAAATAGTAGTAACAAAGTACTAGTAGCTCAAGATCAAATCAAATAGAAGAAGAACAAACTAAGGTAAAAAAAAATATTTATTGAACTTCTAAAAAAGAAAAATACTTGTATGAATGACTCTTAAACTTGATTTGAATACTTGAGGCTCGAATTTATCTACACATATAGATATTATTTATTTATAGATGTGAAATATAAGAGCTTCTAATCTCAACAACTCTATCTAATCTTATTTAAAACATAAGACATCAATTTGAAATATTTCAAAATATATTTTAAACTAAGAATTCTTTATCTATAAAATTCTATCCAATCTTATTTAAAAGATAAAATATTAATTTATAATATTCTAAAATATACATTAACTTCTTAACAATTTCAGGACCCTTCGAAGATAATGGAAGACAATAGTTGTTAAATCCTCACCAACGGTGATCAGTGTTACTGAGAGTAGATTGTCCACTTCATTTCCCAATGAAATGCCAATCGAAATCGGAAGTGATGCGAACCTACTTGGATGTGACAACTAAGTGAAAGAAGAGTCAATGAGCAAATTTTGTGGAGGAAGGACCCAAAACTTCAGAAGTTTACGAGACGATGCTCGTTAAAGCTCCAACAAACATCCACCCAATTCAAGCAGCATAAGGCATTTGAGAGACTAGCGCAATAAGGATGGTCTTTTCCTTCATCTGGAGGATCCATAGGAAATAATAGGGATCAACACAACTCAGCCAACCCCTCACTAGAGTCAGAGTCATTGTCGAGTTGAAGCAGCATGGCGGATCAAAGGTTCGACGACTCAAAAACAGCAACGAAGAGCAGTTGGGAGCCAAGAGGCGTATTGTAGCTGGAGCAGAAGATTGATGACTCAGCAAAGGCGAGGAGTTGCAGTGTTGACAAAGGCTTCGACGAGGACGTCGAAGGAATAAGTGGGGGAGAATATCACGGACAAACTTCTAAACAGGATGTTTGATGTAATGCTTATGTATGTCCATGTCTTTTGGTATGTTTATGCTCTCCACAGCATGTAGAGGGACAACCGAAGGCTTAATAGTCCTATTTTAGTTAGGTTGGTGGCCGCTTTAGGCTTATAAATAAAGGTTGTGTCATGTGGACACGTGCGAGAGATTTTCGATCTGTAATGGATAATTTTACCTTTTGTTGTGCAACTGCTCAGAGCTTGTAAAGTCTGTTTGTAATTTGCATTGTCTATGAAGTATTTTCGGAGATATTTGCTTGTGGATCCCGAGTGAAGCATTTTCTCTATCCCGTTCTCTCTTTTGTGGGTCCTAAGGGACCATGGGAGGCTTCGGGGAGGCTGACCTTTGCGGATGGACACGCAAGGGTGCCGTACGACTTAGGCAAAACCAGCTAAGTCCATGACATGTGGTTAAATCCAGTGGTCCAAGTATGGACCACTAGAGAGCTGCAAAGAAAGTGATGAGATATCTACAAGGAACCAGAGATTACATGCTTATGTATAGATATACAAACAATCTAGATGTGATTGGTTACTCAGATTCAGACTTCGCCGATTGTCTTGATTCTTGTAAATCAACATCAGGATATATTTTTATGATGACCGATGGAGCTATTTCTTGGAGAAGCACTAAGCAGATCTTGACTGCTACTTCTACCATGGAAATTGAGTTTGTCTTTTGTTTTAAGGCTACTTCACATGGTGTATGGCTTAAGAGTTTCATTTTTTAGCTTAGAATCATAGATTCTATTTCTAGGCCATTAAGATTTTTTTATGATAATTCAGCTGATGTCTTTATGGCTAAAAATAATAAAAGTCGAAGTCGAAGTAAACATATTGACATTAAGTATTTAGCCATAAGAGAATGTGTAAAAGAAAAGAAAGTGGTCATTGAGCATATTAGCATTGAATTGATGATTGCTGATCCTTTGACTGAAGGCATGCCACCTCTGAAATTCAAGGATCATGTAGAGAAATGGGACTTGGTTCCACTTTGTAATGATATTGAAACTCTTATATATTGTGATATTTTCTCATTCATGTGCACATTATTTTGAGAAAATATATTATTATTGGACCAAGAATAAACATAAGGTTTATTCATTAAGTAATATTACCACATTAAGATTAAGAAACTAAATATATCGTGATACATGGATGATAATACTCGCTCTTAGAGGAGTTATCGCTATGATTCATGTATTTATTTCTTAAGAAAGTTGTTCGATTAATTCAAATTATTAAGCTAAACGTATGGACCAAATGGGAGAATGTAACCGTTATTATTAAATATCTTATTTAATAATAATGTAATCGTTCTCATTAAGATTCATAATTCATCATGAATTTCTTCATTTATTATGGTTTAAATGATTTTAGTTTTTTATTCATTATACATAAAATCGTTATTATTAAATTTAATATTTAATATCATTAAAATTCTTTATTATGGTCCAAACGTTATAAATTTAAATTAATTCTTGAACGTTATGAGTTGGTGATAATAAATATTCTTGATGGGAGAATATCTATATATATATGAAGATTTTGGTCCCTAGGCTCAATCATCTCTTCGAAACAAAAAGGCTTTCCTACACCATCTAAAGCGAGAGCTCTGAGCCGAGAAGTGCCAAGGTTCAAGAATAAACCTCTGTAGAAATTCTTGACAACAATGACTAGAGGTACGCTATTTTATTTCCACATCAGTTTTTTTGTGTTTCTATTATAATGATTTAGAAACACAAGTTGGCTTCATTGATTTCTTACATGATCATCTCTAAAGGCTGACACTTATGACAATTGGACGTTAATAATGCCTTTATACAAGGGACTCTAACTGAAGATGTATTTCTGTAGCAACTCCCTGGCTTCGTTCATCATTAGTATCTGAGACATATCAAACTACAAAAAGTCATTTATGGACTCTGTCAAGCTCCAAGAGCTTAGTATACTAAACTTGGATCGTTTCTGATATCAATTGGCTTCATCAACTTCAAGTCTGATATCTCATTATTCCTATGACAACAAAATAGAAACACAATTTATCTTCTAGTATATGTGGATGATATTATTATCATAAGCAATGATCCCTTAGAGATTCAGGCATTTCTAAAGCAATTGGCTGATCGATTCTCCCTCAAAGATTTAGGACTCTTGAGTTACTTTTTGAGAGTGGAAGGAACATTTATACCCTCAGGTCTCCTCCTATCAGAAAGAAAGTATATTCAAGACTTATTATCAAAGACAAATATGTAGGATGCAAAAGAGGTTGCAATTCCCCTCTCTACTAGTGAATCACTTAAATTATGTAATGGCAGCCCTAATACGGACTCAACTTAATACCGACAACTACTTGGCTCCTTATAGTACTTAGCTCTCACCCCTATAGATATCTCATTTGTAGTCAATAAATTATCTCAATATATGCACCAGCCTTCTACTATATATTGGCCTACGGTTAAATGAATTTTATGGTATCTTAAAGGGACCCTCAATCATGGCCTCTTTCTCCGCAAACATACCTCACTTCATCTCCGTGCCTTTGCTAATGCTGATTAAGCGAAAAACTTTGATGATAGAATATCTATGTCAGAGTATATAGTCTTTTTTGGATCTAATCCAATCAGTTGGAGTTCTAAGAAGTAAAAGACAATCGCACGGTGAAGTTGAATATCGTGCCATCGCTACCACTACTGTTGAACTCAATTGGGTTATAAATTTCCTCGAGGAACTCAACTTCAGCTCTACCCTTACTCCTACAATATATTATGACAATGTTGGAGCTATCTACTTATGTGTCAATCTAGTGTTCTACTCATATATGAAACACATTGCCATCGACTATCACTTCGTGCGAGATTAAGTTGTCAAACATCAACTACGTGTCTCTCATGTACATACGGCTAATCAACTAGACTTACTCATGAAGCCTCTCACTTGTAAACTATTTTTGTTGCATCAATCCAAGATCGACATCCTTGATAAGAGCTCAATCTTGCGGGGGCATGATAACAGAGAGATTTCCCCAACTGCATAGCATATGAGATTTCTTCGATTGCCCGAGGAAATCTCGCTACCCAGTTAAAGAAAATTCTCTCTTTTAACATGTATAAATGTATAAATAGATACCGTATCAAATTAATTGACGTGTACTTTTTTTACCTTTACGACCTCATTCTATTGATCTTTTTCTATGATTCTTAGAGCTCAAAATTGTTGTAAAGGCCAAAAGTTCTTCTCCATCTGTTCTTCCAAGATCTGAGTTGTAAAGAGAGGAGAGAAATTTCTGTAAGGGTTGTCTCCTAAGCTCGTCAAAAGGAGTGAAACTGTAAAAGGGTGGTTGGCCTTCGCCTATTGAAGGAAGGCCTCTAGTTGACGTCGGTGACCTCGTCGGTGGAGGAAGCCAAAAGTAGAGTAGGTCAAGATTGACCGAACCACTCTAAATCTCGGTTTGCATTTACTTTGAGCATTTTATCTTTACTGCAAACCTCCTAAATAGCTACTGCCTTCTGTGCTTTTACGAACGAGTTTCTAAGTTCAGAGCTTTCCGAATCTGCGTTTAGACGTAAATCGGTTTTTTCGTACGATCATTACATTTCAGTTTACGTTTACGTTTTGATTTCAATCATAACTGCAAACTGCCTTCTGCGCATTTATAAAACATATCTCAAAGTTCAGTATCTTCAAAATTGGCATTTAGACGTAAACTGGTTTTATCGTACGAACGTCGCATTTCAGTTTGCGCTTGCATTCTGATTTTCATCATAAACTGCAAATTGCCTTCGTAGATTTACTTTAACGTCATCTCGCTTAATCTTAAGTTAAAGTAATCTTAGAATCAGCTTTTACATCGAAATCATTTTTATCAAACGAACGCAGCTTTCGATTTTAATAGTGAAAGATATCCGCTGCACTAATTCAACCCCCCCCCCTCTTAGTGCTCTCGATCCTAACAAAATATACATGTTATTTATTTTTATTACATCTTAATTTTTAGAAATATGTCCCAGTCAAATCCCTTACGTGACATACTTGGTGTCAACTGTCTCATTGGTCCAAATTACACTGATTGGCTCCATAACCTAAGAATCGTACTCATGGTGGAGAAATCATGTATGTCCTTAATATAAAGATGTCTATGCTCGAGGGAGGGGTAAGTGAGGATGAGATTGCTCGCTACTTGAAGTACATATATGACTCCACTCTTACTCAATATTACATGTTGGGCTCTATGACTCCTGAGTTATAGAGACAGCTTGAAAACATGGATGTCAAATCCATTCTCATGCATCTTCGAAAATTGTTTAAGGAACATGGTAGGACTCAGCGATATAAGATATCCAAGAGTATCTTCCGTGTTAGGATGACTAAGGGGACATCGGTTCAGAACCATGTCCTTAAGATGATTGAGTGGATCGAGAAACTCATAGGTCTAGGAATGGTTCTAGAGGATGACTTGTGTGTAGACCTTGTACTTCTGTCCCTACCAGATTTCTTTTCTTAGTTCATAATGAATTTTAATATGAACAAAATTGAGGTGACTCTCCCTAAGCTCCTCAATATATTAAGGGAGGTAGAGAACACTATTAAGAAAGAGAAGCCAGTTCTCTATGCTGGTGAGACTAGAAAGAAAAGGAAGGCAAAAAAATCCCTTAAAAATGACAAGGGCAGATCGGGTAAAGCAAAGTTTGCTAAGAAAGATCCAACAAAGGACAAAGGCCAGTGCTTCCATTATAGTAAAAATGAGCATTGGAAGAGGAATTACAAAAAGTATCTTGTAGAGAGAGCCAAACAGAAGCTTGAAGAAGCTTCAAGTACATTCATGATCAGTCTCTAGTTGTCAGATTTTTGTGATAGTGCATGGTATTGGATACATTTATGCAATTTATTGCTAATTCTGGCAAAGCTTAGGAGATTGGCATAAGGATCTTTGCATAATGGTTTGTTTATGCTAGACATTACTCTATATATAATGAATATAAGTGTGTCCAAGAGGAAACGAGATGAGGTGAACAGTGCATACCTGTGGCATTGTAGACTATGTCATATCCATTAGGGAAGGATTCAAAAGTTACTAAAGGATGAATATCTAGATCCATTCGACTATGAGTCATATGTAACTTGTGAGTCTTGCCTTCGTGAAAAAATGACCAACTCTCCATTTAGTGGAATTGGAGAGAGAGTCACTGAGTTGCTGAAACTTATACAAAGTGATGTATGTGGTCCCATGTCAACATATGTCATAAGTGGTTATTCTTACTTCATTATTTTTATTGATGATTTCTCAAGGTATGGACATGTGTACTTGATGAAGTATAAGTCTAAGGCCTTTGAGAAATTCAGGGAATATAAGAATGTAGTAGAGAATCATATTAGGAAGAGTATCAAGACTCTTCGATCAGATAGAAGAGGTGAGTACTTGAGTATTGAGTTCACCAAGTTCCTTAAGGACCATGGAATTCTGTCATAGTGGACACCTCCTTATACACCCCAGCTCAATGGTATATCCAAAAGGAGGAATCACACATTGTTAGACATGGTGTGGTCCATGATAAGTTTCGCCAACCTCCCTACCTCATTTTGGGGATACACCATAGAGACCATAGCTTACCTTCTAAACATAATTTCAACTAAGTCAGTGGTATCTACTCCATATGAGATATGGAAAGGGAAGAAGCTCAATCTTAAGGTTAAGATTTGGGGTTTCCCTACCCACGTTAAAAGACAAAGCCCCGACAAATTAGAATCGAGGACGGAATGATGCATATTCGTGGGATGCCCCAAGGAAACTAATGGGTATTATTTATATTATCCCGATGATCAAAAGGTCTTTGTAGCCAAGAGAGCGTTCCTTGAGAAGGAACATATTCTTGGCAAAGATAGTGGGAGCATGATAGAGTTGAGCGAGATTGGAGAACCTAGCTTAAGCATCATTCCACAGCCCGAGTCTGTTCAGGTACCTAATACACAAGTTTCGACTTTACATAGTTTTGGCAGAGTATCTCATCCTCCTAAGAGATATGTGAGACATATTAGAGGAGAGGATGTTGAGGATATTGATCCTCAGACCTAAGAGGAGTCTATTATGAGTATAGACTTCGGGAAGTAATAAGAAGTCATGAATTTAGAGATGGATTCCATGTACTCCAACAAGGTTTGGAACCTAGTTGATGCACCCGAAGGTATTGTTGTTGAATCTCGGATTTTGATGTTGAAATCAATTGATGGCTTAATTGATCTAATCCATATTATTAAAGTTAAGTGTACAGGATTAAGTACGATAGCCTGAAAATATAAAGCAAGGATACCGGAGTAAAGTTCGATGGACGTTTGAGAGTCCGAAGATTCGTCGGAGATGCTGTCGAAACCAACCAAGAAGAAATCGGAGACGTGTTGGAACTTTCGGAAGTCCGCTGAAGAGATCGTCAGAGGTTCGCGGAGATCATCGAGAAGGCTCGGCTACTCGTTGAATTCGTCACAAGATCAGGGGCCTGCTGGGAGTCCGCCAGAAGAAATATGAGGGCGTATCGGAAGTCCGCTTGAAGATCGTCGGAAAGCTCGTCGGAATAAAACTCGACATTTGTCGGTTAAAAACTTGCTTAGGATTATATTTTTAGTATGTAATTAGGGTTAGGATTAAGGGATAATCCTATATCCTGGTTAGGGGCCAATTGGGCTCAACATCGGACTGGTTAGGGGCCAACCAGTGAGCTAGAACAGTCCAGGCGGTGGCACCGCCAGACTGGGCGGTGGCACCACCCAGAACCCGAGGATCGGGCGGTGGTACTGTCGGACTGGGCAGTAGCACCGCTAGTACATTGTTAGTGTTAAACACTGACAGGCGGTGGCACCGCCAGCCTCGGAAACCCAAGAGAATTCAAAATTTGGAGCCCAAATTTGAATCCTCTTGGGGCCTATAAATACCCCTCAATTCTCAGCTGAGATTACAACCTTTTTGAAAGCAATAGATTGAGATAAAGGTCTTAGAAAAGTCTTTAGCAAGTGTTGTCTTAAGTTGCTTGAGTGTTCACCTCCGTCTTTCTCTTTAAAAATTGTAAGAGTGTGAACCACTTGTAAAAGGTTGTAAGAGGGGTATTTGTCCTTCCCCTTCAAAGAGATTTGTTAGTGGAAGTTGGGAGCCTCATTGAAGAAGGCTTTGCAAGTGGATGTAGGTCATTTAACCGAACCACTTTAAATTGGCATGTTCATTGAATGTGTGAGTATTTACTTTTCTGCAATCGTTATCTACATAGCAGCAAATTTCCTGTTTTTACTTTACTCAAGTTACAATCAAAGCGAAATCTCCTTGCATTTTACGGAATCATTTTCGAACTTACAAGTTTTAATCTACTACACTAATTCACCCCCCCTCTTAGTGCTGCTCCGATCCTAACAATTGGTATCAGAGCAAGGCTCACTCTCATATTTGGTTTAATACCCAAGAGAGATGGCTTACTCCGGCATGCATGAGGGTCATTCTATCACACGTCCACCTATGTTTAATGGGTCAGATTACACGTATTGGAAGACTCGTATGAGGATCTTCCTCATTTCCATAGATTTTGATCTTTGGACTATTGTCGAAAACAGATTTCAAAAATCTTCTCTTCCGATGAGCGAATGGAATGAATCGGAGAAGAAGGTTTTTGCTTTAAACGCAAGGGCTATGAATGCCTTATTTTGTGCACTAGACAAAAATGAGTTTAATCATGTTTCAATTTGTGATTCGGCTTTTGATATTTGGAGAACTCTTGAGGTCACTCATGAAGGCACTAGCCGAGTGAAAGAGTCCAAAATCAACATCCTTGTGCACTCTTATAAACTTTTTCGAATGAAACCAAGTAAGTCCATCGGAGACATATACACCCGTTTCACGGATGTCATCAATGGACTCAAAGCTCTTGGTAAAGATTTTTCTAACTTTGAACTAGTAAATAAAATCTTAAGATCCCTTCCTAAAAGTTGGGATCCAAAAGTTACGACCATTCAAGAGGCCAAGGATCTTAAAACATTCCCTCTTGAAGAACTTATTGGGTCTCTAATGACCTACGAAATGACGTGTCAAGATCATGACGAGCTTGAGAACCCCCTTCTAAAGAACAGGAAGAATATAACACTCACATCACAAGAAGATCACTTGAAAGGAACATCAAGTGATGAGGACAGTGAAAATGATATTGCACTTTTGACTCAAAAATTTAAAATTTTTTTAAGAAAGCTCTAAAAGCAACTTGGGACAATTCAAGTGATTCCGAAAGTGAAGAAGCTAGCAACAAAGAGGAGGCAAACTTCGCGCTAATGGCTTTAGGAGAAGAGGTATGTGATTTAATTAATGAAGATTTATCTTTTGAATAACTCTCTATCGCTTTTCATGAATTATTTGATGAATGTAGAACTATTAGTAAGAAGTTAAATATCTTAAAGAAAGAGCATGTCTTACTACAAAATAAGTTTGATAGTCTTCAAAATCCTCCATGCTCTAAATGTGAGTATTTAGAAGCAATAAAAAATAAAAATTTGCTACTTAAAGAAACCTTAAACAAGTTTAAGGTCGGTAGCAAAGGATTAGACATGATCCTTGCAAACAAGGGTCACGTCGTAAATAGAAGTGGAATTGGATTTGTAAAAGGATCACATTAAAATCCTACCACTTTCATAAAAGGACCTACATTGCATGTTTCATCTTATATGAAATGTAACTTTTGTTGCAAATCCGGACATATTGCCTACAAATGTCCGTTTAGGAAAATTAGTCCACATAAATTAATATGGGTTCCTAAAGGAACTATAAATAATTCAATAATGAATAACAAAATTAGTGGATCAATTTTTGAGGCACCCAAAATCAAATGGGTACCTAAAAATCATCCTATTTTGTAGACAAACCCATAAGCTAGGAGCAAGAGATGGTATCTCGATAGTGGATGCTTAAGACATATGACTGGAGATCCATCTCATTTCTCTATGCTCACTAGCAAAGAAGAAGGGTACGTCACCTTCGGAGACAACAACAAAGGCAAAATCATTGGCAAGGGAACAATAGGTAACAAATTAAGTTTTTCTATTGATGATGTATTACTAGTTGATGGATTGAAACATAATCTCTTGAGTATTAGTCAATTATGCGATAAAGGTTATATCGTTAGATTTGAATCAAATATGTGTATTAATGAAAACCAAATAATAACATAACTATGATTGTATTAAAACAAAATAATGTCTACACCATCAATCTTGATGAACTAAGTAATGAAATGTGCTTCTCTGCTCTAAATGATGATGCTCGGCTTTGACATAGGAGATTAAGCCATGCAAGCATGAAACTAATATCTAAAATCTCATCTAGAGAATTAGTACGAGGGATTCCAAATATGAAGTTTATTAAGGACAAAGTATGCGATGCATGTCAACTAGGTAAACAAAACTAGTTTCAAACCAAAAAATCAAATTAGCACCACTAGACCATTACAATTGATCCATTTGGACTTATTTGGACCAATTGACACGACAAGTCTAGGAGGAAGCAAATATGCTTTTGTAATTATGGATGACTATACTAGGTACACTTGGACCTATTTCTTAGTTCACAAAAGTGATTATTTCAAGTGTTTCTCTAAATTTTGTAAACTCACTCAAAACGAAAAAGGATTCATGATTTCATCAATTCAGAGTGATCACGGTGGCGAATTTCAAAACCGTGATTTCCAAAATCTTTGTGAAGTTAATGGATATAATCACAACATCTCCACTTCAAGAAATCCTCAACAAAATGGAGTAGTTTGAAAGAAAAAATAGAAACCTACAAGAAATGGCAAGAACCATGTTAAATGAACATAGTCTACCTAAGTATTTTTAGGCCGAAGCTGTGAATACGGCGTGCTACATCATGAATAGGGTTCTAATAAGACCGTCTTTATCAAAAACTCCCTATGAATTATGGAATGACAAAAAATCAAATGTTTTTTATTTTAAAGTTTTCGGTTGCAAATGCTTTATTTTGAATGAAAAGGATGTCTTAGGAAAATTTGATGCTAAATCTGATGAATGCATCTTTCTTGGTTACTCTTTCGTTTCTAAGGTTTTTCGTGTTTTTAACAAGAGAACCTTAGTTATAGAAGAGTCTATTAATGTGGTTTTTAATGAAAATTTTGATTTAAAGAAAAATAATTTTGATGATGATCTTGGTTTTGATAATTCGAATTTAAATGAACCCTCTCCTCAAAATAGCAACTTGGATACATCTTCTTCCGAAATTTTCTTACCGAAGGAATGAAAGTATATAGATGCTCATCCAAAGGAGCTAATTATAGGAGATACATCAAAAGAGATTCAAACTCGTTCTTCTTTCAAGAATCTTTGTGCTAACGCCGCCTTCTTTTCTCAAATCGAACCTAAATGCATTGACGAGGCCTTAAAAGATGATTTTTGGGTCATTGCAATGCAAGAGGAATTGAACCAATTTGAGAGGAATGAGGTATGGAAGCTTGTTCCTAGACCTAATGACCATTTAGTCATTGGTACTAAATGAGTCTTTAGAAACAAGCAAGACGAATGCGGTATCGTGGTTAGAATCAAGGCTAGATTAGTGGCCAAAGGTTTCAACCAAAAAGAAGGTATCGACTACGAAAAAACCTTTGCTCCTGTGGCAAGATTAGAAGCCATTAGGATGCTCCTTGCCTATGCTAGTAGTAATAATTTTGAACTATTTCAAATGGATGTCAAAAGTGCCTTCTTGAATGGTTTTATTTCCGAAGAAGTGTATGTCGAACAACCTCCCGGATTTGAAAACTCTCTTCTTCCTAATCATGTATTCAAATTGACTAAGGCTCTCTATGGCTTGAAACAAGCTCCTAGAGCTTGGTATGAAAAGCTTAGTTCCTTTCTTATTTTAAATAATTTTACCAAAGACAAGGTTGATACTACATTGTTTATCAAACACTTTGAAAACAATTTTCTTATTGTGTAAATTTATGTTGACGATATTATTTTTTGTTCTTCGGATGAATCACTATGTGAATCATTTGCCAAATGTACGAGTCATGAATTTGAAATGAGTTTAATGGGTGAATTAACCTTTTTTTAGGATTACAAATCAAACAACTTAGTGATGGTATATTTCTTAACCAATCTAAATATACATTAGAATTGTTAAAACGATTTAACATGAATAATTCAAAAGTGATAAACACCCCTATGAGTACTTCAACTAAGTTAGATATGGATGAAAATAATGAAAATTTCGATAAAAAAATATTTAGGGGAATGATAGGTAGTCTACTTTACCTCATCGCGACTAGACCGGATATTATGTTTAGTGTAGGACTTTGCGCTAGATTTTAATCTAATCCTAAATTACATCATCTTAAGATTGTTAAAAGAATATTTAGATATCTTAAAGGAACTCCAAATTTAGGATTGTGGTATCCAAAATCTGATAAATTCGATTTAATAGCTTATGCAAATGTCGATTTTGGCGAATGCAGGATAGATAGAAAAAGTAATTCCGGAACATGCCAATTTTTAGGACATGCACTTGTTTCTTGGACTTCCAAGAAACAAAATTCAGTTGCACTATCTACGGTGGAAGCCGAATACATTGCTGCAAGTGCATGCTGTGCATAAGTTGTTTGGATAAAAAATACATTAGAAGACTATGGAATTCACTTGAAAAACATTCCCATAAAATGTGATAATACAAGTGCCATATGTCTTACCAAAAATCCAATTCAGCACTCTAGAACTAAACATATCGATATTAGGCATCATTTCATACGCGATCATGTCCTTAACAATAATGTCGTTCTAGAATTTATTGACACAAAGCATCAATTAGCAGACATTTTTACAAAAGCCTTAAATGAAGATCAATTTGAATTCATTAGAAGGGAACTAGGCATGTTAAATTGTCCCTGAAAATAAACTTGTTTGAATGTATTTTTTCGAAAAATGTCTCATCCTTGTTCTGTTCTTTTGTGGATTTGATTTCATCCTTCTCTTTTGATTCCCAATGATGGTACAACCTAATATCTTAACCTATCTTAAGTCAAACATCTTTGAAAAACAAAAGGGGAGAAGAAAGATTTTTTTTTCTTCTCTTCCGCGGCATGCCAGTGGTGGCACCGCTAGAACCGGCGATAGCACCGCCTGAGCGCTCGGGGGCCAGGCAGTGGCGTCGTCGTTTTGGCGGTGGCACCGCCCGAGAGTCCCTTTATAAGCCGAAGGGTTAGGGCCGACGGTGACACCGCCCCCAACCCGTGAGAAATTGGCTCAAGCTCTCCCACAACCTCTCTAAACCCTCATTCCAACCTTTAGAAGCCTTGGAGAGGGATTCTTGTTGGTCCAAGCTCTCCATCTTCCAAGAAATTCTCCATAAGATAAAATCTTCCCTCTCTTCTCATTATTTTGTCTACTCTTTACAGTTTCATCTATCATCTTGTCTAGATAATGGCTCCTAAGAGATCAAAAGGGAAAATGGTTGAAGGAGATTCATATGACCAAGATCTTTTTATATCCAAAGAAGTAGCTCTTAAGTTTTCACATTTCGAAACAAGATGTATCCATAAGGGTAAACACGTTGATCTCAATGAATTAGGAAACCTAGAACCCATTAGGTGGTTTGCACATCTAGATGCCCTACCTCTCCTACAAATAAATGAATCAATTTATCCTAGGTTAGTTAGGCTATTTTATGCAAACTTATATGTGGATAACGATAACCTAAGTACTTACCTACTAGGAACACAAATTAGAATTTTTGATAGTACTATTTGTGAATTAATTGGAATCACTGAAAAAGATAGGGGCTGTTATTTTAGAGGTAAATGGGATGTCAATATAATCGGAGTAACTTACTCCGAAGCCGTCGAAACTATTTTTGCAAATCCGGACCTCGGCATATTACCTAAGAGTTGCTAGCACTTACTGCCCTTTAACTCTAAAATTCTTCATCATATCATAACAAGCATACTATTCCCTAAGCAATTTCATCTTGATGAAATGAGTCAAATAGAGATAAGCACCATGTATTGGATTATGACTAGTCAACATAACTATTTTGGATACTCAATCCGGCAACACATGCAGGATATTATAGCTAAAGACACTATGTTACCATATGGAGGGTTAATCACTCGATTCCTACTTGCCCATGACATTTGTATCCCACCCGATGAAGAAACAATTCAAAGTGATCGATATAACATCATCAATAGAAATCTACTGAAAAGACTTAGGTACACATTTAGCAATGGTATATGGGTTAGGCAACCTAGAAGGACTGATCCAATTCCCCCACCAGTAGAACACCCTGAAACACCAATTCTTAGGGGAAATGAATCTCCTCCTCCTAGTCCCTTTGGCGCAGCACCTTCAGTTCCTGTTTCATCCTCCGAAGAACTCATTACGGCAGAATTGTATCTGATTAAATCACAGCAAGACCAACTCAAATCGCAGCAAGAACAAATTCAAATTCAACAAATTAAAATTTTGAAGGAACTACGACAAATGAATCAAAAAATAGATGTCATGTATCAACACTATGGATTACCTCCTAAGGATTAATCGATGTACCTTCTTATTATGTTCTGATTACTCTTAATGTCAAGTTAGAAGTTTGTCATCTTCTTTTGAACGAAAACTGAACCTTCTTTTGTGATGTATTTTTAAATTCTGGATAAATGCTGATTTGTTCTGGATGAATGCTGAATTTCTTTTAAGATAAATTCTGGATAAATATTTTTAGTAAGATTAATTTTGAATGATGAATTTTGTATGATTAATCTTAATGTTGGATTCTTTTTATTTTATGATCATAGTTTGTGTGCTTCAAGTCTCATCTCCTTTTTGTTGATGGCAAAGGGGGAGAAGTGATGACTTGTACCATTTGGATAGCATGACTTAAAGAAAATGTCTTATGCGCATCGATAGCATGACTTATATGAATTGCAAAAGCTTGTGTAATACAAATGTCTTATATGCCTTGCAAAATCTTTGAGTATATCGCAAGTTCTTAGATTGGTTGATCATATGAAATCATGCCTCACATTTATATCATGAAATTCATGTTGAAAATTTTTATCTCTCGTCATAGTGAAAATTGTCCCTTATCATTTGACTTGAAAATGATTTTCATAGCTGGAAATTATGAGAAATACGAAGTTTTGTATTTGCTCATGCTTAATGAGAATAACGATAAGTTCAACAGTTAGAACTTATCAGTTTGTGCTTGAATTCAAGGATGGGATTCAAGTGTTTTTATCTTCTCATAATATGGCATATAGATAGGGGGAGTTATATTTAACTCCGTCATCAATTGATTGTCATGATCAAAAAGGGGGAGAATGTTGAATCTCGGATTTTGATGTTAAAATCAAATGATGGTTTAATTGATCTAATCCATATTATTGAAGTTAAGTGTGCAGGATTAACTACGATAGCCTGAAAACATAAAGCAAGGATACCGGAGTCAAGTTCGATGGACGTTTGAGAGTCCGAAGATTCATCGGAGATGCTGCCAGAACTAACCAAGAAGAAATCGGAGATGTGTCGAAACTTTCGGAAGTCCGCCGAAGAGATCGTCAGAGGTTCGCGGAGATCACCGAGAAGGCTCAGCTACTCGTTGAATTCGTCACAAGATCGGGAGCCTGTTGGGAGTCCGCCAGAAGAAATCAGAGGGCGTATCGGAAGTCCGCCTGAAGATCATTGGAAAGATCGTCGGAAAGCTCGCCGGAACAAGACTCGACATTTGTCGGTTAAAAACTTGCTTAGGATTATGTTTTTAGTATGTAATTAGGGTTAGGATTAAGGGATAATCCTATATCCTGGTTAGGGGCCAATTGGGCCCAACATTGGACTGGTTTGGGCCAAGTTTGGAGCCTAACCAGTGAGTTGGAACAGTCCAGGCGGTGGCACCGCTAGACTAGGCGGTGGCACCGCCCAGAACCCGAGGATCGGGCGGTGGTACCACCGGACTGGGCGGTGGCACCGCTAGTACAATGTCAGTGTCAGACACTAACAGGCGGTGGTACCGCCATCGACAGGTGATAGTACCGCCATCGACAGGTGATAGTACCGTCAGCCTCGGAAACCCAAGAGAATTCAAAATTTAGAGCCCAAATTTAAATCCTCTTGGGGCCTATAAATACCCCTCAATTCTCAGTTGAGATTACAACCTTTTTGAAAGCAATAGATCGAGATAAAGGTCTTAGAAAAGTCTTTAGCAAGTGTTTGTCTTAAGTTGCTTGAGTGTTCACCTCCGTCTTTCTCTTAAAAAATTGTAAGAGTGTGAACCACATGTAAAAGGTTGTAAGAGGGGTATTTGTCCTTCTCCTTCAAAGAGATTTGCTTGTGGAAGTTGGGAGCCTCATTGAAGAATGCTTCGCAAGTGGATGTAGGTCATTTGACCAAACCACTTAAATTGGCGTGTTCATTGAATGTGTGAGTATTTACTTTTCTGCAATCGTTATCTACACAACAGCAAGTTTCCAGTTTTTACTTTACTCAAGTTACAATCAAAGCGAAATCTCCTTGCATTTTACGTAATCATTTTCGAACTTACAAGTTTTAATCCGCTGCACTAATTCACCCCCCCCTCTTAGTGCTGCTCGATCCTAACAATTGTACCCATTGGTTGCAAGTGAATATTCAAGAAGAAGATCGGAGTAGATGGAAAAGTAGAGACCTATAAAGCAAGGCTAGTGGCTAAGGGGTATCGTCAAAGGTAATGTGTTGACTATGACGAAACGTTATCACTTATAGCTATGCTAAAATCCATCTGAATTCTATTAGTTATTGCAGGACACTATGATTATGAGATCCGACAGATGTACGTGAAAACTACGTTCCTCCATGGCAACTTCAAGGAGGAGGTGTATATGATACAACTTGAGAGATTCGTGTCCAAGAATTGTCTAAATAAAGTGTGTAGGTTGCTTAGGTCCACTTATGGACTGAAGCAAGCTTTCCGAAGTTGGAACATGAAATTTGATGAGGCGATCAGATCTTATGACTTTGTTAAACACGAAGATGAGCCTTGTGTATACATGAAGGTAAGTGAGAGCACTCTCATCTTCTTGGTGTTATATGTGGATGACATCCTGATTATTGGGAATGATGTTGGAATGCTATCCACGGTAAAGGCTTGGTTATCTAGACACTTCTCCATGAAGGACTTAGGGGAAGCATCCTATATCTTGGGGATTCATATATATAGAGATAGATCCAAGAGGATGCTTGGCTTGTCCTAGTCCATATCCTAGATACAATTGTCAAAAGGTTTGACATAGAAAATTTCAAGAGAGGTCTCATACCGATGAGACATTGGATATCGCTTTCTAGAAGTATGTCCCCAAAAACTCTTGAAGAAAGGACGAACAAGGATAGGATACCCTATGCCTCAGCGATAGGATCTATCATGTATGCCATACTATATACCAGGCTTGATATAACGCATGCTTTGAGTGTCATGAGTAGGTATCAAGCAGATCCAGGCTTGGAGCACTAGAAAGCAGTAAAATGTATCCTTAAGTACTTGAGAAAGACTAAGGATCTTTTATTGGTATATGGAGGTAATAACCTTAAGGTTGAGGGCTATACGGACTTGAGATTTCAGTCTGATGTCGATGATAGCAAGTCTAATTCAAGGTATGTGTTCGCCTTGAATAGAGGAGTAGTGTGCTGGAAGAGTTCCAAGCAAGATACTACTGTTGACTTGACCTTAAAGGCAGAGTACATTGTTGTAGTAGAGAAAGAAAAATAGGGAGTCTGGATGAAAAAGTTCATTATAGATTTTGGGAGACATGCCGGATAACGAGGAGCCGATTCCCTTATATTGCGACAACTATAGGGTGATTGCTCAAATGAGGGAACTTGAGTCTCATCAGAAGTATTCTGAAGAGGTTCCAACTTATTAGAGAGATTATGGCCCGAGGAGATGTAGCGGTGGAAAGAGTTCCATCTGAAGATAATATTATAGATGCATTGACAAAACTGTTATCTCATATTGTGTCACAAGGGTCTGATGGGGATCAGACACATAGGTGATTGACTTTAGGTCAAGTGAGATATTGCTAGTCATAGGTGCCCTACAAGCCAATCATATGAGTGATGACATATGTGACATGACACACATTCTTTTTTCTTATTATATTTTGATATTTTATTACTTTATATTACTTATTGCGCATGCGCGCGCGCGCGCACACACACACACACACATATATATATATATATATATATATATATATATATATATATATATATATATATATATATATATATATATATATATATATATATATATATATATATATATATTGTGATGTCCATAGATATGTGCAATAAGAATTGGATCATGATGAGATCACGATAATAAGATCGATTCACCTTTAAACACAAATCATAAATAATCCTGGTCATAGGTTACTCAAAAGGGACATCAAGATAATCGGATAGACTGGTGTGCTGTATATTCATCCATATGATGGAGACAGTTGGTCTCATATTTGCTCATGTGGGGACACTAAGGATACAGTGTAGGTGCTCATTGGAGAATGAGTTAACTGATTGATACGCTCACGGAATACTAGATGGTTGATGATGTCTTATTGTCAGATAGTGATTTTGTAGTCCTAGTAGTGTATCTGGTCCTTAGACTTGAGACATCAAGGATGTCCTATATGAGTACTCCACTCTTTGATACTGGACTTACAGGTTTAGAAGTTCAAAATCTAGTATAAACGGTTATTGGGAGTGACAACCAACCTTACGAGGGCTATTGAGTGTCGATAGAGGATCATCCACTCTCGGTATCATGAGAAGAATATCCAATGTGTTTTTGCTCAAACAAATCCTTGGCCAAAGTCATTCGGATTGAGAGAAAAAGTGTTCTCCGGGAGAATCCGATTAGAGCGAGACTCGAGGAGAAATCATATGAGCTTGACAGCACCATGCCCAATATATGGTCTCTAGGATATTAGATGAACGAGGGACCATAGGTACACAATAATTGAGGACATATAGGTTCAAATGATTGGATTCCCTTGTATCATCTAGGTACTGCGGCATAGTGGCCTAGTACGTCCATAGTCGATGAGTCGAGTGAATTATTATAGAGATAATAATTCACTAAGTTAGAAGGAGTTCTGACATGTATGACTCACGGCCAGCTCGATATTGAGCCTAGAGGGTCACACATTGAAATTTCATAATGAGTTCAAGTTCATTGTCACTTGAGCTTATGCTCAAGTGGTCTTCAATTGTTCTGTGTCCCAAATCTTTCCTGTTCTTTGAAAGGTTATTCTTGAGTTCTTTATATGCATTGTACATCATTTCATAGGTTATCAAAGACCCTATAAGTTCTTCAATTGATAAATGGTTCAAGTTTTTTGATTCTTAAATAACCATTATTTTTTAATCCCAACTCTTATTAAGAGAACGTAAAATTTTGTTTACAAGTTCAAAATTGGAAAAACTTCTACCAAGTGCTTTTAAACCATTGGCGACATCCGTAAAATGGGTGTACATATAACGATCATAAATTTTACAAAAAGTCGAGGTTGGATTGATTTTTTGTGCACCATCTCAAAAATTAAAAAAATTGATCATTCTAAACATATTTGTCTAAGGGATTATTGGGAAATCTAGGGGTGACATCACATGCGCAGGGGAAGAACATAAAACAAAAACCATAAATTTCCCAATATGTGTTCGTCATCGTGCGTAGATTGGTGTGCAAAACCCGTGACACAAAAAATCATGTGTGAGACAATTGTGTTACCTAGGGAGATCGTATATCCCTGAATCCATATAGATCTGTTAGAGAGGATGAATGAGGTCAAGCGTCCTCCTCTCTAGCGATGATCCACATAACAGGGCTGCGACGATGCTCCTCAAATCTCCACGCCTTCTATTTGAGGAGGAGAAGGGGAGAGGAGAATAGGAGGTGGCTACCAAGAAGCCCTAGCCTTTGGGTCTTTAGTCCTATTTATAGAGGCCCCTAGTTAACCCTAATGGATCCTACCTTATTGGGTACTAGATCTTCATCCAATTACCCAAGCCTCTTATATTAGAGAGTCTCTACCCAATAATATCTTATTAGCTCTTATTGGATCTCATTCATGGGATCCAATAATTTATAGGCTTATTGGATATCCAATAAGATAGGAACTCCAACGGATATCTTATATCCGAACATCTACTCGTCGTAACACTTACCATATTTCACTTAGCTTCATTCGAAAAAGTTCAAAATCATGCATTAAAAAATTAATTTTCGAATCTTTAACTTTGCTAGTGTCTTCATGTGTGATTTTGAGAGTATGCCAAATTTTGAAAGTCGTTTTGCACATAGAAATTCGATTAAACTCGTTTTTGTCTAAGGCGCAAAATAAGGCATTCAAAGTCTTTACATTTAAAGAAAATATCGTCTTCTCCAAATCATTCCAATGGTTCATTGGAAGAGAAGACCTTCGAAAATCATTTTCAATAATATTCCATAAGTTCAAATCCAAAGAAAGCAAGAAAACTCTCATTCGAGTTTTCCAATATGTGTAGTCCATCCCATTGAAAAAGAGAGGTCGAATGAGAGAGTGACCCTCTTGAAAGCCAAAAAGAGCCATTTCTCTTGGGTGTTAAACCAAATGAGAAATCACGAGGCTCTGATACCAACTATTAGGAAAAGAGTTGGCACTAAGAGGGGGGGGGGGTTGAATTAGTGCAGTGGTAAAAATTATGTCAGTTCAAAACTTCATTGCGATTAAATCCATTTCCGATGAAAAATCATTTCATAAAGGTATTAACTTTGAAAGCGAACGAAAGAGCATAGTGGATGTAAAGTAAGTAAAGTGGTTTGCAGTAAAGTAAATTATACAAGAGAAATGCAAACTATATTTTAATAGTGATTCGGTCGTCGTTGTTGGGCTGACAGCCTATATTCAGCCCAACGTGGGCTTTATCAGCCCACATCTCACCCCCTCTTAACCTAACCCTAATTAACATTAGGGGGTGTGGTGGCTGCGTTTTGTGAGGGAGGTGGCTACCTTTTTTGGGCAGAAACGGGTAGCAACGTGGTGATCTTCGCAACAGCAAAGAGGAGAAGAAAAAGATAGAAAAATAAGAGAAAGAAATGGAAGAAAACAAGGACAATGCAAAGAGACTGTTCTTAATCATCTAGCAGTGTTCTCATCTCAAGTTAGATCAAATCTACAGTAGAATCTTGCTGTGATTACTTGGGGAGGTTTTAGATATCATGGACAGTGACATGATCCTTATATCTCAGTTGTTCTCTTGTGATTGTTGCTAGGGTTTAGGGCAAGAGATTGAGATTTGTATATTCATTATTCTCAGAGTGGATTATTCCTAGTTTGCCCCGTGGCTTTTACCCTTCACATTGGAGGGGTTTTCCACATATATCTTGGTGTTCTATTTGATTGTGATTTTATTTAATTCCACTGCATATCATGACCTACTAGTATTTGTTCATATACAAAGGTTATTTCGCTTTATATCCCCATCAACTAATATCAGAGCAAGGGTTTTGGTGTTTTAATTTTTGTATTTGAATATGGAGGCTAGTAATGTTTCTCGCATGATTTGTTTAAATGGAAACAATTGGATGATATGGAAATCAAGAATGGAAGATCTCTTGTATTACAAAGATTTGTATGGACCTTTGTAGGGGGATAATGCAAAACACATAACTATGACAGATGATGAGCGGAAGAGGTTAGATCTAAAAACAATTGGGTTTATTCGATAAGGGCTTGATGATATTGTCTTTCACCATGTTTCTACTGAAATTTCTATATATTCTCTTTGGAAAAAGTTGGAAAGTCTCTATGAAAGAAAAACAGTTGGCAATAAAGCTTTTTTGATCAGAAAACTTGTAAATCTAAAATTTAGAGAGGGTGCTTCTATTGCTGAGCATTTGAATGAAATGCAGAGTATTACTAACCAGTTATCCTCTATGAAAATGTCTCTTGATGATGAGTTGCAGGCATTGTTACTTCTTAGTTCATTATTAGAAAGTTGGGAGACACTAGTGGTTTCCCTCAGTAATTCTTTGCTAGATGGTGTTGTCACTATGAGTCAAGTAACAAGTAGTTTGTTGAATGAAGAGTTGAGAAAAAAGAGTTCAGCAACATCTTAGAATGATTCACATGCACTTATCTCAGAGAACAGAGGAATGTCAAAGCCTAGAAGTAGTTCACACATGGGTAGAAGCAAGTCAAGATCAAGAAAATATATTGTTTGCTATAACTATCGTGAGAAAGGGCATTACAAGAACCAATATAAGCAAGCAAGAAAAAGGGAAAAGAAGTGGAGCCTATAGAGTCAAAAGATAATATCACAACTATAGTGCAGGGTGATGATTATTTGATTTTATCTCCTTCTGATGATATTTTTTCTTGTGTGTGTTAGGATCTTAAATGGGTGATTGACACAGGTGCTTCTTATCATGCTATACCATGGAGGGAGTTTTTTGCTACATATAGGTCTGAAAATTTTAGTGTCATCAAGATGGGCAACTATGGCATAGTAGACATCATAGGCATGGGTGATATCCATTTAAAGATCAACCTTGGTTGCAAGTTGGTGCTTAAGGATGTGAGGCATGTGATTGATTTGAGGCTGAATTTAATTTCAGTTGGAAGGCTAGATGATGAAGACTATGATAGCAAATTTCATAGAGGACAATGGAAGCTCAGTAAGGGTTCTCTTGTTATAGCTAATGGAAAAAAATGTCATACTTTATACAAGTTGCAGGCTAAAGCTTATGGTGAGCAGTTAAATACTATCGAAAAAGACTTCAGCATAGAGTTGTGACATAGGCGACTAGGACATATGAGCGAGAAGGGGCTGCAAGCTCTTTCCAAGAAAGAGGTATTGTCATACCTCAGAGGTATACATCTAAACCCTTGTATTGATTATTTGGCTGGTAAACAACATAGAGTTTCATTTGCTAGTTCTGCTTTATCTAGAAAAATACAAGCCTTAGACCGTGTTTATACAAATGTATGTGGTCCTTTGAGGACAAAAACTCATAGTGGATCTGTTGATGCTCTTGGTATAAGTGGTGCACTTTATTTTGTCACTTTTATGGATGATTTTTCCAGGAAAGTTTGGGCCTATGCTTTGAAGACCAAAGATCAGATTATTAATGTCTTCAAAGATTTTCATGCCAGGGTTGAAAGAGAGACAAAAAGGCAACTGAAATGCAAAAGATCAGATAATGGTGGTGAGTATACATGATTATTTAATGAATATTATAGGTCACATGGGATCCAACATGAGATGACAGTTCCTAATACATCTCAGCATAATGCAATTGCAGAGAGGATGAACCGCACCATCATAGAAAAGATCAGATGTATGCTTTCACAGGCCAAGCTACCCAAAAGGTTTTGGGATGAGGCTTTGAGGACTGTAGTTGATGTGATCAACTTGTCACCATGCACAACCCTAGATGGTGATGTTGCAGAGTATGTATGGTTAGGGAAAGATGTTTCCTACAGGCATTTGAGAGTATTTGGTTGTCGTGCATTTGCACATATTTCAGACAATGAGAGATCCAAGCTGGATGGTAAGACTAAAGAATGTATTTTTCTTGGTGACTCACATGATCATTTTGGTTATAGGCTTTGGGATCCAGAAAAGCAGAAGGTGTTTAGAAGTAGAGACGTAGTCTTCTTTGAGGATCAAACTTTTGAAGATTTGAAGAAGAAGGCACCAGCCAATACTTTTGCAGAAGGATTAGCAGATTGTGACCCAATTACTCCTCCAATATATCAAGGTGATGGGGGAGATGTGCAAGAAGATAGTGTAGAGCCTGATGTTGATCTATCTGCAGGACATGTTGAGCAAGAAGAAGTTGGAGAGCAACTTCCAGCAGAATCTCAGTTGAGAAGATCTTCTAGACAACGTCAACCTTCCAGAAGATACTCTACAGATAAGTATGTAATGCTTACTGATGCAGGTGAACTAGAGAGTTACCAGGAAGCAATTAAAAGTGAGCAGAAAGAGAAGTGCTTGTCAATTCTTAGGTCATGTACTTGTCTCTTAGTCTTCTAAGAAATAAAACTCGGTTGCACTATCTACAACCAAAGCTGAATACATAGTTGCTAGTGCATGTTGTGCACAAGTTATATGAATGAAAAACACATTAGAAGATTATAGAATTTATCTTAAGAATATTCTCATAAAATGTTATAACACAAGTGCTATATGTTTAACGAAAAATCCTATTTAACACTGTAGAACTAAACATATTGACATTATGCATCATTTCATACGAGTTCATATCAATAATCATGATATACTCCTAGAGTTTATTGATACAAAATATCAATTAGTTGACATCTTTACAAAACCTTTAAGTGAAGAACAAATTGATTTTATTAGAAGGGAGTTAGGAATGCTAAATTGTCCGAATGCATGAGTTTGTTGTATTTTTTTTCTGGACTATCCTTCTCTTAATGTATTTCATAAATGAGGTTGTCATGAATCTATTTCATTTTTATCTTCCTTAGTATCAAGTTTACTTCGTACCCTTCCTCTATCACTTAATGATTTTTGATACACTTAATCATTTAATGGATTTCATTGACAAATACATCTTTCATGGGTTTATCTCTTGTGAATTTTTAATGAGAAATGAATTTAACTTATGAATTTCTTTTTCATATGGCGTTCCTCTCCTTATTCTTCTCATGAAAGATGAATTTTATAAATTTCAATGGATATCTTAATCTTTGAAAGATAAATTTTAGTACGTGATAATCACTCGCAAGAATGGGGATTTGATTTCGTATGATCCTTTTCATGAATCCCTTCTCTTTGATTAAAGCATGTTTTAACAAAAACTTATTTAGTGTTTTTGAGTTCACAAATTTGGTTCTCAATGGATTTCCTCCTTACTTTCCTTCCTCTTCTTTGTGCAAAGTTTTTTATCACAAAAGGGAAGAAGTTGATAAAATCTATCACTTTAATGTTGATAAATTTTGATGTTGAGAATTTGTGAATGTTACCATGCAATGATGCAATATCGATTGGATAAATTAGTTTGATACTTGAATTTTTTTTACCACACTTGCTCTCCTTTTTGTTGATGACAAAGAGGGAGAAATATAGCAAATTGATGACAACTTGACATATTAAACAATGTGTAAAATGTATTGTATTGTAGATACTTGATAAATGTCTTTCATTATGTTAAGATATCATAAGCTTAACTTGCTATTTACAATTGATATCTTTCCATGGATTAATGTATTGTTATCTTTTATCAAGAATTATCATCTTGTTAAAATTCATATTCTAATTTTGTAAATAATGATGGTTATTATTGGATTTGAAAATGGAGGTTATGCCTTGACATCATTTTGACAAATACGTGGTATCATATTTAGAATTAGTAAATCTTAATAAGTTTCATGATGTGCATATTGATAAGTATAAATGAATTTAACTTATCAGTTTGATACTTGAATTCAAAGGCCTTGAATTCAAGAATGTCTTTTCTCAAGTATAGCATATAGATAGGGGGAGTTAAGGTAAACTCTGCCATCAATTGATTATCATCATCAAAAAGGGGGAGATTATTGAATCTCGGAGTTTTTGATGAAATCAATTATAAATTATTTGATATAATCTATATGTTGAGAAAAATATGCAGGATTAACTACGACAGTAGTAAGAAATAAAGCATGTGTTATGCTGGAGTCAAGATCGAGACTTCATTGGGAGTTCAAGAGTTTGTCGGATGTCCGGACATTCGTCAGAAGTTCTGCCGGAACCAACCGAGAAGTCCAAGAGCTTGCCAAAGAAGCTCGTCAAAACTTGCCAAGAAGTTCATTGTAAAGTTTGGGAGCTTGCCGAGAGTTCATCGGAACATTGTCGAGAGTACGTCAGAAGAGCGCCGAAAGAGCAATTGACGTACCAGAACAAGAGTTCTTTAATTATGTCTTAGTTAATATAGTTAGATAGTAGATTGAGTTAGAATTAGGAGGTAATCCTACTAACTTAATTAGGGGCCAATTGGGCCCTTAATAGGGCTAAATTGGGTTGGACTGAACAGCCTATTCAGCCCTTGAAAAAATGGCCTATGGTGGCACCGCTTGGTGACCCAATCTCCCAGGTGGTCTGGGCGGTGGTACCACCAGCAGTTAATACCGCTAGCGATGGTACTGCCCCTGTCAGGTGGTGGTACCACTAGAGCTCGGTCTTCGAGCTCTATCAGGTGGTGGTACCACCTAGTGTCAGACAGTACCCCGAAATCCGGGGATGTGACATTTTTTAGCTCCAATTTTGAAGCCATTGAGGCCTATAAAAATCTCATCCTTTTCTGTATGAAAGGGCACAAAAGTATTGGCATAATCTGGAGTCTTTGAAGTGTCAAAAAGTTGTAAAAGTGCTAGAGTCCTCCTCCCTTTCTAAGTATTGAGATCATTCAAGAAAGGTGTGAGACTTGTAAGGGTTTTATCCTAAACCCGTGAAAAGGAGAAAGCACTATAAAGAGGTGGTTGGTCTTCGCCTATTGAAGGAAGGCCATTAGTGGACGCCAATGACCTCAACGGAGGAGGAATCCGAAAGTGGATGTAGGTCACAACGACCAAACCACTCTAAATTCTGTTTTACTTTTCATTTGTGCAATTTGCATTACTGCAAACTTTTTTAATCTTCTCTTTGCACTTTTACGAAAGCTTTCAAGTTCAATTTCTCTCCGAAAAGGATTGAATCGAAACAAATATTTTTTAGAATTAATGCTTTTCTTCGCTGCACTAATTTACTCCCCCCCCCTCTCTTAGTGTCGCTCTTGATCCTAACAGTTCAGATATGAGATATCCGTCAGAGCCCCCTATCTTATTGGATATCCAATAAGCCCTTGAATTATTGGATCCTATAGATGAGATCCAATAAGAACCTATGAGAGATTATTGGATAGAGATTCACTAATCTAAGAGGTTTGGGTAGTTGGATGGAGATCGAACACCCAATAAGGGGAGGATCCATTAGGGTTAAGTTGACAAGGGACCTCTATAAATAAAGGAGATTCAATAGTTCATAAGCTAGAGCTTTTTGCTTCCTCTACTATTCTCCTCCCCATCTCCACCTCAAAGCAGGCCTGGAGTTTTGAGGAGTGTCATCACAGCCCTACTACGTGGATCACCGCTAGAGAGGAGGGCGCTTGACCTCTTTCACCCTTTCCTAGAGATCTATAAGAATTTAGGGATATACAATCTCCCTAGGCAACACAATCTATCTCACATGTGGTTTTTAATTTTGTGGATTTTGTTCACCAATCTTCATATGAAGACGAACATATCTTTGGGAATTGGGGATTTTGTTTTCTGTTCTTCTGCTATACATGTGATGACGCTCCCTAGATTTTCTAACAGTAGTATTAGAGCTAGATTGTTCGTGCAAAAGATTGGTTATGAACTGCATGTGTTATGTTATGGAGAAGCTTTTGACGTCAAAATCATTGACGTAAAAGCGAGAAAGGGCAGCAACTATTGCTACTTGTACTGACATCATAGATGGCAGCGCTGACATTTACGTACAGGTAGGCCACCTGCAGCGGCAGCCGCAAAGTCGGCCGCATGTAGGTGGGCCCCTTGTAGCGGCGCCCGCAGGTAGGGCCGTAGTGTTATGGACAAAGTTCTAAACAGGATGTCTAATGTAATACTTATATATGTCTGTGTCTTTTGGTTTGTTCATGCTTTGCACAGCATGTAGAGGGACGATCGAAGGCTTAACAACCCCATTTTAGTTAGGTTTGGTAGCTTTCTTAGGCTTATAAATATAGGTTGTATCATGTGGACACTTTGTGAGAGATATTCGGTCTATAGTAGACCATTTTGACCCTTATTTATGCAACCGTTCAGAGCTTGTAAAGTTTGTTTGTAATTTGCATAGTCTATGAAGTGTTTTCAGAAATGTTTGCTTGTGGATCTTGAGTGAGGTACTTTCTCTAACCTGTTTTCTCTTTTGTAGGTCCTAAGGGACCATGGGAGGTTTTGGGGAGGCTGACCTTTATGGATGAACACGCAAGGGTACCACATGACTTAGGCAAAATTAGCTAAGTCTGTGACAGACTTAGCTAATTTTGCCAGAGTAGGACAAGTACTCATAGAAACACTTGACGTGCAAACGTGGGGGACCTAGTAGGACAGCATTGAGGGCAGTCAGCACAAGCGACCGTTTGGGGGAAAGCGGGCATGGAGATGTAGGGAAAAGGAGTCACTCGGAGGAGCGGGTATCTGAGATTGGCATTCAGAGAAATGGCCAACCCTTCGTGCAAGAGACACCACAAGAACAAGCAAGTTTGGAAGAATGCATAGCGCACAAAGGTTGGGATGGCTGAGTTTGAGCTATGGCTTGAGGTTGACTACAACACTTGATGGTGCTCAAGGCGAGCGAGATGCTTGGTAAAGGATGAGAGCATACAAGTTGGGATGAGTTGCTCAGTTACCGAAAGAGTTGTACAAATCTCACATAGGTGAGGGGAATTACTAACTCAAAGAATTCAGTACACATGCAAGGACTTGTATGCGGATGATAGAATGTTCACGGCCATCCCAAGGCGACCAGAACTGGCACCATGAAGTATTGGAACTTTCTCTTCAGCATGATAAGGTTACATCTGTAGGAGGCTAAAGTGTGCAGCGAGTTCAACATGTTGCTAGGCCTTGAGTGGTGTAGCGGGGGCTGTATTTACGTGGAGTCACAATCTAATAAGTGCGTTTGCAGGAGGCAGAACAAGGCACAGTTTGTTCAGCAAATTGGAGTAGTCCAAGGGGATGGTGGTCTCCGAAACGATGAGAGATTTTGCTCCAATGGGATAGATATCTAGGAGGGATAAGTCCCAGTTTTCTAGAGGGAGAATCATGTGTAACAGACCACACATTTTGAGGAGTACCTCAAAAAATAACAACTCCATGAAGCTCAATGGACCGAGCGAGTGACTAGGAGTCGTCGCATGATCTTGCTTGAGAGAATGCATTAGTGGATGCATTGCGAGATCAAGTAGGGGAGCGACCCAAAGCAATACAAATGAAGGCACACTTGGAGTCGATATGGAGATCAAACTCAAGATAGGGCTGACCCATGGAATGGTGGGTGTGAGGGCCATCGTTAACTAAATGCAAAACAGGAGCGAAGCAACTTGGGTATAACTTGGCGAAGTACCCAAGCCGTATTAAGAGAGCCGACATAGAAGATGGAACATGGAGCGGGGGCACAAAACTTTCCTTGGACAGAGGTCAAGGACATGAACTCTTATAGAGGTAAGAGCAGGATCATGTTGTTCCATGGGTCCTTCATTCTAATGAATCAAACTCATCTTGCATGGTGCCAAAGATGAAGGGAGCTTCTAGGCACATGCATCTTATCTCGAAGAAGCATTTGAGGGAGGAACTAAGGCGATTCAACATGCGGAGACGAAGTTGGGTTCAAAAGGTATTGGCATAGGGCAAGAGGATGCGAAGGTGGGTACTCTTGAAGAATATGCCATAGTGTTGCCATTCAAGTTGTCATGAAGGAAGTAGTGCATAGTGGAGATTGTGCTGGTAGGGGTAGAGGCCCAGGATCCAGACAACACATTCATGCATAATGTTTTAAGTTTTGCAGCTTTGTCAGCCATATTGAGGATATGATCCTGAATTCCTCGAGTGCCATCATACTGAGCTGTAGTCAGTTCTTTCATTAATGTGTCAGCCAATGAGTTATCAGCAGATTTAAATCTGTCTTCAATAACCTTTAAATATTCCTTTGCGCCTACAATCAAATGTTGGATTGAAACGTAGTTTCAATAATGAAAGATCTTCTATATTGCGGCATAGACGATTGGGGCATATCTCCAAGGAAAGAATTGAAAGATTAGTGAAGGATAATATTTTGGAACATTTAGACTTCACTGATTTTGATGTTTGTATATATTGCATTAAGGGAAAGCAAACTAAACATATAAAGAAAAATGCCACAAGAAGTAAAGAACTCCTTGAGATTATTCATACTGATATCTACGGACCACTCCATATTCCTTATTTTAGTGGAGAAAAATATTTCATCACATTTATAAATGATCTGTCCAGATATGACTATGTTTATCTAATACATGAAAAGTCTCAAGTCATTGATACTCTTGAAGTATATATAAATGAGGTTGAGAGACAATTAGATAAAAAAGTTAAAATTATCATATCTGACAGAGGTGGTGAATTTTATAGCAGATATGATGGATCTAGTCAGAATATTGACCATTTTGCTAGATTCCTAGAACAACGGGGTATTTGTGCTCAATATGCATTACTAGGTGTGCCACAGTAGAACGATGTTGCTGAAAGGCGAAATCATACTCTAATGGATATGGTTAGGAGCATGATGAGTTATTCCTCTATACTTGAGTCGATGTGGGGTGAAGCTCTTAGGACAGCTATGTACATCTTGAACAGGATTCCTAGTAAGTTAGTTTCATCGACTCCATTTGAGTTATGGACTGGTAGGAAGCCCAGTCTAAGACATTTACATATTTGGGGGTGTCCTACAGAGATAAGAGTATTTAATCCACATGAAAAGAAATTAGATCCAAGAACTATTTCATGATATTTTATTGGTTATCCAGAAAAATCCAAGGGATACAGATTTTATTGCCCTAATCATAGTATGAGAATAGTAGAATCTGGTAATGCAAAATTCTTAGAAAATGACGAAATCAATGGGAGTGAAAAATCTCGAAAGTTTAATTCTGATATCGAGGAGATTCAGGTTAATTCTCCCTTATCATCTCTTATTCGAGAGATTGTTGTTCCTCAAATCAATGAGAGTATTGATGAGGGTGAACAACAAAATAACATCGAAGAACTCTCACATGATGTTGATATCGCCACTGATGATCTTGTAGAACAATCACAATTGGCAGATTTGAGAAGATCTTAAAGGAAAAGAAAACATGTCATTTCTGATGATTATGTGGTATATCTACAAGAATCAGATTATGATATAGGAATAAAAAGAGACCCCTTATCATTTTCACAAGCCATAGAAAGTAACGATTCTGAAAAATGGTATGATGCAATGAAAGAAGAGTTAAAATCAATGGTCCATAATGGTGTTAGGGATCTTGTTGAATTGCTCAATGATTGTAAAAGAGTTGGTTGTAAATGGGTCTTTAAGACAAAACGTGACTCAACGGGCAATATCGAACGATATAAAGCCAGACTTGTAGCCAAAGGTTTTTCTCAGAAGGAAGGCATAGACTATAATGAGACTTTTTCTCCAATTTCAAGAAAGGACTCATTAAGAATCATCATGGCATTGGTAGCTCATTATGATCTTGAGTTACATCAGATGGATGTGAAAACAACATTTTTGAATGGGGATCTAGATGAGGAAATATATATGGAACAACCTGAAGGATTCATTAAAAAGGGAAAAGAAAATTGGGCTTGTAAACTTAAGAAATTCATTTATGACCTTAAACAAGCTTCCAGACAATGGTATATAAAATTTCATAATACCATTATTTCCTTCGGATTTAAGAAAAACACTATTGTTCAGTGTATATATATCTGAAGGTAAGTGGGAGCAAGTTTACTATATTGGTCTTATATGTGGATGATATTTTATTTGCCAGTAGTGATCTTGGTTTATTGCATGAAACTAAGATATTTCTCAACAAGAACTTTAAGATGGTTGATATGAATGAGGTAGCCTATGTTATTGGCATTGAGATATTCAGACATAGATCTCAAGGATTATTAGGATTGTCTCAGAAAGGATATATTGATCGTATCTTGGAAAGATTTAATATGCAGCTTTGCTCAGCCAATGATGTACCTATTACTAGAGGTGAAAAATTCAGTCAAAACCAGTGCCCAAGAAATGACTTAGAAAAGAATCAAATGAAGAATATTCCTTATGAGTGCATAGTTAGAGGTCTGTTATATGCTCAAACCTATACATGACCATATATCAGTTTTGTAGTTGTAATGTTGGGAAGATACCAAAGCAACCCAAGAATGGAACATTGGAAAGCTGCAAAGAAAGTAATGAGATATCTGTAAGGGACAAAAGATTATATGCTCACATACAGGAGATCAGATCAGCTTGAAGTGATGGGATATTCAGATGCTGATTTTGTAAATTGCCTCGATAGTAGGAAGTCCACTTCAGGATTTGTATTTATGTTAGCTGGTGGGGTAATTTCTTGGAAAAGTGTAAAACAATCGCTTATTGCATCATCAACAATGGAAGCTGAATTTGTGGCATGCTTTGAGGCCACAAATCAAGCTTTATGGCTATAAAATTTCATCTCGGGACTTGGTATGGTCGACTCAATTGCCAGGCTGCTGAAGATATTTTGTGATAACACTGCAGCAATTTTCTTCTCTAAGAATGGCAAGTACTCTAGTGGTTCCAAGCACATTGAGATAAATTACTTGGTAGTTAGAGAAAGAGTCCAGAAACAGCAAGTGTCAATTGAGAACTTGAGCACCACTATGATGATTGCTGATCCACTGACAAAAGCCTTACAATGTAAAATATTCAAAGAACATGTTCTTAGAATGAGACTTGTGAGCAAGTCATAAAGGATATGGTGATGCATGTTTATGTGGATGCTATTATTGACATTCTTCTTGCTTAATTAAAGTTATTTGTTTCTGCTATCCTGTTTACATTTATGTTTATGCATATTATGGTTGAATGTAATAACAGGATTATCTTGACAAGACAAATTACAAGGGTCATTATGAACTATATTAGGAAAGATTAACAATGTTGTGGTACATAGAAGGGAGTATGACATTGATGAAATACAATCGCTATGACTCGCATTGATAGTTGGACTTAGTATAGTATTATTGTATTTATTGGACTTATTAACTTATTTTAAAACATGGTCATGTATAAAATACTTTTCAAAAAAAATTTTTTGGAATCCAATTAGGTAAAATTATTTTTAAACAAATTTTATTTTATTTATTTTGGATCTATTCCTTGCGGTGCCTGCAGCAATCTTGGATCGGTGCCTACAACAATTTTGGATCAAAGACGTTGCTTAGCAGATCAAACAAGATATCTAAAGAGATGGCATCAGAAGGTACGCATCGTAATAATTAGATCTATATACTTGATTTCAATCCTGGTATATAAGTTATTTTTGTATTTCAGATATAACATAATTATAGATTTTATGCTTACACTTCCTGCATATAATCTTCGTCTTTAAGGTTGGAAGGTCGTTATTCTGGCGAAGGCCCACATGATACTTCGAAAACTCTTGATGATGATAAAACTGACTCTATCCAATATTTATATCAAATTTAATTTTTTTCATCTTACATATTTTGTATATTTTGTTAAAGACTCCAACAAATATCTTTGGTTCTTAAACGCTTTTCTTTGCGATCATATATATATATATAAAAGTATAATTAATTTTTATTGACATTCTTAGTTTATCGAACGGTATATATAATACACTGGTTATAACATAAGTTTCTTTTTACCGATGAACAGTTTGTAACTCAATTTAGATTCAGCACATTTTCATTTTCAGAAAAAATAACGCTCGCCAATGATTAGATTGTTGGTATTTATTTATTTTAAACTTTATAAAATTTGTCTATTAATTAAACACTATTTATCTCTTTGTCTACCATTTCCGGTTGGTGGTCAGCTTGGGTTCCGATTGTATCCTTCTTTTTATTTTTTATTTTTAGTTTTTTAAGACGGAGTTCACAAAGTTATGATGAAACTTGACCACCTTGTCCGGAGGTCAAAGTTTGTGGCTACGTTTCCGGTCAACAAAACACACCGCAGCACGTGACGAACGGAAGCTTTATCCACCCTTATCTCGTTTCCACAGAAGAATTCTGATATTTATTTATTTATTTATTTATTATATTATTATTATTATTATTATTTCTTATGGCAAGCAGCGTTTCGGGTCACGAAATCAACGGAGTGCCTCGAGGATGCGTCCGGGACTCGGGAACCTTCGTCCACCTTCGGCGTCGGCAATTGCGTATATCCAACGCAAACGTCTACCCAACACCGACCGTTCCACGGACCCATCCTTGTCGGCCACAACTAAGAAGGATCCATCTCAGCCGTTGCTTCTTTCTTTTATTCTCTGATCTAGATCGTTGGCTGCCTCACCGCAACCCGATAAAGGACGGTCTCCCTGCCCCCTACTTTTGCGATCGTTGTTTTGGTTGTTGGCATGCGTGGTTACGCGTCTGCGGTGTCCTTTAAGTGGATCCTCAGCCATCCGTAATCGATTTTCGGATTGGACGATCCATCGATCGTTGATTTCGTTTTCGGATTGGATGATCTGTTTCCGATAGGTGGTGCATCCAAATCCTCAGCCATCCCTTAATCGTTGATTTCGTTTTCGGATTGGATAATCTGTTTCCGATAGGTGGTGCATCCAAATCCTCAGCCATCCCTTAATCGTTGATTTCGTTTACGAATTGGATGTTCTGTTCTCGGCACTTGGAACTGATCTACTTTCCATGCGGGGTGTATCAAAAGCCTTTTGTTCATGTGGCTTTCGTTTTCGGGGACTTGGACATTGGTCTTGAACGAATCGGGTGATCTATTTTCAATCGCTGCGGATCGGAAGCGTTTGATATATGTTGTTTTCGTTTTCTGAACGAATTGGATGATCTATTTTTTTCCCATAGGAATATTGAGAGGCTAGGAGTTCCGATTATTGGAATCCGACTAGTGGATTATTCATTAACCGCTCTTTTTTTTTTTCTTGCGATCTATCAGAGGGCTTCACAATTTTGCCGGATTAAGGCTATTTGCGACAGATTTTATATGTACTTTCGAAGCGGTAGGTGAGGCTGTGGTGTTTATGTGGGTATTATCTTAATGGAACCCTCGCGGAGTCTGTGAGGCAATTTGTGAAGGTTGCTCTGGTATGCGTTGCACGATTAAATATTTTTTCCATTAGATAGTGTTCTATTTAAGGGGTTTCCTTACTGTAATGAACGCTGCTTATTATCATGGATGCAGGTTTTCCGAAATGATCTAAACAAGGGATGTGTCTTTTTTGTTCTGGTTTAGTTGGCCTTCGTTACTTTCAACTTTTATTTGTTGCATTTATGTCCACCAGTTGGTTATGTTTGTTTGTTTTTATTTTTTGTGTGCAAGGGAAAGCTTCTGGATATGATATTTGTAAGAGAGATGTATGTGTTTTGGTACCATGCTATGATATTTGGTTTGAGATATACGCTAACGGTATCAGCATCAATGCTGTGTCTTTTGGATACTCTAGTTGGATTTAGACGAGTATCAGGGAAGAGTTCCATCAACTTCTCATTTTTTGAGGTTGCCTGTTAAATTGTTGATTATTTTTCCTGTCCTCCTTCTGTCAGCATTTTATATATATTGAAGTTAAATCTATCTCTTTGTTTTCTGAATGTTCTATTCCTAATGTTTTTGTAGGCAGTTGCCTAAGCATCATCGTTAGGCATGATTCTATTAAATAGAGATGGTAACTCACCTTTGTTGGATTGTTTTTGGTATGAGACCTAGGATTTTACATTTTTGATAAGGCTAGTTTCTGTGGCAGATTCTATATGTGTCATCGAAGCTGTTGGTGGGGCTCTGGTGTTTTTGTGGTTATTATCTGTATGGAGCCACACGTAGCTGTGATGCAGTTTGTAAAGGATGCTCCAATTAAGGATGCTCTGGTTTTTGTTGAATGATTTAAATAGGTTTTCCATTAGATAGTGTTATATTTAAGGGGTTTAATTGTTGTGACATACCTTATTACGATGGATCCAGGGCTTCTGAAATTATCTGAACAGTGGATATGTCCGGTTTGTGCTGGTTTAGTCAGCCCTTGTTACTTTCAAACATTAATTGTTGCCCTTGCGTGCACAAGTTGGTCATTTGATACGGTTCTCATCAAAGTATGGTTGTTTGTTTTTATTTGTTGTCTGCTAGGGGAAGCTGATGGACATCTAGTTTTGCATGGGCATGGGACATTTTTTTGAAAGTGAGATGTGAGTGTTCTGCTACCTTCCTATGGTATTTGGTTTCGATATGTTCTACTCTATCATCATTCATGGAAGAGGTTCCTTTCACTTTTCATTGGCTATCTGTCTGTCTACTTATTCCATTGTGATACCAGAAAGTCGACGGAAGCGGGAAGCAGGATCCAAGTAAGAAATGATAAGCACAAAGAACTATAGAAAGCTTAAGATTCTTACAATAGATTTGGTATGAACAAAGCTTGAAATGCTTACAAAGGATAGAGGATAATCTTCTTCTCAAATGAGAGTCCGTCACGTGTTTTGGTTCTGAGCTTGTCCATTTCCTGTTGGTATTGCAAGAGGAGGTCGCCTGGTTTATTAGTTGATTCAGGTGTGTGGCAGCCTTGATGTTTGGTTTGGCTTGAACTTCCTGGGTGGCTTCCAGGATTAGGAGTAATAATTCGCTTGGCCATCCTGCAACCAAAATATTTATTAGTCTTGATAAAGAGTCGGCTAGAATGTTACTTTCCCCTTCGATGTGCTCAAACTTCACTTCCACGCCGCTTCCAGTGATATAGTCTACAAAGGCCATCCATCTGATTCTAGATGGTTTGTTCTGAGCTGACTTGTTGAAGAAGCTTATTATTGCTTGGCAATCTGTTCTAATAATGATTTCCCTTTTGTCAAGAAAATAGATCTTCAATGCCTCTAGGGTTTTCATAACTGCATGCATTTCAGCATCTATAGTCGATTTGATGGGATTGTACTTTCCACTGGCGTAAGCACATACCTTTTCAGTATTTCTGGGGTTATATCTTTGTTTTTTCCATTTACAAATTCCTCCCCATCCTTCCATGCATCCGTCTGTTTCTAGTATTATGAAACAGTCTTCAGGAGGTACTTCCAGGTCAGGAAGATTCTGTACTAAGCTCTTGATTTTCTTGATTAGTTCCCAATCTTGATTGTTCATCCTTTTCTCGCCTGTTGGGCTTGTTTTTGAATATAATGGGCCTAAGAGTCTGCCCAGGTTGGGTATGTAGCTTCTTGCATAGTTTAGGATCCCCAGCCATGACCTGAGGCCTTTCTTAGTAGTAAGGTCTTCCTCCTGATAGTCAGTAATTTTTTTGATGATATGGGGTTGTAGTTTGATCTTGGAATTCCCCAGGACTGCTCCAAGAAACTCAATTTCCTTTACTGCAATTTTCATCTTTGTTGGGCTTAAAACAAGGCCATTCTCTTGGCATATTTTTAACATCTTGGTGAGGTGCTGCTCATGCTCCTTTTCGTTTTCTGAGAAAACAAGGATATCATCAATGTAGACTGCAATGAATTGTTCCGTACCTCTGAAGCAATTATCCATTTTCCTTTGGAAAACCGCAGAGGCATTTTTAAGACCAAATGGCATTGCAAGCCATTCATACAACCCTTCCGGTACCCAGAATGCAGTCCATTCAATGGAATCGGGGTGCATAGCGACTTGATGAAAGCCAGATTTTAGATCAAACTTTGAGTAAATTTTACTATTGCTAACCTTTTTGAGGATGGTGTTAATTCCAGGGAGGCTATATTGATCCTTCTCCGTGATGTCATTGAGCCTTTTGTAGTTAAAAACCATCCTTTCCTTTCCTTTTCTTTCTGCTCCTGTTATGGGGTCCACCGTGGTTCCAGAATTAACAATTATAGCAGTGGTACGGTGCTTGCTTTTGCTTGGTCTGATAACCCCTATTTCCAGTAATGCTCTTACATGCTTTGAAAAGGCTTCCTTTGCTTGTGGTGTCAAATGTCTGAGAGGCTTGTCTTCTACCACAAAATCTTGATTTTTGATTTCCAACTTGCATGTTATTTCATTCTTTCTCCAATGCTTGAGAGGGTCCTCCCCAATATAACCTTGGGCCTTTAGCTGATCTAGTAGGCTTCCGAACTTGGCTCTTATTTTTTCATTGCTCTGCTGGGCTTCTGCAGAGTAACATACTGACTCCTGGATTTGAATATAGTCATCCTCTTCTAGGTCTAGTTCTTCTATTGCTGCGGCTGTCGAGATATAGGGCAGAGTATTAATAGTTGTCAAATTTTTGTAGAATGTAACCGTGTTACCTTCGATCCTGACCCCTCCTTGCATTGCCCTTATAAAATTGCATCCTATTATCATCTGAATATCATCCCCTAGCTTCATTGAGAATGCATAAGTGTAGGGAATTCTGAAACTGTTGGTTCCAATAGTCATTTTGCCTCCCCTTAATTTTTTATTTGCTGTTGTTTTGGAGGTAATCCCGCTAAAATGTACAACATAAGGGTTTTCCTCCATTGCCGCTTTTGGTACAACCTTTTCATCTATGCAACAAGTAGTCGCACCTGTATCTAATATAGCATTAACCTCAAAAGGGGGAATATTTAGAATCTCCATATGTACCTTTAGGTTGAAGAGCATATTCTTAGATTTTCTTGATCCTCCCGTTTCCTTTGTTTCCATAGAAAGGATCTTCTGGGTTTCTTCTAAGAGAACGAGAGCTCCTTCACTTTCTTCTTCTTCGCTCTCTTCCATCTTTCTTTTTCCCAACCTTTGTATCTCCCTTAGTATGCTTTCCTTCGTCAGGAATATGCTTTCCTTCGTCAGGAAGTTAGAGAAATATCTGATGAAAGGATAAGGATGCGATGGGGCCCAATGAGCACCCGGTTCTATCCTCTTCCTCTATATATTCTCTAGCTTAGTCTCTTGCAAGGCATCGGTCGAAAAACCAGAGCCTTACTTGAGAAGAAGATTATCCTCTATCCTTTGTAAGCATTTCAAGCTTTGTTCATACCAAATCTATTGTAAGAATCTTAAGCTTTCTATAGTTCTTTGTGCTTATCATTTCTTACTTGGATCCTGCTTCCCGCTTCCGTCGACTTTCTGGTATCAGAGCCGGTTGTATTCTGTTCTGATATAGTTTCTAACTAAATTGCTATGATGTTTATGCTAAGTTTGCTTTGTAAAACATCACTTACGGTTTAAAACTTGTAAGGAGCCCGAGGAAGGCAGCCAGGTCAGGGAACCGCAGTAAGACCTTTGACGCAAGCTCTCTAAAGTTGAGAACGTAAGTAGATTAAAACAATGCATATTTAGCATATGTCTAAGCTTTGGGAAGAAGCTATTCAAAAATGGTATACAGACTCCCATACCTCCCATCTGGACTACCTAAATCTAGCGGAGACTCCAAAACCCACTAAAAAGGAACTAGCTCACAACATCTCTGTCATTTACGATCGAACTTGTCTTTCAAGTAGAGTAAATCTGAGAAACTTCAAACTTTTGCTTGAAGAAAACCGCAACCTTGAGCATAGGGTTAAGAACCTCGAAGCCTCAATAACAACGCTGTCTTCCTTACTCATCAAGAACAAGCCCCTTACTCAAGTTGATGTTCAAAAATTGGTTTTAAAGATAACTAAGCAACCCAAACTCATTGAGGAAGAAGCCTTACGACTTTCACAGAGCCTGGACCAAAAACTCCAAAGGATTGAAATTCTATTATCCAAAATAGAAAAACAAATCTTTGGATGAGTCATATATCCTCCAGGAGTACCGAATCTTACAAAGAAGCTCTTAAAGCTACTGAATCTATTGAACCCCCATCACTTGGATTTCTCAAGACAAGTGATTTTCAGGGAACTCTTAGCCATCAGGTAGCCGTAATCAAGCAGCATAACGTACAAATTCAACTTCTGGTACAAATTGCTGAAAACATAAAAGGAATACGAACGGAGCTACAGACAATACGGGAATTGCAACAATCAAAGGCGACGCAATCCCAAGTGGTACCAGACGAACTCATCACCAAACTAGCAAACCTCAACCTAGGCCCCTCTGAAAGGCCTAAGGAGACAAAAGGAAGAATATTAGTCTTTAAAGACCCTATAAAAATCTTCCAAGAAAACAGAAGATGACTTCCAGAACACAGACCCAAGAGGTATCTACGTCAACTCCTCTTGTAGAAGACCAAATCAGGAACTACAGAAGAAACCAGAGGAGAATATTCAACGCTTGAAGACGACTTGGGCAACTCATCTTCAGAAATACAGACTTAAACGCACAGATTCTGGAACAACAAATAGACCCTCAAGCGCAGCTGCAATTATCCATGAGGGAAAGAGCTGCAATAGCACCTGCTGAAGTATTGTACCACTCAAGGAGAGATGATGTGCATCACAGGGTCTATACGCATCGATCTGAAGAGGCTATGTTGGTCACCAACAATCAAGAAGACAGGGCTTTCATTCAGGAGCCAAGCTTTGACCAACTGACCAGGAGCGGGATGAGGTATATTCATCTCGGGATCCTACAAACAAGGGTCCAGACACTCCACAGACAGGAAGAGGGAACACTGGCACTATTAGTGTTCCGAGACAACAGATGGGCTGATGACAGGTCCATCATTGCCACAATGGAAGTAGACCTGACTAGAGGAAGTCAACTGGTCTACGTAGTACCAGAAGGCAGATACCATGATGACAATAGGAGATTTTTACCGTAATATACAACTTTCTATACTAACCCGTGGATATGACACATGGCAGAATGGAGAAGCAAATCTGCTAATCACCAGGGGAATGGTAGGGCGACTTTCAAATACCCCGAATGTCGCCTTTGCATATGAAATTTCAGGGGTGGTGGATTACTTGACAAGCCATGGCGTAAGGGCTCTGCCAGGAAGGAGGTATTCCACAGCAGAAATCAGAGGAAGAGACTGGATGATCAGACCCACACAGGTTTCAATTCCCATACAACCTGCTGAACTCAGGAGCCGAAATCTAATTGACGGAAGAATTTCAATTAGCTTTGACAATTATAAAGCAGCATCAACATCCAGCAGAATCCGTTACAACAACACGGATGACGAAACATTCAGTGATGAAGAGGAAATCCGAAGCCACACAATAGCTGTCAACGTTCAATTAACCGACAACGAGGACGAGGCTGAGGAGCTAAAGGAAAACCTTAATTCCTACTTCCAAGGCACCCACATCACAGAAGAGGATAGAACCGGGTGCTCATTGGGCCCCATCGCATCCTTATCCTTTCATCAGATATTTCTCTAACTTCCTGACGAAGGAAAGCATATTCCTTCGCACAATTATTGGTGATACTATGAGCGGCTCCCCGAGGCTCAGCTCATTTTCCTTAGTGACTAAGAAAAGCAAAATATTTTGTCCCACACCATTTGTCTTTGCTTGACGGCTAAGCAAAGTATTTATGCCAGCTGTTATTTGTCTTTGCCTGGCGGCTAAGTAAAGTATTTATGCCAGCTGTCTAAAGGCTGAAGCTGGTTGTCCTTTGTGAGACATCTTTTACCAGAGATAGGGCCTCCTTTAGTTGTTGTTGCTGTTGAAGGACGACTGGTAGCCAGTCCCTGTACCAGTTGTCCTTTCCACCGCTCCTTCTCTGATATTCTTTGGTCTTGATTAAGTGGATGTCGAAGAATTGCTGTAATGCTTCAAGTGCTTGTCGGGAGGCTTCCTTTTGAATTGATCCAAGTCTTCTTTCAGATAATCCTTCTTCATTAAATGAGAGTCCGTCACGTGTTTTGGTTCTGAGCTTGTCCATTTCCTGTTGGTATTGCAAGAGGTCGCCTGGTTTATTAGTTGATTCAGGTGTGTGGCAGCCTTGATGTTTGGTTTGGCTTGAACTTCCTGGGTGGCTTCCAGGATTAGGAGTAATGATTCGCTTGGCCATCCTGCAACCAAAATATTTATTAGTCTTGATAAAGAGTCGGCTAGAATGTTACTTTCCCCTTCGATGTGCTCAAACTTCACTTCCACGCCGCTTCCAGTGATATAGTCTACAAAGGCCATCCATCTGACTCTAGATGGTTTGTTCTGAGCTGACTTGTTGAAGAAGCTTATTATTGCTTGGCAATCTGTTCTAATAATGATTTCCCTTTTGTCAAGAAAATAGATCTTCAATGCCTCTAGGGTTTTCATAACTGCATGCATTTCAGCATCTATAGTCGATTTGATGGGATTGTACTTTCCACTGGCGTAAGCACATACCTTTTCAGTATTTCTGGGGTTATATCTTTGTTTTTTCCATTTACAAATTCCTCCCCATCCTTCCATGCATCCGTCTGTTTCTAGTATTATGAAACAGTCTTCAGGAGGTACTTCCAGGTCAGGAAGATTCTGTACTAAGCTCTTGATTTTCTTGATTAGTTCCCAATCTTGATTGTTCATCCTTTTCTCGCCTGTTGGGCTTGTTTTTGAATATAATGGGCCTAAGAGTCTGCCCAGGTTGGGTATGTAGCTTCTTGCATAGTTTAGGATCCCCAGCCATGACTTGAGGCCTTTCTTAGTAGTAAGGTCTTCCTCCTGATAGTCAGTAATTTTTTTGATGATATGGGGTTGTAGTTTGATCTTGGAATTCCCCAGGACTGCTCCAAGAAACTCAATTTCCTTTACTGCAATTTTCATCTTTGTTGGGCTTAAAACAAGGCCATTCTCTTGGCATATTTTTAACATCTTGGTGAGGTGCTGCTCATGCTCCTTTTCGTTTTCTGAGAAAACAAGGATATCATCAATGTAGACTGCAATGAATTGTTCCGTACCTCTGAAGCAATTATCCATTTTCCTTTGGAAAACCGCAGGGGCATTTTTAAGACCAAATGGCATTGCAAGCCATTCATACAACCCTTCCGGTACCCAGAATGCAGTCCATTCAATGGAATCGGGGTGCATAGCGACTTGATGAAAGCCAGATTTTAGATCAAACTTTGAGTAAATTTTACTATTGCTAACCTTTTTGAGGATGGTGTTAATTCCAGGGAGGCTATATTGATCCTTCTCCGTGATGTCATTGAGCCTTTTGTAGTTAAAAACCATCCTTTCCTTTCCTTTTCTTTCTGCTCCTGTTATGGGGTCCACCGTGGTTCCAGAATTAACAATTATAGCAGTGGTACGGTGCTTGCTTTTGCTTGGTCTGATAACCCCTATTTCCAGTAATGCTCTTACATGCTTTGAAAAGGCTTCCTTTGCTTGTGGTGTCAAATGTCTGAGAGGCTTGTCTTCTACCACAAAATCTTGATTTTTGATTTCCAACTTGCATGTTATTTCATTCTTTCTCCAATGCTTGAGAGGGTCCTCCCCAATATAACCTTGGGCCTTTAGCTGATCTAGTAGGCTTCCGAACTTGGCTCTTATTTTTTCATTGCTCTGCTGGGCTTCTGCAGAGTAACATACTGACTCCTGGATTTGAATATAGTCATCCTCTTCTAGGTCTAGTTCTTCTATTGCTGCGGCTGTCGAGATATAGGGCAGAGTATTAATAGTTGTCAAATTTTTGTAGAATGTAACCGTGTTACCTTCGATCCTGACCCCTCCTTGCATTGCCCTTATAAAATTGCATCCTATTATCATCTGAATATCATCCCCTAGCTTCATTGAGAATGCATAAGTGTAGGGAATTCTGAAACTGTTGGTTCCAATAGTCATTTTGCCTCCCCTTAATTTTTTATTTGCTGTTGTTTTGGAGGTAATCCCGCTAAAATGTACAACATAAGGGTTTTCCTCCATTGCCGCTTTTGGTACAACCTTTTCATCTATGCAACAAGTAGTCGCACCTGTATCTAATATAGCATTAACCTCAAAAGGGGGAATATTTAGAATCTCCATATGTACCTTTAGGTTGAAGAGCATATTCTTAGATTTTCTTGATCCTCCCGTTTCCTTTGTTTCCATAGAAAGGATCTTCTGGGTTTCTTCTAAGAGAACGAGAGCTCCTTCACTTTCTTCTTCTTCGCTCTCTTCCATCTTTCTTTTTCCCAACCTTTGTATCTCCCTTAGTATGCTTTCCTTCGTCAGGAATATGCTTTCCTTCGTCAGGAAGTTAGAGAAATATCTGATGAAAGGATAAGGATGCGATGGGGCCCAATGAGCACCCGGTTCTATCCTCTTCCTCTATATATTCTCTAGCTTAGTCTCTTGCAAGGCATCGGTCGAAAAACCAGAGCCTTACTTGAGAAGAAGATTATCCTCTATCCTTTGTAAGCATTTCAAGCTTTGTTCATACCAAATCTATTGTAAGAATCTTAAGCTTTCTATAGTTCTTTGTGCTTATCATTTCTTACTTGGATCCTGCTTCCCGCTTCCGTCGACTTTCTGGTATCAGAGCCGGTTGTATTCTGTTCTGATATAGTTTCTAACTAAATTGCTATGATGTTTATGCTAAGTTTGCTTTGTAAAACATCACTTACGGTTTAAAACTTGTAAGGAGCCCGAGGAAGGCAGCCAGGTCAGGGAACCGCAGTAAGACCTTTGACGCAAGCTCTCTAAAGTTGAGAACGTAAGTAGATTAAAACAATGCATATTTAGCATATGTCTAAGCTTTGGGAAGAAGCTATTCAAAAATGGTATACAGACTCCCATACCTCCCATCTGGACTACCTAAATCTAGCGGAGACTCCAAAACCCACTAAAAAGGAACTAGCTCACAACATCTCTGTCATTTACGACCGAACTTGTCTTTCAAGTAGAGTAAATCTGAGAAACTTCAAACTTTTGCTTGAAGAAAACCGCAACCTTGAGCATAGGGTTAAGAACCTCGAAGCCTCAATAACAACGCTGTCTTCCTTACTCATCAAGAACAAGCCCCTTACTCAAGTTGATGTTCAAAAATTGGTTTTAAAGATAACTAAGCAACCCAAACTCATTGAGGAAGAAGCCTTACGACTTTCACAGAGCCTGGACCAAAAACTCCAAAGGATTGAAATTCTATTATCCAAAATAGAAAAACAAATCTTTGGATGAGTCATATATCCTCCAGGAGTACCGAATCTTACAAAGAAGCTCTTAAAGCTACTGAATCTATTGAACCCCCATCACTTGGATTTCTCAAGACAAGTGATTTTCAGGGAACTCTTAGCCATCAGGTAGCCGTAATCAAGCAGCATAACGTACAAATTCAACTTCTGGTACAAATTGCTGAAAACATAAAAGGAATACGAACGGAGCTACAGACAATACGGGAATTGCAACAATCAAAGGCGACGCAATCCCAAGTGGTACCAGACGAACTCATCACCAAACTAGCAAACCTCAACCTAGGCCCCTCTGAAAGGCCTAAGGAGACAAAAGGAAGAATATTAGTCTTTAAAGACCCTATAAAAATCTTCCAAGAAAACAGAAGATGACTTCCAGAACACAGACCCAAGAGGTATCTACGTCAACTCCTCTTGTAGAAGACCAAATCAGGAACTACAGAAGAAACCAGAGGAGAATATTCAACGCTTGAAGACGACTTGGGCAACTCATCTTCAGAAATACAGACTTAAACGCACAGATTCTGGAACAACAAATAGACCCTCAAGCGCAGCTGCAATTATCCATGAGGGAAAGAGCTGCAATAGCACCTGCTGAAGTATTGTACCACTCAAGGAGAGATGATGTGCATCACAGGGTCTATACGCATCGATCTGAAGAGGCTATGTTGGTCACCAACAATCAAGAAGACAGGGCTTTCATTCAGGAGCCAAGCTTTGACCAACTGACCAGGAGCGGGATGAGGTATATTCATCTCGGGATCCTACAAACAAGGGTCCAGACACTCCACAGACAGGAAGAGGGAACACTGGCACTATTAGTGTTCCGAGACAACAGATGGGCTGATGACAGGTCCATCATTGCCACAATGGAAGTAGACCTGACTAGAGGAAGTCAACTGGTCTACGTAGTACCAGAAGGCAGATACCATGATGACAATAGGAGATTTTTACCGTAATATACAACTTTCTATACTAACCCGTGGATATGACACATGGCAGAATGGAGAAGCAAATCTGCTAATCACCAGGGGAATGGTAGGGCGACTTTCAAATACCCCGAATGTCGCCTTTGCATATGAAATTTCAGGGGTGGTGGATTACTTGACAAGCCATGGCGTAAGGGCTCTGCCAGGAAGGAGGTATTCCACAGCAGAAATCAGAGGAAGAGACTGGATGATCAGACCCACACAGGTTTCAATTCCCATACAACCTGCTGAACTCAGGAGCCGAAATCTAATTGACGGAAGAATTTCAATTAGCTTTGACAATTATAAAGCAGCATCAACATCCAGCAGAATCCGTTACAACAACACGGATGACGAAACATTCAGTGATGAAGAGGAAATCCGAAGCCACACAATAGCTGTCAACGTTCAATTAACCGACAACGAGGACGAGGCTGAGGAGCTAAAGGAAAACCTTAATTCCTACTTCCAAGGCACCCACATCACAGAAGAGGATAGAACCGGGTGCTCATTGGGCCCCATCGCATCCTTATCCTTTCATCAGATATTTCTCTAACTTCCTGACGAAGGAAAGCATATTCCTTCGCACAATTATTGGTGATACTATGAGCGGCTCCCCGAGGCTCAGCTCATTTTCCTTAGTGACTAAGAAAAGCAAAATATTTTGTCCCACACCATTTGTCTTTGCTTGACGGCTAAGCAAAGTATTTATGCCAGCTGTTATTTGTCTTTGCCTGGCGGCTAAGTAAAGTATTTATGCCAGCTGTCTAAAGGCTGAAGCTGGTTGTCCTTTGTGAGACATCTTTTACCAGAGATAGGGCCTCCTTTAGTTGTTGTTGCTGTTGAAGGACGACTGGTAGCCAGTCCCTGTACCAGTTGTCCTTTCCACCGCTCCTTCTCTGATATTCTTTGGTCTTGATTAAGTGGATGTCGAAGAATTGCTGTAATGCTTCAAGTGCTTGTCGGGAGGCTTCCTTTTGAATTGATCCAAGTCTTCTTTCAGATAATCCTTCTTCATTAAATGAGAGTCCGTCACGTGTTTTGGTTCTGAGCTTGTCCATTTCCTGTTGGTATTGCAAGAGGTCGCCTGGTTTATTAGTTGATTCAGGTGTGTGGCAGCCTTGATGTTTGGTTTGGCTTGAACTTCCTGGGTGGCTTCCAGGATTAGGAGTAATGATTCGCTTGGCCATCCTGCAACCAAAATATTTATTAGTCTTGATAAAGAGTCGGCTAGAATGTTACTTTCCCCTTCGATGTGCTCAAACTTCACTTCCACGCCGCTTCCAGTGATATAGTCTACAAAGGCCATCCATCTGACTCTAGATGGTTTGTTCTGAGCTGACTTGTTGAAGAAGCTTATTATTGCTTGGCAATCTGTTCTAATAATGATTTCCCTTTTGTCAAGAAAATAGATCTTCAATGCCTCTAGGGTTTTCATAACTGCATGCATTTCAGCATCTATAGTCGATTTGATGGGATTGTACTTTCCACTGGCGTAAGCACATACCTTTTCAGTATTTCTGGGGTTATATCTTTGTTTTTTCCATTTACAAATTCCTCCCCATCCTTCCATGCATCCGTCTGTTTCTAGTATTATGAAACAGTCTTCAGGAGGTACTTCCAGGTCAGGAAGATTCTGTACTAAGCTCTTGATTTTCTTGATTAGTTCCCAATCTTGATTGTTCATCCTTTTCTCGCCTGTTGGGCTTGTTTTTGAATATAATGGGCCTAAGAGTCTGCCCAGGTTGGGTATGTAGCTTCTTGCATAGTTTAGGATCCCCAGCCATGACTTGAGGCCTTTCTTAGTAGTAAGGTCTTCCTCCTGATAGTCAGTAATTTTTTTGATGATATGGGGTTGTAGTTTGATCTTGGAATTCCCCAGGACTGCTCCAAGAAACTCAATTTCCTTTACTGCAATTTTCATCTTTGTTGGGCTTAAAACAAGGCCATTCTCTTGGCATATTTTTAACATCTTGGTGAGGTGCTGCTCATGCTCCTTTTCGTTTTCTGAGAAAACAAGGATATCATCAATGTAGACTGCAATGAATTGTTCCGTACCTCTGAAGCAATTATCCATTTTCCTTTGGAAAACCGCAGGGGCATTTTTAAGACCAAATGGCATTGCAAGCCATTCATACAACCCTTCCGGTACCCAGAATGCAGTCCATTCAATGGAATCGGGGTGCATAGCGACTTGATGAAAGCCAGATTTTAGATCAAACTTTGAGTAAATTTTACTATTGCTAACCTTTTTGAGGATGGTGTTAATTCCAGGGAGGCTATATTGATCCTTCTCCGTGATGTCATTGAGCCTTTTGTAGTTAAAAACCATCCTTTCCTTTCCTTTTCTTTCTGCTCCTGTTATGGGGTCCACCGTGGTTCCAGAATTAACAATTATAGCAGTGGTACGGTGCTTGCTTTTGCTTGGTCTGATAACCCCTATTTCCAGTAATGCTCTTACATGCTTTGAAAAGGCTTCCTTTGCTTGTGGTGTCAAATGTCTGAGAGGCTTGTCTTCTACCACAAAATCTTGATTTTTGATTTCCAACTTGCATGTTATTTCATTCTTTCTCCAATGCTTGAGAGGGTCCTCCCCAATATAACCTTGGGCCTTTAGCTGATCTAGTAGGCTTCCGAACTTGGCTCTTATTTTTTCATTGCTCTGCTGGGCTTCTGCAGAGTAACATACTGACTCCTGGATTTGAATATAGTCATCCTCTTCTAGGTCTAGTTCTTCTATTGCTGCGGCTGTCGAGATATAGGGCAGAGTATTAATAGTTGTCAAATTTTTGTAGAATGTAACCGTGTTACCTTCGATCCTGACCCCTCCTTGCATTGCCCTTATAAAATTGCATCCTATTATCATCTGAATATCATCCCCTAGCTTCATTGAGAATGCATAAGTGTAGGGAATTCTGAAACTGTTGGTTCCAATAGTCATTTTGCCTCCCCTTAATTTTTTATTTGCTGTTGTTTTGGAGGTAATCCCGCTAAAATGTACAACATAAGGGTTTTCCTCCATTGCCGCTTTTGGTACAACCTTTTCATCTATGCAACAAGTAGTCGCACCTGTATCTAATATAGCATTAACCTCAAAAGGGGGAATATTTAGAATCTCCATATGTACCTTTAGGTTGAAGAGCATATTCTTAGATTTTCTTGATCCTCCCGTTTCCTTTGTTTCCATAGAAAGGATCTTCTGGGTTTCTTCTAAGAGAACGAGAGCTCCTTCACTTTCTTCTTCTTCGCTCTCTTCCATCTTTCTTTTTCCCAACCTTTGTATCTCCCTTAGTATGCTTTCCTTCGTCAGGAATATGCTTTCCTTCGTCAGGAAGTTAGAGAAATATCTGATGAAAGGATAAGGATGCGATGGGGCCCAATGAGCACCCGGTTCTATCCTCTTCCTCTATATATTCTCTAGCTTAGTCTCTTGCAAGGCATCGGTCGAAAAACCAGAGCCTTACTTGAGAAGAAGATTATCCTCTATCCTTTGTAAGCATTTCAAGCTTTGTTCATACCAAATCTATTGTAAGAATCTTAAGCTTTCTATAGTTCTTTGTGCTTATCATTTCTTACTTGGATCCTGCTTCCCGCTTCCGTCGACTTTCTGGTATCAGAGCCGGTTGTATTCTGTTCTGATATAGTTTCTAACTAAATTGCTATGATGTTTATGCTAAGTTTGCTTTGTAAAACATCACTTACGGTTTAAAACTTGTAAGGAGCCCGAGGAAGGCAGCCAGGTCAGGGAACCGCAGTAAGACCTTTGACGCAAGCTCTCTAAAGTTGAGAACGTAAGTAGATTAAAACAATGCATATTTAGCATATGTCTAAGCTTTGGGAAGAAGCTATTCAAAAATGGTATACAGACTCCCATACCTCCCATCTGGACTACCTAAATCTAGCGGAGACTCCAAAACCCACTAAAAAGGAACTAGCTCACAACATCTCTGTCATTTACGACCGAACTTGTCTTTCAAGTAGAGTAAATCTGAGAAACTTCAAACTTTTGCTTGAAGAAAACCGCAACCTTGAGCATAGGGTTAAGAACCTCGAAGCCTCAATAACAACGCTGTCTTCCTTACTCATCAAGAACAAGCCCCTTACTCAAGTTGATGTTCAAAAATTGGTTTTAAAGATAACTAAGCAACCCAAACTCATTGAGGAAGAAGCCTTACGACTTTCACAGAGCCTGGACCAAAAACTCCAAAGGATTGAAATTCTATTATCCAAAATAGAAAAACAAATCTTTGGATGAGTCATATATCCTCCAGGAGTACCGAATCTTACAAAGAAGCTCTTAAAGCTACTGAATCTATTGAACCCCCATCACTTGGATTTCTCAAGACAAGTGATTTTCAGGGAACTCTTAGCCATCAGGTAGCCGTAATCAAGCAGCATAACGTACAAATTCAACTTCTGGTACAAATTGCTGAAAACATAAAAGGAATACGAACGGAGCTACAGACAATACGGGAATTGCAACAATCAAAGGCGACGCAATCCCAAGTGGTACCAGACGAACTCATCACCAAACTAGCAAACCTCAACCTAGGCCCCTCTGAAAGGCCTAAGGAGACAAAAGGAAGAATATTAGTCTTTAAAGACCCTATAAAAATCTTCCAAGAAAACAGAAGATGACTTCCAGAACACAGACCCAAGAGGTATCTACGTCAACTCCTCTTGTAGAAGACCAAATCAGGAACTACAGAAGAAACCAGAGGAGAATATTCAACGCTTGAAGACGACTTGGGCAACTCATCTTCAAAAATACAGACTTAAACGCACAGATTCTGGAACAACAAATAGACCCTCAAGCGCAGCTGCAATTATCCATGAGGGAAAGAGCTGCAATAGCACCTGCTGAAGTATTGTACCACTCAAGGAGAGATGATGTGCATCACAGGGTCTATACGCATCGATCTGAAGAGGCTATGTTGGTCACCAACAATCAAGAAGACAGGGCTTTCATTCAGGAGCCAAGCTTTGACCAACTGACCAGGAGCGGGATGAGGTATATTCATCTCGGGATCCTACAAACAAGGGTCCAGACACTCCACAGACAGGAAGAGGGAACACTAGCACTATTAGTGTTCCGAGACAACAGATGGGCTGATGACAGGTCCATCATTGCCACAATGGAAGTAGACCTGACTAGAGGAAGTCAACTGGTCTACGTAGTACCAGATACCATGATGACAATAGGAGATTTTTACCGTAATATACAACTTTCTATACTAACCCGTGGATATGACACATGGCAGAATGGAGAAGCAAATCTGCTAATCACCAGGGGAATGGTAGGGCGACTTTCAAATACCCCGAATGTCGCCTTTGCATATGAAATTTCAGGGGTGGTGGATTACTTGACAAGCCATGGCGTAAGGGCTCTGCCAGGAAGGAGGTATTCCACAGCAGAAATCAGAGGAAGAGACTGGATGATCAGACCCACACAGGTTTCAATTCCCATACAACCTGCTGAACTCAGGAGCCGAAATCTAATTGACGGAAGAATTTCAATTAGCTTTGACAATTATAAAGCAGCATCAACATCCAGCAGAATCCGTTACAACAACACGGATGACGAAACATTCAGTGATGAAGAGGAAATCCGAAGCCACACAATAGCTGTCAACGTTCAATTAACCGACAGCGAGGACGAGGCTGAGGAGCTAAAGGAAAACCTTAATTCCTACTTCCAAGGCACCCACATCACAGAAGAGGATAGAACCGGGTGCTCATTGGGCCCCATCGCATCCTTATCCTTTCATCAGATATTTCTCTAACTTCCTGACGAAGGAAAGCATATTCCTTCGCACAATTATTGGTGATACTATGAGCGGCTCCCCGAGGCTCAGCTCATTTTCCTTAGTGACTAAGAAAAGCAAAATATTTTGTCCCACACCATTTGTCTTTGCTTGACGGCTAAGCAAAGTATTTATGCCAGCTGTTATTTGTCTTTGCCTGGCGGCTAAGTAAAGTATTTATGCCAGCTGTCTAAAGGCTGAAGCTGGTTGTCCTTTGTGAGACATCTTTTACCAGAGATAGGGCCTCCTTTAGTTGTTGTTGCTGTTGAAGGACGACTGGTAGCCAGTCCCTGTACCAGTTGTCCTTTCCACCGCTCCTTCTCTGATATTCTTTGGTCTTGATTAAGTGGATGTCGAAGAATTGCTGTAATGCTTCAAGTGCTTGTCGGGAGGCTTCCTTTTGAATTGATCCAAGTCTTCTTTCAGATAATCCTTCTTCATTAAATGAGAGTCCGTCACGTGTTTTGGTTCTGAGCTTGTCCATTTCCTGTTGGTATTGCAAGAGGTCGCCTGGTTTATTAGTTGATTCAGGTGTGTGGCAGCCTTGATGTTTGGTTTGGCTTGAACTTCCTGGGTGGCTTCCAGGATTAGGAGTAATGATTCGCTTGGCCATCCTGCAACCAAAATATTTATTAGTCTTGATAAAGAGTCGGCTAGAATGTTACTTTCCCCTTCGATGTGCTCAAACTTCACTTCCACGCCGCTTCCAGTGATATAGTCTACAAAGGCCATCCATCTGACTCTAGATGGTTTGTTCTGAGCTGACTTGTTGAAGAAGCTTATTATTGCTTGGCAATCTGTTCTAATAATGATTTCCCTTTTGTCAAGAAAATAGATCTTCAATGCCTCTAGGGTTTTCATAACTGCATGCATTTCAGCATCTATAGTCGATTTGATGGGATTGTACTTTCCACTGGCGTAAGCACATACCTTTTCAGTATTTCTGGGGTCATATTTTTGTTTTTTCCATTTACAAATTCCTCCCCATCCTTCCATGCATCCGTCTGTTTCTAGTATTATGAAACAGTCTTCAGGAGGTACTTCCAGGTCAGGAAGATTCTGTACTAAGCTCTTGATTTTCTTGATTAGTTCCCAATCTTGATTGTTCATCCTTTTCTCGCCTGTTGGGCTTGTTTTTGAATATAATGGGCCTAAGAGTCTGCCCAGGTTGGGTATGTAGCTTCTTGCATAGTTTAGGATCCCCAGCCATGACCTGAGGCCTTTCTTAGTAGTAAGGTCTTCCTCCTGATAGTCAGTAATTTTTTTGATGATATGGGGTTGTAGTTTGATCTTGGAATTCCCCAGGACTGCTCCAAGAAACTCAATTTCCTTTACTGCAATTTTCATCTTTGTTGGGCTTAAAACAAGGCCATTCTCTTGGCATATTTTTAACATCTTGGTGAGGTGCTGCTCATGCTCCTTTTCGTTTTCTGAGAAAACAAGGATATCATCAATGTAGACTGCAATGAATTGTTCCGTACCTCTGAAGCAATTATCCATTTTCCTTTGGAAAACCGCAGGGGCATTTTTAAGACCAAATGGCATTGCAAGCCATTCATACAACCCTTCCGGTACCCAGAATGCAGTCCATTCAATGGAATCGGGGTGCATAGCGACTTGATGAAAGCCAGATTTTAGATCAAACTTTGATTAAATTTTACTATTGCTAACCTTTTTGAGGATGGTGTTAATTCCAGGGAGGCTATATTGATCCTTCTCCGTGATGTCATTGAGCCTTTTGTAGTTAAAAACCATCCTTTCCTTTCCTTTTCTTTCTGCTCCTGTTATGGGGTCCACCGTGGTTCCAGAATTAACAATTATAGCAGTGGTACGGTGCTTGCTTTTGCTTGGTCTGATAACCCCTATTTCCAGTAATGCTCTTACATGCTTTGAAAAGGCTTCCTTTGCTTGTGGTGTCAAATGTCTGAGAGGCTTGTCTTCTACCACAAAATCTTGATTTTTGATTTCCAACTTGCATGTTATTTCATTCTTTCTCCAATGCTTGAGAGGGTCCTCCCCAATATAACCTTGGGCCTTTAGCTGATCTAGTAGGCTTCCGAACTTGGCTCTTATTTTTTCATTGCTCTGCTGGGCTTCTGCAGAGTAACATACTGACTCCTGGATTTGAATATAGTCATCCTCTTCTAGGTCTAGTTCTTCTATTGCTGCGGCTGTCGAGATATAGGGCAGAGTATTAATAGTTGTCAAATTTTTGTAGAATGTAACCGTGTTACCTTCGATCCTGACCCCTCCTTGCATTGCCCTTATAAAATTGCATCCTATTATCATCTGAATATCATCCCCTAGCTTCATTGAGAATGCATAAGTGTAGGGAATTCTGAAACTGTTGGTTCCAATAGTCATTTTGCCTCCCCTTAATTTTTTATTTGCTGTTGTTTTGGAGGTAATCCCGCTAAAATGTACAACATAAGGGTTTTCCTCCATTGCCGCTTTTGGTACAACCTTTTCATCTATGCAACAAGTAGTCGCACCTGTATCTAATATAGCATTAACCTCAAAAGGGGGAATATTTAGAATCTCCATATGTACCTTTAGGTTGAAGAGCATATTCTTAGATTTTCTTGATCCTCCCGTTTCCTTTGTTTCCATAGAAAGGATCTTCTGGGTTTCTTCTAAGAGAACGAGAGCTCCTTCACTTTCTTCTTCTTCGCTCTCTTCCATCTTTCTTTTTCCCAACCTTTGTATCTCCCTTAGTATGCTTTCCTTCGTCAGGAATATGCTTTCCTTCGTCAGGAAGTTAGAGAAATATCTGATGAAAGGATAAGGATGCGATGGGGCCCAATGAGCACCCGGTTCTATCCTCTTCCTCTATATATTCTCTAGCTTAGTCTCTTGCAAGGCATCGGTCGAAAAACCAGAGCCTTACTTGAGAAGAAGATTATCCTCTATCCTTTGTAAGCATTTCAAGCTTTGTTCATACCAAATCTATTGTAAGAATCTTAAGCTTTCTATAGTTCTTTGTGCTTATCATTTCTTACTTGGATCCTGCTTCCCGCTTCCGTCGACTTTCTGGTATCAGAGCCGGTTGTATTCTGTTCTGATATAGTTTCTAACTAAATTGCTATGATGTTTATGCTAAGTTTGCTTTGTAAAACATCACTTACGGTTTAAAACTTGTAAGGAGCCCGAGGAAGGCAGCCAGGTCAGGGAACCGCAGTAAGACCTTTGACGCAAGCTCTCTAAAGTTGAGAACGTAAGTAGATTAAAACAATGCATATTTAGCATATGTCTAAGCTTTGGGAAGAAGCTATTCAAAAATGGTATACAGACTCCCATACCTCCCATCTGGACTACCTAAATCTAGCGGAGACTCCAAAACCCACTAAAAAGGAACTAGCTCACAACATCTCTGTCATTTACGACCGAACTTGTCTTTCAAGTAGAGTAAATCTGAGAAACTTCAAACTTTTGCTTGAAGAAAACCGCAACCTTGAGCATAGGGTTAAGAACCTCGAAGCCTCAATAACAACGCTGTCTTCCTTACTCATCAAGAACAAGCCCCTTACTCAAGTTGATGTTCAAAAATTGGTTTTAAAGATAACTAAGCAACCCAAACTCATTGAGGAAGAAGCCTTACGACTTTCACAGAGCCTGGACCAAAAACTCCAAAGGATTGAAATTCTATTATCCAAAATAGAAAAACAAATCTTTGGATGAGTCATATATCCTCCAGGAGTACCGAATCTTACAAAGAAGCTCTTAAAGCTACTGAATCTATTGAACCCCCATCACTTGGATTTCTCAAGACAAGTGATTTTCAGGGAACTCTTAGCCATCAGGTAGCCGTAATCAAGCAGCATAACGTACAAATTCAACTTCTGGTACAAATTGCTGAAAACATAAAAGGAATACGAACGGAGCTACAGACAATACGGGAATTGCAACAATCAAAGGCGACGCAATCCCAAGTGGTACCAGACGAACTCATCACCAAACTAGCAAACCTCAACCTAGGCCCCTCTGAAAGGCCTAAGGAGACAAAAGGAAGAATATTAGTCTTTAAAGACCCTATAAAAATCTTCCAAGAAAACAGAAGATGACTTCCAGAACACAGACCCAAGAGGTATCTACGTCAACTCCTCTTGTAGAAGACCAAATCAGGAACTACAGAAGAAACCAGAGGAGAATATTCAACGCTTGAAGACGACTTGGGCAACTCATCTTCAGAAATACAGACTTAAACGCACAGATTCTGGAACAACAAATAGACCCTCAAGCGCAGCTGCAATTATCCATGAGGGAAAGAGCTGCAATAGCACCTGCTGAAGTATTGTACCACTCAAGGAGAGATGATGTGCATCACAGGGTCTATACGCATCGATCTGAAGAGGCTATGTTGGTCACCAACAATCAAGAAGACAGGGCTTTCATTCAGGAGCCAAGCTTTGACCAACTGACCAGGAGCGGGATGAGGTATATTCATCTCGGGATCCTACAAACAAGGGTCCAGACACTCCACAGACAGGAAGAGGGAACACTGGCACTATTAGTGTTCCGAGACAACAGATGGGCTGATGACAGGTCCATCATTGCCACAATGGAAGTAGACCTGACTAGAGGAAGTCAACTGGTCTACGTAGTACCAGATACCATGATGACAATAGGAGATTTTTACCGTAATATACAACTTTCTATACTAACCCGTGGATATGACACATGGCAGAATGGAGAAGCAAATCTGCTAATCACCAGGGGAATGGTAGGGCGACTTTCAAATACCCCGAATGTCGCCTTTGCATATGAAATTTCAGGGGTGGTGGATTACTTGACAAGCCATGGCGTAAGGGCTCTGCCAGGAAGGAGGTATTCCACAGCAGAAATCAGAGGAAGAGACTGGATGATCAGACCCACACAGGTTTCAATTCCCATACAACCTGCTGAACTCAGGAGCCGAAATCTAATTGACGGAAGAATTTCAATTAGCTTTGACAATTATAAAGCAGCATCAACATCCAGCAGAATCCGTTACAACAACACGGATGACGAAACATTCAGTGATGAAGAGGAAATCCGAAGCCACACAATAGCTGTCAACGTTCAATTAACCGACAGCGAGGACGAGGCTGAGGAGCTAAAGGAAAACCTTAATTCCTACTTCCAAGGCACCCACATCACAGAAGAGGAAGTAGAGATGCCGTACTCTCGGAAGCATCAAAAGGAATTAATCGCAGCAGGACTAGAGGAGGAACTGATAATGGAATACCCACAGTTAGCAAAGCTATCTCAACAGGTATATTCATCATCTGCTATATCAAATTACAGGCCACCGACGGACTCAACCATGGGACCTGTAAACTATCCCCCGGCTGTAAACATAGAATCCACAAGCCGGAAACCAGAATACGAAGGACACTCAAGACAGCCAAGGTTCAAGGCGAAGAACTTCTCGGAAGCTTGGAACCTCCCTTCGGCCTTCCAACAGCAAGGAGCGATGTTCATAATCCCATCCCAACTGGGAATGTTCGATGAAGTGTTTATGAGGTGGGAATCAATAACAAAGAATTTAGTATCTTTACAAGGATTCACAGATCCTCTAGCAAAAATGGAATTTATTGAAAATCTGCTCGGAGAAGCAGAAAAACTAGCATGGATCCAATGGCGGATGGCCTACCCCGAAGAATACCAACTACTACTAGCTAATGCGGATGGAATGGGAGGAACACAAAATATTCTCTCACAACTGAGGACGATTTTTATACTTGAAGACCCGTTTCAAGGATCTACAACAACACAAGAAGAGGCTTACAGAGATCTTGAAAGGTTATCTTGCACTAACCTCAACCATATTATTCAGTTCTTAAATGATTATATGAGGTTGGCATCCAAAACAGGTAGGATGTTTTTAGGACCAGAATTATCCGAAAAGTTATGGTCCAAAATGCCAGGGGAGCTAGGAAAAAGGATCAAAGAGGCATTTGAAGCAAAATACAAGGGAAACACCATAGGGGTAATCCCAAGGATTCTTTTTTCCTACAAATATTTAGAAGCAGAGTGCAAGGATGCTGCATTCAGAAGAGCATTAAAAGACCTATCCTTTTGCAGTAAGATTCCTATCCCAGGATATTACAACAAACCCGAAAGAAAATATGGGGTAAGAAGATCGACTACCTACAAGGGTAAACCCCACTCATCTCATGCAAGAATTGAAAAGAGGAAGCATTTGATAAGAAATAAGAAATGCAAGTGCTACCTTTGTGGAGAAGAAGGACATTTTGCAAGAGAATGCCCTAATGACAGGAAAAATATTAAAAGAGTAGCAATATTTGAACAATTGGATATTCCGGAAGAATACGAAATACTATCAGTACAAGAAGGAGAGAACCAAAGCGACGCAATATATTCAATATCTGAAGGAGAGAATACAGAAGACCTGCAGCATGGTATTCACTCCTTCACTCATAAAATCTTTGCTCTAATAGAAGATAGTAGAACTTGGTGGATAGGACCTGAGACAGGGTACCGAGCAAGAGTACAAGTTTCCCAAGAACAAGCTGAGTGCAGACATATATGGGAAATCAACACGGAGCTACAACCAGAACTTGAAAGATGCAAGTGCTGCAAGAGAAAGTCACAAAGAAGGCATAGGAGACACTGTCCCTTATGCAAGATCACTTCGTGCGGGATGTGCAGTATATATTACTTTGACAAGAGAACCCCCGTAATGATGGAGGAACCACCAAGGTATGAACCTAAAAACCTGCTTCAAACACAACAAGATTTCATTAATCATTGTGAAGCAGAAATAAGGAGGCTCAAAATGGCGGTTTTGAAGTCAATCTTCCATTTTATAAATTTGCACTTTATTAATCATATATAAATGTGCAGTATATATCACTTTCTTTTTCCATCTTTCTGCTTGGTACATTTTATAAATTTGCACTTTTGAAGTCAATCTTTCTCTTTGTTTTCTGAATGTTCTAATTGTAGGGTTTTTGTGTGCAGTTGCAGAAGCATCAGTATCAGCATTAGCCATAAGCCTGGTTTTAGGATTATGACCTTTCTTGAATAGAATTTTTGGTATGAGACATACGTTTTGCCTGTTTTAAAAGGATAGTTTAGATTTAGGTGTTTAATTTATGCATGTTTGTGATATTAAGTTTTTGTCCAATTGTTAATTGTTCTTGTTGTTGTGAATTTTTAGCTGTTACTTGCTTGGCAAGTCTTTTTGGTCATACTAATGTCTCATTTGTCTCTTCTTGGATTCTTTGTTAGATTTCTATTTTGCAGCTTAATTATCTTTTTGTTTTAACCTGCCTCTGGTCATCTGATGTTTGGTTTCAGTTAGCTTGTAGATGTATTTTTAGTATGACATTTAATCATTTTTTGCTTTGAGTAAATAACTTTGATTGGTCTTTACTTTGATTGGCTCGTGTTCTATTGTTTTTTATTCTACTTTATCTCTTATTTGTTGGCATTTTTTAAGTTCTCTGTACAATTTATAGTTTTTTGTTCCATGTAAACTTTTTGTCCTTGTGTGTTTCTAGTGTATGACTGGTGTCTTTTATGTTGCCCTATAATGCTGATGTGGCCTCATATGAGAGATTATTTTACCTTAAACAATTCATCATGTTGTTTGTTTGCAGGATTTAAATTGGGTATATGGAAGGTTATTTTGTTTGCCTATTTGGTTTATTACATCCAGTTGTATTCTTGGCTGCTCTTTCCAGATGAAATTTGGATTTTCTGTCCTGGTTTTCTACAATTAGTTATGACGTTTGGTAGCAGGATTTTATTTTGGAGTTAATACATTTCTAAATTGGGTTCATTACATCCTTTGGTGTTCTTGGCTGGTTGTATTAGAGGAAGTCAGATAATTTTGTTGAATAACTTGAATTCTGTGGTCATTGTTTCCATTGGCATCATTGCTGTTCATTTATTGCCAAAATGCGGTCCAACAGTGCAAAGTTGTTACATTTGAAAGGTCATTATTTTCACCGCCTTTTTGATCCTTTGGCTTATAAAAGTTCTCTGCTGCATTTCTCTTCCTTTTAATTAACTTCCATTTCTCTTTTGAATCATGTTTCCTTTATCTTGTGTGGAAGCTAGGACGTGGTACTGATTTTATGTACAGGTACTTGTGCTATTAAGGTGTCTTTGTTGGTGATCTTGGGTTATGATAATTGTACTTGATTGTTATATTGATTTTTGAATCAATTCAATAGCACAATTGATGGCTTCAAAAACAAGTGGGTTTTAAGATGCATTGTTACTTTTTTCTTGTATCAAGTTGGAGGGAGGTACAGACATGCTGTGTTCTCTTGTTTTTCCTTGAAATTCATTTTATATTGCTGATTTTTATGAGAAGTAAGTTATCTTCTCAGGCTGATGTACTTTTTGCTGCTCATTTTATGTGTTGTTTGTCTACTTGAAGCTTGTTTTGGGAGCTGGGTTTCATGTTAAGAAAGATGGGTTTCTCTTCAGCATGGAGCCTTCATATTGTAAACAAAGGAGTCCAATTTTCATCAAGGAATATTCTTGTGGGGACCCAATTGCTAATTGAATATATTTCCTTTATGAAGATTCTTCAACCATAGCTGATACAAACAAGTTTACAAGATTGTTGTTTTGGTTTGCATGATGAAGAGAATAGAAGTTCTACTTGTACTCTTGGTAATTTTTGTCATCATGTTGGACGGAGATATCTTCTGGAATGGGCCCAAAAAAATTCATTATTTGCATGTTGTTTTTGATAGTATGTGTAGACAATATACTTAGTTCTATTGTGATCAACATTAGGTCTTTGGGAGTTTATGATATCACAATGTCACAGACTTAGCTAGAATTGCCTAAGTCGTGAGGCACCATTGCAGCAATTGTCAAGGACTTAGCTGGAGTTGCCTAAGTCGTGAAGCACCCTTACGTCAACTTCTCAAACTTAGTTGGGATTTCCTAAGTCATGAGGCTCCATTACGATATATGCATCCGTAAAGGGTCAGCCTAGTTGTAACCTTGTGCAGGTCTCGAAAGACCTGTAAAATAGTAAGTTAATTAGTTTAAAATCGAGCTGCGGACAAGTCTCTTTGTTTCGCGAAGAGGGAAGCTTTACAAGCAATTCAGTGAGCACCTTGAGTGCAAGAGAGAAAAGAGAGGAAAGAGGAAACAAGGACTTTAGAAGTTTGATTGAACAAATGCAAGTCCGCAAACAATTGCCCACTAGGTATCGGGCGCGAAGGCAAGTTCCTATCAAGTTATAATGATTATAACTGAGATTCTTTATTATGAGAGCTTAAGAATTTTGTTGCCAATTACCTTCAAAGATGGATAAGCTACGACTTGCAGCTCCACCTTTTCACTTCAATCATTGATGTTCTAGCTTTGTTTTTATATTAGTTGCTGGTCATTGCATGTTGGCATGTTGGTGGATATTTTCTTCTGATGGATTTTGACTTGTCATTTGATTAATCCAGTGATGGGGTTGGATGTCTCTTTAGTTCTCTCGGTGTACTTTCTTTTGTTTGGGTAGTTAAAAAAATTTGCTTACTCCTATTTTGGTGTATATTTTGGTTTTAATAACCATATAATGTCAAGAACTATTGTTTCCTGTGTTTGATGCATTATGGGCTTATATGGCTTTGAATGTGTTTGGGAAAAACAAGATTTTTGAGGGCGAGGTGCATCTTTTCTCTTATATCAACAGAATAAACAATTTTTGTTGGTTCTTTTATTCCAGTATTTTGAATTTAGAGACTTGAATGAGTTCTATGATGAAGCAAAGATATACAATGCCAGGAACCAAGATTGCAAAATGTTTGTAAGCTAACTATTGATTTCTTCATTGTACAATAGTCATTGTTTTCTTCATTGGATTGTAGACATGAAAAGATCGACTTCCTTTTGCAAAGCTAATTATTGTTTGAAAGTTAATTATTAATTTCTTCACTATAGTTGGAACCAAGGTAGGCAATACCGAATGATATCGTCCGGTACGGGCGGTACGTACCGGTCTGACGGCATACTGGTACGCGGACCGTTCGCTACCGGGTGGAACGAAAAATAATAATAAAATAATATATATATTTATATTTATATTTATATATAAATATTTTAGAAAAAGGTGAGGGGAAGGAAAAGGCGACCTCGTCGAGGCGAGGCGACGTCGCCTTTTAATATATATATATATATATATATATATAAACAAGGTGACGTCGTCGAAGCGACGTTGCCCCGCTTGGGAGAAGAGAGGCGACGTCGCTTCGATGACGTCGTCGAGTTATATATATATATATATATATATCGTTCGGTATACCGTTTCGTACTGTACCGAGCGAATGTCGAAATGTCGGTACGATACAATATTGTGAACCTTGGTTGGAACATCTACATAAAGCTTAGCATAATCAATGTTAATGGAAATTCATAGGAAAGAATCATGATTAAGTAGATTGAAAAGCTTGGAACTGACTTTTGAGTTGATCCGCTAGGCCCCATTGTTGTTGCCCATGTTGTTGGCAAGTTTTGATTTTGTAGTAATTTCCTGTTTGTACATGTTTATATGATTCAAAGAAATGTGGAAGGTTCGATTAGGACACTGAAAAGGTTGGTAAATGACTTTTGAGTTGATTCGCTTGTGTCTGTTGCTGTTGCCTGTGATGTTTTGCAATTCATTGTTGGATTTTGTTTTATTTTCCTGTGCCCACATTGAATGATTTGCTTATGTTTTGTTACAGGTGATGTGAACAATGTAGTTCGAACATCTACGGAAAGCCTAGCATGATTAAACAGAAATTCATGGGAAAGACTTTATTGGCTTTAACTGGTTTTCCCAGGATTAACATTAGATTGAAAAGCTTGGAACTGACATTTGAATTGATCCACTAGTACCTGTTGCTATTGCCCATGATGTTTGCAAGTTTTGGTTCGATTTTGTTCTTTTCCTGTGTGTACATGTTTATATGGTTCAAAGAACTCTGGAAGGTTGTGTTTGGTTGAAAGGGGGCGGTGCATTTGGATTGAGATTAGCAAATTGAAAAGATTGGAAGATGACTTTTGATTGAGATGGGCATTGAGAAGGTTGGAAAATGATTCTTTAGTTGATTCGCAAGTCTCAGTAGCTATTACCGGTGATGTTCTGCAATTTATGGATGGATTTTGTTTTATTTTCCTGTGCCTACATATTTGTATGTTCCACTGAACTTTGGAAGTTCTGTTTTTGGTTGAAAACATGGTGCAATGGGATGTTGTATCTATTATGCAAATTGGTTGTACCAAAAATTATTGTGGACTAGTACTCAGATTTTGTCATAAGTTATCAGATCAAGGTTTTTGATATGGTTGTGTATGAATCATGTAGGTGGCAAGTTGCATGTTTTGAGCTTCCAATGGTGATGGTGTCTGGTGTTGGTAAGCTGGCCAGATACATTGTTCTTTCAAGTTGGTTCATCCATGAATTGACATTGTATCCATTGATTTAATTCATGATTGTTTGTAAGAAAAAATTTAATGTTCGATGTGTTGGTAATTATACTTCTACTAAGAAGTTTATATAATATTATTTGGTAGCTTACAAGCTTTATTTTTTGTCTGATTCTGGTAGTGTTTTGTCAGTTATTGGGTAGCATGATGTTGGTTGGGGGTGACTCTATTTTGTGTCTCAGATTTTTATGTCTTGGGTTTTCTCTTGAACAGGAGTCTTTGACAAGGCATATCTTTGATGAGGCATATCTGCCATGTTCATGTAGTTTTGTTTGCTCAAAACTTACATTAATGTTTTTTAGTTGGCATCTGTGTATTCTTGGATTTTTCATGACTAAATGACTGTTCATCACCAATTTTTTAGTGTTCGTCATGAGGGGAATTTGTCCTCAGTTTTCTTCGTTGGTGAGATGTTTATGAATCTTAATTTTGTTTATTAGGAATTTTGGAGTATCTAATTTTGGTTGTATCTATTTATTGAATTGTGAATTTTTGTATTACATTATTGTTTCATGATTATCTTCTATATTGTTTGTTGATATTTCAAAACTATTCCAGTAGTCTATATTTTTTTAGTAATTTGCTAGGTTTAGATAGTAAGCTGAGTTGGAAAATGATAAGTGGAAGGTGTTCATAATTGTCTTCAGGTAACAATAAAATATTATTTAGTAAAAAATATAACTATTGGGAAATAAGCATATGATTGTTTGCAAGCATGTTTGGAAACATGTGAAGACAAAATTTGAAGCTTGAAGAATATGAGAAAAGGGTTATATAGCTATCTTGAAATTAAAGGTCATGTGTTTATTTATCCCTTGTGAATTTGCTTGGACTGTTTATGAGGATGTTATGATACTTGTGAGACTTTTTACTTGGTGTTGCATCTTTGAATTATTTTAGAGCTTATTCAGTATGGTGACAATTCCTGTTCAATTATGTTTGTTTTTTTTAATTATTACATTTTCCATGCTTTTACGACTAATTTACTGTGTTGAATGTATTTCCTGTTCAATCATGTTTGGTATTTTCTTTGACTACATTTTCCAAGCTACTATGATTATTAGATTACATTTTCTTTGACTACATTTTCTTTGTCGATATATTTAGCTACTATGCAATTTGGTTATTAGAAATTTGATTTTGTTGTTCATATAGGTTGTAGCATATTTTGCAATTAGTATGAGATTTGCATTGATTATCGTTTATCAAACAGATGGGTTTGCTGTTTAGAATTTAAAATTAAATACAAAAACGAACAAGAATAGAAGTAAGACTGGTAAATTGGACATTGCAATAACCACTTTACTATCATTGTTGTTTTCCAAGCTTAGCTAAGAAGACTATAAAGTTGGATATTATGTGATTTGTAGTTGCATGGGATGTTTTTTATGTTCAGAAGTTCATTGCTGGATAGGTATTCTCCATGGAGGTTGATCAACTTCTCCTTTTGTCAACATTTGGTGATTGCATTGGACTTCTACTTTACTGCTTGATTGTTTTATCTAATTCTATTTATGTATTCACAATTTTCTTCTCTTTTTTCCCTAATTGTCTTTATTTTTTCTGGTGGTTGGTAAATTTTCTATTGTTAATCTTAATATCTATAATGGTATTCAACTGGCAAATATGTTGGGCATATGATAGCTGTTGGCTTGAGAATTATGGGCATTATCTTTTTCCATGTGATAGCTGTTGGCTTTGTAGTTATCTATTGGTTCATTTTGTGAGAAGTCTGCTTCTTGTTTTGCTGTTCTGTTGTGACATTCCAGAAGCATTGTTCCATCACCAGGTGCAGTCTGGTTTTGCATATATAAGAGATATGATGACATCTATCTTGACTCTCTCCAGATAGATTATAAAGCCTGGTGACTGATACATCTGCTTATTTTCTACATAATACACCTGGTCTCTTTATGTATTCATTTGTTGTCTTTCAGATCTTCTGAACATTGATCTCCTCCTTGATTTTTTGTTGTGTGGCATCCAATAGCTTTTTTATTTCTGAAATTTTGGGGTGTCTTAGCTTCTGAACCTTAATTTTGGGTTTTTAATGTGATCTTTCATGATCATGGGGTTATCAAAATGTCTGTTTTTGTTGGAACTTTCTGTGATATACTGATAATGAAAATGGTACATTCTCTGTTCTAATGAGTTCATTACATCCATTGTTATTTTTCACTTGGCTATTGAAGAGCCTATGGTTTTTATGTCCTGGTTTTGGTGTTTTAGTTTTGGTTAATTTTTCAGAATTTCCTTTTTTTTTTCCTCTTGACATTGTATTGGGTGGTACAAATTATTTTGTGCTTCATCTTTGTGAACCATTGGTATCAGAATTTCTGTGGTCTCTTTCCCTTTATTCAGCTTTTGCTTTTCTTTTCTTTGAGACACATGCCTGTTTCTCTTATTCTATGCTTCATTTATTGTTCAAGAAGCTAGGATGGGGCTAACAGTGAATGCAGTGAACCTTTGGTTGGTGATCTCGAGCAATAATGGTATGTAATTTTGACAGTCTGTTAAATATTCACCAATAGGGTCACTCGGCGAACTGGGTTTTCAATTCTATTATATTTTGTAGTTGCAACAATCTGTAAGTCATTATATTTTGGTTTCTGAAATTTTGGGATGTCTTAGTTTCTGAACCTTGATTATGGGGTTTAATGCCGTCCATCTTGATGAGCATGGGCATTTTTATATACTAACTAGGTCATTAAAATGTCTGATTGTAGGAATAGATCATAAAAGTGTCAAAGAACCTATAGATTAATTTTCACAATATCTTTTTTTTTTCTTTGAAATAGATTTTAGTTGTACATTGCCTTCAATTCTATATCACAATTTTTGTTGTTTCTTTATGGACATTGTATTGGGTGGTACAAATTATGTTGCACTTCATCATTGTGAACCATTGGTACTAAATCTCTCTGCTGCTCTCTTTCCACTTATTCAGCTTTTGCTCCTCTCTTTTTCTAAACATGTGCTCGATTCTCTTCTATGCTTTATCTATTGTTCAGAAGTTAGGACGAGGCTAACAGTGAATGTGGTAAACCTTTGGTTGGTGATCTTGACTAATAATGGTATGTAATTTTCACTTGTTTGGATGGTCTGTTAAATATTCATTAATTGGGTCATTTGGCAAACAGGTTTTTGATTTCTGTAATATTTTGCAGTGGCAGCATTCTGTTAGTCATGTTCGAGTCTAGGGATGTTTAGATGTACTCTATATATGAAGTTTTTTCTTTTGCATTATTTCTGAATTTTTTTTTAATTTCTATATGCATCTATCTCATGTTACTTCTTTTGGTTTTGTATCATGATCAAAGTTTGTAATTTCGTACCGTATCGGAGTTTGGACGTTTACTCGATATAGTTTGATATTGTATAACGAGCGATATATCGTTCGGTATATCGTTCGATATATATATATATATATATATATATATATATATATATATATATATATATATATATAATTCGGTGACGTCGTCGAAGCAACGTCGCCTATATATATATATATATATATATATATATATATATATATATATATATATATATATATATCGTTTCGTCCGGTAACGGGCGGTTCGTGTATTGGTTAGTTGATGGACCGGTATGTACTACTCGTACCGGACAGTATTATTCGAAATTGCATACCTTGATCTTGATTATGTTATAAACTATTTTAATATGGTTAAACAGATCTTACTGGTCCGTATCGGTATACTGACAGTTGTTGGTATTGTACGTATCGAGCTGTATTGAATGTATCGAAACATGGTACATTGGGACATATTGATATACTACTCATATCGGTCCCTTGTTGGACTGGTACGTACCGCTCATACCGGTATGCTATGGTACAACGAACCTTGAGTGTAAGAGTTATAAATAAGTTCAATATCTCCTATTGACATCCACACAGTTATAGTTGCCTTATTTTTTGTTTTGTGTTTTTTGTATGTTCTGTAAATTAATAATTTGTTTGTTTAATGTTTTTTGTTTGGCATTTATATTGTCACAAAAGCTGCTTCCTCTCAAGTATTTTCAAGAAAAAAGAAACCATGCCCATTGGTGAACATTTTGTTGGCAGCATTCTAATTAATGCATGTCAAGGTACATCATCATGATAATTATAAGCTTCTCTGAGAGCAGCTGTAGGAAAAACTTGGATTTTGTTCTTTACTGGCAGGGCTTATGAATGATACTGGTGTTTTGAGTTTGAGACTTAAATAAGCCCATTAACTTACTCTAGGGGCTGTTCTGGTTATGTAAGCCACACATTAATATGAGCAAATACATCAGAATTTCTAATTGGATACTGGTGAACCTACATGGTACATGGATACAGAATGGGGTATTCATAATTTCATATTATTGTCTATCTTATAGCTTGAGCTAATCAGCCGTAAGTGTTATTTTTTTGGTAATGTTGAAAAGAAGTTTCAGGAGTCCCCACAAAATTAAATGTTTCAGTGGCATCAATGTTATACAAACTCCCTATACAAAATTCTTGTAAAAACTTCAGTGGTGAAGAACCTCATCGGTTGTTTACATAGATTTATTCAAGGTTGTGGAAGGCATTAACAATTTTTTTGTAGTTGAAAGTTTTTTTGTGTTGCATCAAATATGTTGGTATCTGTTTTTTGTCTTCTTAGAACTCTGACATGTATATTCCTTTTATATTAGACATCAAAGAAATTTTTATTTTTTATCTGTTGTTAGTTGTAATTTTTTACTAGGATGTTTTTTGATTGTGATGTCAGAAGAGTGCTCTTAAGTGATTTAAAGGTAGCACAGTTGTGGTGTTAGAACACTGTTTTAGTGATCATTCAAGTATTTAGACATTTTAAGCACTATGTAGTCTTGTTTGGGTAACTACCTTTTTATGTCGTGTATTGTGTGTATGCCCTATGCTGTGTATATGTAATGTGTACTTGTTGTGAGTATCAAAACAATAGGACTTTCAAATTACAAGTCCTCTTCCCTTTCCTTTTATTTGCATCAGACTTTAGATGTTTAGTTGTTTTGTAATTATATGTGAATTTTTTGCATGTCTAGCGCAACTGATGTGTGTTCTGTCTTGCAATGTCTATAATTCCTTGTACAAGACCATACTGGAAAGATATGAGAATGTCTTCGTTGTTGCACTTGTGTATTTATGCTAGATTTATTTTCGACTACATAGATTAGCAATAACTTTATATGTTATATTTATGTCCCTGTTCATGTCTAGTGAATTCATCATGGAAATTTGATATTGCTTAGAAATTGTGATTGTTCTATTTTCTGAATATTTGTCATGTACTTTATATGTTATATTTATGCAACTTTTGATCCGTTTTCATCCTTTCTTTTTGACTTGTTATCCATTCCACGCTTAATTGACAGAAACTGTCACAATGTTGTATAGTGATGTCATTTTATTCCCCTTCGATAGTATAATTTTGAATTGCCTTGCCGTCCATTCCAACCAAAGAATTGTATCTCAGCCATCAGACATACACTAGTTTAGGTCTAAGAATAATATTGAGTATTAGACCTATATCTGTTTAGTCCCACATTGGTATAGGTATAAACCATATTGGCGGGGAAGGGTGTGGGCGAGGCATCACACATATATCCACAAGGCCTTGCAGTGGGAGCATAGGGCGAGGGCGACGGACGGGCTAAGGGTAGAATTACAACAATTAGGGGTACTATTTGGGTAAAACGAAAACAAGGGGTATCTTCTGGAAAAAAAAGGGCATCAACAATATGTTTACGAGCTCTTATGCAAGAGCCATGGGATAAAAGCACCACCTTGTTGTTTCAGCCGTTTTGTGTTTCCTGATATTACTAAACTACTTAGTTGATTTTTCTTCTTTCATGTTGTTAGGGTTCTCTGGTATCATTGACTGAGATGTGGTCTGTCATGAACTTAAGCATCCTTTAGTAGTTTTATTATTGTTATACAATTCTATTTTTTTATGAACCTAGAAGGTCGGGCAGAGAACTATGCCAATAATGATAGCTGCAAGAAAGAGTTTAGTGTTTGCTAATATTTAGATCTGGGCTGTTGGTTATCATTGTGTTTGAAACACTAATTATAGAAGGAAAGCGGAATTTGGGTTTCTTAGTTTCTTTAGTTGATTCTTGGTCTGCTCATGATGAGTTGTAGTTTCTTCAGTTGATTCTTAGTCTGCTCAGGATGAGTTATAGTTTCTTCTATTGGTTCTTATTCTGCACAAAAGTAGTATATGGTGTATAGTATGTCATCTTATTCTGCACAAGAGTAGTATATTATTAGGAGTCCTGACATTGATTGTCAGTTTCAATGAGTTCAGCTGGTTGGTTCATCGATTTCATACATGAAATGGTTCTGGATTTTGGATCCGCATTGTCAGTGTCATGAGCAAGCTCTGGTTATTCTAATTGATTAGGTTTTTAATGTGCTGATACTCTTCTCCAAGGGAACCATACTCTTGGCTAGAATATGAGCTTTTGCAATTGAAGAATGTAATTGTTGTGATTGGTCAAAAATGGTTTTAATGTTCTGATACTCTTCTGGAAGGGAACCATACTCAGCTAGAATATGGGCATTTGCAATTGCAGAATGTAATTTGTTGTAATTGGTCGAATAGGCTTTCTTATAATAACATGCAATTAGTAGGATCGGCTTCATGTGGGATGCTAATTAACAGTGCTTTTGAATTTGAAGAATGCAATGGTTGTGGCTGACTGAAGAGTTTTGTTATGCTCATGCAAGGTTTGTAAAATTTGTTTGTGTTTAGGAGGAAAGCCAATTATAATTCTTTTTGCAGCCTCAAAAAAAGTTTTTCATGTTCGGGCTTTTGAAGTTGATCTTGTGATTGCTTGACAACCATCAGTATCTTGCGGTATGGATTAGATGTTTGCAAGGTTCAGATAGATGGTGCAGGTTTTATTATGTAAAGAAATAGAACACTTCGCCTACAAGCCTTGGTTTCATTATTATTCTTTTTCCATTTCCTTGCTTGGTTGGCAACATAAGCATTGGTATTGGTAGCGGATCATGTAAATGTGAAGCTTGTTATATTGGGTTGAAGCTGCTAATAACTTGATTGATGGTTCTTTGTTTGGTTGATTGGTTGACTGATCATCCCAATGGCTCTGGAATGGTTGATTCAATTTGTTGGGACTGACCGATGGTTGTCTAATCATTGAGTTATTAGTTGGGACTGACTGTTGAATAATGCTGCAGCATGATGCCGATTATAGTTTATAGTTTTGACTGGCCATCATATAATGGCACTGGAACTGTTTGTTGGTGAAGTTGTGGAATAGTGGTGCAGGTTTTAGGTTGTTGTAGGGTTCAGTTTGATGGGGCTTTGCTAATCAACCACCCCTACCATGTGTATTTGTTCTTATTTCAATGTTTTTTTATGTTAAGTTTTGGTTTGACATCGTTTTGCTAATGGCAGATGTTGATTATAGTTTGTCTCAGGTAAGGTTCAGTTTGAGGGTTTTGCTAATCGACCACCCCTAGCATTTTATATTTCGCTGTTCTTATTTCAATGGTTTTCTACATTAGGTTTGGTTTGACAGATTGGAATGACTGAACAAATGTCATTGTATGTACCTTTGCACTTATATGCCTTGTACTTTTGTCTGTAGCCTTTTTGTGGGCTTGAAACTTTTTTACATTTATTTTATGGTTCAGCAGTGTTGGATGGTTTTGTTTGTTGCCTAATAATGTGTGATCATAGTTTTTTTTTTCATATAAATACAAATTTAGTGGAATTTGCTTGTTTCTTTCTTTTTGTTGAACATTAAGTCTTTGAATATTTTTTTGTCATTTTGTTGATTTTGTCGTATTTGGTGTATTTTAATATATTATTTTTATCTGGTTTCTGTATGCTTTTGTTGTAGATGCGGGATGACCCAAACTACGTCTTTCCAATGTCTTCAATTTGGAGTTATGATAGTATAATGTTGGTTGGTTGGTTGCTTAACGTTGATTGTTTGTAATTTCTTTTGTAGGACTTTAATGTTATGTTTAGCACTGTTACAAATGCTTCAATTTGGCGTTGATACTTTTGTCTAGTTGTGTAATAATTTGAAAATTTTTGTGTCTTCACATTGCTTGTCTAAATGGATAAGAGGGGGTGGGCATTGCTGCAGATAATGCATGCGAGTGGACAATCGTAATGTGCTGCTTGTGAACGTGGATGCTTGGCCGTGGGTTTCTGTTGTGGTATAATTTGAGATTATCGTTGGTTGCATTTGTGTTTATTTTGACATAATTTTAAGGTTTGGTGCTTGACACTGCCATTACCTGTTTCAAGCCTGGATGAGAAAACATGGAGGGTGCAATAGCTGATCGGTACCTCTCTGTTGTAAACAATCCAAATGTTCTGCGAGTATCACTACATGAGTGCATTGTTTAACCTGCCCATAGGAGCAACTTGTATGAGTTTCATGTTTGGTTTTCGAAATTCGAACTCTAGGGTTAATATTTCTCTTTGAGGTTTCTGTGTAGTGTAATTGTATGTATAATCTTTTCAAAATTGAATGTTTTTATAAATTAGAATTTTTTCTAGGGTAATATATCTATAGATGTATTAGAACTTCCAGCAAGTCTTAGATAATTTTTTTTTGGACAATAATAGATGTTTTTGTGAGTGTCATTCAAAAGATGGTGTCTTCTATAAAAGTTCATCATAAAAACTTCTAACATCACTAACACTAGTGGGGTGTTAGTGGGTTTTGGTCACTTCCTAATTATTTTCATGTTTTCTTGATTATCATGTATTTTTTATTGTTAATAACATCCAAGAAAAGAAATTTTATTAGTGTAAAAAATATATTTTTTTAGATTTGTATCTAACTTTTTTTTTTTCAAGTATATAAATTGTTTTTTAAAATTTGTTACATGTTCATCTAAACTTTTGTTATACATAAGTATATCATCAAAATTAATCAATATAAATTTTCTAAAGTAATTTTGAAAAAATATGGTTCATCATGTTTAGTTTTTCATTTGTTACGCTCATGATTTAGATTTTAAATCAAGTTTTCAAAACACATAAGAATCGTATATTTAATCTAATATGTTATCTTGTCTAGGAATAGGATATCTATATGGTGATTTTGTTAATGGCTTTGCAATCAATGTATATTTTTACGATTCATCTTTTTTTTATCCTAACAAGAACTATACATGAACTCGTACTTTCTTGCACACTTATTTTTGGGTCCCTTCAGGGTTGTATTTATATGCTGGGTTATTTGGTATACTTATAAAATCAATTCGATCCTTAATTTTTTTAATTAGTGGTAAATCATTAAAGATTTTTGGGGCAAGAGATTCTCTTTTTTTTTTACAAAAGATCAATAATAACATTAAGCAAACTTGTATCAATTTTATTAGCAATAATCAAAATATCTTTGTACATAAGTATAAATAAGGATTGTTTCATGGTTAAGATTTTATTTACATCACTTATTTTGGTATAAATACTTATTCTTTTTTGTCTTAAGCTTTTTTTTGTTCTCTCCCCATGTGTTTTCTAATATTCTTATTTTTATCACTTAACTCATTTTTTTTCTTACTTTATCCCTAAAGTTTTGGTTAATGAAGACTCAAATTCCTCATATTATTGTTTTTTATATATGTGATCTTAAAATATTATCTTTGGAGGCAATGGTCATTTTTTTGTCTATGATAAAAAAATAATGGTTCTTGAATCGATCATATATTATCCTTCGATCATATTGCTAAGGTCTTTCTAACAATATATGATGAACATACATAGGAATTACATTACACTAAACTTTATCCTTATATTTATCGTTTATATTTATCAATTAAAAAATAATTAACATTTATTGATTTACTTACTACATTATCAATCAATCATTGTATCTTGTAAGATTTTAGATGTTCGATAGGTAATTTCAGCTTCTCCATGAGTAAGGTGGTTGTCATATTTGTTCAACTTTCATTATTGACAATTGTACAATTTGTTAGTAATCAAATAATAAATATGAAAATTTTTTTTATTATTTTTATTTTGTAAACTAAGTGTGCATTGAACAATTAGATTTTTACCTTTAGTATTATGCTATACATCATTAGCATTCTTTGGAATGTCATCATCCTTTCTTTCACTTTCAGATTTTATAATCCTATCATTTATAATCATAACTCTCTTATTAGGATATTAACGTGTCACATATTCATACCCAAGGCATTAGAAACATTTAATGCCTCTAGTTTGATTAGGTTGATTTTTACCTAATTGATTCATTTTTTGTCTTTGTTGCTTGGTTTATTTTTGCTTTTAGTTTTATTAATTTTAGGTTTAATAATTAATAGGTTTATCATTATTTTTACTCTAATTTGATTTTCAAGAAGAATCCGAGTAAGGGTTTTGAATCATACATTGTGCCTTTTATTTTGAGTTGTCTCTCAATCTTCATGGTTACATTCACCATGTCTTTAATCTTTACATATTGTTGTAACTCCATAAGTTCAGCAATGTTCTTATTTAATCTACTCAGGAATCGACCCATGGTCGTCTCACGGCCTTCCTCCTTGTGATATTCATCAATACTCATGGAATCTTGTTTCAAAGTTTACGGTCGTTGATGTAAATACCTATAGTAATAACTAGAGACAAATCTCCTCGTGATTTGTTTCATCTCCAACCAAATCTCTATGGGCTTTTCATCATTTCTACGTTGTCTTTACATAATTGATCCCATCAAATAATAACATAATCAAAAAATTTAATAATAACTAATTTTATCTTTTTATCTTCGGAGTAGTTGTGACATTCAAAAATTAACTTCACTTTTCGTTCCCACTTTAAATATGCATTTGTATTATTCTTCTCTTGAAAAGGTGTAATTTTTATTTTGATGCTGCTTGTGATTTTATCCACACCATCAAAATGTCCTCTCTTAGTTTATCTGTTAGGATTAACATCTTGACCAATTATTGTAATTTTATCATCATTCATGTCATCTCCACCATAATATTCATTATTGACAAAGGTTGGTTCTCTCATGTTGTGATTCACCTTACAATCTATTAATTGCAACATCATGTCTTTTTAGATGATCTTTTACATCTTTCATCACTTTGAATATATGTTCAAATTGTTGATATATATGTTAAAAGATCATTTTATGAAGAATTTATTTCTTTATCTTTAGACATGTTTAGAAAAATAAAGTTAGAATAACCTCACCAATACTCCCTCACGTGTTTCACTCAAGATTTGATTCACTCCACTTGTGTTTCACACAATTTTTGGCTGTTCTCGATATTTATCTTACCACTCTTGTTTTTTATTTTTTTTGTTTTGTTCTATTCTTAGATTAACTAATGTATATAAACAAATAATTTAAATTATGATAATTCGAGGGTAGTAAAATTGGGTAGATATAAAAGAAACTAAAAGATAGGCCAATTTAAAGATACGTGAAATATATTTGAAACGTAAGCAAAGATTAGAATTCAAATATGAAAGAAGAATTTTTGAAATAAAGAAAGATTTTCATATCGAAACAAGAATTCAAATGAATGAAGATAGAATTATGTATTATAAGAATTTCTTGGATCCATAATTTTTTTTAATTTTGATCTTTTTTCTTTTTTTCTTTTACCTTTGATCTCTCTCTCTCTCTCTCTCTCTCTCTCTCTCTTTTCAAACCTTTGATTTTTTTTGATTTTTTTTGATTTTTTTTATTATAAAGTGTGAAAATAGTAAACAAAAAATAGTAATAACACACGGAGCAAAGATAAAGGAAGAATATCGATTATAGATGTGTTGAAAGAAGAAAAAAAAAGAAAAGGAAAAGTTAAAAAATAGCAAATAAATGGATACTCAAACCTAAACTTAGTCGTGCTTTGATAGCAAATGATGAAAATCATCAGCTTAGCAATCATACATCTTAATAGCTAAAAAGCTATGATACATATGTAATGTAAATTAACATCATCTAGTGAATTATAACAAGACGGATCGTTTAAGATTGAAGTAAGGAAAATTATTCTAATCACGTTATCAATGAAAAATTGATGAAATAATTAGAATAGTAATTTGATTTTCTTAAAATGTCACAAGTAGAAAAGCCTGATAAGTTTTAAAGTTCTTGCAAGAACTTAAAAATAAAACACTCACCAGTGTTGAAAGATGATTATACTTCTTAATTGTTTGCTTATAAAGGGAGTCAGCCTTGTTTATATAGTATAAGGTCAAGTATAAAAGGGTTGAATCTATTAAATATATTAAATAATATTTATATTCTAAATTTATGAATGTAGATTATTCATGAATCTACGTTGAATTATTTTGAAAGATTATTCATGAATAGGCTAATAATTATTAATTATTAAATTTTAAATTTTGATGATGAAATTCATTGGTAAATTGTTTGATCTAATATATGTGTTGAGATAAGTGTGCAGGATTAACTACGATAGCGGTAGACATGAAACATATGTTGAGCCGGAGTCAAGATCGAGATTTCGTTAGGAGTTCGAGAGTTCGTCGGAAGTTCGGACATTCGACGGAAGTTCTGGCGGAATTGACCAAGAAGTCTAAGAGCTTGTCAAAGAAGTTTGTCGTAACTCATTAAGAAGAAGATCATCGTAAAGTCCAGGAGTTTGTTGGGAATCCGTTAGATTATTGTCGAAAGATCGTCGGAAGTTTGTCGGAAGCTCGTTAGAAGAACAATCGACACACCGGACAGAGTTTACTTGTTTAAATGTCTTAAATATCGTAATTAGACCTTAAGTTTAGTTAGGATTGAGAGGTAATCTCACTAACACAATTAGGGGCCAATTGAGTCCTTAACATGGCTGAATTTGGTCGGTTGAAATAGCCCATTTAACACCTGAAGTCATAATCGACGGTGCCACAATCAGGGCCAGAGGTGGCATTGCCTATGACTTGGCCTCCTAGGTGCTCTAGGCGGTGATACCGCCCAGACTATGTGGTGGTACTACCGATAGTTAATGCTATCAAGCGGTGGTACCGTCAAAGCTCTATCAAGCAGTGGTATTGCCTAGACTAAGCGGTGGTGGTAGCTTAGACTAAACGGTGGTATTGCCTAGTGTTAGTCTGCAAGTGGTGGTATTACCCAATAATGGTGATGGTACCGTCAGTACCCTAAAATCCGAGAATGTGACACTTTTTTGCTTCAATTTTGAAGTCATTAGGGTCTGTAAATACTCGACCCTTTTTTGAATGAAAGGATACGAAAGTGTGAACAATATCTTGAATTCTTGGGGTGTTAAAAGTGTTGTAAAAGTACAAAGAGTCCTCTCTTTCTAGTATTGTGATCACTCAAGAGAGATGTGAGGCTTGTAAGGGTTATCTCCTAAATCCGTGAAAAGGAGAAAGCGCTGTAAAGAGGTGGTTGGGCTTTGCCTATTGAAGGAAGATCATCAGTGGACACCGGTGACCTCGATGGAGGAGGAATTAAAAGTGGATATAGGTCACAATGATCGAATTATTATAAATTTTGGTTTGCATTTCTATTATTGTCTTTTACTTTGTTGTATTTCTATTATTATCTTTTACTTTAATTGCTTTTCTTCCTCCTTGGTTTTCACTACCCTTACGAACAAACACGTTTTCAAGCAATCTTTTGAGATTGATTTTTATGGTATGAAGAAATTTTTTAAACCGGTGACTTTATCCACTGCATTAATTCAACCCCTCTCTTAGTGTCAACTTGATCATAACAATTGATATTAGAGCTTGATTACTCTTGATTTGGTTTAAAATCCAAGAGAGGGTTTTTGTCGGCAATTAAGAGGGTCATTTAATTACACGTCCACCCATGTTCAATGGGATGAATTACACATATTGGAAGATTAGAATGTGGATCTTTCTAATTTTAATGGATTTTGAGTTATGGAATCTTATTAAAAATGACTTTCAAAAGTCTTGTCTTCCAATTAACGATTGGAATGAGTTGGAGAAGAAGACTTTTGCTTTAAATGCCAAGGCTATGAATGTCTTGTTTTGTGCTTTAGATAAAAACGAGTTCAATCGTTTGTCTATTTGTGAAACGGCTTTTGATATTTCGCATACACACGAAATCACTCACGAAGGCACAAGTAGAGTAAAGTAGTCGAAGATAAATATTTTAGTTCATACTTATGAATTGTTTTGGATGAATTCAAGTGAAATTATTATCGACATGTACACACGTTTTACGGATGTCGTCAATAGTTTAAAAGCTCTTGACAAATATTTTTTAAACTTTGAACTTGTTAATAAAATCTTAAGATTCCTTCGGTTGGGATCTAAAAGTAACAGTTATTCAAGAGGCTAAGGATTTAATAACTTTCTTCTCGAAGAATTTATCGGGTTACTAATGACCTATGAGATGACTTGCAACGCTCATAAAGAGCTTGAGAATAACCTTCCAAAGAACAAGAAGGATATGATATTAAGAACTCATAAAGACCACTTGAAAGAAAATTCAAGTGATGAGGACCTTGATGACGATTTGGCATTCTTACTTTAAAAAATTTATAAAAAAAAATTAAAAATGACATAAAATAAATTTGAACTCAAGAAAGAACAAGTTATATGTTACGAATGCAAGAAGCCAGGACATTTCCAAAGCGAATGTCCTCAGGTAAAGAAACAACCAGGTAAATTGATTCATACGGATTGAAATAGTTATAATAGTCGACCAAAGTGATAACATTTTAGGAGAAATAGGATTAGGAAGATAAAGTGCCATTAGCAATGAACTTAGAAATCTTTCAATCTTTGGGAGCCCTAAGATCTCTTCATACTTTATCATCATATAATTGAAATATACTTTTCCTATTCACCCAAAGATCATATCATATATTAGTGCTGATCCTAGAAGATATTGCATAGGAAATGTGTTTGATTAGCTAATTCCTTGTCTTCAAAATTTCTTTCCAAGTAGCAAAATGATATATTTTTGCTGAAACTTCTCAGATTGATTCCTTAGATAGATACCTAGCAAAAACCTATTGTGACTATAAGAAATATTTGTTTTTCAAAAGATCCTACAATTCTTGTGCCAAACATGCTATCCCAATTGACCATATGCATTGCTTTACAATATGTTCCATTCATGAAGAAGTTCATAAATAGTCGTTCGATATCTTGGAGAAGTCCAACAAGCAAAAGAAACATATTATACCAATAAATAAAGTAAGAGTACAAAACATATCGGATGAGTTCAAGTCGTCTTGTTTTGAAAAGGAGACTATTTTTCTAGGAGGAAATTCTATTCTTTATTTTTTACAGGATCGACTGACAGTAGGTTTTGTAAATGCTAGTGGATATAAGTGAGAGACTCAAATAAGGACCTGGTAGATTTTCCTCACTAACCTCCAGAGTTTGTGTAATAAAATTCTTATCTTCAATGCAAAGACCCATATAGACCTTAGTTCGCATGATTTAACTAAATGTCAAAAACTATACCAAAGTCTTTCAAAATAGTAGCTAGATTCCTCAAGAAAGATAATAAGATCATCTATAAAAGTTATGTGAGATATATGAATGGAACCAGCATGTGATACCTTTCTACTATCGCCATTAGAGACTACCTCTTCCGATATACAACTAAGTCCTTCTATTATAATTGTAAAAAGATAGAGAGTAGATCTCCTTATCGGATGTCATTTGTGCTACCTAAAAAGCCAATGGGTGAACCATTGAAGATGATAAATTTTTTTTGGAGTTTTCTAGCAGCATTGAATCCAATTAACCCCATTGTTGAGAGAAGTTCATACTAAGAAGCATCTTATAGATAAAGTGTCTATTAACTGAATTGAAGGCTTTCCGTAAATCAGCTTTAAAATAGATTTTCGTCTCTCTTGTTTTTTAGTGTAGATCCTTGATAAAGTCATTACCAAGAAGAACATTATGATGTATACTGCTCCCTTTATTGAAAGCAGTCTGATTAGAACTAATGATATTGTGCACAATCTTTTGCATTCTATCTACCAGTACCTTGGAGATGATATTGTAAATAAAGTTACATAATGAAATGGGCCGATAGTTCTCTTATGAATTAGCCCTCGCATTCTTGGGAATTAAAGAAATAAAAGTGCAATTTAGCTCTTTAAGAATATGGCCTAAAGAGAAAAAATATTGATAAGCTTTAATCACATCATTACCAATGATAAACCATACAATTTGGTAAACTTCAGTTGAAAATCCATCCGAACAAAGGCTTTTATGCTTCGATAACTTAAAGACAACTCTTACAATTTCTTCATTTGTACCAGGACTCTCATCGAGGGGCTGAAGATGCATCTCATGTTGCAACGCCATTAGCTCCTTTTTGCATAATTGGGCCCGAGAGGGAATATTAATATTTATATTACACTCTTTAAGTGTTGCTTTACATGCTTTTAGCTTGTGACATGGAAGGGGGAGAATTATGCATATTATTATTCCAAGTTGATCTGATAACCTTGAGGAATTGAGGATAAGTACATCACATATTAGAGAATCTAAAAGGTTTCTTGCCTTTGGCTATTGCTTTGTCTGCATGTATATGCATTAAAGAGTGATCAAAAAACAAGTGAGCACCATACTCAAGAAGTGAATCAGGGTAAATTATTAACCATTCTTGATTAAACAAACTCTTGTCGAGTTGAGCCATTATTATTTTATGGGCAGCACCTTGATTACTCCATGAAAGTCAATCCTCTACAGATTGTATATCAATCAATGCAGCAATATCTATATAATCATTAAAACTTTGTAGTTGGCTTTCTAAAAGTGGTTTACCCCTTATATTTTCATATGTGTACTGAATAATATTAAAATCACCAAGAATAATCGAAGGCATTGTAAGATAGCCATTTGTAATGCTAATCATATCAGTCCGTATAACATTTCTTTCATGTATACTGAAGCATATATACTAATAATATGAAAGTGACAATTATTTTTTTTGTCCTTTACCTTAAGGTGGATGAATTGTTTAATAGCAGAAATAAACCAAGCACTAATAAAGTTCGGATGCTATAAGAATCATATTCTACCATAAGTGTCACTAGAATCATTGGTAAAAAGTTCTACCTTCGATCATATTAAATTCTTTTGAGCACGAACATAAGATGGTTTAATTTTTATTTCCACAAGAATAAAATATCATAAGGAATAGACTTGATTATTCTATTGAGCTCCTAACATTTTTTAGGTTTATTAAGTTCGTGAACATTTCAGTAGGTTATCTTCATCAGAATGAGAAAGGTAGGAAAGGAAGTAAGGGATTCTTCCTAGGTAGAGAAGGAAGGATGTACGACTTAGGAAGGATAGTACCATCCTTTTTTTTATCTTTAGATTTTATATTTTCCTCCCACATAATATCCTTTCCTTTTAAGCTTTTATTCGTATATTTATCCACTTCATCCACAGTCTATAAATGTTTAAACTTTAAAGTACCTCGAGCTAAGAAGTCTTGGTTGGCGAGGTGTGTTGAAGCGTGATGGATTTGTTGAGGCTCAATGTCATGATTGGTGAGGCTTGTTGGGGCATGAGTTTATTATGGTACAATGTTTTGGTTGGTGTGTGGAGTGGATTTTGGAGGTGAGGTTGTTGGGGCACAAGTATCATGAGAAACTATTGTTGTAGCAGACTCCGACATAATAGGAAGTGATGAAGATCCTGATTTGTCCTTCTCTTGTCTGCGATGTTGCCCCTGCGAGTCGGAATGCTCACTTGTCTTCGCCACCACTTGCGCTACTACCATTGGAGGAGAGTCACCATTGGTCAGCATCAATCCCATGCTGAGGCATCTGACATAGTCGGTAGACCTGAGTGATCTATTTCTAGGTTTGCTGACAAGCTCTACAATATGAGACATGCACCTTACGAGTGCTCCCATCATGATCATGATAAAATACCTTAGTAGGAAGATCGACATCAGAAGAAATCATTACACATGCTCATGCAAAAGTCAATCGTGTTTGCGTAGTTGTTGCCTTGGCATTATATAGTGGTTGTCCTATGGTGATGCATAACTTTGCTAGAAAAGTCGACTCCAAAGATGCAGAGGAAGACCATGAAAGGATACCCATAAGGGGATAGACTAGAGGCTATCTAACACCAAATAGACATTAGGAGACTAGTGCTGTAGAATCATTGGATGACTGCGAATAGTCCAAAACCCTTAAAGGATCTATTATAAATCTTCTTTAGAGTAGAGCTTACACATAAAGAAACCATTCTCTAGCATATGAAGACCAAATGCTGATGTTCCCCATCTAGTCTTGATGAATTAGGATAGCGAGAAATAGGATGTCTTGAGACCAACTACATAACCAACAAGCGTCATGGACCATGTCTCAATCAATTCTTCATAATCAATAGTCTCATACATAACAATCTTTTGATCAGCTTGGACTTTTGGAGCAAAGAAATCCAAGTGAGGATCCGAACTTCTAACCATAGTCTTCCAAGGTCGAGGGTCTTTAGAAATGGGAATAGGAGGTTGCGATTTAGAGCACAACCTGCCTCTATGCTGGTTCGTCCAAGGAACATCCTATCAGGAAGATGATAGCAGAGGACCAGCCGTAAAGATGATAGTGGACTGCTCACAACCATGGTGGAGATATCCACCCTATTGCCAACTGCCCTTGGGAAGTGGCCACGCCCTTGCCTGCGAGAAGAGGCTGCTGTCAAGTGCACCCTCCGCCCCTTCCCTCGTGCTAGGGAAGAGAAGTAGTCACCCTAGGGAGGAAATGCCGTTGCCCCGGCACCACAGATGCAAGCATCCGACACTAGGGAGAAGTAGCTTTGACCCATGAAGAAGTACCTATCTCTCCTTTCCTCGCCCTAGGGAGAAGCAGCCGTAGTCGCAAGTAATCACGAAATCACCCTAGTAGTCACCATTCATACGCTCTTCCTATGCCCTAGGCATAGGCAATCCACTACCCTTTGTTCCCCCTGATGAGAAGAGGAAGAAGGGGTGATGAGGTATGGAATCCTCTCCTCTATTCCAATAAGAGCAAAGGGAAGTTGGTTCCCAAGGGATCTGGAAGAGCTATCATTGTCGTCACCCAGTAGTAGTGGAAGGTTGGCAATCTTGTCCTCGCCAAGATACCCGAGGTGAGATTGCCTCCCTTCACCGAGCGACATAAGGAGTGTAGTGCCGATCTCGGTCTAAAGAAGGCCGTCAGCGTTACAGATATCTATCGAAGCCGTTGTTGTTTGCAGTGCGGTGCGATAGAAACACCTTGTCCTCTATGGTGTTGTGAGATAGAAAAAAACATCGAACCTCGGCATTGCGTAAACTGTATGACTATCATATATATTTTTTAATGAAACTATGCTCGTACGACATCCTTGCTAGTCATAGGTGCCCTATAAGCTAATCACGTGAGTGATGACACGTGTGACATGATACACATTCTTTTTGCTTAATATATTTTGATATTTTTTCACTTTATATTACTTATTGTATATATGTATATTTATATTGTGATGTCAATAGATCTGTGCAATGAGAATCGAATCATGATGAAATCAAGACAATGAGATCGATTCACCTTTAAACACAAACCATAAATAATTCTGGTTATAGGTTACTCGAAAGAGATATCGAGATAACCAGATAGACTGGTGTGCTGTATACCCGTACATATGATAGAGGTAACTGGTTTTATAGCTACTCGTGTTGGGACACCAAGGATACAGTGCAGGTGCTTATTGGAGAATGAGTTCACTGATTGAGCCGCTCATGGAATACCGGATGCTTGATGATGTCTTATTGTCAAACAGTGATTCCTTAGTCCTAGTAATATATCTGGTCCTTAGACTTGAAAAAATAAGGATGTCCTATATTAGTACTCCACTCTTTGATACCGAACTGTTAGGACTCTAGCTTGGAGAGTCCTAATTGAGAGGGACATTCATGTAAAACTGTTAGGACTCTAGCTAGGAGAGTCGTAATTGAGAGGGACATTCTGTTAGGACTCTAGCTACGAGAGTCCTAATTGAGAGGGGCATTCATGTAGGAGGTTTTTTCTTATAGAAGAATTAGAAGTTGTAAGGGAATAGGAGTCTTGAGTAGGAGTCCTATTAGGAGTTGGTTAGAAGTAAGAGTCTTAAGTAGGAGTCCTATTAGGAGTTAGGGTTTAGAAGCCCTATAAATAGCCATGTATTCCTTCTCTTTTCATAAGCAATAGATGAATCTTTTCTGCAGCCTTTGAGTAGCAACTTGGAGGGAGGAACCCCTATAGAGTTCCAAGGAGGCCGATCCCCTAAAGAGATCAACCCCAAGTTTAGAATCTGCAAGGGTTCTAACACGAACTTATAGGTTTGGAAGTTTCAAATCTAGTACAACCGGTTATTGGGAGTGGCAGCCAACCTTACGAGGGCTATTGAGTGTCGATATAGGATCATCTGCTCTTAGTATCATGAGAAAAATATCCTATGTGTTCTTACTCAAACAAATTATTAGCCAAGGTTATTTGGATTGAGAGAGAAAGAGTTCTTCGGGATAATTCGATTAGAGTGAGACTCGAGGAGAAACCGTATAGGCCTGACAACACCATGCCTAGTATATGATCTCTATGATATTAGATGGATGAGGAACTATAGATACACGGTAACTAAGGATAGATAGGTCCAAATGATTGGATTCTCTTGTATCATTTGGGGACTACGGTGTAGTGGCATAGTACGTCCGTTGTTGATGAGTTGAGTGAATTATTATGAAGATACTAATTTACTAAGCTAGAAGGAGTTTTGATAGGTATGACTCACAACCAGCTCGATATTGGGCTTAGAGGGTCACACACATATGGTAGGTGTTGCGATGAGTAGAGGTTCATATATGAGATATTCGTTGGAGGCCCTATCTTATTGGATATCCAATAAGCCCTTGAATTATTGGATCCCATGGATGAGATACAATAAGAGCTAATAAGAGATTATTGGGTAGAGACTCACTAATCTAAGTGGCTTGGGTAATTGGATGGAGATCTAGTACCCAATAGGGCAGGTTCCATTAGAGTTAATTGGAGGCCTCTATAAATAAGATGTAACTAAAGGTCCATAGGTTGGGGCTTCTTGGTAGCCACCTCATATTCTCCTCTCCCCTTCTCCTCCTCATATAGCAAGCATGGAGATTTGAGAAGCATCGTCGTAGTTCTGCTATGTGGATCACTACTAGAGAGGAGGACGCTTAACCTCCTTCATCCTCTCCAACAAATCTATATGAATTTAGGGATATATGATCTCTCTAGGTAACATAACTATCTTACACATGGTTTTATGTGTCATGGGTTTTGTGCACCAATCTATGCAGGACGATGAACACATATTGAGAAATTTGATGTTTTTGTTTTATGTTTTTCCGTTGCGCATGTGATGTCACCCTTAGATTTCTCAACAGCAGTATCAGAGCTTGGTTGTTTGTGCGAAAGATTGGTTTTGAACCATGTGTGTTGTGCTTTGGAGAAGCTTTTGACGTCAAAATTGTTGATGCAAAAGTGAGAAAGGGCAGTAACTGTTGCTACCCTTGTTGTCATCTGTATGCGTGTAACCACTTGTAGTAAGGGCCGTAAGCAGGCAGCACAACGTTGGTGCACGCGCAAGCACTACGCCTGCAGCAACCTGCTTGCAGTAGGCTTGTGACTAGCTAACTGTAACCCATAGAGATGGCCTGCCCCCAAGTGTGGGCAACACCCATAGCGACGCTTGCGGGCGTTGTGCCTGTGGGTAGCTCTCTTAGGAGTAGTGGCGCCCGCATGCAGAGGCGTCGTGAGGCAACCGTGCTTATCGGCACTGCGCCCACAGGTAGAGGCACCGTGGGGCAACGACGCTTGCGGGCGTTGCGCCAACGAGTAGAGCTGCCCACCTGCGGGGGAGCATACTTGCAGCGGTGGCGTCGCCCGTGGGCAAAGCGCCCCCCACCCCCCGCCCCTCGACCCCATCGCAGAGGGCCGCCGTCAACAGGGTAGCGGCAACTGCAGCAAGTAAGCAATAAGAGAAGGGTTAGGTTTTTTTTAGGCAAAAAGATAATTTTGCCCCTATGAATTTGAGAAATTTTAGTTTTGTGTCTTCTGCTTAAATTACCAAAATATCCTTCATAATTATGAAAATTTCCTATATGTCCCTAGTTTCAGAAAATATTAGTTAATTAAAAAGTTTAATTTATTATTATTATTATTATTATTATTATTATTATCATATAGCATTCGTACATGTTGATGATGAATACATGTGGTGTATGATGTGGACAGATGATCATGGATTGTGTAATGTGGGTGTACATATGATTATTATTATTATTGGGGCCTGCGAGGCTCTAATTTATTTTTCATTTATTTTCGGGTCTGCTTGCTTATGATTAAGTTGTAATTACACAAGGAGTCGCAACGGGAGCGTGGAAGAGATAGCGGGACCCACGAGGCCGAGATGGATGATCACGATGCTTGGAGATGCGTCGAGATGCCGACGAAACCAACGATGACGAGATGGACGATGACAAGGCATGGAGATGCGTCACCGCACACATAGATCTTGATGTAAGTGATTAGGCCCACTGGCTCGAGCTTGATCAGATTAGAGTGTGGCCAAGAGCATCGAGCGTGATTACTCATGTAATGTGTGATTATTTGTACACCTACTAGATATGTATATATTTGTATGCGATTAGATATATATTAAATATGTATACGTGTGACACGTCATATTAGGAGACCAAATAAAAAATTTTCTTTATAATATTAAGTCGGTAAACGTGAGGCAATTAGATTGACCCACATGGCCTTCCATTGTTATAGGTAAGGACCGATTCCCAACATAGGTTGAGTTGGTCGAGTCGCTTGAGGCTCACCTATTTTGCGATTTGCTATCTTGCCTACGATATGAAGATGTCACCGGTGACCTAAGGGCATGATATGTTTGGTCGAGTCACTCGAGGGCATATTGTCGAATCAGACTCATTTTGTAATGATGGTGATAACTTAACTGAACACCATGGTTGGTCGAGTCACTTGATACCATGGTGGTTCGAAGGTCGAACAGGACGAGAATAACAAGGAGTTGTGATTGGCAAGAGTTGCCTATCTTTACAGGCTTACCGTAAATTTTTGAGTCAGTCAAGATTACGTTAAGTTGCCGATTGGATCCCGATCCCCACTAGAGATCTGCCGGGGGTCTTCGATTCATATACCAGAGGGAGTTGTGTGATTCGCGAAAAAATAGTGGGAGTAGATTAAGATAGAAGTCCTTATCTTAATTGGTTATTTTTTTTATAAAATATGTTGAATCTCGTATTTTGATGATGAAACTACTTGATATATGTTTATGATTTAATCTGCGTTTTGAGTGACGCAGGATGCTGTGATCAGGATGAGACAATTAAAGCAGGAAAATCATGTTGTGCCGGAGGAACATGTCAGAAGATTGGACGTCGGGCCGGTGGATCAATCGACGTATCGACAGAAGGCTTCGGGCCGTGGACTCGGGCATCGGGCCAAGAAGAGTGGGTATTGTGCCAAGGATATCGGAATTGCGGAGTCAACTGGCCGATTGGGCAATAGGCTGCAGGAGAGGACGATGCGCCGAAGAATCGGACGAAGCGTCGAGGGACCAATGACATGTCGGACAACTTGGTTAATTGCTTAGGATTAATTGTCTCGATCGAAGTTTTGTTTTAAGTGTGCAGGATTAACTACGATGGAAGAAAGACATGCAACAGGAGTTGCGCCGGAGTCAAGACAATGATCACGTTGGGAGTTCGAGAGTTCGACGGAAGTTCGAACAATCGTCGGAGGTTCTGCGAGAACAAATCCGAGAAGTCCATAAGCTTTCCAAAAGAAGCTCGTCGGAACTCGCCAAGTGGATCATCGCAAGTCCAGGAGTTTGTCGGAAGTCCGCAGGAGCATCACCGAGGGTTCATCGGATGATCGACGGAAGTTTGCCGGAAGCTCGCTGGAAGAAGCGATTGACGCACCGGAGCAAGTTGCAGTAAATGTCTTAGGAAAAATCCTAGTTAGCACAATGATTAAGTTGGAAATGGGAGGTGATCCCATTAACTTAATCTTGGGGCAATTGGGCCCTTGAAAGACCCAAATTGGGCCGAATGGATCAACCCATTCGGACCCTGATTGCTGTGGGAGGTGCAACCGCCCAAGCCAGGAGGTAGCACTGCCTGGGCTAAGTCTCCTAGGGAGACTGGGTGGTGCAACCGCCCTAGCCAAGAGGTGGCACCGCTTGGGCTCAGTTTCAAAGCGAGACTGGGCGGTGCAACCTCTCCTGACAGGAGGTGGCACCACCTGAGCTCAGTTTTCGAGCTCTGCCAGGCGGTGCAACCGCCCCAGTCAGGAGGTGCAACCGCTTGAGCTCGGTCTTCGAGCTCTGGCAGAGAGGTGCAACTGTCCCTGACAGAGGTGGCACCGCCCAGAGGCTCAGTCTTCGAGCTCTGCCAGGCGGTGCAACCGCCCCAGTCAGGAGGTGCAACCGTCTGATCCCGGAATTCCGGGAATTGACAGTTTTGAGCTCCAAATTTGAACTAGGTTGGGGCCTATAAATACCCCACCCATTCAGCACTGAAAGAGCACAGACATACACCAAAATCTTGATCTTTTTATGTGATTCTTAGAGCTCAAAATTGTTGTAAAGGCCAAAAGTTCTTCTCCCTCTGTTCTTCAAAGTTCTGAGTTGTAAAGAGAGGAGAGAAATTTCTGTAAGGGTTGTCTCCTAAGCCCGTCAAAAGGAGTGAAACTGTAAAAGCGTGGTTGGCCTTCGCCTATTGAAGGAAGGCCTCTAGTTGATGTCGGTGACCTCGTCGGTGGAGGAAGCCAAAAGTGGAGTAGGTCAAGATTGACCGAACCACTCTAAATCTCAGTTTGCATTTACTTTGAGCATTTTATCTTTACTGCAAACCTCCTAAATAGCTACTGCCTTCTGCGCTTTTACGAACGTGTTTCTAAGTTCAGAGCTTTCCGAATCTGCGTTTAGACGTAAATCGGTTTTTTTGTACGATCAGTACATTTCAATTTACGTTTACGTTTTGATTTCAATCATAACTACGAATTGCCTTCTGCGCATTTATAAAACATATCTCAAAGTTCAGTATCTTCAAAATTGGCATTTAGACGTAAACTGGTTTTATCGTACGAACATCGCATTTCAATTTGCGCTTGCATTCTGATTTTCATCATAAACTGCAAACTGCCTTCGTAGATTTACTTTAACGTCATCTCCCTTAATCTTAAGTTAAAGTAATCGTAGAATCAGCTTTTACATCGAAATCGTTTTTATCAAACGAACGCAGCTTTCGATTTTAATAGAGAAAGATATCCGCTGCACTAATTCACCCCCCTCTCTTAGTGCTCTCGATCCTAACAATTGGTATCAGAGCCCGGTATTTCTCATTTCGGACTTACACCCGAGAGAAATGGCTCTTCATGGCTTCAAGAGGGCTTATCGGTTTTTCATCCACCGTTGTTTAACGGATTGGACTACACTTATTGGAAAACTCGAATAAGAGTTTTCTTGATTTCTTTGAATTTGGATTTATGGAATATCATTGAAAACGGTTTTCAACTTCCCTCTAAACCGATGAACGAATGGTCGGATTTGGAGAAGAAGTATTTTTCTTTAAACGCAAAGGCTATGAATGCCTTATTTTGCGCTTTAGACAAAAATGAGTTCAATCGGATTTCTACGTGCGAAACGGCTTTTGACATTTGGCGAACACTTGAAATCACGCACGAGGGAACTAGTAGAGTCAAAGACTCGAAAGTTAACATTTTATTGCATGATTTTGAGCTTTTTCGAATGCAACCAAGCGAGACTATAGGCGACATGTACACCCGTTTCACGGATGTCGTCAATAGTTTAAGAGCTCTTGGAAAATGTTTTTCGGATTTTGAACTCGTAAACAAGATTTTGCGTTCTCTTTCTAAGAAGTGGGATCCAAAAGTAACTGCAATACAAGAAGCTAAAAACCTAAACAACTTACCACTTGAAGAACTAATTGGTTCGTTGATGATATATGAAATGGTGCACAATGTACAAGATGAACAAAATCACCTTCCAAAGAACAGGAAGGATTTGAAACTCCGGACAAATGAATACCACTTGAGCGATGACTCAAGTGATGAGGACAATGATGAACTTGAACTTCGAACACTAAATCTTAATAAGTTTATTAAACAAAAATCTAAAATAAACAATAAACTTGAACGAAGGAAGAGACCAAAGAAGAAGAACACAAAGTAGGATGAATCGAGCTTCTCCGAAGACGAGGAGAAAATCAACAAAGGCGAGGTGGCAAACTACGCCTTAACCACTTTCAATGATGAGGTAATCGAAATCCCCCTAATTTATTTTGAAATTACTTGATGCTTTCGTGATGTATTTTCTTTTTTAGTTTAGAATTAATGTTAAAAAAAAATATTATGATCATGCTAGTAATTTCGAAAATGATAATATTGTATATTTTATGATAAACAAACAAAATGATTTTGATTGAAAATATGAAATCATGGTTAAGAAGTAATAATGTGTGTCATGTTGATGTCCATTGTTATTTCTCGATTTTGAGTATATTAAATCATGTTTAATTTGAAGTTATGAGTATATATTTTTGAAATTATGTATGATGATTCTTGATAATTATGGATTATCGATTTTCATGATAATAACAGTGGCTTTAAAAATTGATGCATGTTTTCATTTGACATAAATGAAAAGGCATGCTAACATGAAATCGATCACTTAAGATGAAACACTTAAAAAAGGGAAGAAATATATGAATTGATATGATTGCCATATTTGCAATGCTTATATGAATTGATACTATGTTTGTCAAATTTGCATTATGCCATGTTTGCATCATGCGTTAAGATATCAAGAACTTGTATTGCAATTTTACGCATTGATATATTACCATGTGATGAAATGCTACAATTGATGAACACTTGAAATGTAATCCTCTATCTTATTGATTTTTCAATAAATCTATGCTTGTCATATATGAATTTATTGAATGTAATTTTGAGGATGATTTCAGATTTGACAAATGCTTGATTCGTATTTACGACATAAGATACACTTTAAATATGAATCATGCTTCACTCATGTTAAATGCTTCAATCATTTTCTATCTCTAGAGTTCTCGATTTTGATGAAATACAAGTGATAAATTCATTTATGATATCTTGTAAATCACTTGAATTATGAATGAGTTTTTTATGATGTGTTAAAAGAATCACTTAAAAAGAAAATGCTTTTCCCATCTTATCGAGATTAATGATTTCATGATATTGTGTGAATCTCGAAATTGATTTTGATGAAATAGTAATAACGTTATTCATGTTATGAATCTTAAAAATGATAATATGCTTCATGTGATAATATGAATACATGAAACACTTATGATATGATTTTTATACAATTCCGTGTATTCATAAAATATTTATCTCATCATCCAATAACTCTTCTTGATATTCATTATGAGATGAAATGAAATAATGCATGAAATACAAATGAGGAGTTAATGATCATGCATAATAGGATGTAATGAATTCTGACATTTAGATACCATCGTTTGAATATCTATGAACATGTTGCCAAAATGATATATCATGAATGCTTGAATATCATGTTTGATATGCTCATGATGATGATTGATTTTTCGATATCGTGCATAAAAAAATGAAATGTAATGTTAATGAATTTATGCATTGAAACTATAATGATGCACAAATAAGAATGATTACTTACCTTTGTCATGATTTAGAAATTGATGTAAAGGGTTTTTCCATTCTTTTTGACAATGACAAAGGGGGAGATAGATTGCTAGCACAATTCAAGAAAAAGGTAAAAAAAAGTATACTTCTCAAAAGAGAAGAAATTGCTATCTTGAACATCACCGATAATTGTTAGCTTGAAATGTTAAGAAAATGTAAAAACTTGTTTACCTTCTTGCACATCTAAAGAGAAGATGCAAATGTAACACTTGCCAAATTGTTTGCTTGCCTCATGTAAAGCATTAACTCTTGCTAGTTTGGAATTTTGCTAGCTTGCACTTTGCAAATAAAGCAAAAATGACACTTCTCAAAAGAGAAGAAAGAGCTTGTTATCTTGAACATCACAAGCTTGCCAAACAAAAATTGCAAAAGTGCTATCTTGCCTATCTCAAGAAGCAAAACTTGCATATCGTAAAAATTTGCTAGCTTGCAACTTGCATATTTCAAGAAGCAAGAGTTGCCTTCTTGAACATCTCTAAATTGCTAGCTTGCAAGTTCTAAAATGTTGTAACATTGCTAGCTTGCATGTTCTAAAAGTGCTATCTTGTATGCTGTAAAACTTGCATATCTAAAACTTGATAGCTTGAATGTTCTAAGCATGATGTAACATTTGCTAAATTTTCTAGCTTTAAAACTGCATGATGATAAAACTTGATATTATGTTTTTCATGCAATGAGTTGAACCAATATCACAAACACTTGATTGTGGTACTTCTCCTTTTTTTGATGACAAAGGGGGAGAAGTATGTTAATGACATGACATGTTATGCATAAGTTCATGATGACGTGTTGCAAGTATTCATGATGAATATTGCAATGACTTGAATTCAGTTTGAATTCAAGATTCTATCAATATGGCATATTGATAGGGGGAGTTTATTGAATCTCGTATTTTGATGATGAAACTACTTGATATATGTTTATGATTTAATCTGTGTTTTGAGTGACGCAGGATGCTTCGATCAGGATGAGACAATTAAAGCAGGGAAATCATGTTGTGCCGGAGGAACATGTCAGAAGATTGGACGTCGGGCCGGTGGATCGGTCGACGTATCGACAGAAGGCTTCGGGCCGTGGACTTGGGCATCGGGCCAAGAAGAGCGGGTATTATGCCAAGGATATCGGAGTTGCGGAGTCAACTGGCCGATTGGGCAATAGGCTGCAGGAGAGGACGATGCGCCGAAGAATCGGATGAATCGTCGAGGGACCAATGACATGTCGGACAACTTGGTTAATTGCTTAGGATTAATTGCCTCGATCGAAGTTTTGTTTTAAGTGTGCAGGATTAACTACGATGGAAGAAAGACATGCAATATGAGTTGCGCCGGAGTCAAGACAATGATCACGTTGGGAGTTCGAGAGTTCGACGGAAGTTCGGACAGTCGTCGGAGGTTCTGCGGGAACAAATCCGAGAAGTCCATAAGCTTGCCAAAAGAAGCTCGTCGGAACTCGCCAAGTGGATCGTCGCAAGTCCAAGAGTTTGCCGGAAGTCCGCAGGAGCATCACCGAGGGTTCATCGGATGATCGACGGAAGTTTGCCGGAAGCTCGCTGGAAGAAGCGATTGACGCACCGGAGCAAGTTGCAGTAAATGTCTTAGGAAAAATCCTAGTTAGCACAATGATTAAGTTGGAAATGGGAGGTGATCCCATTAACTTAATCTTGGGGCAATTGGGCCCCTGAAAGACCCAAATTGGGCCGAATGGATCAACCCATTCGGACCCTGATTGCTGTGGGAGGTGCAACCGCCCAAGCTAGGAGGTAGCTCCGCCTGGGCTAAGTCTCCCAGGGAGATTGGGCGGTGCAACCGCCCCAGCCAGGAGGTGGCACCGCCTGGGCTCAGTCTCCAAGCGAGACTGGGCGGTGCAACCTCTCCTGATAAGAGGTGGCACCGCTTGAGCTCAGTTTTCGAGCTCTGCCAAGCGGTGCAACCGCCCCAGTCAGGAGGTGCAACCGCCTGAGCTCGGTCTTCGAGCTCTGGCAGAGAGGTGCAACCGCCCCTGACAGAGGTGGCACCGCCCAGAGGCTCAGTCTTCGAGCTCTGCCAGGCGGTGCAACCGCCCCAATCAGGAGGTGCAACCGCCTGATCCCGGAATTCCGGGAATTGACAGTTTTAAGCTCCAAATTTGAACTAGGTTAGGGCCTATAAATACCCCACCCAATCAGCACTGAAAGAGCACAGACATACACCGAAATCTTGATCTTTTTCTGTGATTCTTAGAGCTCAAAATTGTTGTAAAGGCCAAAAGTTCTTCTCCCTCTGTTCTTCCAAGTTCTGAGTTGTAAAGAGAGGAGAGAAATTTCTGTAAGGGTTGTCTCCTAAGCCCGTCAAAAGGAGTGAAACTGTAAAAGGGTGGTTGGCCTTCGCCTATTGAAGGAAGGCCTCTAGTTGACGTCGGTGACCTCGTCGGTGGAGGAAGCCAAAAGTGGAGTAGGTCAAGATTGACCGAACCACTCTAAATCTCGGTTTGCATTTACTTTGAGCATTTTATCGTTACTACAAACCTCCTAAATAGCTACTGCCTTCTGTGCTTTTACGAACGAGTTTCTAAGTTCAGAGCTTTCCGAATCTGCGTTTAGACGTAAATTGGCTTTTTCGTACGATCATTACATTTCAATTTACGTTTACGTTTTGATTTCAATCATAACTGCAAACTGCCTTCTACGCATTTATAAAACATATCTCAAAGTTCAGTATCTTCAAAATTGGCATTTAGACGTAAACTGGTTTTATCGTACGAACGTCGCATTTCAATTTGCGCTTGCATTCTGATTTTAATCATAAACTGCAAATTGCCTTCGTAGATTTACTTTAACGTCATCTCGCTTAATCTTAAGTTAAAGTAATCTTAGAATCAACTTTTACATCGAAATCGTTTTTATCAAACGAACGCAGCTTTCGATTTTAATAGTGAAAGATATCCGCTGCACTAATTCACCCCCCCCCCCCCTCTTAGTGCTCTTGATCCTAACAAAATATACATGTTATTTATTTTTATTAAATCTTAATTTTTAGAAATATGTCCCAGTCAAATCCCTTACGTGACATACTTGGTGTCAACTATCTCATTGGTCCAAATTACACTGATTGGCTCCACAACCTAAGAATCGTACTCATGGTGGAGAAATCATGTATGTCCTTGATATAAAGATGTCTATGCCCGAGGGAGGGGTAAGTGAGGATGAGATTGCTCGCTACTTGAAGTACATATATGGCTCCACTCTTACTCAATATTACATGTTGGGCTCTATGACTCCTGAGTTATAGAGACAGCTTGAAAACATGGATGTCAAATCCATTCTCATGCATCTTCGAAAATTGTTTAAGGAACATGGAAGGACTTAGCGATATAAGATATCCAAGAGTCTCTTCCGTGTTAGGATGACTAAGGGGACATCGGTTCAGAACCATGTCCTTAAGATGATTGAGTGGATCGAGAAACTCATAGGTCTAGGAATGGTTCTAGAGGATGACTTGTGTGTAGACCTTGTACTTCTGTCCCTACCAGATTTCTTTTCTTAGTTCATAATGAATTTTAATATGAACAAAATTGAGGTGACTCTCCCTAAGCTCCTCAATATATTAAGGGAGGTAGAGAACACTATTAAGAAAGAGAAGCCAGTTCTCTATGCTGGTGAGACTAGAAAGAAAAGGAAGGCAAAAAAATCCCTTAAAAATGGCAAGGGCGGATCGGGTAAAGCAAAGTTTGCTAAGAAAGATCCAACAAAGGACAAAGGCCAGTGCTTCCATTATAGTAAAGATGAGCATTGGAAGAGGAATTACAAAAAGTATCTTGTAAAGAGAGCCAAACAGAAGCTTGAAGAAGCTTCAAGTACATTCATGATCAGTCTCTAGTTGTCAGATTTTTGTGATAGTGCATGGTATTGGATACATTCATGCAATTTGTTGCTGATTCTGGCAAAGCTTAGGAGATTGGCATAAGGATCTTTGCATAATGGTTTGTTTATGCTAGACATTACTCTATATATAATGAATATAAGTGTGTCCAAGAGGAAACGAGATGAGGTGAACAGTGCATACCTATGGCATTGTAGACTAGGTCATATCCATTAGGGAATGATTCAAAGGTTACTAAAGGATGAATATCTAGATCCATTCGGCTATGAGCCATATGTAACTTGTGAGTCTTGCCTTCGTGAAAAAATGACCAACTCTCCATTTAGTGGAACTGGAGAGAGAGTCACTGAGTTGCTGAAACTTATACAAAGTGATGTATGTGGTCCCATGTCAACATATGTCATAGTGGTTATTCTTACTTCATTATTTTTACTGATGATTTCTCAAGGTATGGACATGTGTACTTGATGAAGTATAAGTCTAAGGCCTTTGAGAAATTCAGGGAATATAAGAATGTAGTAGAGAATCATATTAGGAAGAGTATCAAGACTCTTCGATCAGATAGAAGAGGTGAGTACTTGAGTATAGAGTTTACCAAGTTCCTTAAGGACCATGGAATTCTGTCATAGTGGACACCTCCTTATACACCCCAGCTCAATGGTATATCCAAAAGGAGGAATCACACATTGTTAGACATGGTGTGGTCCATGATAAGTTTCGCTAACCTCCCTACCTCATTTTGGGGATACGCCATAGAGACCATAGCTTACCTTCTAAACATAATTTCAACTAAGTCGGTGGTATCTACTCCATATGAGATATGGAAAGGGAAGAAGCTCAATCTTAAGGTTAAGATTTGGGGTTTCCCTACCCACGTTAAAAGACAAAGCCCCGACAAATTAGAATCGAGGACGGAATGATGCATATTCGTGGGATGCCCCAAGGAAACTAATGGGTATTATTTATATTATCCCGATGATCAAAAGGTCTTTGTAGCCAAGAGAGCGGTGTTCCTTGAGAAGGAACATATTCTTGGCAAAGATAGTGGGAGCATGATAGAGTTGAGTGAGATTGGAGAACCTAGCTTAAGCATCATTCCACAGCTCGAGTCTGTTCAGGTACCTAATACACAAGTTTTGACTTTACATAGTTTTGGCAGTGTATCTCATTCTCCTAAGAGATATGTGAGACATATTAGAGGAGAGGATATTGAGGATATTGATCCTCAGACCTAAGAGGAGTCTATTATGAGTATAGACTTCGGGAAGTAATAAGAAGTCATGAATTTAGAGATGGATTCTATGTACTCCAACAAGGTTTGGAACCTAGTTGATGCACCCGAAGGTATTGTTGTTGAATCTCGGATTTTGATGTTGAAATCAATTGATGGTTTAATTGATCTAATTCATATTATTAAAGTTAAGTGTACAGGATTAAGTACGATAGCCTGAAAACATAAAGCAAGGATACCGGAGTAAAGTTCGATGGACGTTTGAGAGTCCGAAGATTCGTCGGAGATGCTGTCGGAACCAACCAAGAAGAAATCGGAGACATGTTGGAACTTTCGGAAGTCCGCTTAAGAGATCATCAGAGGTTCGCGGAGATCATCGAGAAGGCTCGGCTACTATTGAATTCGTCACAAGATCAGGGGCCTGCTGGGAGTCCGCCGGAAGAAATATGAGGGCGTATCGGAAGTCCGCTTGAAGATCGTCGGAAAGCTCGCCGGAATAAGACTCGACATTTGTCGGTTAAAAACTTGCTTAGGATTATATTTTTAGTATGTAATTAGGGTTAGGATTAAGGGATAATCCTATATCCTGGTTAGGGGCCAATTGGGCTCGACATCGGACTGGTTAGGGGCCAACCAGTGAGCTGGAACAGTCCAGGCGGTGGCACCGCTAGACTGGGCGGTGGCACCACCCAGAACCCGAGGATCGGGCGGTGGTACTGTCGGACTGGGCAGTGGCACCGCTAGTACATTGTTAGTGTTAACACTGACAGGCGGTGGCATCGCCACCGACAGGCGGTGGCACCGCCAGCCTCGGAAACCCAAGAGAATTCAAAATTTAGAGCCCAAATTTGAATCCTCTTGGGGCCTATAAATACCCCTCAATTCTCAGCTGAGATTACCTTTTTGAAAGCAATAGATTGAGATAAAGGTCTTAGAAAAGTCTTTAGCAAGTGTTGTCTTAAGTTGCTTGAGTGTTCACCTCCATCTTTCTCTTCAAAAATTGTAAGAGTGTGAACCACTTGTAAAAGGTTGTAAGAGGGGTATTTGTCCTTCCCCTTCAAAGAGATTTGTTAGTGGAAGTTGAGAGCCTCATTGAAGAAGGCTTCGCAAGTGGATGTAGGTCATTTAACCGAACCACTTTAAATTGGTATGTTCATTGAATGTGTGAGTATTTACTTTTCTGCAATCGTTATCTACACAGCAGCAAATTTCCTATTTTTACTTTACTCAAGTTACAATCAAAGCGAAATCTCCTTGCATTTTACGGAATCATTTTCGAACTTACAAGTTTTAATCTACTGCACTAATTCACCCCCCCTCTTAGTGCTGCTCCGATCCTAACAATTGGTATCAGAGCAAGGCTCACTCTCATATTTGGTTTAAGACCCAAGAGAGATGGCTTACTCCGGCATGCATGGGGGTCATTCTATCACACGTCCACCTATGTTTAATGGGTCGGATTACACGTATTGGAAGACTCGTATGAGGATCTTCCTCATTTCCATAGATTTTGATCTTTGGACTATTGTCGAAAACAGATTTCAAAAATCTTCTCTTCCGATGAGCGAATGGAATGAATCGGAGAAGAAGGTTTTTGCTTTAAACGCAAAGGCTATGAATGCCTTGTTTTATGCACTAGACAAAAATGAATTTAATCGTGTTTCAATTTGTGATTCGGCTTTTGATATTTGGAGAACTCTTGAGGTCACTCATGAAAGCACTAGCCGAGTGAAAGAGTCCAAAATCAACATCCTTGTGCACTCTTATAAACTTTTTCGAATGAAACCAAGTGAGTCCATCGGAGACATGTACACCCGTTTCACGGATGTCATCAATGGACTCAAAGCTCTTGGTAAAGATTTTTCTAACTTTGAACTAGTAAATAAAATCTTAAGATCCCTTCCTAAAAGTTGGGATCCAAAAGTTACGACCATTCAAGAGGCCAAGGATCTTAAAACATTCCCTCTTGAAGAACTTATTGGGTCTCTAATGACCTACGAAATGACTTGTCAAGATCATGACGAGCTCGAGAACCCCCTTCTAAAGAACAGGAAGAATATGACACTCACATCACAAGAAGATCACTTGAAAGAAACATCAAGTGATGAGGACAGTGAAAATGACATTGCACTTTTGACTCAAAAATTTAAAATTTTTTTAAGAAAGCTCTAAAAGCAACTTGGGATAATTCAAGTGATTCCGAAAGTGAAGAAGCTAGCAACAAAGAGGAGGCAAACTTCGCGCTAATGGCTTTAGGAGAAGAGGTATGTGATTTAATTAATGAAGATTTATCTTTTGAATAACTCTCTATCGCTTTTCATGAATTATTTGATGAATGTAGAACTATTAGTAAGAAGTTAAATATCTTAAAGAAAGAGCATGTCTTACTATAAAATAAGTTTGATAGTCTTCAAAATCCTCCATGCTCTAAATGTGAGTATTTAGAAGCAATAAAAAATAAAAATTTGCTACTTCAAGAAATCTTAAACAAGTTTAAGGTCGGTAGCAAAGGATTAGACATGATCCTTGCAAACAAGGGTCACGTCGTAAATAGAAGTGGAATTGGATTTGTAAAAGGATCACATTAAAATCCTACCACTTTCATAAAAGGACCTACATTGCATGTTTCATCTTATATGAAATGTAACTTTTGTTGCAAATCCGGACATATTGCCTACAAATGTCCGTTTAGGAAAATTAGTCCACATAAATTAATATGGGTTCCTAAAGGAACTATAAATAATTCAATAATGAATAACAAAATTAGTGGATCAATTTTTGAGGCACCCAAAATCAAATGGGTACCTAAAAATCATCCTCTTTTGTAGACAAACCCATAAGCTAGGAGCAAGAGATGGTATCTCGATAGTGGATGCTCAAGAGATATGACTGGAGATCCATCTCATTTCTCTATGCTCACTAGCAAAGAAGAAGGGTACGTCACCTTCGGAGACAACAACAAAGGCAAAATCATTGGCAAGGGAACAATAGGTAACAAATTAAGTTTTTCTATTGATGATGTATTACTAGTTGATGGATTGAAATATAATCTCTTGAGTATTAGTCAATTATGCGATAAAGGTTATATCGTTAGATTTGAATCAAATATGTGTATTAATGAAAACCAAATAATAACATGACTATGATTGTATTAAAACAAAATAATGTCTACACCATCAATCTTGATGAACTAAGTAATGAAATGTGCTTCTCTGCTCTAAATGATGATGCTCGGCTTTGGCATAGGAGATTAGGCCATGCAAGCATGAAACTAATATCTAAAATCTCATCTAGAGAATTAGTACGAGGGATTCCAAATATGAAGTTTATTAAGGACAAAGTATGCGATGCATGTCAACTAGGTAAACAAAACTAGTTTCAAACCAAAAAATCAAATTAGCACCACTAGACCATTACAATTGATCCATTTGGACTTATTTGGACCAATTGACACGACAAGTCTAGGAGGAAGCAAATATGCTTTTGTAATTATGGATGACTATACTAGGTACACTTGGACCTATTTCTTAGTTCACAAAAGTGATTATTTCAAGTGTTTCTCTAAATTTTGTAAACTCACTCAAAACGAAAAAGGCTTCATGATTTCATCAATTCGGAGTGATCACGGTGGCGAATTTCAAAACCGTGATTTCCAAAATCTTTGTGAAGTTAATGGATATAATCACAACATCTCCACTTCAAGAAATCCTCAACAAAATGGAGTAGTTTGAAAGAAAAAATAGAAACCTACAAGAAATGGCAAGAACCATGTTAAATGAACATAGTCTACCTAAGTATTTTTAGGCCGAAGTTGTGAATACAGCGTGCTACATCATGAATAGGGTTCTAATAAGACCGTCTTTATCAAAAACTCCCTATGAATTATGGAATGACAAAAAATCAAATGTTTTTTATTTTAAAGTTTTCGGTTGCAAATGCTTTATTTTGAATGAAAAGGATGTCTTAGGAAAATTTGATGCTAAATCTGATGAAGGCATCTTTCTTGGTTACTCTTCCGTTTCTAAGGTTTTTCGAGTTTTTAATAAGAGAACCTTAGTTATAGAAGAGTCTATTAATGTAGTTTTTAATGAAAATTTTGATTTAAAGAAAAATAATTTTGATGATGATCTTGGTTTTGATAATTCGAATTTAAATGAACCCTCTCCTCAAAATAGCAACTTGGATGTATCTTCTTCCGAAATTTTCTTACCGAAGGAATGGAAGTATATAGATGCTCATCCAAAGGAGCTAATTATAGGAGATACATCAAAAGAGATTCAAACTCGTTCTTCTTTCAAGAATCTTTGTGCTAACGCCGCCTTCTTTTCTCAAATCGAACCTAAATGCATTGACGAGGCCTTAAAAGATGATTTTTGGGTCATTGCAATGCAAGAGGAATTGAACCAATTTGAGAGGAATGAGGTATGGAAGCTTGTTCCTAGACCTAATGACCATTTAGTCATTGGTACTAAATGGGTCTTTAGAAACAAGCAAGACGAATGCGGTATCGTGGTTAGAATCAAGGCTAGATTAGTGGCCAAAGGTTTCAACCAAGAAGAAGGTATCGACTACGAAAAAACCTTTGCTCCTGTGGCAAGATTAGAAGCCATTAGGATGCTCCTTGCCTATGCTAGTAGTAATAATTTTGAACTATTTCAAATGGATGTCAAAAGTGCCTTCTTGAATGGTTTTATTTCCGCAGAAGTGTTTGTCGAACAACCTCCCGGATTTGAAAACTCTCTTCTTCCTAATCATGTATTCAAACTGACTAAGGCTCTCTATGGCTTGAAATAAGCTCCTAGAGCTTGGTATGAAAGGCTTAGTTCCTTTCTTATTTTAAATAATTTTACCAAAGACAAGGTTGATACTACATTGTTTATCAAACACTTTGAAAACAATTTTCTTATTGTGTAAATTTATGTTGACGATATTATTTTTGGTTATTCGGATGAATCACTATGTGAATCATTTGCCAAATGTATGAGTCATGAATTTGAAATGAGTTTAATGGGTGAATTAACCTTTTTTTAGGATTACAAATCAAACAACTTAGTGATGGTATATTTCTTAACCAATCTAAATATACATTAGAATTGTTAAAACGATTTAACATTAATAATTCAAAAGTGATAAACACCCCTATGAGTACTTCGACTAAATTAGATATGGATGAAAATAATGAAAATTTCGATAAAAAAATATTTAGGGGAATGATAGGTAGTCTACTTTACCTCATCGCGACTAGACCGGATATTATGTTTAGTGTAGGACTTTGCGCTAGATTTCAATCTAATCCTAAATTATCTCATCTTAAGATTATTAAAAGAATATTTAGATATCTTAAAGGAACTCCAAATTTAGGATTGTGGTATCCAAAATCTGATAAATTCGATTTAATAGCTTATGCAGATGTCGATTTTGGCGAATGCAGGATAGATAGAAAAAGTAATTCCGGAACATGCCAATTTTTAGGACATGCACTTGTTTCTTGGACTTCTAAGAAACAAAATTCAGTTGCACTATCTACGGTGGAAGCCGAATACATTGCTGCAAGTGCATGTTGTGCATAAGTTGTTTAGATGAAAAATACATTAGAAGACTATGGAATTCACTTGAAAAACATTCCCATAAAATGTGATAATACAAGTGCCATATGTCTTACCAAAAATCCAATTCAGCACTCTAGAACTAAACATATCGATATTAGGCATCATTTCATACGCGATCATGTCCTTAACAATAATGTCGTTCTAGAATTTATTGACACAAAGCTGTTGAATCTCGGATTTTGATGATGAAACTAATTGATTGTGTTTAAATGTTTGACTACATTTTGAGTGATACAGGTCTACTCGATCAGGATTAGACAATTAACGCAGGAGGAATTGACGTTGCGTCGGAGGAGATCACGTCAGGATATTGGATGGCAGAAGGCTTCGGGCGTCGGGCATCGGGCCAAGGAGAGCGAAATTGCGCCAAGGATATCGGGGTTGCGGAGGTCAACCGCCGATTGGGCAACAAGCTGCAAGAGAGGACGATGCACCGAAGAATCGGATGAAGCGCCAACCAATGACGTGCCGGGCAACAGAATGTCAATTTGCGTTATAATAATTGTCTAGATCGGAGTAGAGTGTTTGCTTGTGTGTGCAGGATTAACTACGATAACCAAAAAACACAAAGCGAGAATACCGGAGTCAAGTTCGATGGACGTTTAAGAGTCCGAAGAATCGTCGGAGATGCTGCCAGAACCAACCGAGAAGAAATCGGGAACCTGTCGGAATTTTCGGAAGTTCGCCGAAGAGATCGTCGGAGGTTCACGGAGATCACCGAGAAGGCTCGGCTACTCATTAAAGTCATCACAAGTTCGGGAGCTTGCTAGAAGCCCGTCGGCAGAAAGTTCGTCGGAAAGCTCGCCAGAACAAGACTCGACGTTCGCGGTTGAAAATTTGCTTAGGATGTGTTTTGGTTATGTAGTCCACTTGTAATTAGGATTAGGATTAAGAGATAATCCTATATCCTGGTTAGGGGCCAACTGGGCCCAAAGTCAGAGTTGGTTTAGGCTAAACCAGCGAACTAGAGAGCCAAGATTGAAGCCCAACTAGTGGCTGAAAACACTGTAGTCGGGCTGAAAACACTGTAGTCGGGCTGAAAACACTGTAGGCGGTGGCACCGCCTAGCTGGGCGGTGGCACCGCCCACCACCCGAGAGCTGGGCGGTGACACCTCCTGGCTGGGCGGTGGCACCGCCCAGCACCCGAGCCCTGGGCGGTGGCACCGCTTGGCTGGGCGGTGGCACCTCCAACAGCGGGAACCCAAAGAGAATTCAAATTTTGAAGCCCAAATTTGAATCCTCTTGAGGCCTATAAATACCCCTCAAATCTCAGCTGAGAGAACAACTTTTTGAGCAGCAAGTGTTTGAGAGAAAAGCCTTAGAAAAGTGTTAGCTTGTCTTGTTTTCAATTTGCTAGTGTTCACCTCCTTCTTTCTTGTTGAAAATCTGTAAGAGAGTGAACCGCTTGTAAAAGTTGTAAGAGGGGTATTTACCCTTCCATTTCAAGAGACTTGCTAGTGGAAGGTGGGAGCCTCATCGAAGAGGGGCCTCGCAAGTGGAGTAGGTCATTTGACCGAACCACTCTAAAATCGGCGTGATTCTTGGTTTGCATTTCATTATTGCTATTTACATTATTGCAAACCTTCTTATATGCTTTAAGTTCCTTATTACTTTTGCTGCACATATTTAAGAATACGTTTTCAAGATTAAAGCTTTTCAAGTTCCGTTCTTATTGTACGAAAGATTTTACTAAAACCGAAGTTTTAATCCGCTGCACTAATTCACCCCCCCCTCTTAGTGCCACTCCGATCCTAACAATTGGTATCAGAGCCACGGTTTTCTACTTTGGTTTAACACCCAAATAGAAATGGCTCTTTATGGCTTTCAAGAGGGTCACTCTCTCATTCGTCCTCCCTTTTTCAATGGGACGGACTACACTTGTTGGAAAACTCGAATGAGAGTTTTCTTACTTTCTTTGGATTTGAATTTATGGGACATAGTCGAAAATGGATTTGAAATGTCTTCTCTCCCAATGAACCATTGGAATGATTTGGAGAAGAAGATGTTTTCTTTAAATGCAAAGGCTATGAATGCCTTATATTGTGCACTTGACAAAAGTGAATTTAATCGCGTTTCGATGTGTGACTCGGCTTTTGATATTTGGAGAACTCTAGAGGTCACTCATGAAGGCACTAGCCGGGTGAAAGAGTCCAAAATCAATATTCTTGTGCATTCTTATGAACTTTTCCGGATGAAACCAAGTGAGTCCATCGGAGACATGTACACCCGGTTCACGGATGTCATCAATGGACTCAAAGCTCTTGGTAAAAGTTTTTCTAATTTTGAACTAGTCACTAAAATCTTAAGATCCTTTCCAAAAAGTTGGGATCCAAAAGTTACGGCCATTCAAGAGGCCAAGGACCTTAAAACATTCCCTCTCGAAGAACTTATTGGGTCTCTAATGACCTACGAAATGAACAATGTGGCAAAAAAGAAACTCGAGAACAACCTTCCAAATGATAGGAAGGATTTGGGACATAGAACACATGAATACCACTCGAGCATAAGCTCAAGTGATGGTGAACTTAAACTACAAATGAAACAAAAATTAAAAAGCAAAAAGAATGGAACTACTTGCTTTGAACGCAAGAAGAACAAAAGTTGGGATGAATTGAGCTCTTCCGAAGACGAGGAGAAAATCAAGAAAGGCGAGGTGGCAAACTATGCCTCACCCTCTTTCAACAATGAGGTAATCAAAATCCCACTAATTCATTTCGAAATTACATAATACTTTCTTGAGTTATTTTTAATTTAGTTTAGGATTAATTTTCTTGAAAATTGCTTGTGTTATGTTAATGCAATAAAATGTTAGATATAAATATAATGCTTATACACCTAGTAAGATTAATCTTATATATGTGCTTGAGAAGCAAGAATTTGTACTTTGACGATTTCCATATTGATTTTCAATGTCGATGCATGACTTTTGAATGGAAGGTTTTATGATTTTTTTATGAACCTTATCTTTGGTTTTCAAACATGATGTATAGTTTTGACATAAGAACAAAAATTTGAAGCATGCTAATATAAAGTCAATCATATAAAGTAAAACTAAAGAAATTTTAAATATCTATAAGAATCATTCAAAATTATGTTCAATAAAACCTTACTTGATGTTGTAATGAAACTATTGAAAGTTTTGATGCTATGATTTTATGCATGAGATTGTAAAGTTATACATGATGATTTTTTGGTCTTGATGGTTTTTATGACAAAATTCATTTTTCGATCCTAAATGTTGATGCACATTTTTATCTAGCATAAATGACATGAATTTAAATAACTAAAAAGAGAAAAGCATTGTTCTTGAAAATTATTTTTCTCTATCTTGTTGATTTATATGAATCCCTTGAAAATGATTTTGGTTTGATGATTTGAATTACAAATGAGTTATATCAAAATCATGATATTGATTTGACTTGAAGTAATGAGTTGAAATCATTTTTTTTGAATTATGTGTTGCACTTTTTTATCTTGATGATCTTTGATTTTTTTTGTTTTAAAACGATGATGCATGGATTTGAAAGAAAAGGAGATGCATGCATGGAATCAATCAATAAGTTGAAACAAAAGGAGGAAAGATTTTTTATTGAAAATTTTCTTTTTCTCTATCTTATTGATTTATACCTAAGAGACCAATAAAATTATTTATGTCATTTTGAATCTCTTGAAAGAAATGTTGAGATTTTGATGATTTAGACGATTTGAATTTGAATGAGTTTTATCTAAAATCATGATCTTGATTCCGTGATATTTACAAATTAAGATTTATTATGAATCAAGATTTTTCGTTAATCGATCTCCTAAGATTTTCTTTTGATTATTAATGAGTAGGTTTTTCAAAAAGAAATCATGTCTTCTGGTATTCACATGTTCTAATCCTTCATGATAAAATTTTTATGTAATTCCTTATATTCAGGAAATGTTTATCTCATCACCAATTATTTTCTTCTTGATATTCCTTTTTTGGTGATATAAAATCATGCATGAAATACTCTTGAGATTATTTTGATGCATACAAATGAAAAGTTATGATCATGCATGGTAGGATGCAATTTGACAAATTAATACCATTATGATTTGAAATATTTATAATTTGGAATGATGCATGCAATACTTATGCCTTTTATTATGATAATATATGTGATGTATTGCATATGATGTGAATCATGAATGCTTTAAATGATAAATGTCTTGATATCATGATTGATGATTTTGTTCTATGCATAAGATTTTTAAAATTATGCATAATGAATCTTGTAATTTACAGATTATCGATTTTCTTTTTACCATAATGAAAGTGCCTTATTGATCATTGTCATAATAAATCTAGCACTTTCGGTTTTAAACATGATACATGTTTTTATTTGACATAAAAAAAAGGGAGGCATGCTTGAATGAAATAAATTACATGAATTGAAGCAACTAAAAGAGAAGAACATTTTTCTTCTTGAAAATTATTTTTTCTATATTATTGATTTTGATGAATCTATTTGTATTATTTTTATGAATCTCATAGATTATGAAAATGATTTGAATTTAATGGATTTTATTGAAATCATGATCTTGATTTCTCACAATTTTCTATTGAATGAATCAAGTTTGTTTTCTATTTAAAAGGATATTTATCAAAATTTTCATGGTCTTTTAGTATTCATGATATTGATAATTATATTTTGAAACTCTATGTAAATCAAGATTCTTCATCATGATTCTCTCGTTTTATAAAAGAGGAGATGTTCTATGTGAATCATAAGATTTTATATGCATGAATTGAGATTCTTTTTGCTATTAACTAGCAAGAAACTTGTTTTTGTAAACCATGACATGCTACTTGACATCTTGATAATTTATAACTTGAGTTTTCTTTTTGAATCAAGATTGTTTCCTATCATGTTTTCTATCTACAAAAGAAGAAATTTGTCAAAAATGTTATATGTCTTTTGACATTCATTTTTCATCTTTATTATTTACCCTTATCATGATTTGAATATTATAGTAAAGAGAAATGAATTACATGATTGTATTGTTATTCCCTTCTATTTGACACTGACAAAGGGGGAGCAAAACTTGCTAGATAGCAAATTTGCTAGCTTGCACAATTTGAAAAGAGGCAAAATAGTCCATCTTGCACATCTCAAAAGATGTAAAATTTTGCTAACTTTTTATGTGCAAAAGTTGATAGCTTGTATACTATAAATTTGCATACCAAAAATACAATCTTGTTTATCTCAAGATGCAAAACATACTAACTTGCACTTTGCAACGGAAGCAAAATTGCTAGCTCAAACATTGCAAAGGAAGCAAAAATTTGCTAGCTTACAATTTGCATATTTCAAGAAGCAAGAGTTGCTTTCTTGAACATCTCAATATTGCTAGCTTGCATGATGTAGAACTTACTATCTTGAACATTACCAAAAGTGTTATCTTATATGCTGTAAAACTTGTATATCTAAAACTTGATAGCTTGAATGTCCCAAGCATGATGCATTACTTGCTAAATTTTCTATCTTCAAAATTGCATGATGATAAAAATTTAATATTATGTTTTTCATGCAATGGTTTGAACCCATATAATAAACACATAAGAGTAGCTACTTCTCCTTTTTGTTGATGACATAGGGGGAGAAGTATATTGATGACTTCATGCATTGAATTAAATATTTTATATATTTGCATGATAGTTTAAATGTTTTTCATAACATGTGTGATGAATGTTACTTGGATTTGGGATAATCCAAGTGTTCTATCAATGGCATATTGATAGGGGGAGTTTAGTTAAACTCCGGGGAGTTAAGGTTAACTCCGTTAGTCATCAATTAGTTGTCATCATCAAAAAGGGGGAGATTGTTGAATCTCGGATTTTGATGATGAAACTAATTGATTGTGTTTAAATGTTTGACTACATTTTGAGTGATACAGGTCTACTCGATCAGGATTAGACAATTAACGCAGGAGGAATTGACGTTGCGTCGGAGGAGATCACGTCAGGATATTGGATGGCAGAAGGCTTCGGGCGTCGGGCATCGGGCCAAGGAGAGCGAAATTGCGCCAAGGATATCGGGGTTGCGGAGGTCAACCGCCGATTGGGCAACAAGCTGCAAGAGAGGACGATGCACCGAAGAATCGGATGAAGCGCCAACCAATGACGTGCCGGGCAACAGAATGTCAATTTGCGTTATAATAATTGTCTAGATCGGAGTAGAGTGTTTGCTTGTGTGTGCAGGATTAACTACGATAACCAAAAAACACAAAGCGAGAATACCGGAGTCAAGTTCGATGGACGTTTAAGAGTCCGAAGAATCGTCGGAGATGCTGCCAGAACCAACCGAGAAGAAATCGGGAACCTGTCGGAATTTTCGGAAGTTCGCCGAAGAGATCGTCGGAGGTTCACGGAGATCACCGAGAAGGCTCGGCTACTCATTAAAGTCATCACAAGTTCGGGAGCTTGCTAGAAGCCCGTCGGCAGAAAGTTCGTCGGAAAGCTCGCCAGAACAAGACTCGACGTTCGCGGTTGAAAATTTGCTTAGGATGTGTTTTGGTTATGTAGTCCACTTGTAATTAGGATTAGGATTAAGAGATAATCCTATATCCTGGTTAGGGGCCAACTGGGCCCAAAGTCAGAGTTGGTTTAGGCTAAACCAGCGAACTAGAGAGCCAAGATTGAAGCCCAACTAGTGGCTGAAAACACTGTAGTCGGGCTGAAAACACTGTAGTCGGGCTGAAAACACTGTAGGCGGTGGCACCGCCTAGCTGGGCGGTGGCACCGCCCACCACCCGAGAGCTGGGCGGTGACACCTCCTGGCTGGGCGGTGGCACCGCCCAGCACCCGAGCCCTGGGCGGTGGCACCGCTTGGCTGGGCGGTGGCACCTCCAACAGCGGGAACCCAAAGAGAATTCAAATTTTGAAGCCCAAATTTGAATCCTCTTGAGGCCTATAAATACCCCTCAAATCTCAGCTGAGAGAACAACTTTTTGAGCAGCAAGTGTTTGAGAGAAAAGCCTTAGAAAAGTGTTAGCTTGTCTTGTTTTCAATTTGCTAGTGTTCACCTCCTTCTTTCTTGTTGAAAATCTGTAAGAGAGTGAACCGCTTGTAAAAGTTGTAAGAGGGGTATTTACCCTTCCATTTCAAGAGACTTGCTAGTGGAAGGTGGGAGCCTCATCGAAGAGGGGCCTCGCAAGTGGAGTAGGTCATTTGACCGAACCACTCTAAAATCGGCGTGATTCTTGGTTTGCATTTCATTATTGCTATTTACATTATTGCAAACCTTCTTATATGCTTTAAGTTCCTTATTACTTTTGCTGCACATATTTAAGAATACGTTTTCAAGATTAAAGCTTTTCAAGTTCCGTTCTTATTGTACGAAAGATTTTACTAAAACCGAAGTTTTAATCCGCTGCACTAATTCACCCCCCCCTCTTAGTGCCACTCCGATCCTAACAAAAGCATCAATTAGCAGACATTTTTACAAAAGCCTTAAATGAAGATCAATTTGAATTCATTAGAAGGGAACTAGGCATGTTAAATTGTCCCTGAAAATAAACTTGTTTGAATGTATTTTTTCGAAAAATGTCTCATCCTTGTTCTGTTCTTTTGTGGATTTGATTTCATCCTTCTCTTTTGATTCCCAATGATGGTACAACCTAATATCTTAACCTATCTTAAGTCAAACATCTTTGAAAAACAAAAGGGGAGAAGAAAGAATTTTTTTTCTTCTCTTCCGCGGCATGCCAGTGGTGGCACCGCCAGAACCGGCGATAGCATCGCTTGAGCGCTCGGGGGCCAGGCGGTGGCGTCGCTCGTTTTGGCGGTGGCACCGCCCGAGAGTCCCTTTATAAGCCGAAGGGTTAGGGCCGACGGTGACACCGCCCCCAACCCGTGAGAAATTGGCTCAAGCTCTCCCACAACCTCTCTAAACCCTCATTCCAACCTTTAGAAGCCTTGGAGAGGGATTCTTGTTGGTCCAAGCTCTCCATCTTCCAAGAAATTCTCCATAAGATAAAATCTTCCCTCTCTTCTCATTATTTTGTCTACTCTTTACAGTTTCATCTATCATCTTGTCTAGATAATGGCTCCTAAGAGATCAAAAGGGAAAATGGTTGAAGGAGATTCATATGACCAAGATCTTTTTATATCCAAAGAAGTAGCTCTTAAGTTTTCACATTTCGAAACAAGATGTATCCATAAGGGTAAACACGTTGATCTCAATGAATTAGGAAACCTAGAACCCATTAGGTGGTTTGCACATCTAGATGCCCTACCTCTCCTACAAATAAATGAATCAATTTATCCTAGGTTAGTTAGGCTATTTTATGCAAACTTATATGTGGATAACGATAGCCTAAGTACTTACCTACTAGGAACACAAATTAGAATTTTTGATAGTACTATTTGTGAATTAATTGGAATCACTGAAAAAGATAGGGGCTGTTATTTTAGAGGTAAATGGGATGTCAATATAATCGGAGTAACTTACTCCGAAGCCGTCGAAACTATTTTTGCAAATCCGAACCTCGGCATATTACCTAAGAGTTGCTAGCACTTACTGCCCTTTAACTCTAAAATTCTTCATCATATCATAACAAGCATACTATTCCCTAAGCAATTTCATCTTGATGAAATGAGTCAAATAGAGATAAGCACCATGTATTGGATTATGACTAGTCAACATAACTGTTTTGGATACTCAATCCGGCAACACATGCAGGATATTATAGCTAAAGACACTATGTTACCATATGGAGGGTTAATCACTCGATTCCTACTTGCCCATGACATTTGTATCCCACCCGATGAAGAAACAATTCAAAGTGATCGATATAACATCATCAATAGAAATCTACTGAAAAGACTTAGGTACACATTTAGCAATGGTATATGGGTTAGGCAACCTAGAAGGACTGATCCAATTCCCCCACCAGTAGAACACCCTGAAACACCAATTCTTAGGGGAAATGAATCTCCTCCTCCTAGTCCCTTTGGCGTAGCACCTTCAGTTCCTGTTTCATCCTCCGAAGAACTCATTATGGCAGAATTGTATCAGATTAAATCACAGCAAGACCAACTCAAATCGCAGCAAGAACAAATTCAAATTCAACAAATTGAAATTTTGAAGGAACTACGACAAATGAATCAAAAAATAGATGTCATGTATCAACACTATGGATTACCTCCTAAGGATTAATCGATGTACCTTCTTATTATGTTCTGATTACTCTTAATGTCAAGTTAGAAGTTTATCATCTTCTTTTGAACGAAAACTGAACCTTCTTTTGTGATGTAATTTTAAATTCTGGATAAATGCTGATTTGTTCTGGATGAATGCTGAATTTCTTTTAAGATAAATTCTGGATAAATATTTTTAGTAAGATTAATTTTGAATGATGAATTTTGTATGATTAATCTTAATGTTGGATTCTTTTTATTTTATGATCATAGTTTGTGTGCTTCAAGTCTCATCTCCTTTTTGTTGATGACAAAGGGGGAGAAGTGATGACTTGTACCATTTCGATAGCATGATTTAACGAAAATGTCTTATGCGCATCGATAGCATGACTTATATGAATTGCAAAAGCTTGTGTAATACAAATGTCTTATATGCCTTGCAAAATCTTTGAGTATATCGCAAGTTCTTAGATTGGTTGATCATATGAAATCATGCCTCACATTTATATCATGAAATTCATGTTGAAAATTTTTATCTCTCGTCATAGTGAAAATTGTCCCTTATCATTTGACTTGAAAATGATTTTCATAGCTGGAAATTATGAGAAATACGAAGTTTTGTATTTGCTCATGCTTAATGAGAATAACGATAAGTTCAACAGTTAGAACTTATTAGTTTGTGCTTGAATTCAAGGATGAGATTCAAGTGTTTTTATCTTCTCATAATATGGCATATAGATAGGGGGAGTTATATTTAACTCCGTCATCAATTGATTGTCATGATAAAAAAGGGGGAGAATGTTGAATCTCGGATTTTGATGTTAAAATCAATTGATGGTTTAATTGATCTAATCCATATTATTGAAGTTAAGTGTGCAGGATTAACTACGATAGCCTGAAAACATAAAGCAAGGATACCGGAGTCAAGTTCGATGGACGTTTGAGAGTCCGAAGATTCATCGGAGATGCTGCCGGAACCAACCAAGAAGAAATCGGAGATGTGTCGGAACTTTCGGAAGTCCGCCGAAGAGATCGTTAGAGGTTCGCGGAGATCACCGAGAAGGCTCAGTACTCGTTGAATTCGTCACAAGATCGGGAGCCTGTTGGGAGTCCGCCGGAAGAAATCTGAGGGCGTATCGGAAGTCCGCCTGAAGATCGTCGGAAAGATCGTCGGAAAGCTCGCCGGAACAAGACTCGACATTTGTCGGTTAAAAACTTGCTTAGGATTATGTTTTTAGTATGTAATTAGGGTTAGGATTAAGGGATAATCCTATATCCTGGTTAGGGGCCAATTGGGCCGAACATTGGACTGGTTTGGGCCAAGTTTGGAGCCCAACCAGTGAGTTGGAACAGTCCAGGCGGTGGCACCGCTAGACTGGGCGGTGGCACTGCCCAGAACCCGAGGATCGGGCGGTGGTACCACCGGACTGGGCGGTGGCACCGCCAGTACAATGTCAGTGTCAGACACTAACAGGCGGTGGTACCGCCATCGACAGGCGATAGTACCGTCAGCCTCGGAAACCCAAGAGAATTCAAAATTTGGAGCCCAAATTTAAATCCTCTTAGGGCCTATAAATACCCCTCAATTCTCAGTTGAGATTACAACCTTTTTGAAAGCAATAGATCGAGATAAAGGTCTTACAAAAGTCTTTAGCAAGTGTTGTCTTAAGTTGCTTGAGTGTTCACCTCCGTCTTTCTCTTAAAAAATTGTAAGAGTGTGAACCACATGTAAAAGGTTGTAAGAGGGGTATTTGTCCTTCCTCTTCAAAGAGATTTGCTTGTGGAAGTTGGGAGCCTCATTGAAGAATGCTTCGCAAGTGGATGTAGGTCATTTGACCAAACCACTTAAATTGGCGTGTTCATTGAATGTGTGAGTATTTACTTTTCTGCAATTGTTATCTACACAATAGCAAGTTTCCAGTTTTTACTTTACTCAAGTTACAATCAAAGCGAAATCTCCTTGCATTTTACGTAATCATTTTCGAACTTACAAGTTTTAATCCGCTGCACTAATTCACCCCCCCCCCTCTTAGTGCCGCTCGATCCTAACAATTGTACCCATTGGTTGCAAGTGAATATTCAAGAAGAAGATTGGAGTAGATGGAAAAGTAGAGACCTATAAAGCAAGGCTAGTGGCTAAGGGGTATCGTCAAAGGTAATGTGTTGACTATGACGAAACGTTATCACTTGTAGCTATGCTAAAATCCATCTGAATTCTATTAGTTATTGCATGACACTATGATTATGAGATCCGACAGATGTACGTGAAAACTACGTTCCTCCATGGCAACTTCAAGGAGGAGGTGTATATGATACAACTTGAGAGATTCGTGTCCAAGAATTGTCTAAATAAAGTGTGTAGGTTACTTAGGTCCACTTATGGACTGAAGCAAGCTTTCCGAAGTTTGAACATGAAATTTGATGAGGCGATCAGATCTTATGACTTTGTTAAACACGAAGATGAGTCTTGTGTATACATGAAGGTAAGTGAGAGCACTCTCATCTTCTTGGTGTTATATGTGGATGACATCCTGATTATTGGGAATGATGTTGGAATGCTATCTACGGTAAAGGCTTGGTTATCTAGACACTTCTCCATGAAGGACTTAGGGGAAGCATCCTATATCTTGGGGATTCATATATATAGAGATAGATCCAAGAGGATGCTTAGCTTGTCCTAGTCCATATCCTAGATACAATTGTCAAAAGGTTTGACATAGAAAATTTCAAGAGAGGTCTCATACCGATGAGACATTGGATATCGCTTTCTAGAAGTATGTCCCCAAAAACTCTTGAAGAAAGGACGAAAAAGGATAGGATACCCTATGCCTCAGCGATAGGATCTATTATGTATGCCATACTATATACCAGGCTTGATATAACGCATGCTTTGAGTGTCATGAGTAGGTATCAGGCATATCCAGGCTTGGAGCACTAGAAAACAGTAAAATGTATCCTTAAGTACTAGAGAAAGACTAAGGATCTTTTATTGGTATATGGAGGTAATAACCTTAAGGTTGAGGGCTATACGGACTTGAGATTTCAGTCTGATGTCGATGATAGCAAGTCTAATTCAAGGTATGTGTTCGCCTTGAATAGAGGAGTAGTGTGCTGGAAGAGTTCCAAGCAAGATACTACTGTTGACTTGACCTTAAAGGCAGAGTACATTGTTGTAGTGGAGAAAGAAAAGTAGGGAGTCTGGATGAAAAAGTTCATTATAGATTTTGGGAGACATGCCGGATAACGAGGAGCCGATTCCCTTATATTGCGACAACTATAGGGCGATTGCTCAAATGAGGGAACTTGAGTCTCATCAAAAGTATTCTGAAGAGGTTCCAACTTATTAGAGAGATTATGGCCCGAGGAGATGTAGCGGTGGAAAGAGTTCCATCTGAAGATAATATTATAGATGCATTGACAAAACTGTTATCTCATATTGTGTCACAAGGGTCTGATGGGGATCAGACACATAGGTGATTGACTTTAGGTCAAGTGAGAGATTGCTAGTCATAGGTGCCCTACAAGCCAATCATGTGAGTGATGACATATGTGACATGACACACATTCTTTTTTCTTATTATATTTTAATATTTTATTACTTTATATTACTTATTACGCATGCGCGCGCACGCACACACACACACACACACACACACACACATATATATATATATATATATTGTGATGTCCATAGATATGTGCAATAAGAATTGGATCATGATGAGATCACGATAATAAGATCGATTCACCTTTAAACACAAATCATAAATAATCTTGGTCATAGGTTACTCGAAAGGGACATCAAGATAATCGGATAGACTGGTGTGCTGTATATTCATCCATATGATGGAGACAGTTGGTCTCATATTTGCTCATTGGGGGACACTAAGGATACAGTGTAGGTGCTCATTGGAGAATGAGTTCACTGATTGATACGCTCACGGAATACTAGATGGTTGATGATGTCTTATTGTCAGATAGTGATTTTGTAGTCCCAGTAGTGTATCTGGTCCTTAGACTTGAGACATCAAGGATGTCCTATATGAGTACTCCACTCTTTGATACTGGACTTACAGGTTTAGAAGTTCAAAATATAGTATAAACGGTTATTGGGAGTGACAGCCAACCTTACGAGGGCTATTGAGTGTCGATAGAGGATCATCCACTCTCGGTATCATGAGAAGAATATCCTATGTGTTTTTGCTCAAACAAATCCTTGGCCAAAGTCATTCGGATTGAGAGAAAAAATGTTCTCCGGGAGAATCCGATTAGAGCGAGACTCGAGGAGAAATCATATGAGCTTGACATCACCATGCCCAATATATGGTCTCTAGGATATTAGATGGACGAGGGACCATAGGTACACAATAATTGAGGACATATATGTTCAAATGATTGGATTCCCTTGTATCATCTAGGTACTGTGGCATAGTGGCCTAGTACGTCTATAGTCGATGAGTCGAGTGAATTATTATAGAGATAATAATTCACTAAGTTAGAAGGAGTTCTGACATGTATGACTAACGGCCAGCTCGATATTGAGCCTAGAGGGTTACACATTGAAATTTCATGAGGAGTTCAAGTTTATTGTCACTTGAGCTTATGCTCAAGTGGTCTTCAATTGTTTTGTGTCCCAAATCTTTCTTGTTCTTTGAAAGGTTATTCTTGAGTTCTTTATATGCATTGTACGTCATTTCATAGGTTATCAAAGACCCTATAAGTTCTTCAATTGATAAATGGTTCAAGTTTTTTGATTCTTAAATAACCATTATTTTTTAATCCCAACTCTTATTAAGAGAACGTAAAATTTTGTTTACAAGTTCAAAATTGGAAAAACTTCTACCAAGTGCTTTTAAACCATTAGCGACATCCGTAAAATGGGTGTACATATAACGATCATAAATTTTACAAAAAGTCGAGGTTGGATTGATTTTTTGTGCACCATCTCAAAAATTAAAAAAATTGATCATTCTAAACATATTTGTCTAAGGGATTATTGGGAAATCTAGGGGTGACATCACATGCGCAGGGGAAGAACATAAAACAAAAACCATAAATTTCCCAATATGTGTTCGTCATCGTGCGTAGATTGGTGTGCAAAACCCGTGACACAAAAAATCATGTGTGAGACAATTGTGTTACCTAGGGAGATCGTATATCCCTGAATCCATATAGATCTGTTAGAGAGGATGAATGAGGTCAAGCGTCCTCCTCTCTAGCGATGATCCACATAACAGGGCTGCGACGATGCTCCTCAAATCTCCACGCCTTCTATTTGAGGAGGAGAAGGGGAGAGGAGAATAGGAGGTGGCTACCAAGAAGCCCTAGCCTTTGGGTCTTTAGTCCTATTTATAGAGGCCCCTAGTTAACCCTAATGGATCCTACCTTATTGGGTACTAGATCTTCATCCAATTACCCAAGCCTCTTATATTAGAGAGTCTCTACCCAATAATATCTTATTAGCTCTTATTGGATCTCATTCATGGGATCCAATAATTTATAGGCTTATTGGATATCCAATAAGATAGGAACTCCAACGGATATCTTATATCCGAACATCTACTCGTCGTAACACTTACCATATTTCACTTAGCTTCATTCGAAAAAGTTCAAAATCATGCATTAAAAAATTAATTTTCGAATCTTTAACTTTGCTAGTGTCTTCATGTGTGATTTTGAGAGTATGCCAAATTTTGAAAGTCGTTTTGCACATAGAAATTCGATTAAACTCGTTTTTGTCTAAGGCGCAAAATAAGGCATTCAAAGTCTTTACATTTAAAGAAAATATCGTCTTCTCCAAATCATTCCAATGGTTCATTGGAAGAGAAGACCTTCGAAAATCATTTTCAATAATATTCCATAAGTTCAAATCCAAAGAAAGCAAGAAAACTCTCATTCGAGTTTTCCAATATGTGTAGTCCATCCCATTGAAAAAGAGAGGTCGAATGAGAGAGTGACCCTCTTGAAAGCCAAAAAGAGCCATTTCTCTTGGGTGTTAAACCAAATGAGAAATCACGAGGCTCTGATACCAACTATTAGGAAAAGAGTTGGCACTAAGAGGGGGGGGGTTGAATTAGTGCAGTGGTAAAAATTATGTCAGTTCAAAACTTCATTGCGATTAAATCCATTTCCGATTAAAAATCATTTTATAAAGGTATTAACTTTGAAAGCGAACGAAAGAGCGTAGTGGATGTAAAGTAAGTAAAGTGGTTTGCAGTAAAGTAAATTATACAAAAGAAATGCAAACTATATTTTAATAGTGATTCGGTCGTCGTTGTTGGGCTAACAGCCTATATTCAGCCCAACGTGGGCTTTATCAGCCCACATCTCACCCCCTCTTAACCTAACCCTAATTAACATTAGGGGGTGTGGTGGCTGCGTTTTGTGAGGGAGGTGGCTACCTTTTTTGGGCAGAAACGAGTAGCAACGTGGTGATCTTCGCAACAGCAAATAGGAGAAGAAAAAGATAGAAAAATAAGAGAAAGAAATGGAAGAAAACAAGGACAATGCAGAGAGACTGTTCTTAATCATCTAGCAGTGTTCTCATCTCAGGTTAGATCAAATCTACAGTAGACTCTTGCTATGATTACTTGGGGAGGTTTTAGATATCGTGGATAGTGACATGATCCTTATATCTCAGTTGTTCTCTTGTGATTGTTGCTAGGGTTTAGGGCAAGAGATTGAGATTTGTATATTCATTATTCTCAGAGTGGATTATTTCTAGTTTGCCCCGTGGCTTTTACCCTTCACATTGGAGGGGTTTTCCACGTATATCTTGGTGTTCTATTTGATTGTGATTTTATTTAATTCCACTGCATATCATGACCTACTAGTATTTGTTCATATACAAAGGTTATTTCGCTTTATATCCCCATCAACTAGTATCAGAGCAAGGGTTTTGGTGTTTTAATTTTTGTATTTGAATATGGAGGCCAGTAATGTTTCTCGCATGATTTGTTTAAATGGAAACAATTGGATGATATGGAAATCAAGAATGGAAGATCTCTTGTATTGCAAAGATTTGTATGGACTTTTGTAGGGGGATAATGCAAAACCCACAACTATGACAGATGTTGAGTGGAAGAGGTTAGATCTAAAAACATTTGGGTTTATTCGATAAGGGCTTGATGATATTGTCTTTCACCATGTTTCTACTGAAATTTCTATATATTCTCTTTGGAAAAAGTTGGAAAGTCTCTATGAAAGAAAAACAGTTGGCAATAAAGCTTTTTTGATCAGAAAACTTGTAAATCTAAAATTTAGAGAGGGTGCTTCTATTGCTGAGCATTTGAATGAAATGTAGAGTATTACTAACCAGTTATCCTCTATGAAAATGTCTCTTGATGATGAGTTACAGGCATTGTTACTTCTTAGTTCATTACTAGAAAGTTGGGAGACACTAGTGGTTTCCCTCAGTAATTCTTTGCTAGATGGTGTTGTCACTATAAGTCAAGTAACAAGCAGTTTGTTGAATGAAGAGTTGAGAAAAAAGAGTTCAGCAACATCTTAGAATGATTCACATGCACTTATCTCAGAGAACAGAGGAAGGTCAAAGCCTAGAAGTAGTTCACACATGGGTAGAAGCAAGTCAAGATCAAGAAAATATATTGTTTACTATAACTATCGTGAGAAAGGGCATTATAAGAACCAATGTAAGCAACATAAGAAGAGCAAGAAAAAGAGAAAATAAGTGGAGCCTATAGAGTCAAAAGATAATATCACAACTATAGTGCAGGGTGATGATTATTTGATTTTATCTCCTTCTGATGATATTTTTTCTTGTGTGTGTTAGGATCTTAAATGGGTGATTGACACAGGTGCTTCTTATCATGCTATACCATGGAGGGAGTTTTTTGCTACATATAGGTCTGAAAATTTTAGTGTCGTCAAGATGGGCAACTATGGCATAGTAGACATCATAGGCATGGGTGATATCCATTTAAAGATCAACCTTGGTTGCAAGTTGGTGCTTAAGGATGTGAGGCATGTGATTGATTTGAGGCTGAATTTAATTTCAGTTGGAAGGCTAGATGATGAAGACTATGATAGCAAATTTCATAGAGGACAATGGAAGCTCAGTAAGGGTTCTCTTGTTATAGCTAATGGAAAGAAATGTCATACTTTATACAGGTTGCAGGCTAAAGCTTATGGTGAGCAGTTAAATACTATAGAAAAAGACTTCAGCATAGAGTTGTGACATAGGCGACTAGGACATATGAGCGAGAAGGGGCTGCAAGCTCTTTCCAAGAAAGAGGTATTGTCATACCTCAGAGGTATACATCTAAACCCTTGTATTGATTATTTGGCTGGTAAACAACATAGAGTTTCATTTGCTAGTTCTGCTTTATTGAGAAAAATACAAGCCTTAGACCGTGTTTATACAAATGTATGTGGTCCTTTGAGGACAAAAACTCATAGTGGATCTGTTGATGCTCTTGGTATAAGTGGTGCACTTTATTTTGTCACTTTTATAGATGATTTTTCCAGGAAAGTTTGGGCCTATGCTTTGAAGACCAAAGATCAGATTATTAATGTCTTCAAAGATTTTCATGCCAGGGTTGAAAGAGAGACAAAAAGGCAACTGAAATGCAAAAGATCATATAATGGTGGTGAGTATACAGGATTATTTAATGAATATTATAGGTCACATGGGATCCAACATGAGATGACAGTTCCTGATACATCTCAGCATAATACAATTGCAGAGAGGATGAACCGCACCATCATAGAAAAGATCAGATGTATGCTTTCACAGGCCAAGCTACCCAAAAGGTTTTGGGATGAGGCTTTGAGGACTGTAGTTGATGTGATCAACTTGTCACCACCTACAGGCATTTGAGAGTATTTGGTTGTCGTGCATTTGTACATATTTCAGACAATGAGAGGTCCAAGCTGGATGGTAAGACTAAAGAATGTATTTTTCTTGGTGACTCACATGATCATTTTGGTTATAGGCTTTGGGATCCAGAAAAGCAGAAGGTGTTTACAAGTAGAGACGTAGTCTTCTTTGAGGATCAAACTTTTGAAGATTTGAAGAAGAAGGCACCAGCCAATACTTTTGCAGAAGGATTAGCAGATTGTGACCCAATTACTCCTCCAGTATATCAAGGTGATGGGGGAGATGTGCAAGAAGATAGTGTAGAGCCTGATGTTGATCTACCTGCAGGACATGTTGAGCAAGAAGAAGTTGGAGAGCAACTTCCAGCAGAATCTCAGTTGAGAAGATCTTTTAGACAACGTCAACCTTCCAGAAGATACTCTACAGATAAGTATGTAATGCTTACTGATGCAGGTGAACTAGAGAGTTACTAGGAAGCAATTGAAAGTGAGCAAAAAGAGAAGTGCTTGTCAATTCTTAGGTCATGTACTTGTCTCTTGGTCTTCTAAGAAATAAAACTCGGTTGCACTATCTACAACCAAAGCTGAATACATAGTTGCTAGTGCATGTTGTGCACAAGTTATATGAATGAAAAACGCATTAGAAGATTATAGAATTTATCTTAAGAATATTCTCATAAAATGTTATAACACAAGTGCTATATGTTTAACGAAAAATCCTATTCAACACTGTAGAACTAAACATATTGACATTAGGCATCATTTCATATGAGTTCATATCAATAATCATGATATACTCCTAGAGTTTATTAATACGAAATATCAATTAGTTGACATCTTTACAAAACCTTTAAGTGAAGAACAAATTGATTTTATTAGAAGGGAGTTAGGAATGCTAAATTGTCCGAATGCATGAGTTTGTTGTATTTCTTTTCTGGACTATCCTTCTCTTAATGTATTTCATAAATGAGGTTGTCATGAATCTATTTCATTTTTATCTTCCTTGGTATCAAGTTTACTTCGTACCCTTCCTCTATCACTTAATGATTTTTGATACACTGAACCATTTAATGGATTTCATTGACAAATACATCTCTCATGGGTTTATCTCTTGTGAATTTTTAATGAGAAATGAATTTAACTTATGAATTTCTTTTTCATATGGTGTTCCTCTCCTTATTCTTCTCATGAAAGATGAATTTTATAAATTTCAATGGATATCTTAATCTTTGAAAGATAAATTTTAGTACGTGATAATCACTTGCAAGAATGGGGATTTGATTTCGTATGATCCTTTTCATGAATCCCTTCTCTTTGATTAAAGCATGTTTTAACAAAAACTTATTTAGTGTTTTTGAGTTCACAAATTTGGTTCTCAATGGATTTCTTCCTTACTTTCCTTCCTCTTCTTTGTGCAAAGTTTTTTATCACAAAAGGGAAGAAGTTGATAAAATCTATCACTTTAATGTTGATAAATTTTGATGTTGAGAATTTGTGAATGTTACCATGCAATGATGCAATATCGATTGGATAAATTAGTTTGATACTTAAATTTTTTTTACCACACTTGCATTGTTGAATTGTTCTCCTTTTTGTTGATGACAAAGAGGGAGAAATATAGCAAATTGATGACAACTTGACATATTAAACAATGTGTAAAATGTATTGTATTGTAGATACTTGATAAATGTCTTTCATTATGTTAAGATATCATAAGCTTAACTTGCTATTTACAATTGATATCTTTCCATGGATTAATGTATTGTTATCTTTTATCAAGAATTATCATCTTGTTAAAATTCATATTCTAATTTTGTAAATAATGATGGTTATTATTGGATTTGAAAATGGAGGTTATGCCTTGACATCATTTTGACAAATACGTGGTATCGTATTTAGAATTAGTAAATCTTAATAAGTTTCATGATGTGCATATTGATAAGTATAAATAAATTTAACTTATCAGTTTGATACTTGAATTCAAAGGCCTTGAATTCAAGAATGTCTTTTCTCAAGTATAGCATATAGATAGGGGGAGTTAAGGTAAACTCTACCATCAATTGATTATCATCATCAAAAAGGGGGAGATTGTTGAATCTCAGAGTTTTTGATGAAATCAATTATAAATTATTTGATCTAATCTATATGTTGAGAAAAATATGCAGGATTAACTACGACAGTAGTAAGAAATAAAGCATGTGTTATGCTGGAGTCAAGATCGAGACTTCATTGGGAGTTCAAGAGTTTGTCGGATGTCCGGACGTTCGTCAGAAGTTCTGCCGGAACCAACCGAGAAGTCCAAGAGCTTGCCAAAGAAGCTCCTCAAAACTTGCCAAGAAGTTCATTGTAAAGTCTGGAAGCTTGCCGAGAGTTCATCGGAACATTGTCGAGAGTACGTCAGAAGAGCGCCGGAAGAGCAATTGACGTACCAGAACAAGAGTGCTTTAATTATGTCTTAGTTATTATAGTTAGATAGTAGATTGAGTTAGAATTGGGAGGTAATCCTACTAACTTAATTAGGGGCCAATTGGGCCCTTAATAGGGCTAAATTGGGCTGGACTGAACAGCCCATTCAGCCCTTGAAAAAATGGCCTATGGTGGCATCGCTTGGTGACCCAATCTCCTAGGTGGTCTGGGCGGTGGTACCACCAGCAGTTAATACTGCTAGCGGTGGTACTGCCCCTGTCAGGTGGTGGTACCACTAGAGCTCGGTCTTCGAGCTCTATCAGGCGGTGGTACCACCCAGTGTCAGACAGTACCCCGAAATCCAGGGATGTGATATTTTTTAGCTCCAATTTTGAAGCCATTGAGGCCTATAAAAATCTCATCCTTTTCTGTATGAAAGGGCACAAAAGTATTGGCATAATCTGGAGTCTTTGAAGTGTCAAAAAGTTGTAAAAGTGCTAGAGTCCTCCTCCCTTTCTAAGTATTGAGATCATTCAAGAAAGGTGTGAGACTTGTAAGGGTTTTATCCTAAACCCATGAAAAGGAGAAAGCACTATAAAGAGGTGGTTGGTCTTCGCCTATTGAAGGAAGGTCATTAGTGGACGCCAATGACCTCAACGGAGGAGGAATCCGAAAGTGGATGTAGGTCACAACGACCAAACTACTCTAAATTCTGTTTTACTTTTCATTTGTGCAATTTGCATTACTGCAAACTTTTTTAATCTTCTCTTTGCACTTTTACGAAAGCTTTCAAGTTCAATTTCTCTCCGAAAAGGATTGAATCGAAACAAATATTTTTTAGAATTAATGCTTTTCTTCGCTGCACTAATTTACTCCCCCCCCCCCCCTCTCTTAGTGTCGCTCTTGATCCTAACAGTTCATATATGAGATATCCGTCAGAGCCCCCTATCTTATTGGATATCCAATAAGCCCTTGAATTATTGGATCCTATAGATGAGATCCAATAAGAACCTATGAGAGATTATTGGATAGAGATTCACTAATCTAAGAGGTTTGGGTAGTTGGATGGAGATCGAACACCCAATAAGGGGAGGATCCATTAGGGTTAAGTTGACAAGGGACCTCTATAAATAAGGGAGATTCAATAGTTCATAAGCTAGAGCTTTTTGCTTCCTCTACTATTCTCCTCCCCATCTCCACCTCAAAGCAGGCCTGGAGTTTTGAGGAGTGTCATCACAGCCCTACTACGTGGATCACCGCTAGAGAGGAGGGCGCTTGACCTCTTTCACCCTTTCCTAGAGATCTATAAGAATTTAGGGATATACAATCTCCTTAGGCAACACAATCTATCTCACATGTGGTTTTTAATTTTGTGGATTTTGTGCACCAATCTTCATATGAAGACGAACATATCTTTGGGAATTGGGGATTTTGTTTTCTGTTCTTCTGCTATACATGTGATGACGCTCCCTAGATTTTCTAACAGTAGTATTAGAGCTAGATTGTTCGTGCAAAAGATTGGTTATGAACTGCATGTGTTATGTTATGGAGAAGCTTTTGACGTCAAAATCATTGACGCAAAAGCGAGAAAGGGCAGCAACTATTGCTACTCGTATTGACATCATAGATGGCAGCGCTGACATTTACGTACAGGCAGGCCACCTGCAGCGGCAGCCGTAAAGCCGGCGGCATGTAGGTGGGCCCCTTGTAGCGGCGCCCGCAGGTAGGGCTGTAGTGTTATGGACAAAGTTCTAAACAGGATGTCTAATGTAATACTTATATATGTCCGTGTCTTTTGGTTTGTTCATGCTTTGCACAGCATGTAGAGGGACGATCGAAGGCTTAACAACCCCATTTTAGTTAGGTTTGGTAGCTTTCTTAGGCTTATAAATATAGGTTGTATCATGTGGACACTTTGTGAGAGATATTCGGTCTATAGTAGACCATTTTGACCCTTATTTATGCAACCGTTCAGAGCTTGTAAAGTTTGTTTGTAATTTGCATTGTCTATGAAGTGTTTTCAGAAATGTTTGCTTGTGGATCTTGAGTGAGGTACTTTCTCTAACTTGTTTTCTCTTTTGTAGGTCCTAAGGGATCATGGGAGGTTTTGGGGAGGCTGACCTTTATGGATAAACACGCAAGGGTACCACATGACTTAGGCAAAATTAGCTAAGTCTGTGACAGATGGTATCAGAGTAGGACAAGTACTCATAGAAACACTTGACGTGCAAACGTGGGGGACCTAGTAGGACAGCATTGAGGGCAGTCAGCACAAGCGACCGTTTGGGGGAAAGCGGGCATGGAGATGTAGGGAAAAGGAGTCACTCGGAGGAGCGGGTATCTGAGATTGGCATTCAGAGAAATGGCCAACCCTTCGTGCAAGAGACACCACAAGAACAAGCAAGTTTGGAAGAATGCATAGCGCACAAAGGTTGGGATGGCTGAGTTTGAGCTATGGCTTGAGGTTGACTACAACACTTGATGGTGCTCAAGGCAAGCGAGATGCTTGGTAAAGGATGAGAGCATACAAGTTGGGATGAGTTGCTCAGTTACCGAAAGAGTTGTACAAATCTCACATAGGTGAGGGGAATTACTAACTCAAAGAATTCAGTACACATGTAAGGACTTGTATGCGGATGAAAGAATGTTCACGGCCATCCCAAGGCGACCAGAACTGGCACCATGGAGTATTGGAACTTTCTCTTCAGCATGATAAGGTTACATCTGTAGGAGGCTAAAGTGTGCAGCGAGTTCAACATGTTGCTAGGCCTTGAGTGGTGTAGCGGGGGCTGTATTTACGTGGAGTCACAATCTAACAAGTGCGTTTGCAGGAGGCAGAATAAGGCACAGTTTGTTCAGCAAATTGGAGTAGTCCAAGGGGATGGTGGTCTCCGAAACAATGAGAGATTTTGCTCCAATGGGATAGATATCTAGGAGGGATAAGTCCCAGCTTTCTAGAGGGAGAATCATGTGTAACAGACCACACATTTTGAGGAGTACCTCAAAAAATAACAACTCCATGAAGCTCAATGGACCGAGCGAGTGACTAGGAGTCGTCGCATGATCTCGCTTGAGAGAATGCATTGGTGGATGTATTACGAGATCAAGTAGGGGAGCTGTTGAATCTCGGATTTTGATGATATAATCAATTGGTGGGTTAATTGATCTAATCCATATTATTGAGTTAAGTGTGCAGGATTAACTACGATAATCAGAAAACATAAAGCAAGGATACCGGAGTCGAGCTCGATGGACGTTTAAGAGACCGAAGAATCATCGGAGATGCTGCCGGAACCGTCCGAGAAGAAATCGGGAACGTGTCGGAAGTTCGCCGAAGAAATCGTCGGAGGCTCGCGGAGATCACCAAGAAGGCTCGGCTACTCGTTAAAGTCATCACAAAGATTGGGAGCTTGCAGGGAGTCCGTCGGAAGAAGTTCGTCGGAAAGCTCGCCGGAACAAGACTCGACGTTCGCGGTTAAAAAACTTGCTTAGGATGTTTTTTTTTATGTAGTTCACCTGTAATTAGGATTAGGATTAAGAGATAATCCTATATCCTGGTTAGGGGCCAACTGGGCCCAAAGTCAAATTTGGTTTGGGCGAAAAATAAGCCAAACCAATGAATCGGAAAGCCAGGCGGTGGAACCGCCTGGCTGGGCGGTGAAACCGCCCAGCACCCGAGTGCTGGGCGGTGACACCTCCTTGGCTGGGCGGTTGCACCGTCCAGCACCCGAGCGCTAGGCGGTGGCACCGCCTGGCTGGGCGGTGGAACCGCCAGCACCGGGAACCCTAAGAGAATTCAAATTTTGGAGCCCAAAATTTGAATCCTCTTGAGGCCTATAAATACCCCTCAAATCTCAGCTGAGGTTACAACTTTTGAGAAGCATTTTGATTGAGAGAAAAGTCTTAGAAAGTCTTAGCAAGTCTTGTTTTCAATTTGCTAGAGAGTTCTCCTCCTTCTTTCTTATTGAAAATTTGTAAGAGGTTGAGCTGCTTGTAAAAGGTTGTAAGAGGGGTGTTTACCCTTCCATTTCAAGAGACTTGCTAGTGGAAGGTGGGAGCCTCATCGAAGAGGGGCCTCGCAAGTGGAGTAGGTCATTTGACCGAACCACTCTAAAAATCGGCGTAATCTCTGGTTTGCTTTTTATTATTGTCATTTACATTACTGCAAATCTTCTTACTGCTTTAGTTCCTTATTACTCTTGCTGCGCAACTTTAAGAATACGCCTTCAAGTTAAATTTCTCAAGTTTCATTCTTAACGTACGAAAGATTTTGATTAAAATCGAAGTTTTAATCCGCTGCACTAATTCACCCCCCCCTCTTAGTGCCGCTCCGATCCTAACAAGTGGTATCAGAGCAAGGTTATCTCTCATATTTGGTTTAATACCCAAGAGAGATGGCTTACTCCGGCATGCAAGAGGGTCATTCTATTGCACGACCACCTTTGTTTAATGGGTCGGATTACACATATTGGAAGACTCGCATGAGAATCTTCCTCATTTCTATGGACTTTGAGCTTTGGTCTATTGTCGAGAATGGATTTCAAAAATCTTCTCTTCCGATGAGCGAATGGAATGAATCGGAGAAGAAGGTTTTTGCTTTAAATGCAAAGGCTATGAATGCCTTGTTTTGTGCACTAGACAAAAATGAATTTAATCGTGTTTCAATGTGTGATTCGGCTTTTGATATTTGGAGAACTCTTGAGGTCACTCATGAAGGCACTAGCCGAGTGAAAGAGTCCAAAATCAACATCCTTGTGCACTCTTACGAACTTTTCCGAATGAAACCAAGTGAGTCCATCGGAGACATGTACACCCGGTTTACGGATGTCATCAATGGACTCAAAGCTCTTGGTAAAGATTTTACTAACTTTGAACTAGTAACTAAAATCTTAAGATCCCTCCCTAAAAGTTGGGATCCAAAAGTTACGGCCATTCAAGAGGCCAAAGACCTTAAAGCATTCCCTCTTGAAGAACTCATTGGGTCTCTAATGACCTAGGAAATGACATGTCAAGCTCATGACGAGCTCGAGAACCCCCTTCCAAAGAACAGGAAGGATATGGCACTCAAATCACAAGAAGACCACTTGAAAGGAACATCAAGTGATGAGGACAGTGACAATGACATTGCACTTTTGACTCAAAAGTTTAAAAAATATTTAAGAAAGAACAGATTTAAAAATAATACAAAAAATAAATTTGAACAAAAGAAGGACCAAGTGATTTGCTATGAATGCAAAAAACCGGGACACTACAAGAACGATTGTCCTCAAGCCAAAAAGAGGACATCAAAGAAGAAGGCGTTCAAGGCAACGTGGGATGATTCAAGCGCATCCGAAGAAGAGGAGTCCAACACCGAGCAAGTTGCTCATTACGCGCTAATGGCTTTAGGAGAAGAGGTATGTGATTTACTTAATGAAGATTTATCTTTTGAAGAACTCTCTATCGCTTTTCATGAATTATTTGATGAATGTAGAACTGTTAGCAAGAAGTTAAGTATCTTAAAGAAAGAGCATGCTTTGCTACAAGATAAGTTTGATAATATTCAAACTCCTCCATGCTCTAAGTGTGAGCATTTAGAAGCAATAAAAAATGAAAATTTGCTTCTTAAAGAAACCTTAAACAAGTTTAAGGTTGGTAGCAAAGGATTAGATATGATCCTTGCACACAAGGGTCACATCGCAAATAGAAATGGAATTGGATTTGTAAAAGGATTACATCAAAATCCTACCACTTTCATAAAAGGACCTACATTACATGTTTCCTCTTATATGCAATGCAACTTCTGTTGCAAATCCGGACATATTGCCTACAAATGTCCTTTTAGGAAAATGAGTTCACAAAAATTAATATGGGTTCCTAAAGGAACTATAAAGGATTCGATAATAAATAACAAAGTTAGTGGGTCAATTTTTGAGGCACCCAAAATCAAATGGGTACCTAAAAATCATCCTCTTTTGTAGAAAAACCCACAAGCTAGGAGCAAGAGATGGTATCTCGATAGTGGATGCTCAAGACATATGACTGGAGATCCATCTCATTTCTCTATGCTCACTAGCAAAGAAGAAGGGTACGTCACCTTCGGAGACAACAACAAAGGCAAAATCATTGGCAAGGGAACTATTGGTAACAAATTTAGTTTTTCCATTGATGATGTTTTACTAGTTGATGGATTGAAACACAATCTCTTAAGTATAAGTCAACTATGCGATAAAGGTTATATCGTTAGGTTTGAATCAAATATGTGCATTATTGAAAAACCAAATCATAACATGACTATGATTGCTTTAAAACAAAATAATGTCTATACCATCAATCTTGATGAACTAAGTAATGAAATGTGCTTCTCCGTCGTAAATGATGATGCTTGGCTTTGGCATAGGAGATTAGGCCATGCAAGCATGAAAACAATATCTAAGATCTCATCTCAAGAATTAGTACGAGGAATTCCAAATTTAAAGTTTATTAAGGACAAAGTATGCGATGCATGTCAACTAGGCAAACAAATAAAAACAAGCTTCAAACCAAAAAATCAAATTAGCACTACTAGACCATTACAATTGATCCATTTGGACTTATTTGGACCAATTGATACAACAAGTCTAGGTGGAAGCAAATATGCTTTTGTGATTGTGGATGACTACTCTAGATACACTTGGACCTATTTCTTAGCTCACAAAAGTGATTGCTTCAAGTGTTTCTCTAAATTTTGTAAACTCACTCAAAACGAAAAAGGCTTCATGATTTCATCAATTCAGAGTGATCACGGTGGTGAATTCCAAAACCGTGACTTTCAAAATTTTTGCGAAAGTAATGGGTACAATCACAACTTCTCAACTCCAAGAAATCCTCAACAAAATGGAGTAGTTGAAAGGAAAAATAGAAACCTACAAGAAATGGCAAGAACTATGTTGAATGAACAAAGTTTACCTAAGTACTTTTGGGCCGAAGCTGTAAATACGGCTTGCTACATTATGAATAGAGTCCTAATAAGACCATCCTTATCCAAAACTCCCTATGAATTATGGAATAACAAAAAACCAAACATCTCCTATTTTAAAGTTTTTGGTTGTAAATGCTTTATTTTAAATGAAAGGGATGCTTTAGGAAAATTTGATGCTAAATCCGATGAAGGCATCTTTCTTGGTTACTCTTCCGTTTCTAAAGCTTTTCGGGTTTTTAATAAAAGAACTTTAGTAATTGAAGAGTCTATTCATGTAGTTTTTAATGAAATTTCCAATTTAAAGAAAAATGATTTTGATGATGATCTTGGTTTTGATAATTTGAATTTAAATGAACCCTCTCCTCAAAATAGCCATTTGAATGCATCTTCTTCCGAAATTTCTTTACCAAAAGAATGGAAGTATGTAGATGCTCATCCAAAAGAGCAAATTATAGGAGATACATCAAAAGGGGTTCAAACTCGTTCTTCTTTCAAAAATTTTTGTGCTAACGCCGCCTTCCTTTCTCAAATTGAACCTAAATGCATTGACGAAGCCTTAAAAGATGATTTTTGGATCATTGCAATGCAAGAAGAATTGAACCAATTTGAGAGGAATGAGGTATGGAAGCTTGTTCCTAGACCAAGTGACCACTTAGTCATAGGTACTAAGTGGGTCTTTAGAAACAAGCAAGACGAAAATGGTATTGTGGTTAGAAACAAGGCTAGATTAGTGGCCAAAGGTTTCAACCAAGAAGAAGGTATCGATTACGAAGAAACCTTCGCTCCCGTGGCTCGATTAGAAGCCATAAGGATGCTCCTTGCCTATGCTAGTAGTAATAATTTTAAACTATTTCAAATGGATGTTAAAAGTGCTTTCTTGAATGGTTTTATTTCCGAAGAAGTATTTGTCGAACAACCTCCCGGATTTGAAAATTCTCTTCTTCCTAATCATGTATTCAAATTGACTAAAGCTCTCTATGGCTTAAAACAAGCTCCTAGAGCTTGGTATGAAAGGCTTAGTTCCTTTCTTATTTTAAATAATTTTACCAAAGGCAAGGTTGATACTACATTGTTTATTAAACATTTTGAAAATAATTTTCTTATTGTGCAAATTTATGTTGACGATATTGTGTTTGGCTCTTCGGATGAATCACTATGTGAATCATTTGCCAAATGTATGAGTCTTGAATTTGAAATGAGTTTAATGGGTGAATTAACTTTCTTTTTGGGATTACAAATCAAACAACTTAGTGATGGTATATTTCTTAACCAATCCAAATATACATTAGAATTGTTAAAACGATTTAACATGGATAATTCAAAAGCAATAAACACCCCTATGAGTACTGCGACTAAGTTAGATATGGATGAAAATGGTGAAAGTTTCGATCAAAAAACATATAGGGGAATGATAGGTAGTCTACTCTACCTCACTGCGACTAGACCGGATATTATGTTTAGTGTAGGACTTTGCGCTAGGTTTCAATCTAATCCTAAATTATCTCATCTTAAGAGTGTTAAAAGAATATTTAGGTATCTTAAAGGAACTTCAAATTTAGGATTGTGGTATCCAAAATCTGAAAATTTTGATTTAATAGCCTATGCGGATGCCGATTTTGGCGGATGCAGAATAGATAGAAAAAGTACATCCGGAACATGCCAATTTTTAGGACATGCACTTGTTTCTTGGACTTCCAAGAAACAAAATTCAGTTGCACTATCTACGGCAGAAGCCGAATACATAGCTGCAAGTGCATGTTGTGCACAAGTCATTTGGATGAAAAATACATTAGAAGACTATGGAATTCACTTTAAAAATATTCCCATAAAATGTGATAATACTAGTGCCATATGTCTTACTAAAAATCCAATTCAGCATTCTAGAACTAAGCACATCGACGTTAGGCATCATTTCATACGCGATCATGTCCTTAACAATAATGTTGTTCTAGAATTCATTGACACAAAGCATCAATTAGCAGATATATTCACAAAAGCTCTGAACGAAGATCAATTTGAATTCATTAGAAGGGAATTAGGCATGTTAAATTGTCCCTAAAATGAGCTTCACGAAAAATGACTCGTTCTTTTCCTTTCTTTTATGGATTTGATTTCTTCTTCAATTCAAAATGATCCATTAAAGTATAACTTATTATCTTGAGGGAAGCAAACAAAAAAAAAGGGGAGGGTGAGGAAGAAAATTTTTTCCTCCACGGGATGCCAGCGGTGGCACCGCCAGATTTGGCGGTTGCACCGCCTGAGCGCTCGGGCGCCAGGCGGTGACACCGCTCGGTTTGGCGGTGGCACCGACCGAGCGACCCTTATTAACCCAAGGGGTTAGGGCCGGCGGTGACACCGCCCCCAACCCGAAGAGAGAGTTCTCAAAACCCACTCCCATTTCCTCTAACCCTCATTCTAACTCTTAGAAACATTGGAGAAGGATTCTTGGTGGTCCAAGCCTTCCATCTCTCAACATAATCTCCACAAGGTAACTCTTGAAATCCCTCCTTTCTTTTCTCTTTCTCTTGCTTATTTTTAACAATTGGTATCATCATCCTGTCTAGAAAATGGCTCCAAAGAGATCAAAAGGAATAAGGATTCAAGGAGATTCATATAACCATGACCTTTTTAGATCAAAAGAGGTAGCCCTTAGCTTTCCAAAATTTGAAACACGATGTGTCCATAAGGGAAAATACATTGATTTGGATGAACTAGAAGACTTAGATCCAATTAAATGGTTTGCTCAACTAGAAGCTCTACCTCTACTACAAATAGATGAACCAATCTATCCACGGTTAGTGAGATTGTTCTATACCAACCTATATGAAGACAATGATAGCCTAAGCACTTACATTCTAGGAACACCCATTAGAATTTTTGACAGCACCATTTGTGAGCTAATTGGCATAACTGAAAAAGATAGGGGATGCTATTTTAAAGGTAAATGGGACGTCAAAAAAATAGGAGCAACCTATTCCGAAGCCGTGAAAACAATTTTTGCAAATCCAAACCTTGACTTCCTACCCAAGAGCTGTGAACACTTAATGCCTTTCAACTCTAAAATTCTTCATCACATTATCACGAGCATCATATTCCCCAAACAATTTCATCTTGACGAAGTAAGTCAATTAGAGATAGGAACCATGTATTGGATTATGACAGGTCAGCATAATTGTTTCGGGTACTTGATTCGCCAACACATGCAGGAAATTATGACTAAGGATACTATATTGCCGTATGGGAGGTTAATCACTAGAATTCTTCATACCTATGACATTTGCATTCCACCCGATGAAGAATCTATTCAAAATGATCGATATAACATAATAAATAAAAACCTGCTAAAAAAACTTAGGTGCACTTTTAGCAATGGCATATGGGTTAGGTAGCCTAGAAGGACGGATCCAATTCCTATACCAATAGAACAACCCGAAACACCAATTCTTATGGGAAATGAATCTCCTCCTCCTAGTCCCTTTGGAGCAGCACCTTCAGCTCCTGTTTCCTCCTCTGAAGATATCATTATGGCGGAGCTATCTCAGATCAAATCACAGCAAAAACAAATTCAGAATCAACAAGTTGAAATTTTGAAGACACTACGACAGATGAATGAAAAAATTGATATCATGTATCAGCACTGTGGATTACCTCCTAAGGATTAAATTGATGTATCTTTTTATTCTGTCCTGTTTGCTGTTAAAAAACAAGTTCATGTTTGTCATCGATTGTACGATAACTGATCTTTCCTTTAGATAACTACTGTCTTAATCTACATAGATGATGATGTCTTTTGGACAAACTATTTCTGGAAAATTTGAATGAAGAACTTTGATAAATGCTAAACCTTTTTCTATGATCATCAATTAGCTGGCTTGTCTCTTTTTGTTGATGACAAAGGGGGAGAAGTGATGACTTACACCAGAACGATAGCATGGCTAATATGAATTTGTGATATGAATGTCTTATATGACTTGCAAATCCTTGAAAATATCACAAGATTGATATCATGAAATTTATATTGAAAATCTTTATCTTCTATCGTAGCAAAACTCGTCCCGTATCATTTAACTTATGATTTTCATCGAAGTTTCGTACTCACTATTGTTTAATGAGGATAACGATAAAGTTCCACGATTAGAACTTATCGGGTTATGATTGAATCCAATGGGATGGAATTCAAGTGTTTTTTCTTTTTCTCATAATATGGCATATAGATAGGGGGAGTTATGTTTAACTCCGTCATCAATTGATTGTCATCATCAAAAAGGGGGAGATTGTTGAATCTCGGATTTTGATGATATAATCAATTGGTGGGTTAATTGATCTAATCCATATTATTGAGTTAAGTGTGCAGGATTAACTACGATAATCAGAAAACATAAAGCAAGGATACCGGAGTCGAGCTCGATGGACGTTTAAGAGACCGAAGAATCATCGGAGATGCTGCCGGAACCGTCCGAGAAGAAATCGGGAACGTGTCGGAAGTTCGCCGAAGAAATCGTCGGAGGCTCGCGGAGATCACCAAGAAGGCTCGGCTACTCGTTAAAGTCATCACAAAGATTGGGAGCTTGCAGGGAGTCCGTCGGAAGAAGTTCGTCGGAAAGCTCGCCGGAACAAGACTCGACGTTCGCGGTTAAAAAACTTGCTTAGGATGTTTTTTTTTATGTAGTTCACCTGTAATTAGGATTAGGATTAAGAGATAATCCTATATCCTGGTTAGGGGCCAACTGGGCCCAAAGTCAAATTTGGTTTGGGCGAAAAATAAGCCAAACCAATGAATCGGAAAGCCAGGCGGTGGAACCGCCTGGCTGGGCGGTGACACCTCCTTGGCTGGGCGGTTGCACCGTCCAGCACCCGAGCGCTGGGCGGTGGCACCGCCTGGCTGGGCGGTGGAACCGCCAGCACCGGGAACCCTAAGAGAATTCAAATTTTGGAGCCCAAAATTTGAATCCTCTTGAGGCCTATAAATACCCCTCAAATCTCAGCTGAGGTTACAACTTTTGAGAAGCATTTTGATTGAGAGAAAAGTCTTAGAAAGTCTTAGCAAGTCTTGTTTTCAATTTGCTAGAGAGTTCTCCTCCTTCTTTCTTATTGAAAATTTGTAAGAGGTTGAGCTGCTTGTAAAAGGTTGTAAGAGGGGTGTTTACCCTTCCATTTCAAGAGACTTGCTAGTGGAAGGTGGGAGCCTCATCGAAGAGGGGCCTCGCAAGTGGAGTAGGTCATTTGACCGAACCACTCTAAAAATCGGCGTAATCTCTGGTTTGCTTTTTATTATTGTCATTTACATTACTGCAAATCTTCTTACTGCTTTAGTTCCTTATTACTCTTGCTGCGCAACTTTAAGAATACGCCTTCAAGTTAAATTTCTCAAGTTTCATTCTTAACGTACGAAAGATTTTGATTAAAATCGAAGTTTTAATCCGCTGCACTAATTCACCCCCCCCTCTTAGTGCCGCTCCGATCCTAACAGGAGCGACCCAAAGCAATACAAATGAAGGCACACTTGGAGTCGATATGGAGATCAGACTCAAGATAGGGCTGACCCATGGAATGGTGGGTGTGAGGGCCATCGTTAACTAAATGCAAAACAGGAGCGGAGCAACTTGGGTATAACTTGGCGAAGTACCCAAGTCGTATTAAGGGAGCCGACATAGAAGATGGAACATGGAGCGGGGGCACAAAACTTTCCTTGGACAGAGGTCAAGGACATGAACTCTTATAGAGGTAAGAGCAGGATCATGTTGTTCCATGGGTCCTTTATTCTAATGAATCAGACTCATCTTGCATGGTGCCAAAGATGAAGGGAGCTTCTAGGCACATGCATCTTATCTCGAAGAAGCATTTGAGGGAGGAACTAAGGCGATTCAACATGCGGAGACGAAGTTGGGTTCAAAAGGTCTTGGCATAGGGCAAGAGGATGCGAAGGTGGGTACTCTTGAAGAATATGCCATAGTCTTGCCATTCAAGTTGTCATGAAGGAAGTAGTGCATAGTGGAGATTGTGCTGGTAGGGGTAGAGGCCTAGGATCCAGACAACGACGCGCCATTTTTAGTGAAGCCAGTGGACTTCGAGAGCTACTAGGCGATGGACTGTCCTAGAGCGATGCTTCATCTAAGTGTGACCCAAGAGTGGGTGGATGAAGGTCGATTACTAAAGGAGCGAACAAAATCGAAGGTGGAAGAGACCCCCTGCGATGTATTGGCAGAGGCCACACATGGAGGGATCACAATTCGAGTTCATCCCATAAGGATCAGAATACAATAGAGATGTCACCAAGAGGTGACATGGTGCAGTGGATCGTGGTGGAACAGTTTGTGGTAATGCGATACACATGAATATATAGTCCCATGAGAGACTAGATCATACGGAGGTATGATCGGGAGCTACTGGGAGCTCCACTTCGGTGAACAATACGATAGCAAGAAGGGCTATGGATTCAAGGAGTGAAGGCCATGGTATCGTAGAGGCGGGTCTTCCGTGCATGCATTAAATTTTGCATTGGATGAAAGCCTTGGTTATCAGCATATGGGGGCTATATACCACCGAGGGAAAAGTTTGAATGTAAATACCAGTGAGTCCCATGGGAGGGACTTGATCATACAGAGGTATAATTGAATTAGCTGGAGTGTTGGACTACTTCATAGCCCATATTCGCTTAAGGGAGCTTGGCAAGTTAGAGAACAAGGTCGAGTAAACAAACATTGCTACCAAGGAAGCTAAGGAGAATAGAATTGGTGCAAACCCTACAACGTGATGGCAGAGGCCATGCATGGGAGTTACAGTCTATCTTTCCATTGACCAAAGGGAGCTGCTTCGAGAAAACAGAGGTGTTGAAGCAGGGGGTCGAAAGAGGCGAGGAAGCGATGACGAGTATAGAGGGACTTAGCTACCCAAAATCAAGCAACGATTAGAATGGAGGTGGACTCGGAGGAGTACCGTAGAGATATATCAACTGATCGTGAAGAAAAGGGATGCAAATGTGAGGCAACGAATAGTAGGGCCATGGGCATAGCAACGCCATGGTACCATAGAGGTGGGACTTCTGTGAAAGTCATTGATCCCTTGCTCTCATGGAGGGAGAGCGCTTAGTCGTGAAAGGAGCCGAGGAGGTGAAGCATGCAAAGGCAAACTCCAAATACCGAGACAAGGTTGAAGGGCAGAGGCCAAGGAACTTTATAAGACTGGTGTCAACGAGCTTCTCATCAAAATAGCCAAAAGTGAAGGACTTCGGGTCATGCAAGAGTGCACGACCAAGGAATGAAGTAGGTAGTACTTGGTGTTGTACCTTTGCTACTCAGTGGAGTAGGCGGCAGGGTTGATGGAGAAGACGGTACAATCCCAAAGGTGAGCAAAACTATTAGAGACTTACTTTAAGTTGGGGTGAAAACTTCCTGCATTTCAGAAGTTTGATGGCATTGAAAAGGTGAATCATAGTAGCTAACTCAATGCAAGGAGTACAAACACTTCGAGTGCTTCAGAAGTGTGAGCAAAGAGTAGGCAAAGGTTAGTAACTAGCTCGATGCATGGAGTACAATCCTTGAAGATGCGGGCAAACTCAAGTAACCATTACCTTCTTAACTCCTAAGAGAATGTGCAAAACCGAGTACCCAAATTCTCTTATCTATCCAATAGAGGAGCTCTGAACAAGTTCAAAGACCCTTTAAAGATAATGAAAGATAATAGATGTCAAATCCTCACCAAAGGTGATCAGTGCTACTAAGAGTAGATTATCCACTTCATTTCCCAATAGAATGCCAATTGAAAGCGAAAGTGATGCGAATCTACTTGGAAGTGACAACTAAATGAAAGAAGAGTCAATGGATAAATTTTATGGAGGAAGGACCTAAAACTTTGAAAGTTTGCAAGGCGATGCTTGTTAAAGCTCCGACAAGCATCCACCCAATTCAAGCAGCATGAGGCATTTGTGAGACTGGTGCATGTAAGGATGGTCTTTTCCTTCATCTAGAGGATCCGCAGGAACCAACAATGATCAACACAACTCAGCCAACCCTATACTAGGGTCAGAGTCATTAGCGAGTTGAAGCAACATAGGAGATCAAAGGTTTGACTCAATAAAGGCGAGGAGTTGTAAGCCAAGAGGCACATTGCAGCTGAAGCAGAAGATTGAAGACTCAATAAAGGCGAGGAGTTGTAGTGTCAGCAAAGGCTTCGACGATGACATCGAAGGAATAAGTGGTGGAAAATGTCATGGACAAAGTTCTAAATAGGATGTTTAATGTAATACTTATGTATGTCCATGTCTTTTGGTTTGTTCATGCTTTACACAGCATGTAGAGAGATGCTTGAAGGCTTAACAGCCTCATTTTAGTTAGGTTTAGTGGCCTTCTTAGGCTTGTAAATAAAGGTTGTATAATGTGGACACTTGTGAGAGATATTCGGTCTGTAGTGGACCATTTTGACCCTTTGTTATGCAACTATTCAGAGCTTGTAAAGTCTATTTGTAATTTGCATTATTTATGAAGTATTTTCGGAAATGTTTGCTTGTGGATCCCGATTGAAGCATTTTCTCTAACCCATTTTCTCTTTTCTAGGTCCTAAAAGACCATGGAAGGTTTTGGGGAGGCTGACATTTGTAGACGGACACGCAAGGGTGCCGCTTGACTTAGGCAAAATCAACTAAGTCCATGACAATAGGCACGACGGCCTCCTTCGCGCGGGCACTACGCCCACACGCAAGGGCAGCACTTGCAGATGCTGGACCCACAGGCAAAGGTGCCGCATGATAATGGTGCCTGCCGGCACTGCGCCCCCAAGCACAACCGCCTGCGGGTGCTGCATGGGTTAGTGCCACCCGTAGGGGCACCCGCAGGTAGGGTGGCGACGGCCGTAGCCAATAGGGTATAGGGAGTTTTAGGGTTTTAGGCAAAAAGATAGTTTTGCCCTTATGAATTTGAGAAGTTCTAGTTCTTTCCTTTTGTTCAAATTATGAAAATACCCCTTAGAAGTCAAAAAATTTCCTACATATCCTTGATTTCAAAAAATATTAATTAATTAAAATATTTAATTAATTATTATTTTTTATTATTATCTAGTAGTCCTAAATAATAATGATTTATACATGTGATGTATGATATATGGGTGGATGATCATGGATTGTGTGATATGTGTACTTGTGATTATTATTATTAGAGCTTGCGAGCCTCCATTTTATTTTTTGTTTATTGTCAGGCCCGCGTGCCTATAATTAAGCTGTAATCACACGATGAGGCGTAGTGGGAGCGTGGAAACGATAGCGAGACCCATGAGATGGATGACCGCGATGCATGGAGATGCGTCGAAATGTCGACGGAACTGACAAGGACAAGATGGATGATCACAAGGCATGGAGATGCACCGCTGCACACATAGATCTTGATGTGAGTGATTAGGCCCATTAGCTCAGGCTTGATCACATTAGGCTATGGTTTATGATCATCTAGTATGATTGCTTATACACCTACTATATATATATATATATTTGTATGCGATGTAGATATATATTAAATATGTATATGTGTGACATGTCATATTAGGAGACCAAATCATAGAAACCCCTCTCTCGATAATATTAAGTCAGTAAACGTGAGACAATTAGATTGACCCACGTGGCCTTCCATCGTTATAGGTATGGACCGATTCCCGGTGTATGTTAAGTTGGTCCAGTCCCTCGAGGCTCACCTATATCGTGATTCGCTATTTTGCCTACGACATAGAGATGTCACCAGTGACCTGAGGACATGGTATGCTTGGTCGAGTCCCTCGAGAGAATATCATTGAATTAGACTCATCTTGTAACGATGGTATTGACTTAACCGAACATCATGGTTAGTCGAGTCCCTTAAGACCATGGTGATTCAAAGGCCGAATAGGACGGGAATCAGAAAGAGTTGTGATCGGTAAGAGTTGTCTACCTTTCATGCTTAGTGTAATTAGTTGAGTCCCTCGAGGTTACACTAAGATGCTAATTGGATCCTGATCCCCACTAGAAGTCTGCTGGAGACTTTCGTTTCACATGTTGAGGGTGTCACGTGACTTGCTAGTAAAATAGTGGGAGCATATTAAGATAGAAATTCATATCTTGATTATTTATTTTTATAAAATATACATGTTATTTATTTTTGTGCATCTTTATTTTCGTAAAATATTGCTTTCAAATCCCTTACGTGGCATACATGATGTCAATCGCCTCACTAGTCTAAATTATATGGATTGGCTCCGCAACTTAAGAATTGTTCTCACGGTGGAGAAAATCGCATACGTCCTTGATACAATGATGCCTATGCCCGAGGAAGGGGCAAGCGAGGATGAGATCGCTTGCTACATGAAGTACATTGATGACTCCACTCTTGCTTAGTGTTACATGTTGGGCTCTATAATTCCTGAGTTATAGAGACGACATGAAAAGATGGATGCCAAATCCATTCTCCTACATATTCGTAAACTGTTTGTTTAATAGGGAAGGACTCAACGATATGAGATATCCAAGAGCCTATTCCGTGCTAGGATGACTGAGGGGACATCGGTTCAGAACCATGTCCTAAAGATGATTGAGTGGATAGAGAAACTCACAGGTCTAGGTATGGTCATAGAGGATAACCTATGTATGGATCTTGTGCTTCAGTCCTTACTAGATTCCTTTTCACATTTCATAATGAATTTTAATGTGAACAAGCTTGAGGTGACTCTCCCGAGGCTCCTCAATATGTTGAGGGAGGCAGAGAGCACTTTCAAGAAAGGGAAGCCAGTTCTCTACACTAGTGAGACCATAAAGAAAAGAAAAGTAGAAAAGTCCCTTAAGAAGGGCAAGGGCAAGGGCAAACCGGGTAAAGCAAAGGTTGCTAAGAAAGACCTAGCAAAGGACAAAGGCCGGTGCTTCTACTATAAAAAAGATGGGCACTAGAAGAGGAATTGCAAAAAGTACCTTGCAGATAGGGCGAAACAAAAGCTTGGAGAAGCTTCAGGTACATTTATGATCAATCTCCAATTGTCAGATTTTTGTGATAGTGCATTGGTATTGGTTACTAGTATTACTTATCACATCTGTAATTTGTTGTGGATTTTGGCAAAGCCGAGGAGATTGACGAGAGGAATATTGCATAATAGTTTGTTTATGCCAGACACTACTCCATATATCATGAATATAAGTGTGTCTAAGAGTATTGAATCTCATATTTTGATGATGAAACCAATTGATAGTATTTATGATTTAATCTGTGTTGAGTGACGTAGGATGCTTCGATTTGGGAGAGACAATTAAAGTAGGAAGAATCTTGTTGGGCCGAAGAAAAACATGTCAGAAGATTGGATGTCAAGCCGAAGAATTGGTTGACGTATCGACAGAAGGCTTCGGACCATGAGTTCAGGCATCGAGCCAAGAAGAGCGGATATTGCGCTAAGGAAATCGGAGTTGCGGAGGTCAATTGGCTGATTGGGCAATAGGCCGCAAGAGAGGACGATGCGCCGAACAATCGGATGAGACGTCGATGAACTAATGACACGCCAAACAACATTTGATTAGCTTAGTATTAATTATCCAGACCGAAGTTGATTTTATTTATGTAGGATTAACTACGACAGCGAACAAAGGATAAAGAAAAATGAAGTCCCGGAGTCAAGAACGAGATTTCGTTGGGAGTTCGAGAGTTCGTCAAAAGTCCGAACGTTTATCGGAAGTTCTACCAAAATTGACCGAGAAGTCCAAGAGCTTGCCAAAGAAGCTCGTTGGAACTCTCCAAGAATATCATCGTGAAGCCCAGGAGCTTGTCGGGAGTCCGCTGGAACATTGCCAGAGATTGTCGAAAGTTCACCAGAAACTCACTAGAAGAAACCTAGACTTACGAATTTGTTTAGCTTAGTAAATGTCTTAAATTTTATAGTTAGCACATAATTGGGATTGGAATTGTACCAATCAAATTAGGGGCTAGTTGGGCCCATGTATAGACTATGTTGGGCCCAATGAAATGCCCAAACAATGACCCAACAGGTGGCACCGTCATAGTACAGTCTCTGAGACTATGTTAGACAGTGATACCACTAGTCTAGGTGGTGGTACCGCTAGTTTGGGCAGTGGTACTGCCAGTCTGGGCGGTGGTACCACCCAGTGTCAGAGTCAGGCGGTGGTACCTATTGAATCTCGGATTTTGATGATGAAATCAATTATAAATTGTTTGATCTAATCTATATGTTGAGAAAAGTGTATAGGATTAACTACAACAGTAGTAAGACATAAAGCAGGTGTTGTGTCGGAGTCAAGATCGAGATCTCGTTGGAAGTTCAAGAGTTCATCGAAAGTCCGGATGGTCGTTGGAAGTTATGTTGGAACCAACTGAGAAGTTCAGGAGCTTACCAAGAAAGCTCGTCGAAACTCACTAAGAAGATCATCGTAATGTCAGGGAGCGTGCCGGGAGTCCGCCGGAACATTGTCGAGAGATCGTCAAAAGATTGTTGAAAGCTCGCTGGAAGAGCAATTGACGTATTGGAACAAGAGTGCTTTGATTATGTCTTAGTTATTATAGTTAGATAGTTGATTAAGTTAGAATTTGGAAGTAATCTCACTAACTTAATTAGGAACCAACTAGGCCCTTAGCAGGGCTGAATTATGTCAAATTGAATAGCTCATTCAGCCCCTGAAAACATGGCCGACAGTGGCATCGCCTGGTGACCCAGTCCCGCAGGTGGTCTAGGCAATGGTATCGCTGGCAGTAAATGCTGCCAGCGGTGGTACCACCCCTATCAAGCGGTGGTACCACCAAAGCTCGGTCTCCGAGCTCTGTTAGGCGGTGGTACCATCCAAACTAGGTGGTGGTGATGTCTAGTGTTACACTACAAGTAGTAGTATCGCTCAATAATGGTGGTGGTACCGCTAGTACCCTAAAAATCCTGGATAAGACACTTTTTGGCTCCATTTTTTAAGCCATTAGGGCTTATAAATACTCCACCCGTTTCTTCATGAAAGGATAACAAAGTCTTATTATATGTGTGAAAAATTCTAAGTGTTTAGGGTGTGAAAAGTATTGTAAAAGTAAGAAGAGTTCTCCTTCTCCCTCTCTTAGCCTTGTAACCATTTAAGAAAGAGGAGTGAGACTTGTAAGGGTTATCTCGTAAACCCGACAAAAGGAGAAAGAGCTGTAAAAGATGGTAGGTCTTCGCCTATTGAAGGAAGGACTTTAGTGGACGCTGGTGACCTCGACGGAGAAGGAATCCGAAGTGGATGTAGGTCTCATTGACCGAACCACTCTAATTTCTGGTTTGCTTTTCCTTTTATGCAATTTAGTTTACTGCAAACCTCCTTGAGCTTCTCCTTACATTCTTACAAAAGTTTTAAGTTCAACATATTTCTAAAACAATTTGAATCAAGACAAACTTTATACGAAATCGAAGAATGTTTTGCTGCACTAATTCACTCCCCCCCCCTCTTAGTGCCGCTCTTGATCCTAACAGTACCGCTGTTTAGGAGGAGTGAGTGCTTGTAAAAGGTTGTCTCCTAAACCTGTGAAAAGGAGAAGACGGGTGTAAAAGGGTAGGTGGTCTCCGCCCATTGAAGAAAGACCGTTAGTGGATGCTAGTGGCCTCGATGGAAGAGGAATTAGGAGTGGATGTAGGTCACGACGACCGAACCACTATAAACTCAGTTTCCATTTCTTCTAAGCAATTTACTTTAACTGTAAACTTCCTTACTTACTATACTCTTCTGTACGCTTTCAATTTATGCATCTTTATGAAAAGGGTTTAATTGAAATGAATTTTTCGAACCGACGTGATTTTATCCGCTGCACTAATTCACCCCTCCCTCCCCCCTAAGTGCCGACTTGTTCCTAACTGTTGGTATTAGAGCCTTATTATTTCTCATTTGGTTTGACACCCAAGAGAAATGACTCTTTTCAGCTTTCAAGAGGGTCACTCTCCCATTCGTCCTCTCATGTTCAATGGGATGGAATACACATATTGGAAAACTCGAATAAGAGTTTTCTTGCTTTCGTTGAATCTCAATTTATGGAATATAGTCAAATTTGGTTTTTAAAATTCTTCTCTTCCAATGAACGATTAGAATGAGTTGGAGAAGAAGACTTTCTCTTTAAATGCAAATGCTAGGAATTCCCTATTTTGCGCCTTAGACAAAAATGAATTTAATCGGATTTCTACTTGCGAAATGGCTTTTGATATTTGGCACACTCTTGAAATCACACACGAAGGCATGAATAGAGTTAAAGAGTCTAAAGTTAATCTTTTAATGCATAATTTTGAACTATTTCGAATAAAGCCGAGCGAAACCATTATTGATATGTACACCCGTTTTACAAATGTCATCAATGGTTTAAAAGCACTTGGCAAATGTTTTTCAAAATTTGAACTTATTAATAAAGTGATACAATCACTTTCTAAAAATTAGGATTCAAAAGTAATTACAATACAAGAGACAAAGGATTTAAATAAATTTCCACTTGAAGATAATCAGGTCTTTGATGACCTATAAAATGGCACATGATAAACTTGATAAATTTGAGAACTTCCTTCTAAAGAAAAGTAAGGATTTTGCACTTAGAACAATTGAAGACTGTTAGGAACGAGTCGGCACTAAGAGGGGGGGGTGAATTAGTACAACGGTAAAAACGTTAGTTTTAAAAATTTTATTTTGTACGATAAAACTGATTTTAGAAATACTTAACTTTGAAGGCAATAAGAAGAGCATAACAAGTAATGAGAAGGCAATTTACAGTTTTAAGTAAATTGCTCAAAGTAAAGGCAAACCATATTTTTATAATGGTTCGATCGTCGTGACCTATATCCACTCCACCGATTCCTCTTCCGTCAAGGCCACCGGTATCCACTATCAGTCTTTCTTCAATAGGCAAAGATCAACCACCTTTTATAACTCGATTCTCCTTTTACTGGGTTTAGGAGATAACCTTTACACCCCCATTTACTCCTCTCTCAAACTATTCTAACACTTGGAACTTTTGAGAGGAGTTCACACAAGATTGCAACAACGTTTCATTCTATTTTTACTCTCAAGTCTTGTGTATCTTAACCAGGGATGAGATGAGTATTTATAGGCCTCAAGTTGATTCAAACTTAGAGCCTAAAAATATCACATCCTGTGTATGGGTAGTACCACCGCCTGTGCTGGGTGGTACCACCGCTATTGTTAGTTTGACACTAACACTGCACTGGGCAGTACCACCGCCTGATAGGGGTGGTGCCACCGCCTGGCACCCTGCTACTGGGTGGTACCACCGCCCAGACTACTTGGGAGACTAAGTCTCCCAAGAGGTGCCATTGCTGGCCAGGGTTTTAGCATCCTGGTTGGGCCTTGAATCCAACCCAAATTAGCCCAACTTCGGTCCCAATTGGCCCCTAACAGAGTTGATGGGTTTACCTCTCAAACCCAACTCCAATTATGTGCTAACTATGATTCATAAGATATATTCTAAGCATTCTAGTTTCGATACGTCAATTGCTCTTCCGGCGAGCTTCCTGCGATCTTCCGGCGAACTTCCGATGAACTCCTGGCAATGTTCCGGTGGACTCCCGGCAAGCTCCTGGACTTCATGATAATATTCTTGGAGAGTTACGATGAGCTTCTTTGGCAAGTCCAGGACTTCTCGGTTGGCTCCGGTAGAACTTTCGATGAACGTTCGGACTTCTAACGAACTCTCGAACTCCCAACGAAATCGCATTCTTAACTCTGAGACTTCATTTTGCTTTATGCCTTGCTATCGTAGTTAATCCTATATACATAAAATATACTTCGATCTAGACAATTATTACTAAGCATGAATCATGTCATCCAACATGTCATTGATCCATCGATGCTTCGTCGGATTCTTCGGCGCATCGTCCTCTCTTGCGGCCTATTGCCCAATCAGCCAGTTGACCTATGTAACTCCGATATCCTTGGCGCAATATCCGCTTTGGCCCTATGCCCGAATCCGTGGCCCGAAGCCTTCTGTCGATATATCAACCGATCCTCCGGTGTGACATCCAATCTTTTGACATGTTTCTCCGGCCTAACATGATTCTTCCTGCTTTAAATGTCTCTCCCTAATCGAAGCATCCTGCGTCACTTAAAATGTAAATCAAATCTTAAATACTATCAATTGGTTTCATCATCAAAATCTGAGATTCAACAATCTCCCCCTTTTTTATGATGACAACCAATTGATGACGGAGTTAACCTTAACTCCCGAAGTTTAAACAAACTCCCCCTATCAATATGCAATATTGATAGAACTCTTGGATTCAAAAATCCAAGCAACATATTATCATAAACTTATGTATAACATCATCATACTTCTTACTATTAGAAAAACATCATCATACTTCTCCCCCTTTGTCATCAAGAAAAATGAGAAGTTCCAACTATCAAGTGTTTGGATATTAGTTCAAATCATCACATACTAAACATAATATTCAGTTTTATCATCATGCAAGCTAGCAATAATTTTACAACATTTTAAAACATACAAGCTGGCAATTTTGAAATGTTCAAGAAAGCAACTCTTGCTTCTTGAAATATACAAGTTTGTAAATTTTGCTAGATGTGCAAATTAGCATGTTTTGCTTCTTGAGATAAGCAAGATAGCACTTCTTTCTCCATGCAATTTGCAAGCTAGCAAATTTTTGCTTCCTTTGCAATGTTTGAGCTAGCAATTTTGCTTCCTTTACAAAGTGCAAGTTTCTAAATTTTACAAGATGAGCTAGCAATATTTCTCCCCCTTTATCATTGTCAAAAAGAAGGGAAGAATACAATGTTGTAATTCTTTTCCCTTTGCAACAATTTTCAAAGCATGACAAAAGTAAACAACAAAAATGAATGTCAGAAGATCGTATATTATTTTTGACAAGAAAGCATGATAGGAAAATAATCTTGATTCAAAAAGAAGATTCAAGTCTAAAATTTGAGAAATCAAGATCATGATCCGAAAAAGAATGTATAAGGAGAGTTTATGCATTTTTGTAATTTGCCTAAATTTAACATTTAAACTAGCAATTTTCTTTCTCCCCTTTATTGTAATCAAGGAAGAAGTAGAGTGGAAGAATATAATTTTTACATCAATGCTCTACTAATAACATGAGGTTTACAACCACAAATATAAAGGAATTTACACATCATGTCATAAAAGATAATATCAAATATCATATGAGGGGTATTTATAGGCTTCAAGAGGGGTACCACCGCTTAGTGTCAGTTTGAATAACATTGCCCTAGGCAGTACCACCGCCCAGGTCTGGCGATACCACTACCTAGGGGGCAGCGCTAGGCAGTACCACCACTTGGCACCCTACCAGGGGCGGTACAATCACCCAGACTAGCGATATCATCGCTTGACACAATCTCGAAGACTATGCCACGATGGTGAGACTTCTTAGGGCACTGTTAGCAATCACCCAGATGTTGCTAGCATGCACATCTCAAAATAGAAAGATTTGCTTACTTGCACAATTCAAGATGATGCAAAAATATGCTAGCTTGCTCATCTCAAAAGAGAAGTAAAGATTGCTAACTTGCATATTTTAAGAAGCAAAAGTTGTTTTCCTGAACATATTAAATATTACTAGCTTATATTTTCTAAAATAATATAAAAATTTGCTAGCTTGCATGATATAAAACTTGCTAGAGTTGCTAGCTTGAACATTGTAAAGGAAGTAAAAATTACACTTTTCAAAAGAGAAGAAAGAACTCACTGTATGTTCTAAAGTGATGGGAAATTTGCTAAATTCCTAAGCTTATATCTCTAAATCTTGAAAGTTGCACTTCTCTATTTTTTTAATGACAAAGGGGGAGAAGGGATAATGATAATTATGCATGAGATAATATACTTGGATATTTTGATTATGAATGTTTATGATGCATGCAATGATATGATAAATTAGTTATGTCAATATTCATGATGCATGCAATATTAAAGTACTTATATATTTTAAAATATTACATGATTTTCTAATTTAAAGGCTTTATCAATATAGCATATTGATAGGGGGAGTTAAGGTTAACTCCGTTATCAATTGGTTGTCATCATAAAAAAGGGGGAGATTATTGAATCTCAGATTTGATGATAAAATCAATTGATAGTATTTATGATTTAATCCGTGTTGAGTGATGTAGGATGCTTTGATTAGGGAAAGATAATTAAAGCAGGAAGAATCATGTTGGGCCAGAGAAAAATATGTCAGAAGATTGGACGTCAAGCCGAAGAATCGGTCGACGTATTGATAGAAGGCTTCAGCCCATGAGATCGGGCATCAGGCTAATAAGAGCAGATATTGCGCCAAGAAAATCGGAGTTGCAGAGGTCAACTAGCTGATTGGGTAATATGCCGCAAGAGAGGACGATGCACCGAACAATCAGACGAGGAGTCGATGAACTAATGATATGCCAGACAACATTTGATTAGCTTAGTAATAATTGTCTAGATCAAAGTAGATTTTATTTGTGCAGGATTAACTACGATAGTGCACAAGGCATAAAGCAAAATGAAGTCCCGGAGCCAAGAACGAGATTTCGTTAGGAGTTCGAGAGTTCGTCGGAAATCCGGACGTTCATCAAAAGTTCTGTCGGAATTGACCAAGAAGTCCAGGAGCTTGCCAAAGAAGCTCAACGAAACTCTCCAAGAAGATCATCATGAAGTTTAGGAGCTTGCCGGGAGTCCGTTGGAACATTACCGAGAGATCATCAGAAGTTCGTCAGAAGATCGCCGGAAGCTCGCCAGAAGAAACCTAAAGTTATAGACTTATTTAGCTTAGTAAATGTCTTAAATTTCATAGTTAGCATATAATTGGGAAATGGTACCGATTTTCAAGGTTGTGTCAGGTGGTGGTACCACCAGTCTGAGTGGTGATACCACCCAAACACAGTCTCCCAAGCGTGGTATCGTCAGACTGGATGGTGGCACTGCCTAGTGTTAGTGCTACAAGCGGTGGTACCGCCCAACATAGGTGGTGGTACCGCTAGGACCCGGGAAACCTAGGATGAGACCTTTTTAGGCATCAAGTTTCAATCAACTTAAGGCCTATAAATACCCCTCTCATCTATGGTTAACACACACAAGCACAAAGAGCTTACAAGTGGGAAAACATTGTTGCAACCACTTGAGAGATCCTCTCCTCTAGTCTAAGTTTAGAATTCTATTTAGGAGGAGTGAGTTCTTGTAAAAGGTTATCTCCTAAACCTGTGAAAAAGAGAAGAGGAGTGTAAAAGGGTAGTTGGTCTTCACCCATTGAAGGAAGACCGTTAGTGGATGCCGGTGGCCTCGACGGAAGTGGAATCAAGAGTGGATGTAGGTCACAACGACCGAACCACTATAAACTCGATTTGCATTTCCTTTGAGCAATTTACTTTAACTGCAAACTTCCTTACTTGCTATACTCTTCCGTACGCTTTTAATTTAAGCATCTTTATGAAAAGGGTTTAATCAAAACGAATTTTTCGAACCGATGTGATTTTATTCGCTACACTAATTCACCCATCCCCCCCCCCCCCCCCCCCTCTTAGTGCCGACTCGTTCCTAATAAAGAGGTAACGAGATGAGGTAAATAGTATATACCTGTGGCATTGTAAGCTAGGTCACATCCATGAGGGAAGGATTCAAAAGTTACTAAAGGATGGATATCTAGATCCATTCGACTATGAGTAATATACAACTTGCGAGCCTTGCTTTCGTGAAAAATTGACCAACTCTTCATTTAGTGGAACTGGAGAAAGAGCCACTAAGCTGTTGGAACTCATACATAGTGATGTATGTGGACCCATATCAACTCATGCTATTGGTGGTTACTCTTACTTCATTACATTTACTGATGATTTCTCAAGGTATAGATATATGTACTTAATGATTTATAAGTTCGAGGCCTTTGAGAAATTCAGAGAGTATAAGAATGAAGTGGAGAACCAGACTGGAAAGAGTATTAAGACTCTTCGATCAGATCGAGAAGGTGAGTACTTAAGTACAGAGTTTATGCGGTTCCTTAAGGACCATGGGATATTATCCCTATAGACACCTCCTTATACACCTCAGCTCAATGGTGTGTCTGAAAGGAGGAATCGTACACTGTTAGACATGGTACAGTCCATGATGAGTTTCACTAACCTACTCATCTCATTTTGGGGATATGCCCTAGAGACCGCAGCTTACCTTCTGAACAGAGTTCCAACTAAGTCGGTAGTATCTACATCATATGAGATATGGAAAGAGAAGAAGCCCAATCTTAAGGTTGTTAAGATTTGGGACTGCCCTGTCCACGTTAAAAGATACAACCTTGAGAAGTTGGAATCAAGGACGGAGCGGTGCAAGTTCACGGGATATCCCAAGGAAACTTGTAGGTATTATTTCTATCATCTCGAGGACCAAAAGGTCTTTATAGCTATGAGAGCGATGTTCCTTGAGAAGGAACACATTCTTGCCAGAGACAGTGGGAGCATGATAGAGTTGAGCGAGGTTGGAGAACCTAGCTCAAGCACCACTCTACAGCCCGAGTTTGTTCAAGTACCTAATACACAAGTTCTAACTTTACGTAGGTTCGGCAGAGTATCCCATCCTCTTGAGAGATATGTTGGACATATTAGAGGAGAGGATGTTAAGGATATTGATCCTCAGACCTACGATGAGGCTATTATTGTTGAATCTCATATCTTGATAATGAAAACAATTGATATGTGTTTATGGTTTAATCTCCATTTTGAGTGACGTGGGATGCTTCGATTAGAATGAGACAATTAAAGCAGAAAAAATCATATTGGGCTAGAGGAACATGTTAGAAGATTGGACGTCGGGCTGGTGGATCAGTCGACGTATCAACAGAAGGCTTCGGGCCATGGATTCAGGCATTGGGCCAAGAAGAACAAATATTACGCTAAGGATATCGAAGTTGCAGAGTCAACTGGCCGATTGGGCAATAGGCTACCAGAGAGGACGATGCGCCGAAGAATTGGACGAAGCATCGAGGGACGATTGACATGCCAAACAACTTGATTAATGCTTAATATTAATTATCTAGATCGAAGTGTGTTTTTATATGTGCAGGATTAACTATGATAGTAAGGCATGAAGCAAAATGAAGTCCTGGAGTCAAGGGCGTGATTACGTTGGGAGTTCGAGAGTTCATCGGAAGTCCGGACGTTCGTCGGAAGTTCTATCGGAACCAGCCGAGAAGTCTCAGAGCTTGCCAAAGAAGCTCATCGGAACTCGCTAAGAAGATCATCGTGAAGTCCAAGAGCTTGCTGGGACTCTGCCGGAACATTACCGAGAGATCGTCGAAAGTTCACCGGAAGATCGTTAGAAGGTCGTCGGAAGAATATACATAGGGACTTGTTTAGCTTAGCAAATGTCTTAGGATTTCATAGTTAGCACGTAATTGGGCTTAGATTTAGGCCAACCCAATTAGGGGCTAGCTAGGCCCATGTAAGAACTATGTTGGGCCTAATAAGAGGCCCAAACAGTGCCCCAAGAAATCTCACCATCGTGGCACAGTCTTTGAGACTATGTCAAGCGGTGGTACCACCAGTTTGGGCGATTGTACCGCCCCTAACAGGGTGCCAGGTGGTGGTACCGCCTAGCGCTGCCCCCTAGGCGGTGGTATCGCCAGACCTAGGCGGTGGTACTGCCTAGGGCAGTGTTAGTCAAACCCAGGATGGGAAAGTTTTAGGCTCCAAGTTTGAATCAACTTGAAGCCTATAAATACCCCTCTCATCCCTGGTTAAAGCACATAAGCACAAAGAGATTAAAAAAGAGAAAACGCTATTACGATCATAAGTGTATTCCCTCCTCTAGCTTAAACTTAGATTTTTGTTTAGAGAGGAGAGTGAGTGCTTGTAAGGGTTATCTCCTAAATCCGGTAAAAGGAGAAGAGTGGTGTAAAAGGTGATTGGCCTTGGCCTATTGAAGGAAAGCCTCTAGTGGACGCCGGTGACCTCGTTGGAGGAAAAAGCCGAAAGTGGATGTAGGTCACGTTGACCGAACCACTCTAAAACTACTATGTTCTCTGGTTTGCATTTTATTCTTACCATTTACATATTGCAAACTACTTTACTTTGTCACTACGCTTCCATATGCTTCCAAGTTATTAAGCTTCCGAAATCGATTTTTGTCGAAATCAATTTTTATCGCACAAAAGTTTTTAAACCGATGTTATTTTGCTGGTGCACTAATTCACCCCCCCCCCCCCCCCCCCTCTTAGTGCCAACTTTTAATCCTAACAATTGGTATCAGAGCCTCGTGATTTCTCAATTAGTTTAACACCCAAGAGAAATGGCTCATTTCAGCTTTTAAGAGGGACTTTCTCTCATTCGTTCTCCCTTTTTCAATGGGACGGACTACACTTATTGGAAAACTCGAATGAGAGCTTTTTTGCTTTCATTGGATTTAAATTTATGGAATTATGTCGAAAACGGTTTTTGAATGTCTTCTCTTCTAATGAACCATTGAAATAATTTGGAGAAGAAGACATTCTCTTTAAATGCTAGAGCTATGAATGCTCTATTTTGTGCCTTAGACAAAAACAAGTTTAATCGGGTTTCTATGTGCGAAATGGCTTTCAACATTTGGCATATTCTTGAAACCACTCACGAAGGCACAAGTAGATTAAAAGATTCGAAAATCAACTTTGTAATGCATGATTTTAAAAATTTTCATATGAAACCAAGTGAAACGGTTGTTGACATGGACACCCGTTTTACGGATGTCGTCTATGGTTTAAAAGCACTTGGTAGAAGTTTTTTAGATTTTGAACTTATAAACAAGATTTTGCATTCTCTTTCTAAAGATTGGGATTCAAAAGTAACTGTGATACAAGAGGCAAAAAACTACCACTTGAATAACTAATTGGTTCATTGATGACATATGAAATGGTGCACAATGCACATGATGAACAAAATAACCTTCCAAAGAACAAGAAGAATTTGGGACATAGAACTGTTAGGATCGGAGTGGCACTAAGAGGGGGGGGGGGTGAATTAGTGCAGTGGATTAAAACTTCGGTTTTGGAAAAATCTTTCGTACGATAAAAAACCGAACTTGAAAAGCTTAACTTAAACGTGTGTTCGTAAAGGTGTGCAGCAAAGGTAATGAGGAAATAAAGCACGTAAGAAGGTTTGCAGTAAAGTAAATAGCAATAAGAAAATGCAAACCAGAGATCATACCAATTTTAAAGTGGTTCGGTCAAACGACCTACATCCACTTGCGAAGCCTTCTTCGATGAGGCTCCCAACTTCCACTAGCAAATCACTTTGAAGGGGAAGGACAAATACCCCTCTTACAACCTTTTACAAGTGGTTCACTCTCTTACAAATTTTCAAAGAGAAAGAAGGAGGTGAACACTCAAGCAACTGAAAACAAGACTTGCTAAAGACTTTACAAAGGCTTTTGTCTCAATCTAATGCTTCTCAAAGGTTGTATTCTCTACTGAGAAATGAGGGGTATTTATAGGCTCCAAGAGGATTCAAATTTGGGCTCCAAATTTTGAATTCTCTTGGGTTTCCGAGGCCGGCGGTGCCACCGCCTATCAGTGTCTGACACTGACAGTGTACTAGCGGTGCCATCGCCCAGTCCGGCGGTGCCACCGCCGGACCTCTCGGGTGCTGGGCGGTGCCACCGCTCAGTCCAGCGGTGCCATTGCTCGATTCTCGGGTGCTGGGCGGTGCCACCGCCAAATCTGAAGGGGCCACCGCCTACACTATTTCAGCTCACTGGTTGGGCTCTAAACTTGGCCCAAACCAGTCCGAACTCGAGCCCAATTGGCCCCTACTTGGGTATAGGATTAATACCTAATCCTAACCCTAATTAACGTGCTAACTATGAATTTAAAGATATTTTCTAAGCTATTACAAAGTCTATAAGTCAAGACTTCTTCCGGCGAGCTTCCGGCGAACTTCCGGCGGTCTTCCGATAAACTCTCGGAAACCATTCTACGGACTCCCGGCAAGCTCCTAGACTTCACGATTTGATCTTGACGAGTTCCAATGAGCTTCTTCGGCAAGCTCCGATCTTTCTCGGCGAGCTCCACAAACTTCCAACGAACCTTCCGGCGAGTTTCCGATAAACCCTTCGGCAAGCTCCCTACTCATTCTCGGCTAGTTCCGGCAGCATTCCCGACGAACCTTCGGACTTCCGTCGAACTCTCGAATTCGCAACGAATCCTTCGTGCTTGACTCCAACACTTTGTTTTGCTTTATGTCTTCGTCGTTATCGTAGTTAATCCTGCACACACAAGCTAAAACTCTACTCCGATCTGGACAATTATTACAAAGCGAATTGACATTCTGTTGCCCAGCACATCATTGGTTGGCGCTTCGTCCGATTCTTCAACGCATCGTCCTCTCTTGCGGCTTGTTGCCCAATCGGCGGTTGACCTCCGCAACCCCGATATCCTTGGCGCAATTCCGCTCTCGTTGGCTCGATGCCCGACGTCCGAAGCGTTCAGCCATCCAATATCCTGACGTGATCTCCTCCGGCGCAACGTCAATTCCTCCTGCGTCAACTGTCTAATCCTGATCGAGTAGACTTGCATCACTCAAAATGCAGTTAAACATCTAAACACAATCAATTAGTTTCATCATCAAAATCTGAGATTCAACAATCTCCCCCTCTTTTATGTTGGGAACTAATTGATGACTAACGGAGTTAACCTTAACTCCCCGGAGTTTAACCAAACTCCCCCTATCAATATGCCGTATTGATAGAAACTCTTGGATTCAAAAATCCAAGCAACATGTCATGATCAAATCATGACATGACCTCAACATACTTATCCCCCTTTGTCATCAATAAAAAGGAGAAGTGTCACTTTCTATGTGTTTGAGAGATGAATTCAACTTATTGCATGAAAAACATAATATCAAGTTATTTCATCATGCAATCTAACGATTAAAGATGTGTAAGTTTAGCATGTTTGGTCTTCTTGAGATAGCTATTAATTGCTTCTCTTTAGAGTACTAGCTAGCAGTTTTCACGATATGCAAGTTGCAAGCTAGCAAATTTTTGCTTCCTTTGCAATGTTTGAGCTAGCAATTTTGCTTCTGTAGCAAGTTAGCATATTTTGCTTTTTGAGATAGCAACTATTTGCTTCTCTTTAGACTATAAGCTAGCAATTTTTATGATATACAAGTTTTACTACATATAAGCAAGCAAAAAATTACGAAAGTAAATACAAGATAGCTTTCTTGTGTAAGCTCATGATTCTTGCTTCCTATTACAATGTGCAAGTTGCAAGTTTTGCTTCTTTTGCAATGTGCAAGTTTTCAAATTTTGTATCTTGAGCGAGCAATATTTCTCCCCCTTTGTCATTGTCAAAATAAAAAGAAGAATACAATTTTATAGTTCTTTTTCCTTTTACAATGATTTCAAAATCATGACAAAGGATGAATAATCAAGTTATGAATGTCAAGACAATTTTTCATCATGAATATTTTATCATTGCATGCATCATTATCATAAGTTGAAGTATTACACGCATAATATCATATCATCATTCATAATTACATTAATGTTTCAATATAGTAATTTCTTCTAAGAATGTGTAACTTAGCACTCATTGCTTCTCTTGATATTTGCGAGCTAGCTAGCAAAATTTGCTCCCCCTATGTCATTATCAAATAGAAGGGAATAACAATACAATAGTGTAATTCATTTCCCTTTACTATAATCTTCAAATCATGACAAGGGTTAAGTGTCAATCTTATTTGTGCATCATTATATTTTCAAATTAAAATATGCATATTTTCAAAAACCTTATATTTCATTCATGCACGATATTGAATAAATCGATCGACATTATGAGGATATCATACATGATACTAAAATTTTTAACTATTTATCAACATTTTGATCATGATACCAAACAATCATCATTTAGAGCATTCATGATACAAAACATTAAATCAACATTTATCATTTTAGCAACAACTCATAGCATTTTAAATCATGATTTACATCATATGCAATACATCACATCATAATTAGAAAGCACAAGTATTTCATGCATCATTGCAAATCATAAATGTTTCATGATGGTATAAATTTTGTCAAATTATATCCTACCATGCATGATCAAAACTTCTCCCCGTTTTATCATTGAAAACAAGAAAGAAGTAGGGAAGAGCATAAAAGTGTAAAATATTTCAATCATTTCAAGGCATTTATATCATAGATATAAAGAAATCATATCATCAAAGATAAGACCATTTGAATACCAAAAGACATGATTCATTTTATCAAATCTCTTCCTTTTATAAATAACAAAAATTGTAGGTGTACAAAGAAGAGATTATGATTAAAAAAGAATCTCAAGTAGTAAATCCAAGAAATCAAGATCATAATTTAAATACAAACTCATTCAAATTCAAATCGTCAAATTCATCAAAATCTCAACATTACTTTCAAGATATTCAAAATGGTATACATAGATTTATCATAATAATCATCAAGATCAATAAGATAGAGAAAAATAATTTTTCAAGGAAAAAATATTTTTCTCTTTTTAGTTGTTTCAATTCATATGATTTTATTTCATTTATGCCAAATAAAAACATGTATCGTGTTTAAAACCGAAAGTGTAAGATTTATTACAACAAAGATCAATAAGGCACTTCCATTATAGTAAAAATCAATAATCCGTAAATCGCAAGATTCATCATGCATAATTTTAAAATTTATTAAGCATGATCATTATGCATGACACTAAAACATGGTTTCAAAATATTTAATATTTTCATTACACAATTTCATCATTATGCATAATCATATTTTCAAATTCGAACATGCACAATTTCAAAACTATATCTTTTATTTTTCATGCATGATACAAATAACTCAATCATCAATATGGGCATATCATACATGATATTCAAGCATTCATGATAAATCATTTTGGCAACATGATCATAGCTATTCAAATGATTGTATCTAAATGTCAAAATTCATTACATCCTATCATGCATGATCATTAACTTCTTATTTGAATTTCATGCATTATTTCATTTCATCACATAAGGAATATCAAGAAGAGTTATTGGGTGATGAGATAAATATTTCATGAGTACAAGGAATTGCATAAAAATCATATCATGAAAAGATAATAACAGAAGACATGTTTTGTTTTGAAAAATCTCCTCTTAAATAATCAAGGAAAAATCTTAGGAGATCATGATATAGATAAAATTCATTCAATCTTAGAATAAGATATTAATTCAAGCATATAAAATTTCTCAATTCATTATGAATCATAAAAAGAATTGTGGTTCCGAAATATCAGGATTCATTTAGGAAAATTTTCTCTTTAGTGCACGATAAGAAGAAATATAGCAATGTTACCAATCATAATTCATTTGGATAATAGATGCTAAAAATGAACATTGAGGATACAAGATCTTGATTTTTATAGAGTAAATCTCAAGTTATAAATATCAAAAAATCAAGATAAAGCTCATTCAAATTCAAATAATCAAATCAAAATCATTTTCAAGATATTCATAAAAAGATGATAAAATAGATTCATCAAACCAAGAATTTTCAAGAAAAATACTTTTATCTATTTAGTTGTTTCATATAAGCATGCCTTTGTCCTTTTTGTGCCAAAAATATATATATATATATCATCAATCATTTAGAATCGAAAAATAAATTTCTTCATAACAACCATCAAGATCATTATGTATAACTTTTAAAATCTCATGCATAAAATGGTATTAAAACATTTAATATTTTCATTCCATCATTTTGCATTGGTTTTATTGAACATAATTTTGAATGATTCTTATAGATAACTAAAACTTCTTTAGTTTTAATTTATATGATTGACTTTATCTTAGCATTCTCAAATTTTATTCATATGTCAAAACCATACATCATGTTTGAAAACCAAAGACAAGGTTCATAAAAAAAATCATCAAGCCTTCCTTTCAAAAGTCATGCATCGTCATTGAAAATCAATATAGAAATCGTCAAAATACACATTCTTGCTTCTCAAGCACATATATAAGATTAATCTTACTAGGTGTATAAGCATTAGATTTATATCTAACATTTTTTTGCATTAACATAACACATGCAATTTTCAAGAAAATTAATCCTAAACTAAATTAAAAATAACTCATGAAAGTATTATATAATTTCAAAATAAATTAGGGGGATTTCGATTACCTCATTGTTGAAAGTGGTTGAGGCGTAGTTTGCCACCTCGCCTTTCTTGATTTTCTCCTCATCTTTGGAAGAGCTCAATTCATCCCAATTTTTATTCTTCTTACGTTCAAAGCAAGTAGTTCCATTCTTTTTTCCTTTTAATTTTTGTTTCATTTGTAGTTTAAATTCATCATCACTTGAGCTTATGCTCGAGTGGTCTTCATGTGTTCTATGTCCGAAATCCTTCCTGTCCTTTGGAAGGTTGTTCTCGAGTTTCCTTTTTGTCACATTGTTTATTTCGTAGGTCATTAGAGATCCAATAAGTTCTTCGAGAGGGAATGTTTTAAGGTCCTTGGCCTCTTGAATGACCGTAACTTTTGGATCCCAACTTTTGGAAGGGATCTTAAGATTTTAGTGACTAGTTCAAAATTAGAAAAACTTTTACCAAGAGCTTTGAGTCCATTGATGACATTCGTGAAACGGGTGTACATGTCTCCGATGGACTCACTTGGTTTCATCTGGAAAAGTTCGTAAGAATGCACAAGAATATTGATTTTGGACTCTTTCACTCGGCTAGTGCCTTCATGAGTGACCTCTAGAGTTCTCCAAATATCAAAAGCCGAGTCACACATCGAAACGCGATTAAATTCATTTTTGTCAAGTGCACAATATAAAGCATTCATAGCCTTTGCATTTAGAGAAAACATCTTCTTCTCCAAATCATTCCAATGGTTCATTGGGAGAGAAGACATTTCAAATCCATTTTCGACTATGTGCCATAAATTCAAATCCAAAGAAAGTAAGAAAACTCTTATTCGAGTTTTCCAACAAGTGTAGTTCGTCCCACTGAAAAATGGTGGACGAATGAGAGAGTGACCCTCTTGAAAGCCATAAAGAGCCATTTCTATTTGGGTGTTAAACCAAAGTAGAAAACCATGGCTCTGATATCAATTGTTAGGATCGGACGACACTAAGAGGGGGGGTGAATTAGTGCAGCGGATTAAAACTTCGGTTTTGGAAAAATCTTTCGTACGATAAAAAATCGAACTTGAAAAGCTTAACTTAAATGTGTGTTCGTAAAGGTATGCAGCAAAGGTAATGAGGAAATAAAGCACGTAAGAAGGTTTGCACTAAAGTAAATAGTAATAAGAAAATGCAAACCAGAGATCACGCCAATTTTAAAGTGGTTCAGTCAAACGACCTACATCCACTTGCGAAGCCTTCTTCGATGAGGCTCCCAACTTCCACTAGCAAATCACTTTGAAGGGGAAGGACAAATACCCCTCTTACAACCTTTTACAAGTGGTTCACTCTCTTACAAATTTTCAAAGGGAAAGAATGAGGTGAACACTCAAGCAATTGAAAATAAGACTTGCTAAAAACTTTGTAAAGGCTTTTGTCTCAATCTAATGCTTCTCAAAGGTTGTATTCTCTGCTGAGAAATGAGGGATATTTATAGGCTCCAAGAGGATTCAAATTTGGGCTACAAATTTTGAATTCTCTTGGGTTTCCGAGGCCGGCGGTGCCACCGCCTGTCATTGTTTGACACTGACAGTGTACTAGCGGTGCCACCACCGGACCTCTCGGGTGCTGGGCGGTGCCACTGCTCAGTCCAGTGGTGCCACCGCTCAGTTCTCGAGTGCTGGGCGATGCCACCGCCAAATCTGGCGGTGCCACCACCTACACTATTTCAGCTCACTGGTTGGGCTCTAAACTTGGCCCAAACCAGTCCGAACTCGAGCCCAATTGGCCCCTACTTGGGTTAGAGGATTAACACCTAATCCTAACCCGAATTAACGTGCTAACTATGAATTTAAAGATATTTTCTAAGCTATTACAAAGTCCGTAAGTCAAGACTTCTTCCGGCGAGCTTCCGGTGAACTTCCGGCGGTCTTCCGATAAACTCTCGGAAACCATTCTGCGGACTCCCAGCAAGCTCCTATACTTCACGATTTGATCTTGACGAGTTCCAATGAGCTTCTTCGGCAAGCTCCGTGAACTTCCAACGAACCTTCCGGCGAGCTTCCGAAAACACCATTCGACAAGCTCCCTACTCATTCTCGGCTAGTTCCGGCAGCATTCCCGACGAACCTTCGGACTTCCGTCGAACTCTCGAACTTGCAACGAATCTTTCGTGCTTGACTCTGACACTTTGTTTTGCTTTATGTCTTCATCGTTATCATAGTTAATCCTGCACACACAAGCTAAAACTCTACTCCGATCTAGATAATTATTACAACGCGAATTGACATTCTGTTGCCCGGCACGTCATTGGTTGGCGCTTCATCCGATTCTTCAGCGCATCATCCTCTCTTACGGCTTATTGCCCAATCGGTAGTTGACCTCCGCAACCCCGATATCCTTGGCGCAATTCCGCTCTCCTTGGCTCGATGCCCGACGTCCGAAGCGTTCAGCCATCCAATATCCTGGCGTGATCTCCTCCGGCGCAACGTCAATTCCTCTTGCGTCAACTGTCTAATTCTGATCGAGTAGACCTGCATCACTCAAAATGCTGTTAAACATCTAAACACAATCAATTAGTTTCATCATCAAAATCTAAGATTCAACAAGAACAATTGAATACCACTCGAGCATAAGCTCAAGTGATGGTGAACTTGAACTACTCATGAAATTTAAAAAGTTAATGAAACAAAAATTAAAGAACAAAAATAAAAATAATGCAACTATTTACTTTGAATGCAATAAGAAGAACAAAAATTGGGATGAATCGAGCTCCTCCGAAGATGAGGAGAAAATCAACAAAGGCGAGGTGACAAACTATGCCTTAACGGCTTTCAACGATGAGGTAATCAAAACTCCCTTAATTTATTTCAAAATTACATGATGCTTTTTATGATATGTTTTTTTATTTATTTAGTTTAGAAATAATATTTTTCTTGAAAATTATATGTTTAAAAATAAAAATATAAAAATTATGATCATGCTAGTAATTTTAAAAATGTTAATGAAAATTATATATTTTATGTTAGTGGAATAAAATGTTAGATTTAAATCTAATGATGATTCTATGAATGCTTTTCAAGAAGAAATAATGTGTATCTTGATGATTTTCGATTTTGATTGAAACCATGCTTGATGTCTCAATGAAAATATTAAGAAGTTTAATATCATGCTTAATGATGATGCATGACTTTTGTATGGAAAACTAAGCATGAAAAGATAGATTCATCTAAAAAGAAAAATGCATGACTATAACAAATAACAAAATGATTTTGGTTGAAAATATCTTATGCTCAATGAAAACATGATTGATGAAATATGCTTTATATTTAATGATTTCTTTGGCTTGTATGTCCTATCACGATGAATATTTTGAAAATAAATGAAATCATGTTTGATTTGAAGTAATACATAATGATCATGCTTAATGAGTTTTTCTTTCAAAATTATGCATAACGTTTTTTAAGTAATTTATAGTTTATTGATCTTGATGGTTTTTATGATAAAATTTATTTTTCGATCTTAAACAATTGATGCATATTTTTATTTGACATAAATGAAAAAGCACATGAATGAAATAAATCACATAAATTGAAACAAATAAAAAGAGGAAAGGTTTCTCCTTGAAAAATTTATTTCTCTTACTTTATCGTGTTTTTAAAAAAGGAGATCAATGAATCTATTTGTATCACTTTTGTGAATCTCTTAAAAATTGATTTTGAAAATATTTTTGATGATTTTGATGATTTGAATTTAAATGAGTTTTATCAAAATCATGATCTTGATTTCTTGGAATTACATGAGATTTCTTTTTCAAGATCTCTTCTTTGTACACCTATAATTTTTTGACATTTTATTTAAAGAAGAGATTTACTATATGAATCATGTATTTTAATATTTAATTGGTCTTATCCTTCATGATATGATTTCTCTGTATTTATGGCTTGTATGGCTTGAAATGTCTTGGAATAATGCATACAACACTATGATTTTTCCTTAGATAAAAATGCATGCAACACTATGATTTTTTTTAATTATGTGAAAATCAATAATTATCATTTTCTAAAATGAAACTCTAGAATGTTGATTTGGAATCATGCAAGTAATGATGAAGGTTTTGAACACAAATGTTTGTATCATGATTGATGATTTTTGTTAGGATCGGAGCGGCACTAAGAGGGGGGAGGTGAATTAGTACAGCGGATTAAAACATCGATTTTGATAAATCTTTTATATAATAAAAATCGAACTCGGAAGTGTTTAACTTGAACGCGTGTTCGTAAAGATATGCAGCAAAGGTAATGAGAAAATAAAGTACGTAAGAAGGTTTACAGTAATGTAAATAGCAATAATGAAATGCAATCCAGAGATCACACCGATTTTAAAGTGGTTCGGTCAAGTGACCTACATCCACTTGCGAGGCCCTCTTCGATGAGGCTCCCACCTTTCACTAACAAATCTCTTGAAGGGGAAGGGTAAATACCCCTCTTACAACTCTTTACAAGCGGTTCACACTCTTACAAATTTTCAGCAAGAAAGAAGGAGGTGAACACTCTAGCAAATTGAAAACAAGACTTGCTAAGACTTTTCTAAGACCTTTCTCTCAATCAATTGCTTCTAAAAAGTTGTCTTCTCAGTTGAGAATTGAGGGGTATTTATAGGCCTCAAGAGGATTCAAATTTGGGCTCCAAAATTTGAATTCTCTTTGGTTTCCGATGTTGGCGGTGCCACCGCCTGTCAGTAGCGGTGCCACCGCCTGTCAGTGTCTGACACTGACAGTGGACTGGCGGTGCCACCGCCCAGCCAAACGGTGCCACCGCCTGGCTCTCGGGTGCTGGGCGGTGCCACCGCCAGACCCTTCGGTTCACTAGTTGGGCTTTAAATTTAGCCCAAACCAAGTCTAATTTTGGGCCCAATTGGCCCCTAACCAGGATGTAGGATTATCTTTTAATCCTGATCCTAATTACATGTGAACTACATAACTTAAAAACATCCCAAGCAAGTTTTCAACCGCGAACGTCGAGTCTTGTTCCAGCGAGCTTTCCGACGAACATCTTCCGACGGACTCCCAGCAAGCTCCCGATCTTGTGATGACTTCAACGAGTAGCCGAGCCTTCTCGGTGATCCCTACGAACCTCCGACGATCTCTTCGGCGAACTTCTGAAAATTCTGACAGGTTCCCAATTTCTTCTCGGTTGGTTCCGGCAACATCTCCGACGATTCTTCGGACTCTTAAACGTCCATCGAACTTGACTCTGGTATTCTTGCTTTATATTTTCTGGTTATCGTAGTTAATCCTGCACACTTAACCCAATAATATGGATTAGATCAATTAACCCATCAATTGATTTTATCATCAAAATCCGAGATTCAACAATCTCCCCCTTTTTGATGATGACAATCAATTGATGATGGAGTTAAACATAACTCCCCCTATCTATATGCCATATTATGAGAAGATAAAAATACTTGAATTTCATCCCATTGAATTCAAGCATAAATTGATAAGTTCTAACCATTGAACTTATCGTTATTCTCATTAAGCATAAGTAAATAAGAAACTTCGATGAAAATCAATTTCAAGTCGAATGATAAGAGACAATTTTTATTACGACAGGAGATAAAGATTTTCAACATGAATTTCATAATATAAATGTAAGCCGTGATTTCATATGATCAACCAATCTAAAAACTTGTGATATACTCAAGGATTTTACAAGGCATATAAGATATTTGTATTCTACAAGTTCTTGTAATTCATATAAGTCATGTTATCGATGCGCATAAGACATTTTCATTAAGTCATGCTATCGAAATGGTATAAGTCATCACTTAGTCATCATTTCTCCCCCTTTGTCATCAACAAAAAGGGAATGAGACTTGAAGCACATAATTTGTGATTATAACATCAGGAATTCAGCATTGATCATACAAAAATTCATCATTCAAAATTAAGTATGCTAAAATATTTACACAGAGTTCATCCATTTTATCAAATCTCTTCTTTCTATAAATAATAAAAATTGTAGGTGTACAAAGAAGAGATTGTGATTAAAAAAAAATTCAAGTAGTAACTCTAATAAGTTAAGATCATAATTCGAATACAAACTCATTCAAATTCAAATCGTCAACTTGAAACTCATAATCAAGCCATCAAAATCAATTTCGAGATTCACAAACTATCATAAAATCTTGATCAGATGGGAGAGGTGTTTGACAAAAGATAGGATAAGGTAATTTAACATGTTATTTAGAAACGAAAGAGAAGGATCAAATCCATCGAGGAACGGAGAGAGGATGAAAAACTTTACGGAAACTCCATTCAAACAAATTTATTCTTAGGAACAATTTAACATACTTAATTCCCTTCTAATGAATTCAAATTGGTCTTCATTCAACGCTTTTGTAAATATATCTGCTAATTGATGCTTCGTGTCAATGAATTCTAGAACAACATTATTGTTAAGAACATGATCGCGTATGAAATGATGCCTAACGTCGATGTGCTTCGTTCTAGAGTGCTGAATTGGATTTTTAGTAAGACATATGGCACTAGTATTATCACATTTTATGGGAATATTTTTTAAGTGAATTCTATAATCTTCTAATGTATTTTTCATCTAAACAACTTGTGCACAGCATGCACTTGCAGCAATGTATTCGGCTTCCACCGTAGATAGTGCAACTGAATTTTGCTTCTTGGAAGTCTAAGAGACAAGTGCATGTCCTAAAAATTGGCATGTTTTGGATGTACTTTTTCTATCTATTCTGCATCCGCCAAAATCGGCATCTGCATAAGCTATTAAATCGAATTTTTCAGATTTTGGATACCACAATCCTAAATTTGGAGTTCCTTTAAGATACCTAAATATTCTTTTAACACTCTTAAGATGAGATAATTTAGGATTAGATTGAAACCTAGCGCAAAGTCCTACACTAAACATAATATCCGGTCTAATCGCGGTGAGGTAGAGTAGACTACCTATTATTCCCCTATATGTTTTTTTATCAAAATTTTCACTATTTTCATCCATATCTAACTTAGTCGAAGTACTCATAGGGGTGTCTATTGCTTTTGAATTATCCATGTTAAATCATTTTAACAATTATAATGTATATTTAGATTGGTTAAGAAATATACCATCACTAAGTTGTTTGATTTATAATCCTAAAAAGAAGGTTAATTCACCCATTAAACTCATTTCAAATTCATGACTCATACATTTGGCAAATGATTCACATAGTGATTCATCCGAAGAGCCAAAAATAATATCGTTAACATAAGTTTACACAATAAGAAAATTATTTTTAAAATGTTTGATAAACAATGTAGTATAAACCTTGCCTTTGTTAAAATTATTTAAAATAACAAAGGAATTAAGCCTTTCATACCAAGCTCTAGGAGCTTGTTTCAAGCCATAGAAAATCTTAATCAATTTGAATACATGATTAGGAAGAAGAGAATTTTCAAATTCGGGAGGTTGTTCGACATATACTTCTTCGGAAATAAAACCATTCAAGAAGGCACTTTTAACGTCCATTTGAAATAGTTTAAAGTTATTACTACTAGCATAGTCAAGGAGCATCCTTATGGCTTCTAATCAAGCCACGGGAGCGAATGTTTCTTCGTAATCGATACCTTCTTCTTGGTTGAAACCTTTGGCCACTAATCTAGCATTGTTTCTAACCACGATACCATTTTCGTCTTGCTTGTTTCTAAAGACCCATTTAGTACCAATGACTAAATGGTCACTAGGTCTAGGAACAAGCTTCCATACCTTATTCCTCTCAAATTGATTCAATTCCTCTTGCATTGCAATAACCCAAAAATCATCTTTTAAGGCCTCGTCAATGCATTTAGGTTCAATTTGAGAAAGGAAGGCGGCGTTAGCACAAAAATTCTTGAAAGAGAAACGAGTTTGAACCACTTTTGATGTATCTCCTATAATTAGCTCCTTTGGATGAGCATCTATATACTTCCATTCCTTGGGTAAAGAAATTTCGGAAGAAGGTGCATTCAAGTTGCTATTTTGAGGAGGGGGTTCCTTTAAATTCAAATTATCAAAACCAAGATCATCATCAAAATCATTTTTCTTTAAATCAGAAATTTCATTAAAAACTACATAAATAGATTCTTCTATTACTAAGGTTCTTCTGTTAAAAACCCGAAAAGCCTTAGAAACGGAAGAGTAACCAAGAAAGATGCCTTCATCAGATTTAGCATCAAATTTTCCTAAGGCATCCCTTTCATCCAAAATAAAGCATTTACAACCGAAAACTTTAAAATAGGAAATATTTGGTTTTTTGTTATTCCATAATTCATAGGGAGTTTTTGATAGGGACGGTCTTATTAGAACCCTATTCATGATGTAGCAAGCCATATTCACGGCTTCGGCCCAAAAATACTTGGGTAGACTATGTTCATTTAACATCGTTCTTGCCATTTCTTGTAGGTTTCTATTTTTTCTTTCAACTACTCCATTTTGTTGAGGATTCCTCAGAGTGGAGAAGTTGTGATTGTATCCATTAACTTCACAAAAATTTTGAAAGTCACGGTTTTGAAATTCACCACCATGATCACTCCGAATTGATGAAATCATGAAGCCTTTTTCATTTTGAGTGAGTTTACAAAATTTAGAGAAACACTTGAAACAATCACTTTTGTGAGCTAAGAAATAGGTCCAAGTGTATCTAGTATAGTCATCCATAATTACAAACGCATATTTGCTTCCTCCTAGACTTGTCATGTCAATTGGTCCAAAGAAGTCCAAATGAATCAATTGTAATGGTCTAGTGGTGCTAATTTGAATTTTTGGTTTGAAACTAGTTTTTATTTGTTTACCTAGTTGACATGCATCGCATACTTTGTCCTTAATAAACTTCATATTTGGAATTCCTCGTACTAATTCTCTAGCTGAGATCTTAGATATTAGTTTCATGCTTGCTTGGCCTAGTCTCCTATGCCAAAGCCAAGCATCATCATTTAAAGCGGAGAAGCACATTTCATTACTTAGTTCATCAAGGTTGATGGTGTAGACATTATTTTATTTTAATGCAATCATAGTTATGTTATGGTTTGGTTTTTCAATAGTACACACATTTGATTCAAATCTAACGATATAACCTTTATCGCATAATTGACTAACACTCAAGAGATTATGTTTCAATCCATCAACTAGTAAGACATCATCAATAGAAAATTTTAATTTGTTACCTATAGTTCCCTTGCCAATGATTTTGCGTTGGTTGTTGTCTCCGAAGGTGACGTATCCTTCTTCTTTGCTAGTGAGCATAGAGAATTGAGATGGATCTCTAGTCATATGTCTTGAGCATCTACTATCGAGATACCATCTCTTGCTCCTAGCTTGTGATGGTGTATGTTTCTATAAGAAGGGATTATTTTTAGGTACCTATTTTCTTTTGGGTGCCTTAAGAACTGATCTGACTTGTTCATCATATTGCATAGAATTGATCATAGTTCCTTTAGGAACCCAAATTAGTTTGTTCGGACGAATTTTCTTGAATGGACATTTATAAGGTTTATGTCCATATTTGCAACAAAAGTTGCAATTGTTTTGGTGTCGAACATGTAAGATAGGGCCTTTAATGAAGGTGGTTGGATTTTGGTGAGGACTTCTCACAAATCCGATTCCACTTCTTTTAGGAATGTGACCCTTATTTGTAAGGATCATCTTCAAAGACTTACTACCAACCTCGAATTTCTTCAAGTTGTCCTTAAGCAGCAAGTTCTCCTTTTGGAGAGTTTCTAGATCATGGCATTTTATACATGGAGCTAAACTATCATGATATTCAGTCTTTAATTTATCGAAATTACAAGTGAGACTATCATGCTCCTTCTTTAGCAATTTGTATTTTCTACTAATTGTCTTACATTCATCAAATAACTCATGGAAGGCATTTAATAATTCATGATATGGTAAATCTGTATCAATTAAATCCGTTACCTCTTCTCCGATGGCCATTAGGGCGTAATGAGCAACTTGCTCGGTGTTGGACTCCTCTTCTTCGGACATGCTTAAATCATCCCACGTTGCCTTGAGCGCCTTCTTCTTTGATGTTCTCTTTTTGGCTTGGGGATAATCGTTCTTGTAGTGTCCCGGTTTTTTGCACTCATAGCAAATCACTTGGTCCTTCTTGTGTTCAAATTTATTTTTTGTATTATTTTTAAATTTGTTCTTTCTTAAATATTTTTTAAATTTTTGAGTCAAAAGTACAATGTCATTGTCACTGTCCTCATCACTTGATGTTCCTTTCAAGTGATTTTCTTGTGATGTGAGTGTCATATCCTTCCTGTTCTTTGGAAGGGGGTTCTCGAGCTCTTCATGAGCTTGACATGTCATTTCGTAGGTCATTAGAGACCCAATAAGTTCTTCAAGAGGGAATGCTTTAAGGTCTTTGGCCTCTTGAATGGCCGTAACTTTTGGATCCCAACTTTTAGGGAGGGATCTTAAGATTTTAGTTACTAGTTCAAAGTTAATAAAATCTTTACCAAGAGCTTTGAGTCCATTGATGACATCCGTGAACCGGGTGTACATGTCTCCAATTCACTCACTTGGTTTCATTCGGAAAAGTTCGTAAGAGTGCACAAGGATGTTGATTTTGGACTCTTTCACTCGGCTAGTGCCTTCATGAGTGACCTCAAGAGTTCTCCAAATATCAAAAGCCGAATCACAAATTGAAACACGATTAAATTCATTTTTGTCTAGTGCACAAAACAAGACATTCATAGCCTTTGCATTTAAAGCAAAAACCTTCTTCTCCGATTCATTCCATTCGCTCATCGGAAGAGAAGATTTTTGAAATTCGTTTTCGACAATAGTCCAAAGCTCGAAATCCATGGAAATGAGGAAGATCCTCATACGAGTCTTCCAATAAGTATAATCCGACCCATTAAACATGGGTGGACGTGTGATAGAATGACCCTCATGTATGCCAGAGTAAGCCATCTCTCTTGAGTATTAAACCAAATATGAGAGTGAGTCTTGCTCTGATACCAAATGTTAGGATCGGAGCGGCACTAAGAGGGGGGGGGGGGGGTGAATTAGTGCAGCGGATTAAAACGTCGGTTTTGATAAATCTTTTGTACGATAAAAATCGAACTCGGAAGTGCTTAACTTGAACGCGTGTTCGTAAAGATATGTAGCAAATGTAATGAGGAAATAAAGCACGTAAGAAGGTTTGCAGTAATATAAATAGCAATAATGAAATGCAAACCAGAGATCACGCCTATTTTAAAGTGGTTTGGTCAAATGACCTACATCCACTTGCGAGGCCCTCTTCGATAAGGCTCCCACCTTCCACTAGCAAATCTCTTGAAGGGGAAGGGTAAATACCCCTCTTACAACTCTTTACAAGCGGTTCACACTCTTACAAATTTTCAGCAAGAAAGAAGGAGGTGAACACTCTAGCAAATTGAAAACAAGACTTGCTAAGACTTTTCTAAAACCTTTCTATCAATCAATTACTTCTCAAAAGTTGTCTTCTCAGCTGAGAATTGAGGGGTATTTATAGGCCTCAAGAGGATTCAAATTTGGGCTCCAAAATTTGAATTCTCTTTGGTTTCCGATGCTGGCTGTGCCACCGCCTGTCAGTGTCTGACATTGACAGTGGACTAGCGGTGCCACCGCCCAGCCAAGCGGTGCCATCGCCTGGCTCTCGGGTGTTGGGCAGTGCCACCGTCAGACCCTTCGGTTCACTAGTTGGGCTTTAAATTTAGCCCAAACCAAGTCTAATTTTGGGCCCAGTTGGCCTCTAACCAGGATATAGGATTATCTTTTAATCCTAATCCTAATTACATGTGAACTACATAACTTAAAAACATCCCAAGCAAGTTTTCAACCGCGAACGTCGAGTCTTGTTCCGGCGAGCTTTCCGACGAACATCTTCTGACAAACTCCCAGCAAGCTCCCGATCTTGTGACGACTTCAACGAGTAGCCGAGCCTTCTCGGTGATCTCCGTGAACCTCCAATGATCTCTTCGGCAAACTTCCGAAAATTCCAACAGGTTCCCGATTTCTTCTCGGTTGGTTCCGGCAGCATCTCCGACAATTCTTCGGACTCTTAAACGTTCATCGAACTTGACTCCGGTATTCTTGCTTTATGTTTTCTGGTTATCATAGTTAATCCTGGACACTTAACTCAATAATATGGATTAGATCAATTAACCCATCAATTGATTTTATCATCAAAATCCGAGATTCAACAATTTTACGTTTTGAAATTATGCATGATGAGTTGAAGTGATGTTGGTTCAAATGTATGAATCAACAATATTTTTGTCAAATGAATCATGATTTTGTTGTGACTTCTTAAATTATAACTTGAGTCTTCTTTTTGAATCAGGATCATTTTCTATCATACTTTCTATTTACAAAAAGAAGAAACTTGTCAAAAATGATATATGATCTTTTGACATTCATTTTTGTTACTTACCATTATCATAATTTGAAAATTGACGGAAAGGGTCTTCCCTTCTTTTTGATAATGATAAAGGGGGAGCAAAACGTGCTAGAAAGTAAATTTGCTAGCTCGCATAATTTAAGAAGAAAGCAAAAATTGCACTTCTCAAAAGAGAAGAAATTGCTATCTTGAACATCACAAAGAATTGCTAGAAGATGCAAAAATATCCTATCTTGCACATTGCAAAGAAAAGCAAATATGCTAACTTGCATATCTTTAAATTTGCTATCTTGTATATTGTAAAACTTGCATATTTCACGAAGCAAGTGTTACTTTCTTGAACATCTCTAATTTGCTAGTTTGTGTGATGTAGAACTTGCTATCTTGAACACTACAAAGAAGTGTTATCTTGCCTATCTCAAGAAGCAAAAATACTAAACTTACACATCTAGCAAAATTTACAAACTTGCAAAACTCTAAATTTTTGCTAGCTTGCATGATGATAAAAATAGATAATATGTTTTTCATTCAATGTATTGAACTTAGTTATTTCCAAACATTTGATAGTTGGAACTTCTTCTTTTTGTTAATAATAAAGGGGGAGAAGTATGGTATAAGTATATTGATGATATGCATGATTTGATCATGACATATTTGCTTGGATTTTTGAATCCAAGAGTTATATGCCATATTGATAGGGGGAGTTTGTTTAAACTCCAGGAGTTAAGGTTAACTCCATCATCAATTAGTTGTCATCATAAAAAAAGGGGAGATTGTTGAATCTCATATTTTGATGATGAAACCAATTGATATGTGTTTATGTTTAAATCTGTGTTTTGAGTGACGCAAGATGCTTCGATTAGGATGAGATAATTAAAGTAGAAAAAAATCATGTTGGGCTAGAGGAACATGTCAAAAGATTGGACGTCGGGCCGGTGGATCAGTCGACGTATTGACAGAAGGCTTCTGGCCGTAGATTTGGACATCGGGCCAAGAAGAGTGGATATTGCACTAAGGATATCAGAGTTGCGGAGTCAACTGGCCGATTGGGCAATAGGCCACAAGAGAGGACGATGCGCCGAAGAATCGGACAAAGCTTCAAGGGACCAATGACATGCTGGACAACTTAATTAATGCTTAGTATTAATTATCTAGATCGAAGTATGTTTTTACATGTGTAGGATTAACTATGATAGCAAGACATGAAGCAAAATGAAGTCCCAGAGTCAAGGACGCGATGATAAGACCCTAAAGTCTTATCGTAAAAAAGAAGAAGAGAAAGGGATGATCACTTCGAGGGGATCGGCCTCCTTGATCGCTTCGAGGGGATCGACCCTCCTTGATCGCTTCGAGGGGATCGGCCTCCTAGGGTTTGTCAAAAGACAAAATAGTATTTGTCATAGATGATCGAAAAGAAGCAGTTACATCTCTATTTATAGAGTTCTGACTTTAGCTAAACTAAACAGACTTAATAAATACGCAAAAAATAAAAGGAAAGCACAGAAAATAAAAGGAAAAATAAAAGGATCCTAACAATCCCGCCTTCTTTAATTCAACCTTGTCCTCAAGGCTGAGCAACATCAAATTCTGGAAACTTCTCCTTTAGCATGTTGTAGGACTCCCAAGTGGCATCTTCTTTTGGTAAGTTGGTCCATTGCACCAGCACTTCAGTTACAGGATGTCTGCGGTACATTACAACTCATCGATCAAGTATGACTTGTGGTTGAGCTTGAACTTCCCCGGTAGTAGAAGTGTCTGGCAAGTAGCACTGCACCATTGCATCTTCACCCAATTTCCTTTTAAGGCATGCAACATGAAAGACTAGATGTAGTTTAGAGCTAGCAGGCAAATCCAAGCGGTCGGCCACTGGTCCAATGCGTTCTAATACCTTATAAGGCCCAAAAAACCAAAGAGATAGCTTCATGGAAGATCGGACCTTTATGGAAGTTTGCTTGTAGGGTTGAAGATGAAGGAAAACCCAATCACCTATAGTAAATTCTCGTTCACTTCGGTGTTTATCAGCTTGTTGTTTCATTCTTGCTTGTGCGACTGTGAGGTTATCCTTTAAAAGCTGAATAATCTTATTTCTATCCATCAATTCCTTGTCCACTTGATCAACTTTAGAAGAACTAGGTACATACTTTGTAATTGTAGGTGGGGGTTGGCCATAAACTGCTTCAAATAGAGTCATTTTAATAGAAGAATGGTAAGAGGTATTATACCACCACTCTGCCCAGGGAAGCCATTTGACCCATTCCTTCGGCTTGTCGCTAGTAAAGCATCGGAGGTAATTTTCTAGGCACCTGTTTACCACTTCAGTTTGTCCATCTATTTGTGGATGATAAGCAGTGCTCATATTCAGTTGAGTACCTTGTAAATGAAAAAGTTCTGTCCAAAAGGAGCTAGTAAAAATCTTGTCTCTGTCACTAACAATGGAACGGGGACTCCCATGCAATTTAGCTATGTTTTCCACAAAAATACGAGCAACACTTGCAGCAGTATAAGGATGTCGTAAAGCACAGAAATGAGCATACTTTGTAAGTCTATCCACGACTACAAGTATAGTACTCTTTCCTTGAGATGAGGGGAGACTGTCAATGAAATCCATAGATATGTCGGTCCAAGTAGCATCAGGAATAGGGAGGGGCTGTAGTAAGCCTGGGGTGGCTACTGTCTCACTTTTGTGACGTTGGCAAACATCACATTCAGTAATAAATTTCTTGATAAAATTTTTCATACCTTTCCAATAAAAAAGTTGTCGAACTCGCCTATAAGTGCGGAGAAATCCCGAGTGACCAGCAATTGGTGATGAATGGAACTCCTTTAGAATTATTGCTTGGCAAGAAGAATGTGGGGCAACCACTATTCGGCCTTTATAGCGCAAGTCCATCGAATCCCAACTATAATTTAAGATAGAATCTGTGGCTTCTTCTAATTTTTTAATGATGTTTTGTATCTTAGGATTATTTGACCATTCCCTTCTGATAACTTCCAAAGTCTTGCAAATAGGAATAGAAATAGCTACTAGTTCAGCTTGTTCTGGAAGGCGTGAGAGGGCATCTGCTACTAAATTCTCACTCCCCTTTTTATAAATGATCTCATAATCGAATCCCAGTAGCTTTATAACCCATTTCTGTTGCTCTGGAGAAGAAATCTTTTGCTCTAGAAAATATTTGAGGCTTTTGTGATCAGTGCGTATTTGAAACCGTCAACCAATTAGATAGGGTCTCTATTTTGTGACTACATGTATTATGGCTAGCATCTCCTTGTCATAAATAGATAAACTCAAATGGGAAAGGGAAAGAGCCATACTAGCATAAGCGATAAGCCGACCTTCCTGCATTAATACAGCCCCTATTCCAGCTCCAGAAGCATTAGATTCAATCACAAACATCTTGTTAAAATCGGGTAAAGCCAGCACGGGTGTAGTAGACATTGCAGTTTTCAAGAATTGAAATGCCTGAGTTGCCCCTTCTGATCATCTGAATGCATTTTTATTTAGAAGTGACGTCAATGGGGCACTAATTTTGCCATAATTCTTCATAAACTTTTGATAATAGTCGGTTAGTCCCAAGAACCCCCTTAAAGCTTTGATTGACTTTGGAATTGGCCAGTCTGTCATCACTTGGATTTTTGAAGGATCAACTGCAACACCCTTTTGAGATATGATATGGCCGAGGTACTCAACCTTAGGTTGCCCAAAACTGCACTTGGATTTCTTGACAAAAAGACCATGCTCACGAAGAATATTAAAGATAGTTCATAAATGTAATAAATGACTTTCTAGGGAATGACTGTATATTAAAATATCATCAAAGAAAACCAAAACAAACTTACGGAGATGAGCCCGAAATATATCATTCATTAAACTCTAGAAGGTAGAGGGCGCATTGGTTAACCCAAAAGGCATTACTAGAAACTCATAATGGCCATTATGTGTCCTGAAGGTAGTTTTCTGAACATCCTTTTCATGTACTCTGATTTGATGATAGCCCGATCGTAGGTCCAATTTAGTGAAGACCTGAGCTCCTCCTAATTCGTCCAATAGTTCATCTACTACTGGAATAGGATATTTATCTTTCACTGTAATGTTGTTAAGTGCTCGATAGTCGACACACATCCGTCATGAGCCATCCTTCTTTCTGACTAGTAAGACTGGGGAAGAATATGGGCTAACACTAGCTCGTATAACTCCTATTTGAGCATCTCTGTGACAATCCTCTCTATCTCTGCCTTTTGGAAATGTGGATATCTATACGGTCGGACATTGGTTGGTGCCTTCTCGGGTAATAGTGGGATCCGATGATCATGACATCTAAGAGGTGGAAGTCCGTGTGGCTCTGCAAATATATCTGTAAACTTTGTTAGCAATGATTCAATATTTCCAGCCGGAATGTTCACTGTCATTTCCTTTTCAATGTTATGTAATTGAACCAAAAATCCGGTGTGTGTCTTCCGAAGGACCCGCTCCATCCGATGGCTAGTGATAGTTGTAACCTTACCTCTATGTCTTCCTTTGAGAGTCACTTGTCTTCCATTAATAAAGAACTTCATAATCAGTTTAGAAAAATTCCAGGAGACATCACCTAGGGTTGATAGCCATTCAATTCCGAGCACCCCTTCATAGTCTTCCAAGGGTAATAAAAAGAAATCCACAAATAATTCTTGACCTTGCAAAATTAGTTTTATCTTTGAGCACTTGCTGTCATAGGTTAAAATCCGTCCATCAGCGACCTTGACTTCAAATTTGTCACAACATTCGATGTGGTAAGCTAATCGGGCTGCAATTTTCCTATCCATAAAATTATTAGTGCTACCCGTATCAATCAAAATAGTGACAGACTGGTGTTTCAGAGTTCCTCTAATTTTCATAGTTTCTGGATTAGAGTAGCTAGCCAATGCATGCACTATATGTGTAACGGCTTCAACATCATCATTAGTTTCCACTTCTTCATGATCGGAATCTAATACTTCTACTTCCGGTTCCTCCTAGATCGGTTCAATCATCAAAAGTCTTCCTTGTTTGCATCGATGCTCCTTACTCCACTTTTCATCACAATGCTAGCACAAACCCTTCGCTAACCTTTCTTTGAGTTCTTCTCGAGTTAGTCTGCTAATGTTATAGTTTCGACTAGGAGTAGATGAGGTAGGTTGCCTGCTAATCACCTATTTATTAGCACCTCCATTTTGATGATATTCCACACTGATTTTTTCTTCATGTAGGCGTGCAAATGAAATCGTAGCCATCATAGTGCGAGGTTGACGAGCCTTAACCTCACACCGGATCTCGGGAATAAGCCCTTCAATAAATGTACCCAGAAGTTGTTGTTCTGACCAATCTCTAGCTTGGTTGGATAATCTTTCAAATCTACTCTAATATTCCAACACTGTAGAAGTCTGACGAATTTTAGCGAGTTGGCCATCAACATTCTCATATTCGGATGGGCCAAAGCGAACAAGAACTCCTCTTTTAAACTGCTCCCACGAAGGAATTCCATGGCAAGTTTCGTACCAATCATACCACTGGATTGCATCTCCATCGAGCTGGATTGAGGCCACTTCTACCTTGGATTCTTCAGGAGTTCTATAAAAACGAAAAAAAATTTTCGCCCTAGAGATCCAACTGGTTGGATCCCCATCTTCCCATCATGGAAATTCTACCCTGATACGTGGGTAGTGTGCGTCACCATCCTGGGGCCCTTTTCCTATATCTCTCGATCTGTTCAGCGTAGAACTTGAGCTTCCATCTTGTTGAAACCCGCTAAAGTGCTCTAACAAGCTCTTTTTGAAATCATGAAGAGTTTCTTGTAGCCGATTTTCAATTCTGGTTTCCAACGCTTCCATTTGTGCCTTCACTGAGTTATGAGTAGCCATTGCGTACGATTGCAAGTCGATAATCTCCATTTCTGATGTCTAGTCAAGGGCATTTGCACAGTAGTTGGGCAGTAGCAGCGATGGTGGCGACAGCCGACAGCAGCAAGGGAACCCACGCGACTATGGCGCGGCTGAAACAAGGGCAGAGCAAGTGTGCTCTGTTTCGGTTAGATGCAGAGCAAGGTGTGGTGCGGCTGAAACAAGGGTAGAACAAGTATGCTTTGTTTCGGTTAGATGCAGAGCAAGGTGGAGCGGTGGCAGCTGGGAGGCGAGCGACGGTCGTCGCACGGTGGCCCACAGCGGGGATGGGTCAGCTGGGCGGCAACGACACTCGAAGGAAAGAGGAGTGCTGGAGGAAGCGCAGCTAGTGGAGGCACGACTGGAAACAAGGGCAGCAGCGGTGAGTTGCCCTGTTTCGGTCACCATGAAGAGGGGGGCAACCGGCGGCTGCGGCTACGACCCGGGGGGGGGCACAGTGGCAGAGAAGTTAGGGCAGCGTCGCCAAGAGTCTCAACGACAAAGGGGTGGTCTGTTGGCAGGGAGACGGCACCAGTGATCCTTCTCGCTCGAGCGAGACGGGAAAGCGAGGGGGAGAGTTCGCCGGCTGGAGGGCAGCGACGGCGTTGGTCGATCGGCTGGGAAGCAATGCTGGCGGTGGAAAGGAGGCAGCAAGGGAGGGTGCGGCCTGCTGGAGAGCAGGGGCGACGGTGGGCTGGCCGCAAGCAGAGGAAGCAGGGATGCGTGGCTGCGGCTTCTTCTTCTTCTCTCTCTGCTTTCTCTCTTCCTTTCTTTTTTTTTTTTTTTTTTTAGTTACGTTGCAGCGGGAACGCAGCAAGGATCGCCGCTCTGATACCAATTGATAAGACTCTAAAGTCTTATCATAAAAAAGAAGAGGAGAAAGGGATGATCACTTCAAGGGGATCGGCCTCCTTGATCGCTTCGAGGGGATCGGCCCTCCTTGATCGCTTCGAGGGGATCGGTCTCCTAGGGTTTGTCAAAAGACAAAATAGTATTTGTCATAGATGATCGAAAAGAAGCAGTTACATCTCTATTTATAGAGTTCCGACTTTAGCTAAACTAAACAGACTTAATAAACACGTAGAAAATAAAAGGAAAGCACAAAAAATAAAAGGATCCTAACACGCGATTACGTTGGGAGTTCGAGAGTTCGTCGGAAGTCCGGATGTTCGTTGGAAGTTCTGTCGGAACTAGCCGAGAAGTCTCAAAGCTTGCTAGAGAAACTCGTCAGAATTCACCAAGAAGATCGTTGTGAAGTCTAGGAGCTTGCCGAGAGTCTGCCGGAACATTGCCGAGAGATCGTCGGAAGTTCGTCGGAAGATCGCCGGAAGCTCGCCGGAAGAATAGACATAGGGACTTGTTTGGCTTAGCAAATGTCTTAGGATTTTGTAGTTAGCACGTAATTGGGCTTGGATTTGGGCCAACCCAATTACGGGCCAGCTAGGCCCATGTAAGAACTGTGTTGGGCCCAATAAGAGGCCCAAATAGTACCCTAAGAAGTCTCACCGTCATGGCACAGTCTTCAAGACTGTGTTAGGCGATGGTACCGCCCAGCATTACCCCCTAGGCGGTGGTACCGCCAGACCTACGTGGTGGTATCGCCCAGGGCAGTGTTAGTCAGATTGACACTGGGCGATGGTACCGCCCAGTGCAGGCGGTGGTACAGCCCGTGCCCAAGGAACCCGGGATGGAAAAGTTATAGGCTCTAAGATTGAATCAACTTGAAGGCTATAAATACCCCTCTCATCCCTGGTTAAAGCACACAAGCACAAAGAGATTAAAAGAGAGAAAACGCTACTGCGATCATAAGTATATTCTCTCCTCTAGCATAAATATAGATTTCTGTTTAGAGAGGAGAGTGAGTACTTGTAAGGGTTATCTCCTAAACTCGGTAAAAGGAAAAGAGGGGTGTAAAAGGTGATTGGCCTTCGTCTATTGAAGAAAGGCCTCTAGTGGACGTACGTGACCTCGTCGAAAGAGGAAGCTGAAAGTGGATATAGGTCACATTGATCGAACCACTCTAAAACTACTGTGTTCTCTGGTTTGCATTTTATTTTTGCCATTTACATACTGCAAACTACTTTACCTAGTTACTATGCTTCTATACGCTTCCAAGTTATTAAGCTTTTGAAATCGGTTTTCATCGAAATTAGTTTTTATCGTACGAAAGGTTTTAAACCGATATTATTTTACCGTTGTACTAATTCACCCCCCCTCTTAGTGCTGACTCTTGATCCTAACAATTATGAGTATAGACTCCGGGAAGTGGTAAGAAGCCATGAATTCTGCGATGGATTCCATATACTCCAACAAGGTTTGGAACCTAGTTAATGCGCCCGAAGGTATTATACCCATCGGTTACAAGTGGATCTTTAAGAAAAAGTTTAGAGTAGATGGAAAGGTGACCTATAAAGCAAGGCTAGTGGCTAAGGGGTATCGTCAAAGGCAAGGTGTTGACTATGATAAAACCTTCTCACCTGTAGCAATGCTAAAATCCATCTGAATTCTATTAGCTATTGCAGCACACTATGATTATGAGATCTGGCAGATGGATATGAAAACCACATTCCTCAATGGGAACCTCGAGGAGAAGCTCTGTATAATATAGCTCGAGAGATTCGTGTCCAAGGACTACCCAGATAAGGTGTGCAGGTTGTTTCGATCCATCTATGGACTAAAGTAAGCTTCTCGAAGTTAGAACATAAGATTTGATAAGGCAATCAGATCTTATGACTTCGTTAAGAACGAAGATGAGCCTTGTGTGTACAGGAAGGTAAGTGGGAGCGCTATCACCTTCTTGGTGTTATATGTGGATAACATCTTAATCATTGAGAATGATATAAAAATGCTATCAACAGTAAAGGCTTGGTTATCTAAACACTTCTCTATGAAGGACTTAGGGGAACCATTCTATATCTTGAGGATTCAGATCTATAGAGATATATTCAAAAGGATGCTTGGCTTATCCTAGTCCAAGTACATAGACACCATTGTCAAAAGGTTTGGCATGGAAAATTTCAAAAGATGTCTCATACCGATGAAACATAAGATGTCATTTTCTAGGAGTATATCCTCAAAGACTCTTAAAGAAAGGGCGAACATGGATAGGATACCCTATGCCTTAGCAATAGGGTCTATCATGTATATCATGCTTTGTACCAGGCTTGATATAGCGCATGCTCTAAGTGTCACAAACAGGTATCAAGCGAATCTAGGCTTGGAGCATTAGAAAATAGTAAAGTGTATCCTTAAGTACTTGAGAAAGACTAAGGATCTTTTACTAGTATATGTAGGTAGTAGCCTCAGGGTTGAAGGCTACACGAACTCGAGTTTTCAGTCTGATGTTGATGATAGCAAATCGAATTCGGGGTATGTGTACACCTTGAATGAAGGAGCAGTGTGCTAGAAGAGTTCCAAGAAAGATATTACTATTGACTCGACCATAGAGGCGGAGTGCATTGCTGTAGTAGAGGCAGCAAAGGAGGGAGTCCCGATGAAGAAGTTCATTACAGATCTAGGAGTCGTGCCAAGCAGCGAGGAGTCGATTCCTTATATTGCGACAACAATGGGGCGATTGCTTAAGCGAAGGAACCTGGGTCTCATCAGAAGTGTTCTGAGGAGGTTCCAACTTATCAAAGAGATCATGACCCGAGGAGATGTAACAGTAGAAAGAGTTTCACCCGAAGATAACATTGCAGATCCACTGATAAAGTCGTTGTCTCAAATTGTCTTTAAGCGTCACAAGGGTTTGATGGGGATCAGATATATAGATGATTGACTTTAGGTCAAGTGGGAGATTGCTAATCATATGTGCCCTATAAGCCAATCACGTAAGTGATGGCACGTGTGACTTGACACGTAGTCTTTTGCTTATTATATTTTGATATTTATCAATTTATATTATTTGTTACATATATATATATATATGTATATTGTGATGTCCTTAGATATGTGTAATGGAAATCGGATCGTGATGAGATCATAATAATAAGATCGATTTACTTTTAAATATAGATCCTAAATAATTTTGATCGTAGAGTCATCTCTAAGGTGCTGGTAGATAGAATGTAAAAAGTTATGCATAAGATTATTAATCCTAATTGAATAAATATCAATATTTAAATTAGTAGGATCTAAATGATAGCCATATCAAGCAGACAACTGATATATCATATAATATATGTCAAATATTTATAATGTTCTCTACAAAATATTTCACATAATTTTTCATAATTGATTTTGTAAAAAAATTTATAATATTTGAAACCATAAAATAATTTGTTGGTCAATAATTACTTCAAATAATATTTCGAAGACATTTTTTTCACACATTGCAAACATGTATAATATGTATCCAATGCTTTAGAAATAATAAAATATTTTACAAACCAATCAAAAACCATATAAGTCACTAATATATTTGTCATTACTTCAGGTTAGACGGAGTCATTCGAAGACTTCTTGATTGTAGAAACTAAGATTAACACAAGGACCGAGTTCCTTCTTCCTATTCTATATAACGTAAGGAATGTCAATTAATAATAATGTACAAATATGACAGTTTAGAATGCTAATATCATTAACATCGCCTAGACTTAAAGCTTATAAAACATCTATTTCCTTCCTATTAATTCTTCAAATATTTTATAATAAAATTTCTCCCTTTTTTTCTCTCCGTAGCTTTCTCTTTCTCTATCAATCCTTTTGCAATAAAATTTCTTTTTTTTCTCTCTATACCTTTCTCTTTCTCTACACTGCGTAGCATGGTGACATGCTCTCCCGTGTGCCACTACTTCCTCCTCTCCTCTTCTTCCCTCACATCTATTTCTCTTTCCTTCTCTCGCATTTCTTTCTCTGTTGCAGCAACTTACACCTATTGTAAGCACCTCGCCCTCCCTTCGAAACATTGCTTACCGCAGCAAGCTTTGCAGTGACCCTGACATGAGGTGTTACCAAGTTCCGCCAGCGATCCAAGACCTCGGCATTCCGCAATTTTTTTCTTTCTTTTTTCAATCCCATCTCTCAAACCCACCGTATAACTTGTAATTTATCTGATGATTCAGTAATAATAAAATCTTAACTCTTGTTAAAAATTGAAAAAAGAAAAAAAAATTTAATCATGGTTCATGAATGCAATACATCAAAATATTTCATCAATAATATAATTCATTCAGAAAATTCTTTGACTCTTTGATTCATTAAAATAAAAATCATTAAGCCATGAAAAATATATGATCCTCATGTTTCATGAACAAGATAGAATATAAGAATTTTAAAGTTTACCTAAATCAATCATTACAATTGCAATCTTGATCTCTTAGTCTTTGTGATCACTGACATGTAAACCCTCTAGAGTTTAGTTTCTCAAATATATTAAAGATCTTAGGTCATCAAAATTCTAAGATTGAAGGTGTCAACTAACTTTACTGGTAAAGATCTTGATGATTTATGATTTATTTTATGTAGAATCCTCAAATATATTAAATTTATGTTTAGCTCTCTAAGGTTTTGGGTATGACACCTATCTTCTCTCATTAATCTTCAAGTCAATCAATAAAAATCAGAGCTTTATTTTCCAAAAATGTGTTTTGTTGAAACTAGACATAAAATCACCGATCTTCTCAACACTAAGGTTGGCAATTGGCATATGAAATACTTAGGAGCTTACTTATCCATCTCTTAAATCCCTATGAGCCTTCACGACTCTCTTTGTACAAGATTGGTATTAAGGAATGATCACTCGAGTAAAATTATCCTTTGACTTGGTTATCAATATGTACCTACTCACTTCGCTATGAACATGAAAATATCTAATCAAATTCTTAATCAGATAAATAAAATTTTTAGAGAATTTTTTTTAAATCGAAACCCTCACAAAAAAAAGAAGAAGATCAATCTCATTAGTTAGAACTAGATTGTCTCTACCAAAGCTAGTGGAGAGTTAGGAATTCTTGACCTCCTTACCATAAAACAAAAATGTCATTTGTGCCAAGAGAATTATCCCCCTACTCAAATTGGATAAATCCTTTAGGTCCAAATCCTTAGTACCAAATTTGGAAACTTAACCCCTTGGAATTCTAATCCAAAACCATATACTCAAGCATTTGGAAAAACATATGCTCACTAAGTTGCAACACTAAAACTAGCTTGGAAAAATTCATTAGAAATGATAGAAGTACTATAGTAGAAGATCCATGGGTTTCCAACACTCTCATCTCTAACTGGCTTAACCTAGGCAATCTGATACTCTTTGACAAATCAATATGTCTCGAATCTTCTTAACAGAAAATATTATAATTACTAAGCACTTTAACAATCTTTCCACCCCTCTTGATAAAGAAAATCTAAAAATTTAGAACACCCTGATGATGACTCTTGATACTTTACTCCAAGTAGTAAATCTACTATCAAAAGTGCTTATTATTTATTAAGAAAGGAGGATCATGAATATGAAATAATTTGGCTTAAATAGAGGGTGATATAAAGTTTAAATATCTTCTCTAAAATCAAAATATTCCTTTGGAAACTCTTGCCCAATAGACTCCCTACTTCTAGTTATATTTCTAAAATCCTTCACTCATAAATTAACAAATTTAAGCTTTTCTGATAGTCCATAATAAGATTCTTGGTCACATGAAATACACCCCTCTACTTCTATCCAAGCTTTTCAACTTCAAAGTATCATTGCACTTTTCCGTTGACTCCTTTGGTTAAATTGCAAGAACTTTTGCTTTCATAATCTTCAAGATGTTTTATCTCTTTGAAGGAAGGTGATAATCTCAACTAATTTAACATAAGTTGTGAGAGAAAATATTGCACCACTATTAGTGGAATATCAGCCCTCCCCCATATAATTTTGTTCTAGAACACCATTGAGCTCTTTTGTTTTAACTTAAATCTTAAGATGTAGGATATGGATATCTACCCAAAGAGATATAAGGCATTCTCAATGGGCAATAAAAGCTCAAACACTTGATCTATAATATATTCTGATCTATATAGACTTCATAAACCGCATCAACTATGCTTTCTAATATAAATATAATACTTTATACATCTTGTATTTTATCACAAAGATTATTCTTACCCATTTGGATCACATTACTAGAAGTAACACCGGTAAAACCGCTCACCACTAATTTGAAAATTAATTTTATAATTTATCCTTTTAATTTTAAAATAATTATTATTTTATAAAAGATAAATGATGAAATCGAGATTTGAACCCATGACCAACAATAAATTATCAAATTTTTTATCAATTAAACTAGTTAATATCTTCTCAGAAATGATTGTTAGTAACACATAATTCCTAACAAGATTTACCTCAGATTACTGAACGTTCCTTTTATATATATACAATAAATGAACATACCACAGTTGTATAACCTAATTTCACTAGCAAAATCTTTATATATTTACATAAATGAACGTACCAATTGTATACACTAGCAAAATGTATCGGTCGAATCAATGGAGGTTTGTTTATGGGCGGATGTGACCAATGATTTTTGACTATACACTCTATTGTTTTATTCCCCAATAGAAACTAGTTATGTATAATTTAATCAATATTTTCTTTCTTTTTTTTGTGCAGGGTTTAAGCAGGACGGATGGTCCTCCTTTTAATTAGTAATCAGAAATCATTACCCAACACTTCCTGGTCAAAACCGATCAAATTTGACTTGATCCGACCGAGTCCAGAATTGTTTATTGTTATTGAACAGCCTCAGCACTAGTACACAAAGAGGTCCGATGCAAGTTAAGATTTAGACTGTGCCCACCAGCAAAGTCAATTGACACCTTCACAGATTCGCAGCTGTCGAAGTAGGCAAACGAGGCGCACGCTTGGAAATTGGAATCGTCTTTATATTGCCTTTACCCAATTTTCATACCTACACTACCCTTCTGTCACCAAAATAATGATGACAATAACCTTTCCCACCTATAGAAGCAAGCCCAGTTTCATCAAACACTCTCGGGGGCCCAAATCACAAGGCACTACGACCATATGAGAACCTATCGTCGCCCCCACCGAAGAGAACCCCAAATTGACGAGACGAAGGAAAAAGAATTCCAAGAGAGTTGTTTCAGCATGCTTCACATATGGTCATAACTACAAACAGCAGGTACGCGGGAGGGAGAGATAAAGAGAGAGAGAGAGAGCTAACGCTCCTCTTAATTTATCCCGCTGATCTCGTCTTCTTGGCACGTCCCGACGTCAATCACCATCGACCTGTCTCGCTTCTTTGCATCCTTTGGCGATGACAACACTCTGCAGCAATTCCTCCGCGGAGCCTGACAAGTTTGATGCCAAACCAAAACAAAAGGATAACTATAATTAGGACACCGTCATGAATTCTGCTATGCTTCCAATGTGATTAAAGCTAATTAATTACTCTGTCCCAGAGGCCGGGATCGGGCTTCTTGTGAACGACGATGCGGTCCACGAGCGCCGAGGGGTCGGCCATCCGCCACTTGCACAGCGGATGAGTCTCGCGGTGGCGCTTGTACTCGGTGACGGTGGTCTGGCGGGCGTTGTCGTAGCGGGCTGAGGCGAGGTAGTACACGAAGGGCTTCTGGCACCGGTTGCGCGCCACTGGCCGGGTGTTGAACGCATAGGCTGTGTAGTCCGCGCGAGGATACCAGTTGAGAAACGTCCGCGCCGGCGTCTCCATCTCCCGCGGCGACATCACCCCGCGCACCACCGTCACGGCGAAGCCCCAGGCGACGGACACCGTCCAGAGCTGCCGCCGCTCGTAGCAGATGGATTGCTGCATCACCCCCCCGGAGTCGAGGCGGACGGGGCCGTCGAAGAGGCGGCGGATGGCAGCTGCCCGTGAACCGGCGCCGGGGAAGAGTGGCTGGACGACATCGAGATGGTGGAGGGAGACGAGCGGGGCGACGGGATGAGCGGCGAGGAGACCGAGGAGGTCGCCATAGACGTCGTACTGGTGGAAGCCGGGGTGGCGGGTGAGGGGGACGCCGAGCTCAGCCATGCAGGCCTGGATCCGGTCGTCGCTGCCGTAGAGGGCCGGGTAGCGGTAGAGGCACTTGTCCTGAACTCTGGCGAGGGCGGCGGCGAGGGGGGCACTGATGGCGAACCCGCCGCCGCCGTAGGCCATGTCGTAGGAGAAGTAAATATTCTGGAGGTGGGACTCGGAATGAGAGCCGATGTAGTAGGGTTGACGGTGGTCGAAACGGGAGAGGATGCAAGCGAGGTTGTCAGGGAAAAAGACGGTGTCATCGTCCCCCATGACGAACCACCGAACATTGGGGAGGCGTAAACGGAACGTCTCGGAGACGATACGGGAGATGCGGATGGCCGAGCGATCCCCCTTACGATGGGTGTAGGGGAACCGGGAGGTGTCGCCGGAGATCTTGAGAAGGGGGAGGCCGGGATCCGTAGCCTTCAGCTCCTTGACGGGCTTATCAAGCCAGACAAAGCCGCGCATCCGGCGGGGCCGCCACCAGACCTTGATGTAGGCCTTGCGCTTCTCCCAGAGTTTGGCGGAGGCCGCGATGCCAAAGACAATGTGCTGCAGCCCTGTAGCGGCGGGGGAGGCGGCAGCAGCAGAGGAGGGGGAACGCGGGGCGGCTATCGGCACCGGCGTGGACGGCGACGATCTGTCTACGTCGGCGCTGCTACCGTTGCCAATGCTGGTTGTAAAGTTGGCGGAGGAGAGGTGGAGGACGGCATCGGCGGCTAAGGCTGTGGCGGTGGACGAGACGGGGCAGGAAGGCAAGGGGGAGAGGAGGAGGTTGTAGGTATGGAGGAAGTAGAGCAGCAAAACAGAGAAGAGGAAGAGGAGAAAGCCGAGCCGGTGTAACGTAAAGAATGGTTTACAGTCCCTGGAGGCCCACGGATGCGGCAAGGGCTTCGCATTGTGGTGGTGGTGGCCGTCGCCGCCGAGAACGCCCCACACGGAAAGGGGCTTGGTGTTGTTGGGGGCGACGGGTTTGGCATCGGAGGGCACCTTATTGTTTCCACCACCGCCACCTCCTTCGTCCCTCATCGCTGCTTCGCACCTCTGCCTCCTATTCTTGCTCCTCCATTTCCACGTCTTCTGTGCCGAACTTGTTATCAAACGCAGCTGCTCTCAAGGGAGGCGGAAGAAAAAATGCGGAGGGGGCGTTATGAAGACAGAGAGAGAAAGCAAGAAGATATAGGAGAGGAGGGGATAAATAGAGGCGGTTAAGTGGGGGGCTGAGGATGTAACGCAAACTTTGTTAAGGCAAACGATCTGATTTGGATGCCGCGGAAACTGAGGGAGTGGAACAGAGATGTGTGAGATGACGGTGGGTAATCGAACGCAGAAACGCGGGACTTGGGTGGTTGTTGAACGGTCGCGTGGGCAGAGAAAATAAAATAATTAATAAATAGAAAAATTAAACACCAAGTAACAGAGAGAGAGAGAGACGGGGTGGGGGGGGGGTGGGGGTGGGCGGGGTCGGGGTCGGGCGGGCTGTGGTGAGATGAATGGGTGGTATGGCATGTAGCAGTGCCAGGTTGCACGTCCTCTGCGTGTTGCCCTTCCCGGTTTCATCACATCAATATATTATTAGGAAGTGGCTCACGAGTTTCTTAAATGCAACAAAGTTGTAGCCTTTGTAGCCAAGATTAAGGCCTAATTTATACCTTGTATTAAAAATTCCCTCCTTGTGATCTAACATGATCATAAGCAATATAAAATCCTAGATCGATCGATCCAGGACTACGTGGCAATGCACTCAATGTGCACCTGATCTACCTCATGAGCGCTAATTTCTAATCACAACAAGAAGACAAACTAAGTGAAGCATGAGCAATCTGTGTGTGAAATAAACCGTTGATTCGTTGAAAGCAACTAAGCCATCGTATTAAATTCTTTGTGAAATAAACCGATCTCGAATAAAGAGTTAATATATGAATCACGTAGAATTTGATAAGTCAATAGACAATTATAAACTCTCTTCTTAATATCTAGGATATAAAAAGACATCTTAAACCCAATATAAGAGACTTTTTTTTGAACTACGTAAACTCATATTTAAAAATTTTATATTATTAATTTGAACATCGAAGGAACTATTGGGAAACTGCAGAGAGCATCACATGAACAATGAAAAAATAAAACAAAAACTTATTTTTCAAAATAGATTTATCGAATCGTCGTGCGAAGATCAAGAGTGTAAAACTTGTAAAATTGAAAACTATATAAAATGTGTTGAGGCATTTTCACTTAGAGGAGATCGTATATCCCCAATTTGCAAATCCTAGTCGATGGATGAAGGAGCTATTGTAAACTCCTCTCTAGTAGTGATTTATATGGTGGATGAAACAACGATGCACCTCCTCTCACGATACGTTCTTTCCTTACCTTTGTACACCACTATAAAGGAGTAAACACAAGAAGGGGTTGACCCTTTTTGTTGTTCTAATGCCCCAAACAAGACTGATGGCAGGGAGGAAAAGAGAGGGAGGAGAATAGGAGGTGGGTGGCCAAAGAAGTCTAGCCCATGAACCTTTTACCTCCTTTCTATTTATACAAAGCCCTCTCAACTTAACCATAATGGATCTTGTCCTATTGGGCATTGGATTTTTATCCAATTACCTTGGCATATTGGATATTGGATCTCCATCCAATTATCCCTAGCTTAATAAAAATTGGATCTCTATCCAAATATCCACACTAAGCTCTTTATTGGGTTTCACCCAACGGATCCAATAAAACAAGGCCTTAATTAGATATCACAAATCAAATCCTCTATTTGTTGTAACATCTATCATATGTGTGTGACTTTCTATGCCTAATGTCAAGCTGGCCGTAAGTTGCATCAGTCAGAACTCCTTTTGTTTTAGTGAATTGTTATGTCCATAATAATTCAGTCAACTTATCGACTATGTGTAGGGAATTCTAGAGGTGACATCACATGTGTAGTGAAAGAACAGAAAAAATAAAATCCCCAAATTTTTTAAAAATGTGTTTGTCGTCATGCGAAGATTGGTGCAAAAAATCCACAAAACTAAAAATCACGCGTGAGATAGTTGTGTTACCTAGGGAGATCGTATATTCCAAAATCCCTGTATATTTGTATGAGAGGATGAAGGAGGTCAAACGTCCTTCTCTCTAGTAGTAATCCACACAACAGGGCTATGACAATGCTCCTCAAATCTCTAGGCTTACTATCTTAGGAGGAGAAGGGGAGAGGAGAATAGGAGGTGGCTGTTATGATCGAGTTGGCACTAAGAGGGGGGGTGAATTAGTGCAACGGATTAAACACATCAATTTTGAAAAATCTTTGTTCGTTGAAAACCAATCTCAGAAAGTGCTTGACTTTAGAGTAAATGAACTAGCAATTAACTTAGAAAGTAATGGCAGTAATGAAAAGCAGAATGGAAATGAGCGCACTGGAATTTATAGTGGTTCGATCATTATGACCTACATCCACTCCACCGATTCCTCTTCCGTCAAGAACACCGACATCTACTATCGATCTTCTTTCAATGGGTGAAGATCAACTACCCTTTTACAATTCTCTTCTCCTTTTCATAGGTTTAGGAGATAACCTTTTACAATTCTCTTTTACAAGGTATCCCTCATATACCTTCCTTAGAACTCTCTCTAAGCTTTAGGAGGAGGGAACTCAACTTTCTAATAGGGTTTACAACTTTAGAATCACTCAACTTTCTTTATATTCCATATAGGAATAACTACGGTATTTATAGACCCTAATTTGCTTTAAAAATGTAGCAAAAAAAAATCTTATCTTGAGTTTTTTGGATCTTGGCGGTACGACCGCCTATGCTAGGCAGTACCACCGTCTACAGCACTGATATTGGGTGGTACCACCGTTTGACACTATGTTACTGGGTGATACCATCGCCCAAACCGACGGTACCACCGCTTGATATAGTCTCGAAGATTGTGCCACAACAATTCTACTTGTTGGGTCACTATTTAGCCATTCACTTAGCCCAACATAGCCCATGCTAGTCAAAGGTGCCCAGAAAGCCAATCACGTGAGTGATGGCACGTGTGACTTGATACAGAATCTTTTTTCCTTATTATATTTTGGCATATATCACTTTATAACTATTGCATATATGTATATATATATTATGATGTCCTTGGATTTGTGCAATGGGAATCATATCATAACGAGATCACGAAAATAAGATCAATTCACCTTTAAACACATATCCTAAATAATCCCGGTCATAGGTTACTCGAGAGGGACATCGTGATAACCGGACAAACTGGTGTGCTATATACCCATCCATATAATGGATGCAGCAGGTCTCATATCTGCTCATGTAGGGACACTAGGGATACAGTACATGTGCTCATTGGAGAATGAATTCACTGATTGATCCGCTTACGGAATGCTGGATGGTTGATGATGACATATTGTCAGACAGCGATTTCGTAGTCCTAGTGGTATATTTGGTCCTTAGACTTGAGACACTAAGGATGTCCTGTATGAGTGCTCCACTCTTTGATACCAGACTTATAGGTTTGGCTATCTCAAATCTAGTATAGCTGGTCATTGGGAGTGGTAGTCGACCTTACGAGGGCTATTGAGTGTCGATAGAGGATCATCCACTCTCGGCGTCATGAGAGGAATATCTTATGTGTTCTTGCTCAGACAAATCCTTGGCTAAGGTCATTCGGGTTGAGAGAGAGAGTTCTTCGAGAGAATCCTATTAGAGCGAGACTCGAGTAGAAACTATATGGGTCTGACAGCACCATGCTCGGTATACGGTCTCTAGGATATTAGATGGATGATGGACTATAGGTACACAGTAACTGAGGACAGATAGGTCCAATGGATTGGATTCCCCTATATCATCTAGGGACTACGATGTCGTGGCCTAGTACGTTCGTAGTCGATGAGTCAAGTGAATTATTATAGAGATAATATTTCACTGAGTTAGAAGGAGTTCTAACATGTATAACTCACGGCCAGCTCGATATTGGGCCTAGAGGGTCACACATATATGGTAGGCATTGCGATGAGTAGAGGTTTGGATATGAGATATCCGACGGAGCCCTTGTCTTGTTGGATATCCAATAAGTCCCTGAATTATTGGATCCCATGGATGAGATCCAATAAGAGCTCATGAGAGATTATTGGATAGAGATCCACTAATCTAAAAGACTTGGGTTATTGGATGCAGATCCAATACCCACTAGGCGAGGATCCATTAGGGTTTGATAGGGGACCTCTATAAATAGGAGGGATTCAGAGCCTTATAGGCTAGAGCCTTTGCTTGCCTCTCCTATTCTCCTTCCCCTCTCCACCTCAAAGCAGGCCTGGAGTTTTAAGGAGTGTCGTCGCAACCCTACTGTGTGGATCACCGGTAGAGAGGAAGACGCTTGACCTCCTTCACGCTCTCCTAAGGATCTGTAAGGAAACAAAGATATATGATCTCCCTAGGTAACATAATCTATTCTATATGTAGTTTTTCAGTTTCGTGGATTTTGCACACTAATCTTCGCGCGACGACGAACATCTCTTTAGGAATCGGGGATTTTATTTTTCTTGTTCTTCCGTTGTGCATGCGATGTCGCCCCCAAAGATTTTCCTAATAGTGGTATCAGAGCCAGGCTATTCGTGTGATAGATTGGTTTTAAACTACGTGTGTTGTTTTTTCGAGAAGCTTTTGACGTCAAAATCATTGACGCAAAAGCGAAAAGGGCAGCAACTATTGCTGCCCTCGCTGCCATCGCAGATGGCAGCACTGCCATCTGCAGGCAGGCAGGCATCCTACAACAGCAATCGTAAGGGCAACGGCGCCTGCGGCCGCTGCTCTCGCGTGGTGACACGCCGCAGGGCAGCAGCACTTGTGGTCGTTGCTCCTGCAGGCAAAAACCTAGCAGGAGCGGTCGCTCGATGAGGCAGCACCGCCTGAGGGTGTTGCCTCGCGGGCAGAACCGCCCGCGGAGGGGACGACGCCCACAGAGGCGCCCGCCCGTGGGGGTGCCCAATGGCAGGGGTAGCGCCGCTAGCGGGTGTGCCGCCTGCACGCGAGGGCAGCGACCCCGCCCTCCGCCGCACAGCCCGTCGTCGGCAGGGTGACAGAGGCGACCATAGTGGGGGAGGATGAGGGCATTAGGGTTTTCTGGGCAAAAGATAGTTTTGCCCCTCAGAATTTAAGAAATTTCAATTTCTATCTTTTATCTAAATTATGAAAATACCCCTAGGAATTAAGAAATTCCCAATATATCCCTAATTTCATAAAATACTAATTAATTAAAAAGTTTAGTTGATTATTATTTTTTATTATTATCTAGTAGTCCTACATGATGATGATTATTTATACATGTGATGTATGATGTGTGGATGGATGATCATTGACCGTGTGATGTGTGTACTTGTGATTATTATTATTGGGGTGTGCAAGCCTCTATTATATTTCTCATTTATTGTCGGGCCTGCGTGCCTATGATTAAGTTGTAATCACATGAGAAGGCGCAGCGGGAGCGTGGATGCGATAGCGGGACCCATGAGACGGACGATCGCAATGCATGAAGATGCATCGAGATGTCGATGGAACCGTTGCACAGGGCATGGAGATGCACCGTTGCACACATAGATCTTGATGTGAGTGATTAGGCCTACTCGCTCGGGCCTAATCACATTAGGTTGTGGTCCATGATCATCTGGTGTGATTGCTTATACACATACTAGATATATATATATATATATATATATATATATATATATATATATTTGCATGCGATGTAGATATATATTAAATATGTATATGTGTGACATGTCATATTAGGAGACCAAATCATAGAAATAACTCTCTTGATAATATTAAGTCGGTAAACGTGAGGCAATTAGATTGACCCACGTGGCCTTCCATCGTTATAAGTAGGAACCGATTCCCGGTATAGGTTGAGTTGGTCGAGTCCCTCGAGACTCACCTATATCGTGATTCGCTATCTTGCTTACGACATAGAGATGTCACCGGTGACCTAAGGACATGGTATGCTTGGTCGAGTCCCTCGAGGGTATATCATCAAATCAGACTCATCTTGTAATAAAGGTGTTGACTTAACCGAGCATCATGGTTGGTCGAGTCCCTCGAGACCATGGTGATTTAGAGGTCGAATAGGACGGAAATCATAAGGAGTTGTGATTGGCAAGAGTTGTCTACCTTTTAGGCTTAGTGTGATTGGTCGAGTCCCTCGAGATTACACTAAGACGCTGATTGGATCCTGATCCCCACTAGAAGTTTGCCGGAGACTTTCGTTTCACGTGCTGAGGGTGTCACGTGACTCGTTAGTAAAATAGTGGGAGCATATTAAGATATAAGTCCATATCTCGATAGTTTATTTCTTGCAAAATCTGCATGTTATTCATTTCTGCTGCATCTTTATTTTCAGAAAATGTCACTTTCAAATCCCTTACGTGGCATACTTAATGTCAACCGCCTCACTAGTCCAAATTATATGGATTGGCTCTGTAACTTGAGAATTGTTCTCACGACGGAGAAAATCATGTACGTCCTTGATATAGTGATGCCTACGCCCGAAGAAGGGGTAAGCGAGGATGAGATCGCTCGCTACGTGAAGTATATTGATGACTCCACTCTTGCTCAGTGCTATATGTTGGGCTCTATGACTCTTGAGTTACAGAGACAACATGAAAAGATGGATGCCAGATCCATTCTCCTACATGTCCGTAAATTATTTGAGGAACAGAGAAGGACTCAGCGATATGAGATATCCAAGAGTCTCTTCCGTGTTCAGAACCATGTCCTAAAGATGATTGAGTGGATAGAGAAACTCACAGGTCTAGAAATGATCCTAGAGGATAACTTGTGTGTGGACATTGTGCTTTAGTCCCTACCAGATTCTCTTTCATAGTTCATAATGAATTTTAATATGAACAAGCTTGAGGTGACTCTCCCAGAGCTCCTCAATATGTTAAGGGAGGTAGAGAGTACTATTAAGAAAGAGAAGCCAGTTCTCTATACTAGTGAGACCAGAAAGAAAAGGAAAGCAGAACGGTCTCTTAAGAAGGGAAAGGGCAAGGGTAGACCAGGTAAAGTAAAGGTTGCTAAGAAAGATCCAACAAAAGACAAAGGCCAGTGCTTCCACTATAGCAAAGATGGGCACTGGAAGAGGAACTACAAAGAGTACCTTGTAGAAAGGGCGAAACAAAAGCTTGATGAAGCTTCAGGTACATTCATGATTAGTCTCCATTTGTTAGACTCTTATGATAACACATGGGTATTGGATACCGGTAGTGCTTATCATATATGCAATTCGTTGCAGGTTCTAGCAAAGCCTAGGAGACTAGAGAGAGGTGAGATGAACCTCAAGATGGGTAATGGAGCAAAAGTTGCTGTAGTAGCTATTGGCGAGGTCGCCCTACATCTACCTGGTGGAGCTTTTATTGCATTAGATGCATGTTATTTTATTCCTTCTATTATCAAAAACATTATCTCCATTTCATATTTGATAGTTAATGGATATAAATTTGTTTTTGAGAATAATGGTTGTTCGATATTATTAGATGATAAGATCATCATGAAAGGAACATTGCATAATGGTTTATTTATGTTAGATACTACTCCACATATCATGAATGTAAATGTGTCCAAGAGAAGACGAGATGAGATGAACAATGCATACCTATGGCATTGTAGGCTAGGTCACATCCATGAAAGAAGGATTCAAAAGTTGCTAAATGATAGATATCTAGATCCATTCGACTATGTGTCATATGCGAGTCTTGCATTCATGGAAAACTGACCAACTCTCTATTTAGTGGAACTGGAGAGAGAGCCACTGAGCTGTTGGAACTCATACATAGAGATGTATGTGGACCCATGTCAACTCATGCCATTGGTGTTTACTCCTACTTCATTACCTTTATTGATGATTTCTCAAGGTATGTATATGTGTACTTAATAAAGTACAAGTCTAAGGCCTTCGAGAAATTCAGAGAGTATAAGAATGAGGTGGAGAACCAGATTGGAAAGAGTATCAAAACTCTTCGATCAGATCGAGGAGGTGAGCACTTAAGTACAAAGTTTACTCAGTTCCTCAAGGGCCATGGGATATTATCCCAATGGATACCTCCTTATACACCTCAGCTCAATGGTGTGTCTGAAAGGAGGAATCGTATGCTATTAGACATGGTACGATCCATGATGAGTTTCGCTGACCTACCCATCTCATTCTGGGGATATGCCCTAGAAACTGCAGTTTACCTTCTGAATAGAGTTCCAACTAAGTCGGTAGTATCTACACCATATGAGATATGGAAAGGGAAGAAGCCTGATCTTAAGGTTGTTAAGATTTGGGGCTACCCTGCCCACGTTAAAAGATACAACCCCGATAAGTTAAAATCAAGGACAGAGTGATGCAAATTTGTGGGATACCCCAAGGAAACTTGTGGGTATTATTTCTATCATTTCGATGACCGAAAGGTCTTTGTAGCTAAGAGAGCAATGTTCCTTGAGAAAGAATACATTCTTGGCACAAATAGTGGGAGAATGATAGAGTTGAGCGAGGTTGGAGAACCAAGCTCAAGCACCACTCTATAGCCCGAGTCTGTTCAGGTACCTAATACACAAGTTTCAACTTTACGTAGGTCTGATAGAGTATCTCATCCTTCTGAGAGATATGTGGGACATATTAGAGGAGAGCATATTAGGGATATTGATCCTCAGATCTACGAGGAGGCTATTATGAGTATAGACTCCGGGAAATGGCAAGAAGCCATGAATTCTGAGATGGATTCTATGTACTCCAACAAGGTTTGGAACCTAGTTGATGCGCCTGAAGGTATTGTACCCATTGGTTATAAGTGGATCTTTAAGAAAAAGATCAGAGTAGATGAAAATGTAGAGACCTATAAAGCAAGACTAGTGACTAAGGGGTATCGTCAAAGGCAAGGTGTTGACTATGACGAAACCTTCTCACCCGTAGCAATCCTAAAATTCATCAGAATTCTATTGGCTATTGCAGCACACTATGATTATTAGATCTGGCAGATGGATGTGAAAACAGTATTCCTTAATGGGAACCTCGAGGAGGAGGTGTATTGTTAAAATAAAGAGATAAATGAGTTGTAGAAGAAGAAGTTTCCTCAACGGGTTAGAGGATTTCCCTCAACAGAGTAGAGAGATTTCCTCAACAGTTAGGGAAATCTCATTTACTTATCATGCCCCCGCAAGATGGTGCTCCTATCAAGGAGGCCAATCTTGGACTGATGTAATGCAAACAGCTTACGAGCTATAGGCTTCGTAAGTGAGTCGGCCAATTGATCAGCTGTATGAACATGAGAAACACGGAGTTGACGGCGGACAACTTGATCACGTACAAAGTGGAAGTCAATAGCAATATGTTTCATGCGGGAGTGGAATACCGGATTAGCGCATAGATAGGTAGCTCCAATATTATCACAATATATTGTAGGAGTGGAATCGATGTTGAGTTCCTGGAGAAGATTCGTGATCCAATTGAGTTCTGCAGTGGTAGCGGCAATGGCACGGTATTCAGCTTCAGTTGTAGACCGGGCGACTGTCTTTTGCTTTTTAGAACTCCAACTGATTGGATGAGCACCAAGGAAGATAATATACCCCGATGTGGATGTTCTATCATCAAGGTTGCCCGCCCAATCAGCATCGGCAAATGCATGAAGACGAAGTGGAGAGTGTTTACGAAAAAAGAGTCCATGATTTAGAGTCCCTTTAAGATATCGTAGAAGTCTCTTAACCGCAGACCAGTGTAGAGTAGATGGTTGCTGCATAAACTGTGATAATTTGTTCACAGCAAATGAGATGTCTGGACGCGTGAGAGCTAAGTATTGTAAAGAGCCAACAACTTGGCGGTATTGAGTGGGTTCCGTAGCAGGACTTCCATCTGATAATTTGAGAGAACCGCTAGTAGAGATGGGGGTTGTAACTGCATTTGCATCCTGCATGTTTGTCTTTAATAACAAATCTTGAATGTACTTGCGTTGTGATAAAAGGAGACCGGAAGATGTGAAGGTAGCTTCGACGCCCAAAAAGTAGCTCAAGGGTCCGAGATCCTTAAGCGAGAATCGAGCTGCCAGCTGTTTGACGAACGCTTGGATGCTGGCGGGATTGTTGCCTGTGACAATAATATCATCCACATATACCAGAATATACACTGTGTTTCCATGATGATGTCGCAGAAACAACGAAGTGTCAGATTTGGAGTTAAGAAAGCCGACAGAAGTCAAAAATGAGCTAAGTTGAGTGTACCAAGCTCTCGGAGCCTGACGAAGTCCATAAATGGCTTTTCGAAGTTTGCAAACATGCTGTGGATACTGAGGATGAGTAAAACCGGGGGGTTGTTGCATAAAAACATCTTCAGATAGAGATCCCTGTAGAAAGGCATTATTAACATCCAATTGTCGTAATTGCCAGCCTTTAGTGGTAGCCAGACTCAAGATAAGCCGGATTGTAGTGGGTTTAACAACAGGACTAAACGTCTCAGTGAAATCAACTCCAGGTCGTTGATGGAACCCTTTGGCGACCAGGCGTGCCTTATATCGAGCAACTGAGCCATCTGGGTTCCGCTTAATTCTAAAGACCCACTTACACCCGATGATGTTTTGTGAAGGATGAAAAGGAATTAGATCCCATGTTGAATTATGGAGGAGGGCATTATATTCCTCGCTCATGGCAATACGCCAATGCAGAGATTTTTGGGCTTGAGTGAAGGTGGTGGGTTCAATGTTGGGGGATGAGGAATTCATGACAGCTTGTAGGTTAAGTACTTGACGAGGTTTAAAAATACCATGCTTAGAGCGAGTGGTCATAGGATGATTGGAGATGACAGGATTAGGAGGTAATGTTGGGTGAGGATCAGTGGCACAAGCCGGGTCAAGTGGAGACACGTCAGGGGCACTTGGGCGAGAAGGAGGTAAAGAGGATGGTTGTGTTTCGGAACATATTGCCCCATCAATTGGAGAAGAGTGGAGTGGAGTAGGAACAGAGGAAACGGGCAAGTGTTGAACTGGAGTGATATAGTGCGGATCAGGAGGGGAGGAAGTAGACGAAGACATGGGAGGCTCGTCCGATTGATCCGAAGGTATACTCCAGTGAGATAGTGAAGTGGTCCGTATGGCAGGATATGGAAGGGTTTGGAAAGGAAAGTTAGACTCAACAAAGATAACGTGACGTGATACAAAGATTTTGTGAGTGTGGAGATTATAGCAGCGGAAAGCATTATGGTCAAGTGAGTAACCAATAAAGACGCAAGGAGAAGATCGGGATGTTAACTTATGAGAGGCATAGGGACGTAACCAAGGATAACATAAACAACCGAACACGCGGAGTTTACGAAGGTTAGGGGGTTTGTGGAACAGTGTGTCAAAGGGGGACTGGTGTTGTAGAACTGGTGTAGGCATCCGATTAATTAGGTAGACAGCAGTTTGAAAGGCTGCTGTCCAGAAAGTTGAAGGAGAAGTGCAGGAGGCGGCTGATGTCTTCTCTGGTGCTGCTCAACGTGGGGCTGAAGGACCACGTTGTCCTTCCGGCGAAGAAGAAGGAAGAGGAAGGTGCAGCAAATAGGAGAGGGAGCAAGGCCGGCGAAGAAAGGCAAGACCGGTTAGTACTGGCTCAAATAGGAGAGGGAGCAAGGCCGGCGAAGAAAGGTAAGACCGGTTAGCACTGGCTCTGAATCCGTGTCTTGGTGCTTCTTCAATGACTCCGCTTGAGGCAGCGTGCTACTGTGGCCGCTTGGCTAACACATGGCGATGCTGCTGTCGCCAAGAGGAGCTGCTCTGATACCAAGTTAAAATAAAGAGATAAATGAGTTGTAGAAGAAGAAGTTTCCTCAACGGGTTAGAGGATTTCCCTCAATAGAGTAGAGAGATTTCCTCAACAGTTAGGGAAATCTCATCTACTTATCATGTATATGGTGCAACTTGAGGGATTCTTGTCCAAGAACTACCCAGATAAGGTGTGTAGGTTACTTAGATCCTTTTATAGACTAAAGTAAGCTTCCCAAAGTTGAAACATAAGATTTGATGAGGCAATCAAATCTTATGACTTCGTTAAAAACGAAGATGAGCCTTGTGTGTACAGGAAGGTAAGTGGGAGTGCTATCACCTTTTTGGTGTTATATGTGGATGACATCCTGATCATTGAGAATGACGTAGGAATACTATCCACAGTAAAGGCTTAGTTATCTAGACACTTCTCCATGAAGGACTTAGGGGAAGCATCCTATATCTTTGGGATTAGAATATATAGAGATAGATACAAGAGGATGCTTGGCTTGTCCCAATCCAGGTACATAGAAACCATTGTCAAAAGGTTTAGCATTAAAAATTCCAAGAGAGGTCTCATACCGATGAGACGTGGGATATCGCTTTCTACGATTATGTCCCCAAAGACTCCAGAAGAAAGGGCGAACATGGATATGATATCTTATGCCTCAGCAATAGGGTCTATCATGTATGTCATGCTATATACTAGGCCTGATATAGTGCATGCTTTGAGTGTCACGAGCAGGTATCAAGCGGATCCAGGCTTGGAGCATTGGAAAGCAGTAAAGTGTATCCTTAAGTACTTGAGAAGGACTAAGGATCTTTTACTAATATATGGAGGTAGTAGCCTTAAGGTTGAAGGCTACACAGACTCATGTTTTTAGTCTGATGTCGATGATAGCAAGTCAAATTTGGGGTACGTGTACACCTTGAATGGAGGAGCAGTGTGTTGGAAGAGTTCCAAGCAAGATATTACTACTGACTCTACCATAGAGGCGGAGTGCATTACTGCATCAGATGCAGCAAAGGAGGGAGTTTGGTTGAAGAAGTTCATCATAGATTTGGGAGTCATGCCGGGTAGCGAAGAGCCAATCTCCTTATATTGTGACAACAACGGGGTGATTGCTCAAGCAAAGGAACCTAGGACTTATCAGAAATCTAAGCATGTTATAAGGAGGTTCCACCTTATTAGAGAGATCATAACCCTAGGAGATGTAGTAGTGGAAAGAGTTCCATCCGAAGATAACATTACAGATCCACTAACAAAGCCGTTGTCTCTGATTGTCTTTGAGCGTCACAGGGGTCTGATGGGGATCTGACATATAGGTGATTGACTTTAGGTCAAGTGGGAGATTACTAGTCATAGGTGCCCAACAAGCCAATCACATGAGTGATAGCACGTGTGATTTGATACAGAATCTTTTTTGCTTATTATATTTTGGCATATATTACTTTATAACTATTGCATATATGCATATATATATTGTGATATCCTTGGATTTATGCAGTGGGAATCGGATCATGATGAGATCACGAAAATGAGATCGATTCACCTTTAAACACATATCCTAAATAATCCCGGTCATATGTTACTCGAGAGGGACATCGTGATAACCAAACAGACTGATGTGCTATATACCAGTCCATATGATGGATGCAGCGGGTCTCATAGTTGCTCGTGTAGGGACACTAGGGATACAATACAAGTGCTCATTGGAGAATGAGTTCACTAATCGATCCGCTTACGGAATACTGGATGGTTGATGATGCCTTATTGTTAGACAACGAATCCGTAGTCCTAGTGGTATATCTAGTCCTTAGACTTGAGACACCAAGGATGTCCTATATGAGTGCTCCACTCTTTAATACTAGATTTATATGTTTGGCTGTCCCAGATCTAGTACAACTGGTCATTGGGAGTGGTAGTTGACCTTACGAGGGCTATTGAGTGTCGATAGAGGATCATCCACTCTCAGCGTCATGAGAGGAATATCTCATGTGTTATTACTCAGACAAATCCTTGGCCAGGGTCATTCGGGTTGAGAGAGAAAGAGTTCTCCAGGAGAATCCGATTAGAATGAGACTCGAGTAGAAACCGTATGGGTCTAACAACACCATACTCGATATACGGTCTTTGGGATATTAGATGGATGAGGGACTATAGGTACATGGTAACTGAGGATAGACAGGTCCAATGGATTGGATTACCCTATATCGTCTGGGGACTACGTCGTAGTGGCCTAGTATGTCCGTAGTCGATGAGTCTAGTGAATTATTACAGAGATAATAATTCACTGAGTTAGAAGGAGTTCTGACAGGTATGACTCACGGCCAGCTCGATATTGGGCCTAGAGGGTCACACACATATAGTAGGTATTGCGATGAGTAAAGGTTTGGATTTGAAATATCCGACGGAGCCCTTGTCTTATTGGATATCCAATAAGCCCCTAAATTATTGAAGCCCATGGACGAGATCCAATAAGAGCCCATGAGAGATTATTGGATAGAGATCCACTAATCTAAAAGGCTTGGGTTATTGTATGTAGATCCAATACCCATTAGGCGAGGATCCATTAGGGTTTGACAGGGGACCTCTATAAATAGGAGGGATTCAGAGCCTCATAGGCTAAAGCCTTTGCTTGCCTCTCCTATTCTCCTTCCCCTCTCCACCTCAGAGCAGGCCTAGAGTTTTGAGGAGCGTCGTCGCATCTCTACTGTGTGGATCACCGCTAGAGAGAAGGACGCTTGACCTCCTTCACCCTCTCCTAAGGGTCTATAAGGAAACAGGGATATACGATCTCCCTAGGTAACACAATATATTCTATACGTAGTTTTTCAGTTTCGCAGATTTTGCGCACCAATCTTCGCATGACAACAAACATCTCTTTGGGAATCGAGGATTTTGTTTTTCTTGTTCTTCCGCTGCACATGTGATATCGCCTCCAAAGATTTTCCCAACAGCCCAAACTTGGGCTCAATTGGCCCCTAATTGAGTTATCCCAATTCTAATCCAATTATGTGCTAATTAAGAATTTTAAGGCATATACTATGCTAAATAAGTCTGGTAAGTCTAGGTTTCTTCTAGCGAACTTTCGATGATCTCTCGGCAATGTTCTAACAGACTCTTAGCAAGCTCCTGGACTTTATGACGATCTTCTTGGTGAGTTCCGATGATCTTCTTCTCGGTTAATTCTGGTAGCATTTCCGATGAACCTCCGGACTTCCGACGAACTCTCAAACTCCCAACAAAATCTCGATCTTGACTCCAGCATTTTGTTTTTCTTTATGCATTGATCACCATCGTAGTTAATCTTGCATACTTTTATCAACATATAGATTTGATTAAATAATTTACCAATTGATTTCATCATCAAAATATAAGATTTAACAAGAAAAATGCTGTTGTAATCTTGTGAGAACTCCTCTCAAGCTCAAAGTGTTAGTGAAGTTTAAGAGAGGAGGTATTGCTGGTGTAAAGGTTCTCTCCCAAACTTGTCAAAAGGAGACTCGAGTTGTAAGGGTAGTTGATCTTCGCCCATTGAAAGAAGATTGGTAGTGGAAGCTGGTGGCCTCGAGTGAAGAGGAATCAGGAGTGGATGTAGGTCACGATGACCGAACCACTATAAAACTTGGTTTACATTTTTACTCTTGCTATTTACATTTACTACAAACTGCCTTACTTGCTTACTGCTTTCACTATGCTTATGAATGAGCTTTAAAGTTATACTCATCTTTCCGATATCGATTTTTATCAAAATAAAGATTTTCAAAACTAACGTGATTTTTATCATAAGCATTAATTCACCCCCTCTCTTAGTGCTGACTTTATCCTAACAATTGGTATCAGAGCCACATTTTTTCTCATTTGGTTTAACAACAAAGAGAAATGACTCTTTTCGGCTTTCAAGAGGGTCACTCTATCATTCGTCCTCCTATGTTTAATGGGACGTACTACACTTATTGGAAAACTCGGATAAGAGTTTTTTTGCTTTCGTTGAATATCGATTTATGGAATATTATTGAAAACAAAATTCAAAAGTCTTCTTTGCTAATGAACGATTGAAATGATTTGGAGAAGAAGACTTTCTCTTTGAATGCCAAAGCTATGAATGCTTTGTTTTGTACTTTGGATATAAATGAATTCAATCGAGTTTCTATTTGCAAAATAGCTTATAAGATTTGTCACACATTTGAAATCATACACGAAGGCACTAGTAGAGTTAAAGATTCGATGATTAATCTTTTGATGCATGATTTTAAAATGTTTTGTATGAAGCCAAGTGAAACTATTGTTGACATGTATACTCGTTTTATGGATGTTATCAATAGTTTAAAAGCTCTCAGTAAAGTTTTTTAAATCTTGAACTTATGAACAAAGTTTTATGTTCTCTTCCTAAAAATTAGGATTCAAAAGTAACTGTCATATAAGAGGTAAAGAACTTAAACTAATTTTCAACTGAAGAACTTATTGGGTCTTTGATGACCTATGAAATAACGTGCAAAGCATATGATGAACTTGAGAACAACATTCCAAAGAACAAGAAGGACTTGGCACTTAGAACAAAAGAAAACCACTCGAGCGAAAGCTCAAGTGATGATGACATAAAACTCCTCATATGTAAATTTATAAAATTTATAAAACATGAGACTAAAAATAAAAATGAACTTAAAAAGAAGAAGTTGTCAAAGAAGAAGAACGTATTCAAGGCGACTTGGGACGAATCGAGCTCATCCGAAGATGAGAAGCAAACCAACAAAGACAAGGTGGTGAACTACACCTTAATGACTTTCGATGACGAGGTAACCAAAATCCCCTTTGTTTATTATGAAATTACATGATGTATTTCATAAGTTATTTTTAAATTAGTATATAAAATATAAAAAAAATAATAAATAAAAGGGGATCATGCTTTTCTTTCTAGTGTTTTTGAAAAATTAAAAAATTGATCATGACAATTGCATTTCTTTATGATAAAGGGACAAAATGTTAGATTTAAATCTAATACTTATACACATAATAAGATTAATCCTATGTATGCTTTAAGAAGCAATAAAGTGTCTTTGATGATTTTCGTATTATTTTTTGATTTTAAATGATGATGCATGGCTTTTGTATGGAACACTAGAATATGAAATCAATCATAAAATTTAGAACTAAAAGAATTTTAGCTACTTTTAATCTTGTAGGAATCAATCTACATCACTTTCAATAAATTTTCTGAATGAAAGAAAAGTGATTTTAATTATGATTTTGGATTTGATAATTTATTTTCATGTTTATGCAAACACTTGATTTATTCGTGTTTATCACATAAGATGTATTTTATATGAATCATTTTGTTTTCATATGATTCTATCTTCTAAGAAGTGATTTATCTAAATGAATCTTGATTCTCGACATTAATGATTTGAGGTTTATTTTATGTGAATCAAGATCTTTTATTTGATCTCTTATTATTCTATTCATTATTTACTAAAGAGAATATCATTTTTAGAATTCATGACTTAAGATTTTTCTTACTATTTGATCTCCTAAGATTTCTTCTTTATTATTTAAAAGAATATTTGTCAAGATGAATCATTCATGAATTGATCTTTCTTGATCTTTTATATTAATATATTTCATATCATGATTTTTATATGACACCTTTGTATTTATGTGATGCTTAGAGCATTCACATAAGAAGGAAATGAATTGCACCATTATAAAATTCCCATAATCTTCTTTTTTGTTTATAATAAAATAAAATGGAGAAAGAAAATTGCTAGCATCTTAAAAGATTGATAAATTTATTTGTCATTTTGAATCTCTTGAAACTGATTTTGATGATTTAATGATTTGAATCTAAATGAGATTTTTTCAATCGAATCATGAACCTTCTCTCGATTTCTTAACTTGAGATTTTCTTTTGTGAATCAAGATCTCTTCCTCTTTATTCTCATATGATTCTTGCATTTTTGTTTAAGAGAAAATTTTCTATATGAATCATGTCTTTTGGTATTCAAATAATCTTTGATATTATATTTTTCATATCATGATTTATTTATGATACTCTCTTGTATTCATAAATTGTATACCTCATCATATTTGATTTAAATTTATTTTTATCATGATATGAAAATTGATGTGAAGGGAAAATAATTATAAAATTATATTCTTCCCTTCTTTTTGACAATGACAAAGGGGGAGATAAAATTTGCTAGCTTGCATAATTTAAGAAGAAGCTAAAATTTGTTAGTTTGCACATTTCAAAGAGAAGAAAATTTGCTAGCTTAAACATCACAAAGAAAAGCAAAATTGCTAGCTTGTATATTCTAAAATGATGAAAAATTCACTAGCTTGCATGTTCGAAAATGATATAAACTTGCTAAATTTGCTAGCTTGAACACTGCAAAGGAATCAAAAATTGCTAGCTTGCATTTCTCAAAAGAGAAGGAAGAACTCACTAGCTTGTATATTCCAAAGTGAGGAAAAATTTGCTAAATCGTTAAGCTTGCATATCTCTAAATCTTAAAAGTTGCACTTCTCCTTTTTGTTGATGACAAAGTGGGAGAAATTATGATGCCAATCATGCATAAAATGATGATTTAAAATTATGTATGATGATTTGGAATCATGTATGTAATGATGATTTTATATTTTGACAATATACATGATGATTTGATATTATGCATGCAATATTTAAACTTATAATAATGATGCATGCAATGATGAAATATTCATGATTAAATTTGCTTTGACTTGAATTCAATGTTCTATCAGTATGTTAAGGTTAACTTCGTCATCAATTAGTTATCATCATAAAAAAGGGGGAGATTGTTAAATCTCGAATTTTGATAATGAAACTAATTGATAATGTTATGATCTAATCTATGTTTTGAGTGACGTAGAACTAGCTTCGATCAGGAGAGACAAATTTATTAAAGTAGAAGGAATCGGATGTTAGGCCGGAGTTGAACATATCCGAATATTGGACGTCGGGTTGGAGGATCAATCGACGTGTTGACAGAAGGCTTCATGCCATGAATTTAGGCATCGAGCTAAAGGATCAGACATTGCGCCAAGGAGATTGAAAGTTACAAATATCAACATGCCGATTGGATAATACACTGAAGGAGAGGATGATGCACCGAAGGATAGGACGAAGCACCAAAAGAACCAATTGTTAGGATCAAAAGCAGAACTAAGAGGAGGGGGGGGGGTGAATTAGTGTAATGGAAAAATTATGTCGATTCGAAATCCTTCGTTTGATAAAAAATGATTTCAACTCAAATCATTTGTTTCACTTTGAATAAGTAGAGAAGAAAAAGTTGGGCAGTTTGCAAAGTAGTAAAGTTGAATGCAGTAAAGAGAATTTGCAGTAAGGAAAGAATACATCGAAATTTATAGTGGTTCGGTTATTGTGACACACATCCACTTTCAATTCCTTCTCCGTCGAGGTCACCGACGCCCACTAATGGTCCTTCTTCAATAGACAAAGACCAATCACCTCTTTACAGTGCTTTCTCCTTTTCACGGGTTTAGGATATAACCCTTACAGGCCTCACTCCTCTTTCTTGGATGATTACAAAGCTGAGAGGGAGGAGGAGGACTCTTCTCATTTTTACAACATTTTTAATACCCCAACACTTAAGATTTTTCCACACTTTTGATTGCACTTTTTTTTACCCTTCCATCCAGAAAAGGGTGTGGGGTATTTATAGGCCTAAATGACTTCAAAATTGGAGCAAAAAAATGTCACATCCTGGATTTTCGGGGTACTAACAGTATCACTACCAATAATGGGCAGTACCACCGTCGGACACTGAGTTGTACCACCACCCAATCTGGGCGATATGACCGCCTAATAGAGCTCGGAGACTGAGCTCTAGCAGTACCACCATCTGACAAGGGCGGTACCACTATTGGTAGCATTAATTATCTATGGTACCATCGCTCAGACCACTTAGGAGACTAGGTCACTAGGCGGTGCCACCACTGGTAGTGACTTTAGGTACTGAATGGGCTCTTTCAACTAGCCCAATTCAGCCCTATTAAGGGCTTAGTTGACCCTAACTGAGTTAGTGGGATTATCTCATAATCTTAACTCAACTTAAGGACTAACTACAATGATTAAGACATTTAACAAAGCATTCTTGTTCCGGTACATCAATTATTCTTCTGATGAACTTCTGACGATCTCTTGACCAATTATTCTTCTGATGAACTTCTGACGATCTCTTGACAATATTCCGATGGACTCCCGACAAGCTTCTAGACTTTATGATAAACTTCTTGGCAAGTTTCGACGAGCTTCTTTAGCAAGCTCCTGGACTTCTCGGTCAGTTTCGGCATAACTTCCGACGAACATCCAGACTTTTGATGAACTCTCAAACTTCCGACGAAGTCCCGATCAAGACACCGGCACAACACTTACTTTATGTCTTACTACTATCATAGTTAATTCTGTACACTTTTCTCAATATATAGATTAGATCAAACAATTTATAATTGATTTCATCATCAAAATCCGAGATTCAATAATCTCTCTCTTTTTTATGATGACAATCAATTGATGACGGAGTTAACCTTAACTCCTTCTATCTATATGCCATACTTGAGAAAAGATATTCTTGAATTCAAGGCCTTTAAATTCAAGTATCAAACCGATAAGTTAAGTTATAAAAATGATGTCAAGGGTTGATATTTTACCAATTCAAAATACGATGCCACATATTTATAAAAATGATGTCAAGTGTTGATATCCATTTTCAAGTCTAATGATGATAGACAATCATCATTTTTAAGTATGATATGAATTTCAAATATAGCAAGATAGCAATTCATCATTCTATGGTAAAATAGCAAGTTGAGCTCATGATATCTTATCATAATGAAAGACATTTTGATATGAAATCAAGCATGATTCTAGGAATAAAACATTTACAATTAATCATGCCACATTATGATACATTTTAAGCCAACATTTGATATTTATATTTGACGATATCAATCATATTTCAAGCATTCGCAAGACATTCAAGCATTTATGATACAATACATTTAATACATTTAACTAAGACATTCATAATGCCTATTTGTCATCTATTTATCACATTTTGGTATCATTTCTCCTTTTTTATCATCAACAAAAAGGAGAACAATTGTTAGGAACCTTTTTATGAGCTTTTGAATAATGTTTATTGAGTCTGTTTAGTCCAGTTGTTTATTGAATCGGTTTGGTTCAGTTAGAGTCAGGTAGAGGTTTATTTAATATTTATTTATTATTAGAGTTCAAGTCCTGATGGACTCTAGGTGGAACTCTATAAATAGGGATGTAACTGCTTCTTTTCAGTAATCTATGAAAAATACTATTCTATCTTTGGACAAACCCTAGGAGGTCGATCCCCTCGAAATGATCAAGGAGGGCCGATCCCCTCGAAGCGATCAAGGAGGGTCGATCCCCTCGAAGCGATCAAGGAGGCCGATCCCCTCGAAGCGATCATTATCATCCCCATTTCTCCTCTTTCTTCCACGATAAGACTTTAGGGTCTTATCATTTGGTATCAGAGCCTACGATAAGACTTTAGGGTCTTATCATTTGGTATCAGAGCAGCAATCCTTCGTGTTCTCGTTGCAACGAAGCTATCAAAAAAAAAGAAAAAAAAGAAAAGAAGATACAAAGAAAGAAAGAAAGAAAGAAAGAAAGAGAGAAGAGGAAGCACCCCTGCTTCCCCTGCGTCCGGCTAGCCCACCCGCTGGCCGTCGCTTCTCTCCGTCCAGCGCCCACCATCGCCCCGGTTCCCGGCCGGCGACCACCACCGCCGCTGTTCCCCGGCCAGGAGACGACGCTGCCAGCATCCATCCCAGCCCTACTGCCGCCGCCCGCCTCCCCTTGCGTCGCAGCGCAGCCGCTCGACTCTTCTCCTCGGCGATCGTTGGTGACGCTGCTCCCAGCCGCGCCAACACCGCTGCCTCTCCACTGCAACCCTAGCCGTGCCCCCCCCCTTGGGTCGCAGCCGCAGCCACCTGTTGCCGCAGCCCCTCGTTGCAACGGTTGCAGAAACAGAGTTCCTCTGTTGCCGTAGCCCCTCGTCGATCGCAGCCGCGCCTCCACCAGCTGCGCCGCCTCCAGCACTCCTCTTCCCCTCCAGCGCCATCGCCGACCAGCCAACCCATCACCGTTGCGGGCCACCGTGCGACGACCGCCGCACGCCTCCCAGCAGCCGATCCTCCTTGCTCTGCATCCGTAGTGCCAGAAATAGGGCAACTCACTGGTTGCCCTTGTTCCCAACCGTGACACAACCGACTCCTCCTTCTCCACCGCTGCCGCTGCTTCTCGACCGCACGATCACCGCCGCGCCGCCGTTTCCAGCATCGCCAGCGGCTCCGGCTGTGGTGCGATAGAAACAGAGCACCCTGTTTCGCACCCTGTTTCCCATCTCCAACATCGCAACTTCCCGGCCAGCGACGACGCTCGCTGCCTTTTTCTCCACCGCCAACGCTGCGCTCCGGCCAATGACCACCGGTGCTGCCAGCCACCGCAGCCTTCTCACCACGCAGCAACAAAAACAGTGGCACCCTCTACTGCCGTAGCCGTCGATTATAACCACTGTCGTCGCTCCCGGCCAACGACCAACCCCTCGTTCTGCAGCAGTCGCCCTCCAACAGCGAACGCAGCAACAACAGCAAGTACGCTGCCTTGCCTCAACCCCAGCAGCACACGCAACATCGATTCCTCTTCTCAACCTCGGCCGCATCAACGCCGCCTCCCCCTTGCTTAGCATATTCTGCCACAACCACAGGTTGCTATCACCGCAGCCTCAACCCCGTTGCTCGGTGATCGCCCCTTGGGTCACAGCAGCTACAGCCACATCAACGCAATCGCCTTCCAACCCTAGCGCTCTCACCTCACGCAACGATAAAAACAAGGCAGCTACTCTTCCTCCAACGCAGCGACCGCAACACTGTCCTTGGCGTACACCTCCTTGGCAACTTCGCATCGACAGTGTTGATGCCCTTGACCGACACCAAAAATAGGAGTTGAGATTACAGATTTGCAGTCTTACGAAATGGCCACCAATAACTCAATGAAAGCACAAATGGAAGCATTGGAAATTAGAATTGAGAACCGATTACAAGAAGTACTTAATGATTTCAAAAAGGATTTACTGGGGAGCCTTAGTAAATTTCAACAAGGTGGGAGCTCAAGTTCTACATTGCATAGATCTGGAAATACTAGAAAAGGGCCCCAAGATTGTGACACAATCTACTCAGACATGAAGGTGGATGGACAGCTCTCAAAAATTTGTCAGACTTCTACAGTGTTGGAATATCAGAGTAGGTTTGAAAGATTATCAAATCAAGCTAGAGATTGGTTGGAATGACAACTTCTGACCTATTTCTTAGCTCACAAAAGTGATTGCTTCAAGTGTTTCTCTAAATTTTGTAAACTCACTCAAAACGAAAAAGGCTTCATGATTTCATCAATTCGGAGTGATCACGGTGGTGAATTCCAAAACCATGACTTTCAAAATTTTTGCGAAGTTAATGGGTACAATCACAACTTCTCAACTCCAAGAAATCCTTAACAAAATGAAGTAGTTAAAAGGAAAAATAGAAACCTACAAGAAATGGCAAGAACTATGTTAAATGAACATAGTTTACCCAAATATTTTTGGGCCGAAGCCATAAATACGGCTTGTTACATCATGAATAGGGTCCTAATAAGACCATCTCTATTAAAAACTCCCTATGAATTATGGAATAACAAAAAACCAAATATCTCTTATTTTAAAGTTTTTGGTTGTAAATGCTTCATTTTAAATGAAAATGATGCCCTAGGTAAATTTGATGCTAAATCCGATGAAGGCATTTTTCTTGGTTACTCCTCCGTTTCTAAGGCCTTTTGTGTCTTTAACAAAAGGACCTTAGTAATAGAAGAGTTTATTCATGTAGTTTTTAATGAAATTTCTGATTTAAAGAAAAATGATTTTGATGATGATCTTGGTTTTGATAATTTGAATTTAAATGAACCCCCTCCTCAAAATAGCCATTTGAATGCATCTTCTTCCGAAATTTCTTTACCCAAAGAATGGAAGTATGTAGATGCTCATCCAAAGGAGCTAATTATAGGAGATACAGCAAAAGGGGTTCAAACTCGTTCTTCTTTCAAGAATTTTTGTGCTAACGCCGCTTTCCTTTCTTAAATTGAACCTAAATGCATTGACGAAGCCTTAAAAGATGATTTTTGGGTCATTGCAATGCAAGAAGAATTGAACCAATTTGAGAGGAATAAGGTATGGAAGCTTGTTCCTAGACCAAGTGACCATTTAGTCATAGGTACTAAGTGGGTCTTTAGAAACAAGCAAGACGAAAATGGTATCGTGGTTAGAAACAATGCTAGATTAGTGGCCAAAGGTTTCAACCAAGAAGAAGGTATCGATTACGAAGAAACCTTCGCTCCTGTGGCTCGATTAGAAGCCATAAGGATGCTCCTTGCCAATGCTAGTAGTAATAATTTTAAACTATTTCAAATGGATGTCAAAAGTGCTTTCTTGAATGGTTTTATTTCCGAAGGAGTATATGTCGAACAACCTCCTGGATTTGAAAATTCTCTTCTTCCTAATCATGTATTCAAATTGACTAAAGCTTTCTATGGCTTGAAACAAGCTCCTAGAGCTTGGTATGAAAGGCTTAGTTCCTTTCTTATTTTAAATAATTTTACCAAAGGCAAGGTTGATACTACATTATTTATTAAACATTTTGAAAATAATTTTCTTATTGTGCAAATTTATGTTGACGATATTATTTTTGGCTCTTCGGATAAATCACTGTGTGAATCATTTGCCAAATGTATGAGTTATGAATTTGAAATGAGTTTAATGGGTGAATTAACTTTCTTTTTAGGATTACAAATCAAACAACTTAGTGATGGTATATTTCTTAACCAATCCAAATATACATTAGAATTGTTAAAACGATTTAACATGGATAATTCAAAAGCAATAAACACCCCTATGAGTACTGCGACTAAGTTAGATATGGATGAAAATAGTGAAAATTTCGATAAAAAAACATATAGGGGAATGATAGGTAGTCTACTCTACCTCATCGCGACTAGACCAGATATTATGTTTAGCGTAGGACTTTGCACTAGGTTTCAATCTAATCCTAAATTATCTCATCTAAAGAGTGTTAAAAGAATATTTAGGTATCTTAAAGGAACTCCAAATTTAGGATTGTGGTATCCAAAATCTGAAAAATTCGATCTAATAGCTTATGCAGATGCCGATTTTGGCGGATGCAGGATAGATAGAAAAAGTACATCCGGAACATGCCAATTTTTAGGACATGCACTTGTTTCTTGGACTTCCAAGAAACAAAATTCAGTTGCATTATCTACGGCGGAAGCCGAATACATTGCTGCAAGTGCATGTTGTGCACAAGTCATTTGGATGAAAAATACATTAGAAGACTATGGAATTCATTTTAAAAACATTCCCATAAAATGTGATAATACTAGTGCTATATGTCTTACTAAAAATCCAATTCTGCACTCTAGAACTAAGCACATCGACGTTAGGCATCATTTCATACGCGATCATGTCCTTAACAATGATATTGTTCTAGAATTCATTGACACAAAGCATCAATTAGCAGATATGTTTACAAAAGCTTTGAACGAAGATCAATTTGAATTCATTAGAAGAGAATTAGGCATGTTAAATTGTCCCTAAAATGAGCTTCACGAAAAATGACTCGTCCTTTTCCTTTCTTTTGTGGATTTGATTTCTTCCTTCTTCTTCAATTCAAAATGATCCATTAAAGTATAACTTATGATCTTGAGGGAAGAAGCTAAACAAAAGGGAGGAAGAAAAATTTTTTTTCTTTCCTCCGCGGGATGCCAGCGGTGGCATCGCCAGATCCGGCGGTGACACCGCTCGGTTTGGCGGTGGCACCGACCGAGCAACCCTTATTAACCCGAGGTGTTAGGGCCGGTGGTGACACCGCCCCCAACCCGAAAAAAAAGACTCTCAAAACCCTCTCCCATTCCCTCTAACCCTCATTCTAACTCTTAGAAGCATTGGAGAAGGATTCTTGGTGGTCCAAGCTTTCCATCTCTCAACATAATCTCCATAAGGTAACACTTGAAATCCCTCTTTTCTATTCTCTTGCTTATTTTTTTTCATAATTTCATCATCATCTTGTCTAGATGGCTCCTAAGATATCAAAAGGAAAAAGGATTGAAGGAGATTCATATGACCATGAGCTTTTTAGATCAAAAGAGGTAGCCCTTAGCTTTCCAAAATTTGAAACACGATGTATCCATAAGGGAAAATACGTTGATTTGGATGAACTAGAGGACTTAGAACCCATTAGGTGGTTTGCACACCTAGAAGCTCTACCTCTACTACAAATAGATGAACCAATCTATCCGCGGTTAGTTAGATTGTTCTATGCCAACCTATATGAGGACAACGATAGCCTAAGCACTTACCATCTAGGAACACCCATTAGAATATTTGACAGCACGATTTGTGAGCTAATTGGCATAACTGAAAAAGATAGGGGATGCTATTTTAAAGGTAAATGGGACGTCAACACAATAGGAGCAACCTATACCGAAGCCGTAGAAACAATTTTTGCAAATCCAAACCTTGACTTCCTACCCAAGAGCTGTGAACACTTACTGCCTTTCAATTCTAAAATTCTTTATCACATTATCACAAGCATCATATTCCCCAAACAATTTCATCTTGACGAAATAAGTCAAATAGAGATAAGTACTATGTATTGGATTATGACCGGTCAGCATAATTGTTTTGGATACTCAATTCGGCAACACATGCAGGATATTATGGCTAAAGATACTATGTTGCCATATGAGAGGTTAATCACTAGATTTCTTCATGCCTATGACATTTGCATCCCACCCGATGAAGAATCTATTCAAAATGATCGATATAACATAATAAATAAAAACCTACTAAAAAGACTTAGGTGCACTTTTAGCAATGGCATATGGGTTAGGCAGCCTAGAAGGATGGATCCAATTCCTCCACCAATAGAACACCCCGAAACACCAATTCTTATGGGAAATGAATCTCCTCCTCCTAGTCCTTTTGGCGTAGCACCTTCAGCTCCTGTTTCCTCCTCTGAAGATCTCATTATGGCGGAATTGTCTCAGATCAAATCACAGCAAGAACAAATTCAGAATCAACAAGTTAAAATTTTGAAGACACTACGACAAATGAATGAAAAAATAGATATCATGTATCAGCACTGTGGATTGCCTCCTAAGGATTAAATTGATGTATCTTTTTATTCTGTTATGTTTGCTTTTAACAACAAGTTCAAAGTTTGTCATCGATTGAACGATAACTGATCCTTCCTTTTAGATAACTACTGTTTTGATCTACATAAATGATGATGTCTTTTGGATAAACTATTTCTGGCAAATTTGAATGATGAACTTTGTTTCCTATTAAATGCTAAACCTTTTTTTTATGATCATCAATTAGCTGGCTTGTCTCTTTTTGTTGATGACAAAGGGGGAGAAGTGATGACTAAGTGATGACTTACACCATAATGATAGCATGACTTATATGGATTACAAAAACTTGTGTGATATGAATGACTTATATGCCTTGCAAAATCCTTAAAAATATCACAAGATTGATTGATCATATTGAAAGCATACCTTACATCTATATCATGAAATTTATATTGAAAATCTTTATCTTCTGTCGTAGTAAAATTCGTCTCTTTTCATTTAACTTATGATTTTCATCGAAGTTTCGTACTTACTATTGTTTAATGAGGATCCCGATAAGCTCTACGATTAGAACTTATCGGATTATGCTTGAATCCAATGGGACGGAATTCAAGTGTTTTTTATCTTCTCATAATATGGTATATAGATAGGGGGAGTTATGTTTAACTCCGTCATCAATTGATTGTCATCATCAAAAAGGGGGAGATTGTTGAATCTCGGATTTTGATGATATAATCAATTGGTGGGTTAATTGATCTAATCCATATTATTGAGTTAAGTGTGCAGGATTAACTACGATAACCAGAAAACATAAAGCAAGGATACCGGAGTCAAGATCGATGGACGTTTAAGAGTCCGAAGAATCATCGGAGATGTTGCCGGAACCAACCGAGAAGAAATCGGGAACCTATCAGAATTTTCGAAAGTTCGCCGAAGAGATCGTCGGAGGTTCACGGAGATCACCAAGAAGGCTCGGCTACTCGTTAAAGTCATCACAAGATCGGGAGCTTGATGGGAGTCCGTCGGAAGAAAGTTCGTCGGAAAGCTCGCCGGAACAAGACTCGACGTTCGCAGTTGAAAACTTGCTTAGGATGTGTTTTGGTTATGTAGTTCACTTGTAATTAGGATTAGGATTAAGAGATAATCTGTTAGGACTCTAGCTTGGAGAGTCCTAATTGAGAGGGACATTCATGTAAAAATGTTAGGACTCTAGCTAGGAGAGTCCTAATTGAGAGGGACATTCTGTTAGGACTCTAGCTAGGAGAGTCCTAATTGTGAGGGGCATTCATGTAGGAGGTTTTTTCTTAGAGAGGAATTAGGAGTTGTAAGGGAATAGGAGTCTTGAGTAGGAGTCCTATTAGGAGTTGGTTAGAAGTAAGAGTCTTAAGTAGGAGTCCTATTAGGAGTTAGGGTTTAGAAGCCCTATAAATAGCCATGTATTCCTTCTCTTTTGATAAGCAATAGATGAATCTTTTCTGCAGCCTTTGAGCAGCAACTTGGAGGGAGGAACCCCTATAGAGTTCCAAGGAGGCCGATCCCCTAAAGAGATCAACCCCAAGTTTAGAATCTGTAAGGGTTCTAACACCTGGTATCAGAGCAGCGTTCTTGGCATCTCGCTGCCCTTCCACAGCCATCCATCAACCCTCCACAACCATCCAAAGCAATTCCCACAATTGCTTAAAAGATCGTCACCGAATTCCGCCATCATCTCCACCACCACGGATCATCCTTTGATCTCCCCGTGAATTGCAACAGGTTCTGGTTTCCTACCTTACTGTTGCTGCAATTTAGTTATCCTTATTCGAAAAAAAAAAAAAAAAAAAATCATTCTTATATTGCTGCATAAACTTTTCGTCACAAAGTTTTCATCTCTACGACGAAAGATACATTGCAGAATTCCAGCCGCATAGCACCATCTGTTTGATCTTGCTACTGTGCTTTTTCTATCCAAATTTATATAAAATTTTTATGACATATTTGACACTTCCTAACAGTAGATTTCCCTTTGGTTTCATCAAAAAATTCTCAGTATAAACTACTGATCTTTTATGTCCAATCTGCTGCACTTGAATTGCAGAATTCAAGACGCATAGCACCACCTGTTTGATCTTGCTACTGTGATTTTTCTATCCAAATTTCTACGAAATTTTTATGACATCTTTGACACTTCCTAATAGTAGATTTCCCTTTGGTTTTATCGAAAAATTCTCAATATAAACTACTGATCTTTTATGTCCAATCTGCTGCACTTGAAAATCTATGCTGCAGAAAATTTCAGCTGCATATCATTGCCTTAACCCATCGATTTGCAATCTTTTTTGAATGAAATTTCTTATACACTTCATAGATCATCTTGGCTTCCATCTAAGATTGATCTATTAAGAAATTCATCTCTAAAAACGATTTTATGTTGCTGCAAATTTTCATCGTAACCCGCTGAAATTTTTCGACGATAATTCTGCAATTGCAACTTGCACCAATTTCCTTGCTGTTATACTGCCGAAATTTTCTTGATTAAATTAGATATCCTTGCTGTCATATAAACTGTGATTTTGCTATCAATTCCCTCCTCAATTCTCTCAAGTTTTTGGTGGAAATTACGTCGAGAAACCGTTGTTTCTTCGACGACAATTCTACTCTTACAAGACAGCACATACTTGCTGCAACTTCCACGGATTTCTGTCAAACCTTTGCTACCATCTACCACAGATCCAAAACTTTCATCCACAGCCTTAAAACTCTACTAAACCACACCCTCAAACTGCACCCAAAACAGCCATAAAACAAGCCTAAACCGCAGCCTACATCCACCAATCCACCAACACTTTTGACCATCACTTCTCTCAACCTATACATGCCTTTAACCTAACAACAAAAGAGAGATCTTAACATCATAGATTTGGAGGCATATATTATGGCATCTAAGGAGGTAATCAATGCTAAATTCGAAGCCTTGGAGGCGCGAATGGAGGATAAGATTCGGATGCTCTTTACCGAACTCAGATTGGGCCGACCACTAAGCCCAAAGAAATCACATCAAGGAGAGAGCTTTGCCCAATCACACCAAGCCCAAAGATATGACTTCCAAGAGAGGGGAGGCTCTATGACCGACCCCAACTATCCATGCATGAGAGTGGACTTCCCTAGATGGGAAGAAGGAGACCCGATTGGTTGGATCTCACGCGCGGAGCGATATTTTCGGTACCACAAAATCGCAGATGCATCTATGGTGAAAATTGCAGCTATACATCTTGAAGGGGATGCTATACAATGGTTTGACTGGTTTGAACATACATATGGAGTCGTTTCATGGTGACAATTCAAAGAAGGATTGCTGATCCGCTTCAGACCAACCGATTACGAGAATATTGACGAACAACTGGCAAAGATCCGACAAACCTCCACCATTCAGGAGTACCAAACCAGGTTTGAAAGGTTATCTAATCAAAATCATGATTGGTCTAAAAAATAGCTATTGAGGACATTCATTGAGGGCTTGAAGCCGGAGATCCGAGGAGAAGTTAAAGCGCGACAACCGTACACGCTTATGGCAGCTATCTCTTTCGCACGACATCAAGAGGAGCAATTGAACTATGAAGCTCGGAGGACTAGGGTCGCTCCTCAACCAGTAATATTGAAGCCCTCAGCCCCCCCTACCATCGACCAAGTCCCTGCACCAAAGAGGTTAACAGGAGAAGAGCTTCGGGAGCGATATGCGAAGGGGTTATGTTGGCATTGTGACGAGCCGTGGAGCCGTGAGCATCGCTGTAGTAAAGGGGGACTTCTTATGATTGAACCGATAGAAGAAGAGGTCATTGAACATCCAAAAGAGAGCCTTGAACATGAAGAAGAAGATGCAGAAGAAGAGCCACAACCGACCGAAGTTACGGTACATACACTAGCTAGCTACTCAAACCCGCAAACGATGAAAATTGGAGGCCTTCTCAAACAACAACCAATCACTGTTCTCATCGACACGGGCAGTACTACTAACTTCCTAAATAGTAAGCTTGCTGTTCGGATATCATTACCTATCGAGAATCGCTGCAGGTTTGATGTTAAGGTCACCGACGGACGTATTTTGAATTATGATCATAGGCGCTTGCAGGAGAAACTATTGTTGCAGGACCAAGAGATAATTGCAGATTTCTTCCTTCTCCCTCTTAACAATCATGAGGCCATGCTCAGAATTAAATGGTTGACGACATTAGGTGATATTTCTTGGAATTTTATGAAACTAATTATGAAATTTTACAGTAAGGAGAAACAGGTGACATTGCACGGGAAACGTGGGGGCGACATAACAACGATTTGCACACAACAAATGGAGAATGTTTTGCATAAAGCATGCAACGGCTTTTTGGTACAACTTGAGCAGCAAACTAAGGGAGAGCCAATAGAATTTGAAGATCCAAATCTACTTCCTTTGCTTGCTGAATTTTCAAATATATTTGACGAACCACGCAACCTACCTCTTACCTGTCGGCATGATCATTGTATAATGATTCTTCCAGGCAAATCTTCAGCAAATGCTCAGCCATATCAGTATCCACATCTCTAGAAGGATGAAATAGAAAGGATTATAAAAGAGATGCTCGAAACAGAAGTTATTCGGCCAAGTTGCAACCTCTACTCTTCGCCGGTGCTACTTGTACGCAAGAAGGACGAAACAAGGCGAATATGTGTTGATTACCGAGCTCTCAATGGCATAATCATCAAGGACAAATACTTTATTCCAATAGTAGATGAATTGCTAGATGAAAGGGAGCACAAATCTTTACAAAGCTGGACCTTTGATCCGGGTATCATCAAATACGAGCTTGCGAAGAAGACATACGAAAAACCACCTTTTGAACACACAACAACCACGAATTTTTGCTTTCTTCAACAAAAGGTGGAATATCTTGGGCATATCATATCAGAGGAAGGTGTGGCAGTGGACCTCTTCAAAATTGGAGCAATGCAAAACTGGCCGACCTCGAGAAACATAAAATTGCTACATGGCTTTCTGGGTTTAACAGGCTACTACCGCAAGTTCGTGAAAAACTATGGAAAGATCAGTACACCACTTACTTCCTTACTAGAAAAAGATGTCTTCCAATGGTCGGACAGAGCCTCCGCTACCTTCGACAAACTTAAGGCAGCCATGACGACGACGTCGGTGCTAACACTACCAGATTTTAACCGACCCTTCATTATTGAGACTGACGCATTTGGAGTCAGAATTGGAGCCATTCTCATGCAAGATGGTCGACCACTCGCATACACTAGCAAGGCATTATCTCCCTCCGATCAAAATATGTCAACATATGATAAGGAGATGCTCGCCATTGTGCGCGCAGCAACGAGGTGGAGATTGTACTTGATCAGGCGATACTTTCAAATCAAGACCGACCATAAAAGCCTAAAATATCTCTTGGAGTAGAAGATATATTCCCCCGAGCAGCAAAAATGGGTAACAAAACTTCTTGGATTTGATTTTGAAATAACTTACAAAAAGGGGAATAAGAATGTTCTTGCAGATGCGCTTTCGCAGCTACCCGAGCAAGTTGAAGTTTCGACCGTTTCACTTCCGACCAGCGACTTCCTTGAGGATATTAAGATGGAATGGTAGGAAGATTCAGATACTAGTAAGATTATAAAAAAAAAAATTGGAGGAAGCACCAAGCCCCATGGCTCATTACAATTGGGACTCAAAAGAATTACACTATAAGGGACGCATTGTGCTTGTGACAAATTCTACTTGCATCTTCAATAGCAGATTTTGGACAAAGTTATTCTATATGCAGGGTACTAAATTGAAAAAGAGTACGACATATCACTCACAAACCAACAGCCAACCGGAAGTTTTAAACAAGTGCTTGGAGATAGCCCAAAGCCACCCACCAAATATGACTACCCAAAGAGAACTCCAGACCCAGCCAAGTGCCATTATTGATCGACGGATCGTGACTCGACGACGATGACCCACTAATGAAGTGCTAATACAGTGGGCGAACCTACCAAAAGAAGATGCCACTTGGGAGAACTATGACGACTTGAAGATCAAATTCCCAGAATTCATGAATCATCAGCCTCGAGGACAAGGCTGATTTGAAGAGGGCGGGTCTGTTAGGACTCTAGCTTGGAGAGTCCTAATTGAGAGGGACATTCATGTAAAAATGTTAGGACTCTAGCTAGGAGAGTCCTAATTGAGAGGGATATTCTGTTAGGACTCTAGCTAGGAGAGTCCTAATTATGAGGGGCATTCATGTAGGAGGTTTTTTCTTAGAGAGGAATTAGGAGTTGTAAGGGAATAGGAGTCTTGAGTAGGAGTCCTATTAGGAGTTGGTTAGAAGTAAGAGTCTTAAGTAGGAGTCCTATTAGGAGTTAGGGTTTAGAAGCCCTATAAATAGCCATGTATTCCTTCTCTTTTGATAAGCAATAGATGAATCTTTTCTGCAGCCTTTGAGCAGCAACTTGGAGGGAGGAACCCCTATAGAGTTCCAAGGAGGCCGATCCCCTAAAGAGATCAACCCCAAGTTTAGAATCTGTAAGGGTTCTAACATAATCCTATATCTTGGTTAGGGGCCAATTGGGCCCAAAGTCAGATTTGGTTTGGGCTAAAACTAAGCCAAACCAGCGAACCGGAGAGCCAGGCGGTGGCACCGCCCAACACCCGAGAGCTGGGCGGTGACACCTCCTAGGCTGGGCGGTTGCACCGTCCAGCACCCGAGCGCTGGGCGGTGGCACTGCTTGGCTGGGCGGTGGCACCGCTTAGCTGGGCGGTGGCACCGTCAGCATCGGGAACCCAAAGAGAATTCAAATTTTGGAGCCCAAATTTGAATCCTCTTGAGGCCTATATATACCCCTCAAATCTCAACTGAGATTACAACTTTTGAGAAGCATTTTGGTTGAGAAAAAAGTCTTAGAAAGTCTTAGCAAGTCTTGTTTTCAATTTGCTAGAGAGTTCTCCTCCATTCTTATTGAAAATTTGTAAGAGGTTGAACTGCTTGTAAAAGGTTGTAAGAAGGGTATTTACCCTTCCATTTCAAGAGATTTGCTAGTGGAAGGTGGGAGCCTCATCGAAGAGGGGCCTCGCAAGTGGATGTAGGTCATTTGACCGAACCACTCTAAAATCGGCGTAATCTCTGGTTTGCATTTCATTATTGCTGTTTACATTACTGTAAACCTTCTTACATGCTTTAGTTCCTTATTACCTTTGCTGCGCAACTTTAAGAATACGCCTTCAAGTTAAGCTTTTCAAGTTCCGTTCTTATCGTACGAAAGATTTTTCTAAAACTGAAGTTGTAATCCGCTGCACTAATTCACCCCCCCCCCCCTCTTAGTGCCGCTCCGATCCTAACAGTACCTTTAAGATATCTATTCTTTTAACCACTTTAAAATGAGATATCTTAGGGTTCGATTGAAACTTATCACAAAGTCCTACACTGAACATGATATCTGGTCTAGTTGTAGTGAGGTAAAGTAAACTTCCTATCATACCTTTATAAGTTTTTTGATCGAAGCTTTCTCTACTTTCATCAACTTCTAACTTAGTGGAGGTGCTCATAGGAGTGTTAATAGCTTTTGAGCTATTCATATTAAATCTTTTTAGCAAATCTAAGGCATATTTAGTTTGACTAATAAAGATGCCATTACTTAGTTGCTTAATTTGTAAGCCTAAGAAAACGGTTAATTCTCTCATCAAACTCATTTCAAATTCGAGACTCATGGTTTCAGTAAAAGATTCACAAAGAGATTCATTCGTAGAACCGAAGATAATATTGTCAACATAAATCTAAAAAATGAGAAAATTATTTTCAAAATTTTTGATAAACAATGTAGTATCGACCTTGCCTTTTGTGAAATTATTCAATAAAGAAAGTACTTAATCTATCATACCAAGCCCTTGGGGCTTGTTTTAAACCATAGAGAGCTTTGGTTAATTTAAATACATGATTAGGGAGGCTTTTATTTTCAAATCCGGGAGGTTGTTCAACATAAACTTCTTCAGAAATAAAGCCGTTAAGAAAAGCGCTTTTAACATCCATTTGAAACAACTTAAAATTGTTATTACTAGCAAAGGCAAGGAGCATCCTTATGGCTTCTAATTTAGCCATAGGAGCGAAGGTTTCTTCGTAATCGATACCTTCTTCTTGGTTGAAACCTTTGGCCACTAATCTAGCCTTGTTTCTAACCATGATACCAGATTCATCTTGCTTGTTTCTAAAGACCCATTTAGTACCAATAACTAAATGGTCATTTGGCCTAGGAACAAGCTTCCCCACCTTATTTCTCTCAAATTGATTTAACTCATCTTGCATTGTGATAATCCATGAATCATCTTTCATGGCTTCGTCAATACATTTAGGTTCAATTTGGGAGAGAAAAGCGGCATTGGCACAGAAATTTTTAAGAGAAGAACGTGTTTGAACCCCCTTAGATGTGTCTCCTAGGATTAGCTCCTTAGGATGAGCATCTACATACTTTCAATCCTTGGGTAAGGATGTTTTGGAAGTGGATTCATCCAAGTTGCTAGTTGGAGAAGGGTTTCATTTAAATTCAAAGAATCAAAATTAGCATCATCATCAAAATCATTTTCCTTGATTTCGGAAATCTCATTGAAAACAACATGAATGGATTCTTCTATAATTAAAGTTCTTTTATTGAAGATATGAAAAGCTTTAGAAACCGAAGAATAATCAAGAAAAATTCCATCATCGGATTTAGCATCAAATTTTCCTAAGGCATCTTTTTCATTCAAGATAAAACACTTACACCCAAAAACATTAAAATATGAAACATTGGGTTTTTTATTTTTCCGCAACTCATAGGGAGTTTTGGTGAGTAAGGGTCTTACTAGAACTCTATTCAAAATATAGCATGTAGTGTTTACGGCTTCGACCCAAAAGTATTTGGGTAGGCTATGTTCATTTAACATGGTTCTTGCATTTCTTGTAAATTTCTATTATTTCTTTCTACTACTTCATTTTGTTGAGGATTTCTTGGAGTAGAGAAGATATGACTATATCCATTAGATTCACAAAATTCTTGGAAATCATGGTTTTGAAATTCTCCACCTTGATCACTTCGAATTAATGAAATCATAAAACCCTTTTCATTTTGAACAAGTTAACAAAACTTGGTGAAATATTTAAAGTATTCATTTTTGTATTTTAAGAAGTAGTCCATGTGTATCTACTATAGTCATCTACAATGACAAAGGAGTATTTGCTACCTCCTAGGCTTGATGTAGAGATTGGTTTGAATAAGTCCATATGGATCAATTGTAAGGGCCTAGAGGTGGTTATTTGATTCTTAGATTTGAAACTACTCTTAGTTTGTTTTCCTAATTGACAAGTATCACACACATTATTTTTGATGAACTTGATATGAGGAATTCCTCGTACAAGTTCTTTGGATGATATTTGAGTGATTAGTTTCATGCTAGCATGACCTAATCTCCTATGCCAAAGCCAAGCATCCTCATTCAAAACCGAGAAATATATTTCATTGCAAAGATCATTGATGTCAATGGCGTATACGTTATTCTATTTTAATGCAATCATGGATGTGTTTTTGTGTGGTTTTTCAATGATGCAGGCATTAGATTCGAATTTAACAATATATCCTTTATCACATAATTGACTAATACTTAAGAGGTTATGTTTTAAACCATCAACTAACAAAACATCTTCAATAAAGAAGTTGGATTTGTTACCTATAGTTCATTTGCCAATGATTTTATCTTTGTTGTTGTCTCTGAAGGTGACATAGCCTTCGTCTATGCTAATGAGCTTAGAGAATTGATGGTGAATGTCAAGGTACCATCTCTTGCTCCTAGCTTGTGATGGTGAATGTCTCTACAAGAAAGGATAATTTTTAGGTACCTATTTACTTTTGGGTGCCTCAAAAACTGATCTACATTGTTTATTATGTTGCATAGAGTTTATCATGGTTCCTTTAGGAACCCAAATCAGTTTGTTCAGACTAATTTCCTTGAATGGATAATGATACATTTTATGTCCATGTTTGCAACAAAAGTTGCATTTGCTTTGGTGTTGAACATGTAAGATAGAGCCTTTTATTAAGGTGGTTGGATTTTGGTGAGGACTTCTCACAAATCCGATTCCACTTCTTTTGGGAACGTGACCCTTGTTTGCAAGGATCGTGTTCAAAGACTTGCTACCAACCTCGAATTTCTTCAAGGTGTCCTTAAGTAGAAAGTTTTCTTTTTGGAGAGTTTCTAGATCATGACATTTTTCACATTGAGCTAAACTATTGTGATATTCAGTTTTTAATTTATCAAAATTGCTAACAAGACTATCATGCTTATTTTTCAGCAATTTATATTTTCTACTAATTGATTTGCATTCATCAAATAAGTCATAGAAGGCATTTAATAATTCATCAAATGATAAATCTGCATCAATTAAATTTGTTACCTCTTCTCCGATGGCCATTAAGGCGTAATGAGCAACTTGCTCAGTGTTAGACTCCTCTTCTTCAGACGCGCTCGAGTCATCCCATGTTGCTTTGAGCGCCTTCTTCTTTGATGTTCTCTTCTTGGCTTGGGGACAATCACTTTTGTAGTGTCCCGGCTTTTTGCATTCGTAACAAATAACTTGGTCCTTTTTGGGTTCAAGTTTATTTTTTGTGTCACTTTTAAACTTGTTTCTTTTAATGAATATTTTGAATTTTCTTGTTAGAAGTGCCAAGTCATCGTCACAGTTCTCATCACTTGAGTTTTCTCTCAAGTAGTCATCTAAAGTTCTAAGTGTCATATCCTTCCTATTCTTTGGAAGGATGTCTTCTTGCTCTTCATGAGCCTTGCAAGTCATTTCATAGGTCATTAATGACTTGATTAGTTCTTCAAGAGGGAAGTTGTTTAAATCTTTAGCCTCTTGAATAGCAGTGACTTTAGGGTCCCAACTCTTAGGAAGGGATCTTAGAATCTTATTTACGAGCTCAAAATCCGAAAAACTTTTGCTGAGTCCTTTTAGACCATTGACGACATCCGTGAAACGGGTGTACATGTCGCCAATAGTCTCGCTCGGTTTCATTCGGAAAAGTTCAAAAGAATGTATCAAAAGATTGATTTTTGACTCTTTTACTCTACTTGTGCCTTCGTGAGTCACTTTGAGTGTATGCCAAATATCAAACGCTATTTCACAAACCAAAACACGATTGAACTCATTTTTATCAAGCGCACAAAATAAGGCATTCATAACCTTTGCATTAAGAGCGAAAGTCTTCTTCTCCAATTCATTCCAATCGATCATTGGAAGAGAAGACTTCGAAAATCCATTTTCGATAAGATTCCAAAGTTCAAAATCCAGTGAAATAAGGAAGATCCTCATTCGGGTCTTCCAATAGGTGTAGTCCGTCCCATTGAACATAGGTGGACGTGTAATAGAGTGGCCCTCTTGGTTTCCAGCATATGCCATCTCTCTTGGGTTTTAATCTGTTTGAGAGTTAACCCCGCTCTGATACCAATTGTTAGGATCAAGAGCACTAAGAGGGGGGGGGGGGTGAATTAGTGCAGTGGAAAACTTTCGACTATTAAAACTGCGTTCATACATTGAAATCTAATTCCGACGTAAAAGTTGTTTCGTGTAGTTAATAACTTTGAAAGCTTACGAAAATGTATTGGAAGTAAAGTAAGACAGGAAGTTTGCAGTTAAGATAGAAATCGGAATGTAAGCACAAACTGAAATATGATGTTCGTACGATAAAATCGATTTCTGACATAAAACTGTTTTCAGAAACTTAACTTGAAAGTGAGTTCGTAAAAGAGTGCAGCAAAAGTAAAGAGGAAGTAAAGCACATATGGAGGTTTGCAGTAAGGTAAGTAGCAAGAATAAATGCAAACCAGAGAGCACCACAATTTTAAAGTGGTTCGGTCAATCGTGACCTACATCCACTTTTGGCTTCCTCCTCCGATGAGGTCACCGACATCCACTAGAGGCCTTCCTTCAATAGGCGAAGAACAACCACCCTTTTACAGATTCACTCCTTTTGACGAGCTTAGGAGACAACCCTTACAAAATTTCTCTCCTCTCTTGAAAGATGAAAACATTGAAGAAAAGAGGGAGGAGGACTTCTAGCCTTTACAACACTTTTGAGCTCTAAAAATTACAGAGTAAGATTGGATTTTTGATGCCCTTTCATGCAGGAAAGGGTGGGGTATATATAGGCCCCAAACTAGTTTGAATTTGGAGCTCAAAAATGTCTTTTCCCGGATTTCCGGGGTCCTAGCGGTACCACCTCCTGACTGGGGTGATGCAACCGCCTAGCAGCTCGGAGATTGAGCTTCTGGGCGGTGCCACCACTTGATTAGGGCGGTTGCACTACTTGGCAGAGCTCGGAGACCGAGCTCAAGCGGTTCCACCGCCTGTTAGGGGTAGTTGCATCGCCCAATCTCGCTTGGAGATGAGCCCAGGCAGTGCTACCGCCTGCCTAGGGCGGTTGCACCGCCCAGCTTTCCTAAGAGACCCTCTCCTAGGCGGTGCCACCGCCGACTCTGGCGGTGCCACCGCCTAATAGGAATTCTGGTCCGAATGGGTTGATCCATTCGGCCCAATTTGGGTCTGTCAAGGGCCCAATTGCCCCCAGATTAAGTTAATGGGATCACGTCTCATTCCTAACTTAATCTACATGCTAACTACGACAATTTTTAAGACATTTACTACAGCTTGCTCCAGTGCGTCAATCGCTTCTTCCGGCGAGCTTCCGACGAATTTCCGGCGAACATCCGACGAACCTCCGACGATGCTCGAACGGACTTTCGGCAAACTCCTGGACTTGCAACGATCTACTTAGCAAGTTCCGACGAGCTTCTTTTGGCAAGCTCCTGGACTTTTCGGATTTGTTCCCGCAGAACCTCCGATGACCGTCTAGACTTCCGTCAAGCTCTCGAACTCCCAACGTGATCATAGTCTTGACTCCGGCTCAACTCTTGCTGCATGTCTTACTTTTATTATAGTTAATCCTGCACACTTATCTCAACATATGGATTAGATAACAAATGATAATTGACTTCATCATCAAAATCCGAGATACAACACCCATTTGATTTTGGGTGCCTCAAAAATTAATCTATCAATTTGGTTATTCATTATTGAACTATTTATAGTTCCTTTAGGAATCCATATTAATTTATGTGGACTAATTTTCCTAAATGGGCATTTGTAAGCAACATGTCCGAATTTACAACAAAAGTTGCATTTCAAATAAGGTAAAACATGTAATATGGGTCCTTTAATGAAAGTGGTAGGATTTTGGTGAGATCCACTCGCAAAACCAATTCAACTTCTATTTGCGATGTGACCCTTGTTTACAAGGATCATGTCCAATCCCTTGCTACCGAGACCTTAAACATGTTGAAGGTCTCTTTAAGTAGCAAGTTTTCATTTTTTATTGATTCTAAATGTTCACACTTAGAGCATGGAGGAGTTTGAAGACTATCAAGCTTATTTTATAGTAAGACATGCTCTTTCTTTAAGATATTAAACTTCTTACTAATAGTTCTACACTCATCAAATAATTCATGAAAAGCGATAGAAAGTTCATCGAAAGATAAATCTTCATTAATTAAATCACATATCTCTTCTCCTAAAGCCATTAATACGAAGTTTGCCTCCTCTTTGTTGCTAGCTTCTTCACTTTCGGAATCACTTGAATCGTCCCAAGTCGCTTTGAGAGCTTTCTTCTTCTTTGATTGCTTCTTCTTGGCTTGGGAGCATTCATTTTTGAAATGCCTCGACTTCTTGCATTTGTAACATATCACTTGGTCCTTTTTATGTTCAAGTCTGTTTTTAGTATTATTTTTAAATTTATTCTTTCTTATAAATTTTTTAAAATTTTGAGTTAAAAGTGCAATGTCATTATCACTATCCTCATCACTTGATGTTCCTTTCCAGTGGTCTTCTTGTGATGTGAGCACCATATCCTTCCTGTTCTTTGGAAGGGGGTTCTCGAGCACTTCATGAGCATAACACGTTATTTTATAGGTTATTAGAGACCCAATAAGTTCTTCAAAAGGAAATGTTTGAAGGTCCTTGGCCTCTTGAATGGCCGTAACTTTTGGATCCTAACTTTTAGGAAGGGATCTTAAGATTTTAGTTACAAGTTCAAAGTTAGAAAAATCTTTACCAAAAGCTTTGAGTCCATTGATGACATCCATGAAACGGGTGTATATGTCTCCGATGGACTCACTTGGTTTCATTTGAAAAAGTTCGTAAGAGTGCACAAGAATATTGATTTTGGATTCTTTTGTTAGGATCAAGAGCACTAAGAGGGGGGGGGGGGTGAATTAGTGCAGCGGAAAACTTTCGACGATTTAAAATGATGTTCGTATGATAAAAACAATTTCGGTAAGAAAGCTAATTCAGAAATTACTTTAACTTGTGATCAAACGAGATGTAGTTAAAGTAAAGATATAGAGGTAGTTTGCAGTTAAGATAGAGAACAGAATGTAATTGCAAACCGAAATATGATGTTCGTACGATAAAAGCGATTTTGGTATGAAAGCCAATTCGAAAGTTGCTTTAACTTAGATTAGGCGAAGTGCAGTTAAAGTAAAGCTATGGAGGTAGTTTGCAGTTAAGATAGAGAACAAAAAGTAAATGCAAATCGAGATTTAGAGTGGTTCGGTCAATCTTGACCTATATTCACTTTTGGCTTCCTCCTTTGATGAGGTCACCGACGTCTACTAGAGGCCTTCCTTAAATAGGTGAAGGCCAACCACCCTTTTATAGTTTCACTCCTTTTGACGGGCTTAGGAGATAACCTTACAAACATTTCTCTCCTCTCTTGAAAGATCAAAACTTAGAAGAAAAGAGGGAGGAGAACTTCTAGCCTTTACAATACTTTTGAGCTCTAAAAATCACAGAGTAAGATTGAATTTTTGGTGCCTTTGGTTGCGCTTTCATGCAGGAAATGGTGAGGTTTATATAGGCCCCAAACTAGTTTGAATTTGGAGCTCAAAAGTGTCTTTTCTCGGATTTCCGGGGTCTTAGCGGTACTACCTCTTGACTGGGGTGGTACAACTGCATAACAGAGCTCGGAGACCGAGCTTTGGCGAGGCCACCACCTAACTGGGGCAGTTGCACCGCCCGATCTCGCTCGGAGACTAAGCCCAGGCGGTGCCACCGCTTGATTGGGGCGGTTGCACCGCCTAGTCTCGCTTGGAGATTGAGCCCAGGCGGTGCCACCGCCTAACCTAGGCAGTTGCACTACCCAGCTTTCCTGGGAGACCCTCTCCTAGGCGGTGCCACCGCCTAGTAGAAATTCTAGTCCGAATGGGTTAATCCATTCGGCCCAATTTAGGTCTATCAAGGGCCCAATTGCCTCTAGATTAAGTTAATGGGATCAGCTCCCATTCCTGATTTAATCTACATGCTAACTACGATATTTCTTAAGACATTTACTGCAACTTGCTCCGGTTCATCAATCGCTTCTTCTGGCGAGCTTCCGACGAACTTCCGGCGAACATCCGATGAACCTTCGGCGATGCTCCGGCGGACTTCCGACAAACTCCTGGACTTGCGATGATCCACATGGCGAGTTCCGACGAGCTTCTTTGGCAAGCTTCTGGACTTCTCAGATATATTCCTGTAGAACCTCCGACAATCATCTGAACTTCCGTCGAACTCTCGAACCCCCAACGTGATCATGGTCTTGACTCCGGCGCAACTCCTGCTGCATATCTTTCTTCCATCGTAGTTAATCCTTCACATATAAAATAAAACTTCAATCGAGACAATTAATCCTAAGCAATTAACCAAGTTGTCCGGCATGTCATTGGTCCCTCGACGCTTCATCTGATTCTTCGGTACATCATCCTCTCTTGTGGCTTATTGCCCAATCGGCCAGTTGACTCCACAACTCCGATATCCTTGGCACAATACCCGCTCTTCTTTGTCCGATGCCCGAGTCCACGGCCCGAAGCCTTCTGTCGATACGTCGATCGATCCGCCGGCCCGACGTCTAATCTTCTGACATGTTCCTCCAGCCCAACATGATTTTTCCTGCTTTAATTGTATCATCCTGATCGTAGCATCCTGCGTCACTTAAAATGTAGATTAATTCATAAACATATATCAAGTGGTTTCATCATCAAAATATGAGATTCAATAATCTCCCCCTTTTTATGATGACAACCATTTGATGACGGAGTTAACCTTAACTCCCGGAGTTTAAACAAACTCCCCCTATCAATATTTCATATTGATAGAAACTCTTGGATTAAAAAATCCAAGCAATATGTCATCAGAAACTTATGCATAACATGTCATGTCATCAACATACTTCTCCCTCTTTGTCATCAACAAAAAGGAGAAGTACAACTATTCTTGTGTTTGTGATATAAGATTAACTCATTATATGAAAAACATAATATCAGGTTTTATCATCATGCAGTTTGGAAGCTAAAAAATTTAGCAAGTGTTACATTATGCTTAGAACATTCAAGCTATCAAGTTTTAGATATGCAAGTTTTACAATATACAAGATAGCACTTTTGCTTCTTTTGAGATAGCAACTTCTACATCATGCAAGCTAGCAAATTAGAGTTGTTCAAGAAGGCAACTCTTGCTTCTTGAAATATGCAAGTTGCAAGCTAACAAATTTTTGCTTCCTTTGTAATGTTTGAACTCGCAATTTTGCTTTTGTTGCAAAGTGCAAATTTAGTATGTTTAGCTTTTCTTGAGATAGCAACTGTTTGCTTCTCTTTAGACTACAAGCTAGCAATTTTTACAATATATAAGTTTTACTACATACAAGCTAGCTTTTCATCACAACATATAAGCACAAAAGCATAGCAAGATTCTTAAGTTCAATCATAGCAATTCAACACTTGCTTCTTGTGCAAGATTGCACTTTGCTTTTCTTTGCATGTTCTGACTAGCAAAAGCTTTCTCCCTTTTGTTTTTGTCAAAAAAAAGGGAAGAGTACAAGCTAGCCAGCATTTGCCTTGAGCTAGCAATCTTTCTCCCCCTATGTCATTGCCGAAAAGAAGGAGAGGAACCAATGATTTAGACTTTTACATAAACTATGAATTTGCATCAATCAATATTTCAATCCTCACATGATACATACAAGACAACAATGCAAAGAAATCATGTCATGAAAGACATCAATTGTTAAACATGATATGATAATAGTCTCAAAAATTTCAATTTGTGATACATGTGATACATTGCGATACACAAAAAAATTTAATGTGATGCTTTTAAGGATATCAACCTATTTTTGATACAAAGCATGGCAAGAGCAATTATATTGCAAGTTTTCTAAGTTTTACATTTTTTGCTTCTTTCGAGATAGCAATTCTTTGCTTTTCTTTATATTGCAAGATTTGGAATTCATTGGTAGTGTTAATGATAGCAAGTTCTTTCAATGAAATGATCGAGCTAGCAAATTTTCCTTCCTTTGAAATATGCAGGCTAGTAAACTAACTCCCCCTTTATCATTATTGAAAAGAAGGGAGAAATCAATGGCTAAAAAATTTAATAATTATACAAGCCATATTACAAAATCATGTCATGATATCAAGAAAATTCAAGAAGGACATGATTCATTTGACAAATCTTTTTAATAGAGCAAAAGAATTATACAACCAAGGATCCTGATTAAAATATATCAGTATCATAGATCAAGTCATGATTCATGATTCATCATAAAGCAAATTAATTTTCAATCATCACATAAGGCATTTTAAGAATTTTTTAAACATAGGAGAGTGATTAATTTAAGCATGCAATGTTCCAATCAAATTCAAGTCATGAATACTAATACTTTCATATTATGAGTATCAATTTATGAATACCAAAAGATATTATTTGTGATTCCAATTTTGCAAGATCAAGATTATGATTTAGATAAAACTCATTCAACTCAAATTGTTAACTTGAAACTCATAATCAAGTCATCAAAATCAATTTCGAGATTCACAAAATATCATGAAATCATTAATCTCGATCAGATGGGAAAGACATTTTTTAAGTGATTCTTTTTCATCTAAGCATGCCTTAGTCTTTGTATGCCAAATCAAGATAAGCATGAAAGTTCAAGACGTAAAGGCAAAATCTTATACAACAACTCATCAAGCAAGATTTTAAACATCTATTTTCAAGCTATATAAAGAGTAAGTCAAGGATTCAATTATCTCATGTCATGAATTCCAACAATCATCTCAAATTATCAACATCACATTAAAAAGATATTTCAAAAAGATATATCGATAAGTGATTCATTTGTATCATTTCATTCATTCGGAAGATTCTCCTCTTTGGTAAATAAATCTAGGAGAACAAAATGAATTAAGGGAGATGTAACATGATTGAAGCATTGAACATGATTCATATTTAAAATGTGTCTCATGTCATAAGTATGAATTAAGCATTTGTGAAATCCGAAATCATCCACAAAGTCACATTCAATAAATTCATACATGACAAGCATAGATTTATTGAAAAGATGATAAGATAGAGGATTGTATTTCATTTTTATAAATTTCTATTCATGTGATTTTCTTCTTATAAGCATGCCTTTACCTTTAATAAAACAAGTGTCAACATTTAAGACAGAAAGCTAAAACACAAATCATCAAGCATGATTCCATGATAACATCCTTTTAATATCTTGATATTCATCATCAAGTATGATTTCAAAAAGTATGTTAAAGAGAAATCATTAAGACCAAATGCATGATACACTCATTTATTTTCAAAATATTCATCATGTTTATTTTCATGAGATTCACAAGATTGGTAAAATAAATTCATTAATCTCAATAGGATAGAAAATTATTTCCATTTTATACAATTGATTTCATGTGAGGGTATTCAAGTCTTTTGTAAAAACATGTATCATCATTTAAAATCGAAACATAAGTTTCGTCATGAAGCCGTTAAGACCAAACACATCATGATATCACATCTATCATCAAAAGACTATCAAGAAATTCATACATAGATGTACATGCACTATGTCATCTTAATATGTCATGAGAATGTCATCTTAATTCATCATAAAAACGATTAGACCAAAAACATGTTAATCTAAAATGAGAGTTTCAAATCAACATTTACTTTAAAAACTCATGCATGACATAAAATCATCAAGATACACATGCATGGATTAATCCTAAGCATTATCACAGATCATATAATTATCATCTCTAATGTTGCATACATCATTCAACATTTCAAAACATAACATGCATGAAACCTTAGCAATATACTTTTCATGATCAAATTTTTAATTTTTCAAAGATGCTAAAAAGAAAAACATGATATAATTTTTGAAAAATAATTTTTTATTTCCTATTCCTACTATCTAAATTAAGCACTCATGAAAAACTTCAAGTAATTTTAAAATAATTCAAGAGAGTTGAGTTACTTACCTTGTAATCGAAGCCTGTCAAAGCCCAATTTGTCGTTTCACCTTTGGAAGTTCTTGATTCATCCTTGGTTGCCTTCCTTTTCTTTAGCCTCTTCCTCCGTTCAAGTTCATTATTTATTTTAGATTTTTGTTCAATAAACTTATTAAGATTTAGTGTTCGAAGTTCAAGTTCATCATTGTCCTCATCACTTGAGTCATCGCTCAAGTGGTATTCATTTGTCCGGAGTTCCAAATCCATTCTATTCTTTGTAAGGTGATTCAAGTGCTCATCGGGTTCAAAATGTTCCAAATGTGTTATTTCATAGGTCATTAATGACCCGATTAATTCTTCTAATGGAAAATTATTTAAATTTTTTATCTCTTATATTACGATTATTTTAGGATCCCACCTTTTTGGAAGGGATCTTAAGATCTTGCTTACGAGATCAAAATTCGAAAAAGATTTACCAAGAACTCTTAGATTATTGACGACATCCGTGAAACGGGTGTATATGTCGCCTATAGTCTAACTTAGTTGCATTCGAAAAAGCTCAAAATCATGCAATAAAATGTTAACTTTCGAGTCTTTGACTCTACTAGTTCTCTCATGCGTGATTTCAAGTGTTCGCCAAATATCAAAAGCCATTTCACACGTAAAAATCCGATTGAACTAATTTTTGTTCAAAACATAAAATAAGGCATTCATAGCCTTTGCGTTTGAAGAAAAATACTTTTTCTCCAAATCCGACCATTCATTCATCAGTTTAGAGGGAAGTTGAAAATCATTTTCAACAATATTCCATAAATCCAAATTCATAAAAATCAAGAAAACTCTCATTCGAGTTTTCCAATAAATGCAGCCCAATCCGTTAAACAACGGTGGACGAACAATCGATAAGCCCTCTTGAAAGCCATGAAGAGCCATTTCTCTCGGGTGTAAATCCGAAATGAGAAATACTAGGCTCTGATACCAATTGTTAGGATCAAGAGCCCTAAGAGGGGGGGGGGGTGTGAATTAGTGCAGCGGAAAACTTTCGACGATTTAAAGTGACATTCGTATGGTAAAAATGATTTCGATAAGAAAGACGATTCGGAAATCACTTTAACTTGTGATCAAGTGAGATGCAGTTAAAGTAAATGTTGAAACTCGGATTTTGATGATAAAATCAATTGATGGGTTAATTGATCTAATCCATATTATTGAGTTAAGTGTGTAGGATTAACTACGATAACCAGAAAACACAAAGCAAGAATACCGGAGTCAAGTTCGATGGACGTTTAAGAGTCCGAAGAATAGTCGGAGATGCTGTCGGAACCAACCGAGAAGAAATTGGGAACCTGTCGGAATTTTCGGAAGTTCGCCGAAGAGAACGTCGGAGGTTCACGGAGATCACCGAGAAGGCTCGGCTACTCGTTAAAGTCATCACAAGTCCGAGAGCTTGCTGGGAGTCCGTCGGAAGAAGTTCGTCGGAAAGCTCGCTGGAACAAGACTCGACGTTCGTGGATGAAAACTTGCTTAGGATGTGTTTTGTTATGTAGTTCACTTGTAATTAGGATTAGGATTAAGAGATAATCCTATATCCTGGTTAGGGGCCAATTGGGCCCAAAATTAGACTTGGTTTGGGCTAAATTTGAAGCCCAACAAGTGAACCGAAGGGTCTGGCGGTGGCATCGCCCAGCACTGTTAGTGTTTGACACTAACAGGCGGTAGCACCGCCATTGACAGGCGGTGGCACCGCCAGCATCGGGAACCCAAAGAGAATTCAAATTTTGGAGCCCAAATTTGAATCCTCTTGAAGCCTATAAATACCCCTCAAATCTCAGCTGAGATTACAACTTTTTGAGAAGCAATTGATTGAGAGAAAGGTCTTAGAAGAGTCTTTGCTAGTCTTGTTTTCAATTTGCTAGTGTTCACCTCCTTCTTTCTTGCTGAAATTCTGTAAGAGAGTGAACCACTTGTAAAAAGTTGTAAGAGGGGTATTTACCCTTCCTCTTCAAGAAGATTTGCTAGTGGAAGGTGGGAGCCTTATCGAAGAGGGGCCTCGCAAGTGGATGTAGGTCATTTGACCGAACCACTGTAAAATCGGTGTGATCTCTGGTTTGCATTTACTTAGTCATTTATATTACTGCAAACCATTTGCCCTTTAATGCTCTACTTCTTTGTCTCCGTCTTACTTATCCCCTCAAGTTAAAACGCAATCTAAACGGTTTCAAACGAAAATGTTACTTTTATCGTACGAAGTTTCCGAAAGTCTTTAAATCGTGAAAAGTTTATCGCACTTTACCGCTGCACTAATTCACCCCCCCCCTCTTAGTGGCGCTCCGATCCTAACAGTAAAGATATAGAGGTAGTTTGCAGTTAAGATAGAGAACAGAATGTAATTGAAAACCGAAATACGACGTTCATACGATAAAAGCGATTTCGGTATGAAAACCGATTCGAAAGTTGCTTTAACTTAGATTAGGTGAAGTGCAGTTAAAGTAAAGCTATGGAGGTAGGTTGTAGTTAAGATAGAGAACAGAAAGTAAATGCAAACCGAGATTTAGAGTGGTTCGGTCAATCTTGACCTACATCCACTTTTGGCTTTATCCTTCGATGAGGTCACCGACGTCCACTAGAGGCCTTCCTTCAATAAGCGAAGGCCAACCACCCTTTTACAGTTTCACTCCTTTTGACGGGCTTAGGAGACAACCCTTACAAACTTTTCTCTCCTCTCTTGAAAGATCAAAACTTGGAAGAAAAGAGGGAGGAGAACTTCTAGCCTCTACAACACTTTTGAGCTCTAAAAATCATAGAGTAAGATTGGATTTTCGGTGCCTTTGGTTGCCCTTTCATGCTGGAAATGCTGGGGTTTATGTATGCCCTAAACTGGTTTAAATTTGGAGCTCAAAAGTGTCTTTTCCCGGATTTCCGGGGTCTTGGCGGTACTACCTCCTGATTGGGGTGGTACAACCGCCTGACAGAGCTCGGAGACCGAGCTCTGGCGGTGCCACCGTCTGACAAGGGTGGTTGCACCACCTACTCTCGCTTGGAGACTGAGCCTAGGCGGTGCCACCGCCTGACTGGGGTGGTTGCACCGCCCAGTCTCGCTCGGAGATTGAGCTCAGGCGGTGCCACTACCTAACCTAGGCGGTTGCACCGCCCAGCTTTCCTGGAGACTATCTCCTGGGCAATGCCACCGCCGACCCTAGTGGTGACACCGTCGACCCTGGCAGTGCCATCGCCTAGCAGGAATTCTGATCCGAATGGGTTGATCCATTCGGCCCAATTTGGCTCTATCAAGTGCCCAATTGCCCCCCAAATTAAGTTAATTGGATCACCTCCCATTCCTAACTTAATCTACATGCTAACTACGATATTTCTTAAGACATTTACTACAACTTGCTCCGGTGCGTCAATCGCTTCTTCGGTGAGCTTCCAGCGAACTTCCGGCGAACATCCGACGAACCTTCGGTGATGCTCCGGCGGACTTCCGGCAAACTCCTGGACTTGCGACGATCCACTTGGCGAGTTCCGACGAGCTTCTTTGGCAAGCTCTTAGACTTCTCGGATTTGTTCCCGTAGAACCTCTAACGACCGTCTGTGTTGAATCTAGTATTTTGATGATGAAACCACTTGATGTATGTTTGTGAATTAATCTGCATTTTTAGTGACGCAGGATGCTTTGATCAGGATGAGACAATTAAAGCAGGAATATCATGTTGTGCCGGAGGAACATGTCAGAAGATTGGACGTCGGGCCGGTGGATCGGTCGACGTATCGACAGAAGGCTTCGGGCCGTGGACTCGGGCATCGGGCCAAGAAGAATGGGTATTGTGCCAAGGATATCGGAGTTGCAGAGTCAACTGGCCGATTGGGCAATAGACTGCAGGAGAGGACGATGCGCCGAAGAATCAAACGAAGCGTCGAGGGACCAATGACATGCCGGACAACTTGGTTAATTGCTTAGGATTAATTGTCTCGATCGAAGTTTTTGTTTTACATGTGCAGGATTAACTACGATGAAAGTAAGACATGTAGCTGGAGTTGTGCTGGAGTCAAGACTATGATCACGTTGGGAGTTCGAGAGTTCGACGGAAGTTCGGATGGTCATCGGAGGTTCTGCGGGAACAAATCCGAGAAGTCCAGAAGCTTGCCAAAGAAGCTCGTCGGAACTTGCCAAGTGGATCGTCGCAAGTCCAGGAGTTTGCCGGAAGTCCGCAGGAGGATCACCGAGGGTTCATCGGATGATCGACGAAAATTCGCCGGAAACTCGTCGGAAGATGCGATTGACGCACCGGAGCAAGCTGCAAAAATTGTCTTAGGATTTATCGTAGTTAGCACGAATGATTAAGTTGAAAATGGGAGGTGATCCCATTAGCTTAATCTTGGGGCAATTGGGCCCCTGAAAAACCCAAATAGGGTCGAATGGATCAACCCATTCGGACCCTGGTTGCTGTGGGAGGTGCAACCGCCCAAGCCAGGAGGTAGCACCGCCCAGTCTCCCAGGGAGACTGGGCGGTGCAACCGCCCCAGCTAGGAGGTGCAACCGCCTGGGCTCAGTATCCGAGCGAGATTGGGCGGTGCAACCTCTCCTGACAAGAGGTGGCACCGCCTGAACTCAAGTTTTGAGCTCTGTCAGGCGGTGCAACCGCCCCAGTCAAGAGGTGCAACCGCCTGAGCTCGGTCTTTGAGCTCTGGCAGAGAGGTGCAACCGCCCCTGACAGAGGTGGCACCGCCCAGAGGCTCAGTCTTCGAGCTCTGCCAGGCGGTGCAACCGCCCCAGTCAGGAGGTGCAACCGCTTGATCCCGGAATTCCGGGAATTGACAGTTTTGAGCTCCAAATTTGAACTGGGTTGGGGCCTATAAATACCCCACCCATTCAGCACTGAAAGGCTGCACTAACACTCGAAATCTTGATATCTTTCTGTGATTCTTAGAGCTCAAAACTGTTGTAAAGACCAAAAGTTCTCCTACTTCTGTTCTTCAAAGTTTGAGTTGTAAAGAGAGGAAAGAAAACTTCTGTAAGGGTTGTCTCCTAAGCCCATCAAAAGGAGTGAATCTGTAAAAGGGTGGTTGGCTTTCGCCTATTGAAGGAAGGCCTTTAGTTGACGTCGGTGACCTCGTCGGTGGAGGAAGCCAAAAGTGGAGTAGGTTAAGATTGACCGAACCACTCTAAATCTTATTTTGCATTTCCTTTGAGCATTTTACCTTCACTGCAAACTTCTCAATAGCTTACTGTCTTCTGCGATTTTACGAACGAGTTTCTAAGTTCAGAATTTTCCGAATCTGCGTTTAGACGTAAATCGACTTTTCTCGTACGATCATCATATTTCAGTTTACGTTTACGTTTTGATTTTAATCATAACTGTTTGCTGCGTTCTGCGATCTTACAAATAAGTTTCTAAGTTCAGAACTTTCTAAATCTGCGTTTAGACGTAAATCGGCTTTTATCGTACGAACGTCGCATTTTAGTTTGCGCTTGTGTTCTGCTTTCCATCATAAACTGCAAACTGCCTTCATAGATCTACTTTAACATCATCTCGCTTAATCTTAAGTTAAAGTAATCTTAGAATCGGCTTTCACATCGAAATCGTTTTTATCGAACGAACGCAGCTTTCGTTTTAATCGCTGAAAAATTTCCGCTGCACTAATTCACCCCCCCCCCCCCCCCCCCCCCCCTTAGTGCTCTTGATCCTAACAATTGGTATCAGAGCCCGGTTTTTCTCATTTCGGATTTACACCCGAGAGAAATGGCTCTTCATGGCTTTCAAGAGGGCTTTTCGATTTTTCGTCCACCGTTGTTTAACGGATTGGACTACACTTATTGGAAAACTCGAATGAGAGTTTTCTTGATTTCTATGAATTTGGATTTATGGAATATCGTTGAAAACGGCTTTCATCTTCACTCTAAACCGATGAACTAATGGTCGGATTTAGAGAAGAAGCATTTTTCTTTAAACGCAAAGGCTATGAATGCCTTATTTTGCGCTTTGGACAAAAATGAGTTCAATCGGGTTTCTTTGTGCGAACGGCTTTCGATATTTGGCGCACTCTTGAAATCACGCACGAGGGAACTAGTAGAGTCAAAGACTCGAAAGTTAATATTTTACTGCATGATTTCGAGCTTTTTCAAATGAAGCCAAGCAAAACCATTGGTGACATGTACACCCGTTTTACGGATGTCGTCAATGGTTTAAGAGCTCTTGGCAAATGTTTTTCGAACTCTGAACTTGTGAACAAGATTTTGCGTTCTCTTTCTAAGAAGTGGGATTCAAAATTAATGGCTTTACAAGAAACAAAAGATTTAAATATTTTTCCACTTGAAGAACTAATTGGTTCATTGATCACATATGAAATGACGTGCAATACACGTGAAGAACTTGAGAACCACCTTCCAAAGAACAGGAAGGATTTGGGACATAGAACATTTGAAGACCACTCGAGCATAAGCTCAAGTGATGGTGAACTTAAACAACAACTGAAACAAAAATTAAAAAGTAAAAAGAACGGTACTACTTGCTTTGAACGCAAGAAGAAGAACAAAAATTGAGATGAATCGAGCTCCTCCGAAGACGAGGAGAAAATCAACAAAGGTGAGGTGGCAAACTACGCCTTTACGCCTTTCGACGCTAAGGTAATCAAAATGCCTTTAATTTACTTTGAAATTACATAATGCTTTTCATAATGCATTTTTCTTTTTTATTTAATTTTCTTAAAAATTATATGTTTAATAATTTTATAATGAAAATACAAAAAATTAGGAATCATGCTTATCATTCTAGTAATTTTGAAAATAATCATGAAAATTGCATGTTTATGATAAACAAAATGATTTTGATTAAAAATACCTTATGAAATCATGCTATATGTGGTTGAGAAGTAATAATGTGTATCATGTTGATTTCCATTGTTATTTCTTGATTTTGAGTATATGAAATCATGTTTAATTTGAAGTTATGATTAATGAGTATATATTTTTGAAATTATGATGATTCTTGATATTTATGTATTATCGATTTTCATGATAATAACAGTGGCTTTAAAAAAATTGATGCATGTTTTCATAAATGAAAAGGCATGCTAACATGAAATCGATCACTTAAAATGAAACACTTAAAAAGGGATAAAATATATTATCAATGAAATCATGAATCTATTTATGTTATAAATTTTGTGAGCCATAAAAATGATTTTGATGATTTAAATTTGAAATGAGTTTTATCAAAATCATGATCTTGATTTTTCTCTTGAATGATTGTGACTTGTATTCCTTGTATTCATGATATGATTTTTATGCAATTCTTTATATTCATGAAATATTTATCTCATCACCTAATTATTTCTTTTTCAATATTCCTCAAGTGATGATATGAATGCATGAGATATTCATGAATTTATTTTGATGTATGCAAATGAGAAGCTTCGATCATGTATGGTAGGATGCAATGTGACAAATTAATACCATGATGATTTGAAATATTTATGATTTGGAATGATGCATATGCTTTTGTATGATGTGTATCATGAATGCTCAAAAAAAAAAATAAAAAAATAAATAAATGTTTATATCATGTTAGATGGTTTTACATATTATGCATGATAAGCTATAATGATGAGTGAAACAATGATTGAAATAATATGAATGATGATTTGGAATCATACATATAATAATGAGTTTATATGTTTTGAAAATGTGCATGTTTTAATTTGAAAATATAATGATGCACAAATGAGATTGATACTAACCTTTGTCATGATTTAAAAAAATTGATGTAAAGGGTTTTTCCCTTCTTTTTGATAATGACAAAAGGGGAGATAGCTAGCTTGCACAATTCAAGAAGAAAGCAAAAATTGCACTTCTCAAAAGAGAAGAAATTGCTATCTTGAACATCACCAAGAAGTGCTATCTTGCAAGTCTCAAGACACGCAAATGCAATCATGCAAAATATATAATTTTGCACATTATTAAAATTTATGATGCTTTGGTGATTATGCATGTTCTAAAATGTTATAAGATTCACTAGCTTGCATGATGTAGAACTTAGCTATATTGAACATCACCAAGGAATGCTATCTTGCCTATCTCAAGAAGCAAAAAGTTAACTTGCACATCTAGCAAAACTTATATTTCAAGAAGCAAGAGTTGCTTTCTTGAACATCTCAAAATTGCTAGCTTGCGGGCCTTAAAATGTAGAAATTTTTTTTTTGCTAGCTTGTATATAGTAAACTTGCTATCATACTACCATGATGATGAGCATGCCTTATCTTCATGATTATATTTGAAAAAACTATGGCAAAAATATGTCCGAATGATTAAACGTGTTAAAATTATTTTTTGGACATTTTTGATTGAATGATCAAATCACTTGATTGCCATAATGATTTTACACAATTACTTGCCATGATTACATGTTGGAAATTATGTGCTTGAATACAAAAATTTCCATGATAATAAGCATGTTTTACCTTCATGATTGTAATTGAATATCTCTAGTAAAACCCTGTCCGAATGTATGAAAGTGTCAAATTTCATTTTTGGATTTTCTTGATACATTATCCTCTTCCGAATTTAACAAGCATATGTCATATCAAGTTTAATTCACATCATTGATTTTTGACATATGGAATCATCTAGCAAATGCACTTATCATGTGAAAAATATTTTTCGAGAAACATATTTGATGATTCCCTCTTATAAAAGGAAGATATTTTTACGTACAAGGATTTGACTCACTTACGTATCTTAATCCTTGCAAAAATGAAATGTGCTTTAATATCTTATCGATTTGAACTTCACATATGGCTTTCCTCCTTCATGTAAAAAGATAACAAATAAAAAGGAAAAAGCAATAAAAGCTATCTCCATGTCATGTTTTCCTCGAGATGTTTGCATAATTGGTATCCTATCACTCACAGTTGGAAAATGACATGAACCAACTTATGGCATCGCACTTATATTTAAAATTTGCTTATATCGTTCTCCTTGTTGTTGATGACAAAGGGGGAGAAATATATAAATTAATACTATAAGTGCCATATTTGAAGAATATGAATAGATGTCATGAATGCCATATTATGATGAGATATCAAAAGCAGTATTCATATGAATAGGTACTATGAATGTCATATCATGTTAAGATATCAAGAACTTGAATCGTAATTTTACATGTTGATATCTTACCATTTGATGATAGTAAACTTGCATGATGATAACAATAGATATTATGTTTTTCATGCAATGAGTTAAACTTATATCACAAACACTTGATTGTGGTACTTCTCCTTTTTGTTGATGACAAAGGGGGAGAAGTATGTTGATGACATGACATGTTGCTTGGATTTTTGAATCCAAGAGTTTCTATCAATATGGCATATTGATAGGGAGAGTTTGTTTAAACTCTGGGAGTTAAGGTTAACTCCGTTTATGATGACATGTTGCTTAGATTTTTGAATCTAAGAGTTTCTATCAATATGGCATATTGATAGGGGGAGTTTGTTTAAACTCTGGGAGTTACGGTTAACTCCGTTTATGATGACATGTTGCTTAGATTTTTTAATCTAAGAGTTTCTATCAATATGACATATTGATAGGGGGAGTTTGTTTAAACTTCGGGAGTTAAGGTTAACTCCGTCATCAGGTGGTTGTCATCATCAAAAAGGGGGAGATTGTTGAATCTCGTATTTTGATGATGAAACCACTTGATGTATGTTTGTGAATTAATCTGCGTTTTGAGTGACGCAGGATGCTTTGATCAGGATGAGACAATTAAAGCAGGAATATCATGTTGTGCCGGAGGAACATGTCAGAAGATTGGACGTCGGGCCGGTGGATCGGTCGTCGTATCGACAGAAGGCTTCGGGCCGTGGACTCGGGCATCGGGCCAAGAAGAGCGGGTATTGTGCCAAGGATATCGGAGTTGCAGAGTCAACTGGCCGATTGGGCAATAGACTGCAGGAGAGGACGATGCGCCGAAGAATCAGACGAAGCCTCGAGGGACTAATGACATGCCGGACAACTTGGTTAATTGCTTAGGATTAATTGTCTCGATCGAAGTTTTGTTTTACATGTGCAGGATTAACTACGATGAAAGTAAGACATGTAGCTGGAGTTGCGCTGGAGTCAAGACTATGATCACGTTGGGAGTTCGACGGAAGTTCGGATGGTCGTCGGAGGTTCTGCGGGAACAAATCCGAGAAGTCCAGAAGCTTGACAAAGAAGCTCGTCGGAACTTGCCAAGTGGATCGTCGCAAGTCCAGGAGTTTGCCGGAAGTCCGCAGGAGGATCACCGAAGGTTCATTGGATGATCGACGGAAGTTCGCCGGAAACTCGTCGGAAGATGCGATTGACGCACCGGAGCAAGCTGCAGAAATTGTCTTAGGATTTATCGTAGTTAGCACGAATGATTAAGTTGAAAATGGGAGGTGATCCCATTAGCTTAATCTTGGGGCAATTGGGCCCCTGAAAAACCCAAATTGGGCCGAATGGATCAACCCATTCGGACCCTGGTTGCTGTGGGAGGTGCAACCGCCCAAGCCAGGAGGTAGTACCGCCTGGGCTAAGTCTCCCAGGGAGACTGGGCGGTGCAATCGCCCCAGCCAGGAGGTGCAACCGCCTGGGCTCAGTCTCCGAGCGAGACTGGGCGGTGCAACCTCTCCTGATAAGAGGTGGCACCGCCTGAGCTCAAGTTTCGAGCTCTGCCAGGCGGTGCAACCGCCCTAGTCAGGAGGTGCAACCGCCTGAGCTCAGTCTTCGAGCTCTGGCAGAGAGGTGCAACCGCCCCTGACAGAGGTGGCACCGCCCAGGCGGTGCAACCGCCCCAGTCAGGAGGTGCAACCGCCTAATCCCGGAATTCCGGGAATTGACAGTTTTGAGCTCCAAATTTGAACTGGGTTGGGGCCTATAAATACCCCACCCATTCAGCACTGAAAGGTAGCACTAACACTCGAAATCTTGATATCTTTCTATGATTCATAGAGCTCAAAACTGTTGTAAAGACCAAAAGTTCTCCTCCTTCTGTTCTTCAAAGTTTGAGTTGTAAAGAGAGGAGAGAAAACTTCTGTAAGGGTTGTCTCCTAAGCCCGTCAAAAGGAGTGAATCTGTAAAAGGGTGGTTGGCCTTCGCCTATTGAAGGAAGGCCTCTAGTTGACGTCGGTGACCTCGTCGGTGGAGGAAGCCAAAAGTGGAGTAGGTCAAGATTGACCGAACCACTCTAAATTTCGGTTTGCATTTACTTTGAGCATATTATCTTTACTGCAAACCTCCTCTGAAGCTTACTGCCTTCTGCGCTTTTACGATCGGGTTTCAAGCCTTTTTCTTTCTGAATCAGCGTTTAGACGTAAATCTGCCTTTTCCTTTGAGCATTTTACCTTCATTGCAAACTTCTCAATAGCTTACTGCCTTCTGCAATTTTACGAACGAGTTTCTAAGTTTCGAATTCTCCGAATCTACGTTTAGACGTAAATCAGCTTTTCTCGTACCATCATCATATTTCAGTTTACATTTACGTTTTGATTTCAATCATAACTGTTTACTGCCTTCTGCGATCTTACAAATAAGTTTCTAAGTTCAGAACTTTCTAAATCTGTGTTTAGACATAAATCGGCTTTTATCGTACGAACGTCGCATTTTAGTTTGCGCTTGTATTCTGCTTTCCATCATAAACTGCAAACTGCCTTTATAGATCTACGTTAACGTCATCTCGCTTAATCTTAAGTTAAAGTAATCTTAGAATCGGCTTTCACATCGAAATCATTTTTATCGAACGAACGCAGCTTTCGTTTTAATCGCTGAAAAATTTTCGCTGCACTAATTCATCCCCCCCCCTTCTTAGTGCTCTTGATCCTAACAGTCTGGACTTCTATCGAACTCTTGAACCCCCAACGTGATCATGGTCTGGACTCCGGCGTAACTCCTGCTGCATGTCTTTCTTCCATCGTAGTTAATCCTGCACATGTAAAACAAAACTTCGATCGAGACAATTAATCCTAAGAAATTAACCAAGTTGTCTGGCATGTCATTGGTTCCTCGACGCTTCGTCTGATTCTTCGGTGCATCGTCCTCTCCTGCGGCTTGTTACCCAATTGGCCAGTTAACTCTGCAACTCCGATATCCTTGGCACAATACCCGCTCTTCTTGGTCTGATGCTCGTGTCCACGGCCCGAAGCCTTCTGTCGATATATCGATCGATCCACCAGCCCAACGTCCAATCTTCTGACATGTTCCTCTGGCCCAACATGATTTTTCCTGCTTTAATTGTCTCATCCTGATGGAAGCATCCTGCGTCACTCAAAACGTAGATTAAATCATAAACATATATCAAGTGGTTTCATCATCAAAATATGAGATTCAACATCTTTCCCTCGGCTAGTGCCTTCATGAGTGACCTCAAGAGTTCTCTAAATATCAAAAGCCGAATCACAAATTAAAACGCGATTGAATTCATTTTTGTCTAATGCACAAAACAGGGCATTTATTGCCTTTGTGTTTAAAGCAAAAACTTTCATCTCTGATTCATCCCATTTGCTCATCGGAAGAGAAGATTTTTGGAATCCATTTTCGATAATAGTCCAAAGCTCGAAATCCATGGAAATGAGAAAGATCCTCATACGAGTTTTCTAATATGTGTAATCCAACCAATTAAACATGTGTGGACATGTAATAGAATGACCCCCATGCATGCTAGAGTAAGCCATCTCTCTTGGGTATTAAACCAAATATGAGAGTGAACCTAGCTCTAATACCAATTGTTAGGATCGGAGCGGCACTAAGAGGGGGGGGGGGGGGGGGGGTGAATTAGTGTAGTGGATTAAAACTTGTAAGTTTGAAACCGAATTCGTAAATGCGAGGAGATTTCAATTCGATAGTAACTTGAGTAAAGTGAGAAGATGAAAATGAAAGCTTACTGCAATGTAAATAACAATTTCAAAAAAGTACTCACACATTCAAGGAACACACCAATTTAAAGTGGTTTTGGTCAAATGACCTATATCCACTTGTGAAGCTTTCTTCGATGAGGCTCCCAACTTCCACTATCAAATCACTTTGAAGGGGAAGGACAAATACCCCTCTTACAACTTTTTACAAATGGTTCACACTCTTACAAATCTTTAACGAAAAGGAAGGAGGTGAACACTCAAGCAATTGAAAACAGGCTTGCCAAAAACTTTACAAAGGTTTTTGTCTCAATCCAATGCTTCTCAAAAAGTTGTATTCTAAACTGAGAATTGAGGGGTATTTATAGGCCCCAAGAGGATTTAAATTTGAGCTCCAAATTTAAATTCTCTTGGATTCCTGAAGCTAGCGGTGCCACTGCCTGTCAATATCACATTGACCATTTACTAGCAGTGCCACCGCCTGTCGGTAGCGGTGCTGGGCGGTGCCACCGCCGAGTATGGCGGTTCCACCGCTCAATCTTTCAAGTTTTGGGCGGTGCCACCGCCCAGTCCGGTGGTACCACCACCCGGTCCGACAGTTCCACCGCCCAACCATATGGGTCATTAGATGGGCTTCAAATCTAGCCCAAACCCGGTAATATTGGGCCCAGTTAGCCCCTAACTAAGATATAGGATTATCCTTTAATCCTAACCCTAATTACATGCAAACTACGCAACTAAAAACATAGTCCTAAGCAAGTTTTTAACCGGCAAACGTCGAGTCTCCTTCTAGCGAGCTTTCCGGCGATCTTCCGGCGAACTTCCAACAAGCTCCCGATCTTGTGGCGAGTTCTGCAAGAAGCCGAGCCTTCTTGGTGATCTCCGTGAACCTCGGACAATCTCTTCGACGGACTTCTGAAAACTACGACAAGTCCCCGATTTCTTCTCGGTTGGTTCCGGCAGCATCTCCGACAAATCTTCGGACTCTCGAACACCCATCGAACTTGACTCTGATAGACTTGCTTGATATTTTCAGGCTATCGTAGTTAATCCTGCACACTTAACTCAATAATATAGATTAGATCAATTAACACATCAATTGATTTCATCATTAAAATCCGAGATTCAATAGTTGCTAGTTGGAGGAGAGGGTTCATTTAAATTCAAAGCATCAAAATTAAGATCATCATCAAACTTATTTTTCTTAAATTTAAAAACTTCATTAAAGACTACATGAATAGATTCTTCTATAACTAAAGTTCTTTTGTTAAAGATATTAAAGACTTTAGAAATAGACGAATAGATAAGAAAAATTCTTTCATTGGATTTTGCATCAAACTTTCCTAAGACATCTTTTTCATTCAAGATAAAATATTTATAATTGAAAACTTTAAAATATGAAAAGTTAGATTTTTTGTTATTCCACAATTCATATGGAGTTTTGGAAAGTAGTGGTCTTACTAGAACCCTATTCATGACATAGCTGTTGAATCTCGGATTTTGATGATGAAGTCAATTATCATTTGTTGTCTAACCTATATGTTGAGATAAGTGTGCAGGATTAACTACGATGAAAGTAAGACATGCAGCAGGAGTTGCGCCGGAGTCATGACAATGATCACGTTGGGAGTTCGAGAGCTTGACGGAAGTTAGGACAGTCGTCGGAGGTTCTGCGGGAACAAATCCGAGAAGTCCATAAGCTTGCCAAAGAAGCTCGTCGAAACTCGCCAAGTGGATCGTCGCAAGTCCAGGAGTTTGCCGGAAGTCCGCAGGAGGATCACCGAGGGTTCATCGGATGATCGACGGAAGTTCGCCGGAAACTCGCCGGAAGAAGCGATTGACGAACCGGAGCAAGCTGCAGAAATTGTCTTAGGATTTATCATAGTTAGCACAATGATTAAGTTGGTAATGGGAGGTGATCCCATTAGCTTAATCTTGAGGCAATTGGGCCCCTGAAAGATCCAATTTGGGCCGAATGGATCTACCCATTCGGACCCTGATTACTGTGGGAGGTGCAACCGCCCAAGCCAGGAGGTAGCACCGCCTGGGCTAAGTCTCCCAGGGAGACTGGGCGGTGCAACCGCCCCAGCCAGGAGGTGCAACCACCTGAGCTCAGTCTCCAAGCGAGACTGGGCGGTGCAACCTCTCCTGACAGGAGGTAGCACCGCCTGAGCTCGGTCTTCGAGCTCTAGCAGGCGGTGCAACCGCCCTAGTCAGGAGGTGCAACTGCCTAAGCTCGGTCTTCGAGCTCTGGCAGAGAAGTGCAAACGCCCCTGACAGAGGTGGCACCACCCAGAGGCTCAGTCTTCGAGCTCTGCCAGGCGGTGCAACCGCCCCAGTCAAGAGGTGCAACCGCCTGATCCCGGAATTCCGGGAATTGACAGTTTTGAGCTCCAAATTTGAATTGGGTTGGGGCCTATAAATACCCCACCCATTCAGCACTGAAAGGAAGCAACTAACACTCGAAATCTTGACATCTTTCTGTGATTCTTAGAGCTCAAAATTGTTGTAAAGGCCAAAAGTTCTCCTCCCTCTATTCTTCAAGTTTTGAGTTGTAAAGAGAGGAGAGAAAATTTCTGTAAGGGTTGTCTCCTAAGCCCGTCAAAAGGAGTGAAACTGTAAAAGGGTGGTTGGCCTTCGCCTATTGAAGGAAGGCCTCTAGTTGACGTCGGTGGGGAAGCCAAAAGTGGAGTAGGTCAAGATTGACAGAATCACTCTAAATCTCGGTTTGCATTTACTTTGAGCATATTATCTTTACTGCAAACCTCCTCTGAAGCTTACTGCCTTCTGCGCTTTTACGATCGGGCTTCAAGCCTTTTTCTTTCTGAATCAGCGTTTAGATGTAAATCTGCCTTTTTCGTACGATCATCATATTTCAGATTGCGTTTATGTTTTGAGCTTTACCATAACTACAAACTGCCTTCATACTCTTGCTTAAACTGCATCTTGCCTAATCAAGTGATTTACAAATCAACATTTAGACGTAAATCAATTTCTTCGTACGAACGCCAGATTTCAGTTTACGCCTATATTCTAGTTTTCATCATAGCTGTAAACTGCCTAGATTAACTTTAATATCATCTTGCTTAGAATTGGATTTTACACAGAAATCGTTTTTATCATTCGAACGCTGTCTCATTTTAATCGCAGAAAGTTTACCGCTGCACTAATTCACCCCCCCCTCTTAGTGCTCTCGATCCTAACAATTGGTTTCAGAGCAGGGTTAACTCTCAAACGGATTAAAACCCTAGAGAGATGGCTTACGCCGAACACCAAGAGGGCCATTCTATTACACGTCCACCCATGTTCAATGGGATGGACTACACCTATTGGAAGACCCGAATGAGGATCTTTCTGATTTCTATGGATTTTGAACTTTGGAATCTTGTCGAAAATAGTTTTTCAAAGTCTTCTCTTCCAATGATCGATTGGATTGATTTGGAGAAGAAGGCTTTCGCTCTTAATGCAAAGGCTATGAATGCCTTATTTTGTACACTTGATAAAAATGAGTTTAATCGTGTTTCGGTTTGTGAAACCGCATTTGATATTTGGCACACACTCGAAGTGACTCATGAAGGCACAAGTAGAGTGAAAGAGTCAAAAATCAATCTTTTGTTACACTCTTTTGAACTTTTCCGGATGAAACCGAGTGAGACTATTGGCGACATGTTTACCCATTTCACGGATGTCGTCAACGGTCTAAAAGGACTCGGAAAAAGTTTTTTGGATTTTGAGCTCGTAAATAAGATTCTAAGATCCCTTCCTAAGAGTTGGGATCCTAAAGTCACTGCTATTCAAGAGGCGAAAGATCTAAACAACTTCCCTCTTGAAGAACTAATTGGGTCATTAATGACCTACGAGATGACTTGCAAAGCTCATGAAGAGCAAGAAGACATCCTTCCAAAGAACAGGAATGATATGGCACTTAGAACTTTGGAAGACCACTTGAAAGAAAACTCAAGTGATAAGGACTGTGACGATAACTTGGCACTTCTAACAAGAAAATTTAAAAAATTCATTAAAAGAAACAAATTTAAGAATAACACTAAAAATAAACTTGAACCCAAAAAGGACCAAGTTATTTGCTATGAATGCAAAAAGTCGGGACACTACAAGAGTGATTGTCCCCAAGTCAAAAAGAGAACAACAAAGAAGAAGGCGCTCAAGGCAACATGGGATGATTCGAGCGCGTCCGAAGAAGAAGAGTCCAACACCGAGCAAGTTGCTCATTACGCCTTAATGGCCATCGGAGAAGAGGTAACGAATTTAATAGATGCAGATATATCTTTCGATGAATTATTAAATGCCTTCAATGATTTATTTGATGAATGTAAAATTATTGATAGAAAATACAAATTGCTAAGAAAGGAGCATGATAGTCTTACTTGTGATTTTGATAAGTTAAAAACTGAATATCATGATAGTTTAAATTCATGCATCAAATGCCATGATCTAGAAACTTTCCAAATGGAAAACTTGCTACTTAAGGACACCTTAAAGAAGTTTGAGGTTGGTAGCAAGTCACTGAACATGATCCTTGCAAACAAGGGTCACGTTCCTAAAAGAAGTGGAATTGGATTTGTGAGAAGACCTCACCAAAATCCAACCACCTTCATAAAAGGCCCCATCCTACATGTTCGACACCAAAACAAATGCAACTTTTGTTGCAAATTTGGACACAAGACGCATTATTGTCCATTTAAGAAAATTAGTCCAAACAAATTGATTTGGGTTCCTAAAGGAACCATGATAAACTCTATGCAACATGACAAACAATGTAGATCTATCTTTGAGGCACCCAAAAGCAAATGGGTACCTAAAAATCATCCTTTCTTGTAAAAACCTATACCATCACAAGCTAGGAGCAAGAGATGGTACCTTGATAGTGGATGCTCAAGGCATATGACCGGAGATCCATCTCAATTCTCTAAGCTCACTAGCATAGACGAAGGTTATGTCCCCTTCGGAGACAACAACAAGGGTAAAATCGTTGGCAAAGGAACCATAGGTAACAAATCCAACTTCTTTATTGAAGATGTTTTGTTAGTTGATGGCTTAAAACATAACCTCTTGAGCATTAGTCAATTATGTGATAAATGATACATTGTCAGATTCGAATCTAATGCTTGCATCATTGAAAAATCACACAAAAACATGTCTATGATTGCATTAAAACAAAATAACGTATACACTATTGACATCAATGATTTGTGTAATGAAATATGTTTTTCGGTTTTAAATGAGGATGCTTGGCTATGGCATAGAAGATTAGGTCATGCTAGCATGAAACTAATCACTCAAATATCATCTAAAGAACTTGTAAGATGAATTCCTTATATCAAGTTCATCAAAGATAATGTATGTGATGCTTGCCAATTAGGTAAACAAATTAAGGGTAGCTTCAAATCTAAGAATCAAATAAGCACATCTAGACCCTTACAATTAATCCATATGGACATGTTCGGACCAATCTCTACATCAAGTCTAGGAGGTAGCAAATACGCCTTCATCATTGTGGATGACTATAGCAGATATACATGGACCTACTTCTTAAAACAGAAAAATGAATGCTTTAGATATTTTACCAAGTTTTGTAAACTTGTTCAAAATGAAAAGGGTTTCATGATTTCGTCAATTAGAAGTGATCACGGTGGAGAATTTCAAAACCATGATTTCCAAGAATTTTGTGAACTCAACGGATACAACCATAATTTCTCTACTCCAAGAAATCCTCAACAAAATGGAGTAGTAGAAAGAAAAAATCGAAATTTACAAGAAATGACAAGAACCATGTTGAATGAACATAGCCTACCCAAATATTTTTGGGTCGAAGCCGTAAACACCGCATGCTATATTTTGAATAGAGTTCTAGTAAGACCCTTACTCACCAAAACTCCTTATGAGTTATGGAACAACAAAAAACCCAATGTTTCATATTTTAAAGTCTTTGGGTGTAAGTGTTTTATCTTAAATGAAAAGGATAACTTAGGAAAATTTGATGCTAAATCCGATGAAGGAATCTTTCTTGGTTATTCTTCGGTTTCTAAAGCTTTTCGTATCTTCAATAAAAGAACTTTAATTATTAAAGAATCTATTCATGTTGTTTTCAATGAGATTTCCGATGTCAGGAAAAACGATTTTGATGATGATGTTAATTTTGATTCCTTGAATTTAAATGAAACCCCATCTCCAACTAGCAACTTGGATCCATCCACTTCTGAAACATCCTTACCCAAGGATTGGAAGTATGTAGATGCTCATCCTAAGGAGCTAATCTTAGGAGACACATCAAAGGGGGTTCGAACATGATCTTCTCTTAAAAATTTTTGTGCCAACGCTGCTTTTCACTCCCAAATTGAACCCAAATGTGTTGACGAAGCCATGAAAGATGATTCATGGATTTTCGCAATGCAAGATGAATTAAATCAATTTGAGAGAAATGAGGTGTGGACGCTTGTTCCTAGGCCTAATGACCATTTAGTTATTGGTACTAAATGGGTCTTTAGAAACAAGCAAGATGAAAATGGTATCGTGGTTAGAAACAAGGCTAGATTAGTGGCCAAAGGTTTCAACCAAGAAGAAGGTATCGATTACGAAGAAACCTTCGCTCCTGTGGCTCAATTAGAAGCCATAAGAATGCTCCTTGCCTACGCTAGTAGTAATAATTTTATGTTATTTCAAATGGATGTTAAAAGCGCTTTTCTTAATGGCTTTATTTCCGAAGAAGTCTATGTTGAACAACCTCCTGGATTTGAAAATAATAGCCTTCCTAATCATGTGTTTAGATTAACTAAAGCTCTCTATGGTTTAAAACAAGCTCCGAGGGCTTGGTATGAGAGACTTAGTTCTTTTCTTATTGAAAATAATTTCATGAAAGGCAAGGTTGATACTACATTATTCATCAAGAATTTTGAAAATAATTTTCTCATTGTTCAGATTTATGTTGATGATATTATCTTTGGTTCTACGAATGAATCTCTTTGTGAATCTTTTGCTAAAACTATGAGTCTTGAATTTGAAATGAGTTTAATGGGAGAATTAACATTCTTCTTAGGTTTACAAATCAAACAACTAAACAATGACATCTTTATTAGTCAAACTAAATATGCTATGAATTTACTAAAAAAGTTTAATATGAATAACTCAAAAGCTATTAACACTCCTATGAGCACCTCCACTAAGTTAGAAATTGATGAAAGTGGAGAAAGCTTCGATCAAAAAACTTATAGGGGTATGATAGGAAGTTTACTTTACCTCACTGTAACTAGACCAGACAACATGTTCAGTGTAGGACTTTATGCTAGATTTCAATCAAGCCCTAAGATATCTCATCTCAAAGCAGTTAAAAGAATACTCAGATATCTTAATGGTACCACAAATCTAGGATTATGGTATCCAAAATCAGAGAATCTTGAGTTAGTTGCTTATGCTGATGCAGACTTTGCTGGCTGTAGACTAGATAGAAAAAGCACATCAAGAACATGTCAATTTTTAGGACATGCCCTTGTTTCCTAGTCATCTAAGAAACAAAACTCGGTTGTACTATCAACAACCGAAGCTGAATATATTACAGCAAGTGCATGTTGTGCATAAGTTGTATGGATGAAAAACACCTTAGAAGATTATAAAGTTCATCTTAAAAATATTCCCATTAAATGTGATAACACAAGTGCAATATGCTTAACAAAGAATCCTATACAACACTCAAGAACAAAATATATTGATATTAGACATCATTTTATACGAGATCATGTTACTAATCATGATGTAATCATAGAGTTCATTGATACTAAACATCAACTAGCCGATATTTTTACAAAACCTCTAAGTGAAGAACAATTTGAGTTTATAAGAAGAGAATTAGGAATGTTGATGTGTCCGAATACTTAAACTAGTCAAAATTATTTTTCGGACTTTATTGAATGATCAAATCACTTGATTGTCATGTGTTGAAATGTTTTGATTTTTGAAAAACTGTAGCATAATCTTGTCCGAATGCATGAAAGAATTCATCCCATTTTCGGACTCGCTTAAACAGTTGGAATGACAAAAATCAAATACACTCTTATGAAAAATATTTTGAAATGGATTTGATAAAATGACTTTCCTCCTTCATGCACAAAGGATTATAACAAAAAAAAGGGAGAAGAAGTATTCAAAGCATTATACGTATCATGCCTTACTTTATATGCTTGATAACTTGCTTATATTGTTCTCCTGGTATCACATCTATCATGCTTTTTGTTGATGACAAAGGGGGAGAAATATATGAATTGATTTGATGCTATAAACACTGATGCTATGATTATGCCATGCCTGCATCATCAAGAGATATATGAACAGATGCCATATATAGAATATGCTATAAACACTTATGCTAATGATATCAAAATCTTACTTCACAGCTTTACATGTTGATATCTTACAATATGATGAATTGCTTCGATTATCATCATTCAAAATTATTATGTAAGAATGAATGTCAAGCCTTGACATCATCTTCAGAGATGTCACTTGAATTCTTAGAATGACTGATCTCAAGTATGGCATGTAGACAGGGGGAGTTAAGGTTAACTCCATTATCAATTGATTGTCATCATCAAAAAGGGGGAGATTGTTGAATCTCGGATTTTGAAGATAAAGTCAATTGTCATTTGTTGTCTAACCTATATGTTGAGATAAGTATGCAGGATTAACTACGATAAAAGTAAGACATGCAGCAGGAGTTGCACCGGAGTCATGACAATGATCACGTTGGGAGTTCGAGAGCTCGACGGAAGTTAGGACAGTCGTCAGAGGTTCTGCGGGAACAAATCCGAGAAGTCTATAAGCTTGCCAAAGAAGCTCGTCGGAACTCGTCAAGTGGATCGTCGCAAGTCTAGGAGTTTGCCAGAAGTCCGCAGGAGGATCACCGAGGGTTCATCGGATGATCGACGGAAGTTCGCCGGAAACTCGCCGGACGAAGCGATTGACGAACCGGAGCAAGCTGCAGAAATTGTCTTAGGATTTATCGTATTTAGCACAACGATTAAGTTGGTAATGGGAGGTGATCCCATTGGCTTAATCTTGGGGCAATTGGGCCCCTGAAAGATCTAATTTGGGCCGAATGGATCTACCCATTCGGACCCTGATTACTGTGGGAGGTGTAACCGCCCAAGCTAGGAGGTAGCACCGCCTGAGCTAAGTCTCCCAGGGAGACTGGGCGGTGCAACCACCCCAGCCAGGAGGTGCAACCGCCTGAGCTCAGTCTCCAAGCGAGACTGGGCGGTGCAACCTCTCCTGACAGGAGGTAGCACCGCCTGAGCTCGGTCTTCGAGCTCTGGCAGGCGGTGCAACCGCCCCAGTCAGGAGGTGCAACCGCCTGAGCTCGGTCTTCGAGCTCTGGCAGAGAGGTGCAACCGCCCTTGACAGAGGTGCAACCACCCAGAGGCTCAGTCTTCGAGCTCTGCTAGGCGATGCAACCGCCCCAATCAGGAGGTGCAACCGCCTAATCCCGGAATTCCGGGAATTGACAGTTTTGAGCTCCAAATTTGAACTGGGTTGGGGCCTATAAATACCCCACCCATTCAGCATTGAAAGGAAGCAACTAACACTCGAAATCTTGACATCTTTCTGTGATTCTTAGAGCTCAAAATTGTTGTAAAGGCCAAAAGTTCTCCTCCCTCTGTTCTTCAAGTTTTGAGTTGTAAAGAGGGGAGAGAAAATTTCTGTAAGGGTTGTCTCATAAGCCCGTCAAAAGGAGTGAAACTGTAAAAGGGTGGTTGGCCTTCGCCTGTTGAAGGAAGGCCTCTAGTTGACGTCGGTGACCTTGTCGGTGGAGGAAGCCAAAAGTGGAGTAGGTCAAGATTGACCGAACCACTCTAAATTTCGGTTTGCATTTACTTTGAGCATATTATCTTTACTGCAAACCTCCTCTGAAGCTTACTGCCTTCTGCGCTTTTACAATCGGGTTTCAAGCCTTTTTCTTTCTGAATCAGCGTTTAGACGTAAATCTGCCTTTTTCGTACAATCATCATATTTCAGATTGCGTTTATGTTTTGAGCTTTACCATAACTACAAACTGCCTTCATACTCTTGCTTAAACTACATCTTGCCTAATCAAGTGATTTACAAATCAGCATTTAGACGTAAATCAGTTTCTTCGTACGAACGTCGGATTTCAGTTTACGCTTATATTCTAGTTTTCATCATAGTTGCAAACTGCCTAGATTAACTTTAATATCATCTTGCTTAGAATTGGATTTTACATAGAAATCGTTTTTATCATTCGAACGCTGTTTTGTTTTAATCGCAGAAAGTTTACCACTGCACTAATTCACCCCCCCCTCTTACTGCTCTCGATCCTAACAATAACATGTCGTATTAATAGCTTCGACTCAAAAATATTTAGGTAGGCTATGTTTGTTCAACATGGTTCTTGCCATTTCTTGTAATTTTCTATTTTTTCTTTCTACTACACAATTTTGTTGAGGATTTCTCGAAGTAGAGAAATTATGGTTGTGTCCATTAGATTCACAAAAATTTTAGAAATCATAGTTTTGAGATTCGCCACCATGATCACTCCGAATTGATGAAATCATGAAGCTATTTTCATTTTGAACAAGCTTACAAAACTTTAAAAAATACTTAAAGCAAAACTTTTGTTTGCCAAGAAGTATGTGTAACATCCCATTAGTCCCACATCAGAAGTGGGCAATGTGTATGATTAGCTTATAAGGGCCTAATGAGTATACTACGTTAACTCCCACTTAAGTATTTTCGTCCGTTAGCATTTGGGCAGGGTAAGAGGGCTTGAGTAGGAAAGGGCTACCCGTGATTTCTCGATTTGTGCGTGTCATCCTTGCGCAGGGGCCATGCTAATCTTCTCTATAATCCGATAAAATTCAGTAGAGGAGAGTGTAACATACCCCATTTTTAAAAATTCAGTAAAAGGTTTGTTTGTAAAAATAAGATTTATTTAATAATTATTTTCTATTAAATGATATTATATTAAAAGTTTATGACTAGGGACCTAAGAGTAAATATTAGAAGTTTGATATAATTTATGAAAGATTCAGATTTAAGTAAAAAAAAAATAGTGGAGTATAACATACCCCATTTTTAAAAATTCAGTAAAAGGTTTGTTTGTAAAAATAAGATTTATTTAATAATTATTTTCTATTAAATGATATTATATTAAAAGTTTATGACTAGGGACCTAAGAGTAAATATTAGAAGTTTGATATAATTTATGAAAGATTCAGATTTAAGTAAAAAAAAAATAGTGGACATGTGTCACTAGCTAACCTAAGGTTGGTGCCACTTACCTTTTCCCTAAAGATGACAACTAGCCCCTTTCATACATGCATGACACATTGCAACATTTGCATTAGTCAAAACCCAAATAATTAGATGAAAGGTTAAAGAAAACAAATCTGAAAAGTTGCAGCCAACGTGAGTTTGAGAAAAGAAGAAGAAGAAGAAGAAGAAGAAGAAGAAGAGCTTGAGGTTTTTCATCAATTTTCTCATATTTGGGATTCAAATAATTTTAAGACAAGTGTTCTAACCCCATCCCACAGTAACCTTAATCTCTGTTTCTATTTTTATTCTGCAAAATTTGAATGATTTCAACAGAGAACCAGACATTCTTTCGTTTTGATACAAAGCCATGAATCTGTAATTTTTCGGTAATCTGACCTCTATGCAATTTTTCGGTTATAACATTTTGTAATAAACTCTAATTTGACAAAACCTATTCCATTTGAAAGTAGACAAAAAATTCTTTATTTTTATATAAATATCGAATGATTTGGAGTTTAAATGCCTACTAAGACTTCTGTTTAAATTAACCCTACAGATTCTGCAAAACAGGGACTGAAATTTCTGACCTCTTGTTGCTTAACTATTTATAACTTTCTGCTGTGAACTCAGATTCATACAAAATATGATTTATTCGAAGCTAGACTCAAAATTCTTTCTGTGTACTCCTGATTTGAAATTTTTGGAGGACAATTGCTAACTGAAACATCTGCTTTCATCGACCCTATGGATTCAGTAAAATAGAGCTATTATTTTCAGACCTTTCACTACGAAATTATCTGTAACTCCCTGTTGTAAATTCCAATTCTTGTCAACCTTGATTTGCCTAAAACTAGATTGACAAAACTTTCTAATGACACTTATTTTGTATAAATTGGAGTATAATTGGTTATCCAAATAGTTTATACAATATTCCTATCAAATTCTGCCAGAATCGAGCTTTGGTCGATTTCGGCTTTCCTTGTTACTTCTCTTTGGAAATCGATTTTGGCAAAAACTCTTACTTCAGTTAAGCTTTATATTATTACCTTAAATGCCTGTATACTTTTATCCTTTATTTATTTGTACATCTGTAGCTATCATCTAAAGTTCATGTTTGCATCGTAATGATTCGGCACATGCATCCCATTGTTCCGCATATTGCTTTCGATATGTGCCTCTTCTAGTTTCATTTCTTTGGATATTAAATTTATCTAACTTTTTATTTGAATTGAGCTATATGTGATTTCTTGAAATCCTTGTAAGCCCTTGCTTTTGTTTCCTTTCATATCTAAATACATTTGTGAAAGATTATGTTTGTATCGTATTGACTCGAAAGACATATGTACATTTCGTTGTTCCGCATGTGCTTCCAATATATGCTAATTTCATTATTCATACTGTCCCTTTGTACTCTGGTGTTTGTGGGATAAATGTGAACCTTTGCTAGAAATGGTAAAGGGACTTCGCTCAGACGTGGGTAGATAAAGCTCCCAGACGTGGGAGACTTATGTTTGTTGGTCATTCAGAAATGGATGGACCATATTATGTTATGATCCCACTTCACCTTCTATGTGTTTGATATGATATCCAAAGCTTTGGCTATGTTTCTATGCATGCTTTGGATAAGAATGAAATGAATGCATCGTCATGTGACATTTGAGCTTCTATTCATGTTTTGTTCTTTGATATATTTCTGAAATGTTATAAGTCTTTGTTATACCTTGAAAACTACCATATGTTATTGATATGTTCCTTATGCCAATGATATGCTCCAATTACCTTTCCTCGATTGTATGAATAAAACATGCTTCGAACGATACGATATTGTAATTCTGCATTCAAACAAAACATGCTACTGTTTCATCTTGTATCTCTGCTTTGTATTTTGATACCTCATTTGTTTGAAAACTGTCCTCTTTGCTATGGATATGTTAGTCCTTTGCTGAGCTTTATATGCTCACCCCATTGCTATATAAATTTTTCAGGATAGCTTATCGCTCACTAAAATGTGTAAATTTGGTTGAGGCAGTGGAAGACTAGAAGATTTTGGGGCAAATATTTTGTACTTGATAGGTCGATGTTGTATAAGTTATTTTTGGGTGTAATGAAATATCAATGTAAAATCTAGATTGATGTATCTTGTAAATATTTGAAAAGTACCTCTTACGTCAGGATTTTAGAAATGTTAAGTTTAAACTGTGTACTGATATAAACATATAGTACATGTTGGTTTTATGATTGCATTAATTGTCGCGCTTATGGATTTATGATATAGTTTTGGTTTAGTTAAGTTGCTTTTGGATTTTAAACAATCAGCTAGTGACATGATGGATGATTATAAACTGCATAGGTTTTGTGAATTGTGGATTGTAGAGGTGAATGACTTGAATATTTTTCTTAGTGACCTCAAATGTATGATTGGATCCTGGATTGTTTGTTGAATTATAATTTTATCAATCTTGAGTTAGTTTCACACCTCCTAAATGAGAATTAACTTCGGGGGGGCGTGACATAGTGCTATCAGAGCATGATTTGAGGATAACTAAAATATTTGATATGTTCACGTGTAAAATATATTGAGGTCTATGAACTATATTGATTGATGGAAATTTTCTTTGATGCATTTTAGGAATCTAGGATGATGAGGACATTTAGTCCTCCTACTTCATCTATTTTTGATTAATCAAGTGTTACAAAAGGGTTGATCGGGGATATTAAATCAGAGTGGCATAGTAGAAGCGTGGTGAACCTAATACATTGGTGGCAAAAAAAAATAGATGATGCGATTGGAGAAAATATTTGATGTATGAAATTATTTTGATGATCAAAAGAATTTCTAGAGATCAAGGACAAGAATAGCAAGGACAAATTTACCAAAAAAAAGATATTAGAAATGAATCAGAATGTGATAACAAGAGGGTCAAGACATCATCGATTTAAAAAGGGAAGTCACCACAAAAGATTCAATCCTGTGTACGATATGAGTTAAATTATGAAATAAGTTTGTAATTGTAGGTGACTAGAGCCTATTTTGCTTGTGAAAATTTGGATCATAAAATAAAAGACTACCCTTTGGACAAGAAGAAATAATCACTACCTCATAAATCATCAGCCCATGTCAGAGTGTATGTAATCACGGAATATGATTTATAAAGCTTTTGAATTAGTGGTCGAAGGTACTATTCATGTTTATGAAATAATGTAAATATTTTTGTAAAACCATGTGTCTCATCTATGATTTAATTTGTAATATTTTGCTCATCACATGGGCATTCAACTTGCACCACTGGATTATATGCTATATGTAAATACGTCTATTGGGGATTGTTTGATAACAAACTCGATCTGGTCAACTTGTTTGATTTCTATTGGAGAACATGAAATTCTTGCTGATTTGGTTCTCCTAGATATTTGGAGTTTTGATATTATACTAAGTATGGATTGACTATCTTCTAATCATACTAGTATACTAGATCACTTTTTGCATACTAGATCATCCCAACTTTTATTTTGAGAGTATTGAGCATGATTTACCTCCTTGCTTGATGTATTTCTAGATGACTTGCCTGGTTTACCTCCAGATAGAGAGGGTGAATTTACTATTGATTTGGTCCCTGAGACAACCCCAATATCAAAGCCTCCTTATAGAATGGCACCACTCGAGCTAGAGGAATTGAAAAAAAAAAGCAACTACAAGAACTATTAAATAAGAGTTTCATTCGACCCAATGTTTCACCATGGGGTGCTCCGGTGCTATTAGTTAAGACGGAGGATATTCCAAAAACAGGTTTTAGATCTCAATATGATCACTATGAATTATTAGTGATACCTTTTAGTTTAACTAATGCCCCTGCAGCTTTTATGGAACTGATGAATAGGATATTTCAGTCATTCTTAGACGATTGTGTGATTGTATTCATTGATGACATATTAGTATATTCAAGGAGTAATCAGGAGCATGAGGAACACTTGAGAAATATATTATCCATACTAAGAGAAAAGAAGTTGTATGCAAAGTTCAGCAAATGTGAATTTTGGTTGAATGAAATTGCTTTCTTAGGCCATGTGATTTCAGGGAAGGGTATATTTGTTGATCCAAAGAAAGTGGAAGCTATTGTTAAGTGGGAAGTACTAACAAACGTGATAGAAGTTAGAAGCTTCTTGGGCATGGCCGGTTATTATAGGAGATTTGTGGAGGGATTTTCTCAAATCGCTCAACCTCTCACTAAACTCACTCAAAAGAATATGAAATTTGTATGGGGTGATGATTGTGAGCAAAGTTTTTAAGAGTTAAAAAGGAGATTGACTAGTGCCCCTATTCTCACTATTCCAAGTGGTGATGAGGGATTTATGGTTTACACTTATGTCTCAAGAAAGGGCCTTGGATGTGTTTTGATGCAAGAAGGGAAAGTGATTGCTTTTGCTTCGAGACAACTAAAAAGTTATGAATTGAATTATCTAACTCATGATTTGGAATTGGCAACAATTGTTTTTGCTTTAAAGATTTGGCGGCATTACTTGTATGGGCGAACATTTGAAATCTTTATTGATTATAAGAGTTTAAAGTATATTTTTACTCAAAAAGAGTTAAACATGAGGCAGCGGAGATGGATAGAACTTCTAAAGGATTATGATTATACCATTCGTTATCATCCGGGTAAAGCTAATGTTGTAGCATATGCCCTTAGTAGAAAATCTACAAGTTTTATGGTGACTTTGGTTGTGAAGCAATGGAAGTTATTAGAAGAGAATTATGATTTGAATGTTATGAGAAAAGGGCAAGACTCAATGATATTAATGGCCTCCATCCAAGTGTAATATGATCTCATTCAAAAAATTAAAGGAGGACAACTACGAGATCGACGCTTGATCTACTTAAGGAATGAAGTAGAAAAGGGATTGAAACTGAATTTTCGAGTTTCAGAGGATAGCCTATTGAGATTAGGGAATAGAATATATGTTCCAAATGACTCAGATATCAAAAATCAAATCCTGAGGGATGGTCATAATTCAAAGTACACCATGCATCCTAGTAGCACTAAGATGTATAGAGATCTCCAAAGTCATTATTGGTGAGAAGGCATGAAGAAGGAGATTGCAATATATGTTTCAAAGTGTTTGACTTGTCAACAAATCAAAGCAGAACACCAAAGACCTGGAGGTTTGTTGCAACCTTTAGATATTCCTGAATGGAAATGAGAATGTATTACCATAGACTTTATTTTAGGACTACCCCGAACTTCTAGAAAGCATGATGCTATTTGGGTTATTATTGATAGGTTAACGAAATCTACACATTTCCTATCGATCAATATGACTTATTCTCTTGATAAGCTTGCAGATTTATATATAAATGAAATAGTAAGACTTCATGGTGTTCCAAAGGAGATAATCTCTGACAGAGACTCCAGATTTCTATCTAGATTTTGGAGAAGGTTACAGGAATCTATTGGCACTAAAGTCAAGTTTAGCACTGCTTATCACCCTCAAACTGATGGTCAATCAGAAAGAACCATTCAAACACTTGAGGATTTACTTCGAGCCTATGTTATGGATTTGAAAGGTGAATGGGGTAAAGATATCTCTCTTATTGAGTACACTTACAATAATAGTTATCATTCAAGTATTCATATGGCTCTTTATGAAGCTTTATATGGGCGAAAGTGCAGGACGCCTATATGCTGGGAAGAAATTGGCGATAGAAAGTTATTAGCACCAGAAAAAGTACAAGAGACTACTGAGAAAATTCAACTTATAAAAAAAAGGTTAAAGACTGCTCAGAGTCATCAAAAGAGTTATGCTGATAATAGAAGATGAAATATTGTGTTTCAAATCGGGGATTTTGTATTCCTGAAGGTCTCCCCTTCTAAAGGCATTGTAAGATTTGGGAAGAAAGGAAAGTTAAGCCCAAGATTTATTAGACCTTTTGAGATTCTTGAGAGAGTTGGTTTTATCGCTTACAGGATTGCCTTGCCACCATCATTGTGTCATATCCATGATATATTTCATGTTTCAATGATCATAAAGTATATACCTGATCCCTCTCATATCATTAAGTATGAGCCGATGGTGATTGATAAAGACTTGTCTTATGTGGAAGAGCCCACTCAAATTATTGATAAAAAAGAAAAGATCTTGAGGAATCGGGTTATCCCTCTAGTTAAAGTGATCTGGAGATATCATTCTGGAAAGAAAACAACTTGGGAGCTTGAGGAAGAAATGATGAAAGCTTATCCTCATCTTTTCGTTGAATGAGGTATGACAAATTTAGAGGACTAAATTTTTCTTTAAGTAGGGGAGAGTATAACATACCCCATTTTTAAAAATTCAATAAAAGGTTTGTTTGTAAAAATAAGAATTATTTAATAATTATTTTATATTAAATAATATTATATTAAAAGTTTATGACTAGGGACCTAAGAGTAAATATTAGAAGTTTGATATAATTTATGAAAGATTCCGATTTAAGTAAAAAAAAAAAAAATAGTGAACATGTGTCACTAGCTAACCTAAGGTTGGTGCCACTTATCTTTTCTCTAAAGATGACACCAAGCCCCTTTCATGCATACATGACACATTGTAACTTTTGCATTAGCCAAAACCCAAATAATTAGATGAAAGGTTAAAGAAAACAAACCTGAAGAGTTGCAGCCAACGTGAGTTTGAGAAAAGAAGAAGAAGAAGAAGAAGAAGAAGAAGAAGAAGAAGAGCTTGAGGTTTTTCATTAATTTTCTCATATTTGGGATTCAAATAATTTTAAGGCAAGTGTTCTAACCCCATCCCACAGTAACCTTAATCTCTATTTCTATTTTTATTCTACAAAATTTGAATGATTTCAACTGAGAACCAGACCTTCTTTCATTTTGATACAAAGCCATGAATTTGTAATTTTTTGAAAATCTGACCTCTATACAATGTTTCGGTTATAACATTTTGTAATAAACTCTGATTTAGACAAAACCTATTCCATTTGAAAGTAGACAAAAAAATCTTTATTTTTATATGAATATCGAATGATTTGGAGTTTAAATGCCTACTAAGACTTATGTTTAAATTAACCCTATAGATTCTGCAAAATAGGGACTGAAATTTCTGACCTCTTGTTGCTTAACAACTTGTAACTTTCTGCTATAAACTCAGATTCATACAAAATATGATTTATTTGAAGCTAGACTCAAAATTATTTCTGTGTATTCCTGATTTGAAATTTTTGGAGGATAATTGCAAACTGAAACATCTGCTTTCATCGACCCTATGGATTCAGTAAAATAGAGCTATTATTTTCAGACCTTTCACTACGAAATTATCTGTAACTCCCTGTTGTAAATTCCAATTCTTTTCAAACTTGATTTGCCTAAAACTAGATTGATAAAACATTCTAATGACACCTAGTTTGTATAAAGTGGAGTATAATTGGCTATCCAAATAGTTTATACAATATTCCTATCAAATTCTGCCAGAATCGAGCTTTGGTCGATTTCGGCTTTCCTTGTTACTTCTCTTTGGAAATCGATTTTGGCAAAAACTCTTACTTCAGTTAAGCTTTACATTATTACCTTAAATAACTGTATACTTTTATCCTTTATTTATTTGTACATCTATAGCTATCATCTAAAGTTCATGTTTGCATCGTAATGATTCGGCACATGCATCCCATTATTCCGCATTTTGCTTTCGATATGTGCCTCTTCCAGTTTCATTTATTTGGATATTCAATTTATCTAAATTTTTATTTTAATTGAGCTATATGTGATTTCTTGAAATCCTTGTATGCCCTTGCTTTTGTTTCCTTTCAAATCTAAATACATTTGTGAAAGATTATGTTTGTATCGTATTGACTCGAAAGGCATATGTACATTTCGTTGTTCCGCATATGCTTCCAATATATGCTAATTTCATTATTCATACTGTCCCTTTTTACTCTGGTGTTTGTGGGATAAATGTGAACCTTTGCTAGAAAGGGTAAAGGGAGTTATGCTTAGAGCCCGCGATGCTCTGCCGGCCCCCAATGACTTCACTCAGACGTGGGTGGATAGAGCTCCCAAACGTGGGAGACTTATGTTTGTTGGTCATTCAGAAATGGATGGACCATATTATGTTATGATCCCACTTCACCTTCTATGTGTATGATATGATATCCAAAGCTTTGGCTATGTTTCTATGCATGCTTTGGATAAGAATGAAATGAATGCATCGTCATGTGACATTTGAGCTTCTATTCATGTTTTGTTCTTTGATATATTTCCGAAATGTTATAAGTCTTTGTTAAACCTTGAAAACTACCATATGTTATTAATATGTTCCTTATGCCAATGATATGCTCCAATTACCTTTCCTCGATTGTATGAATAAAACGTGCTTCGAACGATAAGATATTGTAATTCTGCATTCAAACAAAACATGCTACTGTTTCATCTTGTATCTCTGCTTTGTATTTTGATACCTCATTTGTTTGAAAACTATCCTCTTTGCTATGGATATGTTAGTCATTTGCTGAGCTTTATATGCTCACCCCGTTGCTATATAAATTTTTCAGGATAGCTTATCGCTCACTAAAATGTGTAAATTGGGTTGAGGCAGTGGAAGACTAGAAGATTTTTGGACAAATATTTAGTACTTGATAGGTTGATGTTGTATAAGTTCTTTTTGGGTGTAATGAAATATTAATGTAAAATCTAGATTGATGTATCTTATAAATATTTGAAAAGTACCTCTTACGTCAGGATTTTGGAAATGTTAAGTTTAAACTGTGTACTGATATAAACATGTAGTACATGTTGGTTTTGTGATTGCATTAATTGCCGTGCTTATGGATTTATGATATAGTTTTGGTTTAGTTAAGTTACTTTTGGATTTTAAACAATCATCTAGTGACATGATGTATGATTATAAACTGCACAAGTTTTGTGAATTGTGGATTGTAGAGGTGAATGACTTGAATATTTTTCTTAGTGACCTCAAATGTATGATTGGATCCTGGATTATTTGTTGAATTATAATTTTATCAATCTTGAGTTAGGTTCACACCTTCTAAATGAGAATTAACTTCGGGGGGGCGTGACAGTATGTCCAAGTGTAACTACTATAATCGTCTACAATGACAAAGGCGTATTTGCTACCTCCTAGGTTTGATGTGTCAATTGGTCCAAACAAATCCATATGGATCAATTGCAATAGTCTAGAGGTGCTTATTTGATTCTTTGGTTTGAAACTATCTTTTATTTATTTTCCTAGTTGACATGCATCACACACACTATCTTTAATAAACTTAATGTTCGGAATTCCTTTTATAAGTTCTTTGGATGAGATTTGGATATTAGTTTCATGCTAGCATGACCTAATCTCCTATGCCAATGCTAAGCATCGTCATTCAAAACCAAAAAACATATTTTATTACAAAGATCATCAATGTCAATAGTGTATACATTATTTTGTTTTAGGGAAATCATGGATGTGTTTTTGTGTGGTTTTTCAATGATGCAAGCATTGGATTCAAATCTAATGATGTATCCTTTATCACTCAATTGACTAATGCTCAAAATATTATGTTTTAAGCCATCAATCAACAATACATCTTCAATCAAAAAGTTAGATTTGTTACCTATGGTTCATTTACCAATGATTTTACCCTTATTGTTATCTCCGAAGGTGATATATTATTCATCTAGGCTAGTAAGCTTAAAGAATTGAGATGGATCTCTGGTCATGTACCTTAAGCATCTACTATCAAGATACCATCTCTTGCTCCTAGCTTATGATAGCAAACATTTCTAGAAAAGAGGGTGAATTTTAGGTAGCCACTTAACCTTGGGTACCTCAAGAATCAATCTACTCAACTTATCATTTTGCATAGAGTTCTTTATGGTTTCTTTAGGAACCCAAATCAATTTGTATGGACTATATCTATTAAGTGGACATTTATAGGTAACATGTTCAAGTTTGCAACAAAAGTTGCATTTGGTGTGGGGTGATACATACAAGGTGGGGTCTTTAACAAAGGTGATTGAATTTTTGTGAGAGCTACTCACAAATTTGATTCCACATCTTCTATGAATGTGACCCTTATTGGTAAGAATCATGCTCAAGGACTTGCTACCAACCTCAAACTTTTCTAATGTTTCTTTAAGTAGCAAGTTTTCCTTTTTAACATTTCTAATTCATTACATTTTGTGCAAGGAGCTAAACTATCATCATGCTCAATTTTTAGTTTATTAAAATCCCTAACAAGAGAAGCATGCTCCTTTTTCAATAATTTATATTTTTTACCAACTAATTTACATTCATCAAATAAATCATGAAAAACACTTAGTAGTTCATCAAAAGATAAATTTACATCTAATGAACTGCTTACCTCATCTCCGATAACCATTAGTGCATAGTGAGCAACTTGCTCGGTGTTGGTTGGCTCCTCTTCTTCGGATGCACTTGAATCATCCCAAGTTGCTTTAAGAGCCTTCTTCTTCTTTGGTTGCTTCTTCTTTGCTTGGGAACATTCGCTTTTGAAATATCCCGACTTCTTGCATTCGTAGCATATAATTTCTTCTTTCTTTGGTTCAATTTTGTTTTCAGTATCATTTTTAAATTTATTTATTTTTATAAATTCTTTGAACTTTCTTGTCAAGAGTGCCAAGTCATCATTATAGTCCTCATTACTTGAATTTTCTTTCAAGTGGTCTTTATGAATTCTTAGTGTCATATCCTTCCTATTCTTTGGAATATTGTTCTCAAGCTCTTCATGAGCATTACAAGTCATCTCATAGGTCATTAGTGACCCGATTAGTTCTTTGAGAGGAAAGTTATTTAAATTCTTTGCCTCTTGAATGCTCGTTACTTTAGGGTCCCAACTATTTGGAAGGGATCTCAAGATTTTATTAACAAATTTAAAATTTGAAAAACATTTGCCAAGAGCTTTTAGACTATTAATGACATCCGTAAAACAGGTGTACATGTCGACAATAGTCTCGCTTGGCTTCATCCGAAACAATTTATAAGTATAAACTAAAAGATTTATCTTTGACTCCTTTACTCTACTAGTTCCTTTGTAAGTTATTTCGAGAGTGTGCCAAATATCAAAAGTCGTTTCATAAATAGATACTCAATTGAACTCGTTTTTATCTAAGGCATAGAACAAGACATTCATAGCCTTGACATTTAAAGCGAAAGTCTTCTTCTCTAACTCATTCTAATCGTTTATTGGAAGAGAAGACTTTTGAAAACCATTTTTGATAATATTCCATAGCTCAAAATCCATAGAAATCAAAAAGATCCTCATTCTAGTCTTCCAATATGTATAATCCGTGGTATTGAACATTAGAGGACGCGTGATTGAATGACCCTCTTAGTTACTAGCAAATACCTTCTCTCTTAGGTTTCAGACTAAATTGGAGCGACCTTGCTCGAATACCAATTGTTATGATCAAGAGCAGCACTAAGAGGGGAGGGGGGTGAATTAGTACAGTGAAAAAATTACATCGATTTGAAATCCTTCGTTCGATACAAAATGGTTTTGACTCAAATTATTTATTTCACTTTGAATAAATAGAGAGGAAAAGGTTAGGTAGTTTGCAAAGTAGTAAAGTTGAATGTAGTAAAGAGAATTTGCAGTAAGGAAAGAACACACCGAAATTTATAGTGGTTCGGTCATTGTGACCTACATCTGCTTCTGATTCCTCCTCCGTTGAGGTCACCGGCATCCACTAATGGTCCTCCTTTAATAGGTGAAGACCAATCACCTCTTTACATCACTTTCTTCTTTTCATGGGTTTAGGAGATAACCCTTACAAGACTCACTCCTCTTTCTTGGATGATTACAAAGCTAAGAGAGGGAGGAGGAGCACTCATCTCACTTTTACAACACTTTTAATACCCGAACGCTTAATATTTTTCCACACTTTTAATTGTAATTTTTTTTTTACCCTTCCATGCAAAAAAGGGTGGGGTATTTATAGGCCCCAATGGCTTTAGCATTGGAGCCAAAAAGTATTACATCCCAGATTTTTGGGGTACTGGCGGTACTTACAAGCCTCACTCCTCTTTCTTGGATGATTACAAAGCTAAGAGAGGGAGGAGGAGCACTCTTCTCACTTTTACAACACTTTTAATACCTGAACGCTTAATATTTTTCCACACTTTTAATTACATTTTTTTTTTACCCTTCCATGCAAAAAAGGGTGGGGTATTTGTAGGCCCCAATGGCTTTAGCATTGGAGCCAAAAAGTATTACATCCCAGATTTTTGGGGTACTAGCGGTACCACTGCCTAACACCTGACATTATGCGGTAGCACCACCCAGTCTAGGTGGTACAACCGCCTGACAAAGCTCGGAGATCGAGCTCTAGCGGTACCACTACTTGACAGGGGCGGTACCACTGCTTGACAAGGGCGGTACCACCATTGGCAGCATTAACTGCCAACGGTACCACTACGCAGTCTGGGCGATACCACCGCCTAAGCCACCTAGGAGACTAGGTCATTAGGCGGTGCCACCACCAACAGTGACTTCAGGTGCTGAATGAGCTCTTTCAACTATCTCAATTCTGCCCTGTTAAGGGCCTAGTTGACCCCTAACTGAGTTAGTAGGATTACCTCCCAATCCTAACTCAACGTAAGGGCTAACTACAATGATTAAGACATTTAACAAAGCATTCTTGTTCTACTACATCAATTATTCTTCTGGTGAGCTTCTAGCGAACTTCCAACGATCTCTTGGCAATGTTCCGGCAGACTCCCAGCAAGCTCCTAGGCTTTACGATGAACTTCTTGGCAACTTTCGACAAGCTTCTTTGGTAAGCTCCTAGACTTCTCAGTCGGTTTCGGCAGAACTTCAAATGAACGTCCGGACTTCCGATGAACTCTTGAACTCCCGACGCAGTCACGATCAAGACTCTAGCACAACACCTGCTTTATGTCTTACTGCTATCGTAGTTAATCTAGCACACTTTTCTCAACATATAGATTAAATCAAATAATTTATAATTGATTTCATCATCAAAATCCGAGATTCAACGCCAATGACATGCCAGATAATAGATGATTCATGCCTTATAATAATTTGTCCAGATCAAATTAGTTTAGGTAGTAATTGGGTTGGTTTAGAATGTAATTAAGCTAAGTCAATTAGGGGCCAATTGAGCCCAATGTGGAGTTGTTTTAGGCTAAGGGAAATGCCCATTCAGTGATCGAAAAGTTGGGTCAAGCGTTGGCACTACCAGTGGCTCAATCTCTGAGACACAGTCTCCAAGACTATGTCAGACGATAGTACCACCAGATTAGGCGATGGTACCACCCAGGGTCTGGCGGTGGTACCACCCGAACTCAATCTTCCAAACTATGTCAAGCGGTGGTATCGCTAAACTAGGCGGTGGTACCGTTAGTACCAAAAAAATCAGGGATGAGACACTTTTAGGCTCCAAGTTTGAATCCATTTGGGGCCTATAAATACCCCTCTCATCCCTGCTTAGATTACACAATAACTAAGAGCAAAATAAAAGAAAAATGCTATTGTAATCTTGTGAGAACTTCTCTCAAGCTCTAAGTGTTAGTGAAGTGTAGGAGAGGAGATAGTGGGGGTGTAAAGGTTCTCTCCTAAACTTGTGAAAAGGAGAATCAAGTTGTAAGGGTAGTTAATTTTCACCCATTGAAAGAAGATCAGTAGTGAAAGATGATGGCCTCGAGTGAAGAGGGATCGGGAGTGGATGTAGATCATGACGATCGAACCACTATAAAACTTGGTTTACATTTCTATTCTTGCTATTTGCCTTTACTGCAAACTGCCTTACTTGCTTACTGCTTTCACTATGCTTATGAATGAGCTTTCAAGTTAAACTTATCTTTCTGATATCGCGTTTTATCGAAACAAAGATTTTCAGAACTAACATGATTTTTATCATAAGCAATTCACCCCCCCTCTTAGTGCCGATTCGATCCTAACATATACAAATTATTACAAGTAAGAATATTAAGTTATCCGACATGTCATTGGTTCATTCATCGCTTCATCCGAACCTTCGGTGCATCGTTCTCTCTTGCGGCATTTTGTCTAATCAGCATGTTGACCTCTGCAATACTCGATCTCCTTGGCGCAATGTCCAATCCTTCTGGCCTAATACCTGAATTCATGGCACAAAGCCTTTTGTCGATTAGTCAACCTCCCTTCAGTCCAATGTCCAATCTTCTATCATGTTCCATTCCGGCCCAACTTTTGATTCTATTACTTTAAGTGATTTATCTTACTTGATCAAAGCTAGTCTTTCTTCCGACACTTAAATGCACATTAGATTATAACTTTATTAATTGGTTTCATCACCAAAATTTGAGATTCAACACGTATATCTCTGAAATCCTATAGATCTGTGGGAGAGGATTAAGGAGGTTAAGCGTCATCCACTCTAGTAGTGATCCATACGATAGGGGCTACGAAGATGCTCCTCAAATAGTTGCCCGAATCTCCACACTTGCTATTTGAGGAGGAGAAGGGGAGAGGAGAATAGGAGATGACAACCAAGAAGGCATAGCCTATGACCCTTTGGTTCTCTCCTATTTATAGAGACCCCCTATCAAATTAACCCTAATGGATCCTATCCTATTGAGTACTGGATCTCTATCCAACTACCCAAGTTACTTAGATTATTCGATCTTTATCCAATAATCTCTCATTGGCTCTTATTAGATCTCATCTATAGGATCCAATAACTCAGGGGCTTATAGGATATCCAATAAGATAGGGGCTCTAGCAGATATCTCATATCCGAATATTTACTCATCGTAATACCTACCATATGTGTGTGACCCTCTAAGCCCAATATTGACTTCTTCCCTTTCCATATTTCATATAGTATAGACATTATCGACTTAGTTGGATCTCTGTTTAGAAGGTGAGCTGCGGACTCTAGGGTGTATCCCTAGAATGAGATAAGTAGGTCGACAAAACTCATCATGGACTACACCATATATAAAATAGCATGTGATTCCTCATTTTATATACACCATTGAGTTGAGGTATATAAGGAGGTGTCCATTGGGATAGAATCCCATGGTCCTTGAGCAATTGAGTGAACTCTGTACTAAAGTACTAACATCCTTGATCTGATCGAAAGCTTCAGACTTATACTTCATTAAGTACATTTGTTAGTATATAGAGAAACCATCAATAAAAGTAATAAAGTAGGAGTAACTACCTATGGCCTAAGTTTACATGTGACCACATACATTACTATATATGAGTTCCAACAACTCAGTGGCTCTCTCTCCACTTCCACTAAATGGAGAGTTGGTCAACTTTTTACGAAGGCAAGGTTGGCAAATTACATATGACTCACAATCAAATGAATCTAGGTATCCATCCTTCAACAACTTTCGAATCATTCTTTGATGGATATGACCTAGCCTACAATGCCATAAGTATGCACTATTAATCTCATATTGTTTTCTCTTGGATACACTTAACGCAAAAGAGACTCTTGGATATCTTATATCGTTGAGTTCTTTCTTGTTTCTCAAATAATTTATGGAGATATAGAAGAATGGATCTGGCATCCATTTTTTCATTCTATCTCTATAACTCAAGAGCCATAGAACCCAACATGTAACATTGAGCAAAAGTGGAATCATCTATGTACTTCATGTAGCGAGTGATCTCATCCTCCCTTGCCCTTTCCTCAAGCGTAGGCATCATTATACTAAGGACATTTGTGATTTTCTCCACTTTGAGAATGATTCTCAAGTTACAAAGCCAATTGGTGTAATTTGGACCACTGAGGTAGTTGACATCAAGTATGTCATGTAAGGGATTTGAAAGCAATAATTTTTAAAAATAAAGATGCAGTAGAAATAAGTAACATGTAAACTTTACAAAAATCAAACAATTAAGATGGTCTTCTATTTTAATCTACGCCCATTATTTTCTTGTGAAACACTAACTCCCTCTAGTATGTGAATTGGAGACCCCTGACGGATCTTTAATTGGGATCGAGATCCAATCAACATCTTAACCTAACCTTGAGGGACTCAACCAATCACGCTAAGCCCGTAAAGGTAGGCAACTCTTACTAATAACAACTATTTGTAATTCTTATCCTGTTCGGCCTCCAAACTACCATGGCCTCGAGGGACTCGACCAACCTATTAGGATCGTTTCGACAATAAGAGAGAGAGGGGGGGTGGGTGAATTAGTTCTTTTGTAAAAACTTCAACGATTTGAAAACTTACGTTCGATGAAAAACTATATTAGAAATGTTGAAAGTGTGCTTTACTTAGAATAAGTGCAATAAGCAAGTAAAGCAATATTAATGTTAATGAAAAGCATAACAGAAATACAAATCAAGTTTTATAGTGGTTCAGTCGTCATAACCTATGTCCACTCACAATTCCTTTTCACTTGATGCCATCGTCTTTCACTACCGATCTTCTTTTAATGGGCGAATATCAAATACCCTTACAACACTTTCTCCTTTTCACGGGCTTGGGAGAGAACCTTTACACCTCTCTTTTATAGGTATTCCCTCATACATCTTTCTTAGGACTATCTCTAAGCTTTGGGAGGAGGGACTCTAAACTTTAAAAGAGTTTAAAACCTTAGAAGCCTAGAGTTTTTGTTCTACCTTCTTATTGTGCCTAAGTAGGAATTTGTGGGGTATTTATAAACCCTAAATGACTTCAAAAATTGAAGCCAAAATTTAAATCTCCGGGTTTTCAGGGTACTTGCAGTACCATCGCTAGTATTGGGCAATACCACTATCTACCAGACTGACAACAAGTGGTACCATCACCTGTTAGTCTGACACTGTGCGGTACCACCACCTAGTTTGACACTAACACTGGGTGGTACCCCCACTCAGCCTGGTGATACCACTACATGACATAGTTTATGAGATTGTGTCTGGGTGGTACCACCATCCATTCTTGTGGTGCCATTGTTTGGCCCTTTTATGGTGACCGAATAGGCCTTCCACTTGGCCCAAAACAATCCCAACTTGAGCTTAATTAACCCTTAATTGAGTTGGCATTATTTCACCCTAAAATTAACTCAATTAGACCTAAACTAACTCGATCTAGACACAGAATTATAAGTATACATCCTATTGAATCTCGGATTTTGATGATGAAGTCAATTATCATTTGTTATCTAATCTATATGTTGAGATAAGTGTGCAGGCTTAACTACGATGAAAGTGAGACATGCAGCAGGAGTTGCGCCAGAGTCAAGACAATGATCACGTTGGGAGTTCGAGAGTTCGACGGAAGTTCGGACAATCATCGGAGGTTCTGCGGGAACAAATCTGAGAAGTCCATAAGCTTGCTTTGATTTTGGCCAGGCGGTTGAACCACCCAAGGCAAGAGGTTGCACCACTTGAGCTCAGTCTCCGAGCGAGACTAGGAGGTGCAACCGCTCCAGCCAGGCGGTGGCACTGCTTGGGGCTCAATCTCCGAGCGAGACTGGGCGATGCAACCTCCCCTGACAAGAGGTGGCACCGCTTGAGCTCAGTCTTCCAGCTCTGCCAAGCGGTGCAACCGCCTCAGTCAGGAGGTGCAACTGCCTGAGCTCGGTCTTCGAGCTCTAGCAAGAGGTGCAACCGCCCCTGACAGGAGGTAGCACCACCCAGAGGCTCAGTCTTCAAGCTCTGCCAGGCGGTGCAACCGCTCCAGTCAGGAGGTGCAACCGCCTAATCCCGGAATTCTAGGAATTGACAGTTTTGAGCTCCAAATTTGAACTGGGTTGGGGCCTATAAATACCCCACCCATTCAGCACTGAAAGGGTATGAACTTACACCGAAATCTTAATCCTTTTCTGTGATTATTAGAGCTCAAAATTATTGTAAAGGCCAAAAATTCTTCTCCCTCTGTTCTTCCAAGTTCTGAGTTGTAAAGAGAGGAGAGAAAATTCTGTAAGGGTTGTCTCCTAAGCCTGTCAAAAGGAGTGAAACTGTAAAAGGGTGGTTGGCCTTCACCTATTGAAGGAAGGCCTCTAGTTGACGTCGGTGACCTCGTCGGTGGAGAAAGCCAAAAGTGGAGTTGGTCAAGATTGACCGAACCACTCTAAATCTCGGTTTGCATTTACTTTGAGCATCTTATCTTTACTACAAACATCCTCAATAGCTTACTGCCTTCTGTGTTTTTACGAACGTGTTTCAAATTTCAGTGCTTTCTGCATCGAGGTTTAAGACGCAAATCAGTTTTATCATACGAACGTCGTATTTCAATTTGCGCTTACGTTCTGATTTCCATTATAACTGCGAACTGACTTTATATCTTTGCTTTAACTGCATCTCGCCTTATCTTAAGTTAAAGTAGTTTACGAATCAGCTTTTATACTGAAATCACTTTTATCGTACGAACGTCGGATTTCAGTTTGCGCTTATATTATGATTTCCATCATAACGGCAAACTACGTTCATATCTTTGCTGCATCTCTCCTAGTCAAAAGTTGAAGTGATTTATGAATCGGCTTTCTTACCAAAATCACTTCTATCAAACGAAAGCAGTTTTTTATTTTAATCGCAGAAGCTTTTCCGCTGCACTAATTCACCTCCCCCCTCTTAGTGCTCTTGATCCTAACAATTGGTATCAGAGCGGGGTTAACTCTCTAACGGATTAAAACAGGGAGATGGCATACGGCAGAAACGAAGAGGGCCATTCTATTACACGTCCACCCATGTTCAGTGGGACGCACTACACCTATTGGAAGACCCGAATGAGGATCTTTCTTATTTCTATGGATTTTGAACTTTGGAATCTTGTCGAAAACGGATTTTCGAAGTCTTCTCTTCCAATGATCGATTGGAATGAATTGGAGAAGAAGGCTTTCGCTCTTAATGCAAAGGCTATGAATGCCTTATTTTGTGCACTTGAGAAAAACGAGTTTAACCGTGTTTCAACTTGTGAAACCGCATTTGATATTTGGCACACACTCGAAATGACTCACGAAGGCACAAGTAGAGTGAAAGAGTCAAAAACCAATCTTCTGTTACATTCTTTCAAACTTTTCCGGATGAAACCGAGTGAAACCATTGGCGACATGTTTACCCATTTCACGGATGTCATCAACGGTCTAAAAGGACTCGGAATAAGTTTTTCGGATTTTGAGCTCGTAAATAAGATTCTGATATCCCTTCCTAAGAGTTGGGATCCTAAAGTCACTGCTATTCAAGAGGTGAAAGATCTAAGCAACTTCCCTCTTGAAGAACTAATCGTGTCATTAATGACCTACGAGATGACTTGCAAAGCTCATGAAGAGCAAGAAGACATCCTTCCAAAGAACAGGAAGGATATGACACTTAAAACTTTAGAAGGCCACTTGAGAGAAAACTCAAGTGATGAGGACTGTGATGATGACTTGGCACTTCTAACAAGAAATTTTAAAAAATTCATTAAAAGAAACAATTTAAGAATGACGCAAAAAATAAACTTGAACCCAAGAAGGATCAAGTTATTTGCTTTGAATGCAAAAAGCCAGGATACTACAAGAGTGATTATCCCCAAGCCAAAAAGAGAACATCAAAGAAGAAGGCGCTCAAAGCAATGTGGGATGACTCGAGCGCGTCCGAAGAAGAGGAGTCCAACACCGAGCAAGTTGCTCACTACGCCTTAATGGCCATCGGAGAGGAGGTAACAAATTTAATGGATGCAGATTTATCATTTGATGAATTATTAAATGCCTTCCATGACTTATTTGATGAATACAAGATTATTAGTAGAAAATATAAATTGCTAAAAAAGGAGCATGATAGTCTTACTTGTAATTTTGATAAGTTAAAAACTGAATATCATGATAGTTTAAGTTCATGCATAAAATACCATGATCTAGAAACTCTCCAAAAGGAAAACTTGCTACTTAAGGACACCTTGAAGAAATTCGAGGTTGGTAGCAAGTCATTGAACATGATCCTTGCAAACAAGGGTCACGTTCCCAAAAGAAGTGGAATTGGATTTGTAAGAAGTCCTCACCAAAATCCAACCACCTTCATAAAAGGCCCCATCTTACATGTTCGACACCAAAGTAAATGCAACTTTTGTTGCAAACTTGGACACAAAACGCATTATTGTCCATTCAAGAAAATTAGTCTGAATAAATTAATTTGGGTTCCCAAAGGAACCATGACAAATTCTATGCAACATGATAAATAATGTCGATCTATTTTTGAGGCACCCAAAAGCAAATGGGTACCCAAAAATCATCCTTTCCTGTAAAAACATAAAAAATTATAAGCTGGAGTAAGAAATAATATTCTGCTCCTTGGATTCTCGATATTCGTGACCCAGGATCCAAAAGGAGCTCGCAATGCTCTCTAGCCTAAGAGATGAAGATTAAAGTCACAAATGCAATTTAGATACAATCCTATTTGATTTTTCAGAATTAGAAACACATGATTCTCAATTCACATATCCTCTGGATTTTCGAACCTATCAATTTCATCCATTCATAACTTTCGAATTCAACTCTATATCATGAACTGACTAAGTCTGTCATGAACTTGCAAGGCTTACCAACTTGAACAAACGGTCACAAACATGTGTACGACATTGAGAGTATGCACGTTAAAAGATCTATCTTGATCGTGCAAAAGTTCTTGTCTTAAAATGAAAACTCTTACGTAATTACGTAAGTAAAGTTGATTGCTCTGAATGAAAATTCTTCTCAAGACAAAAACTCTCAAATCAGATTACACTGCGATCAGAACAAGTGCTCACCGCCTGCAGGCGGTGGCACCGCCCCAGCTGGAGGTAGCACCTCCGGCTGTCACGTGTTGCAAGCGGTTGCACCGCCCCAGCTAGAGGTGCAACCGCCTGCAACTCTGCCCTTTTAAACCCAAGCTAGGGCCGGCGGTGAAACCGACCCCAACTCACTCCCTTCCCCTCTCTACCCTTCCAAGGTTCCTCCATCCCCATTTCTCCCCTCATAGCATCCCGAATACCCCTCATTTCGGAGCAAAACATCAACAATCCTTCCCTCTCTTGAAGATCTCACTAAGGTATTCTCTAAGAAGCCCTTAAATTCTGTTTTCTGATTCATTTACTCTTGCTCATCTCTATTCTTCTAAAACAGTAGTAGTTTTGGGATCTAGAAAATCCTCAAGGGACAAAGGAAAGAGGAGATTAGTAGAAGATTTTGATCTCACCCTTTTCGATTCAAAATACCATGCTGAAAAGTTTTCCTCTTTCGAACTTAGGAGTGTCAATAATGGAAAATATGTAGATTTAAATGAACTGAGAGACTTAGAGACAATCCAATGGTTTGCAAACTTAGATCTACTCCCTATTTTGCAAATTAATGAACCCATCTATCCAAGACTTGTTAGATTGTTTTACAACAACATACAAATAGATGAAGAAGAAAGAATGTCTACCTATCTTTGAGGACAACACATCTCAATTACGGATAAATTCATTTGCGACATGATAGGCATTCCCATAAAAAGTAGAGGACTTTACTTTAGAGGATCATGGGATGATGAAACTGTTGGAACAACATATGCTGAAGCCTTAGGAACAATTTTTGCCAATCCCAACTTAGCATTTGTTCCTAAAAGTTATGAACATCTACTACCTCTAAACACTAAGGTACTTCATCATATCCTAACTAGCATCATTCTCCCTAAACAATACCATCATGATGAAGTAAGCCAATTAGAATTAGGAACTATGTATCTGATCATAAAAGGACATGACATCTGTCTTGGTTATCTTATCCAACAAAACATGTTAGAACTATCTAAGAAAGACATGATGCTCCCATATGGTGGTATAATCACTAGAATAATGAAAGCCTACTACGATATTCTAATACCACCAGAAAAAGAAGTAATAAAAGTAGATAGATTTAGCATAATAAATAAAAATCTACTTCACCAATTAAGATGTTTTTATAGAAATGGTAACTGGGTTAGAATGCTAAGAAGAACCGACCCCCCTCAACCTGAACCAGAACCGGAAACACCAGTCTTTAGGGGTACTCAATCTCCTCCGATCTGTCCCTTTGAGGAAACACATCCATTTGAGCAAACTCATACATCATCTGTCGAAGATATTGGGATTCGGATGGACCGATTCAAACAAAGACAAGAACGGCTTGAACATCGACAAGATCAAATCCTATCTGAGATGTAGCAAATTCATCGACAATTTGAATCTTTGTTTAGGCACTTTAATTTTTCACCTCATGAATGAGCTTGTATGAACACAATCATCTGTTGTTATTGTAAACTCCTTATGTTACTCACCATGATGGGCTTTGTCTTGATCCTTGATATGGTTACCTGATATATTTTTTGAGCATATACAGAGTTGTAAACATCTCTCGTTGTTTATCTCGGATTTTACATTGAAACTAAATGTTTTGAAAACCTTGTGCCTTGATTTCCATGATAAATATAATTTGAAAAAGTGATATACCAATGCAGTTGATAAGTCATGACATTGCCATGATATTAACATTAAACATCAACTAGCTGACATTTTTATAAAACCGCTAAGTAAAGAATAATTTGATTTCATAAGAAGAGAATTAGGAATGTTGATGTGTCCGAATAGATAAACTAGTTAAAATTATTTTTCGAACTTTATTAAATGCTCAAATCACTTGATTGTCATTACATGCCTAAATAACATGTTGGAAATTATGTGTTGAATACAAAAATGTTTTGTCTTCATGATTGTATTTAAAAATCTGTAGCATAGTCTTGTCTGAATGCATGAAAGTGTTCATTTCATTTTTCAGATTCGCTTAACAATTGGAATGCTAAAAAACAAATTTTCTCATACACTCTTATGAAAAATATTTTTTTTGAAATGGATTTGATGAAATGATTCCTGCTTATGAATTCCATCTTGAAATATGGATGATAGTATTTTTACTTGCAAAAAGCTGTTTCAAACACATATCTTGACTCAAAGTAAACTCACAAATGGCTTCCTCCTTCATGCAAAAAGGATTATAACAAAAAAAGGAGGAAGAAGTATTCAAAGCAATCTACGTATCATGCCTTTCTTTATATGCTTGATAATTTGCTTATATTGTTCTCCTGGTATCACAACTACCATGCTTTTTGTTGATGACAAAGGGGGAGAAATATATGAATTGATGCTATAAACACTGATGCTATAATTATGCCATACTTGCATCACAAAGAGATATATGAACAGATGCTATGATTAATTTGCATTATGCCTTGTTTATATCGCGTCAAGATATCAAACAAAAAACTTGCATCGTAATTCTACATGTTGATATCTTACAATATGATGAATTGCTACAATTACCATCATTCAAACTTGTTATATTTGAAAATGAATGTCAAGCCTTGACATCATCTTCAGAGAGATACATCATGATGGGAATCATGATGTGAGTATTGATAAGTTCAAATGATTTTAACTTATCAATATGTCTCTTGAATTCTTAGGTCTTGAATTCAAGAATGACTTATCTCAAGTATGGCATATAGACAGAGGGAGTTAAGGTTAACTTCATTATCAATTGATTGTCATCATCAAAAAGGGGGAGATTGTTGAATCTCGGATTTTGATGATGAAGTCAATTGTCATTTGTTATATAATCTATATGTTGAGATAAGTGTGCAGGATTAACTACGATGAAAGTGAGACATGCAACAGGAGTTGCGCCGGAGTCAAGACAATGATCACATTGGGAGTTCGAGAGTTCGACGGAAGTTTGGACAATCGTCGGAGGTTCTGCGGGAACAAATCCGAGAAGTCCATAAGCTTGCCAAAGAAGCTCGTCGGAACTCACCAAGTGAATCGTCGCAAGTCCAGGAGTTTGCCAGAAGTCCGCAGGAGCATCACCGAGGGTTCATCGGATGATCGACGGAAATTCGCCGGAAGCTCGTCGGAAGAAGCGATTGACGCACCGGAGCAAGCTGCAATAAATGTCTTAGGAAAAATCGTAGTTAGCACATTGATTAAGTTAGAAATGGGAGGTAATCCCATTAACTTAGTTTTGGGGCAATTGGGCCCCTGAAAAACCTAAATTGGGCCGAATGGATCAACCCATTCGGACCCTGATTTCTGCCAGGCGATTGAATCGCCCAAGGCAGGAGGTTGCACCGCCTGGGCTCAGTCTCCGAGCGAGACTAGGAGGTGCAACCGCTCCAGCCAGGCGGTGGCACCGCTTGGGGCTCAGTCTCCGAGCGAGACTGGGAGGTGCAACCGCTCCAGCCAGGCGATGGCACCGCTTGGGGCTTAGTCTTCGAGCGAGACTGGGTGGTGCAACCTCCCCTGACAGGAGGTGGCACCGCTTGAGCTCAGTCTTCGAGCTTTGCTAGGCGGTGCAACCGCCTCAGTCAGGAGGTGCAACCACTTGAGCTCGGTCTTCGAGCTCTGGCAGGAGGTGCAACCGCCCCTGACAGGAGGTAGCACCGCCCAGAGGCTCAGTCTTCGAGCTCTGCCAGGCGGTGCAACCGCTCCAGTCAGGAGGTGCAACCGCCTGATCCCAGAATTCCGGGAATTGACAGTTTTGAGCTCCAAATTTGAACTGGGTTGGGGCCTATAAATACCCCACCCATTCAGCACTGAAAGGGTATGAACTTACACCGAAATCTTGATCCTTTTCTACGATTCTTAGAGCTCAAAATTGTTGTAAAGGCCAAAAGTTCTTCTCCCTCTGTTCTTCCAAGTTATGAGTTGTAAAGAGAGGAGAGAAAATTATGTAAGGGTTGTCTCCTAAGCTCGTCAAAAGGAGTGAAACTGTAAAAGGGTGGTTGGCCTTCGCCTATTGAAGGAAGGCCTCTGGTTGACGTCGGTGACGTCGTCGGTGGAGGAAGCCAAAAGTGGAGTAGGTCAAGATTGACCGAACCACTCTAAATCTCGGTTTGCATTTACTTTGAGCATCTTATCTTTACTGCAAACCTCCTCAATAGCTTACTGCCTTATGTGTTTTTACGAACGTGTTTCAAAGTTCAGTGCTTTCCGAATCGAGGTTTAAGACGCAAATCAGTTTTATCATACAAACGTCGTATTTCAGTTTGCGCTTATGTTCTGATTTCTATTATAACTACAAACTGACTTTATATCTTTGCTTTAACTGCATCTCGCCTTATCTTAAGTTAAAGTGGTTTACGAATCAGCTTTTATACCGAAATTGCTTTTATCGTACGAACGTCGGATTTCAGTTTGCGCTTATATTCTGATTTCCATCATAACTGCAAACTGCGTTCATATCTTTGCTGCATCTCTCCTAGTCAAAAGTTGAAGTGATTTATGAATTAGCTTTCTTACCAAAATCACTTCTATTGAACGAAAGCAGTTTTCGATTTTAATCGCAGAAGCTTTTCCGCTGCACTAATTCACCCCCCCCCCCCTCTCAGTTCTCTTGATCCTAACACATCTTATGTTGTCCGGCATATCATTGGTTCATCTGATGCTTTATCCGATCCTTTGGCACATAGTCCTCTCCTTCGGCATATTACCCAATTGACATGTTGACTCTCGCAACTTTTGATCTCCTTGGTGCAATATACAATCCTTCGGCCCAATGCCCGAACTCATAGCATGAATTCCTTCCAGCACGTCGACCATTCCACCGGCCCGATGTCTAATCTTCTAACATATTCTACTCTGGCCCAATGTTTGATTTTTCCTATTTTAATTAAATTAGCTTTACTTGATCGAGATTAGTCCTCAATCACTCAAACACACATTGGATCTTAACTTCATCAATTATTTTCATCATCAAAATTCGAGATTCAACAATCTCCCCCTTTTTGATGATGATAACCAATTGATAATGGAGTTTAAATTAAACTCTCCTTATCAAGATGCCATATTGAAATAAGATATTATTTCAGAAAATGATAACCATTGACTTTTATATCATTACATGCTGTTGAATCTCATATTTTGATGATGAAACTAATTGATAGTATTTATGATTCAACATGTGTTTTGAGTGACGCAAGAAGTTTTGATCAAGGAGAGATAATTAAAGCAGGAAGAATCATGTTGAGCCGGAGAGAAACATGTCAAAAGATTGGACGTCGAGCCAAAGGTGCTAGTCATAGGTGCCCAGCAAGCCAATCACGTGAGTGATGGCACGTGTGACTTGATACAGAATCTTTTTGCTTATTATATTTTGACGTATATCACTTTATAACTATTGCATAAATGCATATATATATTGTGATGTCCTAGGATTTGTGCAATGGGAATCGGATCGTGATGAGATCACGATAATGAGATCGATTCACCTATAAACACATATCCTAAATAATCCCGGTCATAGGTTACTCGAGAGGGACATCGTGATAACCGGATAGACTGGTGTGCTGTATACCCGTCCATATGATGGATGCAGCTGGTCTCATAGCTGCTCGTGTAGGGACACTAGGGATACAGTATAGGTGCTCATTGGAGAATGAGTTCACTGATTGATCCACTTACGGAATGCTGGATGGTTGATGATGCCTTATTGTCAGACAGTGATTCCGTAGTCCTAGTGGTGTATCTGGTCCTTAGACTTGAGACACCAAGGATGTCCTCTATGAGTGCTCCACTCTTTGATACCAGACTTATAGGTTTGGCTGTCCCTAGATCTAGTACAGCTGGTCATTGGGAGTGGTAGTCGACCTTACGAGGGCTATTGAGTGTCGATAGAGGATCATCCACTCTCGGCGTCATGAGAGGAATATCCCATGTGTTCTTGCTCAGACAAATCCCTGGCCAGGGTCATTCGGGTTGAGAGAGAAAGAGTTCTCCGGGAGAATCCGATTAGAGCGAGACTCGAGTAGAAACCGTATGGGTCTGACAACACCATGCTCGATATACGGTCTCTGGGATATTAGATGGATGAGGGATTATAGGTACACGGTAACTGAGGACAGACAGGTCCAATGGATTGGATTCCCCTGTTTCGTCTGGGGACTACAACGTAGTGGCCTAGTACGTCCGTAGTCGATGAGTCGAGTGAATTATTACAGAGATAATAATTCACTGAGTTAGAAGGAGTTCTGACAGGTATGACTCACGACCAGCTCGATATTGGGCCTAGAGGGTCACACACATATGGTAGGCATTGCGATGAGTAGAGGTTCGGATATGAGATATCCGACGGAGCCCTTGTCTTATTGGATGCAGATCCAATACCCACTAGGGAAGGACCCATTAGGGTTTGACACGGGATCTCTATAAATAGGAGGGATTCACAGCCTCATAGGCTAGAGTCTTTGCTTGCCTTTCCTATTCTCCTCTCCCTCTCCACCTCAGAGTAGGCCTGGAGTTTTGAGGAGCGTCGTCGCAACCCTGCTGTGTGGATCACCGCTAGAGATGATGACGCTTGACCTCCTTCACCCTCTTCTAAGGATCTGTAAGAAAACAGGGATATACGATCTCCCTAGGTAACACAATCTCTATACGCAATTTTGTGTTTTGCGGATTTTTTCGCACCAATCTTCGCACGACGACGAACATCTTTTTGGGAATCGGGGATTTTTGTTTTCTTGTTCTTCCGCTGCGCATATGATGTCGCCCCTAATGATTTCCCAACAGTGGTATCAGAGCCAGGTTGTTCGTGCGAATGATTGGTTTTGAACTGCGTGTGTTGTGTTTAGGAAGAATGTTGACGTCAAAATCGTTGATGCAAAAGCGAGAAAGGGCAGCAACAGTTGGTGCCCTCGATCTGCGTGCGTGCAGCGCAGCCGAAGGCGGGCAGCGCAGGGGCTGCGTCTGTAGCAGCCGGCCGGCGGCTTGCTTGCAGCAGGCTTGCTGTCGGCGGGGCTGGCAGCCCGCGGGCAGAGGCGCTTGCCGCCGAAGGGCAGCGGCGTCTGCCGCCGCAGGGCAGCGACGCCTGCTGCCGCTGCTCCCGCGGGCGGAACTCCCCCCACAAGGGCGGCCGCCCGGCGGGACAGCACCGCCTGCGGCGGCAGCGGCGCCCGAAGGGGGCGCCCACCCGCAGCGGCATCGCCGCCAGCGGGCGTGCCCCCTGCAGGCGAGGGTAGTGCCCTCGCCCCGCCGCACAGGCCGCCGCCGGCAGGGTGGCGGCGGCGGCAGCAGCGAAAAGGGGAAAGGGCATTAGGGTTTTCTGGGAAAAAGACAATTTTGCCCCTCGGAATTTGAGAAATTCCAGTTTCTGTCTTTTGTCCAAATTAAGAAAATACCCTTAGGAATTGAGAAATTCCCTACATGTCCCTGATTTCAGAAAAATATTAATCAATTAAAAGGTTTAGTTGATTATTATTTTTATTATTATCTAGTAGTCCTACATGATGATGATTATTTATACATGTGATGTATGATGTGTGGACGGATGATCATGGACCGTGTGATGTGTGTACTTGTGATTATTATTATTGAGGTCTGCGAACCTCCATTATATTTCTCGTTTATTGTCGGGCTTGCGTGCCTATGATTAAGTTGTAATCACATGAGGAGGCGTAGCGGGAGCGTGGATGCAATAGCGAGACCCACGAGACGGACGATCGCGATGCATGAAGATGCATCAAGATGTTGACGGAACCGACGAGGGCGAGATAGACGATCACAGGGCATGGAGATGCACCGTTGCACACATAGATCTTGATGTAAGTGATTAGGCCTACTGGCTCGAGCCTAATCACATTAGGTTGTGGTCCATGATCATCTGGTGTGATTGCTTATACACATACTAGATATATATATATATATTTGCATGCGATGTAGATATATATATTAAATATGTATATGTGTGACATGTCATATTAGGAGACCAAATTATAGAAACATCTCTCGATAATATTAAGTCGGTAAACGTGAGGCAATTAGATTGACCCACGTGGCCTTCCATCGTTATGAGTAGGAACCGATTCCCGGTATAGGTTGAGTTGGTCGAGTCCCTCGAGACTCACCTATATCGCGATTCGCTATCTTGTTTACGACATAGAGATGTCACCGGTGACCTGAGGGCATGGTATGCTTGGTCGAGTCCCTCGAGGGTATATCATCAAATCAGACTCATCTTGTAACGAAGGTGTTGACTTAACCGAGCATCATGGTTGGTCGAGTCCCTCGAGGCCATGGTGATTCGGAGGCCGAACAGGACGGGAATCACAAGGAGTTGTGATCGGCAAGAGTTGCCTACCTTTTAGGCTTAGTGTGATTGGTCGAGTCCCTCGAGGTTACACTAAGACGCTGATTGGATCCTGATCCCCACTAGAAGTCTGCCGGAGACTTCCGTTTTACGTGCTGAGGGTGTCGCGTGACTCGATAGTAAAATAGTAGGAGCATATTAAGATAGAAGTTCATATCTTGATAGTTTATTTCTTGCAAAATCTGCATGTTATTCATTTCTGCTACATCTTTATTTTCAGAAAATGTCGCTTTCAAATCCCTTACGTGGCATACTTGATGTCAACCGCCTCACTGGTCCAAATTATACGGATTGGCTCCGTAACTTGAGAATTGTTCTCATAGCGGAGAAAATCGTGTACGTCCTTGATACAGTGATGCCTACGCCCGAAGAAGGGGCAAGCGAGGATGAGATCGCTCGCTACGTGAAGTACATTGATGACTCCACTCTTGCTCAGTGCTATATGTTGGGCTCTATGACTCCAGAGTTACAGAGACAACATGAAAAGATGGATGCCAAATCCATTCTCCTACATGTCCGCAAATTGTTTGAGGAACAGGGAAGGACTCAACGATATGAGATATCCAAGGGCCTTTTCTGTGCTAGGATGACTGAGGGGACACCGGTTCAGAACCATGTCCTAAAGATGATTGAGTGGATAGAGAAACTCACAGGTCTAGGAATGGTCCTAGAGGATAACTTGTGTGTGGACATTGTGCTTCAGTCCCTACCAGATTCCTTTTCACAATTCATAATGAATTTTAATATGAACAAGCTTGAGGTGACTCTCCCAGAGCTCCTCAATATGTTGAGGGAGGCAGAGAGTACTATTAAGAAAGAGAAGCCAGTTCTCTGCACTGGTGAGACCAGAAAGAAAAGGAAAGCAGAAAGGTCCCTTAAGAAGGGAAAGGGCAAGGGCAAACAAGGTAAAGCAAAGGTTGCTAAGAAAGACCCAACAAAGGACAAAGGCCAGTGCTTCCACTGTGGTAAAGATGGGCACTGGAAGAGAAACTGCAAAGAGTACCTTGCAGAAAGGGCGAAACAAAAGCTTGATGAAGCTTCAGGTACATTCATGATTAGTCTCCATTTGTCAGACTCTTATGATAACACATGAGTATTGGATACCGGTAGTGCTTATCATATATGCAATTCGTTGCAGGTTCTGGCAAGGCCTAGGAGACTAGAGAGAGGCGAGATGGACCTCAAGATGGGTAATGGAGCAAAAGTTACTGTATTAGCTGTTGGCGAGGTCTCCCTACATCTGCCTAGTGGAGCTTTTATTGCATTAGATGCATGTTATTTTGTTCCTTCTATTATCAAAAACATTATCTCCATTTCATGTTTAACAGTTAGTGGATATAAATTTGTTTTTGAGAACAATGGTTGTTTGATATTATTAGATGATAAGATCATCACGAAAGGAACATTGCATAATGGTTTATTTATGTTAGACACCACTCCACATATCATGAATGTAAATGTGTCCAAAAGGAAACGAGATGAGTTGAAAAGTGCATACCTGTGGCATTGTAGGCTAGGTCACATCCATGAAAGAAGGATTCAAAAGTTGCTAAATGATGGATATCTAGATCCATTCGACTATGTGTCATATACAACTTGTGAGCCTTGCATTCGTGGAAAACTGACCAAATCTCCATTTAGTAGAACTGGAGAGAGAGCCACTGAGTTGTTGGAACTCATACATAGTGATGTATGTGGACCCATGTCAACTCATGCCATTGGAGGTTACTCCTACTTCATTACATTTACTGATGATTTCTCAAGGTATGGATATGTGTACTTAATGAAGTACAAGTCTGAGGCCTTTGAGAAATTCAGAGAGTATAAGAATGAGGTGGAGAACCAGACTGGAAAGAGTATCAAAACTCTTCGATGAGATCGAGGAGGTGAGTACTTAAGTATAGAGTGTACTCAGTTCCTCAAGGACCATGGGATATTATCCCAATGGACACCTCCTTATACACCTCAGCTCAATGGTGTCTCTGAAAGGAGAAATCGTACATTATTAGATATGGTACGGTCCATGATGAGTTTCACTGACCTACCCATCTCATTATGGGGATATGCCCTAGAAACCGCAGCTTACCTTCTGAACAGAGTTCCAACTAAGTCGGTAGTGTCTACACCATATGAGATATGGAAAGGGAAGAAGCCTGATCTTAAGGTTGTTAAGATTTGGGGCTGCCCTGCCCACATTAAAAGACACAATCCCGATAAGTTAGAATCAAGGACAGAGCGATGCAAATTTGTGGGACACCCCAAGGAAACTTATGGGTCTTATTTCTATCATCTCGAGGACCAAAAGGTCTTTGTAGCTAAGAGAGTAGTGTTCCTTGAGAAGGAACACATTCTTGACGGAGACAGTGGGAGAAAGATAGAGTTGAGCGAGGTTGGAGAACCAAGCTCAAGCACCACTCTACAGCCCGAGTCTGTTTAGGTACTTAATACACAAGTTTCAACTTTACGTAGAGTATCTCATCCTCCTGAGAGATATGTGGGACATATTAGAGGAGAGGATGTAGAGGATATTGATCCTCAGACCTACGAGGAGGCTATTATGAGTATAGACTCCGGGAAGTGGCAAGAAGCCATGAATTCTGAGATGGATTCTATGTACTCCAATAAGGTTTGGAACCTAGTCTATGCGCTCGAAGGTATTGTACCCATCGGTTGCAAATGGATCTTTAAGAAAAAAGATCAGAGTAGATGGAAAGGTAGAGACCTATAAAGCAAGGCTAGTGGTTAAGGGGTATCGTCAAAGGCAAGATATTGACTACGACGAAACCTTCTCACCCGTAGCAATGCTAAAATCCATCAGAATTCTACTGGCTATTGCAGCACACTATGATTATGAGATCTGGCAGATGGATGTGAAAACCGCATTCCTCAATGGGAACCTCGAGGAGGAGGTGTATATGATGCAACCTGAGGGATTCGTGTCCAAGAACTGCCCAGATAAGGTGTGTAGGTTGCTTAGATCCATTTATGGACTAAAGCAAGCTTCCCGAAGTTGGAACATAAGATTTGATGAGGCAATCAGATCTTATGACTTCGTTAAGAACGAAGATGAGCCTTGTGTATACAGAAAGGTAAGTGGGAGCGTTATCACCTTTTTGGTGTTATATGTGGATGACATCCTCATCATTGGGAATGACGTAGGAATGCTATCCATAGTAAAGACTTGGTTATCTAGACACTTCTCCATAAAGGACTTAGGGGAAGCATCCTATATCTTGGGGATTAGAATCTATAGAGATAGATCCAAGAGGATGCTTGGCTTGTCCCAGTCCAGGTACATAGAAACCATTGTCAAAATGTTTGGCATTGAAAATTCTAAGAAAGGGCGAACATGGAAATGATACCTTATGCCTCAGCAATATGGTATATCATGTATGCCATGCTATGTACTAGGCCTGATATAGCGCATGCTCTGAGTGTCACGAGCAGGTATCAAGCGGATCCAGGCTTGGAGCACTGGAAAGCAGTAAAGTGTATCCTTAAGTACTTGAGAAGGACTAAGGATCTTTTACTAGTATATGGAGGTAATAGCCTTAAGGTTGAAGGCTACACTGACTCCAGTTTTCAGTCTGATGTCGATGATAGCAAGTCGAATTCAGGGTCTGTGTACACCTTGAATGGAGGAGCAGTGTGCTGGAAGAGTTCCAAACAAAATACCACTGCTGACTCGACCACAGAGGCGGAGTACATTGCTGCATTAGATGCAGCAAAGGAGGGAGTCTAGTTGAAGATGTTCATCACAGATTTGGGAGTCGTTCCGGATAGCGAGAAGTTGACTTCCTTATATTGCGACAACTATGGGGCGATTACTCAAATAAGGGAACCTGGGTCTCATCAGAAGTATTCTGAGGAGGTTCCAGCTTATAAGAGAGATCGTAACCCGAGGAGATGTAGTAGTGGAAAGAGTTCCATCCGAAGATAACATTGCAGATCCACTGACAAAGCCGTTGTCTCAGATTGTCTTTGAGCGTCACAGGAGTCTGATGGGGATCAGACACATAGGTGATTGGCTTTAGGTCAAGTGGGAGATTGCTAGTTATAGGTGCCCAGCAAGCCAATCACGTGAGTGATGGCACGTGTGACTTGATACAGAATCTTTTTGCTTATTATATTTTGGCGTATATCACTTTATAACTATTGCATAAATGCATATATATATTGTGATGTCCTAGGATTTGTGCAATGGGAATCGGATCGTGATGAGATCACGATAATGAGATCGATTCACCTATAAACACATATCCTAAATAATCCCGGTCATAGGTTACTCGAGAGGGACATCGTGATAACCGGATAGACTGGTGTGCTGTATACCCGTCCATATGATGGATGCAGCTGGTCTCATAGCTGCTCATGTAGGGACACTAGGGATACAGTATAGGTGCTCATTGGAGAATGAATTCACTGATTGATCCGCTTACGGAATGCTGGATGGTTGATGATGCCTTATTGTCAGACAGCGATTCCGTAGTCCTAGTAGTGTATCTGGTCCTTAGACTTGAGACACCAAGGATGTCCTGTATGAGTGCTCCACTCTTTGATACCAGACTTATAGGTTTGGCTATCCCCAGATCTAGTACAGCTGGTCATTGGGAGTGGTAGTCGACCTTACGAGGGCTATTGAGTGTCGATAGAAGATCATCCACTCTCGGCGTCATGAGAGGAATATCCCATGTGTTCTTGCTCAGACAAATCCCTGGCCAAGGTCATTCGGGTTGAGAGAGAAAGAGTTCTCCGGGAGAATCCGATTAGAGCGAGACTCGAGTAGAAACCGTATGGGTCTGACAACACCATGCTCGATATACGGTCTCTGGGATATTAGATGGATGAGGGATTATAGGTACACGGTAATTGAGGACAGACAGGTCCAATGGATTGGATTCCCCTATTTCGTCTGGGGACTACGGCGTAGTGGCCTAGTACGTCCGTAGTCGATGAGTCGAGTGAATTATTACAGAGATAATAATTCATTGAGTTAGAAGGAGTTCTAACAGGTATGACTCACGACCAGCTCGATATTGGGCCTAGAGGGTCACACACATATGGTAGGCATTACGATGAGTAGAGGTTCGGATATATGATATCCGACGGAGCCCTTGTCTTATTGGATGCAAATCCAATACCCACTAGGGAAGGACCCATTAGGGTTTGACACAGGATCTCTATAAATAGGAGGGATTCACAGCCTCATAGGCTAGAGTCTTTGCTTACCTTTCCTATTCTCCTCTCCCTCTCCACCTCAGAGTAGGCCTGGAGTTTTGAGGAGCGTCGTCACAACCCTGCTGTGTGGATCACCACTAGAGAGGAGGACGCTTGACCTCCTTCACCCTCTCCTAAGGATCTGCAAGAAAACAGGGATATACGATCTCCCTAGGTAACACAATCTCTATACGCAGTTTTGTGTTTTGCGGATTTTTTCGCACCAATCTTCGCACGACGACGAACATCTTTTTGGGAATCGGGGATTTTTGTTTTCTTGTTCTTCCGCTGCGCATATTATTTCAGAAAATGATAACCATTGACTTTTATATCATTGCATGCTGTTGAATCTCAGATTTTGATGATGAAACTAATTGATAGTATTTATGATTTAACATGTGTTTTGAGTGACGCAAGAAGTTTCGATCAAGGAGAGATAATTAAAGCAGGAAGAATCATGTTGAGCCGGAGAGAAACATGTCAGAAGATTGGACGTCGAGCCAAAGGATCGATCGACATATCGGCAAAAGGCTTTGGGGTAAGAGTTTGGGCATCGGGCCATGAAGAGTGGAAATTATGCTAAGTAAATCAGAGTTGTGGAGGTCAACTGGTCGATTAGGCAATAGGCCGCAAGAGAGGACGATGCGCCGTAGATTCAAACGACGCACCGATGAACCAATGACATGTTGGACAACATTTGATTTGCTTTGTAATAACTATTTAGATCAAAATAGGTTTTAAGTATGCAGGATTAACTATGATAGCGATTAAGGAAGAAAGAAAAATGAAGTCTCAGAGTCAAGAATGAGATTTCGTTGGGAGTTCGAGAGTTTGTCGGAAGTCCGGACAGTCATCGGAAGTTCTTGTTAGGATCGGAGCGGCACTAAGAGGGGGTGATGAATTAGTACAGCGGATTAAAACTATTGAATCTCAGATTTTGATGATGAAACTAATTGATTGTGTTTAGATGTTTAACTGCATTTTGAGTGATGCAGGTCTACTCGATCAGGATTAGACAGTGGACGCAGGAGGAATTGACGTTGCGCCAAAGGAGATCACGTCAGGGTATTGGACGGCAGAAGGCTTCGGACGTCGGGCATCGGGCCAAAGAGAGCAGAATTGTGCCAAGGATATCGGGGTTGCGGAGGTCAACCGCCGATTGGGCAACAAGCCACAAGAGAGGACAATGCGCTGAAGAATCGGACGAAGCGCCAACCAATGATGGGCCGGGCAACAGAATGTCAATTTGCGTTGTAATAATTGTCTAGATCGGAGTAGAGTTTTTGCTTGTGCGTGCAGGATTAACTATGATAACGACGAAGACATAAAGCAAAACAAAGTGTCGGAGTCAAGCACGAAGGATTCGTTGCGAGTTCGAGAGTTCGACGGAAGTCCGAAGGTTCGTCGGGAATGCTGCCGGAACTAGCCAAGAATAAGTAGGGAGCTTGCCGAAGGGTTTTTCAAAAGCTCACCGGAAGGTTCGTTGGAAGTTCGTGGAGCTCGCTAAGAAAGATCGGAGCTAGCCGAAGAAGCTCGTTAGAACTCGCCAAGATCAAATCGTGAAGTCTAGGAGCTTGCCGGGAGTCCGCAGAATGGTTTCCGAGAGTTTATCGGAAGACCGTCGGAAGTTCGCCGGAAGCTCGCCGGAAGAAGTCTTGACTTACGGACTTTGTAATAGATTAGAAAATATCTTTAAATTCGTAGTTGGCATGTTAATTAGGGTTAGGATTAGGTATTAATCCTATAACCCAAGTAGGGGCCAATTGGACCCGAGTTCGGACTAGTTTGGGCCAAGTTTGGAGCCCAACCAGTGAGCTGAATTAGCCTAGGCGGTGGCACCGCCTAGACTGGGCGGTGGCACCGCCAGTCCACTGTCAGTGTCACACTGACAGGTGGTGGCACCGCCCGCCTCGGAAACCCAAGAGAATTCAAATTTGGAGCCCAAATTTGAATCCTCTTGGGGCCTATAAATACCCTACATTTCTCAGCAGAGAATACAACCTTTTGAGAAGCTAGAAGTTGAGAAAAGCTTTAGGAAAAGTCTTGTTTTCAATAGCTTGAGTGTTCACCTCATTTCTTTTCATTGAAATCTTTGTAAAAGGGTGAACCACTTGTAAGAGGTTGTAAGAGGGGTGTAAGAAGGAGGTTGATCTTCGCCTAATAAAGGAAGATCATTAGTGGATGCCGGTGGCCTCGACGGAAGAGGAATCGGAGGAGTGGATGTAGGTCACGATTGACCGAACCACTATAAACTACCATCTTCTCTAGTTTGCATTTATCTTATTGTCATTTATATTACTGTAAACCATCTTCATTTTGATGCTCTACTTCTTTGTCTCCTTCTTACATATGCCTTCAAGTTAAAATGCAATCGAAACGGTTTCAAACAAAACGTTGCTTTTATCGTACGAAGTTTCCATAAGTGTTTAAATCGTCGAAAGTTTACCATACTTTACCGTTGCACTAATTCACCCCCCCCCCCTCTTAGTGCCGCTCCGGTCCTAACAATTGGTATCAGAGCCCGGTATTTCTCATTTCGGATTTACACCCGAGAGAAATGGCTATTCATGGCTTTCAAGAGGGCTTATCGGTTTTTCATCCACCGTTGTTTAACGGATTAGACTACACTTATTGGAAAACTCGAATGAGAGTGTTCTTGATTTCTATGAATTTGGATTTATGGAATATCGTTGAAAACGGTTTTCAACTTCCCTCTAAACCGATGAACGAATGGTCGGATTTGGAGAAGAAGTATTTTTCTTTAAACGCAAAGGCTATGAATGTCTTATTTTGCGCTTTGGACAAAAATGAGTTCAATCGGATTTCTACATGCGAAACGGCTTTTGATATTTGGCGAACACTTGAAATCATGCACGAGAGAACTAGTAGAGTCAAAGACTCGAAAGTTAATATTTTAATGCATGATTTTGAGCTTTTTCAAATGAAGCTGAGCGAAACCATTGTTGACATGTACACCCATTTTACGGATGTCATAAATGGTTTACAAGCTCTTGGCAAATGTTTCTCAAATTTTGAACTTGTTAGTAAAGTTTTACGATCACTTTCTAAAGTTTGGGAATCAAAAGTAACGGCAATACAAGAAACAAAATATTTAAATATTTTTCCACTTGAAGAACTTATCAGCTCATTGATGACATATGAAATGGTGCGCAATGCACATGATGAACACAATGAACACTTGAACCACCTTCCAAAGAATAGGAAGGATTTGAAACTCTGGACAAATGAATACCACTTGAGCGATGACTCAAGTGATGAGAACAATGATGAACTTGAACTTCGAACACTAACTCTTAATAAGTTCATTAAACAAAAATCTAAAATAAATAATGAACTTGAACGGAGGAAGAGGCCAAAGAAAAGGAAGGCACCCAAGGATGAATCAAGAACTTCCAAAGGTGAAACGGCGAATTGGGCTTTGACGAGCTTCGACTATAAGGTAAGTAACTCAACTCTCTTGAATTATTTTGAAATTATTTGAAGTTTTTCATGAGTGCTTAATTTAGATAGTAGGAATAATAAATAAAAAATTGTTTTCAAAAATTATATCATGTTTTTCTTTTTAGCATCTTTGAAAAATTAAAAAATTTAAGCATGAAAAGATAGATTCACCTAAAAAAGAAAAATGTATGACTACAACAAATAACAAAATGATTTTGTTTGAAAATGCCTTATGCCCAATGAAACCATCATTGATGAATATGCTTTATATTTAATAGTTTATTTGGCTTATATGCCTTATCATGATAAATGTTTTGAAAAGTTTGTATCCTACTTGATGATTATTATACATGATGATTTATTGGTCTTGAAGTTATTCAATTTTGATTAAATGAAATCATGTTTGACTTGAAGTAATGAGTTGAAATAATTTTTTTTTGAATTATGTGTTGCACTTTTTTTATGATTTTTGATCTTTCCGTTTTAAACGATGATGCATGGATTAAAAAAAAAAAATAAAAGAAAAAAAAAGGGGCATGCATGTCTGGAATCAATCAATAAGTTGAAACAAAAGGAGGAAAGAATTTTTTATTAAAAATTTTCTTTCTCTCTATCTTATTGATTTCTACCTAAGAGACCAATAAACTTATTTATACCATTTTGAATCTCTTGAAAGAAATGTTGAGATTTTGATGATTTGGACGATTTGAATTTAAATGAGATTTATCCAAATTCATGATCTTGATTCCGTGATATTTACAAATTAAGATTTATTATGAATCAAGATTTTTTCATTAATCGATCTCTTAAGATTTTCTTTTGATTATTTATGAGTAGGTTTTTCAAAAAGAAATCATGCCTATTGGTATTCACATGTTCTAATCTTTTATGATATGATTTTTATGCAATTCCTTGTATTCATGAAATGTTTATCGCATCACCCAATTACTTTCTTCTTGATATTCCTTATGTGGTGATATAAAATTATGCATGAAATACTCTTGATATTATTTTGATGCATACAAATGAAAAGTTATGATCATGAATGGTAGGATGAAATTTGACAAGTTAATACCATCATGATTTGAAACATTTATGATTTGAAATTATGCATTCAATTGCTTTTTATTGTGATGATATATGCATATAATGTGTATCATGAATACTTTATTATCATACATGAAAATAGTGATAAATATTTTGAAAATAAATGTTTGTATCATGTTAGATGATTTTATATTTTGTGCATGATGAGTTATAGTGATGATTGAAACAATGATTGAAATAATATGAATGATGATTTGGAATCATGCAAATAATGATGAGTTTATATGTTTTAAAAATATATATGATGATTTGGTATTATGTATACAATACTTTAATTTACAATAATGATGCACACAATGATGAAATATTCATGATAAAATTATTATTTTGATATTCATGACTTGAATCTTCCTTTCTTTTTGCCGATGACAAAGGGAGAGAAAGAGTTGCTAATGTGCTATCTTGAATTGATGAAAAGGGTAATCTCAAAAATAAATTAGCTACCTTCCACAAGTCAAGAAAATGCAAAAACTTGCTTGCACATCTAAAGAAAAGATACAAATGTAACACTTGCCAAATTGTTTGCTTGCCTCATGTAAAACATGGTCCCTTGCTAGTTTGGTATTTTGCTAAGGAAGCAAAAATGACACTTCTCAAAAGAGAAGAAAGAGCTTACTTTCTTAAACATTTTTAATATGCTAGCTAGCATGATGTACAATTTGCTATGTTGAACATTACAAAGAAATACTATCATGCACATTGCAAAGAAAAGCAAATATGCTAACTTGCACATCTTTAAATTTGCTAGCTTATGCATTGAAAATGAAAGTAAACTTCCAGCATGCTAAGGAAGTAAAACTTGCAAGCTTGCACTTCTCAAAAAGAGAAGAAAGATCTTGCCTATTGAAAGAAGCAAAAAGTGCAAAACTTAGAAAACTTGCAACAAAATTGCTCTTGCCATGCTTTGTATTAAAAATAGGTTGATATCCTTAAAAGCATCGCATTAAATTTTTTAGTGTATTGCAATGTATCACAAGTATCGCAAATTGAAATTTTTGAGACTATTATCATATCATGTTTAACAATTGATATCTTTCATTGATATGATAAATTATCATCTCATGATGTATCGTATAATGATATCATGATTTGTGATTGTATCATGTGATCCTTGGTGAATTTTCACATTGATATCCTTCATGAAATAATTTCTTTGCATTATTGTCTTGTATGCATCATTGAAATATTGATTGATGCAAAGTTGATGTAAAAGTCTAAATCATTGGTTCCTCTCCTTCTTTTTGACATTGACAAAGGGGGAGAAAGTTATTGCTAGCTCGATCATTGTAAATATTGTTACTTGTAAAGAAAAGTAAAGTGCAATCTTGCACAAAAATTCAAGTATTGAATTGCCATGATTGAACTTAAGAATCTTGCTATACTTTTGTGCTTATATGTTGTGATGAAAATCTAGCTTTATGTTGCAAAAACTTAGATATCTTTTAAAATAGCTAGAGCTACTTCTTCTTTTTATTGATGACATAGGGGGAGAAGTATATTGATGACTTCATGCATTGAATTGAATATTTTATATATTTGCATGATGGTTTAAATGTTTTTCATAACATGTGATAAATGTTATTTGGATTTGGGATAATCCAAGTATTCTATCAATGGTATATTGATAGGGGGAGTTTGGTTAAACTCCAGGGAGTTAAGGTTAACTCTGTTAGTCATCAATTAGTTGTCATCATAAAAAAGGGGGAGATTGTTGAATCTCAGATTTTGATGATGAAACTAATTGATTGTGTTTAGATGTTTAACTGCATTTTGAGTGATGCAGGTCTACTCGATCAGGATTAGACAGTTGACGCAGGAGGAATTGACGTTACTCTAGAGGAGATCACGTCAGGATATTGGACAGTAGAAGGCTTCGGACGTCGGGCATCGGGCCAAAGAGAGCGGAATTACGCCAAGGATATCGGGGTTGCGGAGGTCAACCGTCGATTGGGCAACAAGCCGCAAGAGAGGACAATGTGCTGAAGAATCGGACGAAGCGCCAACCAATGACGTGTCGGGCAACAGAATGTCAATTTGCATTGTAATAATTGTCTATATCAGAGTAGATTTTTTGCTTGTGTGTGTAGGATTAACTACGATAACGACGAAGACATAAAGCAAACCAAGTGTCAGAGTTAAGCACGAAGGATTCGTTGCGAGTTCGAGAGTTCGACGGAAGTCCGAAGGTTTGTCGGGAATGCTGCCTGAACTAGCCAAGAATAAGTAGGGAGATTGCCGAAGGGTTTTTCGGAAGCTCACCGGAAGGTTCGTTGGAAGTTCGCGGAGCTCGCCGAGAAAGATCGAAGCTGGCCAAAGAAGCTCGTTGGAACTCACCAAGATCAAATCGTGAAGTCTAGGAGCTTGTCGGGAGTCCGCAGAATGGTTTCCGAGAGTTTATCGAAAGACCATCGGAAGTTCGCCGGAAGCTCACCGGAAGAAGTCTTGACTTATGGACTTTGTAATAGCTTAGAAAATGTCTTTAAATTCGTAGTTAGCACATTAATTAGGGTTAGGATTAGGTATTAATCCTATAACCCAAGTAGGGGCCAATTGGGCCCGAGTTCAGACTAGTTTCGGCCAAGTTTGGAGCCCAACCAGTGAGCTGAATTGGCCTAGGCGGTGGCACCGCCTAGCACCCGAGACCTGGGCAGTGGCACCGCTTGACTGGGCGGTGGCACCGCCAGTCCACTGTCAGTGTCAGACACTAACAGGCGGTGGCACCGCCACTGACAGGCGGTGGCACCGCCGGCCTCGGAAACCCAAGAGAATTAAAATTTGGAGCCCAAATTTGAATCCTCTTGGGGCCTATAAATTCCCCTCATTTCTCAGCAGAGAATACAACCTTTTGAGAAGCTAGAAGTTGAGAAAAGCTTTAGGAAAAGTATTGTTTTCAATAGCTTGAGTGTTCACCTCCTTTCTTTTCATTGAAATCTTTGTAAAAGGGTGAACCACTTGTAAGAGGTTGTAAGAGGGGTGTAAGAAGGAGGTTGATCTTCGCCTAGTAAAGGAAGATCATTAGTGGATGCCGGTGGCCTCGACGGAAGAGGAATCGGAGGAGTGGATGTAGGTCATGATTGACCGAACCACTATAAACTACCGTCTTCTCTGGTTTGCATTTATCTTATTGTCATTTATATTACTACAAACCATCTTCATTTTGATGCTCTACTTCTTTGTCTCCTTCTTACATACGTCGTCAAGTTAAAACGCAATCGAAATGGTTTCAAACAAAACGTTGCTTTTATCGTACGAAGTTTCCGTAAATGTTTAAATCATCGAAAGTTTATCATACTTTACTGTTACACTAATTCACCCCCCCCCCCCCCTCTTAGTGCCGCTCCAGTCCTAACAAAAACGTCGGTTTCGACAAATCTTTCGTACAATAAAAATCGAACTCGGAAGTGCTTAACTTGAAAGTGTATTCGCAAAGTTGTGCAGCAAAGGTAATGAGGAAATAAAGCAAGTAAGAAGGTTTGCAGTAATGTAAATAGCAGTAATGAAATGCAAACCAGAGATTACGCTGATTTTAAAGTGGTTCGGTCAAACGACCTACATCCACTTGTGAGGCCCCTCTTCGATGAGGCTCCCACCTTCCACTAGCAAATCTCTTGAAGGGGAAGGGTAAATACCCCTCTTACAACTTTTTACAAGCGGTTCACTCTCTTATAGATTTTCAGCAAGAAAGAAGGAGGTGAACACTAGCAAATTGAAAACAAGACTAGCTAAGGCTTTTCTAAGACCTTTCTTCAATCAATTGCTTCTCAAAAAGTTGTAATCTCAGCTGAGATTTGAGGGGTATTTATAGGCCTCAAGAGGATTCAAATTTGGGCTCCAAAATTTGAATTCTCTTTGGTTTCCGATGCTGGCGGTGCCACCGCCTATCAGTGTTTGACACTGACAGTGGACTGGCGGTGTCACTGCCCAGCTCTCGTGTGTTGGGCGGTGCAACCGCCTAGTCTGGCGGTGCCACCGCTAGACCCTTCGGTTCATTGGTTAGGCTTCAAATTTAGCCCAAACCAAGTCTAATTTTGGGCCCAGTTGGCCCCTAACCAGGATATAAGATTATCTCTTAATCCTAATCCTAATTACAAGTAAACTACATAACTAAAAACATCCTAAGCAAGTTTTCAACCGCGAACATCGAGTCTTGTTCCGGCGAGCTTTCCGACGGACTTCTTCCGACGGACTCCCAACAAGCTCCCGATCTTGTGATGACTTTAACGAGTAGCCGAGCCTTCTCGGTGATCTCCGCAAACCTCCGATGATCTCTTCGGCGAACTTCTGAAAATTTCGACAGGTTCCCGATTTCTTCTCGGTTGGTTCCGGCAGCATCTCCGACGATTCTTCGGACTCTTAAACGTCCATTGAACTTGACTTTGGTATTCTTGCTTTGTGTTTTCTGGTTATCTTAATTAATCCTGCACACTTAACTCAATAATATGGATTAGATCAATTAACCCATCAATTGATTTTATCATCAAAATCCGAGATTCAACAATCAATTGATGACGGAGTTAAACATAACTCCCCCTATCTATATGCCATATTATGAGAAGATATAAACACTTGAATTCCATCCCATTGAATTCAAGCATAAACCGATAAGATATTTTCATGTTGAACTTATCGTTATTCTCATTAAGCAATAGTAAATACGAAACTTCGATGAAAATCGCTTTCAAGTCAAATGATAAGAGATAATTTTTATTACGATAGGAGATAAAGATTTTCAACATGAATTTCATGATATAAATGTAAGGCATGATTTCATATGATCAATCAATCTAAAAACTTGCGATATACTCAAGGATTTTGCAAGGCATATAATATGCGATATATTCAAGGATTTTGCAAGGCATATAAGATATTCATATCACACAAGCTTTTGTCATTCATATAAGTCATGATGCGCAAAAGAAATTTTCATTAAGTCATGCTATCGAAACGGTATAAGTCATCACTTAGTCATCACTTCTCCCCCTTTGTCATCAACAAGAAGGGAATGAGACTTGAAGCACATAATTTGTGATTATAACATCAGGAATTCAACATTGATCATACAAAAATTCATCATTCAAAATTAAGTGTGCTAAAATATTCACGCAGAGTTTATCTTAAAAAAAATTCAACATTCATTCATTTTATCAAATCTCTTTTTTCTATAAATAACAAAAATTGTAGGTGTACAAAGAAGAGATTGTGATTAAGAAAAAATTTCAAATAGTAACTCCAATATGTCAAGATCATAATTCGAATACAAACTCTTTCAAATTCAAATCGTCAACTTGAAACTCATAATCAAGCCATCAAAATCAATTTCGAGATTCACACAATATCATAAAATCATTAATCTTGATCAGATGGGAGTGGTGTTTGACTCAAGATAGGATAAGGTAATTTTAACATGTCATTTAGAATCGAAAGAGAAGGATCAAATTCGCCAAGGAACGGAGAGAGGAAAAAAAACTTTATAAAAAATCCATGTTTATTCTTAGTGACAATTTAACATACCTAATTCCCTTCTAATGAATTCAAATTGGTCTTCATTCAAAGCTTTTGTAAATATATCTGCTAATTGATGCTTTGTGTCAATGAATTCTAAAACAACATTATTGTTAAGGACATGATCGCGTATGAAATGATGCCTAACGTCGATGTGCTTAGTTATAGAGTGCTGAATTGGATTTTTAGTAAGACATATAGCACTAGTATTATCACATTTTATAGGAACATTTTTGAAGTGAATTCCATAGTCTTCTAATGTATTTTTCATCCAAACAACTTGTGCACAACATGCACTTGAAGCAATGTATTCGGCTTCCGCCATAGATAGTGCAACTAAATTTTGTTTCTTGGAAGTCCAAGAAACAAGTGCATGTCCAAAAAATTGGCATGTTCCGGATATACTTTTTCTATCTATCCTGCATCCGCCAAAATCGGCATCTGCATAAGCTATTAAATCGAAATTTTCAGATTTTGGATACCACAATCCTAGATTTAGAGTTCCTTTAAGATACCTAAATATTCTTTTAACACTCTTAAGATGAGATAATTTAGGATTAGATTGAAACCTAGCACAAAGTCCTACACTAAACGTAATATCCGGTCTAGTCGTGGTGAGGTAGAGTAGACTACCTATCATTCCCCTATATGTTTTTTAATCGAAATTTTCATTATTTTCATCCATATCTAACTTAGTCGTAGTACTCATAGGGGTGTTTATTGCTTTTGAATTATCCATGTTAAATCGTTTTAACAATTCTAATGTATATTTAGATTGGTTAAGAAATATACCATCACTAAGTTGTTTGATTTGTAATCCCAAAAAGAAAGTTAATTCACCCATTAAACTCATTTCAAATTCATGACTCATACATTTGGCAAATGATTCACATAGTGATTCATCCAAAGAGCCAAAAATAATATCGTCAACATAAATTTGCACAATAAGAAAATTATTTTCAAAATGTTTGATAAACAATGTAGTATCAACCTTGCCTTTAGTAAAATTATTTAAAATAAGAAAGGAACTAAGCCTTTCATACCAAGCTCTAGGAGCTTGTTTCAAGCCATAGAGAGGCTTAGTCAATTTGAATATATGATTAGAAAGAAGAGAATTTTCAAATCCGGGAGGTTGTTCGACATACACTTCTTTGGAAATAAAACAATTCAAGAAAGCACTTTTAACATCCATTTGAAACAGTTTAAAATTATTACAACTAGTATAGGCAAGGAGCATCCTTATGGCTTCTAATTGAGCCATGGGAGTGAAGGTTTCTTCGTAATCGATACCTTCTTCTTGGTTGAAACCTTTGGCCGCTAATCTAGCCTTGTTTCTAACCATGATACCATTTTTGTCTTGCTTGTTTCTAAAGACCCATTTAGTACCAATGACTAAATGTTCACTAGGTCTAGGAACAAGCTTCCATACTTTATTCCTCTCAAATTGATTTAATTCCTCTTGTATTGCAAAACCCAAAAATCATCTTTTAAGGCCTCGTCGATGCATTTAGGTTCGATTTGAGAGAGGAAGGCGGTGTTAGCACAAAAATTCTTGAAAGTGGAACGAGTTTGAACCCCTTTTGATGTATCTCCTATAATTAGCTCCTTTGGATGAGCATCTATATACTTCCATTCCTTGGGTAAGGAAATTTCGGAAGAAGGTGCATCCAAGTTGCTATTTTGAGGAGGGGGTTCATTTAAATTCAAATTATCAAAACCAAGATCATCATCAAAATTATTTTTCTTTAAATTAGAAATTTCATTAAAAACTATATGAATAGACTCTTCTATCACTAAGGTTCTTTTATTAAAAACCCGAAAAGCCTTAGAAACGGAAGAGTAACCAAGAAAGATGCCTTTATCGGATTTAGCATCAAATTTTCCTAAGGCATCCCTTTCATTCAAAATAAAGCATTTACAGCCGAAAACTTTAAAATAGGAAATATTTGGTTTTTTGTTATTCCATAATTCATAGGGAGTTTTTGATAAAGATGGTCTTATTAGGACCCTACTCATGATGTAGCAAGTCGTATTTACGGCTTCGGCCCAAAAATACTTGGGTAGACTATGTTCATTTAATATCGTTCTTGCCATTTCTTGTAGGTTTCTATTTTTTCTTTCAACTACTTCATTTTGTGGGGGATTCCTCGGAATGGAGAAGTTGTGATTGTATCCATTAACTTCACAAAAATTTTGAAAGTCACGGTTTTGAAATTCGCCACCGTAATCACTCCAAATTGATGAAATCATGAAACCTTTTTCGTTTTGAGTGAGTTTATAAAATTTAGAGAAACACTTGAAATAATCACTTTTGTGAGCCAAGAATTAGGTCCAAGTGTATCTAGTATAGTCATCTACAATTACAAACACATATTTGCTTCCTCCTAGACTTGTCGTGTGAATTGGTCCAAATAAGTCCAAATGAATCAATTGTAATGGTCTAGTGGTGCTAATTTGAGTTTTTGATTTGAAACTAGTTTTTATTTGTTTACCTAGTTGACATGCATCGCATACTTTGTCCTTAATAAACTTTATATTTGGAATTCCTCGCACTAATTCTCTAGATGAGATCTTAGATATTAGTTTCATGCTTGCATAGCCTAGTCTCTTATGCCAAAGCCAAGCAGCATCATTTAAAGCGGAGAAGCACATTTCATTACTCAGTTCATCAAGGTTGATGGTGTAGACATTATTTTGTTTTAATGCAATCATAGTTATGTTATGGTTTGATTTTTTAATAATACACACATTTGATTCAAATCTAACGATATAACCTTTATCGTATAATTGACTAACACTCAAGAGATTATGTTTCAATCCATCAACTAGTAAGACATCATCAATAGAAAATTTTAATTTGTTACCTATGGTTCCCTTGCCAATGATTTTGCCTTGGTTGTTGTCTCCGAAGGTGACGTACCCTTCTTCTTTGGTAGTGAGCATAGAGAAATGAGATGGATCTCCAGTCATATGTCTTGAGTATCCACTATCTAGATACCATCTCTTGCTCTAGCTTGTGATGGTATATGTTTCTACAAGAAGGAATTATTTTTAGGTACCCATTTTCTTTTGGGTGCCTTAAAAACTTGTTCATCATATTGCATAGAGTTGATCATGTTTCCATTAGGAACCCAAATTAGTTTGTTCGGACTAATTTTCTTGAATGGACATTTATAAGTTTTATGTCCAAATTTGTAATAAAAGTTGCAATTGCTTTGGTGCCGAACATGTAAGACGGGGCCTTTAATTAAGGTGGTTGGATTTTGGTGAGGACTTCTGACAAATCTGATTCCACTTCTTTTAGGAACGTGGCCCTTATTTGTAAGGATCATGTTCAAAGACTTATTACCAACCTCGAATTTCTTCAAGGTGTCCTTAAGTAGCAAGTTCTTCTTTTTTAGCAATTTGTATTTTCTACTAATTGTCTTACATTCATCAAATAACTCATGGAAGGCATTTAATAATTCATGATAAGGTAAATCTGCATCAATTAAATTTGTTACCTCTTCTCCGATGGCCATTAGGGCGTAATGAGCAACTTGCTCGGTGTTGGACTCCTCTTCTTCGGACGTGCATGAATCATCCCACGTTGCCTTGAGCGTCTTCTTCTTTGATGTTCTCTTTTTGGCTTGAGGACAATCGTTCTTGTAGTGTCTTGGTTTTTTGTACTCATAGCAAATCACTTGGTCCTTCTTATGTTCGAATTTATTTTTTGTATTATTTTTAAATTTGTTCTTTCTTAAATATTTTTTAAATTTTTGGGTAAAAGTGCAATGTCATTATCACTGTCCTCATCACTTGATGTTCCTTTCAAGTGGTCTTCTTGTGATGTGAGTGTCATATCCTTCCTGTTCTTTGGAAGGGGGTTCTCGAGCTCGTCATAAGCTTGACATGTCATTTCATAGGTCATTAGAGACCCAATAAGTTCTTCAAGAGGGAATGTTTTAAGGTCTTTGGCCTCTTGAATGATCGTAACTTTTCGATCCTAACTTTTAGGGAGGGATCTTAAGATTTTAATTACTAGTTCAAAGTTAGTAAAATCTTTACCAAGAGCGTTGAGTCCATTGATGACATCCGTGAACCGGGTGTACATGTCTCCGATGGACTCAGTTGGTTTCATTTGGAAAAGTTCGTAAGAGTGCACAAGGATGTTAATTTTGGACTCTTTCACTCGGCTAGTGCCTTCATGAGTGACCTCAAGAGTTCTCCAAATATCAAAAGTCGAATCACAAATTGAAACACGATTAAATTCATTTTTGTCTAGTGTACAAAACAAGGCATTCATAGCCTTTGCGTTTAAAGCAAAAACTTTCTTCTCCGATTCATTCCATTCGCTCATGGGAAGAGAAGATTTTTGAAATCCGTTTTCAACAATAGTCCAAAGCTCGAAATCCATGGAAATGAGGAAGATCCTCATACGAGTCTTCCAATAAGTATAATCCGACCCATTAAACAAGGGTGGACGTGTGATAGAATGACCCTCATGTATGCCGGAGTAAGCCATCTCTCTTGGGTATCAAACCAAATATGTGTTAGGATTGGAGCGGCACTAAGAGGGGGGGGGTGAATTAGTGCAGCGGATTAAAACTTCGATTTTAACAAAATCTTTCGTACGATAAGAACGAAACTTGAAAAGTTTAACTTGAAGGCGTATTCTTAAAGTTGCGCAGCAAGGGTAATAAGGAACTAAAGCAGTAAGAAGATTTGCAGTAATGTAAATGACAATAATAAAATGCAAACCAGAGATTACGCCGATTTTTAGAGTGGTTCGGTCAAATGACCTACTCCACTTGCGAGGCCCCTCTTCGATGAGGCTCCCACCTTCCACTAGCAAGTCTCTTGAAATGGAAGGGTAAACACCCCTCTTACAACCTTTTACAAGCAGCTCAACCTCTTACAAATTTTCAATAAGAAAGAAGGAGGAGAACTCTCTAGCAAATTGAAAACAAGACTTGCTAAGACTTTCTAAGACTTTTCTCTCAATCAAAATGCTTCTCAAAAGTTGTAACCTCAGCTGAGATTTGAGGGGTATTTATAGGCCTAAAGAGGATTCAAATTTTGGGCTCCAAAATTTGAATTCTCTTAGGGTTCCCGGTGCTGGAGGTGCCACCGCCCAGCCAGGCGGTGCCATCGCCCAGCGCTCGAGTGCTGGACGGTGCAACCGCCCAGCCAAGGAGGTGTCACCGCCCAGCCAGGCGGTGCCACCGCTTGGCTCTCCAATTCATTTGTTTGGCTTAATTTTAGCCCAAACCAAATCTAACTTTGGGCCCAGTTGGCCCATAACCAGGATATAGGATTATCTCTTAATCCTAATCCTAATTACAGGTGAACTACATAACACAAAAAAAACATCCTAAGCAAGTTTTTTTAACCGCGAACGTCGAGTCTTGTTCCGGCGAGCTTTCCGACGAACTTCTTCCGACGGACTCCCTGCAAGCTCCCAATCTTTGTGATCACTTTAACGAGTAGCCGAGCCTTCTCGGTGATCTCCGCGAGCCTCCGACGATTTCTTCGGCGAACTTCCGACACGTTCCCGATTTCTTCTCGGTTGGTTCCGGCAGCATCTCCGATGATTCTTCGGTCTCTTAAACGTCCATCGAGCTCGACTCCGGTATCCTTGCTTTATGTTTTCTGGTTATCGTAGTTAATCCTGCACACTTAACTCAATAATATGGATTAGATCAATTAACCCACCAATTGATTATATCATTAAAATCCGAGATTCAACAATCTCCCCCTTTTTGATGATGACAATCAATTGATGACGGAGTTAAACATAACTCCCCCTATCTATATGCCATATTATGAGAAGATAAAAAACACTTGAATTCCATCCCATTGGATTCAAGCATAACCCGATAAGTTTTAATCGTAGAACTTATCGTTATCCTTATTAAACAATAGTAAGTACGAAACTTCGATGAAAATCATAAGTTAAATGATACGGGACGAATTTTGCTACGACAGAAGATAAAGATTTTCAATATAAATTTCATGATATCAATCTTGTGATATTTTCAAGGATTTGCAAGTTATATAAGACATTCATATCACACAGAAGATAAAGATTTTCAATATAAATTTCATGATATCAATCTTGTGATATTTTCAAGGATTTGCAAGTCATATAAGACATTAATATCACACAAGTTTTTGTAATTCATATTAGTCATGCTATCGTTCTGGTGTAAGTCATCACTTCTCCCCCTTTGTCATCAACAAAAAGAGACAAGCCAGCTAATTGATGATCATAGAAAAAGGTTTAGCATTTATGAAAGTTCATCATTCAAATTTGCCATAAATAGTTTATCCAAAAGACATCATCATCTATGCAGATTAAGACAGTAGTTATCTAAAAGGAAAGATCAGTTATCGTTCAATCGATGACAAACTTGAACTTGTTGTTAAAAGCAAACAGAACAGAATAAAAAGATACATCAATTTAATCCTTAGGAGGTATTCCACAGTGCTGATACATGATATCTATTTTTTCATTCATCTGTCGTAGTGTCTTCAAAATTTCAACTTGTTGATTCTGAATTTGTTCTTGCTGTGATTTGATCTGAGATAGCTCCGCCATAATGATATCTTCAGAGGAGGAAACAGGAGCTGAAGGTGCTGCGCCAAAGGGACTAGGAGGAGGAGATTCATTTCCCATAAGAATTGGTGTTTCGGGTTATTCTATTGGTATAGGAATTGGATCCGTCCTTCTAGGTTGCCTAACCCATATGCCATTGCTAAAAGTGCACCTAAGTCTTTTCAGCAGGTTTTTATTTATTATGTTATATCGATCATTTTGAATAGATTCTTCATCGGGTGGAATGCAAATGTCATAGGCATGAAGAATTCTAGTGATTAACCTCCCATATGGCAATATAGTATCTTTAGTCATAATATCCTGCATGTGTTGGCGAATTAAGTACCCAAAACAATTATGCTGACCGGTCATAATCCAATACATGGTTCCTATCTCTATTTGACTTATTTCGTCAAGATGAAATTGTTTGGGGAATATGATGCTTGTGATAATGTGATGAATAATTTTAGAGTTGAAAGGCAGTAAGTGTTCACAGCTCTTGGGTAAGAAGTCAAGGTTTGGATTTGCAAAAATTGTTTTCACGGCTTCGGTATACGTTGCTCCTATGGTTTTAACGTCCCATTTACCTTTAAAATAGCATCCCCTATCTTTTTCAGTTATGCCAATTAGCTCACAAATGGTGCTATCAAATATTCTAATGGGTATTCCTAGAATGTAAGTGCTTAGGCTATCATTGTCCTCATATAGGTTGACATAGAACAATCTCACTAATCGTGGATAAATTGGTTCCTCTATTTGTAGTAGAGGTAGAGCTTCTAGGTGTGCAAACTACCTAATGGGATCTAAGTCCTCTAGTTCATCCAAATCAACGTATTTTCCCTATGGACACATAGTGTTTCAAATTTTGGAAAGCTAAGGGCTACCTCTTTTGATCTAAAAAGGTCATGGTTATATGAATCTCCTTCAATCCTTATTCCTTTTGATCTCTTAGGAGCCATTTTCTAGACAAGATGATGATGAAATTGTGAAAAATAAGCAAGAGAAAGAGAAGAGAAAAGAGGGATTTCAAGTGTTACCTTGTGGAGATTATGTTGAGAGATGGAAAGCTTGGACCACCAAGAATCCTTCTCCAATGTTTCTAAGAGTTAGAATGAGGGTTAGAGAGAATGGGAGAGGGTTTTTGAGAGGATTTTCTTCGGGTTGGGGGCGGTGTCACCGCCGGCCCTAACCCCTCGGGTTAAAAGGGTGACTCGGTCGGTGTCACCGCCAAACTGGTCGGTGTCACCGCCTGGCGCCCGAGCGCCAGGCGGTGCAACCGCCGGATCTGGCGGTGCCACCGCTGGCATCACACGGAGGAAAGAAAAAAAAAATTTTTTTCTTCCTTCCTTTTGTTTAGCTTCTTCCCTCAAGATCATAAGTTATACTTTAATGGATCATTTTGAATTGAAGAGGAAGGAAGAATTCAAATTCATAAACGAAGGGAAAAGAACGAGTCCTTTTTGTGAAGTTCATTTTAGGGACAATTTAGCATGCCTAATTCCCTTCGGATGAATTCAAATTGGTCTTCATTCAAAGCTTTTGTAAATATATCTGCTAATTGATGCTTTGTGTCAATGAATTCTAGAACAACATCATTGTTAAGGACATGATCGCGTATGAAATGATGCCTAACGTCGATGTGCTTAGTTCTAGAGTGCTGAATTGGATTTTTAGTAAGGCATATGGCACTAGTATTATCGCATTTTATGGGAATATTTTCAAAGTGAATTCCAAAGTCTTCTAATGTATTTTTCATCCAAATTACTTGTGCACAACATGCACTTGCAGCAATGTATTCGGATTCTGCCGTAGATAGTGCAACTGAATTTTGTTTCTTGGAAGTCCAAGAAACAAGTGCATGTCCTAAAAATTGACATGTTCCGGATGTACTTTTTCTATCTATCCTGCATCCGCCAAAATCGGCATCTGCATAAGCTATTAGATCGAATTTTTCAGATTTTGGATACCACAATCCTAAATTTGGAGTTCCTTTAAGATACCTAAATATTCTTTTAACACTCTTAAGATGAGATAATTTAGGATTAGATTGAAACCTAGCGCAAAGTCCTACACTAAACATAATATCTGGTCTAGTCGCGGTGAGGTAGAGTAGACTACCTATCATTCCCCTATATGTTTTTTGATCGAAATTTTCACTATTTTCATCCATATCTAACTTAGTCATAGTACTCATAGGGGTGTTTATTGCTTTTGAATTATCCATGTTAAATCGTTTTAACAATTCTAATGTATATTTGGATTGGTTAAGAAATATACCATCACTAAGTTGTTTGATTTGTAAACCTAAAAAGAAAGTTAATTCACCCATTAAACTCATTTCAAATTCATGACTCATACATTTGGCAAATGATTCACATAGTGATTCATCCGAAGAGCCAAAAATAATATCGTCAACATAAATTTGCACAATAAGAAAATTATTTTCAAAATGTTTAATAAACAATGTAGTACCAACCTTGCCTTTGGTAAAATTATTTAAAATAAGAAAGGAACTAAGCCTTTCATACCAAGCTCTAGGAGCTTATTTCAAGCCATAGAGAGCTTTAGTAAATTTAAATACATGATTAGGAAGAAGAGAATTTTCAAATCCGGGAGGTTGTTCGACATATACTTCTTCGGAAATAAAACCATTCAAGAATACACTTTTGACATCCATTTGAAATAGTTTAAAATTATTACTACTAGCATAGGCAAGGAGCATCCTTATGGCTTCTAATCGAGCCACGGGAGCGAAGGTTTCTTCGTAATCGATACCTTCTTCTTGGTTGAAACCTTTGGCCACTAATCTAGCCTTGTTTCTAACCACGATACCATTTTCGTCTTGCTTGTTTCTAAAGACCCACTTAGTACCTATGACTAAGTGGTCACTTGGTCTAGGAACAAGCTTCCATACCTCATTCCTCTCAAATTGGTTCAATTCTTCTTGCATTGCAATGACCCAAAAATCATCTTTTAAGGCTTCGTCAATGCATTTAGGTTCAATTTGAGAAAGGAATGCGGCGTTAGCACAGAAATTATTGAAAGAAGAACGAGTTTGAACCCCTTTTGATGTATCTCCTATAATTTGCTCTTTTGGATGAGCATCTACATACTTCCATTCTTTTGGTAAAGAAATTTCGGAAGAAGATGCATTCAAATGGCTATTTTGAGGAGAGGGTTCATTTAAATTCAAATTATCAAAACCAAGATCATCATCAAAATCATTTTTCTTTAAATCGGAAATTTCATTAAAAACTACATGAATAGACTCTTCAATTACTAAGGTTCTTTTATTAAAAATCCGAAAAGCCTTAGAAACGGAAGAGTAGCCAAGAAAGATGCCTTCATCGGATTTAGCATCAAATTTTCCTAAGGCATCCCTTTCATTTAAAATAAAGCATTTACAACCAAAAACTTTAAAATAGGAGATGTTTGGTTTTTTGTTATTCCATAATTCATAGGGAGTTTTGGATAAGGATGGTCTTATTAGGACTCTATTCATGATGTAGCAAGCCGTATTTACGGCTTCGGCCCAAAAGTACTTAGGTAAACTATGTTCATTCAATATAGTTCTTGCCATTTCTTGTAGGTTTCTATTTTTCCTTTCAACTACTCCATTTTGTTGAGGATTTCTTGGAGTTGAGAAGTTGTGATTGTACCCATTACTTTCGCAAAAATTTTGAAAGTCACGGTTTTGGAATTCACCACCGTGATCACTCCGAATTGATGAAATCATGAAGCCTTTTTCGTTTTGAGTGAGTTTACAAAATTTAGAGAAACACTTGAAGCAATCACTTTTGTGAGCTAAGAAATAGGTCCAAGTGTATCTAGAGTAGTCATCCACAATCACAAAAGCATATTTGCTTCCACCTAGACTTGTTGTATCAATTGGTCCAAATAAGTCCAAATGGATCAATTGTAATGGTCTAGTAGTGCTAATTTGATTTTTTGGTTTGAAGCTTGTTTTTATTTGTTTGCCTAGTTGACATGCATCGCATACTTTGTCCTTAATAAACTTTATATTTGGAATTCCTCGTACTAATTCTTGAGATGAGATTTTAGATATTGTTTTCATGCTTGCATGGCCTAATCTCCTATGCCAAAGCTAAGCATCATCATTTACGGCGGAGAAACACATTTCATTACTTAGTTCATCAAGATTGATGGTATAGACATTATTTTGTTTTAAAGCAATCATAGTCATGTTATGATTTGGTTTTTCAATAATGCACATATTTGATTCAAATCTTACGATGTAACCTTTATCGCATAGTTGACTAATACTCAAGAGATTATGTTTCAATCCATCAACTAGTAAGACATCATCAATGGAAAAATTAAATTTGTTACCAATAGTTCCCTTGCCTATGATTTTGCCCTTGTTGTTGTCTCCGAAGGTAACGTACCCTTCTTCTTTGCTAGTGAGCATAGAGAAATGAGATGGATCTCCAGTCATATGTCTTGAGCATCCACTATCGAGATACCATCTCTTGCTCCTAGCTTGTGGGTTTGTCTACAAAAGAGGATGATTTTTAGGTACCCATTTGATTTTGGGTGCCTCAAAAATTGATCCACTAATTTTGTTATTCATTATTGAATTATTTATAGTTCCTTTAGGAACCCATATTAATTTATGTGGACTAATTTTCCTAAACGGACATTTGTAGGCAATATGTCCGGATTTGCAACAAAAGTTGCATTTCATATAAGAGGAAACATGTAATGTAGGTCCTTTTATGAAAGTGGTTGGATTTTGATGTAATCCTTTTACAAATCCAATTCCATTTCTATTTGCGATGTGACCCTTGTGTGCAAGGATCATATCTAATCCTTTGCTACCAACCTTAAACTTGTTTAAGGTTTCCTTAAGAAGCAAATTTTCATTTTTTAATGCTTCTAAGTGCTCACACTTAGAGCATGGAGGAGTTTGAAGACTATCAAACTTATCTTGTAGCAAAGCATGCTCTTTCTTTAAGATACTTAACTTCTTGCTAACAGTTCTACATTCATCAAATAATTCATGAAAAGCGATAGATAGTTCTTCAAAAGATAAATCTTCATTAAATAAATCACATACCTCTTCTCCTAACGCCATTAGCGCGTAATGAGCAACTTGCTCGGTGTTGGACTCCTCTTCTTCGGATGCGCTTGAATCACCCCACGTTGCCTTGAACGCCTTCTTCTTTGATGTTCTCTTTTTGGCTTGAGGACAATCGTTCTTATAGTGTCCTGGTTTTTTGCATTCATAGCAAATCACTTGGTCCTTTTATTCAAATTTATTTTTTGTATTATTTTTAAATTTGTTCTTTCTTAAATATTTTTTAAATTTTTGAGTCAAAAGTGCAATGTCATTGTCACTGTCCTCATCACTTGATGTTCCTTTCAAGTGGTCTTCTTGTGATTTGAGTGCCATATCCTTCCTGTTCTTTGGAAGGGGGTTCTCGAGCTCGTCATGAGCTTGACATGTCATTTCGTAGGTCATTAGAGACCCAATGAGTTCTTCAAGAGGGAATGCTTTAAGGTCTTTTTGACCTCTTGAATGGCCGTAACTTTTTGATCCCAACTTTTAGGGAGGGATCTTAAGATTTTAGTTACTAGTTCAAAGTTAGTAAAATCTTTACCAAGAGCTTTGAGTCCATTGATGACATCCGAAACCGGGTGTACATGTCTCCGATGGACTCACTTGGTTTCATTCGGAAAAGTTCGTAAGAGTGCACAAGGATGTTGATTTTGGACTCTTTCACTCGGCTAGTGCCTTCATGAGTGACCTCAAGAGTTCTCCAAATATCAAAAGCCAAATCACACATTGAAACACGATTAAATTTGTTTTTGTCTAGTGCACAAAACAAGGCATTTATAGCCTTTACATTTAAAGCAAAAACCTTCTTCTCCGATTCATCCCATTCGCTCATCGGAAGAGAAGATTTTTGAAATCCATTCTCGACAATAGACCAAAGCTCAAAGTCCATAGAAATGAGGAAGATTCTCATGCGAGTCTTCCAATATGTGTAATCCGACCCATTAAACAAAGGTGGTCGTGCAATAGAATGGCCCTCTTGCATGCCGGAGTAAGCCATCTCTCTTGGGTATTAAACCAAATATGAGAGATAACCTTGCTCTGATACCACTTGTTAGGATTGGAGCGGCACTAAGAGGGGGGGGGGGTGAATTAGTGCAGCGGATTAAAACTTCAATTTTAACAAAATCTTTCGTACGATAAGAACGAAACTTGAAAAGTTTAACTTGAAGGCGTATTCTTAAAGTTGCGCAACAAGGGTAATTAGGAACTAAAGCAGTAAGAAGATTTATAGTAATGTAAACGACAATAATAAAATGTAAACCAGAGATTACGCCGATTTTTAGAGTGGTTCGGTCAAATGACCTACTCCACTTGCGAGGCCCCTCTTCGATGAGGCTCCCACCTTCCACTAGCAAGTCTCTTGAAATGGAAGGGTAAACACCCCTCTTACAACCTTTTACAAGCAGCTCAACCTCTTACAAATTTTCAATAAGAAAGAAGGAGGAGAACTCTCTAGCAAATTGAAAACAAGACTTGCTAAGACTTTCTAAGACTTTTCTCTCAATCAAAATGCTTCTCAAAAGTTGTAACCTCAGTTGAGATTTGAGGGGTATTTATAGGCCTCAAGAGGATTCAAATTTTGGGCTCCAAAATTTGAATTCTCTTAGGGTTCCCGGTGCTGGAGGTGCCACCGCCCAGCCAGGCGGTGACACCGCCCAGCGCTCGGGTGCTGGACGGTGCAACCGCCCAGCCAAGGAGGTGTCACCGCCCAGCCAGGCGGTGCCACCGCCTGGCTCTCCAATTCATTTGTTTGGCTTAATTTTAGCCCAAACCAAATATGACTTTGGGCCCAGTTGGCCCCTAACCAGGATATAGGATTATCTCTTAATCCTAATCCTAATTACAGGTGAACTACATAACACAAAAAAAACATCCTAAGCAAGTTTTTTTAACCGCGAACGTCGAGTCTTGTTCCGGCGAGCTTTCCGACGAACTTCTTCCGACGGACTCCCTGCAAGCTCCCAATCTTTGTGATGACTTTAACGAGTAGCTGAGCCTTCTCGGTGATCTCCGCGAGCCTCCGACGATTTCTTCGGCGAACTTCCGACACGTTCCCGATTTCTTCTCGGTTGGTTCCGACAGCATCTCCGATGATTCTTCGGTCTCTTAAACGTCCATCGAGCTCGACTCGAGTATCCTTGCTTTATGTTTTCTGGTTATCGTAGTTAATCCTGCACACTTAACTCAATAATATGTATTAGATCAATTAACCCACCAATTTATTATATCATCAAAATCCGAGATTCAACAATATGAGAGTGAGCCTAGCTCTGATACCAGTTGTTAGGATCGGAGCGGCACTAAGAGGGGGGGGGGGTGAATTAGTGCAGCGGATTAAAATGTTGGTTTCGACAAATCTTTCATATGATAAAAATCGAACTCGGAAGCGCTTAACTTGAAAGCGTATTCGCAAAGTTGTACAGCAAAGGTAATGAGGAAATAAAGCAAGTAAGAAGGTTTGCAGTAATGTAAATAGCAGTAATGAAATGCAAACCAGAGATTACACTGATTTTAAAGTGGTTCGGTCAAATGACCTACATCCACTTACGAGGCACCTTTCCGACGAGGCTCCCACCTTCCACTAGCAAATCTCTTGAAGGGGAAGGGTAAATACCCCTCTTACAACTTTTTACAAGCGGTTCACTCTCTTACAGATTTTCAGCAAGAAAGAAGGAGGTGAACACTAGCAAATTGAAAACAAGACTAGCTAAGGCTTTTCTGTTGAATCTCGTATTTTGATGATGAAACTACTTGATATATGTTTATGAATTAATCTGCGTTTTGAGTGACGTACGATGCTTCGATCTGGATGAGACAATTAAAGCAGGAAAATCATGTTGTGCCGGAGGAACATGTCAGAAGATTGGACGTCGGGCCGGTGGATCGGTCGACGTATCGACAGAAGGCTTCGGGTCGTGGACTCGGGCATCGGGCCAAGAAGAGCGGGTATTGTGCCAAGGATATCGGAGTTGCGGAGCCAACTGGTCGATTGGGCAATAGGCCGCAGGAAAGGACGATGCGCCGAAGAATTGGACGAAGCGTCGATGGACCAATGACATGCCGGACAACTTGGTTAATTGCTTAGGATTAATTGTCTCGATCGAAGTTTTGTTTTACATGTGCAGGATTAACTACGATGAAAGTAAGACATGTAGCTGGAGTTGCGCTGGAGTCAAGACTATGATCACGTTGGGAGTTCGAGAGTTCGACGGAAGTTCGGATGGTCGTCGGAGGTTTTGTGGGAACAAATCCGAGAAGTCTAGAAGCTTGCCAAAGAAGCTCGTCGGAACTCGCCATGATCAAATCGTGAAGTCTAGGAGCTTGCCGGGAGTCCGCAGAATGGTTTCCGAGAGTTTATCGGAAGACCGCCGGAAGTTCACCGGAAGCTCGCCGGAAGAAGTCTTGACTTGCAGACTTTGTAATAGCTTAAGAAATGTCTTTAAATTCGTAGTTAGCATGTTAATTAGGGTTAGGATTAGGTGTTAATCTTATAACCCGGTTAGGGGCCAATTGGGCCCGAATTCGGACTGGTTTGGGCCAAGTTTGGAGCCCAACCAATGATCTGAAATAGTGCGAAGAGGTGCAACCGCCCAGGCAGGGAGGTGGCACCGCCCAGGGCTCAGTCTCCAAGCGAGACTGGGCGGTGCAACCACCTCTGTCAGGAGGTAGCACCGCCAGAGCTCAAGTTTTGAGCTCTGCTAGGCGGTGCAACCTCTCCAGCCAGGCGGTGCAACCGCCTGAGCTCGGTCTTCGAGCTCTGGCAGAGAGGTGCAACCGCCCCTGACAGAGGTGGCACCGCCCAGAGGCTCAGTCTTCGAGCTCTGCCAGGCGGTGCAACCTCTCCAGTCAGGAGGTGCAACCGCCTGATCCCGAAATTCCGGGATTTGATCGTTTTGAGCTCCAAATTTGAACTGGGTTGGGGCCTATAAATACCCCACCCATTCAGCACTGAAAAGATAGAGACCAACACCGAATTCTTGATCTTTTCTGTGATTCTAAGAGCTCAAATTTGTGTAAAGTCCAAAAGTTCTCCTCTTTCTGTTCTTCAAGTCTTGAGTTGTAAAGAGAGGAGAGAAAGGTTCTGTAAGGGTTGTCTCCTGAGCCCGTCAAAAGGAGTGAAACTGTAAAAGGGCAGTTGACCTTCGCCTATTGAAGGAAGGCCTCTAGTTGACGTCGGTGACCTCGTCGGTGGAGGAAGCCAAAAGTGGAGTAGGTCAAGACTGACCGAACCACTCTAAATCTCTGGTTTGCTTTTATTTTGAGCACTTTATCATTACTGCAAACCTCCTACATAGCTACTGCTCTCTGCGCTTTTACGAACAAGTTTCTAAGTTCTGATCTTTCCGAATCTGCATTCAGACATAAATCGGTGTTTTCGTACGATCTTTATATTGCAGTTTACATTTACGTTTTGATTCTATTTATAACTGCAAACTGTCTTCTGCGCTTTTACGAACGAGTTTATTTGCAGTTTACGTTTACGTTTTGATTCCATTTATAACTACAAACTGCCTTCTGTGCTTTTACGAATGAGTGTCTAAGTTCAGATCTTTCCGAATCTGCGCTTAGATGCAAACTGCGCTTAGACGCAAACTGCGCTTAGACGCAATCTGAGCTTAGACGCAAACTGCGCTTAGATGCAAACTGCGCTTAGACGCAATCTGCATTTAGACGCAAACTGCATTTAGATGCAAACTGCATTTAGACGCAAACTACGTAAACTGCGCTTAGACGCAAACTGTGTTTAGACGTAAATTGCACTTAATCATAAGTAATCTTAGAATCGGCTTTTGCATCAAAATAGTTTTTATCGAACGAACGCAGCTTTCGTTTTTAATCGCTGAAAGATTTCCGCTGCACTAATTCACCCCCCCCCTCTTAGTGCTCTCGATCCTAACAATTGGTATCAGAGCGTGGTATTTCTCATTTCGGATTTACACCCGAGAGAAATGGTTCTTCAAGAGGGCTTTTTGGTCTTTCGTCCACCGTTCTTGAATGGATTGGACTACACTTATTGGAAAACTCGAATGAGAGTTTTCTTGATTTCTCTAAATCTGGATTTATAGAATATCGTTGAAAACGGTTTTCAACTTCCCTCTAAACCGATGAACGAATGGTCGGATTTAGAGAAGAAGTATTTTTCTTTAAACGCAAAGGCTATGAATGCCTTATTTTGCGCTTTGGACAAAAATGAGTTCAATCGGGTTTCTTTGTGTGAAACAGCTTTCGATATTTGGCGCACTCTTGAAATCACGCACGAGGGAACTAGTAGAGTGAAAGACTCAAAAGTTAATATTTTACTGCATGATTTTGAGCTTTTTCATATGAAACCAAGCGAAACCGTTGTTGACATGTACACCCGTTTTACGGATGTCGTCAATGGTTTAAAATCACTTGGTAAAAGCTTTTAGGATTTTGAACTCGTTAATAAAGTTTTGCGCTCACTTTCTAAAACTTGGGATTCAAAAGTAACTGCTATTCAAGAATCGAAAAACTTGAACCAATTTCCACTTGAAGAACTAATTGGTTCATTGATCACATATGAAATGACGTGCAATGCACGTGAAGAACTTGAGAACCACCTTCGAAAAAACAGGAAGGATTTGGGACTTAGAACATTTGAAGACCACTTAAGCATAAGCTCAAGTGATGGTGAACTTAAACTACAAATGAAACAAAAATTAAAAAGTAAAAAGAACGGAACTACTTGCTTTGAATGCAAGAAGAAGAACAAAAACTGGGATGAATCGAGCTCCTCCGAAGACGAAGAGAAAATCAACAAAGGCGAGATGGCAAACTACGCCTTTACGCCTTTCGACGCTGAGGTAATCAAAATGCCTTTAATTTACTTTGAAATTACATGATGCTTTTCATAAAGCATTTCTCCTTTTTTAATTTTCTTAAAAATTACATGTTTAATAATTTTATAATGAAAATACAAACAATTAGGAATCATGCTTATCAATCTAGTAATTTTGAAAATAATCATGAAAATTGCATGTTTATGATAAACAAAATGATTTTGATTAAAAATACCTTATGAAATCATGCTATATGTGGTTGAGAAGTTATAATGTGTATCATGTTGATTTCCATTGTTATTTCTCGATTTTGAGTATATGAAATCATGTTTAATTTGAAGTTATGATTAATGAGTATATATTTTTGAAATTATGTATGATGATTCTTGATTATCGATTTTCATGATAATAAGAGTGGCTTTAAAAAAATTGAAAAGGCATGCTAACATGAAATCGACCACTTAAAATGAAACACTTAAAAAGGGAAAAATATATTATCAATGAAATCATGAATCTATTTATGTTATAAATTTTGTGAGCCATAAAAATGATTTTGATGATTCAAATTTGAAATGAGTTTTATTAAAATCATGATCTTGATTTTTCTCTTGAATGATTATGACTTGTATTCCTTGATATGATTTTTATGCAATTCTTTGTATTTATGAAATATTTATCTCATCACCCAATTATTTCTTTTTCAATATTCCTCAAGTGATGATATGAATGCATGAGATATTCATGAATTTATTTTGATGTATGCAAATGAAAAGCTTCGATCATGCATGGTAGAATGCAATGTGACAAATTAATACCATGATGATTTAAAATATTTATGATTTGGGATGATGCATATGCTTTTTTTATGATGTGTATCATGAATGCTTTAAATGATAAATGTTTGGAATCATGATTAAACTGAAGTGATAAATACTTAAAAAATATTGATTTAATGTTCGGTATCATGAATACTTCATTATCATACATTAAAATAGTGATAAATATTTTGAAAATAAATAATTGTATCATGTTAGATGATTTTATATATTGTGTATGATAAGCTATAAGTGTTGATTGAAACAATGATTAAAATAATATGAATAATGATTTGGAATCATGCATATAATAATGAGTTTATATGTTTTGAAAATGTGCATGTTTTAATTTGAAAATATAATGATGCACAAATGAGATTGATACTAACCTTTGTCATGATTTAAAAATTGATGTAAAGGGTTTTTCCCTTCTTTTTGACAATGACAAAAGGGGAGATAGCTAGCTTGCACAATTCAAGAAGAAAGCAAAAATTGCACTTCTCAAAAGAGAAGAAATTGCTATCTTGAACATCACCAAGAAGTGCTATCTTGCAAATCTCAAGACACACAGATGCAATCATGCAAAATTTGTAATTTTGCACATCATTAAAATTTATGATGCTTTGGTGATTATGCATGTTCTAAAATGTTATAAAATTCACTAGCTTACATGATGTAGAACTTAGCTATATTGAACATCACCAAGGAATGCTATCTTGCCTATCTCAAGAAGCAAAAAGTTAACTTGCACATCTAGCAAAACTTATATTTCAAGAAGCAAGAGTTGCTTTCTTGAACATCTCAAAATTGCTAGCTTGCGGGCCTTAAAATGTAGAAATTTTTTGCTAGCTTGTATATGGTAAACTTGCTATCATACTACCATGATGATGAGCATGCCTTATCTTCATGATTATATTTGAAAAACTATGGCAAAAATATGTCCGAATGATTAAACGTGTTAAAATTATTTTTCGGACTTTTTTTATTGAATGATCAAATCACTTGATTGCCATAATGATTTTACACAATTACTTGCCATGATTACATGTTGGAAATTATGTGCTTGAATACAAATATTTCCATGATAATAAGCATGTTTTACCTTCATGATTGTAATTGAATATCTCTAGTAAAACCGTGTCCGAATGTATGAAAGTGTCAAATTTCATTTTCGGATTTTCTTGATCCTAACAATTAGATTTTCTTGATACATTATCCTCTTCCAAACTTAACAAGCATATGTCATATCAAGTTTAATTCACATCATTGATTTTTGACATATGGAATCATCTAGCAAATGCACTTATCATGTGAAAAATATTTTTCGAGAAACATATTTGATGATTCCCTCTTATAAAAGGAAGATATACAAGGATTTGACTCACTTACATATCTTAATCCTTACAAAAATGAAGTGTGCTTTAATATCTTATCGATTTGAACTTCACATATGGCTTTCCTCCTTCATGTAAAAAGATAACAAATAAAAATGAAGAAGCAATAAAAGCTATCTCTATGTCATGTTTTCCTCAAGATGTTTGCATAATTGGTATCCTATCACTCACTGTTGGAAAATAACATGAACCAACTTATAGCATCGCACTTATATTTAAAATTTGCTTATATCGTTCTCCTTGTTGTTGATGACAAAGGGAGAGAAATATATAAATTGATACTATGAGTGCCATATTTGAAGAATATGAATAGATGTCATGAATGTCATATTATGATGAGATATCAAAAGCAGCATTCATATGAATAGGTGCTATGAATGTCATATCATGTTAAGATATCAAGAACTGGAATCGCAATTTTACATATTGATATCTTACCATTTAATAATAGCAAACAACATGATGATAAAACTTGATATTATGTTTTTCATGCAATGAGTTGAACCAAAATCACAAACACTTGATTGTGGTACTTCTCTTTTTTGTTGATGACAAAGGGGGAGAAGTATGTTGATGAAATGACATGTTATGCATAAGTTCATAATGACGTGTTGCAAGTATTCATGATGAATATTGCAATGACTTGAATTCAGTTTGAATTCAAGATTCTATCAATATGGCATATTGATAGGGGGAGTTTGTTTAAACTCCGGGAGTTAAGTTTAACTCCGTCATCAAGTGGTTGTCATCATAAAAAAGGGGGAGATTGTTGAATCTCATATTTTGATGATGAAACTACTTGATATATGTTTATGATTTTATCGGTGTTTTGAGTGATGCAGGATGCTTCGATTTGGATGAGACAATTAAAGCAGGAAAATCATGTTGTGCCGGAGGAACATATCAGAAGATTGGACGTCGGGCCGGTGGATCGGTCGACGTATCGACAGAAGGCTTCGGGTCGTGGACTCGGGCATCGGGCCAAGAAGAGCGGGTATTGTGCCAAGGATATCGGAGTTGCGGAGCCAACTGGCCGATTGGGCAATAGGCCGCAGGAAAGGACGATGCGCCGAAGAATTGGACGAAGCGTCGATGGACCAATGACATGCCGGACAACTTGGTTAATTGCTTAGGATTAATTGTCTCGATCGAAGTTTTGTTTTACATGTGCAGGATTAACTACGATGAAAGTAAGGCATGTAGCTGGAGTTGCGCTGGAGTCAAGACTATGATCACGTTGGGAGTTCGAGAGTTCGACGGAAGTTCGGATGGTCGTCAGAGGTTTTACGGGAACAAATCCGAGAAGTCTAGAAGCTTGCCAAAGAAGCTCGTCGGAACTCGCCAAGATCAAATCGTGAAGTCTAGGAGCTTGCCGGGAGTCCGCAGAATGGTTTCCGAGAGTTTATCGGAAGACCGCCGGAAGTTCACCGGAAGCTCGCCGGAAGAAGTCTTGACTTGCGGACTTTGTAATAGCTTAAGAAATGTCTTTAAATTCGTAGTTAGCACGTTAATTAGGGTTAAGATTAGGTGTTAATCTTATAACCCGGTTAGGGCCAATTGGGCCCGAATTCGGACTGGTTTGGGCCAAGTTTGGAGCCCAACCAATGATCTGAAATAGTGCCAAGAGGTGCAACCGCCCAGGCAGGGAGGTGGCACCGCCCAGGGCTCAGTCTCCGAGCGAGACTGGGCGGTGCAACCTCCTCTATCAGGAGGTAGCACCGCTAGAGCTCAAGTTTCGAGCTCTACCAAGCGGTGCAACCTCTCCAGTCAGGCGGTGCAACCGCTTGAGCTTGGTCTTCGAGCTCTGGCAGAGAGGTGCAACCGCCCCTGACAGAGTTGGCACCGCCCAGAGGCTCAGTCTTCGAGCTCTGCCAGGCGGTGCAACCTCTCTAGTCAGGAGGTGCAACCGCCTGATCCCGGAATTCCGGGATTTGATCGTTTTGTGCTCCAAATTTGAACTGGGTTGGGGCCTATAAATACCCCACCCATTCAGCACTGAAAAGATAGAGACCAACACCGATTTCTTGATCTTTTCTGTGATTCTAAGAGCTCAAATTTGTGTAAAGTCCAAAAGTTCTCCTCTTTCTGTTCTTCAAGTCTTGAGTTGTAAAGAGAGGAGAGAAAGGTTCTGTAAGGGTTGTCTCCTGAGCCCGTCAAAAGGAGTGAAACTGTAAAAGGGTAGTTGGCCTTCGCCTATTGAAGGAAGGCCTCTAGTTGACGTCGGTGACCTCGTCGGTGGAGGAAGCCAAAAGTGGAGTAGGTCAAGACTGACCGAACCACTCTAAATCTCTGGTTTGCTTTTATTTTGAGCACTTTATCATTACTGCAAACCTTCTACATAGCTACTGCTCTCTGCGCTTTTACGAACAAGTTTCTAAGTTCTGATCTTTCCGAATCTGCATTCAGACGTAAATCGGTGTTTTCGTATGATCTTTACATTTACGTTTTGATTCTATTTATAACTGCAAACTGTCTTCTGCGCTTTTACGAACGAGTTTCTTTGCAGTTTACGTTTACGTTTTGATTCCATTTATAACTGCAAACTGCCTTCTGCGCTTTTACGAACGAGTGTCTAAGTTCAGATATTTCCGAATCTGCGCTTAGACGCAAACTGCGCTTAGATGCAAACTGCCCTTAGACGCAATCTGAGCTTAGACGCAAACTGCACTTAGATGCAAACTGCGCTTAGACGCAATCTGCATTTAGACGCAAACTGCATTTAGACGCAAACTGCATTTAGACGCAAACTGCGTAAACTGCGCTTAGACGCAAACTGTGTTTAGACGTAAATTGCAATTAATCATAAGTAATCTTAGAATCGGCTTTTGCATCAAAATAGTTTTTATCGAACGAACGCAGCTTTCGTTTTTAATCGCTGAAAGATTTCCGCTGCACTAATTCACCCCCCCCCCCCCTCTTAGTGCTCTCGATCCTAACATTTTCTAAGACCTTTCTCTCAATCAATTGCTTCTCAAAATGTTGTAATCTCAGCTGAGATTTAAGGGGTATTTATAGGCCTCAAGAGGATTCAAATTTGGGCTCCAAAATTTGAATTCTCTTTGGTTTCCGATGTTGGCGGTGCCACAGTGGACTGGCGGTGCCACTGCCCAGCTCTCGGGTGCTGGGCAGTGCCACCGCCTGGCTCTCGGGTGCTGAGCGGTGCAACCGCCCAGTCTGGCGATGCCATTGCCAGACCCTTCGGTTCACTGGTTGGGCTTCAAAGTTAGCCCAAACCAAGTCTAATTTTTGGCCTAGTTGGCCCCTAACCAGGATATAGGATTATCTCTTAATCCTAATCCTAATTGCAAGTAAACTACATAACTAAAAACATCCTAAGCAAGTTTTCAACCGCGAACGTCGAGTCTTGTTCCGGCAAGCTTTCCGATGGACTTCTTCCGACGGACTCCCAGCAAGCTCCCGATCTTGTGATGACTTTAATGAGTAGCCGAGCCTTCTTGGTGATCTCCGCGAACCTCCTACGATCTCTTCGGCGAACTTCCGAAAATTTCGACAGGTTCCCGATTTCTTCTCGGTTGGTTCCGGCAGCATCTCCGACGATTCTTCGGACTCTTAAACGTCCATCGAACTTGACTCCGGTATTCTTGCTTTGTGTTTTCTGGTTATTGTAGTTAATCCTATACACTTAACTCAATAATATGGATTAGATTAATTAACCCATCAATTGATTTTATCATCAAAATCCGAGATTCAACAGTTCTATCAGAATTAACCGAGAAGTCTAGGAGGTTGCCAATGAAGCTCATCGGAACTCGCCAAGAAGATCATCATGAAGTCCAAGAGCTTGCCAGGAGTTCGTTAGAACATTACCGAGAGATCGTCGGAAGTTCACCGGAAGATTGCCAGAAGAAACCTATAATTATGGACTTATTTAGCTTAGCAAATGTCTTAAAATTTATAGCTAACACATAATTGAGTTGGAATTGGGCCAACTCAATTAGGGGTCAATTGAGCCTATGTTTGGGCTGTGTTAGGCCAAGTGAAAGGCCTTAACTGTGACCAAACAGGTGAAACCGTCATAGCACAATCTCTGAGAATGTGTCAGGTGGTGGTACTACTGTTAGGATCAAGAGCACTAAGAGGGGGGGGGGGGGGGGGGGCGGTGAATTAGTGCAGCGGAAAACTTTCGACGATTAAAACTGCATTCGTACGATAAAATAGATTTTGGTAAGAAAGCCGATTCATAAATCACTTTAACTTGTGATCAAGTGAGATGTAGTTAAAGCAATGATATAAAGATAGTCTACAGTTATGATGGAAATCATAATATAAGCGCAAACTGAAATATGATATTCATATGATAAAATCGATTTCCATCTTAACGACGATTCAGAAAATACTTAACTATGAAACACATTCATAAATGAGTAGAAGGCAGTAAGCTACTGAGGAGGATGTTAGGATTGGAGCGGCACTAAGAGGGGGGGGTGAATTAGTGCAGCGGATTAAAATGTTGGTTTCGACAAATCTTTCGTACGATAAGAACGGAACTTAAAAAGCTTAACTTGAAAGCGTATTCTTAAAGTTGCGCAGTAAAGGTAATAAGGAACTAAAGCATGTAAAAAGGTTTGCAGTAATGTAAATAGCAATAATGAAATGCAAACCAGAGATCACGCCGATTTTAGAGTGGTTCGGTCAAATGACCTACATCCACTTGCGAGGCCCCTCTTCGATGAGGCTCCCACCTTCCACTAGCAAATCTCTTGAAATGGAAGGGCAAATACCCCTCTTACAACCTTTTACAAGCAGTTCAACCTCTTACAAATTTTCAGCAAGAAAGAAGGAGGAGAACTCTCTAGCAAATTGAAAACAAGACTTGCTAAGACTTTCTAAGACTTTTCTCTCAATCAATTGCTTCACAAAAGTTGTGTTCTCAGCTGAGACTTGAGGGGTATTTATAGGCCTTAAGAGGATTCAAATTTGGGCTCCAAAAAATTTGAATTCTCTTATGTTCCCGATGCTGGCGGTGCCACCGCCCAGCCAAGCGGTGCCACCGCCCAGCGCTCGGGTGTTGGACGGTGCAATCGCCTAGCCTAGGAGGTGTCACCGCCCAGCTCTCGGGTGCTGGGCGGTGCCACTGCCTGGCTCTCCGATTCACAGGTTTGGCTTAATTTTAGCCCAAACCAAATCTGACTTTGGGCCCAGTAGGCCCCTAACTAGGATATAGGATCATCTCTTAATCCTAATCCTAATTACAAGTGAACTACATAACAAAAAAAAACATCCTAAGCAAGTTTTCAACCGTGAACGTCGAGTCTTGTTCTGGCGAGCTTTCCGACGAACTTCTTTCGACGGACTCCCTGCAAGCCCCCGATCTTGTGATGACTTTAACGAGTAGCCGAGCCTTCTCCGTGATCTCCGTGAACCTCCGACGATCTCTTCGGCGAACGTCCAAAAATTTCGATAGGTTCCCGATTTCTTCTCGGTTGGTTCCGGCAGCATCTCCGACGATTCTTCGGACTCTTAAACGTCCATCGATCTTGACTCCGGTATTCTTGCTTTGTGTTTTCTGGTTATCGCAGTTAATCCTACACACTTAACTCAATAATATGGATTAGATCAATTAACTCATCAATTGATTTTATCATCAAAATCCGAGATTCAACAATCTCCCCCTTTTTGATGATGACAATCAATTGATGACGGAGTTGAACATAACTCCCCCTATCTATATGCCATATTATGAGAAGATGAAAACACTTGAATTCCATCCATAGAATTCAAGCATAAACCGATAAGTTCTAACCGTAGAACTTATCGTTATTCTCATTAAGCAATAGTAAATACAAAACTTCGATGAAAATCATTTTCAAGTAGAATGATAAGAGACAATTTTTACTACGATAGAAGATAAAGATTTTCAACATGAATTTCATGATATAAATGTAAGGCATGCTATCAAAATGGTACAAGTCATCACTTTTCTCCCCCTTTGTCATCAACAAAAAGGGAATGAGACTTGAAGAATATAACTTGTGATTATAATATCAGGAATTCAGCATTGATCATACGAAAATCCATCATCCAAAATTAAGTATGCTAAAATATTTACGCAGAGTTCACCTAAAGGAAAATTCAGCATTCATCCATTTTATCAAATCTCTCCTTTCTATAAATAACACAAATTGTAGGTGTGTAAGGAAGAGATTGTGATTAAAAAATATCAAGTAGTAACTCCAGTAAGTCAAGATCATAATTCGAATACAAACTCATTTAAATTTACATCATCAACTTGAAACTCATAATCAAGCCATCAAAATCAATTTCGAGATTCATAAAATATCATAAAATCATTAATCTTGATCAGATGGGAGCGGTGTTTGACTCAAGATAGGATAAGATAATTTACCATGTCATTTAGAATCGAAAGAGAAGGATCAAATTCATCGAGGAACAGAGAGAGGATGAAAAACTTTACGGAAAATCCATTCAAACAAGTTTATTTTTAGGGACAATTTAACATACCTAATTCCCTTCTAATGAATTCAATTTTTAGGGACAATTTAACATACCTAATTCCCTTCTAATGAATTCAAATTGGTCTTCGTTCAAAGCTTTTGTAAATATATCTGCTAATTGATGCTTTGTGTCAATGAATTATAGAACAACATCATTGTTAAGGACATATCGCGTATGAATTGATGCCTAACGTCGATGTGCTTAGTTCTAGAGTGCTGAATTAGATTTTTAGTAAGACATATGGCACTAGTATTATCACATTTTATTGGAATGTTTTTAAAGTGAATTACATAGTCTTCTAATGTATTTTTCATCCAAATAACTTGTGCACAACATGCACTTCCAGCAATGTATTCGGCTTCCGCCGTAGATTGTGCAACTGAATTTTGTTTCTTGGAAGTCCAAGAAACAAGTGCATGTCCTAAAAATTGGCATGTTCCGGATGTACTTTTTCTATCTATCCTGCATCCGCCAAAATCGGCATCTGCATAGGCTATTAGATCGAATTTTTTAGATTTTGGATACCACAATCCTAAATTTGGAGTTCCTTTAAGATACCTAAATATTCTTTTAACACTCTTAAGATGAGATAATTTAGGATTAGATTGAAACCTAGCGCAAAGTCCTACACTAAACATAATATCTGGTCTAGTCGCGGTGAGGTAGAGTAGACTACCTATCATTCCCCTATATGTTTTTTGATCGAAATTTTCACTATTTTCATCCATATCTAACTTAGTCATAGTACTCATAGGGGTGTTTATTGCTTTTGAATTATCCATGTTAAATCGTTTTAACAATTCTAATGTATATTTGGATTGGTTAAGAAATATACCATCACTAAGTTGTTTGATTTGTAAACCTAAAAAGAAAGTTAATTCACCCATTAAACTCATTTCAAATTCATGACTCATACATTTGGCAAATGATTCACATAGTGATTCATCCGAAGAGCCAAAAATAATATCGTCAACATAAATTTGCACAATAAGAAAATTATTTTCAAAATGTTTAATAAACAATGTAGTACCAACCTTGCCTTTGGTAAAATTATTTAAAATAAGAAAGGAACTAAGCCTTTCATACCAAGCTCTAGGAGCTTATTTCAAGCCATAGAGAGCTTTAGTAAATTTAAATACATGATTAGGAAGAAGAGAATTTTCAAATCCGGGAGGTTGTTCGACATATACTTCTTCGGAAATAAAACCATTCAAGAATACACTTTTGACATCCATTTGAAATAGTTTAAAATTATTACTACTAGCATAGGCAAGGAGCATCCTTATGGCTTCTAATCGAGCCACGGGAGCGAAGGTTTCTTCGTAATCGATACCTTCTTCTTGGTTGAAACCTTTGGCCACTAATCTAGCCTTGTTTCTAACCACGATACCATTTTCGTCTTGCTTGTTTCTAAAGACCCACTTAGTACCTATGACTAAGTGGTCACTTGGTCTAGGAACAAGCTTCCATACCTCATTCCTCTCAAATTGGTTCAATTCTTCTTGCATTGCAATGACCCAAAAATCATCTTTTAAGGCTTCGTCAATGCATTTAGGTTCAATTTGAGAAAGGAAAGCGGCATTAGCACAAAAATTCTTGAAAGAAGAAAGAGTTTGAACCCCTTTTATTATATCTCCTATAATTAGCTCCTTTGGATGAGCATCTACATACTTCCATTCTTTGGGTAAAGAAATTTCGGAAGAAGATGCATTCAAATGGCTATATTTGGTTTTTTATTATTCCATAATTCATAGGGAGTTTTTGATAGAGATGGTCTTATTAGGACCCTATTCATGATGTAACAAGCCGTATTTACGGCTTCGGCCCAAAAATATTTGGGTAAACTATGTTCATTTAACATAGTTCTTGCCATTTCTTGTAGGTTTCTATTTTTCCTTTCAACTACTCCATTTTGTTGAGTATTTCTTGGAGTTGAGAAGTGTGATTGTACCCATTAACTTCACAAAAATTTTGAAAGTCACAGTTTTGAAATTCACCACCGTGATCACTCCGAATTGATGAAATCATGAAGCCTTTTTCGTTTTGAGTGAGTTTACAAAATTTAGAGAAACATTTGAAGCAATCACTTTTGTGAGCTAAGAAATAGGTCCAAGTGTATCTAGAGTAGTCATCCACAATCACAAAAGCATATTTGCTTCCACCTAGACTTGTTGTATCAATTGGTCCAAATAAGTCCAAATGGATCAATTGTAACGGTCTAGTGGTGCTAATTTGATTTTTTGGTTTGAAGCTTGTTTTTATTTGTTTGCCTAGTTGACATGCATCGCATACTTTATCCTTAATAAACTTCATATTCGGAATCCCTCGTACTAATTCTTGAGATGAGATTTTAGATATTGTTTTCATGCTTGCATGACCTAATCTCCTATACCAAAGCCAAGCATCATCATTTACGGCGGAGAAACATATTTCATTACTTAGTTTCATCAAGATTGATGGTATAGACATTATTTTGTTTTAAAGCAATCATAGTCATGTTATGATTTGGTTTTTCAATAATGCACATATTTGATTCAAATCTAACGATATAACCTTTATCACATAATTGACTAATGCTCAACAGATTATGTTTCAATCCATCAACCAGTAACACATCATCAATAGAAAAACTTGATTTGTTACCTATGGTTCCCTTGCCAATGATTTTGCCTTTGTTGTTGTTTCCGAAGGTGACATAGCCTTCGTCCATGCTAGTGAGCTTGGACAATTGGGATGGATCTCCGGTCATATGCCTTGAGCATCCACTATCAAGATACCATCTCTTGCTCCTAGCATGTGATGGTGTATGTTTCTACAAGAAGGAATTATTTCTAGGTACCCATTTACTTTTGGGTTCTTCAAAAACTAATCTAACTTGTTTATCATGTTGCATAGACTTGATCATGTTGAATCTCGGATTTTGATGATGAAACTAATTGATTGTGTTTAAATGTTTGACTACATTTTGAGTGATACAGGTCTACTCGATCAGGATTAGACAATTAACGCAGGAGGAATTGACGTTGCGTCGGAGGAGATCACGTCAGGATATTGGATGGCAGAAGGCTTCGGGCGTCGGGCATCGGGCCAAGGAGAGCGAAATTGCGCCAAGGATATCGGGGTTGCGGAGGTCAACCGCCGATTGGGCAACAAGCTGCAAGAGAGGACGATGCACCGAAGAATCGGATGAAGCGCCAACCAATGACGTGCCGGGCAACAGAATGTCAATTTGCGTTATAATAATTGTCTAGATCGGAGTAGAGTGTTTGCTTGTGTGTGCAGGATTAACTACGATAACCAAAAAACACAAAGCAAGAATACCGGAGTCAAGTTCGATGGACGTTTAAGAGTCCGAAGAATCGTCGGAGATGCTGCCAGAACCAACCGAGAAGAAATCGGGAACCTGTCGGAATTTTCGGAAGTTCGCCGAAGAGATCGTCGGAGGTTCACGGAGATCACCGAGAAGGCTCGGCTACTCATTAAAGTCATCACAAGTTCGGGAGCTTGCTAGAAGCCCGTCGGCAGAAAGTTCGTCGGAAAGCTCGCCAGAACAAGACTCGACGTTCGCGGTTGAAAATTTGCTTAGGATGTGTTTTGGTTATGTAGTCCACTTGTAATTAGGATTAGGATTAAGAGATAATCCTATATCCTGGTTAGGGGCCAACTGGGCCCAAAGTCAGAGTTGGTTTAGGCTAAACCAGCGAACTAGAGAGCCAAGATTGAAGCCCAACTAGTGGCTGAAAACACTGTAGTCGGGCTGAAAACACTGTAGTCGGGCTGAAAACACTGTAGGCGGTGGCACCGCCTAGCTGGGCGGTGGCACCGCCCACCACCCGAGAGCCAAGCGGTGACACCTCCTGGCTGGGCGGTGGCACCGCCCAGCACCCGAGCCCTGGGCGGTGGCACCGCCTGGCTGGGCGGTGGAACCGCCAGCACCGGGAACCCTAAGAGAATTCAAATTTTGGAGCCCAAAATTTGAATCCTCTTGACGCCTATAAATACCCCTCAAATCTCAGCTGAGGTTACAACTTTTGAGAAGCATTTTGATTGAGAGAAAAGTCTTAGAAAGTCTTAGCAAGTCTTGTTTTCAATTTGCTAGAGAGTTCTCCTCCTTCTTTCTTATTGAAAATTTGTAAGAGGTTGAGCTGCTTGTAAAAGGTTGTAAGAGGGGTGTTTACCCTTCCATTTCAAGAGACTTGCTAGTGGAAGGTGGGAGCCTCATCGAAGAGGGGCCTCGCAAGTGGAGTAGGTCATTTGACCGAACCACTCTAAAAATCGGCGTAATCTCTGGTTTGCTTTTTATTATTGTCATTTACATTACTGCAAATCTTCTTACTGCTTTAGTTCCTTATTACTCTTGCTGCGCAACTTTAAGAATACGCCTTCAAGTTAAATTTCTCAAGTTTCATTCTTAACGTACGAAAGATTTTGTTAAAATCGAAGTTTTAATCCGCTGCACTAATTCACCCCCCCCTCTTAGTGCCGCTCCGATCCTAACAAGTGGTATCAGAGCCACGGTTTTCTACTTTGGTTTAACACCCAAATAGAAATGGCTCTTTATGGCTTTCAAGAGGGTCACTCTCTCATTCGTCCTCCCTTTTTCAATGGGACGGACTACACTTGTTGGAAAACTCGAATGAGAGTTTTCTTACTTTCTTTGGATTTGAATTTATGGGACATAGTCGAAAATGGATTTGAAATGTCTTCTCTCCCAATGAACCATTGGAATGATTTGGAGAAGAAGATGTTTTCTTTAAATGCAAAGGCTATGAATGCCTTATATTGTGCACTTGACAAAAGTGAATTTAATCGCGTTTCGATGTGTGACTCGGCTTTTGATATTTGGAGAACTCTAGAGGTCACTCATGAAGGCACTAGCCGAGTGAAAGAGTCCAAAATCAATATTCTTGTGCATTCTTATGAACTTTTCCGGATGAAACCAAGTGAGTCCATCGGAGACATGTACACCCGGTTCACGGATGTCATCAATGGACTCAAAGCTCTTGGTAAAAGTTTTTCTAATTTTGAACTAGTCACTAAAATCTTAAGATCCCTTCCAAAAAGTTGGGATCCAAAAGTTACGGCCATTCAAGAGGCCAAGGACCTTAAAACATTCCCTCTCGAAGAACTTATTGGGTCTCTAATGACCTACGAAATGAACAATGTGGAAAAAAAGAAACTCGAGAACAACCTTCCAAATGATAGGAAGGATTTGGGACATAGAACACATGAATACCACTCGAGCATAAGCTCAAGTGATGGTGAACTTAAACTACAAATGAAACAAAAATTAAAAAGCAAAAAGAATGGAACTACTTGCTTTGAACGCAAGAAGAACAAAAGTTGGGATGAATTGAGCTCTTCCGAAGACGAGGAGAAAATCAAGAAAGGCGAGGTGGCAAACTATGCCTCACCCTCTTTCAACAATGAGGTAATCAAAATCCCACTAATTCATTTCGAAATTACATAATACTTTCTTGAGTTATTTTTAATTTAGTTTAGGATTAATTTTCTTGAAAATTGCTTGTGTTATGTTAATGCAATAAAATGTTAGATATAAATATAATGCTTATACACCTAGTAAGATTAATCTTATATATGTGCTTGAGAAGCAAGAATTTGTACTTTGACGATTTCCATATTGATTTTCAATGTCGATGCATGACTTTTGAATGGAAGGTTTTATGATTTTTTTTATGAACCTTATCTTTGGTTTTCAAACATGATGTATAGTTTTGACATAAGAACAAAAATTTGAAGCATGCTAATATAAAGTCAATCATATAAAGTAAAACTAAAGAAATTTTAAATATCTATAAGAATCATTCAAAATTATGTTCAATAAAACCTTACTTGATGTTGTAATGAAACTATTGAAAGTTTTGATGCTATGATTTGATGATTTTATGCATGAGATTGTAAAGTTATACATGATGATTTTTTGGTCTTGATGGTTTTTATGACAAAATTCATTTTTCGATCCTAAATGTTGATGCACATTTTTATCTAGCATAAATGACATGAATTTAAATAACTAAAAAGAGAAAAGCATTGTTCTTGAAAATTATTTTTCTCTATCTTGTTGATTTATATGAATCCCTTGAAAATGATTTTGGTTTGATGATTTGAATTACAAATGAGTTATATCAAAATCATGATATTGATTTGACTTGAAGTAATGAGTTGAAATCATTTTTTTTTGGAATTATGTGTTGCACTTTTTTATCTTGATGATCTTTGATTTTTTTTGTTTTAAAACGATGATGCATGGATTTGAAAGAAAAGGAGATGCATGCATGGAATCAATCAATAAGTTGAAACAAAAGGAGGAAAGATTTTTTATTGAAAATTTTCTTTTTCTCTATCTTATTGATTTATACCTAAGAGACCAATAAAATTATTTATGTCATTTTGAATCTCTTGAAAGAAATGTTGAGATTTTGATGATTTAGACGATTTGAATTTGAATGAGTTTTATCTAAAATCATGATCTTGATTCCGTGATATTTACAAATGAAGATTTATTATGAATCAAGATTTTTCATTAATCGATCTCCTAAGATTTTCTTTTGATTATTAATGAGTAGGTTTTTCAAAAAGAAATCATGTCTTCTAGTATTCACATGTTCTAATCCTTCATGATAAAATTTTTATGTAATTCCTTAAATTCATGAAATGTTTATCGCATCACCAATTATTTTCTTCTTGATATTCCTTTTTTGGTGATATAAAATCATGCATGAAATACTCTTGAGATTATTTTGATGCATACAAATGAAAAGTTATGATCATGCATGGTAGGATGCAATTTGACAAATTAATACCATTATGATTTGAAATATTTATAATTTGGAATGATGCATGCAATACTTATGCCTTTTATTATGATAATATATGTGATGTATTGCATATGATGTGAATCATGAATGCTTTAAATGATAAATGTCTTGATATGATTTTGTTCTATGCATAAGATTTTTAAAATTATGCATAATGAATCTTGTAATTTACAGATTATCGATTTTCTTTTTACCATAATGAAAGTGCCTTATTGATCCTTGTCATAATAAATCTAGCACTTTCGGTTTTAAACATGATACATGTTTTTATTTGACATAAAAAAAAGGGAGGCATGCTTGAATGAAATAAATTACATGAATTGAAGCAACTAAAAGAGAAGAACATTTTTCTTCTTGAAAATTATTTTTTTCTATATTATTGATTTTGATGAATCTATTTGTATTATTTTTATGAATCTCATAGATTATGAAAATGATTTGAATTTAATGGATTTTATTGAAATCATGATCTTGATTTCTCACAATTTTCTATTGAATGAATCAAGTTTGTTTTCTATTTAAAAGGATATTTATCAAAATTTTCATGGTCTTTTAGTATTCATGATATTGATAATTATATTTTGAAACTCTATGTAAATCAAGATTCTTCATCATGATTCTCTCGTTTTATAAAAGAGGAGATGTTCTATGTAAATCATAAGATTTTATACGCATGAATTGAGATTCTTTTTGCTATTAACTAGCAAGAAACTTGTTTTTGTAAACCATGACATGCTACTTGACATCTTGATAATTTATAACTTGAGTTTTCTTTTTGAATCAAGATTGTTTCCTATCATGTTTTCTATCTACAAAAGAAGAAATTTGTCAAAAATGTTATATGTCTTTTGACATTCATTTTTCATCTTTATTATTTACCCTTATCATGATTTGAATATTATAGTAAAGAGAAATGAATTACATGATTGTATTGTTATTCCCTTCTATTTGACACTGACAAAGGGGGAGCAAAACTTGCTAGATAGCAAATTTGCTAGCTTGCACAATTTGAAAAGAGGCAAAATAGTCCATCTTGCACATCTCAAAAGATGTAAAATTTTGCTAACTTTTTATGTGCAAAAGTTGATAGCTTGTATACTATAAATTTGCATACCAAAAATACAATCTTGTTTATCTCAAGATGCAAAACATACTAACTTGCACTTTGCAACGGAAGCAAAATTGCTAGCTCAAACATTGCAAAGGAAGCAAAAATTTGCTAGCTTACAATTTGCATATTTCAAGAAGCAAGAGTTGCTTTCTTGAACATCTCAATATTGCTAGCTTGCATGATGTAGAACTTGCTATCTTGAACATTACCAAAAGTGCTATCTTATATGCTGTAAAACTTATATATCTAAAACTTGATAGCTTGAATGTCCCAAGCATGATGCATTACTTGCTAAATTTTCTATCTTCAAAATTGCATGATGATAAAAATTTAATATTATGTTTTTCATGCAATGGTTTGAACCCATATAATAAACACATAAGAGTAGCTACTTCTCCTTTTTGTTGATGACATAGGGGGAGAAGTATATTGATGACTTCATGCATTGAATTAAATATTTTATATATTTGCATGATAGTTTAAATGTTTTTCATAACATGTGATGAATGTTACTTGGATTTGGGATAATCCAAGTGTTCTATCAATGGCATATTGATAGGGGGAGTTTAGTTAAACTCCGGGGAGTTAAGGTTAACTCCGTTAGTCATCAATTAGTTGTCATCATCAAAAAGGGGGAGATTGTTGAATCTCGGATTTTGATGATGAAACTAATTGATTGTGTTTAAATGTTTGACTACATTTTGAGTGATACAGGTCTACTCGATCAGGATTAGACAATTAACGCAGGAGGAATTGACGTTGCGTCGGAGGAGATCACGTCAGGATATTGGATGGCAGAAGGCTTCGGGCGTCGGGCATCGGGCCAAGGAGAGCGAAATTGCGCCAAGGATATCGGGGTTGCGGAGGTCAACCGCCGATTGGGCAACAAGCTGCAAGAGAGGACGATGCACCGAAGAATCGGATGAAGCGCCAACCAATGACGTGCCGGGCAACAGAATGTCAATTTGCGTTATAATAATTGTCTAGATCGGAGTAGAGTGTTTGCTTGTGTGTGCAGGATTAACTACGATAACCAAAAAACACAAAGCAAGAATACCGGAGTCAAGTTCGATGGACGTTTAAGAGTCCGAAGAATCGTCGGAGATGCTGCCAGAACCAACCGAGAAGAAATCGGGAACCTGTCGGAATTTTCGGAAGTTCGCCGAAGAGATCGTCGGAGGTTCACGGAGATCACCGAGAAGGCTCGGCTACTCATTAAAGTCATCACAAGTTCGGGAGCTTGCTAGAAGCCCGTCGGCAGAAAGTTCGTCGGAAAGCTCGCCAGAACAAGACTCGACGTTCGCGGTTGAAAATTTGCTTAGGATGTGTTTTGGTTATGTAGTCCACTTGTAATTAGGATTAGGATTAAGAGATAATCCTATATCCTGGTTAGGGGCCAACTGGGCCCAAAGTCAGAGTTGGTTTAGGCTAAACCAGCGAACTAGAGAGCCAAGATTGAAGCCCAACTAGTGGCTGAAAACACTGTAGTCGGGCTGAAAACACTGTAGTCGGGCTGAAAACACTGTAGGCGGTGGCACCGCCTAGCTGGGCGGTGGCACCGCCCACCACCCGAGAGCCAAGCGGTGACACCTCCTGGCTGGGCGGTGGCACCGCCCAGCACCCGAGCCCTGGGCGGTGGCACCGCCTGGCTGGGCGGTGGAACCGCCAGCACCGGGAACCCTAAGAGAATTCAAATTTTGGAGCCCAAAATTTGAATCCTCTTGAGGCCTATAAATACCCCTCAAATCTCAGCTGAGGTTACAACTTTTGAGAAGCATTTTGATTGAGAGAAAAGTCTTAGAAAGTCTTAGCAAGTCTTGTTTTCAATTTGCTAGAGAGTTCTCCTCCTTCTTTCTTATTGAAAATTTGTAAGAGGTTGAGCTGCTTGTAAAAGGTTGTAAGAGGGGTGTTTACCCTTCCATTTCAAGAGACTTGCTAGTGGAAGGTGGGAGCCTCATCGAAGAGGGGCCTCGCAAGTGGAGTAGGTCATTTGACCGAACCACTCTAAAAATCGGCGTAATCTCTGGTTTGCTTTTTATTATTGTCATTTACATTACTGCAAATCTTCTTACTGCTTTAGTTCCTTATTACTCTTGCTGCGCAACTTTAAGAATACGCCTTCAAGTTAAATTTCTCAAGTTTCATTCTTAACGTACGAAAGATTTTGTTAAAATCGAAGTTTTAATCCGCTGCACTAATTCACCCCCCCCTCTTAGTGCCGCTCCGATCCTAACAGATCATGGTTCCTTTAGGAACCCAAACCAATTTGTTTGGACTAATTTTCTTGAATGGACATTGGTAAGTTATATGTCCATATTTGCAACAAAAGTTGCAATTGCTTTGATGTTGAACATGTAAGATAGGACCTTTAATGAAGGTGGTTGGATTTTGGTGAGTACTTCTCACAAATCCGATTCCACTCCTTTTAGGAACGTGACCCTTATTTATAAGGATCATGTTTAAGGACTTACTACCGACCTCGAATTTCTTCAAGGTGTCCTTAAGTACCAAGTTCTCATTTTGGAGAGTTTCTAGATCATGGCATTTAGCATATGGAGCTAGACTATCTTGATATTCAGTTTTTAATTTATCAAAATCACAAGTAAGACTATCATGCTCCTTTTTTAGTAATTTGTATTTTCTACTAATTGTCTTACATTTATCAAATAACTCATAGAAGACATTTAATAATTCATGATAAGGTAAATCTGCATTAATTAAATCCGTTACCTCTTCTTCGAAGGCCATTAGGGCGTAATGAGCAACTTGCTCGGTGTTGGACTCCTCTTCTTCGGACGAGCTTGAATCATCCCATGTTGCCTTGAGCGCCTTCTTCTTTGATGCTTTCTTTTTGGCTTGTGGACAATCGTTCTTGTAGTGTCCCGGTTTCTTGCACTCATAGCAAATTACTTGGCCCTTCTTGTGTTCGAATTTATTTTTTGTATTATTTTTAAATTTGTTCTTTCTTAAATATTTTTTAAATTTTTTAGTCAAAAGTGCAATGTCATTGTCACTGTCCTCATCACTTGATGTTCTTTTCAAGTGATCTTCTTGTGATGTGAGTGCCATATCCTTCCTGTTCTTTGGAAGGGGGTTCTCGAGCTCGTCATGAGCTTGACATGTCATTTCGTAGGTCATTAAAGACCCAATGAGTTCTTCAAGAGGGAATGTTTTAAGGTATTTGGCCTCTTGAATGGCCGTAACTTTTGGATCCCAACTTTTTGGGAGAGATCTTAAGATTTTAGTTACTTGTTCAAAGTTAGTAAAACCTTTACCAAGAGCTTTGAGTCCATTGATGACATCCATGAACCGGGTGTACATGTCTCCGATGGACTCACTTGTTTTCATTCGAAAAAGTTCATAAGAGTGCACAAGGATGTTGATTTTGGACTCTTTCACTCGGCTAGTGCCTTCGTGAGTGACTTCAAGAGTTCTCCAAATATCAAAAGCCGAATCACAAATTGAAACGTGATTAAATTCATTTTTATCTAGTGCACAAAACAAGGCATTCATAGCCTTTGCATTTAAAGTAAAAACCTTTTTTTCAGATTCATTCCATTCGCTCATCGGAAGAGAAGATTTTTGAAATCCATTCTCGATAATAGACCAAAGCTTAAAGTCCATAGAAATGAGGAAGATCCTCATGCGAGTCTTCCAATATGTGTAATCCGACCCATTAAACAAAGGTGGTCGTACAATAGAATGGCCCTCTTGCATGCCGGAGTAAGCCATCTCTCTTGGGTATTAAACCAAATATGAGAGATAACCTTGCTCTGATACCAATTGTTAGGATCGGAGCGGCACTAAGAGGGGGGAGTGAATTAGTGCAGTAGATTAAAATGTTGGTTTCGACAAATCTTTCGTACGAAAAGAACGGAACTTGAAAAGCTTAACTTGAAAGCATATTCTTAAAGTTGCGCAGCAAAGGTAATAAGGAACTAAAGAATGTAAGAAGGTTTGCAGGAATGTAAATAGCAATAATGAAATGCAAACCAGAGATCACGCCGATTTTAGAGTGGTTCGGTCAAATGACCTACATCCACTTACGAGGCCCCTCTTCGATAAGGCTCCCACCTTCCACTAGCAAATCTCTTGAAATGGAAGGGCAAATACCCCTCTTACAACCTTTTATAAGCAGTTCAACCTCTTACAAATTTTCAGCAAGAAAGGAGGAGAACTCTCTAGCAAATTGAAAACAAGACTTGCTAAGACTTTCTAAGACTTTTCTCTCAATCAATTGCTTCTTAAAAGTTGTGTTCTCAACTGAGACTTGAGGGGTATTTATAGGCCTCAAGAGGATTCAAATTTGGGCCCCAAAAAATTTGAATTCTCTTATGTTCCCGATGCCGGCGGTGCCACCGCCCAGCCAAGCGGTGCCACCGCCGAGCGCTCGGGTGCTGGACGGTGCAATCGCCCAGCCCAGGAGGTGTCACCGCCCAGCTCTCGGGTGCTGGGCGGTGCCACCGCCTGGCTCTCCGATTCACTGGTTTGGCTTAATTTTAGCCCAAACCAAATCTGACTTTGGGCCCAGTAGGCCCCTAACTAGGATATAGGATCATCTCTTAATCCTAATCCTAATTACAAGTGAACTACATAACAAAAAAAAACATCCTAAGCAAGTTTTCAACCGTGAACGTCGAGTCTTGTTCTGGCGAGCTTTCCGACGAACTTCTTTCGACGGACTCCCTACAAGCCCCCGATCTTGTGATGACTTTAACGAGTAGCCGAGCCTTCTCCGTGATCTCCGTGAACCTCCGACGATCTCTTCGGCGAACGTCCAAAAATTTCGATAGGTTCCCGATTTCTTCTCGGTTGGTTCCGGCAGCATCTCCGACGATTCTTCGGACTCTTAAACGTCCATCGATCTTGACTCCGGTATTCTTGCTTTGTGTTTTCTGGTTATCGCAGTTAATCCTACACACTTAACTCAATAATATGGATTAGATCAATTAACTCATCAATTGATTTTATCATCAAAATCCGAGATTCAACAATCTCCCCCTTTTTGATGATGACAATCAATTGATGACGGAGTTGAACATAACTCCCCCTATCTATATGCCATATTATGAGAAGATGAAAACACTTGAATTCCATCCATAGAATTCAAGCATAAACCGATAAGTTCTAACCGTAGAACTTATCGTTATTCTCATTAAGCAATAGTAAATACAAAACTTCGATGAAAATCATTTTCAAGTAGAATGATAAGAGACAATTTTTACTACGATAGAAGATAAAGATTTTCAACATGAATTTCATGATATAAATGTAAGGCATGCTATCAAAATGGTACAAGTCATCACTTTTCTCCCCCTTTGTCATCAACAAAAAGGGAATGAGACTTGAAGAATATAACTTGTGATTATAATATCAGGAATTCAGCATTGATCATACGAAAATCCATCATCCAAAATTAAGTATGCTAAAATATTTACGCAGAGTTCACCTAAAGGAAAATTCAGCATTCATCCATTTTATCAAATCTCTCCTTTCTATAAATAACACAAATTGTAGGTGTGTAAGGAAGAGATTGTGATTAAAAAATATCAAGTAGTAACTCCAGTAAGTCAAGATCATAATTCGAATACAAACTCATTTAAATTTACATCATCAACTTGAAACTCATAATCAAGCCATCAAAATCAATTTCGAGATTCATAAAATATCATAAAATCATTAATCTTGATCAGATGGGAGCGGTGTTTGACTCAAGATAGGATAAGATAATTTACCATGTCATTTAGAATCGAAAGAGAAGGATCAAATTCATCGAGGAACAGAGAGAGGATGAAAAACTTTACGGAAAATCCATTCAAACAAGTTTATTTTTAGGGACAATTTAACATACCTAATTCCCTTCTAATGAATTCAATTTTTAGGGACAATTTAACATACCTAATTCCCTTCTAATGAATTCAAATTGGTCTTCGTTCAAAGCTTTTGTAAATATATCTGCTAATTGATGCTTTGTGTCAATGAATTATAGAACAACATCATTGTTAAGGACATATCGCGTATGAATTGATGCCTAACGTCGATGTGCTTAGTTCTAGAGTGCTGAATTAGATTTTTAGTAAGACATATGGCACTAGTATTATCACATTTTATTGGAATGTTTTTAAAGTGAATTACATAGTCTTCTAATGTATTTTTCATCCAAATAACTTGTGCACAACATGCACTTCCAGCAATGTATTCGGCTTCCGCCGTAGATTGTGCAACTGAATTTTGTTTCTTGGAAGTCCAAGAAACAAGTGCATGTCCTAAAAATTGGCATGTTCCGGATGTACTTTTTCTATCTATCCTGCATCCGCCAAAATCGGCATCTGCATAGGCTATTAGATCGAATTTTTTAGATTTTGGATACCACAATCCTAAATTTGGAGTTCCTTTAAGATACCTAAATATTCTTTTAACACTCTTAAGATGAGATAATTTAGGATTAGATTGAAACCTAGCGCAAAGTCCTACACTAAACATAATATCTGGTCTAGTCGCGGTGAGGTAGAGTAGACTACCTATCATTCCCCTATATGTTTTTTGATCGAAATTTTCACTATTTTCATCCATATCTAACTTAGTCATAGTACTCATAGGGGTGTTTATTGCTTTTGAATTATCCATGTTAAATCGTTTTAACAATTCTAATGTATATTTGGATTGGTTAAGAAATATACCATCACTAAGTTGTTTGATTTGTAAACCTAAAAAGAAAGTTAATTCACCCATTAAACTCATTTCAAATTCATGACTCATACATTTGGCAAATGATTCACATAGTGATTCATCCGAAGAGCCAAAAATAATATCGTCAACATAAATTTGCACAATAAGAAAATTATTTTCAAAATGTTTAATAAACAATGTAGTACCAACCTTGCCTTTGGTAAAATTATTTAAAATAAGAAAGGAACTAAGCCTTTCATACCAAGCTCTAGGAGCTTATTTCAAGCCATAGAGAGCTTTAGTAAATTTAAATACATGATTAGGAAGAAGAGAATTTTCAAATCCGGGAGGTTGTTCGACATATACTTCTTCGGAAATAAAACCATTCAAGAATACACTTTTGACATCCATTTGAAATAGTTTAAAATTATTACTACTAGCATAGGCAAGGAGCATCCTTATGGCTTCTAATCGAGCCACGGGAGCGAAGGTTTCTTCGTAATCGATACCTTCTTCTTGGTTGAAACCTTTGGCCACTAATCTAGCCTTGTTTCTAACCACGATACCATTTTCGTCTTGCTTGTTTCTAAAGACCCACTTAGTACCTATGACTAAGTGGTCACTTGGTCTAGGAACAAGCTTCCATACCTCATTCCTCTCAAATTGGTTCAATTCTTCTTGCATTGCAATGACCCAAAAATCATCTTTTAAGGCTTCGTCAATGCATTTAGGTTCAATTTGAGAAAGGAAAGCGGCATTAGCACAAAAATTCTTGAAAGAAGAAAGAGTTTGAACCCCTTTTATTATATCTCCTATAATTAGCTCCTTTGGATGAGCATCTACATACTTCCATTCTTTGGGTAAAGAAATTTCGGAAGAAGATGCATTCAAATGGCTATATTTGGTTTTTTATTATTCCATAATTCATAGGGAGTTTTTGATAGAGATGGTCTTATTAGGACCCTATTCATGATGTAACAAGCCGTATTTACGGCTTCGGCCCAAAAATATTTGGGTAAACTATGTTCATTTAACATAGTTCTTGCCATTTCTTGTAGGTTTCTATTTTTCCTTTCAACTACTCCATTTTGTTGAGTATTTCTTGGAGTTGAGAAGTGTGATTGTACCCATTAACTTCACAAAAATTTTGAAAGTCACAGTTTTGAAATTCACCACCGTGATCACTCCGAATTGATGAAATCATGAAGCCTTTTTCGTTTTGAGTGAGTTTACAAAATTTAGAGAAACATTTGAAGCAATCACTTTTGTGAGCTAAGAAATATGTCCAAGTGTATCTAGAGTAGTCATCCACAATCACAAAAGCATATTTGCTTCCACCTAGACTTGTTGTATCAATTGGTCCAAATAAGTCCAAATGGATCAATTGTAACGGTCTAGTGGTGCTAATTTGATTTTTTGGTTTGAAGCTTGTTTTTATTTGTTTGCCTAGTTGACATGCATCGCATACTTTATCCTTAATAAACTTCATATTCGGAATCCCTCGTACTAATTCTTGAGATGAGATTTTAGATATTGTTTTCATGCTTGCATGACCTAATCTCCTATGCCAAAGCCAAGCATCATCATTTACGGCGGAGAAACATATTTCATTACTTAGTTTCATCAAGATTGATGGTATAGACATTATTTTGTTTTAAAGCAATCATAGTCATGTTATGATTTGGTTTTTCAATAATGCACATATTTGATTCAAATCTAACGATATAACCTTTATCACATAATTGACTAATGCTCAACAGATTATGTTTCAATCCATCAACCAGTAACACATCATCAATAGAAAAACTTGATTTGTTACCTATGGTTCCCTTGCCAATGATTTTGCCTTTGTTGTTGTTTCCGAAGGTGACATAGCCTTCGTCCATGCTAGTGAGCTTGGACAATTGGGATGGATCTCCGGTCATATGCCTTGAGCATCCACTATCAAGATACCATCTCTTGCTCCTAGCATGTGATGGTGTATGTTTCTACAAGAAGGAATTATTTTTAGGTACCCATTTACTTTTGGGTTCTTCAAAAACTAATCTAACTTGTTTATCATGTTGCATAGACTTGATCATGGTTCCTTTAGGAACCCAAACCAATTTGTTTGGACTAATTTTCTTGAATGGACATTGGTAAGTTATATGTCCATATTTGCAACAAAAGTTGCAATTGCTTTGATGTTGAACATGTAAGATAGGACCTTTAATGAAGGTGGTTGGATTTTGGTGAGTACTTCTCACAAATCCGATTCCACTCCTTTTAGGAACGTGACCCTTATTTATAAGGATCATGTTTAAGGACTTACTACCGACCTCGAATTTCTTCAATGTGTCCTTAAGTACCAAGTTCTCATTTTGGAGAGTTTCTAGATCATGGCATTTAGCATATGGAGCTAGACTATCATGATATTCAGTTTTTAATTTATCAAAATCACAAGTAAGACTATCATGCTCCTTTTTTAGTAATTTGTATTTTCTACTAATTGTCTTACATTTATCAAATAACTCATAGAAGACATTTAATAATTCATGATAAGGTAAATCTGCATTAATTAAATCCGTTACCCCTTCTTCGAAGGCCATTAGGGCGTAATGAGCAACTTGCTCGGTGTTGGACTCCTCTTCTTCGGACGAGCTTGAATCATCCCATGTTGCCTTGAGCGCCTTCTTCTTTGATGCTTTCTTTTTGGCTTGTGGACAATCGTTCTTGTAGTGTCCCGGTTTCTTGCACTCATAGCAAATTACTTGGCCCTTCTTGTGTTCGAATTTATTTTTTGTATTATTTTTAAATTTGTTCTTTCTTAAATATTTTTTAAATTTTTTAGTCAAAAGTGCAATGTCATTGTCACTGTCCTCATCACTTGATGTTCCTTTCAAGTGATCTTCTTGTGATGTGAGTGCCATATCCTTCCTGTTCTTTGGAAGGGGGTTCTCGAGCTCGTCATGAGCTTGACATGTCATTTCGTAGGTCATTAAAGACCCAATGAGTTCTTCAAGAGGGAATGTTTTAAGGTATTTGGCCTCTTGAATGGCCGTAACTTTTGGATCCCAACTTTTTGGGAGAGATCTTAAGATTTTAGTTACTTGTTCAAAGTTAGTAAAACCTTTACCAAGAGCTTTGAGTCCATTGATGACATCCATGAACCGGGTGTACATGTCTCCGATGGACTCACTTGTTTTCATTCGAAAAAGTTCGTAAGAGTGCACAAGGATGTTGATTTTGGACTCTTTCACTCGGCTAGTGCCTTCGTGAGTGACTTCAAGAGTTCTCCAAATATCAAAAGCCGAATCACAAATTGAAACGTGATTAAATTCATTTTTATCTAGTGCACAAAACAAGGCATTCATAGCCTTTGCATTTAAAGTAAAAACCTTTTTTTCAGATTCATTCCATTCGCTCATCGGAAGAGAAGATTTTTGAAATCCATTCTCGACAATAGACCAAAGCTTAAAGTCCATAGAAATGAGGAAGATCCTCATGCGAGTCTTCCAATATGTGTAATCCGACCCATTAAACAAAGGTGGTCGTACAATAGAATGGCCCTCTTGCATGCCGGAGTAAGCCATCTCTCTTGGGTATTAAACCAAATATGAGAGATAACCTTGCTCTGATACCAATTGTTAGGATCGGAGCGGCACTAAGAGGGGGGGGTGAATTAGTGCAGTAGATTAAAATGTTGGTTTCGACAAATCTTTCGTACGAAAAGAACGGAACTTGAAAAGCTTAACTTGAAAGCATATTCTTAAAGTTGCGCAGCAAAGGTAATAAGGAACTAAAGAATGTAAGAAGGTTTGCAGGAATGTAAATAGCAATAATGAAATGCAAACCAGAGATCACGCCGATTTTAGAGTGGTTCGGTCAAATGACCTACATCCACTTACGAGGCCCCTCTTCGATAAGGCTCCCACCTTCCACTAGCAAATCTCTTGAAATGGAAGGGCAAATACCCCTCTTACAACCTTTTATAAGCAGTTCAACCTCTTACAAATTTTCAGCAAGAAAGGAGGAGAACTCTCTAGCAAATTGAAAACAAGACTTGCTAAGACTTTCTAAGACTTTTCTCTCAATCAATTGCTTCTTAAAAGTTGTGTTCTCAACTGAGACTTGAGGGGTATTTATAGGCCTCAAGAGGATTCAAATTTGGGCCCCAAAAAATTTGAATTCTCTTATGTTCCCGATGCCGGCGGTGCCACCGCCCAGCCAAGCGGTGCCACCGCCGAGCGCTCGGGTGCTGGACGGTGCAATCGCCCAGCCCAGGAGGTGTCACCGCCCAGCTCTCGGGTGCTGGGCGGTGCCACCGCCTGGCTCTCCGATTCACTGGTTTGGCTTAATTTTAGCCCAAACCAAATCTGACTTTGGGCCCAGTAGGCCCCTAACTAGGATATAGGATCATCTCTTAATCCTAATCCTAATTACAAGTGAACTACATAACAAAAAAAAACATCCTAAGCAAGTTTTCAACCGTGAACGTCGAGTCTTGTTCTGGCGAGCTTTCCGACGAACTTCTTTCGACGGACTCCCTGCAAGCCCCCGATCTTGTGATGACTTTAACGAGTAGCCGAGCCTTCTCCGTGATCTCCGTGAACCTCCGACGATCTCTTCGGCGAACGTCCAAAAATTTCGATAGGTTCCCGATTTCTTCTCGGTTGGTTCCGGCAGCATCTCCGACGATTCTTCGGACTCTTAAACGTCCATCGATCTTGACTCCGGTATTCTTGCTTTGTGTTTTCTGGTTATCGCAGTTAATCCTACACACTTAACTCAATAATATGGATTAGATCAATTAACTCATCAATTGATTTTATCATCAAAATCCGAGATTCAACAATCTCCCCCTTTTTGATGATGACAATCAATTGATGACGGAGTTGAACATAACTCCCCCTATCTATATGCCATATTATGAGAAGATGAAAACACTTGAATTCCATCCATAGAATTCAAGCATAAACCGATAAGTTCTAACCGTAGAACTTATCGTTATTCTCATTAAGCAATAGTAAATACAAAACTTCGATGAAAATCATTTTCAAGTAGAATGATAAGAGACAATTTTTACTACGATAGAAGATAAAGATTTTCAACATGAATTTCATGATATAAATGTAAGGCATGCTATCAAAATGGTACAAGTCATCACTTTTCTCCCCCTTTGTCATCAACAAAAAGGGAATGAGACTTGAAGAATATAACTTGTGATTATAATATCAGGAATTCAGCATTGATCATACGAAAATCCATCATCCAAAATTAAGTATGCTAAAATATTTACGCAGAGTTCACCTAAAGGAAAATTCAGCATTCATCCATTTTATCAAATCTCTCCTTTCTATAAATAACACAAATTGTAGGTGTGTAAGGAAGAGATTGTGATTAAAAAATATCAAGTAGTAACTCCAGTAAGTCAAGATCATAATTCGAATACAAACTCATTTAAATTTACATCATCAACTTGAAACTCATAATCAAGCCATCAAAATCAATTTCGAGATTCATAAAATATCATAAAATCATTAATCTTGATCAGATGGGAGCGGTGTTTGACTCAAGATAGGATAAGATAATTTACCATGTCATTTAGAATCGAAAGAGAAGGATCAAATTCATCGAGGAACAGAGAGAGGATGAAAAACTTTACGGAAAATCCATTCAAACAAGTTTATTTTTAGGGACAATTTAACATACCTAATTCCCTTCTAATGAATTCAATTTTTAGGGACAATTTAACATACCTAATTCCCTTCTAATGAATTCAAATTGGTCTTCGTTCAAAGCTTTTGTAAATATATCTGCTAATTGATGCTTTGTGTCAATGAATTATAGAACAACATCATTGTTAAGGACATATCGCGTATGAATTGATGCATAACGTCGATGTGCTTAGTTCTAGAGTGCTGAATTAGATTTTTAGTAAGACATATGGCACTAGTATTATCACATTTTATTGGAATGTTTTTAAAGTGAATTACATAGTCTTCTAATGTATTTTTCATCCAAATAACTTGTGCACAACATGCACTTCCAGCAATGTATTCGGCTTCCGCCGTAGATTGTGCAACTGAATTTTGTTTCTTGGAAGTCCAAGAAACAAGTGCATGTCCTAAAAATTGGCATGTTCCGGATATACTTTTTCTATCTATCCTGCATCCGCCAAAATCGGCATCTACATAGGCTATTAGATCGAATTTTTTAGATTTTGGATACCACAATCCTAAATTTGGAGTTCCTTTAAGATACCTAAATATTCTTTTAACACTCTTAAGATGAGATAATTTAGGATTAGATTGAAACCTAGCGCAAAGTCCTACACTAAACATAATATCTGGTCTAGTCGCGGTGAGGTAGAGTAGACTACCTATCATTCCCCTATATGTTTTTTGATTGAAATTTTCACTATTTTCATCCATATCTAACTTAGTCATAGTACTCATAGGGGTGTTTATTGCTTTTGAATTATCCATGTTAAATCGTTTTAACAATTCTAATGTATATTTGGATTGGTTAAGAAATATACCATCACTAAGTTGTTTGATTTGTAAACCTAAAAAGAAAGTTAATTCACCCATTAAACTCATTTCAAATTCATGACTCATACATTTGGCAAATGATTCACATAGTGATTCATCCGAAGAGCCAAAAATAATATCGTCAACATAAATTTGCACAATAAGAAAATTATTTTCAAAATGTTTAATAAACAATGTAGTACCAACCTTGCCTTTGGTAAAATTATTTAAAATAAGAAAGGAACTAAGCCTTTCATACCAAGCTCTAGGAGCTTATTTCAAGCCATAGAGAGCTTTAGTAAATTTAAATACATGATTAGGAAGAAGAGAATTTTCAAATCCGGGAGGTTGTTCGACATATACTTCTTCGGAAATAAAACCATTCAAGAATACACTTTTGACATCCATTTGAAATAGTTTAAAATTATTACTACTAGCATAGGCAAGGAGCATCCTTATGGCTTCTAATCGAGCCACGGGAGCGAAGGTTTCTTCGTAATCGATATCTTCTTCTTGGTTGAAACCTTTGGCCACTAATCTAGCCTTGTTTCTAACCACGATACCATTTTCGTCTTGCTTGTTTCTAAAGACCCACTTAGTACCTATGACTAAGTGGTCACTTGGTCTAGGAACAAGCTTCCATACCTCATTCCTCTCAAATTGGTTCAATTCTTCTTGCATTGCAATGACCCAAAAATCATCTTTTAAGGCTTCGTCAATGCATTTAGGTTCAATTTGAGAAAAGAAAGCGGCATTAGCACAAAAATTCTTGAAAGAAGAAAGAGTTTGAACCCCTTTTATTATATCTCCTATAATTAGCTCCTTTGGATGAGCATCTACATACTTCCATTCTTTGGGTAAAGAAATTTCGGAAGAAGATGCATTCAAATGGCTATATTTGGTTTTTTATTATTTCATAATTCATAGGGAGTTTTTGATAGAGATGGTCTTATTAGGACCCTATTCATGATGTAACAAGCCGTATTTACGGCTTCGGCCCAAAAATATTTGGGTAAACTATGTTCATTTAACATAGTTCTTGCCATTTCTTGTAGGTTTCTATTTTTCCTTTCAACTACTCCATTTTGTTGAGTATTTCTTGTAGTTGAGAAGTGTGATTGTACCCATTAACTTCACAAAAATTTTGAAAGTCACAGTTTTGAAATTCACCACCGTGATCACTCCGAATTGATGAAATCATGAAGCCTTTTTCGTTTTGAGTGAGTTTACAAAATTTAGAGAAACATTTGAAGCAATCACTTTTGTGAGCTAAGAAATAGGTCCAAGTGTATCTAGAGTAGTCATTCACAATCACAAAAGCATATTTGCTTCCACCTAGACTTGTTGTATCAATTGGTCCAAATAAGTCCAAATGGATCAATTGTAACGGTCTAATGGTGCTAATTTGATTTTTTGGTTTGAAGCTTGTTTTTATTTGTTTGCCTAGTTGACATGCATCGCATACTTTATCCTTAATAAACTTCATATTCGGAATCCCTCGTACTAATTCTTGAGATGAGATTTTAGATATTGTTTTCATGCTTGCATGACCTAATCTCCTATGCCAAAGCCAAGCATCATCATTTACGGCGGAGAAACATATTTCATTACTTAGTTTCATCAAGATTGATGGTATAGACATTATTTTGTTTTAAAGCAATCATAGTCATGTTATGATTTGGTTTTTCAATAATGCACATATTTGATTCAAATCTAACGATATAACCTTTATCACATAATTGACTAATGCTCAACAGATTATGTTTCAATCCATCAACCAGTAACACATCATCAATAGAAAAACTTGATTTGTTACCTATGGTTCCCTTGCCAATGATTTTGCCTTTGTTGTTGTTTCCGAAGGTGACATAGCCTTCGTCCATGCTAGTGAGCTTGGAGAATTGGGATGGATCTCCGGTCATATGCCTTGAGCATCCACTATCAAGATACCATCTCTTGCTCCTAGCATGTGATGGTGTATGTTTCTACAAGAAGGAATTATTTTTAGGTACCCATTTACTTTTGGGTTCTTCAAAAACTAATTTAACTTGTTTATCATGTTGCATAGACTTGATCATGGTTCCTTTAGGAACCCAAACCAATTTGTTTGGACTAATTTTCTTGAATGGACATTGGTAAGTTATATGTCCATATTTGCAACAAAAGTTGTAATTGCTTTCATGTTGAACATGTAAGATAGGACCTTTAATGAAGGTGGTTGGATTTTGGTGAGTACTTCTCACAAATCCGATTCCACTCCTTTTAGGAACGTGACCCTTATTTATAAGGATCATGTTTAAGGACTTACTACCGACCTCGAATTTCTTCAAGGTGTCCTTAAGTACCAAGTTCTCATTTTGGAGAGTTTCTAGATCATGGCATTTAGCATATGGAGCTAGACTATCATGATATTCAGTTTTTAATTTATCAAAATCACAAGTAAGACTATCATGCTCCTTTTTTAGTAATTTGTATTTTCTACTAATTGTCTTACATTTATCAAATAACTCATAGAAGGCATTTAATAATTCATGATAAGGTAAATCTGCATTAATTAAATCTGTTACCTCTTCTTCGAAGGCCATTAGGGCGTAATGAGCAACTTGCTCGGTGTTGGACTCCTCTTCTTCGGACGAGCTTGAATCATCCCATGTTGCCTTGAGCGCCTTCTTCTTTGATGCTTTCTTTTTGGCTTGTGGACAATCGTTCTTGTAGTGTCCCGGTTTCTTGCACTCATAGCAAATTACTTGGTCCTTCTTGTGTTCGAATTTATTTTTTGTATTATTTTTAAATTTGTTCTTTCTTAAATATTTTTTAAATTTTTTAGTCAAAAGTGCAATGTCATTGTCACTGTCCTCATCACTTGATGTTCCTTTCAAGTGATCTTCTTGTGATGTGAGTGCCATATCCTTCCTGTTCTTTGGAAGGGGGTTCTCGAGCTCGTCATGAGCTTGACATGTCATTTCGTAGGTCATTAAAGACCCAATGAGTTCTTCAAGAGGGAATGTTTTAAGGTCTTTGGCCTCTTGAATGGCCGTAACTTTTGGATCCCAACTTTTTGGGAGAGATCTTAAGATTTTAGTTACTTGTTCAAAGTTAGTAAAACCTTTACCAAGAGCTTTGAGTCCATTGATGACATCCATGAACCGGGTGTACATGTCTCCGATGGACTCACTTGTTTTCATTCGAAAAAGTTCGTAAGAGTGCACAAGGATGTTGATTTTGGACTCTTTCACTCGGCTAGTGCCTTCGTGAGTGACTTCAAGAGTTCTCCAAATATCAAAAGCCGAATCACAAATTGAAACGTGATTAAATTCATTTTTATCTAGTGCACAAAACAAGGCATTCATAGCCTTTGCATTTAAAGTAAAAACCTTTTTTTCAGATTCATTCCATTCGCTCATCGGAAGAGAAGATTTTTGAAATCCATTCTCGACAATAGACCAAAGCTTAAAGTCCATAGAAATGAGGAAGATCCTCATGCGAGTCTTCCAATATGTGTAATCCGACCCATTAAACAAAGGTGGTCGTACAATAGAATGGCCCTCTTGCATGCCGGAGTAAGCCATCTCTCTTGGGTATTAAACCAAATATGAGAGATAACCTTGCTCTGATACCAATTGTTAGGATCGGAGCGGCACTAAGAGGGGGGGGTGAATTAGTGCAGTAGATTAAAATGTTGGTTTCGACAAATCTTTCGTACGAAAAGAACGGAACTTGAAAAGCTTAACTTGAAAGCATATTCTTAAAGTTGCGCAGCAAAGGTAATAAGGAACTAAAGAATGTAAGAAGGTTTGCAGGAATGTAAATAGCAATAATGAAATGCAAACCAGAGATCACGCCGATTTTAGAGTGGTTCGGTCAAATGACCTACATCCACTTGCGAGGCCCCTCTTCGATAAGGCTCCCACCTTCCACTAGCAAATCTCTTGAAATGGAAGGGCAAATACCCCTCTTACAACCTTTTATAAGCAGTTCAACCTCTTACAAATTTTCAGCAAGAAAGGAGGAGAACTCTCTAGCAAATTGAAAACAAGACTTGCTAAGACTTTCTAAGACTTTTCTCTCAATCAATTGCTTCTTAAAAGTTGTGTTCTCAACTGAGACTTGAGGGGTATTTATAGGCCTCAAGAGGATTCAAATTTGGGCCCCAAAAAATTTGAATTCTCTTATGTTCCCGATGCCGGCGGTGCCACCGCCCAGCCAAGCGGTGCCACCGCCGAGCGCTCGGGTGCTGGACGGTGCAACCGCCCAGCCCAGGAGGTGTCACCGCCCAGCTCTCGGGTGCTGGGCGGTGCCACCGCTCAGCCCAAGCGGTGCCACCGCCCAGCTCTCGGTTGCTGGGCGGTGCCACCGCCTGGCTCTCTGATTCACTGGTTTGGCTTAATTTTAGCCCAAACCAAATCTGACTTTGGGCCCAGTTGGCCCCTAACCAAGATATAGGATCATCTCTTAATCCTAGTCCTAATTACAAGTGAACTATATAACAAAAAAAAACATCCTAAGCAAGTTTTCAACCGCGAACGTCGAGTCTTGTTCCGGCGAGCTTTCCGACGAACTTCTTCCGACGGACTCCCTACAAGCCCTCGATCTTGTGATGACTTTAACGAGTAGCCGAGCCTTCTCGGCGATCTCCGTGAACCTTCGATGATCTCTTCGGCGAACTTCCGAAAATTCCGATAGGTTCCCGATTTCTTCTCGGTTGGTTCCGGCAGCATCTCCGACGATTCTTCGGACTCTTAAACGTCCATCGATCTTGACTCCGGTATTCTTGCTTTGTGTTTTCTGGTTATCATAGTTAATCCTGCACACTTAACTCAATAATATGGATTAGATCAATTAACCCATTAATTGATTTTATCATCAAAATCCGAGATTCAACAGAGGATTGCAGTAAAGATAAGATGCTCAAAGTAAATGCCAACCAAGATTTAGAGTGGTTCGGTCAATCTTGACCTACATCCACTTTTGGCTTCCTCCACCGATAAGGTCACCAACGTCCACTAGAGGCCTTCCTTCAATAGGCGAAGGCCAACCACCCTTTTACAGTTTCACTCATTTTGATGGGCTTAGGAGACAACCCTTATAGAATTTTCTCTCCTCTCTTGAAAGATCAGAACTTGGAAGAAAAGAGGAAGGAGAACTTTTAGCCTTTACAACACTTTTGAGCTCTAAAAATCATAGACTAAGATCAAGATTTCGGTGCATTTGGGTGCCCTTTCATTGCTGAAAGGGTGGGGTATTTATAGGCCCTAAACTAGTTTGAATTCCGAGCTCAAAACTGTCTTTTCCCATATTTCTGAGGTCCTGGCGGTACGACCTCCTGACTAGGGCGATACAATCGCTTGACAGAGCTCGGAGACCGAGCTCTAGCGGTGCCACCACTTGATAGGGGCGGTTGCACCGCCTAGTCTCCCTCGGAGACTGAGCCCAGGCGGTGCCATCGCCTAATTAGGGCGATTGCACCGCTTGGCAGAGCTCGGGGAACGAGCTCAAGCGGTTCCATCACTTGTCAAGGGTGGTTGCACTGCCTAGCCTAGCTCGGAGACTGAGCCCCAAGCGGTGCCACCGCTGGCCAAGAAATCTGGGTCGAAATGGGCTGATCCATTCGACCCAATTTGGGTCTGTCAAGGGCCCAATTGCCCTAAGATTAAGTTAATGGGATCACCTCCCATTTCTAACTTAATCATCATGCTAACTACGATATTTCTTAAGACATTTACTACAACTTGCTCTTGTGCGTCAATCGCTTCTTCCGGCGAACTACCGTCGATAATCTGATGAACCCTCGGTGATACTCCTGCGGACTTCCGGCAAACTCTTAGACTTGCGATGATCCACTTGGCGAGTTCCGACGAGTTTCTTTTGGCAAGCTCTTGGACTTCTTGGATTTGTTCCCGCAGAACCTCCGACGACCGTCCGGTCTTCCGTCGAACTCTCGAACCCCTAACGTGAACATGGTCTTGACTCCGGCACAACTTCTGCTACAAGTCTTACTTCCATCGTAGTTAATCTTGTATACTTATCTCAACATATGGATTAAATAACAAATGACAATTGACTTCATCATCCAAATCCGAGATTCAACAATCTCCACCTTTTTGATGATGACAATCAATTGATAACGGAGTTAACCTTAACTCCCCTTTTCTATATGTCATACTTGAGATAAGTCATTCTTGAATTCAAAGCCTTTGAATTCAAGAGACATATTGATAAGTTAAAATCATTTAACCTTATCAATACTCCCATCATGATTCCTATCATAATGTATCTCTCTGAAAATGATGTCAAGGCTTGGCATCCACTTTCAAATTTCAAATGTGAATGATAGCAATCGTAGCAATTCATCATATGGTAAGATATCAACATGTAAAACTACGATGTAAGTCCTTGATATCTTAACATAATACAAACGTTTCAAGTGTTTAGCAATCATAGCGTTTCATCACATGACAAGATATCAATTTGTAGAATTTTGATGTATGCTCTAGATATCTTAACATAGTGCAGATATGGCAATAACATAGTGCAAATATGGCATAGTACAAATATGACAATCATAGCAATTCTATCGCCAATTCATATATTTTTGATGATGCAAGCATGGCATAATCATAGCATCAATTCATATATCTCTCCCCCTTTGTCATCAACAAAAATGAGAATGATATAAGCAAATTTTAAGCATAAGTGCGGTATGCCATAACTAGGTTCATGTCATTTTCCAATAGTGAGTGATAGGATACCAATTATGCAAACATCTCAAGGAAAACATGACATGGAGATAGCTTTGAATACTTCTTCCTTTTTTATTTGTTATTATCTTTTTGCATAAAGGAGGAAGACTATTTGTGATACTAGCTATTTGTGAGTTTACTTTGAATGAAGTTAAAATCGATGAGAGATTAAATCATACTTTCTTTTTACAAGGATCAAGATATGTATGTGAAACAAATCCTTGCAAATAAAAACACTATTATCCATATTTCAAGAAGGAATTTATAAGCAGGAATCATTTCATAAAATTCATTTCTCAAAAAAATATTTTTCACATGATAAGTATATAAAAGATGCATTTGCTAGTTGATTCCATATTGCAAAGGTCAATGATGTGAATCCAAAACTCAATATGACATGTTTATTAAGTCCGGAAGAGAATAATGTATCGAGAAAATCCGATTATTAGGATCAAGAAGATCCGAAAATTAAATTTAACACTTTCATGCATTCGAACAAGACTATACTATAGATTTTCAAATACAATCATGAAGAAAAACATGCTCATTGTTATGGAAATTTTTGTATTAATTTCCAACAAGTTATTTTAGGCATGTAATGACAATTAAGTGATCTTTCGGACACATCAACATTCCTAATTCTCTTCTTATGAAATCAAACTATTCTTCACTTAGAGATTTTGTAAAAATATCAACTAGTTGATCTTTAGTATCAATGAACTCTATGATTACATCATGATTAGTGACATGATCTCGTATAAAGTGATGTCTAATATCAATATGTTTTGTTCTTGAGTGTTGAATGAGATTTTTTGTTAAACATATTGCACTTGTGTTATCACATTTAATGGGAATATTTTTAAGATGGACTTTATAATCTTCTAAGGTGTTTTTCATCCACACAACTTGTGCAAAGCATGCACTAGCTGCAATATACTCAGCTTTGGTTGTTGATAGTACAACCGAGTTTTGTTTCTTAGATGACCAGGAAACAAGGAAATGTCCCAAAATTGATATATTCCTGATGTGCTTTTTCTATCTAATCTACACCCAACAAAATCCGCATCAGCATAAGCAATTGTTAGGATCAACGACGATTTAAAACTGCGTTCGTACGATGAAATCGTTTCCGACGTAAAATCGTTTTCGGAAACATAAATTGAAAGCGAGTTCGTAAATGAGTGCAGCAAAAGTAATGAGGAAGTAAAGCACAATGGAGGTTTGCAGTAAGGTAAGCAGCAAGAATAAATGCAAACCAGAGAATACGAGAGTTTATAGTGGTTCGGTCAATCGTGACCTACATCCACTCCTCCGATTCCTCTTCCGTCGAGGCCACCATCATCACTAACGATCTTCCTTTACTAGGAGAAGATCAACCTCCTTCTTACACCCCTCTTCTCCTTTTACCGAGTTTAGGAGACAACCCTTACAAACACTCACTCTCCTCTCTTAAACAGAATTCTAACACTTAAGCTAGAGGAGGGAAATTTTAGAGATTACAATAGCGTTTTCTCTCTTTTAATCTCTCTGTACTTGTGTGTTTTACCCAGGGATGGGAGGGGTATTTATAGCCTCTAAATTGGTTTAAATTTGGAGCTCAAAATTGTCATCTCTCGGATTTCCGGGGTCCTGGCGGTTCCACCTCCTAACTAGGGTGGTACAACTGCCTGACAGCTCGGAGACTGAGCCTCTGGGCGGTGTCACCGCCTGACAAGGGCGGTTGCACCGCCTGGCCGAGCTCAGAGATCGAGCTCAGGTGGTTCCACCGCCTGTCAAGGGTGGTTACACTACCCAGTCTCGCTCGGAGACTAAGCCGAAGCGGTGCTACCGCTTGCTTGGGGGCGGTTGCACTGCCCAGTCTCACAGAGCCCAAGCGGTGCCACCGCTTGACCTGGGCGGTTGCACCTCCCAGCTTTCCTGGGAGACCATCTCTTGGGCGGTGCTACCGCTGACCCTAGTGGTGCCACCGCTTGGCAGGAATTCTGGTCCGAATGGGTTGATCCATTCAGTCCAATTTGGGTCTGTCAAGGGCCCAATTGCCCCCAGATTAAGTTAATGGGATCACCTCTAATTCCTAACTTAATCTACATGCTAACTACGACATTTCTTAAGACATTTACTGCAACTTGCTCCGGTGCGTCAATTGCTTCTTCTGGCGAGCTTCCGGTGAACTTCCGTCAATCATTCGATGAACCCTCATTGATGCTCCTGTGGACTTCCGGCAAACTCCTGGACTTGTGACGATCCACATGGCGAGTTCTGACGAGCTTCTTTTCGCAAGCTCCTGAACTTCTTGGATTTGTTCCCGTAGAACCTCCGACGACTATCTAGACTTCCGTCGAACTCTCGAACTCCCAATGTGATCACAGTCTTGACTCTGGCGTAACTCCTGCTGCATTTCTTACTTCCATCGTAGTTAACCCTGCACATGTAAAGCAAAACTTCGATCAAGACAATTAATCCTAAGCAATTAACCAAGTTGTCCGGCATGTCATTGGTCCCTCGACGCTTCGTCCGATTCTTCGGCGCATCGTCCTCTCCTACGACCTATTGCCTAATCGGCCAGTTGACTTTGCAACTCCAATATCCTTGGCATAATACCCGCTCTTCTTGGCCCGATGCCAGAGTCAACGGTCCGAAACCTTCTGTCGATACGTCGACCGATCCATCGGCCCGACGTCCAATCTTCTAACATGTTCCTCCGGCACAACATGATTTTTTCTACTTTAATTGTCTCATCCTGATTGAAGCATCCTACGTCACTCAAAACATAGATTAAATCATAAACATATATCAAGTGGTTTCATCATCAAAATACGAGATTCAACAATCTCCCCCTTTTTGATGATGACAACCACTTGATGACGGAGTTAACCTTAACTCCCGGAGTTTAAACAAACTCCCCCTATCAATATGCCATATTGATAGATCCTTGAATTCAAACTGAATTCAAGTCATTGCAATATTCATCATGAATACTTACAACATGTCATCATGAACTTATTAATAAACTTATGCATAACATCATACTTCTCCCCCATTGTCATCAACAAAAAGGAGAAGTTCCAACTCTAATGTGTTTGTGATATAAGTTCAACTTATTGCATGAAAAACATAATATCAAGTTTTATCATTATGCAGTTTTGAAGCTAGAAAATTTAGTAATTGTTACATCATGCTTTGAACATTCAAGCTATCAAGTTTTAGATATGCAAATTTTACAGTATACAAGATAGCACTTTTGGTAATGTTCAAGATAGCAAGTTCTACATCTTGCAAGCTAGCAATGTTATAACATTTTAGAACATGCAAGCTAGCAATTTAGAGATGTTCAAGAAAGCGACTCTTGCTTCTTGAAATATGCAAGTTTACAAGCTAGCAAATTTTTGCTTCCTTTACAATGTTTGAGCTCGCAATTTTATTTCCGTTGCAAAGTGCAAGTTTAGCATGTTTAGCATCTTGAGATAGGCAAGATTGAACATTTTTGCATTTTCTTAAGATTTCAAGCTAGCAATTATCGGTGATGTTCAAGATGGCAATTTCTTCTCTTTTGAAAAGTACAATTTTTGGTTTAGTCTTAAATTGTGCAAGCTAGCTAATTTGCCTCTTTTCATGATGTCCACACTAGAAATTTTTGCTCCCCCTTTTTCATTGTCAAAAAGAAGGGAAGACCCTTATATCAATTTTCAGATTACGACAAAGGTAAGTATCAATCTTATTTGTGCATCATTATATATTCAAATTAAAACATATACAATTTCAAAAACCTTATTTTTCATGCACGATACCGAAAAATAAATCGATCATCATTAATTGGCATATCATACATGATACTCAAACAATAAAATTTTTAAGCATTTATCAACATGTTGATCATAATACCAAACATTCATCATTTAAAGCATTCATGATACACATCATATGCAATAGATCATGTACATCATTATCATAAGTATTGCATGCATCATACCAACATATAAAATCATCATTAATGCATGATTTCAAATCATTATTTATTTTACATCATGATGGTACCAAATTTGTCAAATTACATCCTACCATGCATGATCGAAACTTCTTATTTGTATACATCAAAACAAATTAATGAATATTTCATGTATTCATATCATCACATAAGGAATATCAAGAAGAATTATTAGGTGATGAGATGTATTTCATACATTCAAAGAATTTCACATAACAAAATTCAAGTCATAAGCCTTAAAAGATGTCATGAAAGAACATATAAACAATCTTGATTTATAAAATGAGTACTCAAGTTATAATTTCAAAAAATCAAGAGAAACCGTGATTCATTTTAACAAGTCTCCACTTAAATAAATAACATAAAGAATTCTTAGGAGATCATGAAAAAGATAGAATTCATTCAATCTTGTAAGAGAACAAGATATTAATTCATGCATATAAAATCTTGATTTAAGCATAAGAAATCTCAATTTACAAATTTTGAAAAATCAAGATAAAGCACATTTAAATCATCAAATCAAGATCATTTTCAAGAGATTCACAAAATTAATACAAATAAATTCATTAATTTCCCTTTTTGAAAAATCAATAAAGTCGAAAAAATAATTTTTTCAAGAAGAAACCTTTCCACTTTTTAGTTGTTTTAATTCAAGTGATTTATTTCATACATGCATGTTCTTTTCTTTTAGGCCAAATAAAAACATGCATCAATGTTTAGGATCGAAAAATGAATTTTGTCATAAAACCATCAAGATCAATAGATTCTCAAAACTGAATTGTTAGGATCAAGAAAATCCGAAAATAAAATTTAACACTTTCGGACATGGTTTTGCTATAGGTTTTCAAATTCAATCATGAAGATAAAACATGCTCACGATCATGGAAATTTTTGTATCCAAAACACATAATTTCTAACATGTTATTAAGGCATGTAATAGTGTAAAATCATCAAGATACACATGCATGGATTAATCCTAAGCACTATCACATATCATATAATTATCATCCCTAATGTTGCATACATCATTCAACATTTCAAAACATAACATGCATGAAACCTTAGCAATATACTTTTCATGATCAAATTTTTAATTTTTCAAAGATGCTAAAAAGAAATACATGATATAATTTTTAAAAAATAATTTTTTTATTTCCTATTCCTACTATCTAAATTAAGCACTCATGAAAGACTTCAAGTAATTTCAAAATAATTCAAGAGAGTTGAGTTACTTACCTTATAGTCGAAGCTCGTCAAAGCCCAATTCGCCATTTCACCTTTGGAAGTTTTTGATTCATCCTTGGTTGCCTTCCTCTTCTTTGGCCTCTTCCTCCGTTCAAGTTAATTATTTATTTTAGATTTTTGTTTAATAAACTTATTAAGATTTAGTGTTCGAAGTTTAAGTTCATCATTGTCCTCATCACTTAAGTCATTGCTCAAGTGGTATTCATTTGTCCGGAGTTCTAAATCCTTCCTGTTCTTTGGAATGTGATTTTGTTCATCATGTTCATCATGTGCATTGTGCACCATTTCATATGTCATCAACGAACCAATTAGTTCTTCAAGTGGAAAAATATTTAAATATTTTATTTCTTGTATTGCGGTTATTTTATGATCCCACCTTTTTGGAAGGGATCTTAAGATCTTGCTTACGAGATCAAAATTCGAAAAAGATTGACCAAGAACTCCTTGATTATTGACGACATCCGTGAAACGGGTGTACATATCGCCTATGGGCTCGCTTGGTTGTATTCGAAAAAGCTAAAAATCATGCAATAAAATGTTAACTTTTGAGTCTTTGACTCTACTAGTTCCCTCGTGCATGATTTCAAGTGTTCGCCAAATATCAAAAGCCACTTCGCATGTAGAAATCTGATTGAACTCATTTTTGTCCAAAGCGCAAAATAGGGCATTCTTAGTCTTTGCGTTTAAAGAAAAATACTTCTTCTCCAAATCCGACCATTCGTTCATCGGTTTAGAGGGAAGTTGAAAACTATTTTCAATAATATTCCATAAATCCAAATTCATAGAAATTAAGAAAACTTTCATTCGAGTTTTCCAATAAGTGTAGTCCAATCCGTTAAACAACGGTGGACGAAAAACCGAAAAGCCCTCTTGAAAGCCATGAAGAGCCATTTCTCTTGGGTGTAAATCCGAAATGAGAAAAACCGGGCTTTGATAGCAATTGTTAGGATCAAGAGCACTAAGAGGGGGGGGGGTGAATTAGTACAGCGGAAAACTTTTAATGATTTAAAACTACATTCGTACGATGAAATCGTTTCTGACGTAAAACCATTTTTGGAAACTTAACTTGAAAACGAGTTTGTAAATGAGTGCAGCAAAAGTAATGAGGAAGTAAAGCACATATGGAGGCTTGTAGTAAGGTAAGCAGCAAGAATAAATGCAAACTAGAGAATATGAGAGTTTATAGTGGTTCGATCAATCGTGACCTACATCCACTCCTTTGATTCCTCTTCTATCGAGGCCACCGACATCCACTAACGATCTTCCTTTACTAGGCGAAGATCAACCTCCTTCTTACACCCCTCTTCTCCTTTTACCAGATTTAGGAGACAACCCTTACAAGTACTCACTCTCCTCTCTTAAACAGAATTCTATCACTTAAGCTAGAAGAGGGAAATTCTAGGGATTGCAGCAGCGTTTTCTCTCTTTTAATCTCTCTGTGCTTGTATGTTTTACCCAGGGATGGGAGGGGTATTTATAGGCTCCAAACTGGTTTGAATTTGGAGCTCAAAAATATCATCTCCCTGATTTTCGGGGTCCTAGCGGTACCACCTCCTGACTACGGTGGTACAACCGCCTAGCAGCTCGGAGACTGAGCGTGCCACCGCCTGACAGGGGCGGTTGCACCGCCTGGCAAAGCTCGAAGACCGAGCTCAAGCGGTTCCATTGCTTGTTAGGGGCGGTTGCACCGCCCAATCTCACTCGGAGATTGAGCCCAGGCGGTGCCATCGCTTGCCTGGGGCGGTTGCACCACCTAGTCTCGTAGAGCCCAAGTGGTGCCACTGCCTGACCTGGGCAGTTGCACCGCCTAGCTTTCCTGGATGACCATCTCTTGAGCGGTGCCACCGCCGACCCTAACGGCCCAATTTGGGTCTGTCAAGGGCCCAATTGCCCCTAGATTAAGTTAATGGGATCACCTCCCATTCATAACTTAATCTACATGCTAACTATGATATTTCTTAAGACATTTACTGCAACTTGCTCCGGTGCGTCAATCACTTCTTCCAGCGAGCTTCCGTCGATCATCTGATGAACCCTCGGTGATGCTCCTATAGACTTCAGGCAAACTCCTAGACTTGCGATGATCCACTTGGCGAGTTCCGACGAGCTTCTTTTCGCAAGCTCTTGGACTTCTCGGATTTGTTCCCGCAGAACCTCCGATGACCGTCCGGACTTCCGTCGAACTCTCGAACTCCCAACGTGATCATAGTCTTTACTCCAGCGTAACTCCTACTGCATGTCTTACTTCCATCATAGTTAATCCTGCACATGTAAAACAAAACTTCGATCGAGACAATTAATCCTAAGCAATTAACTAAGTTGTCCAGCATGTTATTGGTCCCTCGACGCTTCATCCGATTATTCGGCGCATCGTTCTCTCCTGCGGCCTATTGCCCAATCGACCAGTTGACTCCGCAACTCTGATATCCTTGGCACAATACCCGCTCTTCTTGGCCCGATGCCCGAGTTTGCGGCCCGAAACCTTTTGTCGATACGTCGACCGATCCACCGGCCCGACGTCCAATCTTTTGACATATTCCTCTAGCACAACATGATTTTCGCTGCTTTAATTTTCTCATCCTGATCAAAGCATCCTGCGTCACTCAAAATGCAGATTAAATCATAAACATATATCAGGTGGTTTCATCATCAAAATACGAGATTTAACAGTAATTAACTCAAAATTTTCGGATTATGGATATCATAATCCTAGATTTGTAGTACCTTTAAGATATCTATGTATTCTTTTAACCACTTTGAGATGAAATATCTTAGGGTTCGATTGAAACCTCGCACAAAGTCCTACACTAAACATGATATCTAGTCTAGTTGTAGTGAGGTAAAGTAAACTTCCTATCATACCCTTATAAGTTTTTTGATCGATGCTTTCTCCACTTTCATCAACTTCTAACTTAGTGGAGGTGCTCATAGGAGTGTTAATAGCTTTTGAGCTATCCATATTAAATCTTTTTAGTAGATCTAAGACATATTTAGTTTGACTAATAAAGATGTCATTGCTTAGTTGCTTAATTTGTAAGCCTAAGAGAAAGGTTAATTCTCCCATCAAACTCATTTCAAATTTGAGACTTATGGTTTCAGCAAAAGATTCACAAAGAGATTCATTCGTAGAACCGAAGATAATATCATAAACATAAATCTGAACAATGAGAAAATTATTTTTAAAATTCTTGATAAACAATTGTTAGAACCCTTGCAGATTCTAAACTTGGGGTTGATCTCTTTAGGGGATCGGCCTCCTTGGAACTCTATAGGGGTTCCTCCCTCCAAGTTGCTGCTCAAAGACTGTAGAAAAGATTCATCTATTGCTTAAGAAAAGAGAAGAAATACATGGCTATTTATAGGGCTTCTAAACCCTAACTCCTAATGGGACTCCTACTTAAGACTCTTACTTCTAACCAACTCCTAATAGGACTCCTACTCAAGACTCCTATTCACTTACAACTCCTAATTCTTCTCTAAGAAAAAACCTCCTACATGAATGCCCCTCTCAATTAGGACTCTCCTAGCTAGAGTCCTAACAGAATGTCCCTCTCAATTAGGATTCTCCTAGCTAGAGTCCTAATAGTTTTACATGAATGTCCCTCTCAATTAGGACTCTCCAAGCTAGAGTCCTAACAGGCGGCTCTTCAAATCAGCCTTGTCCTCGAGGCTGATGATTCGTGAATTCTGGGAATTTGATCTTCAAGTCGTCATAGTTCTCCCAAGTGGCATCTTCTATTGGTAGGTTCGCCCACTATATTAGCACTTCATTAGTGGGTCGTCGTCGTCGAGTCACGATCCGTCGATCAATAATGGCACTTGGCTGGGTCTGGAGTTCTCTTTGGGTAGTCATATTTGGTGGGTGGATTTGGGCTGTCTCCAAGCACCTGTTTAAAACTTCCGGTTGGCTGTTGGTTTGTGGGTGATATGTCGTACTCATTTTCAATTTAGTACCCTGCATATGGAATAACTTTGTCCAAAATCTGCTCTTGAAGATGCAAGTAGAATTTGTCACAAGCACAATGCGTCGCTTATAGTGTAATTCTTTTGAGTCCCAATTGTAATGAGCCATGGGGCTTGGTGCTTCCTCCAATTTTTTTATAATCTTACTAGTATCTAAATCTTCCTGCCATTCCATCTTAATATCCTCAAGGAAGTCGTTGGTCGGAAGTGAAACAGCCGAAACTTCAACTTGCTCGGGTAGTTGCGAAAGCGCATCTGCAAGAACATTCTCTTTCCCCTTTTTGTAAGTTATTTCAAAATCAAATCCAAGAAGTTTTGTTACCCATTTTTGCTGCTCAGGGGATGGTATCTTTTGCTCCAAAAAGTACTTGAGGCTTTTATGATCGGTTTTATTTTGAAATCATCGACCAATCAAGTAGGGTCTCCACCTCGTTGCTACGCGCACAATGGCGAGCATCTCCTTATCATATGTTGACTTATTTTGATGGGAGGGAGATAATGCCTTACTAGTGTATGTAAGTGGTCGACCATCTTACATGAGAATGGCTCCAATTCTGACTCCAGATGTGTCAGCCTCAATAATGAAGGGTCGGTTAAAATCTGGTAGTGTTAGCACCGGCATCATCGTCATGGCTGCCTTAAGTTTGTCGAAAGCAGCGGAGGCTCTGTCCGACCATTGGAAGACATCTTTTTTCAGTAAGGAAGTAAGTAGTGCACTGATCTCGCCATAGTTTTTCAATAACTTGTAGTAGTAGCCTGTTAAACCCAGAAAGCCATGTAGCAATTTTACGTTCCTCGGGGTAGACCAGTTTTGCATTGCTTCAATTTTGAAGGGGTCCACTGTCACACCTTCCTCTGATATGATATGCCCAAGATATTCCACCTTCTGTTGAAGAAAGCAAAAATTCGTAATGGTTGTTGTGTGTTCAAAAGGTGGTTTTCGGTATATCTTCTTCGCACACTCATATTTGATGATACCCGGATCAAAGGTCCAGCTTTGTAAAGATTTGTGCTCCCTTTCATCTAGTAATTCATCTGCTATTGGAATAAGGTATTTGTCCTTGATGGTTATGCCATTGAGAGCTCAGTAATCAACGCATATTCGCCATGTTCTGTCCTTCTTGCATACAAGTAGCACCGGTGAGGAATAGAGGTTGCAACTTGGCCGAATAACTCCTGTTTTGAGCATTTCTTTTATAATCCTTTCTATTTCATCCTTCTGGAGATATAGATATTGATATGACTGAGTATTTGCTGGAGGTTTGCCTGAAAGAATCATTATATAATGATCATGCCGACGGGTAAGAGGTAGGTTGTACGGTTCGTCAAATATATCTGAAAATTCAGCAAGCAAAGGAAGTAAGTTTGGATCTTCAAATTGTATTGGCTCTCCCTTAGTTTGTTGCTCAAGTTGTATAAAAAATCTACTCCATGCTTTATGCAAAACCTTCTCTATTTGTTGTGTGCAAATCGTCGTTATGTTGCCCCCACGTCTCCCGTTCAGTATCACCTGTTTCTCCTTACTATAAAATTTCATAATTAGTTGCATAAAATTTCAAGAAATATCACCTAATGTCATCAACCATTTAATTATGAACATGGCCGTATGATCATCAGGAGGGAGAAGGAAGAAATCTGCAATTATCTCTTGGTCCTACAGCAATAGTTTCTCCTGTGGGTGCCAACGATCACAATTCAAAATCCGTCCGTCGATGACCTTAACATCAAACCTGCTGCAATTCTCAATAGGTAAGGCCATCTGGATAGTAACCTTACTGTTTATAAAGTTATTAGAACTGCCCGTGTCGATGAGAACAGTGATCTGTTGTTGTTTGAGAATGCCTCCAACTTTCATCGTTTCCGGGTTTGAGTAGCCGGCTAGTGCATGTACCGTAACTTCAGTCGGTTGTGGCTCTTCTTTTGCATCTTCTTCTTCATGTTCAAGGCTCTCTTCTGGATGTTCAATGACCTCTTCTTCTATTGGTTCAATCATAAGAAGTCTCCCTTTACTACAGCGATGCTCACGGCTCCACGGCTCATCACAATGCCAACATAACCCCTTCGCATATCGCTCCCGAAGCTCTTCTCTTGTTAACCTCTTTGGTGTAGGGACTTGGTCAATAGTAGGGGGGGTTGAGGGCTTCAATATTACTGGTTGAGGAGTGACCCTAGTCCTCCGTGCTTCATGGTTCAATTGCTCCTCTTGATGTCGTGCGAAAGAGATGGCTGCCATAAGCGTATACGGTTGTCGCGCTTTAACTTCTCTTCGGATCTCCAGCTTCAAGCCCTCAATGAAGGTCCTCAATAGCTGTTTTTGAGACCAATCATGAGTTTGATTAGATAACCTTTCAAACCTGGTTTGGTACTCCTGAATGGTGGAAGTTTGTCGGATCTTTGCTAGTTGTCCATCAATATTCTCGTAATCGGTTGGTCTGAAGCGGATCAGCAGTCCTTCTTTGAATTGTTGCCATGAAAGGACTCCATAAGTATGTTCAAACCAGTCAAACTACTGTATATCATCCCCTTCAAGATGTATAGCTGCAATTTTCACCATAGATGCATCCGCGGTTTTGTGGTACTGAAAATATCGCTCCGCGCGCGAGATCCAACCAATCGGGTCTCCTTCTTCCCATCTAGGGAAGTCCACTCTCATGCATGGATAGTTGGGGTCAGTCATATAGCCTCCCCTCCCTTGGAAGTCATCTCTTCGGGCTTGGTGTGATTGGGCAAAGCTCTCTCCTTGATATGATTTCTTCGGGCTTAGTGGTCGGCCCAATCTGAGTTCGGTAAAGAGCATCCGAATCTTATCCTCCATTCGCACCTCCAAGGCTTCGAATTTAGCATTGATTGCCTCCTTAGATGCCATATTATATGCCCCCAAATCTATAATATTAAGATCTCTCTTTTGTTGTTGGGTTAAAGGCATGTATAGGTTGAGAGAAGTGATGGTTGAAAGGGTTGGTGGATTGGTGGATGTAGGCTACGGTTTAGGCTTGTTTTGTGGCCGTTTTGGGTGCAGTTTGAGGGTGTGGTTTGGCAGAGTTTTAGGGTTGTGGATGAAAGTTTTGGATCTGTGGTATATGGTAGCAAAGGTTTGACAGAAATCCGTGGAAGTTGCAGCAAGTATGTGCTGTCTTGTAAGAGTAGAATTGTCGTCGAAGAAACAACGATTTCTCGACGTAATTTCCACCAAAAACTTGAGAGAATTGAGGAGGGAATTGATAGCAAAATCACAGTTTATATGACAGCAAGGATATCTAATTTAATCAAGAAAATTTCGGCAATATAACACCAAGGAAAATGGTGCAAGTTGCAATTGTAGAATTCTCGTCGAAAAATTTCAGCAGGTTACGACGAAAATTTGCAGCAACATAAAATTGTTTTTAGAGATGAATTTCTTAATAGATCAATCTTAGATGGAAGCCAAGATGATCTATGAAGTGTATAAGAAATTTCATTCAAAAAAGATTACAAATAGATGGGTTAAGGCAACAATATGCGGCTGAAATTTTCTGCAGCACAGATTTTTAGGTATAGCAGATTGGACGTAAAAGATCAGTAGTTTATATTGAGAATTTTTTTATGAAGCCAAAGCAAAATCTACTGTTAGGAAGTGTCAAAGCTATCATAAAAATTTCGTAGAGATTTGGATAGAAACAATGTAGTATCAAGATCAAATAAATAGTGCTATGCGGTTGAAATTTTACAGTGCAGATTTTCAAGTATAGCAGATTTGACGTAAAAGATCAATGGTTTATATTAAGAATTTTTTGAAAAAACCAAAGGGAAATCTGCTGTTAGGAAGTGTCAAAGATGTCATAAAAATTTCATAGAAATTTGGATAGAAAAAGTATAGTAGCAAGATCAAAAAGATAGTACTATGCGGTTGGAATTCTGCAATGTATCTTTCGTCGTAGAGATGAAAACTTTATGACGAAAGGTTTATGCAGCAATATAGGAACAATTTTTTTTTTGGATTTTCAAATAAGGATAACTAAATTGCAGTAGCAGTAAGGTAGGAAACCAGAACCTGTTGCAATTCACGGGGAGATCAAAGGATGATCCGCGGTGGAGGAGATGATGGCGGAATTCGGCGACAATCTTTTAAGCAATTGTGGGAATTGCTTTGGGTGGTTGTGGAGGGCTGATGGATGGCAGTGGAAGGGCAGCGAGATACCAAGAACGCTGCTCTGATACCAGGTGTTAGAACCCTTGCAGATTCTAAACTTGGGGTTGATCTCTTTAGGGGATCGGCCTCCTTGGAACTCTATAGGGGTTCCTCCCTCCAAGTTGCTGCTCAAAGGCTGCATAAAAAATTCATCTATTGCTTAAGAAAATAGAAGGAATACATGGCTATTTATAGGGCTTCTAAACCCTAACTTCTAATAGGACTCCTACTTAAGACTCTTACTTCTAACCAACTCCTAATATGACTCCTACTCAAGACTCCTATTCCCTTACAACTCCTAATTCTTCTCTAAGAAAAAACCTCCTACATGAATGCCCCTCTCAATTAGGACTCTCCTAGCTAAAGTTCTAACAGAATGTCCCTCTCAGTTAGGACTCTCCTAGCTAGAGTCCTAATAGTTTTACATGAATGTCCCTCTCAATTAGGACTCTCCAAGCTAGAGTCCTAACAACAATGTAGTATCGACCTTGCCTTTTGTGAAATTATTTTCAATAAGAAAAGTACTAAGTCTATCATACCAAGCCTTTGGGGCTTGTTTTGAACCATAGAGAGCTTTAGTTAATTTAAATACATGATTAGGGAGGCTATTATTTTCAAATCCGGGAGGTTGTTCAACATAAGCTTCTTCAGAAATAAAGCCATTAAGAAAAGTGATTTTAATATCCATTTGAAACAACTTAAAATTATTATTACTAGCATAGGCAAGGAGCATCCTTATTGCTTCTAATCTAGCCACAAGAGCGAAGGTTTCTTCGTAATCGATACCTACTTCTTGGTTGAAACCTTTGGCCACTAATCTAGTCTTGTTTCTAACCACGATACTATATTCATCTTGCTTGTTTCTAAACACTCATTTAGTACCAATAACTAAATAGTCATTTGGCCTAGGAACAAGCTTCCACACCACATTTCTCTCAAATTGATTTAACTCATCTTACATTGCGATAATCCATGAATCATCTTTCATGGCTTCGTCAATACTTTTAGGTTCAATTTGGGAGAGAAAAACAGCATTGACATAAAAATTTTTAAGAGAAGAACATGTTTGAACCCCCTTAAATGTGTCTCCTAGGATTAGCTCCTTAGGATGAGCATCTACATACTTCCAATTCTTGGGTAAGGATGTTTCGGAAGTGGATGCATCCAAGTTGCTAGTTGGAGAAGGGGTTTCATTTAAATTCAAAGAATCGAAATTAACATCATCATCAAAATCATTTTTCTTGATTTCGAAAATCTCATGGAAAACAACATGAATGGATTCTTCTATAATTAAAGTTCTTTTATTGAAGGTACGAAAAGCTTTAGAAACCGAAGAATAACCAAGAAAAATTCCTTCATCGGATTTAGCATGAAATTTTTCTAAGGTATCTTTTTTATTCAAGATAAAACACTTACACCCAAAAACTTTAAAATATGAAACATTGGGTTTTTTATTGTTCTACAGCTCATAGGGAGTTTTGGTGAGTAAGGGTCTTACTAGAACTCTATACAAAATATAGCATGTAGTGTTTACGGCTTCGGCCCAAAAATATTTGGGTAGGCTATGTTCATTTAACATGGTTCTTGCCATTTCTTGTAAATTTCTATTCTCTCTTTCTCCTACTCCATTTTGTTGAGGATTTCTTGGAGTAGAGAAGTTGTGGTTGTATCCATTAGATTCACAAAATTCTTGAAAATCACGGTTTTGAAATTCACCACCGTGATCACTTCGAATTGAGGAAATCATAAAACCCTTTTTATTTTGAATAAGTTTACAAAACTTGGTGAAATATCTAAAGCATTCATTTTTGTGTTTCAAGAAATAAGTCCATGTGTATCTACTATAGTCATCTACAATGATGAAGGCATATTTGCTACCTCCTAGGCTTGATGTAGAGATTGGTTCGAACAAGTCTATATGGAACAATTGTAAGGGCCTAGAGGTGTTTATTTGATTCTTAGATTTGAAACTACCCTTAATTTGTTTTCCTAATTGATAAGCATCACACACATTATCTTTGATGAACTTGATATGAGGAATTCCTCGTACAAGTTCTTTGGATGATATTTGAGTGATTAGTTTCATGCTAGCATGGCCTAATCTCCTATGCCAAAGCCAAGCATTCTCATTCAAAACCGCGAAACACATTTCATTGCAAAGATCATTGATGTCGATGGTGTATACATTATTATATTTTAATGCAATCATAGATGTGTTTTTATGTGATTTTTCAATGATGCAAGCATTAGATTCGAATTTGACGATATATCCTTTATCACATAATTGACTAATACTCAAGAGGTTATGTTTTAAACCATCAACTAACAAAACATCTTCAATAAAGAAGATAGATTTGTTACCTATGGTTCCTTTGCCAATGATTTTACCCTTGTTGTTGTCTCCAAAGGTGACATAGCCTTCGTCTATCCTAGTGAGCTTAGAGAATTGAGATGGATCTCCAGTCATATGCCTTGAGCATCCACTATCAAGGTACCATATCTTGCTCCTAGCTTGTGATGGTGTATGTCTCTACAAGAAAGGATAATTTTTAGGTACCCATTTACTTTTGGGTGCCTCAAAAACTAATCTACATTGTTTATCATATTGCATAGAGTTTATCATGGTTCCTTTAGGAACCCAAATTAATTTGTTCGGACTAATTTTCTTGAATGGATACTAATACATTTTTTGTCCATGTTTGCAACAAAAGTTGCATTTACTTTGGTGTCGAACATGTAAGATGGGGCCTTTTATGAAGGTGGTTGGATTTTGGTGAGGACTTCTCACAAATCCGATTCCACTTCTTTTCATAACGTCACCCTTATTTGTAAGGATCATGTTCAAAGACTTGCTACCAACCTCGAATTTCTTCAAGGCATCCTTAAGTAGCAAGTTCTCCTTTTGAAGAGTTTCTAGACTATGGCATTTTTCACATTGAGCCAAACTATTATGATATTCAGTTTTTAATTTATCAAAATTGCTAACAAGACTATCATGCTTATTTTTCAGTAATTTATATTTTCTACTAATTGTTTTGCATTTATCGAATAAGTCATAGAAGGCATTTAATAATTCATCAAAGGATAAATCTACATCAATTAAATTTGTTACCTCTTCTCCGATGGCCATTAAGGTGTAATAAGCAACTTGCTCGGGACTCCTCTTCTTCGGACGTGCTTGAATCATCCCACGTTGCTTTGAGCGCCTTCTTCTTTAATGTTCTCTTCTTGGCTTGGAGACAATCACTTTTGTAGTGTCTCGGCTTTTTGCACTCGTAGCAAATAACTTGGTCCTTTTTGGGTTCAAGTTTATTTTTTGTGTCACTTTTAAACTTGTTTCTCATAATGAATTTTTTGAATTTCCTTATTAGAAGTGGTAAGTTATTGTCACAATCCTCATCACTTGAGTTTTCTCTTAAGTGGTCATCTAAAGTTCTAAGTTTAATATCCTTCCTGTTCTTTGGAAGGATGTCTTCTTGCTCTTCATGAGCCTTGCAAGTCATTTTATAGGTCATTAATGACCCGATTAGTTCTTCAAGAGCAAAGTTGTTTAAATCTTTAGCCTCTTGAATAGCAGTGACTTTAGGGTCCCAACTCTTAGGAATGGATCTTAGAATCTTAATTACGAGCTCAAAATCTGAAAAACTTTTGCCGAGTCCTTTTAGACCATTAACGACATCCATGAAACGGGTGTACATGTCGCCAATAGTCTCGCTTGGTTTCATTCAAAAAAGTTCAAAAGAATGTATCAAAAGATTGATTTTTGACTCTTTCACTCTACTTGTGCCTTCGTGAGTCACTTCGAGTGTATGCCAAATATCAAACGCGGTTTCACAAACCGAAATATGATTGAACTCATTTTTATCAAGCGCACAAAATAAGGCATTCATAGCCTTTGCATTAAGAGCGAAAGTCTTTTTCTCCAATTCATTCCAATCGATCATTGGAAGAGAAGACTTCAAAAATCCATTTTCGATAAGATTCCAAAGTTCAAAATCCATTGAAATAAGGAAGATCCTCATTTGGGTCTTCCAATAGATGTAGTCCGTCCCATTGAACATGGGTGGACGTGTAATAGAGTGGCCCTCTTGGTTTCTGAGGTATGTCATCTCTCTTGGGTTTTAATCTGTTTGAGAGTTAACCCCGCTCTGATACCAATTGTTAGGATCAAGAGCACTAAGAGGAGGAGAGGGGGGGGGGGAGGGTGAATTAGTACAGTAGAAAACTTTTGATGATTAAAATTGCATTCGTACGATAAAAACGATTTTGGTAAGAAAGCCGATTCGTAAATCACTTTAACTTGTGATCAAGCGAGATGCAGTTAAAGCAAAGATATAAAGGTAGTTTGCAATTACGATGGAAATCAGAATGTAAGCGCAAACTGAAATATGATATTCATATGATAAAACTAATTTCCATCTTAATGCCGATTCAGAAAATACTTAACTATGAAATACGTTCGTAAATGAGCAGAAGGTAGTAAGCTACTAAGGAGGATTGCAGTAAAGATAAGATACTCAAAGTAAATGCAAACCGAGATTTAGAGTGGTTCGGTCAATCTTGACATACATCCACTTTTGGCTTCCTCCACCAACGAGGTCACCGACGTCCACTAGAGGCCTTCCTTCAATAGGCAAAGGCCAACCACCCTTTTACAATTTCACTCCTTTTGACGGGCTTAGGAGACAAGCCTTACAGAATTTTCTCTCCTCTCTTGAAAGATCAAAACTTGAAAGAAAATAGGAAGAAGAACTTTTAGCCTTACAACACTTTTGAGCTCTAAAAATAATAGAATAAGATCAAGATTTCGGTGCATTTGGGTGCCCTTTCATTGCTGAAAGGGTGGGGTATTTATAGGGCCCAAACCAGTTTGAATTCCAAGCTCAAAACTGTCTTTTCCTAGATTTTCGCGGTCCTGGCAGTACTACCTCCTGACTGGGGTGGTACAACCGCCTAACAGAGCTCGGAGACCGAGCTCTGGCGGGGCCACCGCCTAACAGGGGTGGTTGCACCCCCTAGTCTCGCTCGAAGACTGAGCCCAAGCGATGCCACTGCCTAACTAGGGCGGTTGCACCGCTTGGCAGAGCTCGGAGATCGAGCTCAGGAGGTTCCACTACTTGTTAAGGGCGGTTGCACCACCCAGCCTAGCTCGGAGACTAAGCCCTAGGCGGTACCACCGCCGACCCAAGCGGTGCCACCGCTGGCCAAGAAATCTGGGTCCAAATGGGCTGATCCATTCGGCCCAATTTGGGTCTGTCAAGGGCCCAATTGCCCCAAGATTAAGTTAATGGGATCACCTCCCATTTCTAACTTAATCATCATGCTAACTACGATATTTCTTAAGACATTTACTACAACTTGCTCTAGTGCATCAATCGCTTCTTTCGGCGAGCTTCCGACGAACTTCCGTTGATCATCCGATGAACCCTCGGTGATACTCCTGCGGACTTCCGGCAAACTCCTAGACTTGCGACGATCCACTTGGCGAGTTCCGACGAGCTTCTTTTGGCAAGCTCATAGACTTCTCGGATTTGTTCCCACAAAACCTCCGATGACCATCTGGACTTCCGTCGATCTCTTGAACCCCCAACGTGATCATAGTCTTGACTCCGATGCAACTTCTACTATATGTCTTACTTCCATCGTAGTTAATCCTGCACACTTATCTCAACATATGGATTAGGTAACAAATGACAATTGACTTCATCATCAAAATCCGAGATTCAACAACTACCAGTCTAGGTGGTGGTACTGCCCAAACACAGTCTCTAAGAGACTGTCAGGTGGTGGTACCGCCAGATTGGGTAGTGGTATCGCCTAGTGTCAGGGTGTCAAGCGGTGGTACCACCCAATAATGATATTGGTACCGCTAGTACCCCGAAGACCCGGGATGAGACATTTTTAGGCTCAAAGTTTGAATCAACTTGAGGTCTATAAATACCCCTCTCATCCCTGGTTAACATACATAACAACTAAGTACACAAATTGGGAAAAATGCTATTGTAATCTTGAGATTTCTTCTCCTCTAGCCTAAGTGTTTAGAATTCTGTTTAGGTTGGAGTAAGTGGGGGTTGTAAATGTTCTCTCCTGATCCTGTCAAAAGGAGAATCAAGTTATAAGGATAGTTGATCTTTGCCTATTGAAGAAAGATCGTTAGTGGATGCAGGTGGCCTCGACGGAAGAGGAATCAGTGGAGTGGATGTCGATCACGACGACCGAACCACTATAATTCGGTTTGCATTTCTATTTTGCTATTTATCTTAACTGCAAACTACCTTACTTGCTTTACATCCACTACGCTCTTCTATATGCTTTCAAGTTAACATCTTCCGAAATGGGTTTAATCGCAAAGAGATTTTCAAACGATGTAATTTTTATCCGCTGCACTAATTCACACCCACCCCCCCCCGCCCGCCCTCTTATTACTGACTCATTCCTAACAGTTGGTATCAAAGTCACGTTTTTCGACTTTCAATAGGGCTTTTCTATCATTCGTCCTCCTATGTTCAATGGGATGGACTATACTTATTGAAAAACTTGAATGAGAGTTTTCTTATTTTCTTTGGATTTAAATTTATAGAATATTATTGAAAGTGATTTTCAAAGGTCTTCTACTCTAATGAATGAATGGAATGATTTGGAGAAGAAAACTTTTTTTTTTGAATGCTAGAGCTATGAACGCTCTATTTTTGTGCTTTGAGCAAAAATGAGTTTAATTATGTTTTTTTATACGAAACTACACATGAGATTTGGCACATATTAGAAGTAACTCATGAAGGCACGAATAGAGTAAAAGAGTTTAGAATAAATCTTTTAATGCATGATTTTAAATTATTTCGATTGGAACCAAGTGAGACTATTGGAGATATGTACACCTGTTTTATGAATGTTGTCAATAGTCTAAAAGGTCTTGGTAAAAGTTTTTTGAATCTTAAACTTGTAAATAAAGTTTTATGATCACTTTTTAAAAATTGGGATTTGAAATTAACTATAATACAAGAGGCAAAAGATCTCAATAATTTTCCACTTGAAGAACTTTTTGGTTCATTGATGACTTATGAAATGGTGCACAATGCATATGAATAACTCGAAAATAACCTTCCAAAGAACAGAAAGGATTTTGCACTTAGAACAAAAAAGGACCACTCGAGCGAAAGCTCAAGTGATGATGAACTTGAACTTCTCACAATAAAACTTAAAAAGGTTTTAAAACAAGAATCAAAAAATAAAAATAAACTTAAAAAGAATAAAAATAAACTTAAAAAGGATGCAACTACTTGTTATGAACGCAAGAAGAAGGAAGCACTTTAGAATGAATCGAGCTCATCCGATGAAGAGGAGCAAACTGATGGAGACGAAATGATGAACTTCGCCTTAACGGCTCTCGACGATGAGGTAAATGACTCACCCGAAACCCCCTTAATTTATTTTGAAATTATTTGATACATTTCATATGTTGTTTTTAAATTAGTATATAAAATACAAAAAATAAATAAATAAAAGGAGATCATGCTTTTCCTTTTCTAGCTAATTTTGAAAATGATAATGACAATTGCATATTTTATGAAAATACAACAAAATGTAAATATAATGATTAATCCAATGTATGTTTTTAAGAAAAAAATAATGTGTATCTAATTGATGATTTCCGAATGTGATTAAAAATGCTTCATGTTTAATGAAATCATTCTTGATGATTTAATAATGTATAATGATCATGCTTAATGAGTTTATATGTTGAAATTATGCATGATGATTCTTGTAATTTATGGCTTATCAGTTTTTACCGTAATGAAAGTTATGTTTTACGGTTTTAAAAATGATGCATGTTTTAATTTGGTATAAATGAAAAAGGCATGCTTATATGGAATAATGTAAGTATTATGTTTGATGATTTTATATTTAATTATGCATGATGATTTGAAGTAATGATGATTTTTGGATAATTTATGATTTATTGATCTTGATGATTTCCATGATGAGATTTGCTCTTTTGATTTTAAACTATAATGTTTGGTTTTCATACGAAAAACTTGAGCATGCTTATATGAAATCAATCACTTAAAATGAAACATATAAAAAGTAAAATATATTATCATTGGAATTAAAATGATGAATCAAATCTCTTGTTTGAAGAAGCCTTAATGTTTAAAATATATATCAAATCTTTTTTTGTCTTGATTATTTTATGATAAAATTTACTTTTCAATCCTAAATTTTGATGCATATTTTTATTTGGCATAAAAAGACAAAGGCATGCTTGTATGAAACAAACAACTTCAAATAAAACATATAAAAAAAGGAATACATTTTCTATCTCTATCTTATTGATTTTTGATAAAAGAATAATGAATCCATGTATATTATGCTTTTGTGAATCTCTTGAAAATGATTTTGATTTGACGATTTGAATTTGAATGAGCTTTATCTTGATTTTTCAAGATTTATAACTTGAGATTTACCTTATATGAATCGAGATCTTTTATCCTCGATTTTTTTTTTTTGCTATAGACTATCTAAATAAATTATGATTTTTTAGAATTATAATTTTTATGATTCATAATGAATTGAGAGATATTATACATGAATCAAGATTGTTATGTGTTCTCTCATGACACCTTTTGCTATAGGAATGTCTTTATCTATATCATGATCTTGAATTCTCGATATTGATACTTAAAATTTTTCTATTAATTAAGATCTTATATTTGAACGCCCATTTTTCTTTTTGTTATTTACTAAAATGGAGATTTGTCAAGATAAATCATGTCATTTAGTATTCATGACTTAATCCTTCATGATATTTGATGTTTTATCTTTCATGATATGATTTTTATACAATTCCTTGTATTTATGAAATGTTTATCTCATCACCCAATTAATTTTTCTTGATATTCTTCGTGTGATGATATTAAATTATGCATGAAATACTCATGATATCATGTTGATGCATACAAATGAGAAATTATGATCATGCATGGTAGGATGTAATGTAATTTGACATTTTGATACCATCATGATTTGAAATACTTATGATTTGGAATGATGCATGCAATACTATGATTTTTATTTAATGAAATGATGAGAGAGTCAACAATTATTATTTTATGAAATGATAATCTAGAATGATTATTTATCTTTGTTATGCTTTGATAATTGTTGTAAAGGGAAAAAATAAAATAAAATTATATTCTTCCCTTCTTTTTTGACAATGACAAAGGGGGAGATAAAATCTGCTAGCTTGCTAGCTAGCTAACATGCTTCAAGAAAAAGTAAAAGATGGTTAGTTTGGGCATCATAAAGAGAAGCAAAAAGCTTGCTTATCTCAAATGATGTAAAATTTTGTCAAATTTCATATGTGTAAAATTTGCTAGCTTGCGTGTTCCAAAATTATGTAAAACTTACTAAATTTGTTAGCTTGTACAAGTCAAGAAGATGCAAAAACATACTAGCTTGCTAATTTCAAAAGAGAAGCAAATATCGCTAATTTGTATATTTCAAGAAGCAAAAGTTTCTTTCTTGAATATCTCAAATATTGCTAGCTTATATTTTTTTTAATGATGTAAAAATTTGCTAGCTTGCATGATGTAGAACTTGCTATCTTGAACATCACCAAGAACTGCTAGCTTGCAATCTCAAGAGAAGCAAAAGTGTTATCTCAAGAAGCATAACTTGCTAACTTACAAAGAAAGCAAAATTGCTATCTTGCAAGCTTTAAAATGATGTAAAATTTGCTAACTTGCATGTTTTAAAATGTTGTAAAACCTACATATCTCAAACACTTGGTAGTTACACTTCTCCTTTTTGTTGATGACAAAAGGGGAGAAGTATGATCATGTTATGCATAATTTTATCATAACATATTGCTTGGATTTTTGAATCCAAGAGTTCTATCAATATAGCATATTGATAGGCGGAGTTAAGGTTAACTCCGTCATCAATTAGTTGTCATCATAAAAAAGGGAGAGATGGTTGAATCTTGGATTTTGATGATGAAAACAATTGATAGTATTCATGATTTGATATGCATTTTGAGTGATGCAGGAAGCTTTGAACAATGAGAGATAATTAAAGTAGGAAGAATCATGTTGGGCCAGAGAGAAAAATGTCAGAAGATTGAATGTCGAGCCGAAAGATCAATCGACGTATAGGTAGAAGGCTTCGGGTTAAGAGTTCGGGCATCGAGTCAAGATGAGTGGAAATTATACCAAGTAAATTAGAGTTACGGAAGTCAACTGGCCGATTGGACAATAAACCACAAGAGAGGACGATGTTAGGATCGGAGCGGCACTAAGAGGGGGGGGGGGGTGAATTAGTGCAGCGGATTAAAACTTGTAAGTTCGAAAATGATTCCATAAAATACAAGGAGATTTCGCTTTGATTGTAACTTGAGTAAAATAAAAACTGAAAACTTGCTACTATGTAGATATTGATTGTAAAAAGGTAAGTACACATTCAATGAACATGCCAATTTAAAGTGGTTCGGTCAAATGACCTACATCCACTTGCGAAGCCTTCTTCAATGAGGCTCCCAACTTCCACTAGGAAATCTCTTTGAAGGGGAAGGACAAATACCTCTCTTACAACCTTTTATAAGTGGTTCACACTCTTACAATTTTTGAAGAGAAAGACGGACGTGAACACTCAAGCAACTTAAGACAACACTTGCTAAAGACTTTTCTAAGACCTTTATCTCAATCTATTACTTTTATCAAAGTTGTAATCTCAGCTGAGAATTGAGGGGTATTTATTGTCCCCAAGAGGATTCACACTCTTACAAGGCGATGCCACCACCTGTTTGTGTTTGACATTGACAGTGTAATGACGATGCCACCGCTAGACCTCTTGGGTGCTGGTCAGTGTCACCGCTCAGTCTAGCAGTGCCACCGTTAAGTTCTCGGGTTCTGGGCGCTGCCACCGCCTAATCTGGCGGTGCCACCGCCTACACTATTTCAGCTCACTGGTTGGGCTCCAAACTTGGCCCAAACCAGTCCGAACTCGGGCCCAATTGGTCCCTACTTGGGTTATAAGATTAGCACCTAATCCTAACCCTAATTAACGTACTAACTATGAATTTAAAGACATTTCCTAGGCTATTAGAAAGTCCGTAAGTCACGACTTCTTCCGGCGAGCTTCTGGCAAACTTCCGGTGGTCTTCCGATAAACTCTCGGAAACCATTCTATGGACTCCCGGCAAGCTCCTAGACTTCACGATTTGATCTTGGCGAGTTCCGACGAGCTTCTTCGGCAAGCTATGATCTTTCTCGGTGAGCTCCATGAACTTCCGACGTACCTTCCGGCGAGCTTCCGAAAACCCTTCGGCAAGGTCCCTACTCATTCTCGGCTAGTTTCGACAATATTCCCGACGAATCTTCGGACTCTCAAACGTCCATCGAACTTGACTCCGGTATCCTTGCTTTATGTTTTCAGGCTGTCATAGTTAATCCTACACACTTAACTTCAATAATATGGATTATATCAAATAACCCATCAATTGATTTCATCATCAAAATCCGAGATTCAACAAACGATGCACCGAAGATTTGGATTAAGCATTGAAGATTTGGAGGAAGTGCCGATGAACCAATGACATGCCGGATAACATTTGATTTACATTATAATAATTGTCTAGATCAAAGTAGGTTTTAAGTGTGCAGGATTAACTATGATAGTGATTAAGGCATAAAGCAAACTAGAGTCCTAAAGTCAAGAACAAGATTTCATTGGGAGTTCGAGAGTTTGTCAGAAGTCCGGATGTTCGTAAGAAGTTCTGTCGGAATTGATTGAGAAGTCCAGGAGCTTGCCAAAGAAGCTCGTCGAAACTTGGCAAGAAGATCAACGTGAAGTCCAAGAGCTTGCCGAGAGTTTGCTAGAACATTGTCGAGAGATTGTCTGAAGTTTGTCGGAAGATCATCGGAAGCTCGCCGAAAGAAACGTAGACTTACAGACTTATTTTGCTTAGTAAATATCTTAAAATTTGTAGCGAGCACATAATTAGGTTAGAATTGGACCAATGACATACCGGACAATATTTAATTTACTTTATAATAATTATCTAGATCGAAGCAGGTTTTAAGTGTGCAAGATTAACTATGATAGCGATCAAGGCATAAAATAAAATGAAGTCCCGGAGTCAAGAACGAGATTTCGTTGGGAGTTCGAGAGTTCATCGGAAGTCCGGATGTTTGTCGAAAGATCTATCGAAATTGAGCAAGAAGTCCAGGAGCTTACTAAAGTAGCTTGTCGGAACTCATCAAGAAAATTATCGTGAAGTCCAAGAGCTTACCGAGAGTTCGCTGGAACATTGCCGAGAGATCGTCGGAAGTTCAACGGAAGATCGCTGGAAGAAACCTAGACTTATGGACTTATTTAGCTTAGTAAATATCTTAAAATTCGTAACTAGCACATAATTGGGTTGGAATTGGGCCAACTCAATTAAGGGTCAGTTGGGCCCAAGTTTAGGCTATGTTGGGCCAAGTGAAAGGCCCTAAGAGTGACCAAACAAGTGAAACCATCATGGCAAAGTCTCCGAGAATGTGTCATGTGGTGGTACTACCCAAACACAATCTCTGAGAGACTATCAAGCGGTGGTACCGCTAGACTAGGCAATGGGAATGCCAAACTGGGCAGTGGTACCGCCAGACTGGGTGATTGTACCACTCAGTGTTAGTATCAGACTAGCTAGCGGTGGTCCTGCCCAATACTGGCGGTGGTACTGCCAGTACCCCGAAGACCTAGGATGAGACATTTTTAGGCTCCAAGTTTGAATCAACTTGAGGCCTATAATTGTTGAATCTCAGATTTTGATGATGAAACCAATTCATAATTGTTTATGTTTTAATCTACGTTTTGAGGGATGCAGGATGCTTCGATCCGGATGAGACAATTAAAGCAGGAAAAATCATGTTAGGCCGAAGGAACATGTTAGAAGATTGGACGTCGAGCCGGTGGATTAGTCGACGTATCGATAGAAGGCTTTGGGCCATGGATTCAGGCATCAGGCCAATAAGAGCAGATATTACGCTAAGGATATTAGAGTTGCAGAGTCAACTGACCGATTGGGCAATAGGCCGCAAGAGAGGACGATGCGCCGAAGAATCGGACGAAGCGTCGAGGGACCAATGACATGCCGAACAACTTGATTAATGCTTAGTATTAATTGTCTATATCAAAGTGTGTTTTTATATATGCAGGATTAACAACAATAGCAAGGCATAAAGCAAAAAGAAGTCCCAGAGTTAAGGACGTGATTATGTTGGGAGTTCGAGAGTTTGTCGGAAGTTCTGGAGGAACCAGCCGAGAAGTCTCGGAGCTTGCTAGAGAAGCTCATCAGAACTTGCCAAGAAGATCGTCATGATGTCTAGGAGCTTGTCGGGAGTCTGCTGAAACATTGCCAAGAGATCGTCGAAAGTTCGCCGAAAGATCGCCGGAAGCTCGTCGGAAGAATAGACATATGGACTTGTTTAGCTTAGTAAATATCTTAGGATTTCATAGTTAGCACGTAATTGGGCTTGGATTTGGGCCAACCCAATTGGGGCCAGCTAGGCCCATGTAAGAACTGTGTTGGGTCCAATAAGAGGCCAAAACAGTGCCCCAAGAAGTCTCACCATCGTGGCACAGTCTTCGAGACTATGTCAGGCGGTGGTACCGCTAGTCTGGGCAATTGTACTGCCCCTGGTAGGGTGCCAAGCATTGGTACCTCCAGTCTGGGCGATGGTACCACCTAGCACTGCCCCCCAGGTGGTGGTACCGCCAGACCTGGGCAGTGGTACCACCCAAGACAATGTTAGTGTCAACTGACACTAGGTGGTGGTACCGCCCAGCGCAGGTGGTTGTACCACCCATGCCCAAGGAACCCGGGATGGGAAAGTTTTAGGCTTCAAGTTTGAATCAACTTGAAGCTTATAATTACCTCTCTTTTCCCTAGTTAAAGCACACAAGCACAGAGAGATTAAAAGAGAGAAAACGTTGCTACGATCATAAGTGTATTCCTTCCTCTAGCTTAAACTTAGATTTTTGTTTAGAGAGGAGAGTAAGTGCTTGTAAGGGTTATCTCCTAAACTAGATAAAAGGAGAAGAGGGGTGTAAAAGGTGATTGACCTTCGCTTATTGAAGGAATGCCTCTAGTGGACGCTGGTGATCTCGTCGGAGGAGAAAACTGAAAGTGGATGTAGGTCACATTGACCGAACCACTATAAAACTACTGTGTTCTCTGGCTTACTTTTCATTCCTACTATTACCTTACTACAAACTTCCTTAAGTGCTTACTGCATTTAGTTCATTACGTATGCTTTCAAGTTAAGTTTCTGAAATAGGTTTTTTGTCGAAAATGATTTTATCGCAATGAAGTTTTTGAAGACATGATTTTTATCGCTACACTAATTCACCCCCCCTTTTAGTGCCGACCCCGACTCTTGATCCTAACAATTGGTATCAGAGCCTTGTTATTTCTCACTTGGATTAACACCCAAGAGAAATAGCTCTTTTCAGCTTTTAAGAGGGTCACTTTCTCATTCGTCCTCCCTTTTTCAATGGGACAGACTACACTTATTGAAAAACTCGAATGAGAGTTTTCTTGTTTTCATTGAATCTCGATTTATGACACAGTCAAAAACGGATTTAAAATGTCTTCTCTTCTAATGAACAATTGGAATGATTTGGAGAAGAAAATGTTTTTTCTAAATGCAAAGGCTATGAATGCCTTATTTTGTGCCTTATACAAAAACGAGTTTAATCGGGATTCTACGTGTGAAATGACTTTCGAGATTTGGCACACATTAGAAGTCACACACGAAGGCACGAATAGAATTACAGATTCTAAGATTAATCTTTTAATGTATGATTTTGAACTATTTCAAATGAAGCCGAGCGAAACTATTGTTGACATGTACACCCGCTTTACGGATGTCATCAATAGTTTAAAAGCTCTTGGCAACTATTTTTTGGATTTTGAACTTGTAAACAAGATTTTGTGTTCTCTTGATAAGAGTTGGATTCAAAAGTAATGGCAATTCAAGAGTCAAAAAATTTGAATACCTTTCCAATTGAAGAACTATTAGGGTCTTTAATGACCTATGAAATGACATGCAATGCACGTAATGAACTTAAGAACTACCTTCCAAAGAACAGGAAGGATTTGGGACGTAGAACATTTGAAGACCACTCGAGCATAAGCTCAAGTGATGGTGAACTTGAACTCACTAAGAAATTTAAAAGATTCATGAAACAAAAATTAAAAAATAAAAAGAACACAACTATTTACTTTGAATGCAAGAAGAAGAACACAAATTGGGATGAATCGAGCTCCTCCGAAGATGAGGAGAAAATCAACAAAGGCAAAGTGGCAAATTACACATTAACCGCTTTCAACGATAAGGTAATTGAAATCCTCCTAATTTATTTCGAAATTACTTGATGTTTTTCATGATGCATTTATTTTTTTGTTTAGAATAATTATTTTTTTAAAAAAATTGCATGTTTAAGATTGAAAATGCAAAAAGTAGGATCATTCTTATCATTCTAGTAATTTTGAAAACGATCATGAAAATTACATGTTTTATGATAATACAATAAAATATTAAATATAAATTTAATGATTGTACACCTAGTAAGATTAATCCTATGTATGTGCTTAATAAGCAAGAATATGTATTTTGATGATTTTCGTATTGCTTTTCAATGACGATGCATGGCTTTTGTATGGAAGGTTTGATGATTTTTTATGAACCATGTCTTTGGTTTTCAACATGATGTATGGTTTTGACATAAGAACAAAAATTTGGGAATGCTAATATAAAGTCAATCGTATAAATTAAAACTAAAGAAGTTTTAGATATCTATAAGAATCATTCAAAATTATGTTCTTTGAAACCATGTTTTGATGTCATAATGATCATACTTAATAAATTTTAAAATTATGCATGGTAATTTTCAAGTAATTGACGAAATTTATTTTTCAATCCTAAACGATTGATATATATATATATATATATATATATATATATATATATATATATATATATATATATATATATATATATATATATATATATATATATATATATATATTGGCATAAAAATGATAAAGGCATGTTTGTATGAAACAAACTAAAAAGAGGAAAGCTTTCTCCTTCAAAAATTTCCTTTATCTTTTCGAATTTTCACTAAGAGAGTGATAAAGTTATTTAAGTCATTTTGAATCTCTCGAAAAGTGATTTTGATTTGAATGAAATTTTTTCAACCAAATCATGAACTTTCTTTTTGATTTCTCTACTTGAGCTATCTTTTATGAGAATCAAAATATTTACTATCTTTGATGATCTTGAAAATGGTTTGAAATTATGCATGTTATATGTTAAATATTTGAAACCATGTTTTGGTATCATGCATATCTAAGAAATATTGATTTGATAAATTGAAAGAGTTGAAAATGAATTATGCTTTTTCCCTTGAATATAAATCATGATATTTTTTTTATGAATCATCATTTTGATTTCTTAATATTCGATACATGAGATTTTTCTATGAATCAAGATTTTTCATACTATGATTCTTCTTAGTATTCACTAAAAAAGATGTATTCAAATTAACCATAATATGCTACTTGACATCTTTTAAGGTTTATAACTTGAATTTTATTATGTATATTCCTTTGTATTTGTGATTGTAAACCTCATGTAATAAGTAGAGCATTGATGTGAAAATTGTATTCTTCCACTCTACTTTTTCTTCGTGTTTATAATGACAAAAGGGGAAAGAAAATAACTAGCATCCCAAGAGAATCAAATTATTGCTAGCTTGAATGATAAACTTAGACATCTTGATTTCTCAAATTTTAGACTTGAATCTTATTTTTGAATCAAGATTATTTCCCTATCATTTCTTCTATATATAAAAGAAGAGATACGTCAAAAATCTTGACTTGATCTTTCATTTTTGATGATTGAAATAATGATTGGAATATTGATGTAATTATACATGATGATTTGGTATTATGCATGATAATAATGCATGCAATGATGAAATGTTTATAATGAAAAATTGTTTTGACATACACGACTTGATTTTTCATCTTTGTAGCCTTACCTTTGTCATAATTTGAAAATTGATGTAAAGGGTCTTCCCTTCTTTTTGACAATGACAAAGGGGGAGCAAAACTTGCTAGAAAGTAAATTTGCTAGCTTGCACAATTCGAAAAGAGGCAAACTTGCTAACTTGCTAATCTCAAAAAGGAAGCAAGAAGTGCTATCTTGCAAATCTCAAGAGAAGCAATGATTGCCAAGTTACACATTTCAAAAAGAGGCAAAATAGTTCATCTTGCACATGTCAAAAGATGTAAAATTTTATTAAATTTTTTATGTGTAAAATTTGATAGCTTGTATACTAGAAATTTGCATACCAAAAGTGCTATCTTGCCTATCTCAAGATGCAAAATATGCTAACTTTCACTTTGCAATGGAAGCAAAATTGCTAGCTCAAACATTGCAAAGGAAGCAAAAATTTACTGGCTTGCAACTTGCATATTTCAAGAAGCAAGAGTTGCTTGCTTGAACATCACTAATTTGCTAGCTAGCATGATGTAGAACTTGCTATCATGAACATTATAAAGAAATGTTATCTTGCACATCGCAAAGAAAAGCAAATATGCACATCTTTAAATTTGCTAGCTTGTATGATAATAAAAATGGATATTATGTTTTTCATACAATGTATTGAATTTGTTTTCCAAAACACATGATAGTTGGAACTTCTCCTTTTTGTTGATGACAAAGGGGTAGAAGTATGTTGATGTCATATATGATTTTAATCATGACATGTTTGCTTGGATTTTTGAATCCAAGAGTCTCTATCAATACGACATATTGATAGGGGGAGTGTGTTTAAACTCCCGAAGTTAAGATTATTATCATCATCAAAAAGGGGGACATTGTTGAATTTTAGATTTTGATGATGAAACCAATTGATAATTATTTATGTTTTAATCTACGTTTTGAGTGACACATGATGCTTCGATCAGGATAAGATAATTAAAACAGGAAAAATCATGTTAGGCCGGAGGAACATGTCATAAGATTGTACGTCGATCCGATGGATCGGTCATCGTATCGATAGAAGGCTTCGGGCTATAGATTTGGGCATCGGGCCAAGAAGAGCGGATATTGTGCCAAGGATATTGGAATTGCGGAGTCAACTAGCCGATTGGATAATAGGCCGCAAGAGAGAACGATGTGTCGAAGAATCGGACGAAGCGTCGAGGGACCAATGACATGCCGGACAACTTGATGAATGCTTAGTACTAATTATCTAGATCGAAGTGTATTTTTACATGTGCAAGATTAACTACGATAGCAAGGCATAAAGCAAAAAGAAGTCCCTGAGTCAAGGACATGATTATATTAGGAGTTCAAGAGTTCGTCGGAAGTCCAAATGTTCGTCGGAAGTTCTGGAGGAACCAGCCAAGAAGTCTCGGAGCTTGCCAGAGAAGCTCATCGGAACTCACCAAGAAAATCATCGTGAAGTCCAGGAGCTTGCTGGAAATCTGTTGGAACATTGCCGAGAGATCGTCGAAAGTTCGTCGGAAGATCGCCGGAAGCTCGCCAAAAGAATAGACATAGGGACTTGTTTAGCTTAGCAAATGTCTTAGGATTTCATAGTTAGCACGTAATTGGCCTTCGATTTGGGCCAACCCAATTAGCGGCTAGCTAGGCCCATGTAAAAGCTATATTGGACCCAATAAGAGGCCCAAATAGTGCCCCAAAAAGTCTCACCGTCGTGGCACAGTCTTCGAGACTATGTTAGGTGGTGGTACCGCTAGTCTGGGCGGTTGTACCACCCCTGGCAGGGTACCAAGCGGTGGTACCACTAGTCTGGGCAGTGGTACCACCCAACACTGCCCCCCAAGCTGTGGTACCACCAGACCTGGGCAGTGGTACCGCCCAGGACAATGTCAATGTCGACTAACACTAGGCAGTGGTACCGCCCAGCGTAGGCAGTAGTACCGCCCGTGCCCGAGGAACCTGGGATGGAAAAGTTTTAAGCTCCAAGTTTGAATCAACTTAGAACCTATAAATACCACTCTCATCCCTGGTTAAAGCACACAAGCACAGAGAGATTAAAAGAGAGAAAACGCTACTACGATCATAAGTGTATTGCCTCCTTTAACTTAAACTTATATTTCTGTTTAGAGAGAAGAGTGAGTGCTTGTAATGGTTATCTCCTAAACTCGGTAAAAGGAGAAGAGGGGTGTCAAAGGTGATTGACCTCTAGTGGACGCTGGTGACCTCATCAAAGGAGGAAGCCGAAAGTGGATGTAGGTCACGTTAACCGAACCACTCTAAAACTGCTATATTCTCTAGTTTGCATTTCATTCTTGCTATTACCTTACTGCAAACTTCCTTAAGTGCTTACTGCCTTCAATTCATTACGTACGCTTTCAAGTTAAGTTTCCGAAATTGGTTTTTCGTCGAAAATAATTTTATCGCAACGAAGTTTTTGAAGACGTGATTTTTACCACTACACTAATTCACCCCCCCTCTTAGTGCCAACCCTGACTCTTGATCCTAACAATAAATACCCCTCTCATTCTTGGTTAACATACACAACAATTAAGTACACAAATTGGGAAAAACACTATATAATCTTAAGATTTCTCCTCCTCTAGCCTAAGCGTTTAGAATTCTGTTTAGGGAGGAGTAAGTGGGGGTTATAAAGGTTCTCTCCTGAACCTGTCAAAAGAAGAATCAAGTTATAAGGGTAGTTGATCTTCACCCATTAAAGGAAGATCATTAGTGGATGCCGGTGGCTTCGACGGACTATCACGAACAAACTTCTAAACAGGATGTTTGATGTAATGCTTATGTATGTCCGTGTTTTTTGGCATGTTCATGCCTTGTACAGCATATAGAGGGGCGATCGAAGGCTTAATAGTCCCATTTTAGTTGGGTTGGTGGCATCTTTAGGCTTGTAAATAAAGGTTGTATCATGTGAACACGTGCGAGAGATTTTCGGTCTACAATGGACTATTTTACCCTTTGTTGTGCAACTGTTCAGAGCTTGTAAAGTATGTTTGTAATTTGTATTGTCTATGAAGTGTTTTTCGGAGATGTTTGCTTGTGGATCCCGATTGAGGCGTTTTCTCTAACTCGTTCTCTCTCTTTCGTGGGTCCTAAGGGACATGGGAGACTTCGGGGAGGCTGACCTTTGCGGACGGACACGCAAGGGTGCCGCACGACTTAGGCAAAACCAGCTAAGTCCGTGACAGATGGTATCAGAGTGGGAGAAGCACTCATAGAAACACTTAGCATGCAAACGTGGGGGACCTAGCGGGGCTGCGTTGAGGGCAGTCAGCACACGCGCGACCGTTTGGGGGAAAACAGGCATGGAGATATAAGGAAAAGGAGTCGCTCGGAGAAGCAGGCATCTTGTTAGGATCAAGAGCACTAAGAGGGGGGGGGGTGAATTAGTGCAACAGAAATCTTTCTGCGATTAAAACGAAGCTGCTTTCGAACGATAAAAGCAATTTCTGTGTGAAAGCCGATTCTAAGATTACTTTAACTTAAGATCAAGCAAGATGATGTTAAAGTCAATCTATGAAGGCAGTTTGCAGTTATGATGAAAACCAGAATATAAGCGCAAATTGAAATATGACGTTCGTACGAAGAAACTGATTTACGTCTAAATGCTGATTCGTAAATCACTTGATTAGGCGAGATGCAGTTTAAGCAAGGGTATAAAGGCAGTTTGCAGTTATGATAGAACTCAAAACGTAAACGCAATCTAAAATATGATGATCGTACGAAAAAGTAGATTTACATCTAAACGCTGATTTGGAAAGTGAAAGGCTTGAAATCAGATCGTATATGCGCAGAAACCAGTAAGCTTCAGAGGAGGTTTGCAGTAAAGATAATATGCTGAAAGTAAATGCAAACCGAGATTTAGAGTGGTTTGGTCAATCTTGACCTACTCCACTTTTGGCTTCCTCCACCGACGAGGTCACCGACGTCAACTAGAGGCCTTCCTTCAATAGGCGAAGGCCAACCACCCTTTTACAGTTTCACTCCTTTTAACGGGCTTAGAAGACAACCCTTACAGAAATTTTCTCTCCTCTCTTTATAGCTTAGAACTTGGAAGAACAGAGGGAGAAGAACTTTTGGCCTTTACAACAATTTTGAGCTCTAAGAATCATAGAAAAGAATCAAGATCTCAGTGTTAAGTTGCTGCCTTTCAGTGCTGAATGGGTGGGGTATTTATAGGCCCCAACCTAGTTCAAATTTGGAGCTCAAAACTGTCAATTCCCAGAATTCCAGGATCAAGCGGTTGCACCGCCTGGTAGAGCTCGAAGACTGAGCCTCTGGGCGGTGCTACCTCCTGTCAGGGGCGGTTGCACCTCCTGCCAGAGCTCGAAGACTGAGCTCAGGTGGTTGCACCTCCTGACTGAGGCGGTTGCACCGTTTGCCAGAGCTCGAAGATCGAGCTCAAGCGGTGCCACCTCCTGTCAGGGGAGGTTGCACCGCCCGGTCTCGCTCGGAGACTGAGCCCAGGCGGTGCCACCTCCTGGCTGGGGCGGTTGCACCACCCAGTCTCGCTCGGAGACTTAGCCTAGGCGGTGCTACCTCCTGGCTTGGGCGGTTGCACCTCCCTCCAGAAATCAGGGTCCGAATGGGTTGATCCATTCGGCCCAATTTGGGTTTTTCAGGGGCCCAATTGCCCCAAGATTAAGTTAATGGGATCACCTCCCATTTCCAACTTAATCATTGTGCTAACTATGATTTTTCCTAAGACATTTACTGCAACTTGCTCCGGTGCGTCAATCGCTTCTTCCAGCGAGCTTCCGGCGAACTTCCGTCGATTATCCGATGAACCCTCGGTGATGCTCCTGCGGACTTCTGGCAAACTACTGGACTTGCGACGATCCACTTGGCGAGTTCTGACGAGCTTCTTTGGCAAGCTCATGGACTTCTCAGATTTGTTCCCGCAGAACCTCCGACGACTGTCCGAACTTCCGTCAAACTCTCGAACTCCCAACGTGATCATTGTCTTGACTCAGGCGCAACTCCTGTTGCATGTCTTTCTTCCATCGTAGTTAATCCTGCACACTTAAAACAAAACTTCGATCGAGACAATTAATCCTAAGCAATTAACCAAGTTGTCCGGCATGTCATTGGTCCCTCGACGCTTTGTCTGATTCTTCGGCGCATCGTCCTCTCTTGTAGCCTATTGCCCAATCGGCCAGTTGACTCCGCAACTCCGATATCCTTGGCACAATACCTGCTCTTCTTGGCCCGATGCCCGAGTCCACGGCCCGAAGCCTTCTGTCGATACATCAATCGATCCACCAGCCCGACGTCCAATCTTCTGACATGTTCCTCCGGCACAACATGATTTTCCTGCTTTAATTGTCTCATCCTAATCGAAGCATCCTGCGTCACTCAAAACGCAGATTAAATCATAAACATATATCAAGTAGTTTCATCATCAAAATATGAGATTCAACACATCTGACATTGGCATTCAGAGGAATGGCCAACCCTTCGCGCAAGAGGCACCACGAGAACATACAAGCTTGGAAGAATTTGGAGCGCACAAAGGTTGGGATGGCTGAGTTTGAGCTGCGGCTCAAAGTTGACAACTATACTTGATGGTGCCCAAGGCAAGCGAGGCGCTTGGTAAAGGATGAGACCATCCAAGGTGAAATGAGTTGCTCAACAACCAAAAGAGTTTGCAAAGCTCACAGAGATGAGAGGAATTGCTAACTCGAAGAATTTGGTACTCATGCATGGGCTTATATGCGGACGATGGAATGTTCGTGGCCATCCCAAGGTGCCCAAAACTCGGCGCCATGGAGCATTGAAACTTTCTCTTTGGCATGTGAAGGATACGTCCGTAGAAGGCTGAAGTGTGCAACGAGTTCAGCATGTTGCTAGGCCTTGAGTGGTGCAGCGGGGGCTGTATTGACGTGGAGTCGCAATCTAGCAAGTGCGTTTGCAGGAGACAGAACAATGCATAGTTTGTTCAGCAAATCGGAGTAGTCCAAGGGGATGGTGGTCTCCGAAACGAAGAGAGATGTTGCTCCAATGGGACAGTTATCCAGGAGGGATAAGTCCCGGCTCTCCAGAGGGAGAATCATGTGAGACGGACCTCACATGTTGAGGAGGAGTACCTCAACAAACAATAACTCCATGAAGCTCAATGGACTGAGCAAGCGGCGAGGAGTCGTCGCATGATCTCGCTTGAGAGAATGCATTGGTGGATGCATTGCGAGATCAAGTGGGGGAGCGACCCAAAGCAACTTAAATGAAGGCACACTTAGAGTCGATATGGAGATCGGACTCAAGGGAGGGCTGACCCGTGGAATGGTGGGCGCGAGGGCCACCATCGACCCAATGCAAAAACGAGGAGCGGAGCAACTTGGGTGTAACTTGGTGAAGTACCCAAGCCACATGAAGGGAGCCATCATAGAAGTTGGAACATGGAGCAGAGGCACAGTGCTTTCCTTAGACAGAGGTCAAGGACATGAACTCTTGCAGAGGCAAGAGTAGGATCATGTTGTTCCATGGGTCATTCATTCTATCAGAGAGGACTCATCTTGCATGGTTCCAAAGATGAAGGGAGCTTCTAGGTACATGCACCTTATCTCGGAGGAGCATTTGATGGAGGAACTAAGGCGACTCAATTTGCGGAGGCGAAGTTGGGTTCAGAAGGCCTTAGCACGGGGCAAGAGGATGCAGAGGCGGGTACTCTTGAAGAATATGCCACAGTGTTGCCATTCAAGTTGCCATGAAGGAAGCGATGCGCAGCGGAGATTGTGCTGGTAGGGGCAGAGGCCCAGGATCCAGACAATGGTGCACAAATTACAGCGAAGTCGGGGGACTTCGGGAGCTACTAGGTGACAGACTGTCCTAGAGCAGTGCTTCATCTAAGTGTGACCCAAGAGTGGGTGGATGAAGGCCGATTGCCAAAGTAGCGAACAAAATCGAAGGTGGAAGAGACCCTACGATGTATTGGCAGAGGCCACACATGGAGGGTTCACAATTCGAGTTCATCCCACAAGGATCAGAATGCAATGGAGATGTCACCAGGAGGCGACATGGTGCAGCGGATCGTGGTGGAACAATTCGTGGCAATGCGATACACACGACATAGTCCCGTGAGGGACTAGATCATATGGAGGTATGATCGGGAGCTACTGGAAGCTCCACTTCGGTGAACAACACGACAGCAAGAAGGGCTATGGATTCAAGGAGTGAAGGCCATGGTACCGTAGAGGCGTGTCTTCCGGGCGTGCATCGAATTTTGCATCGGATGAAAACCTTGGTCATCAGCATATGGGGGCTATGTTCCACCAAGGGAAAAGTTCGAATGCAAGTACCAGTGAGTTCCATGGGAGGGACTTGATCATGCAGAGGTATGATTGAAGTAGCTGGAGAGTTGGACTGCTCTAGAGCTCATATTCGCTTAAGGGAGCCCGGCAAGTCAGAGGACAAGGCCGAGTAAGCGAACGTTGCTTCCAAGGAAGCTAAGGAGAATAGAATCGGTGCAAACCCTACAACGTGATGGCAGAGGCCATGCATGAGAGTTGCAGTTTGTCTTTCCATCGACCAAACGGACTGCTTGGAGAACACAGAGGTGTTGAAGCAGGGGGTCGAAAGGGGCGAGGAAGCGACGACGAGTCCAGAGGGACTTAGCTACCCAAAATCAAGCATCAGTTAGAATATAGGTGGACTCAGAGGAGTGCCACGGAGACATATCTACTGATCGTGAAGAAAAGGGATGCAGATGCGAGGCGACGGATAGTAGGGCCATGGGCATGGTAGCGCCATAGTACCGTAGAGGCGGGACTTCCGTGAAAGTTATTGATCCCTTGCTCTCATGGAGGGCGTGAAAGGGGCCGAGGAGGTGGAGCATGCAGAGGCAATCTCCAAGTACCGAGATAAGGCTGAAGGGCAGAGGCCGAGGAACTTCGTAAGACCGGTGTCAATGAGCTTCTCATCAAGATAGCTGAAAGTGAAGGACTTCGGGTCATGCAAGAGTGCATAACTAAAGAACGAAGCAGGCAGTACGTGGTGCTGTACCTTTGCTACTCAGTGGAGTAGGCGGCAGGGTTGATGGAGAAGACGGTACAATCCCAGAAGCGGCCAAACTTATGAGAGAACTACTCCAAGTTGGGGTGAAAACTTCCTGCATTCCAGAAGTTCAATGGCATTGAGAAGGTGAATCACAGTAGCTAACTCAACGCAAGGAGTGCAAACACTTCAAGTGCTTCAGAAGTGTAAGCAAAGAGCAAGTGAAGGCTAGTAACCAGCTCGATGCATGGAGTACAACCTCGAGGAGGCGGGCGAAGTCAAGTAACCTTTGCCTTCTCAACTCTTAAGAGAATGGGCGAAACCAAGTACCCCAATTCTCTTATCTCTCCAGCAGAGGAGCTCTGCACAAGTTCAAAGACCCTTCGAAAATAATGGAAGACAATAGTTGTCAAATCCTCACCAACGGTGATCAGTGCTACTGAGAGTAGATTGTCCGCTTCATTTACCAATGAAATGCCAATCGAAAGCGGAAGTGATACGAACCTACTTGGATGTGATAACTAAGTGAAAGAAGAGTCAATAAGCAAATTTTCTGGAGGAAGGACCCAAAACTTCATAAGTTTGCGAGACGATGCTCGTGAAAGCTCCAACAAGCATCCACCCAGTTCAAGCAGCATGAGGAATTTGAGAAACTGGCACGGTAAGGATGGTCTTTTCCTTCATCTGGGGGATCCGCAGGAATCAACAAGGATCAACACAACTCAGCCAACCCCACACCAGAGTCAGAGTCATTGGTGAGTTGAAGCAGCATGGCGGATCAAAGGTTCGACTACTCAAAAACAACAGTGGAGAGCAACTAGGAGCCAAGAGGCGCATTGTAGCTGGAGCAGAAGATTGAAGACTCAGCAAAGGCGAGGAGTTGCAGTGTCGACAAAGGCTTCAACGAGGACGTCGAAGGAATAAGTGGGGGAGAATGTTACGGACAAACTTCTAAACAGGATGTTTGATGTAATGCTTATGTATGTCCGTGTCTTTTGGCATGTCATGCCTTGTACAACATGTAGAGGGGCGGCCGAAGGCTTAATAGTCCCATTTTAGTTGGGTTGGTGGCCTCTTTAGGCTTGTAAATAAAGGTTGTGTCATGTGGACACGTGAGAGAGATTTTTAGTCTATAATAGATAATTTTACCCTTTGTTGTGTAACTGTTCAGAGCTTGTAAAGTCTGTTTGTAATTTGCATTGTCTATGAAGTGTTTTTCGGAGATGTTTGCTTGTGGATCCCGATTGAGGCGTTTCCTCTAACTCGTTCTCTTTTTTTCGTGGGTCCTAAGGGACATGGGAGACTTCGGGGAGGCTGACCTTTGTGGACGGACACGCAAGGGTGCCGCATGACTTAGGCAAAACCAGCTAAGTCCGTGACAGGACGGAGAATTAGTGGAGTGGATGTAGGTCACGATGACTGAACCACTATAATTTAGTTTATATTTCTGTTTTGCTATCTACCTTAACTGCCAACTGCCTTACTTGCTTTACATCCACTACACTCTTCCATATGCTTTCAAGTTAACATCTATCGAAATGGGTTTAATCACAATAAGATTTTCAAATGACGTAATTTTTATCTACTACACTAATTCACCCCCCCCCCCCCCCCCCTTATTATCGACTTGTTCTTAACATATGCATCATAAAATCATGAGTATTGCATGTATCATTCCCAATCATAAATATTTTAAATCATCATGGTATCAAAATATCAAAGTACATTACATCCTACCTTGCATGATCATAACTTCTCATTGTATGCATCATTATAATATCATGAGTATTATATGTATCATAAAACCATGTGTATTGCATGCATCATTCCAAATCATAAATATTTCAAATCATCATGATATCAAAATATCAAAGTACATTACATCCTACCATGCATGATTCTAATCTCAAATCATCATAACTTCGCTCCTTTTGTCATCAACAAAAAGAAAAAAGTGCAACTAGCAAGTTTTTAAAAAATAGTAAATTAGCAAGTTTTACATCATTTTAGAACATGCATGTTAGCAAGTTTTAGAGATGTGCAAGTTTAGCAATTTTGCTTCTCTTGAGATGTGCAAGCTAGCGGTTCTTACTTCTCTTTTGAGATATGTAAGCTAACAATTCTTTGCTTCTCTTGAGATGTACAAGCTTAGAAATTTTACTTTTCTTTGCGATGTGCAAGCTAGTAAATTTTTCTCCTTGAAATGTACAAGCTAGCAATGCTTTCTTCCCCTTTGTTATTGTAAAAAAGAAGAGAAGAATACAATGTTGTAATTCTTTTCTCTGTACATCAATTTTTAAATCATGACAAAGATAAATAATAAAGATAAATTTACTTCAATATTTCATTCATTAAAAATGAAAGATCAAGTCATAAATAACGAAAAACCATATGTCATTTTTAACAAATATCTTTTTTGTAAATAGAAGGAATGAGAGGAAACAATCTTGACTCAAAAAAAAAAAACTCAAGTCATAAAAATTAAGAAATCAAGATCATGATCCAAAAAATGTATAAGAATATATACATTTGGGAGATTTAACTTGTCTAAGTTTATCATTCAAGCTTGCACTTTTGCTTCTCTTTTGCAATATGCAAGCTAACAATTTTTCTCTCCCCCTTTTGTCTTTTACAAGGAAAGAATACAATGATACAATTTTTTCTTTTACATCAATGTTTAAATCATAACATAAGATATACAAACATAAATACAAATAAGTCATATGAAAATCATAACATAAAAGATGTTAATATGAAAGATCATGAAAGTTCAAATCATGAATACCAAAAGATATTATTTATTTTGACAAATCTCCTCTTAAATAAAAAGAAATCTTAGGAGATCAAATAGTAAAAGATATTTAAAATATATTTTAAGTCATGAATTTCGAGAAATCAAAAGAAAAATTATGATTCATTTGGATAAATGTTCTTTTTAATAAAATATAAGAATCATACGAGATTAAAGAGTAAGGGATCTTGATTTATGTAAAGAGAATCTCAAATTATAATTCTGAGAATTCAAGATCATGATTTTGATACTTATTCAAATTCAAATAGTCAAATCATAAAAATCACTTTCAAGATATTCAAAATGACATAAATAGATTTATCAAACTCTTATTGAAAAATTGATAAGATAGAGATAAAGAAATTTTCAAGAAAAATGCATCCCCTTTTTATGTGTTTCAATTTATATGATTTATTTCATACAAGCAGGCCTTTGTCTTTTATGCCAAATAAAAACATGTATCATTGTTTAAAACCAAAAAAATAAATTTCATCATGACAAAGATCAATAGTATAATATATTAAAAAATAAAACATCTTTAATCAAAAGATTTGTTAATAGTTGTAATTATAATGAATTTTTCTTTATTATTTCAACTAGTGAGCTTTGAAAAGTGTGTTAGATCTCCGATCATAAGCCTTGAGCATCCACTATCAAGGTATCATTTTTACTCATAGCTTTTGATTGTCGGTATTTCTACAAGAAGGGTGGGTTTGTTCTATATACCCATTTAGCTTTAGGTTCCTCATGGTTAGATCTATCTATCTTAATTTTTGGTATAAAGTCATTTATGGTTCCTTTAGGAATCTAAACCAATTTATATGAGTCATACTTTTTAAATGAATATTTTTAAAAAAATGATCACATCTACCATAAAAATTATATTTAACCTTAAGGATAACATACAATATGGGTCTTTTAACAAAAGTAGTTGGCTTTTGTTGAGTGTAGTTACTCACAAAGCCGATTCCTTCATTTCTACAAACATAACCTTTATTGGCAAGAATAATGTTTAAAGATTTGCTACCAATTTTAAAATTTTCTAAATTTTTTAGTAATAAATTTTTCTTTTTGCATGAATCTAATTCTTCACATTTGAGTACAAAAGGTTAACATATAATTATCATGCTTATTTTTAAATTTTTTAAATTCGTTAGAAAGAGAAGTATGATCCTTTTTTGACAATTTATATTTTTTACCAACTAATTTAAATTCATCAAATAAATAATGAAAATCATCAAGCAATTCATTGTAAGGTAAAGGAGTTTCGATTGAGTCATTTACCTCATCGTCGAGAGCCATCAAGGCATAGTTCGCCACTTCATCTTCATTGGTTTGCTCCTCGTCTTTGGATGTAGTTGATTCATCCTATGTCGCTTGAATACTTTTATTTTCTTTAGTAGCCACTTCTTAAGTTCATTTTTGTTCTTAGATCCTTGTTTTAAGAATCTTTTAAGTTTTATTATTAAGAGTTCAAAGTCATCATTACTAGAGCATTTGCTCGAGTGGTCTTCTTTTGTTCTAAATGCCAAATCCCTCATATTCTTTAGAAGGTTATTCTTATGTTCGTCATATACCATAAATATCATTTCATAGGTCATAAAAGACTCGATAAGTTCTTTAGGTGGAAAATTATTCAGATCCTTTATTTCTTGTATTGCCATTACTTTTGGATCCCAATTTTTAGGAAGAGAACGTAAAATTTTATTAAGTTCAAGATTCGAAAAACTTTTACCAAGTGCTTTCAAACCATTAATGACATCCGTACAATGGGTGTCTACGTCTCCAATGGTTTCGTTTGGTTTTATTTGAGATAATTCAAAACTATACATCAAAAGATTAATTTTAGAATCTTTAACTCTACGCATACCTTCATGTATGACAAATATCATATGCAGTTTCACATATAGAAACACGATTAAATTTATTTTTGTCCAAAGTACAAAACAAAGCATTCATCACTTTAGCATTCAAAGAAAAAGTCTTCTCCAAATCATTCCATTTATTTATTGGTTTATAACACTTTTGAAAACCATTTTCAATGATATTCCATAAAATAAAATCCGTAGAAAGCAAGAAAACTCTTATTTGTATTTTCTAATACGTGTAGTCCGTCCCATTAAATATAGGAGGACAAATGATTGAGTGACCCTCATATTGTTGGTAAAAACCATTCTCTCAGGTATTAAATCAAATGAGAAAAACTTAACACTGATACCAACTGTTAGGACCATTTTAGTAATAAGAGGGGGGGGAGGGGGGGGGGGGGGTGAATTAGTGCTTTCGTAAAAACCTCGACGATTCGAAAACTTTCCTTTGATCAAAAATCATATTGGAAATGTTGAAAGTGTGCTTGACGTAGAATAAGTGCAATAAGCAATTAAAGCAATATCAATGACAATGAAAAGCAAAACAGAAATACAAATCGAGTTTTATATCAGTTGGGTTGTCGTAAACTATGTCCACTCCTGATTCCTCTTCACTTGAGGCCACCAACTTTCATTACTGATGTTCTTTTAACAAACGAAGATCAACTACCCTTACAACTCTTTCTTCTTTTCACAGGCTCAGGAGAGAACCTTTGCACCCTTCTTTTATAAGTATTCTCTCACACACCTCCCTTAGGACTATCTCTAAACTATAGGAGGAGAGACGCTAAACTTTAAAAGAGTTTACAAGCTTGGAAGAACAAAGTTTTTTTTCTACTTTCTTGCTATACTAAGGAACTTTTGACGTATTTATTGTTGGGAAGAAACCTATTAAAGCGGAATAATTCTTTCCCTCTTTGTGTATTAAAATAGGTTCCTCATCAAAATACCAACTTGATATCCAAATGAAAATATCATATCAACCAGCACAGCATAAACAATAGAGCAAAAATCAATCACATAGTGAGATCAAATCTTTTTAACGTGGAAAACCCAATGTGGGAAAAATCACGGGACCATAGTCCACCTCAAACTTCCACTATCAATAATAATGATAACAGGTTTATAGTAGGTCTTCTCTAGAATAACTAGAGGATTAGAATAACATCAAGATCATAGATCTTGGCTCAAGAATAGCATATCTTCATCATATAGGATGGATCTCCTCAAAAGAGAATTCTAGGTCTCACAAAATGGATATCACAAGAAAGTACCTTAGATAGGGTAAACTGCAGATCAACACCGTTAGGATTATAGAGTTTGCTGCAAGGATTCTCCATATAAAATTTGGGCCAAAACTGACAACGTTTGGCCATCGATCGTCAAGCAGAAAACTCAGAAACCTAATCTTTCTCTCTCTATTTTTCTCTCCTCTTTCCTCTGCACGTCGCCGCACGCTGCACGCTGCAATCTCACTGCGCACACTGTCGTCACCCAATTTTGCCCTTTCTCTCTTGATTTCTTTGATTTGCGCTCATGGCCCAAATTTGTCCAAGCCCACATATGGGTTGGAACCAACAATCCTCCCCCTCCAGCTCATATGGTGGGCTATACCAAGCCCGCTCTTCGCCTACATGCTTCAATCTTCTCCTTAGGCAAAGACTTTATCAACATATCTGATCCATTCTCATTAGTATACACTTTTTCCAACTGTAATTCTTGCATCTCAAGCACATCATGAATCCAGTGATATCTCACATCAATATGCTTGAATCTAGAATGGTATGTTGAATTTTTGGAGAGGTGAATGTCGCTCTGACTATCACAGTAAACAGTATATACTTCCTGTTTCAAGCCCAATTCCTATAGAAACTTTTTCATCCATAAAGTTTCCTTACAGGCTTCAGTAACTGCTATGTATTCTGCTTCTGTGGTTGATAGAGCAACACACTTCTGTAACTTACTGCCAAAAGACTGCTCTTCTTGCAAATGTCATCAAGAATCCCGAAGTGGACTTCCTGGAATCAGTATCACCTGCCATGTCTGCATCTGTATAGCCTTCTAACATAGGTTCATCACTGCCAAAACATAAACACAACCTGGAAGTACCTCTTAGATATCTTAATATCCATTTCACTGTTGCCCAATGTTCCTTTCTAGGATTAGAGAGAAATCGGCTGACAACTCCAACTGCATGAGCTATATCTGGCCTAGTACAAACCATAGCATACATCAAACTGCCTACTGCAGATGAGTAAGGCACTCTTGACATTTCTTCTTTTTCTTTCTCACTTGTAGGACATTGTTTCGAATTAAACTTGAAATGACCTACAAGTACAAGTGGGGAACAAACTGCTTTGGCTTTACTCATATTGAATCTTCCAAGAACCTTTTCAATGTAAGTCTCCTAAGATAGCCAAATCTTTCTTTTCTTCCTATCACGAAGAATCTTCATGCCAAGTATTTGTTTCACCGATCCCAAGTCTTTCATGGCAAAAGACTTACTTAGCTCTCTTTTAAGCTTTTCAATATTTCCAACATCATGGCCAACAATTAGCATATCATCAACATATAGCAGTAAAATAATAAAATCATCATCTGAAAATTTTTTCATAAATACACAATGATCAGATGTGATTCTATCATACCCTTGGCACATCATAAAGGAATCAAACTTCTTATACTATTGTCTAGGTGCTTGTTTGAGTCCATATAAGCTTTTTTTAAGCTTACATACCAGATTTTTTTTTCCCTTGACTTTGAAACCTTCTGGTTGCTCCATGTAAATTTTTTCTTCTAAGTCACCATGAAGAAATGCTGTTTTTACATCAAGTTGCTCAACTTCTAAATTCAAACGGGCAGCCAAACCAAGAACAACTCGGATAGAGGACATTTTTACAACCGGAGAAAATATTTCTTCAAAATCAATACCTTTCTTCTGACTGAATCCTTTCACAACTAATCGTGCCTTGTATCTTTATTGTGAGCTATTGTTTTCAGTCTTCAATTTATAAACTCACTTATTCTTGAGAGCTTTCTTTTCTTTAGGTAACTTTACCAAGTCATAGGTGTGGTTCTCAAGCAAGGATCTCATCTCTTCTTGCATGGCTTTAACCCACTCATTCTTATTCTCATATAGAATAGCTTCTTGGTAAGTTTTTTGCTCTCCCCCGTCAGTAAGCATAATATACTCATGTGGAGGATATCTGGTAGAGGGTTGTCGCTCTCTAGTGGATCTTCTCAATGGAATCTCAACTAGTGGTGGAAGTAGCTGTTCAGTTGGTTCAACATTATCAACTATAGGTGTATCATCACTGGTATTATCACCACAATCTTCTTGTTCATCTCCCCCATGATCATCATGAACTACAGGTGAAGGAACTAGACCCAAACTCCAAGGAATATAAATAGAGGTTTCTGGCTTCTCAACATTATCACCATCATCAAACAATTGATCTTCAAGAAAAACATCTTTGCTTCTAATAATCTTCTTGTTCACTGGATCCCATAATATGTACCCAAACTCTTCATGACCATATCCCAAGAAGATACATGTTTTTGCTTTACTATCAAGCTTGGACCTCTCATCTTTGGGAATATGAACAAATGCTTTACACCCAAAGACTTTTAAGTGATTATAAGATATATCTTTTCCTCTTCATACTCTCTCTGGAACATCACCTTGCAGAGGAACTGATGGAGAAATATTTATTAGGTCAACTGTAGTTCTCATAGCCTCCCCCCAAACTGACTTCGGTAACTTGGCGTGGGAAAGCATACACCTAATCCTTTCTCTCTTTCTCTGATACCACTTGTTGGGAAAAACCTGTTAAAGCGGAATAATTCTTTCTTCAATGGTTCTATTCATCCTTTCTGCCACACCGTTCTGTTGAGGAGTTTTAGGAACTGTTTTCTCAAGCCTGATACCATGAAACTTGTAATAATTCTCAAAAGGACCCTTGTACTCGCCACCATTATCTGATCGAATACACTTTAGTTTTCTACCAGTTTCTCTTTCAACACTAACATGAAACTCCTTAAAAGCATCGAGTACCTGGTCTTTAGATTTCAAAGCAAAAGCCCACACTTTTCTAGAATGGTCATCAATAAAAGTAACAAAATAAAGAGCACCTCCAAGAGTTCTAGTTTGCATAGTAGAAACATCAGTATGAACTAAATCAATAACATCTGATCTTCTAGATGATGGATATGTCTGAAATGTAACTCTATGTGTTTTTCCAACTAAGCAATGATCACAAGATTTAAGAGATGTACCTTGCAACTCTAGTAAGAACTACTTTCTAGCAAGAGTTTGAAGTCCCTTCTTGCTGATATGTCCAAACCTCTTATGCCAAAGATCTATACTTTCACATTTTCGAATTGCATTAATCTCTCCTTTGTGTAGCTTAGCTTCCATGACATAAAAAGAGTGAATCTTCTTTCCTTTTGCCACAATCATAGAACCTTTAGTGAGTTTCCATTTGCTTTCACCAAAATAATGTGCAAAACCCTCATCATCAAGTCTACTTATAGATATCAAGTTAAGACGAATATCTGGAATATGCCTTACATCTTTGAGTATTAATTTGCTCCTAATACTGGTCTCCAAGCAAATATCTCCAATACCCACAATCTTAGATGTACCACTGTTTCCCATTCTAACATTACCAAAATCACCAGCAATGTAAGATCTAAAGAATCACCATGAGAAGTGACATGAAAATGAAGCACCAGAGTCAATTACCCAATTACTATCCTGAGCTACAAGGCTAACACAACCTTCATCACAGACAATAGTGATATTACCTTCAGCAGCAATTTTATTGGTCTCTTTCTCATTTTTCTTCATTTCATTCTGTTCTCACTTCCAAAACCTATACTTTTTCTTCATGTGACCTAGCCTGTTACAATGAAAACATTTGATATCTCTTCTAGACTTGGATCTTCCTCTATAACCATGTGGATTTCTGCTATGACTTCTTCCACGTCTTTCTTGTTTTTCAGTAACAAATGCCCCAGAAGAAGATTCACCCTGTTCTTTCTTTCTGACATCTTCATTTAGCAAACTGTTTTTAACCATATCAATAGTTAGAGTTCCCTCTGGCGTGGAGTTGCAAATAGTCACCACATATGTTTCCCAACTTTCTGGTAAAGAGCTAAGAAGTAACAATCCCTGCATCTCATCATCTATATTCATTTTCATAGCAACCAACTTGTTTGCAAGACTCTGAAATAGGCTTATGTGCTCAACAATGTTACCACCATCTTTATACTTCAAATTTACAAGCCTTCTGAGGAGAGAAATTCTATTTCCCACTATCTTTTTCACAAAGAGGTTTTCTAACCTTTGCCAAACAACATCAGCTCTGGTTTCATCTGAAATATGCTCATGCAAGTTTATATCCATCCATCTTCTAATATAGGCAATAGCTTTTCTATGTTGAACTTCCTATTCTTCATCGTCCATAGTAGAAGGTTTATCTTTAACCTTGATAGCCTTATACAAATCTTTGCAATAAAGTAAATCTTCCATCATACGCCTCCAAGTTGAATAATTTGATGAGTTCAATTTAACCATATCATCGGACTCCATTTCAATCACACAAGAAAAACTAGCACCAAACAACCTAGCTCTGATACCACTTGTTGGGAAGAAACCTGTTAAAGCGGAATAATTCTTTCCCTCTTTATGTATTAAAATAGGTTCCTCATCAAAATACCAACTTGATATCCAAATGAAAATATCATATCAACCAGCATAGCATAAATAATAGAGCAAAAATCAATCACATAGTGAGATCAAATCTTTTTAACGTGGAAAACCCAATGTGGGAAAAACCACGGGACCGTAGTTCACCTCAAACTTCCACTATCAATAATAATGATAACAGGTTTACAATAGGTCTTCTCTAGAATAACTAGAGGATCAGAATAACATCAAGATCATAGATTTTGGCTCAAGAATAGCATATCTTCATCATATAGGATGGATCTCCTCAAACGAGAATTCTAGGTCTCACAAAGTGGATATCACAAGAAAGTACCTTAAAGTGGGTAAACTGTAGATCAACACCGTTAGGATTATAGAGTTTGCTGCAAGAATTTTCCAAATAAAATTTAGGTCGAAACTGATAACGTGTAGCCACCGATCGTCAAGCAGAAAACTCAAAAACCTAATCGTTCTCTCTATTTTTCTCTCCTCTTTCCCCTACACGTCGCCGCACGCTGCACGCTGCAATCTCACTGCGCACGCTGCCGTCACCTAATTTTGCCCTTTCTCTCTTGATTTCTTTGATTTGGGCTCACATATGGCTGGACCCAACATTTATAGACCACAAATGACTTCAAAAATAAGAGACAAAATTCAAATCCCAAGGTTTTCAGGGTACTGGCGGTACCACCGCCAGTAGTGGGCGATACCACCATCTGCCAGACTAACAACTAGTAGTACCAATGCTTATCGATCTAACACTCAGCGATACCACCGCCCAGTCTAACACTGATACTAGGCAGTACCACCGCTTAATCTAGCGGTACCACTATTGAACATAGTTTGGAAGACTGTGTCGATGCGATACCACCACCTAGTCTAACGACACCATCGCTTGACATAGTCTAGGGGACTATGTTTGGGCAGTACCACCACCCAATCTGGCAGTGCCACTGCCCAATCTAGCGGTGCCACCACTTGACCCTTTTATGGGTGATTGAATGGGCCTTCCACTTGGCCCAAATTAGCCCCAACTCAAGCCTAATTGGTCCCTAATTGAGTTGACATTATTTCACACCAAAACCGACTGAATTAGACCTAAACTAATTCAATCTAGACACACAATTACAAGCATGAATCATATGTTGTCCAGCATGTCATTGGTTCATCCGACGCATCATCCGATCATTTGACATATTGCTCAATTAGCATGTTGACTCCTGCAACTTTCGATCTCTTTGGTGTAATATCCGATCATTTGGCTCGATTACCGAACTCATGGCACGAAGTCCTTCCGCACGTCAACCATTCCTTCGACCCTACATCCAATCATCTGACATGTTCCACTCCGGCCCACTATTTGATTCTTCCTATTTTAATCGAATTATCTTTCTTTGATTGAGGATAGTCTTGTGTCACTCAAACACACATTAGATCTTAACTTCATCAATTGATTTCATCATCAAAATTTAAGATTCAACACAATCATGATGTTCAGTTAAGTCATACCATCGTTACAAGATGAATCTGATTCAATGATATGCTCTCAAGGGACTCAACCAAGCATACCACATCCTTAGGTCATTGGTGACATCTCTATGTCATAGGCAAGATAGCGAATCATGATATAGGTGAGTCTCGCGGGACTCGATCAACTTAACTTACGTCGGGAATTGATTCCTACCTATAGCGATGGACGACCACGTGGATCAATCTAATTGCCTTATGTTTACCGACTTAATATTATCAAGAGAGAGGATTTTGATTTGGTCTTCTATAACATGTCACACTAATATATACTTAATATATATCTACATCGCATACATATATATATATATATATATACAAATATATATATATATATATATATATATATACAAATATATATATATATATATACAAATATATATATATATATATACAAATATATATATATATATACAAATATATATATATATATACAAATATATATATACAAATATATATATATATACAAATATATATATATATATACAAATATATATATATATATACAAATATATATATATATATACAAATATATATATATATATACAAATATATATATATATATACAAATATATATATATATATATATATGTATATATATATTTATATATATGTATATATATATACAAATATATATACATACATATATATTAAGTGTACAAGTAATCACACATCACATAACCAATCACACAAGATGATCATGGACAACATCCTAATGTGATTAAGCGTGAGCTAGTGGACCCAATCACTCATATCAAATCTATGTGTGTAGCGGCATATCTCCATACCTTGTGATCGTCCATCTCGTCCTTATCGATTTCGTCGGCATCTTGGTGCATTTTCATGCACTACGATCGTTCGTCTTGATCTCGTGGGTCCCGCTATCGCTTCCACACTCTTGCTACGCCTCCTCGTGTAATTATAACTTAATTATAGGCATGTAGGCCCGATAATAAATGAGAAATAATTGGAGGCTTGCAGGCCTCAATAATAATAATAATCATATCACAAGTACACACACATCACACTGTCCATGATTATCCGACCATATTATACATCACATTTATATATTGTTAAATCTCGGATTTTGATGATGAAATCAATTGATGTGTTTATGATCTAATATATATTTTGAGTCACACAGGACTAGCTTCCATTAAGAAAGATAATTAAAACAAGAAGAATCAATGTTGGGCTAGAGTGGAACATGTCAGAAGATTGGACGTCAAGCCGGAGGATCAGTCAATGTGTCGATAGAAGGCTTCGTGCCATGAAGAGTAGACATTGCACCAAAGAGATTAAAGTTGTAGAGGTTAACATATCGATTGAGCACAAGGTTTCAAAAGAGGATGATGTGCCGAAAAATTGGACGAAGCGCCGATGAACCAATGACATGCTTGACAACATGTGGTTAATACTTTGTAATAATTATCCAGATCAAAGTAGTTTTAGTTCCAATTGAGTTGGTTTAGAATGTAATTAGGTTAACTCAATTAGAAGTCAATTGGGCCCAAATTAAGGCTATTTTAGGGCCAGAGAAAGGCACATTTAGTGGCCCAAAAGTTGAGTCAAACGGTGGCACCATCGATCCCAGTGGTGGCACCACCAAAGGTTTAGTCTCCGAGACATAGTTTCCAAGACTATGTCAGGTGGTAGTACCACCAAACTGGGTGGTGGTACTGCCTAGATAGTCTCCCAAGCGGTGGCACCGCCTAGTGTCAGTGTTGTAGGTGATGGTACCACCAGGACCCGGGAAACCCGGGATAAGACCTTTTTTTGCTCTAATTTTGAAGCCATTTGGGGTCTATAAATACCTCAGTTATTTCTGCATGGAGTATAAGAATTAAGCATGAAATTGAGTTGAAAAAGGGGGAAAGAATACTTAAAAAAATTAGGAAACTCTCTTAGGATTTAGGATTACTTCTTCCTAGTATTTAGAAGTTTGTCTAAAGGGAGAAGTGAGGTCTAAGAAAGAGAGGCTTGTAAGGGTTGTCTCCTAAACACGTAAAGAGGAGAAAGAGTGTAAAAGGGTAGTTGATCTTTGCCCATTGAAAGAAGATCGTTAATGGATGCCTGTGGCCTCGACGAAAGAGGGATCGGGAGTGGATGCAAGTTATAATGACAAAACCATTATAAAAATCTAGTTTGCATTTACTTTAAGCTTTTCATTTTAATTGCAAACTGAATTCTTACTTTCATTATGCTTATGTATGTTTTCAATCAAGAATATTTATGATATCAATTTTTATCGTATAAAGTTTTTTAAACCGACTCAATTTTTACATACTCACTAATCCCCCCCCCCCCCCTCCCCCCCCCTCTTAGTGTCAACTCGATCCTAACAGTTGGTATCAAAATCATGTTTTTTTTCGTTTGGTTTAACACCCAAGAGAATTGACTCTTTTGACTTTCAAGAGGGTCACTCTATCATTTGTCCTCTTCTGTTCAATGGGACAGACTACACTTATTGAAAAATATGGATGAGAGTTTTCTTGCTTTTGTTGAATCTCGATTCATGGAATATTATTGAAAATGGATTTCAAAAGTCTTTTCTTCCAATGAATGTTTAGAATGATTTAGAGAAAAAAACTTTCTCTTTGAACACCAAATCTATGAATGCTTTATTTTATGCTTTGGATAAAAATGAATTCAATCGAGTTTCTATTTACAAAATGACTTGTGAGATTTGGCACACACTTGAAATCACATACGAAGGCACTAGTAGAGTTAAAGATTCGAAGATTAATCTTTTGATGCATGATTTTGAAATATTTTGTATGAAGTCCAATGAAACTATTGTTGACATGTACACCTATTTTATAGATTTCGTCAATAGTTTAAAAGTACTTGGTAAACGTTTTTCTAACCTTGAACTTATGAATAAAGTTTTATGATCTCTTTCTAAAAATTGGGATTCAAAAGTAACTACAATACAAGAGGCAAAAGACTTAAACAAGTTTCTACTTGAAGAACTTATCGGGTCATTAATGACCTATAAAATGACGTAGAAGGCACATGATTAACTTGATGAATATCAGAACAACCTTTCAAAGAATAGGAAGGATTTTGCACTTAGAATAAAAGAAGACCACTCGGGCGAAAGCTTAAGTGATGATTACCTTGAACTCCTAATAACAAAGTATAAAAAGTTTATAACACAAGAATCAAAAAAAAAAAAAAAAACATAAAAAGAAAAAGCTGCCAAAGAAGAAAAAAGTATCTAATGTTGCTTGGGACGAATCGAGCTTAGTGAACTATGCCTTAATGACTTTCGACAATGAGGTAATCGAAACCCCCTTAGTTTACTATGAAATTACTTGAAGCATTTCATAAGTTATTTTTAAATTAATATATAAAATATAAAAAATAAATAAAAAGGGATCATGCTTTTCTTTTTAGTGTTTTTGAAAAAATTTTTAAAAAATTGATCATGACAATTGCATTTCTTTATGATAAAGGAACAAAATGTTAGATTTAAATCTAATGCTTGTCCACCTAATGAGATTAATCCTATGTATATTTTTCAGAAGCAATAATAAATGTCTTGATGTTTTCCATATTGTTTTTCAATTTCGACTGAAAATGCTTTATTTTTAGAAATCATGCTTGATGATTTAATTATGCCCAAAGTAATAATGATTTTTGTAATTAATGGTTTATTGATCTTGATGATTTCTATGATAAAAATTGCTCTTTCAGTTTTAAACGATGATACATGTTTTGATTTGGCATAAAATGATTAAGGCATACTTTTATGAAATCAAATCATTCAATTGAAACAAAAAAGGGAGAATGCATGTTTCTTGAAAATATCTCTAAAGCTTTTCGATTTTTTTTCAAAAAGCGATTCTTAGTGATGAATCTATTTTATGTTATCTCCTAAATTATGAAAATAATTTTGATGATTTGTCAATTTGAGTGTTTTAAAAATAAATTTTTATATCATATTTGTTGATTTTACATTTTGAAACTATGCATGATAAGTTGAAGTAATAATGGTTTGAATGCACGAATGATAGTTTTTTTGCCACATGAATCATAATTCCTTTACTTGATACTCTAATTTTTTTATGATTCATGATAAATTAAGACATTACGTATAAATCAAGTTCTCATGTGAATCTATCTATGTTGCCTTCATTGAATTTTTCGAAAAGTGATTTTGATGATGATTTTTTATCTATTTTTATATGACTCATTTTACTAATGAGATGATATATCCAACTAAATCATCTATTGTATTTATGACTTATGATATATTCAACATGAAACATCTTTCTTGATGCATGTATGATTCACTCTTTTTGGAGAATATTTATAAAATTGTGATAAGTTGAGATTTTCTTTATATGAATCAAGATTTTTTATTGTTCTTCTATTATTCTACTTGCTATATATTAAAAAGAAGTATTATTGAAATCATGATTTTGAATTCTTGGAATCAAAACTTGATATTTTCCTTATGTGAATCAAGATCTCTCACTTATTATTCTCAAATGATTTCTTACGTTTTATTAAAGAGAATATTTATCAAAATAAATAATATCTTTCGGTATTCACATGATCTTATCTTTTATGATATGATTTTTTTGTATAATTCTTTGTATTCATAAAGTATATCTCATCACCAATTTTTTCTTGATATCTTTTATGTGTTGACTTGAATATTTACACCTTTGTGCTATTCCCCTCTTTTTGCCTATGACAAAGGAGGAGAAATAATTGCTAATGTGCACATCTCAAGAAAACATATTGCTAGCTTGCAAAGAAAGGCAAAACTTGCAAGCTTGCACATCTCAAGGGAGATAGTCTTGCTAGCTTTTGCATCACAAAAATTAGCAAAAACGTGCTAGCTTGCACATTGTAAAGAGAAGCAAAAAATTTCTTTCTCAGAAGAAGTAAAAAGTTTGCTAAACTTTACACTCTCAAAGAACATGCTAGCTTGCACATTGTAGAGGAAGCAAAAAATTGCTAGCTTGCACTTCTCAAAAGAGAAGAAAGAACTTACTAGCTTGCATGTTCTAAAGTGATGGGAAATTTGCTAAATTGCTAAGCTTATACTTCTAAACATTGATAGTTACACTTCTCATTTTTGTTGATGACAAAGGGAGATAAGGTATGATGATGATCATGCATGGTATGATATAATTATGAATGATGATTTAGAATCATGCAATGATAATTTTATACTTTGAAAATATATATGATGATTTGGTATTATGCATGCAATACTTCAACTTATGATAATGATGAATACAATGATGAAGTATTCATGATTAAATTTGCTTTGACTTGAATTCAATTTAAATTCAAGGTTCATCTCAATTATTGCATATTGATAGGGGGAGTTTAGTTTAAACTCCGTCATCAATTAGTTGTCATCATAAAAAAGGGGGAGATTATTGAATCTCAGATTTTGATGATGAAATTAATTGATGTGTTTGTGATCCAATATGCGTTTTGAGTGACGCAGGACTTGCTTCGATCAGAAAAGATAATTAAAGTAAGAAAAATCAATGTTAGGTTGGAGTGGAATATGTCAGAAGATTGGATGTCGAGCTAGGTCGACGTGTCGTTAGAATGCTTTGTGCCATGAGTTCGGGCATCGAGCTTATAAGAGTGCACATTGCGCTAAGGAAATTGAAGTTGCGAAGGTCAACATGCCGATTGAACAAAAGGCCATAAAAGAAGACGATGCATCGAAGAATTGGACAAAGCTCCGATTAACCAATGGCATACTAGACAACATGTGATTAATGCTTTGTAACAATTGTCTAGATTGAAATAGTTTTAGTTCTAATTAAGTTGGTTTAAAATGTACTTAGTCTAACTCAATTAGGGGCTAATTGGACTCGAATTAGGGCTATTTTGGGCTGAGAGAAAGGCCCATTCAATGACCCAAAAGTAGGGTTAGGCAGTGACACCACTAGTCTAAGCGGTGGGGCAACACTAAAGGCTCAGTCTCCATGATAAAATCTCCAAGGCTATGTCAGGCAGTAGTACCACCAGACTGGGTGGCGGTACCACCCAGTGTCAGGCAGTGGTGCCGCTAGTCTAGGCGGTGGTACCACCTAGTGTCAGCGCTGCAAGCGATAGTATTGCTAGGACCCGGGATGAGACCTCTTTTGGCTCCGATTTTGAAGCCATTTGGGGTCAACAAAAACCCCAACTATTCTACATCGAGTAGCAAGAATTGAGCATAAAATTGAGTTGAAAAAGGGGGAAAGAATACATGGGTAGCTGGATGAAGATCCAACATCCTATAGGGCATGATCCATTATTGTTAAGTTGACAAGGAGCCTCTATAAATAAGAGAGAACTAAAGGGTTATAGGCTATATTTTATAGTTGCTACCTCCGATTCTCCTCTCCACTTCTCAGACAACAAAGGTGGAGATTTGGGCAATGATTCGATGAGTGTCTTCGTAGCCACTAACATGTGGATCACCACTAGAGAGAAGGACGCTTGGCCTCCTTCATCCTCTTTCACAAATCTATAGGAATCCATAGATATACAATCTCCCTAAGTAACATAACTATCTTGCACATGATTTTCAGTTTCATGGGTTTTTATGTACCAATCTACGTACGACGATAAACACCTTTTGAGAAATTTGAGATTTTTATTTTATGTTCTTCCATTGCGCATGTGATGTCACTCCTAGATTTTCCTACACTTGTATCAGAGCCATGTTGTTCGTACGAAAGATTGGTTTTGAACTACGTGTGTTATGCTTTAGTAAAGCTTTTGATGTCAAAATTATTGACGAAAAAAGCGACAGAGGCAGCAACTTTTGTTGCCATCACAGGTTGGCCAAAGGCTGCTTGAAGCCTTGATCGAGAGCTCCCAAGGGATCTCTTTACCCAAGTAGGTGGCCGACAGCCTATAGCCGACCGCTTGCACCGGCAGCCTACGGGTCACAAGGAAGTAGTCGTAGTGGCACCCGTAGGGGAAACGCTTGCGGGTAGAGGCACCCACGAGGGTGGTAGTGCTTGTGGGCACTGCACCCATGGGAAGAACGGCTCGCATGGGCGACTATGCCTATAGGGGTGCCCACCTGCGGGGTCAACAATAGCGCTTGTGGGTGCTATACCTACGGGCAGAACCGCCCGTAGGGGCGGTTGTGTCTGCAAGGATGCGCACCCATGGGGGAAGCACCACTTGTGGGTACTCACCCATAGGGGCGATGGTGCCCACAGGGGCTCCCACCCGCGGTGGTGCTCGCCTACAAGCACACCCCCCGTGGGCAGAGGTAGCGCCCTCGCCCCCCATAGTGGCTGTCACTTGTAGGGTGGTGGCAGTCACAATGCAACAACAGGGAAGTGTAGGGTTTTCGAGACAAAAGATAGTTTTGCCCCTTAGAATTTTAAAAATTTTAAGTTCTATCCTTTTTATCCAAATTACCAAAATAACCCCTCATAATTTAAAATATTTCTTACATATCCCTAATTAAAAAAAAATATTATTTAATTAAAATTTTAATTAACTATTATTATTATCTAGTAGTTCTACAAGGTGATGTGTACATGTGATATATGATGTGGATGGATGATCATGAACCATGTGATGTATATGTACTTGTGATGTAATTATTACTATTGTTGAGGTCCTATGAGCTTCTAATTTATTTCTTGTTTATTATCGGGCCTCGTGTTTGTGATTAAGTCGTAATTACACGGCACAACGAGCACGTGGAAGAAATGGCGGTACCCATAAGGCCAAGGCAAATAATCACGACATATGGGGATATGTTGAGATGTTGACGGAACCGACAAGGATGAGATGGTCAATCACAAGGCATGGAGATATGCTACTACATACATAGATCTTAATGTGAGTGATGAGGCCTACTAGCTTAGGCCTAATCATATTAGATTATGGTCCATGATCATTTGCTATGATTGCTCATGTGATGTATGATTACTTGTACATCTACTAGATATGTATCTATATTTGCATGCGATGTAGATATATATTAAATATATATATGTGTAACACGTCATAGGAGACCAAATTAAAATCCCCTCTCTCGATAATATTAAGTCAGTAAACGTAAGACAATTAGATTGACTCACGTGGCCTTCCATTGTTATAGGTAGCAACCGATTCTCGACATAGGTTGAGTTAGTTAAGTCTCTCGAGACTCAACTATATCGTAATTCGCTAGCTTGCCTATGACATAGAGATGTCACTGATGACTTGAGGATATGGTATGCTTGGTTGAGTCTCTCGAGGTTATATCATCGAATTAGATTCATCTTATAACGATGGTGTTGACTTAACCGAACATCATGGTTGGTCGAGTCCCTCGAGACCATGGTGATTCGGAGGCCAAACTAGATGGGAATCATAAAGAGTTATGATTGACAAGAGTTGCCTACCTTTACTAGCTTATTGTGATTGGCTGAGTCCCTTGAGATTACGTTAAGATGTCGATTGGATCCCGATTCCCACTAGAGATTTGTTAAGGGTCTCTGATTCACATACCAAAGGGAGTTATGAGTTTCGTGAGAAAATAGTTGGAGTAGACTAAAATAGAAGACAATATCTTAATTGTTTGAATTTTTGTAAAGTTTGCATGTTATTTATTTCTACTACATCTTTATTTTTATAAAATATTGCTTTCAAATCCCTTATGTGGCATATTTGATGTCAACCACTTCTCTAATCCAAATTATACTGATTGACTCTAGAACCTGAGAATCATTCTCCTAGTAGAGAAAATCGTGTATGTCCTTGATATAGTGATGCCCATGCCCGAGGAAGGGACAAGCGAGGATTAGATCACTCACTATGTGAAGTACATAGATGATTCTACTCTTACTCAATGTTATATATTGGGCTCTATAACTCCTGAGTTATAAAGATAGCAAGAAAAGATAGATGTTAGATCCATTCTCCTACATCTGCATAAATTTTTTAAGGAACAAGGAAGGACTAAGTGATATAAGATATCTAAGAATCTCTTCTGTGCCAAAATGACTAAGGTGACACTAGTTTAGAACCATGTCATGAAGATGATTGAGTAGATAAAGAACTTATAGGTCTAGTAATAGTTCTAGAAGATGACTTATGTGTGGATCTTGTGCTTCAGTCCCTACTATATTCCTTTTCTCAGTTCATAATGAATTTTAATATGAACAAGCTTGAGGTGACTCTCCTTGAGCTCCTTAATATATTGAGGAAGGCAAAGAGCACTATCAAGAAGGAGAAGTCATTTTTGGTCTATAAATACCCCAGCTATTCCTGCATGGAGCAGGAAGAAAAGTGAATAAAAACTCTATGTTTCTAGAGTTAAAAACTCTTGTAAAGTGTAGAGTCCCTCCTCCTAAAATTTAGAGACCATTCTAAGGGAGAGTGTGAGGGAAGCTTTGTAAAAAGGGGGTGTAAAGGTTCTCTCTTGAACCTATCAAAAGGAGAATCATGATGTAAAAGGGTAGTTGGTCTTCGCCCATTGAAGGAAGAACGGTAGTGGAAGTCGGTGGACTCGAGTGAAGAGGAATCGGGAGTAGATGTAGGTCACAATGATCGAACTACTATAAAATTGGTTTGCTATCTTTTGCTTTGCTATTTACCTATACTACATATCATTTTACTTGCTCACTACTCTACTTCCTCATTACTTGCTTACGAAAGTGTTTTTAAGCTAACATCTTTCCGACCGGTTTTCAACGAACGAATACTTTCTGGAATCGATGACTTTTATCTGCTGTACTAATTCACCTCCCCCCCCCCCCTCTTAGTGTCGATTCGTTTCTAATAGTTGGTATTAAAGCCACATCTTTTCTCAATTGGTTTATCACCCAAGAGAAATGACTCTTTTTAGCATTCAAAAGGGTTTTTCTATCGTTTGTCCTCCCATGTTCAATGGGACGGACTACACTTATTGAAAAACTTGAATGATAGTTTTCTTGCTTTCAATGGATTTAAATTTATGGAATATTATCGAAAGCAGTTTTTAAAAGTCTTCTACTCCAATTAATGAATGGAACGATTTAGAGAATAAAACTTTTTCTTTGAATGCTAGAGCTATGAACGCTCTATTTTGTGCTTTGAGCAAAAATAAGTTTAATCATGTTTATATTTATAAAACCGCTTTTGATATTTGGCATACATTTGAAATCACACACGAAGGCACTAGTAGAGTAAAAGATTCTAAGATAAATCTTTTGAAGCATGATTTTGAAATATTTCAAATGAAGCCATGCAAAACCATTGTTGACATATACACCCGTTTTACGAATATCGTCAATGGCTTAAAAGCTCTTGGCAAATGTTGTATGAATCTTGAACTTATTAATAAAGTTTTACGGCCTCTTTCTAAAACATGGGATCCTAAAATAATGGTCATTCAAGAGGCCAAGGATTTGAATACTTTCCCTCTCGAAGAACTTATTAGCTTTTTAATGACCTATGAAATGAGTTGTATGGCACAAAACAAACATGAGAATAACCTTCCAAGGAACAAGAAAGATTTGATACTTAAAACAAATGAAGACCACTCGAGCGAAAGCTCAAGTGATGATGAACTCTAACTTCTCACTATAAAATTTAAAAGGTTTATTAAATAAGAATTAATGAATAAAAATGAACTTAAAAAGAAGTTGTTAAAGAAGAAGAGAGCACTCATGGTAGCTTAGAAGGAATCGAGTTCATCCGAAGTTGAAGAACAAATCAATAAAGGTGAGGTGGCAAACTATGCCTTAACGACTTTCAACGATGAGGTAACCAAAACTCCTTTGCTTTATTTTAAAAATTACATAATGCATTTAATGAGTTATTTTTAAATTAGTTAAAAAAATTATATATAATTTTTTTTGAAAATTGCATGATGTAATAAATTTTTTTTTTTTTTTTGGATCATGCTAGTACTTTTGAAAATTATCATGACAATTGCATCTCTTTATGATAAAGGAACAAAATATTAGATTTAAATCTATTGCTTGTACACCTGACAAGATTAATCCTATGTCTACTTTTAAGAGCCAATAATGTGTATCTTGATGATTTCTATACTGCTTTTTAATTTTGATTGAAAAGTCTTAATGTCTAATGAAATCATGCTTGATAATGTATATTGATGTAAGACATATTGAAAATGTTAAAAGGTTTGAAATCATGCTTAATGAGCTTATATTTTGAAATTATGTAAGATGATTTATGTGATTTATGGCTTATTGATCTTTGTCGTAATGAAAGTTGCTTTTTCGATTTTAAACGTTGATGCATATTTTTGTTTGGCATAAAAGACAAAATATGCTTATATGAAATCAATCATATGAATTGAAACACTAAAAAGAGGTAAGCTTTTTGCTTGAAATTTTTTTTTCTCTACTTTATCGATTTTTTTAAAAGAGAATAACGAATTTATTTATGTTATTTTTAATGAATCTCTAGAAAAGTGATTTTGATAATTTGATAATTTAAAATTGAATGAGGAATAGTTTGATTTCATTAGAAGAGAATTAGGCATGATAAATCTTCCAAATGTATGAATTCCTTTTTCAGATTTCTCGATTCTTCATAACTTGAATTTTTTTTTAAAATCGAGATCATCTTTCTATTTGCAAAAGAAGAGCCTTGATTCATGGATTTTTGGATTAATGACTTAATTAATTCTTTTGAATCCTTCTACCTTCTATTAACTAAAAAGGAGATTTGTTAAGATGAATCATTTACGAATTGATCTTTCTTGATCTTTCATCTTTCATGTCATGATTTTCATATGATTACCTTTGTATTTATGTGATGCTTAGAGCATTGATGTAAGAAAGAAATAAATTACATCATTAAAAATTCTTATTTCTTATTTACAATGACAAAGGGGAGAAAGGAAATCAGTTACATTTCGAGAGATCGATAAATCTGTTTATTTCATTTTGAATCTCTTGAATGTAACTTTGTTGATTTGACAAATTGAAGGAGTTGAAAATATTGAAAAATATTTTGATAATAAATGTTTTAATCATGTTTGATGATTTTACATTTTGATATTGTGCATGATGAGTTGAAGTAATGATAGTTTTAAAAAATATTTATTCAAATGCATGAATCGATAATTTTTTGTCAAATGAATCGTGACTTTTCTTATGAATTTTTGGAATTATAACATGAGATTTTTTATGTATCAAGATCATTTACTATGATTCTTCTTTTTGCTATTTGAGTCATCCAAAGAGAATCATAATTTGTCTCTTAATATTCATAATTTGTCTTCATAAATTGTATATCTCATCATCATGTTAAGTTTTCTTGATAAATTTCATGTGATGATTTGAAAAATAATGTAATGGAAAAAGTTTTGCACATTAAGGGAGATAGTTTTGCTAGTTTGGATAAATTGGTGAAAAATTTACTTGATATGCTAGCAAACACTTGCATTGTTGAATGAATCTTCTTTTTGCCTATAACAAAGGCGGGGAAAATAAATGATGAATGTTTGGTATCATGATTAAAATGTTAATTTAATACATAAAGTGGCAAATGCTTAAAAATTTTAATGTCTTAGTATCATGCATGAAACAAGGATGAAATATAATGGTTTGAAATTATACATTTTATATATTGAAAACATGAAACCATGTTTTGGTATAATGCATACCCAAATAATATTGATTTAAAAATTTATTGATTTAGTATCATGCCCAATGTGATAATGATGATGACTTGGCATTTCATACAAGAAAACTTTATGGGTTAAGATTTATTTTCATCTTGATTTCTCAATATTTGATACTTGAGATTTTTCTATGAATCAAGATCTTATTTTTGAACTCCCATATTTCTTTTTGTTATTTACTAAAAGGAAGATTTGTCAAAACAAATCATGTCCTTTAGTATTCATGACTTAATCCTTCATGACATGAGTTCTTTATATTTATGGCTTGTATGCCTTGTAACGATTGAAATATTTTACACTATTGTATCCTTCCCTTCCTTTCGACAATGACAAAGAGGGAGAAAAATTGCTAGCTTGCACATTTCAAAGGGAACCAAAGAACTTGCTATCTTGGATTGCTAGTTTGCAATCTCAAGAGAAGCAAAAGGACTATCTTACCTATCTCAAAAAATAAAACATGCTAACTAGAACATCTAGCAAAATTTCCATACTTGCCGGTCTCAACATTATTGCTAGCTTGCATGTTGTAAAATGATGTAAAATTTTGCTAGCTTACGCTTTGCCAAGGAAGCAAAAAATTGTACTTCCTAAAAGAGAAGAAAGAAAATTACAAAATTGCATGATGATTAAGTTTATAATGTAATGATTTGAAATTATATATCAAAAACTTGGTAGATGCACTTCTCCTTTTTGTTAATGACAAAGGGGGAGAAGTTATGATAATGATCATGCATGGAATGATGTCTTGAAATTTTAATTATGCATGATTTTATGATGACATATTGCTTTGATTAATGATTAAAATTGCATTGACTTGAATTCATTTTGAATTCAAGGTTCATCTCACATATGTCATATTGATATGGGGAGTTAAAGTTGACTCCATCATCAATTGGTTATCATCATAAAAAAGGTAGAGATTATTGAATCTCGGATTTTGATGATAAAAACCAATTTATAGAGTTTCTGGTTTGATATGTGTTTAAGTGATACAAGACTAGCTTCGATCAGAAGAGGCAAATCGATCAAAGCAGGAGGAGTTTAGACATTGGGCTAGTACAAACTTGTCAAAAGATTGGACGTCGAGCTGGAGGATTGGTCGATGTGTCGGCAGAAGGCTTTAGTCCATGAATTGGGGCATCGTACCAAGAAGATCGAACATTATGCTAAGAAGATTAGATGTTGTGAGAAGACAACATGTTGATTGGGCAATACGCCAAAGGAGATGACAATGCGCCGAAGGATCAGACAAAGCGTAGGAAGAACCAATGACATGCCGGACAATATAGGATTCACTTGTAATGGATTATATCTAGATCGAGTTAATTTATAGTCTAATTGAGTCGCTTTATAATTTAATTAGACCAACTTAATTAGGGGCCAACTAGGTGAGAGTTTGGGTTATGTTGGGCCAAGTAAAAAGGTCCAAATAGTGACCCAACAGGTTAAATCGTCATGGCACATTCTCCGAGACCGTGTCAAGCGGTGGTACCGTCGGTCTAGGCAATGGTACCACCAAAACACAATCTCAAAGAGACTGTCAGGTGGTGGTACCACCCAGATACAATCTTCTAGGTGGTGGTACTACCCAGTGTCAGGCTGCTAGTGGTGGTACCGCCTAGTGCAAGCAGTGGTATCGCCTAGTGTAGGCGGTGGTACCGCTTGTACCTCAAAATTTCGGGGATTTAAATTTTGGCTCCAAGTTTTGAAGCTATTTGAGGTCTATAAATACCCTAGCTATTCTTGCATGGAGTAGGAAGAAAAGTGAACAAAAACTCTATGTTTCTAGAGTTGAAAACCCTTGTAAAGTATAGAATCCCTTCTCCTAAAGTTTAGAGACCATTCTAAGGGAGACAGTGAGGGAAGCTTTGTAAAAAGGGAGTGTAAAGGTTCTCTCTTGAACCTATCAAAAAGAGAATCGAGGTATAAAAGTGCAATTGGTTTTCTCCCTTTGAAGGAAGACCAGTAGTGGAAGCCGGTGGCCTCGAGTGAAGAGGAATCAGGAGTGGATGTAGGTCACGACGACCGAACTTCTATAAAATCAATCGAAGCTCGTCGGAAGATCACCGAGAGCTTATCGGAAGATCACCGAGAGTTCGTTAGAAGAACGCCGAGAGTTCGTTGTGAGTTCGCCAGAAGCTCATTGGAAGATCACCGAGAGCTCATCGGAAGATCACCGAGAGTTCATTGGAAGATCGCCGAGAGTTCGTCGGGGGTTCACCAGAAGAATCGTTAAGAAGTTCGTTGCAGGTTCACCGAAAGAGAAATTGACATACCAGACTAATTGCTTGCCTTAATCATAGTTAGAACATTAGTTGAGTTAGGATCGGAAGGTAATCCCATTAACTCAATCAAGGGCCAATTGGGCCCTTAACAGGGCTAAATTGGGCCAGATTGAATAGCACATTCAGCACTTGAAACCATGGCCGATGGTGGCACCACTTAGGACTCGGTCTCCCAAGTGTTCTAGGTGGTTGTATCTCTAGCAGTTAATGTTGTCAGTAGTGGTACTGCCCCTATCAAGCGGTGGTACCGCCAAAGCTCGGTCTATGAGCTCTATCAGGCGGTCGTATCGCCTAGACTAGGTGGTGGTACCACCTAGTGTCAAGTGTTAGGCAATGGTACCACCCAATAATGTTGGTGGTACCGCTAGTACCTCAAAATATGTGCATGTGATACTTTTTTGCTATAATTCTGAAGTCATTGGGGCTCATAAATACCCCACCCTTTTCTACATAAAAGGGCATAAAAATATTAACATAATCTTGAATTCTTGGGGTATTAAAATGTTGTAAAAGTGAGAAGAGTCCTCCCCTCCCTCTCTTAGCTTTGTAAACATCCAAGAAAGAGGAGTGAGGCTTGTAAGGGTTATCTCCTAAACCCGATAAAAGGAGAAAGACCTGTAAAATATGGTTGGTCTTCGTCTATTGAAGGAAGGCCATTAGTGGATGCCGGTGACCACGACAAAGGAGAAATCCGAAGTGGATATAGGTCACAACGAACGAACCACTCTAAATTCTGGTTTATATTTCATTTTGAGCAATTTACATTTGCTGCAAACTGCTTTACCTTCTCATTGCCTTCTCTACGCTCCCATACACTTTCAAGTTAATATCTTTACAAAATAGTTTTTGTCGAAATCGGGTTTAATTGAAATGAAGATTTTTGAAAGCGATAATTTTTCCACTACACTAATTCACCCCCCCTTCTTAGTGCCGCTCTTGATCCTATTAGGTATCAGATCCATGTCTTTTCTTATTTAGTTTAATACTTAAGATTTTTGAAATGACTCTTTTTGACTTTCAAGAGGGCTTTTCTATTGTTCCCCCTCCTATGTTCAATGGGACGGACTACACTTATTGAAAAACTCAAATGAGAGTTTTCTTGCTTTCAATGGATTTAAATTTATGGAATATTATCGAAAGTGATTTTCAAAAGTCTTTTACTCCAATGAACGAATGGAATGATTTGGAAAAAAAAACTTTTTCTTTGAATGCTAGAGTTATGAACACTCTATTTTATGCTTTGAGCAAAAATGAGTTTAATCATATTTCTATTTATGAAACGGCTTTCGATATTTGACATGCACTTGAAATCATACATGAAGGCACTAGTAGTGTAAAAGATTCTAAGATATATCTTTTGATGCATGATTTTGAACTATTTCGAATGAAGACATGCGAAACTATTGTTAACATGTACACATGTTTTACGGATATCATCAATGGCTTAAAAGCTCTTGGCAATTGTTTTTCAAATCTTAAACTCGTTAATAAAGTTTTACGATCTCTTTCTAAAACTTCGAATCCTGAAGTAACGAGGCCAAGGATTTGAATACTTTCCCTCTCGAAGAATTTATCGGGTCTTTGATGACCTATGCAATGAGTTGTATGGCACAAAATAAATATGAGAATAACCTTCCAAAAAACAGGAAGGATTTGACATTTAGAACAAATAAAGACCACTCGAGCGAAAGCTCAAGTGATGATGAACTCGAATTTCTCACTATAAAATTTAGAAGGTTCATTAAACAAGAATTAACGAATAAAAATAAACTTAAAAAGAAGTTACCAAAGAAGAAGAGAGCACTCAAGGCAGCTTGGAACAAATCGAGTTTATCCGCAGATGAAGAACAAATTAACAAAGGCGAGGTGGCAAATTACGCCTTCAAGACATTCGACGATGAGGTAACCAACCAAAATTTCTTTTCTTTATTTCGAAATTACATAATGCATTTCATTAGTTATTTTTAAATTAATTTAGAAAAAAAATATATAAATTTTTTAAAAAAATTACATGATGTAATAAAAATATATTTTTTTATTATGCTAGTAATTTTGAAAATTATTATGACAATTGCATCTCTTTATGATAAAGGAACGAAATATTTGATTTAAATATAATTCTTGTACACTTAATAAGATTAATCATATGTATGTTTTTAAAAAGCAATAATGTGTATTTTGATGATTTCTATATTGCTTTTTGATTTTGATTGAAAATTCTTTGTGTCAAATGAAATCATGCGTGATAATGAATAATGATGTAAGATATAATGAAAATATTAAAAGGTTTGAATTCATCCTTAATGAGCTAATATTTTGAAATTATACATGATAATTTTTGTGATTTATGGTTTATTGATCTTTGTAATGAAAGTTGCTTTTTCGATTTTAAACGCTGATGCATATTTTCATTTGACATAAAAGACAAAAGCATGCTTTTATGAAATCAATCATATGAATTGAAATACTAAAAAGAGGAAAGTTTTCTCCTTGAAAATTTTTTTCTCTACTTTATCAATTTTTTGAAAAAGTGATTAATGAATCTGTTTATATTATTTTTAAGGAATCTCTTGAAAAGTGATTTTAATAATAAGATGATTTAAAATTGAATGTGGAATAGTTTGATTTCATTAGAAGAGAATTAGACATACTAAATCTTCCAAATGTATAAATTAGACATACTAAATCTTTCTATTTGCAAAAGAAGAGCCTTAATTCATGGATATATAGATTGATGACTTAATTAATTCTTTTGAATCCTCCTCCCTTCTATTTACTAAAAAGGTGATTTGTTAAGATGAATCATTTACGAATTGATCTTTCTTGTTCTTTCATGTCATGTTTTTCATGTGATTACCTTTATATTTAAGTGATGCTTAGAGCATTGATGTAAGAAAGAAATAAATTGCACCATTAAAAATTCTTCTTTCTTATTTACAATGACGAAGGAGAGAAATGAAATCAGTTGCATTTAGAGAGATCGATAAATCTCTTTATTTCATTTTTAATCTTTTGAAAGTGATTTTATTGATTTGACAAATTGAATAAGTTGAAAATAATAATGAATATTTTGAAAATAAATATTTGTATTATGTTTGATGATTTTACATTTTGATATTGTGCATGATGAGTTGAAGTGATAATGGTTTAAAAAAATATTTATTCAAATGCATGAATCGATAATTTTTTGTCAAATGAATCATGACATTTCTTATGAATTTTTGGAATTATAACATGAGATTTTTTATGAATCAAGATCATTTGCTATGATTCTTCTTTTCGTTATTTGAGTCATCGAAAGAGAATCATAATTTGTCTCTTGATATTCATAATTTGTCTTCATGACTTGTATACCTCATCACCAAGTTAGCTTTTATTGATATATTTTATGTGATGATTTGAAAAATGATGTAATGGGAAAAGTTTTGCACTTTAATGGAGATAGTTTTGCTAGCTTGGATAAATTGGTGTAAAACTTACTTGATATGCTTTCAAACACTTGCATTGTTGAATGATTCTTCTTTTTACCTATAACAAAGGGGGAGAAAATAAATGATGAGTGTTTGATATTATGATCAAAATAATAATTTAATACATTAAGTGACAAATGCTTAAAAATTTTAATGTCTTAGTATCATGATATGCCCATGGTGATGATTGATTTATTTTTGATATCATGCATAAAACAAGAATGAAATGTAATGGTTTGAAATTATGCATATTATATATTGAAAACTTGAAACCATGTTTTACTATCATGCATACCCAAGTAATATTGATTAAAAAATTTATTGATTTAGTATCAAGCCCAACGTGATAATGATGATGACTTGGCATTTTATACAAGAAAACTTTATGGGTTAAGATTTATTTTCATCTTGATTTCTTAATATTTGATATATGAGATTTTTTTATAAATCAAGATCTTATTTTTGAACTCCCATATTTCTTTTTGTTATTTACTAAAAGGGAGATTTTCAAAATAAATCATATCCTTTAGTATTCATGACTTAATCCTTCATGACATGATTTCTTTGTCTTTATGGCTTGTATGCCTTATAATGATTGAAATATTTTACACTATTGTATCCTTCCCTTCCTTTTGACAATGATAAAGAGAGAGAAAAATTGCTAGCTTGCACATTTCAAAGGAAACCAAAGAACTTGCTATCTTGAATTGCTAGCTTACAATCTCAAGAGAAGCAAAAGTACTATCTTGCCTATCTCAAAAAATAAAACATGCTAACTAGCACATCTAGCAAAATTTATAAATTTGCAAGTCTCAACATTATTGTTAGCTTGCATGTTGTAAAATGATATAAAATTTTGCTAGCTTGCGCTTTGCCAAGGAAGCAAAAAATTATACTTCTTAAAAGAGAAGAAAGAAAATTATAAACTTGCTTAATGATTAAGTTTATAATGTAATGATTTGAAATTATATATCAAAACTTGTCAGATGAACTTCTCCTTTTTGTTGATGATAAATGGGGAGAAATTTTGATAATGATCATGCATGGAATGATGTATTAAAATTTTAATTATACATGATTTTATGATGACATATTGCTTAGATTAATGATTAAAATTACATTGACTTGAATTCATTTTGAATTCAAGGTTCATCTCACATATGTCATATTGATAGGGGGAGTTAAGGTTAACTCCATCATCAATTGATTGTTATCATAAAAAAGGTGGAGATTATTGAATCTCGAATTTTGATGATGAAAACTAATTGATAGAGTTTGTGATTCGATATGCATTTAAATGACACAAGACTAGCTTCGATTAGAAGAGGCAAAGATTAAAGTATGAGGAATTAGACATTGGGCCAGTATAAACTTGTAAGAAGATTAGACGTCGAGTTGGGGGATTGGTCGACGTTTTGACAGAAGGCTTTAGTCCATGAATTGGGGCATCGGGCCAAGAAGATCGGACATTATGCCAAGAAGATTAGATCTTATGAGAAGACAATATGCTGATTGGGCAATACACCAAAGGAGATGACAATGCACCGAAGGATCGAACAAAGCGTAGGAAAAACCAATGACATGCCGAACAATATAGGATTCACTTATAATTGAATATATATAGATCGAGTTAGTTTAGAGTCTAATTGAGTCAGTTTAAAATATAATTAGATGAACGCAATTAGGGGCCTTGGTACCGCCCAAACATAGTCTCCGAGAGACTATCAAGCGGTGGTACCGCCAGTTTGGAAGATGGTACCACCCAGACACAGTCTTCTAGGTGGTGGTACTACCCAGCGTCAGGCTGTAGGTGGTGGTACTGCCTAGTGCAAGCAGTGGTACCGCTTGTACCCCGAAATTTCGAGGACTTCAATTTTGGCTCTAAGTTTTGAAGCCATTTGAAGTCTATAAATACCCCAACTATTCTAGAGTAGGAAGAAATGTGAACATAAACTCTATGTTTCTAGAGTTAAAAACCCATGTAAAGTATAGTGTCACTTCTCCTAAATTTTAGAGACCATTCTAAGGGAGAGTGTGAGAGAAGCTTTATAAAAAGGGGGTATAAAGATTCTCTCTTGAACCTATCAGAAGGAGAATCGATATGTAAAAGGGTAGTTGGTTTTCTCCCACTGAAGGAAGACCAGTAGTGGAAGCCAGTGGTCTCGAGCAAAGAGGAATCAGGAGTGGATGTAGGTCACGATGACCGAACTTCTATAAAATCAGTTTGCTGTTTACCTTTGCTGCAAATCATTTTACTTGCTCATTGCTCTACTTCCTCATTAAATGCTTACGAAAGTGTTTTTAAGCTAACATCTTTCTGATTAGTTTTCAATGAATGAATACTTTCTAGAATCGACAATTTTTATCTGTTGCATTAATTCACCCCCACCTCTTTATGCTGAATCGTTCCTAACAGTTGGTATTGTTGAATCTCGGATTTTGATGATAAAATAAATTATAAATTATTTAATCTAATCTATGTATTGAAATAAGTGTGCAGGATTAACTACGATAGTAGTAAGGCATAAAGCAAATAATGGGCCAGAGTCGAAGATTCGGATGATGTATCGGAAGCTCATCAGAAGATCACCGAGAGCTCATCAGAAGATCAACGAGAGTTCATTGGAAGAATACCGAGAGTTCATCGGGAGTTCACTGAAAGCTCATAGGAAGATCATCGAGAGCTCATCAGAAGATCACCGAGAGTTCATTGGAAGATCGTCGAGAGTTCATCGGGGATTTGCCGGAGGACTCGTTGAGAAGTTCGCTAGACGTTCACCAAAAGAAAAATCGATATACCAAACTAATTGCTTGCCTTAATCATAGTTAAAACATTAGTTGAGTTAGGATCAGGAGGTAATCCCATTAACTCAATTAGGGGCTAATTGGGCCCTTAATAGGGCTGAATTGGGCTGTATTGAATAGCTCATTCAGCACCTGAAACCACGGTCGACGGTGGCACCACCTGAGACTCGGTTTCCCAAGTGTTCTAGGCAGTTGTACAATCGGCATTTAATGTTGCCAACGGTGGTACCACCCCTATTAGGTAGTGGTACCGCTAGAGCTCAGTTTCCGTGCTCTGTCAAGTGGTCATATCGCCTAGACTGGGTAGTGGTACCACCTAGTGCCACTCTTGATCCTAACAGGTATTAGATTTTTGAAATGAAGATTTTTGAAATCAATAATTTTTTTGCTGCACTAATTCATCCCCCCTCTTAGTGCCGCTCTTGATCCTAACAGGTATTAGATCCACGTATTTTCTCATTTGGTTTAACACTTAAGAGAATTGACTATTTCTGGCTTTCAAGAGGGTTTTTCTATTGTTTGCCCTCCCATGTTCAATGGGACAAACTACACTTATTGGAAAACTCAAATGAGAGTTTTCTTGCTTTCAATGGATTTAAATTTATGAAATACTATCGAAAGTGATTTTTAAAAGTCTTCTACTCTAATGAATGAATGAAATGATATGGAGAAGAAAACTTTTTCTTTGAATGTTAGAGCTATAAACGCTCTATTTTGTGCTTTGAGTAAAAATGAGTTTAATTATGTTTCTATTTGTGAAACAACTTTCAATATTGGCATACACATGAAATTATACACGAAGAAACTAGTAGAGTAAAAAATTCTAAGATAAATCTTTTGATGCATGATTTGGAACTATTTTGAATTAAGCCATGCGAAACCATTGTTGACATATACACATGTTTTACAGATGTCATCAATGGCTTAAAGCTCTTGGTAAATGTTTATTAAATCTTGAACTTGTTAATAAAGTTTTACGATCTCTTTCTAAAACTTGGGATCCTAAAGTAATGACAATTCTAAAGGCCAAGGATTTGAATACTTTCCCTCTCGAAGAACTTATCGGGCCTTTGATGACCTATGAAATGAGTTGTATGGCATAAAACAAATATGAGAACAACCTTCCAAAGAACAAAAAGGATTTGGCAATTAGAACAAATAAAAACCACTCGAGCGAAAGCTCAAGTGATGATGAACTTGAACTTCTCACTATAAAAATTAGAAAGTTCATTAAACAAGAATTAATGAATAAAAATAAACTTAAAAAGAAGTTGCCAAAGAAGAAGAGGGCACTCACGGCAACTTGGAACAAATCGAGTTCATCCGAAGATAAAGAAAAAATTAACAAAGGCAAGGTGGTAAACTACGCCTTAACAACTTTTGATGACGTGGTAACCAAAACTCCTTTACTTTATTTTGAAATTGCATAATGCATTTCATGAGTTATTTTTAAATTAATTTAGAAAAATTATATATAATTTTTTTTTAAAAGTTGGATGATGTAATAAAAATAATTTTTTTTTTGGATCATGCTAGTAATTTTAAAAATTATCATGACAATTACATCTCTTTATGATAAAAGAATAAAATATTAGATTTAAATCTAATACTTGTACACCTAATAAGATTAATCCTATGTATGTTTTTAAGAAGCAATAATGTATATCTTGAGGATTTCTATATTGCTTTTTTATTTTGATTGAAAATTTTTTATGTTAATTGAAATCATACTTGATCATGCATAATGATGTAAGATATAATAAAAATATTAAAATGTTTGAAATCATCCTTAATGAGCTAATATTTTGAAATTATGTATGATCATTTTTGTGATTTATGGCTTATTGATCTTTGTCATAATGAAAGTTGCTTTTTCGATTTTAAACGCTGATGTATATTTTCGTTTGGTATAAAAGACAAAAACATGCTTATATAAAATCAATCATATGAATTGAAATACTAAAAAGAGGAAAGCTTTCTCCTTGAAAAATTTTTTTCCCTACTTTATCGATTTTTCAAAAAATGATTAATTAATCTATTTATATTATTTTTAATGAATCTCTTGAAATGTGATTGTGATAAATTGATGATTTAAAATTGAATGTTGAATAGTTTGATTTCATTAGAAGAGAATTAGACATACTAAATCTTCTAAATGTATGAATTCCTTTTTCAGATTTCTCGGTTCGTCATAACTTGAATTTTCTTTTTAAATCGAGATTATCTTTCTATTTGCAAAAGAAGAGCCTTAATTCATGGATATTTGGATTAATAACTTAATTAAATCTTTTGAATCATTCTCCCTTCTATTTACTAAAAAGGAGATTTATCAAGATGAATCATTTACGAATTGATCTTTCTTGATCTTTCATCTTTCATGTCATGATTTTCATATGATTACTTTTATCTTTATGTGATGCTTAGAGCATTGATATAAGAAAGAAATAAATTGCACCATTAAAAATTCTTCTTTCTTATTTACAATGATGAAGGGGAGAAATGAAATCACTTGCATTTAGAGAGATCGATAAATCTCTATTTCATTTTGAATCTCTTGAAAGTGACTTTATTAATTTGACAAATTGAATGAGTTGAAAATAATAATGAATATTTTGAAAATAAGTATTTGTATCATGTTTGATGATTTTACATTTTGATATTGTGCTTGATGAGTTGAAGTGTTGATGGTTTACAAAAATATTTATTTAAATGCATGAATCAACAATTTTTTGTCAAATGAATCATGACATTTCTTATGAATTTTTGGAATTATAACATGAGATTTTTTATGAATCAAGATCATTTGCTATGATTCTTCTTTTCGCTATTTGAGTCATCCAAAGAGAATCATAATTTGTCTCTTGATATTCATAATTTGTCTTTATGAATTGTATACCTCATCACCAAGTTAGTTTTCCTTGATATATTTCATGTGATGATTTGAAAAATGATATAATGGGAAAAGTTTTGCACATTAAGGGAGATAGTTTTGCTAGCTTAGATAAATTGGTAAAAAACTTACTTGATATACTTTCAAACACTTGCATTATTGAATGATTCTTCTTTTTGCCTATAACAAAGGGGGAGAAAATAAATGATGAATGTTTGGTATCATGATCAAAATTTTTGATTTAATATATGAAGTGACAAATGCTTAAAAATTTTAATATCTTAATATCATGTATGATATGACCATAGTGATGATTGATTTATTTTTAATATCAAGCATGAAGTAAGGATGAAATGTAATGATTTGAAATTATGCATGTTATATATTGAAAACTTGAAACCGTGTTTTGGTATCATGCATACCCAAGTAATATTGATTTGAAAATTTATTGATTTAGTATCATGCCCAACGTGATAATGATGATGACTTGGCATTTCATACAAGAAAACTTTATATGTTAAGATTTATTTTCATCTTGATTTATCAATATTTGATACATAAGATTTTTCTATGAATCAAGATCTTATTTTTGAGCTCCCATGTTTCGTTTTGTTATTTACTAAAAGGGAGATTTGTCAAAATAAATAATGTCCTTTAGTATTAGTGACTTAATCCTTCATGACATGATTTCTTTATATTCATGGCTTGTATGCCTTGTAATGATTGAAATATTTTACACTATTGTATCCTTCCCTTCCTTTTGATAATGACAAAGGGGGACAAAAATTGCTAGCTTGCATATTTCAAAGGGAACCAAAGAACTTGCTATCTTGAATTGCTAGCTTGCAATCTCAAGAGAAACAAAAGTACTATCTTGCCTATCTCAAAAAATAAAACATGCTAACTAGCATATCTAGCAAAATTTACAAACTTGCAAGTCTCAAAATTATTGCTTGTACTTTGCCAAGGAAGCAAAAAATTGTACGTCTCAAAAGAGAAGAAAGAAAATTACTAGCTTGCATGATGATTAAGTTTATAATGTAATGATTTGAAATTATATATCAAAAACTTACTAGATGCAATTGTCCTTTTTGTTGATGACAAAGGGGGAGAAGTTATGGTAGTGATCATACATGGAATGATACATTAAAACTTTAATTATGCATGATTTTATGATGACATATTGCTTAGATTAATGATTAAAATTGCATTAACATGAATTCATTTTGAATTCAAGGTTCATCTCACATATGTCATATTGATACCGGGAGTTAAGGTTAACTCCATCATCAATTGGTTGTCATAATAAAAAAGGGGAAGATTGTTGAATCTCGGATTTTGATGATGAAACCCAATTGATTGTGTTTATGATTTGATGTGCGTTTAAGTGACGTAGGACTAGCTTCGATCAAAAGAGTCTAATCGATTAAAGCAGGAGCAATTAGATGTTAGGCTGAAGTAAATATGTCATAAGATTAGATGTCGAGTCGAATAATCAGTTGATGTGTCGACAAAAGGCTTTGGTCCATGAATTCGGGTATTGAGCCAAGAAGATTGGACATTACACCAAGGAGATCAGATGTTGCGAGAAGACAATATGTTGATTGCGCAATATGCTGAAGGAGAGGATAATGCACCGAAGGATCAGATGAACCGCCGAAAGAACGAATGACATGCCGGATAATATAGGATTCGCTTATAATCGATTATGTCTAGATCAAGTTAGTTTATAGTCTAATTGAGTCAGTTTAGAATGTAATTATACCAAGTCAATTAGGGGCTAATTGGGCCAATGTTTGGGCTATGTTGGGCTAAGTAAAAAAGGTCCAAACAATGACCCATCAGGTGAAACCGTCGTGGCACAATCTCCGAGTCTGTGTTAGGCGGTGGTACTGCCGAAACATAGTCTCCGAGAGACTATCAGGCGGTGGTACCGCTAGTCTGGGTAGTGGTACCGCCTAGACATAGTCTTCTAGGCAATGTTATTGCCAGACTGGACGGTGATACCGCCCAGTGTCAGGCTGTAGCCGGTGGTACTGCCCATACCCCTAAATTTTGAGGATTTAAATTTTGGCTCCAAGTTTTGAAGCCATTTAGGGTCTATAAATACCCTAGCTATTCCTACATGGAGCAGGAAGAAAAGTGAACAAAATCTCTATGTTTCTAGAGTTGAAAACCCTTATAAAGTATAGAGTCCCTCCTCCTAAAGTTTAGATACCATTCTAAGGGAGAGTATGAGGGAAGCTTTGTAAAAAGGGGGTGTAAAGGTTCTCTCTTGAACTTGTCAAAAGGAGAATCGAGGTGTAAAAGTGTAGTTGTGTTGAATCTCGGATTTTGATGATGAAGTCAATTGTCATTTGTTATCTAATCTATATATTGAGATAAGTATGCAGGATTAACTATGATGAAAGTAAGATATGCAGCAGGAGTTACGCCAGAATCAAGACAATGATCACGTTGGGAGTTCGAGAGTTCAACGGAAGTTCGGACAATCGTCGGAGGTTCTGCGGGAACAAAACCGAGAAGTCCATGAGCTTGCCAACGAAGCTCGTCGGAACTCACCAAGTGGATCGTCGCAAGTCCAGGAGTTTGCCGGAAGTCTGCAGGAGCATCACCGAGGGTTCATCGGATGATCGACGGAAGTTCGCCGGAAGCTCGCCGAAAGAAGCGATTGACGCACCGTAGCAAGTTGTAGTAAATGTCTTAGGAAATATCGTAGTTAGCATAATGATTAAGTTGGAAATAGGAGGTGATCCCATTAACTTAATCTTGGGGCAATTGGGCCCCTGAAAAACCCAAATTGGGCCGAATGGATCAACCCATTCGAACCCTGATTTCTGCCGGGCGGTGGCACCGCCTGGGCTCAGTCTCCGAGCGAGACTGGGTAGTGCAACCACCCCTGACAAGAGGTGGCACCGCTTGAACTCAGTTTTCGAGCTCTGGCAGGAGGTGGCATCGCCCAGAGGCTCAGTCTTCGAGCTCTGCCAGGCGGTACAACCGCCTCAGTCAGGAGGTGCAACCGCTAGATCCCGGAATTCCGGGAATTGACAGTTTTGAGCTCAAAATTCAAACTGGGTTGGGGCCTATAAATACCCCACCCTTTCAGCACTGAAAGAGCTCCAAAACACACTGAAATCCTGATCTTATTCTGTGATTTTTAGAGCTCAAAATTGTTGTAAAGGCCAAAAGTTCTTCTCCCTCTTTTTCTTCCAAGTTCTGATTTTTAAAGAGAGGAGAGAAAATTCGGTAAGGGTTGTCTCCTAAACCCGTCAAAAGGAGTGAAATTGTAAAAGGGTGGTTGGCCTTCGCCTATTGAAGGAAGGCCTATAGTAGACGTCGGTGACCTCGTCGGTGGAGGAAGCCAAAAGTGGATGTAGGTCAAGATTGACCGAACCACTCTAAATCTCGGTTTGCATTTACTTTGAGCATCTTATCCTTACTACAAACCTCCTCAATAGCTTACTGCCTTCTGCACATTTACGATCATGTTTTAAAGTTCAGTATTTTCCGAATCGGCGTTTAGACATAAATCAGTTTTATCGTACGAACATCATATTTCAGTTTGCGCTTACATTTTAACTTTCATCATAACTGCAAACTGCCTTCATAGATTTCCTTTAATTACATCTCACTTGATTACAAGTTAAAGAGATTTACGAATCGGCTTTTCTACCGAAATCGCTTTTATCGTACGAACACCTTTTTTAATCGTCGAAAGTTTTCCGCTACACTAATTCACCCCCCCCCCCCCCCCCTCTTAGTGCTCTTGATCCTAACAGTTGGTATCAAAGCGGGGTTAACTCTCAAACGGATTAAAACCCAAGAGAGATGGCATACGCCGGAAACCAAGAGGGCAATTCTATTACACGTCCACCCATGTTCAATGGGACGGACTACACCTATTGGAAGACCCGAATGAGGATCTTTCTTATTTCTATGGATTTTGAACTTTGGAATCTTGTCGAAAATGGATTTTCAAAGTCTTCTCTTCTAATGATCGATTGGAATGAATTGGAGAAGAAGGCTTTCGCTCTTAATGCAAAGGCTATGAATGCCTTATTTTGTGCGCTTGATAAAAACGAGTTCAACCATGTTTCGGTTTGTGAAACCACATTTGATATTTGGCACACACTCGAAGTGACTCAAGAAGGCACAAGTAGAGTGAAAGAGTCAAAAATCAATCTTTTGATACATTCTTTCGAACTTTTCTGGATGAAACCGAGTGAGACTATTGGCGACATGTTTACCCATTTCACGGATATCGTCAATGGTCTAAAATGACTCGGAAAAAGTTTTTCGGATTTTGAGCTCGTAAATAAGATTCTAAGATCCCTTCCTAAGAGTTGGGATCCTAAAGTCACTACTATTCAAGAGGTGAAAGATCTAAGCAACTTCCCTCTTGAAGAACTAATCGAGTCATTAATGACCTACGAGATGACTTGCAAAGCTCATGAAGAGCAAGAAGACATCCTTCCAAAAAACAGGAAGGATATGACACTTAGAACTTCAGAAGACCACTTGAGAGAAAACTCAAGTAATGAAGACTATGACGATGAATTGACAGTTCTAACAAGAAAATTTAAAAAATTCATTAAAAGAAACAAGTTTAAGAATAAAACAAAAAATAAATTTGAACCCAAGAAGGACCAAGTTATTTGCTATGAGTGCAAAAAGCTGGGACACTACAAGAGTGATTGTCCCCAAGTCAAAAATAGAACATCAAAGAAGAAGGCGCTCAAAGGAACGTGGGATGACTCGAACACATCTGAAGAAGAGGAGTCCAACACCGAGCAAGTTGCTCATTACGCCTTAATGGCCATCGGGGAGGAGGTAACGAATTTAATAGATGTAGATTTATCATTTGATGAATTATTAAATGCCTTCCATGACTTATTTGATAAATGCAAGATTATTAGTAGAAAATATAAATTGCTAAAAAAGGAGCATGATAGTCTTACTTGTAATTTTGATAAGTTAAAAACTGAATATCATGATAGTTTAGGTTCATGCATAAAATGCCATGATCTAGAAACTCTCCAAAAGGAAAACTTGATACTTAAAGACACCTTGAAGAAATTCGAGGTTGGTAGCAAGTCTTTGAACATGATCCATGCAAACAAGGGTCACGTTCCCAAAAGAAGTGGAATCGGATTTGTGAGAAGTCCTCACCAAAATCCAACCACCTTCATAAAAGGCCCTATTTTACATGTTCGACACCAAAGCAAATGCAACTTTTGTTGCAAACTTGGACACAAAATGCATTATTGTCTATTCAAGAAAATTAGTCTGAACAAATTAATTTGGGTTCCTAAAGGGACCATGATAAATTCTATGCAATATGATAAACAATGTAGATCTATTTTTGAGGCACCCAAAAGCAAATGGATACCTAAAGATCATCCTTTCTTGTAGAAACCTATACCATCGCAAGCTAGGAGCAAGAGATGGTACCTTGATAGTGGATGCTCAAGGCATATGACCGGAGATCCATCTCAATTCTCTAAGCTCACTAGCATAGACAAAGGCTATGTCACATTCGGAGACAACAACAAGGGTAAAATCATTGGTAAATGAACCATAGGTAACAAATCCAACTTCTTTATTGAAGATGTTTTGTTAGTTGATGGTTTAAAACATAACCTCTTGAGCATTAGTTAATTATGTGATAAAGGATATATTGTCAGATTCGAATCTAATGCTTGCATCATTGAAAAACCACACAAAAATACGTCTATGGTTGCATTGAAACAAAATAACATATACACTATTGACATTAATGATTTGTGTAATGAAATGTGTTTTTCGGTTTTGAATGAGGATGCTTGGCTATGGCATAGAAGATTAGGTCATGCCAGCATGAAACTAACCACTCAAATATCATCTAAAGAACTTGTAAGAGGAATTCCTCATATCAAGTTCATCAAAGATAATGTATGTGATGCTTGCCAATTAGGTAAACAAATTAAGGGTAGTTTCAAATCTAAGAATCAAATATGCACCTCTAGGCCCTTACAATTGATCCATATGGACTTGTTCGGACCAATCTCTACATCAAGCCTAGAAGGTAGCAAATACGCCTTCGTCATTGTGAATGACTATAGTAGATACACATGGACTTACTTCTTAAAATAGAAAAATGAATGCTTTAGATATTTTACCAAGTTTTGTAAACTTGTTCAAAATGAGAAGGGTTCTATGATTTCGTCAATTAGAAGTGATCGCGGTGGTGAATTTCAAAACCATGATTTCTAAGAATTTTGTGAACTCAATGGATACAACCATAATTTCTCTACTCCTAGAAATCCTCAACAAAATGGAGTAGTAGAAAGAAAAAATCAAAATTTACAAGAAATGACAAGAACCATGTTGAATGAACATAGCCTACCCAAATATTTTTGAGCCGAAGTCGTAAACACTGCATGCTATATTTTGAATAGAGTTCTAGTAAGACCCTTACTCACCAAAACTCTCTATGAGTTATGGAACAACAAAAAACCCAATGTTTCATATTTTAAAGTCTTTGGGTGTAAGTGTTTTATCTTGAATGAAAAAGATAACTTAGGAAAATTTAATGCTAAATCCGATGAAGGAATCTTTCTTGGTTATTCTTCGATTTCTAAAGCTTTTCGTATCTTCAATAAAAGAACTTTAATTATTGAAGAATCCATTCATGTTGTTTTCAATGAGATTTCCAAAATTAGGAAAAATGATTTTGATGTTGATGTTAATTTTGATTCCTTGAATTTAAATGAAACCCCGTCTCCAACTAGCAACTTGGATGCATCCACTTCCGAAACATCCTTACCCAAGGATTGGAAGTATGTAGATGCTCATCCTAAGGAGCTAATCTTAGGAGACACATCAAAGGGGGTTCAAACACATTCTTCTCTTAAAAATTTTGGTACTAATGCCGCTTTTCTCTCCCAAATTGAACCCAAATGTGTTGACGAAGCCATGAAAGATGATTCATGGATTACCACAATGCAAGATGAATTAAATCAATTTGAGATGAATATGGTATCGTGGTTAGAAACAAGGCTAGATTAGTGGCCAAAGGTTTCAACCAAGAAGAAGGTATCGATTACGAAGAAACCTTCGCTCTTATGGCTCGATTAGAAGCCATAAGGATGCTCCTTGCCTACGCTAGTAGTGATAATTTTAAGTTGTTTCAAATGGATGTTAAAAGTGCTTTTCTTAATGGCTTTATTTCCGAAGAAGTCTATATTGGACAACCTCCTGGATTTGAAAATAATAGCCTCCCTAATCATGTGTTTAGATTAACTAAAGCTCTCTATGATTTAAAACAAGCTCCGAGGGCTTGGTATGAGAGACTTAGTTCTTTTCTTATTGAAAATAATTTCATAAAAGGCAAGGTTGATACTACATTGTTCATCAAGAATTTTGAAAATAATTTTCTTATTGTTCAGATTTATGTTGATGATATTATCTTTGGTTCTACGAATGAATCTCTTTGTGAATCTTTTGCTAAAACTATGAGCCTTGAATTCGAAATGAGTTTAATGGGAGAATTAACATTCTTCTTAGGCTTACAAATCAAACAACTAAGCAATGGCATCTTTATTAGTCAAACTAAATATGCTATGAATTTGCTAAAAAGGTTTAATATGAATAGCTCAAAAACTATTAACACTCCTATGAGCACCTCCACTAAGTTATAAATTGATGAAAGTGGAGAAAGCTTCGATCAAAAAACTTATAGGGGCATGATAGGAAGTTTACTTTACCTCACTGCAACTAGAACAGATATCATGTTCAGTGTAGGACTTTGTGCTAGATTTCAATCAAACCCTAAGATATCTCATCTTAAAGCAGTTAAAAGAATACTTAGATATCTTAATGGTACCACAAATCTAGGATTATGGTACCCAAAATCAGAGAATCTTGAGTTAATTGCTTATGCTGATACGGACTTTGCTGGTTGTAGACTAGATAGAAAAAGCACGTTAGGAACATGTCAATTTTTAGGACATGCCCTTGTTTCTTGGTCATCTAAGAAATAAAACTCGATTGCACTATCAATAACCGAAGCTGAATATATTGCAGCAAGTGCATGCTATGCACAAGTTGTATAGATGAAAAACACCTTAGAAGATTATAAAGTTCATCTTAAAAATATTCCCATTAAATGTGATAACACAAGTGCAATATGCTTAACAAAGAATCCTATACAACACTCAAGAATAAAACATATTGATATTAGACATCACTTTATACGAGATCATGTTACTAATCATGATGTAATCATAGAGTTCATTGATACTAAACATTAACTAGCTGATATTTTTACAAAACCTCTAAGTGAAGAACAATTTGATTTCATAAGAAGAGAATTAGGAATATTGATGTGTCCGAATACATAAACTAGTTAAAATTATTTTTCGGACTTTATTGAATGATCAAATCACTTGATTGCCATTACATGCCTAAATAACATGTTGGAAATTATGTGTTGAATACAAAAATTTCCATAACAATAAGTATGTTTTGTCTTCATGATTGTATTTGAAAATCTATAGCATAGTCTTGTCCGACTGCATGAAAGTGTTAATTTCATTTTCAGATTCGCTTAACAATTGATATCCTAACAATCGGATTTTCTCATACACTTATTATATGAAAAATATTTTTCTAAAATGGATTTGATGAAATGATTCCTGCTTATAAATTTCATCTTGAAATATGGATGATAGTGTTTTTACTTGCAAAGATTTGTTTCACATACATATCTTGATCCTTGTAAAAATGAAGCATGATTTAATCTCTCATCGATTTTAACTTCACTCAAAGTAAACTCACAAATAGCCTTCCTCCTTCATGCAAAAAGATTATAACAAATAAAAAGGAAGAAGTACTCAAAGCGATCTACATATCACACTTTCCTTTATATGCTTGTATAATTGATTTACTATCACTTACTATTGGAAAATAACATGAACCTAGTAAAGGCATGAACAATTATCACACTTATGCTCAAAATTTGTTTATATTATTCTCCTAGTATCACAATTATCACACATTTTGTTGATGACAAAGGGGGAGAAATATATGAGTATTAATTCTATGCCATGCCTTGTTTGTATCGTGTCAAGATATCAAACAAAAACCTTGCATCGTAATTTTACGTATTGATATCTTACCATGTGATGAAATGCAATAATTGCTAAAACATTTAAAATGTGTGCATCATGTAATGATATCAAAATCTTACTTGGTAGTTTTACATGTTGACATCTTAAAATATGATGAATTGCTACTATTACCATCATTCAAACTTGTAATGTAAAATTTGAAAATGAATGTCAAGCCTTGACATTATCTTCAGAGAGAAACATCATGATGGGAATCATGATGGGAGTATTGATAAGTTTAAATGATTTTAACTTATCAATATGTCTCTTGAATTCAAAGGTTTTGAATTCAAGAATGACTTGTCTCAAATATGGCATATAGACAGGGGGAGTTAAGGTTAACTCTATTATCAATTGATTGTCATCATAAAAAAGGGGGAGATTGTTGAATCTTGGATTTTGATGATGAAGTCAATTGTCATTTGTTATCTAATCTATATGTTGAGATAAGTGTGCAGGATTAACTACGATGAAAGTAAGATATGCAGCAGGAGTTGTGCTGGAGTCAAGACAATGATCACGTTGGGAGTCCGAGAGTTCGACGGAAGTTCGGACAGTCGTCGGAGGTTTTGCGGGAACAAATCCGAGAAGTCCATGAGCTTGCCAAAGAAGCTCGTCGGAACTCGCCAAGTGGATCGTTGCAAGTCCAAGAGTTTGCTGGAAGTCCGCAGGAGCATCACCGAGGGTTCATCGGATGATCGACGGAAGTTCGCCGGAAGCTCACCAGAAGAAGCGAATGACGCACCGGAGCAAGTTGTAGTAAATGTCTTAGGAAATATCGTAGTTAGCACAATGATTAAGTTGGAAATGGGAGGTGATCCCATTAACTTAATCTTGGGGCAATTGGGCCCCTGAAAAATCCAAATTGGACCGAATGGATTAACCCATTCGGACCCTGATTTCTACCAGGCGGTTGAACCGCCCCAGCCAAGCGGTGGCACCACTTGGGCTCAGTCTCCGAGCGAGACTGGGCGGTGCAACCGCCCCTGACAGGAGGTGGCACCGCTTGAGCTCGATCTTCATGCTCTGGCAGGAGGTGCAACTGCCTTAGTCAGGCGGTGGCACCGCTTGAGCTCGGTCTTCGAGCTCTGGCAGGAGGTGCAACCACCCCTGACAGGAGGTGGCACCGCCCAGAGGCTCAGTCTTCGAGCTCTACCAGGCTATGCAACTGCCTCAGTCAGGAGGTGCAACCGCCAGATCCCGAAATTCTGGGAATTAACAGTTTTGAGCTCGAAATTCAAACTGGGTTGGGGCCTATAAATACCCCACCCTTTCAGCACAGAAAGAGCACCAAAACACACCGAAATCCTGATCTTATTCTGTGATTTTTAGAGCCCAAAATTGTTGTAAAGGCCAAAAGTTCTTCTCCTTCTTTTCTTCCAATTTCTGATCTTTAAAGAGAGGAGAGAAAATTCTATAAGGGTTGTCTCCTAAGCCCGTCAAAAGTGTTGAATCTCGAATTTTGATGATGAAGTTAATTGTCATTTGTTATCTAATCTATATGTTGAGATAAGTGTGCAGAATTATCTACGATGAAAGTAGGATATGCAGCAGGAGTTGCGCCGGAGTCAAGACAATGATCACGTTGGGAGTTCGAGAGTTCGACAGAAGTTCGGACAGTCGTCGGAGGTTCTGCAGGAATGAATCCGAGAAGTCCATGAGCTTGCCAAAAGAAGCTCGTCGGAACTCGCCAAGTGGATCGTCGCAAGTCCAGGAGTTTGCTGGAAGTCCGTAGGAGCATCACCGAAGGTTCATCGGATGATCGACGAAAGTTCACCGGAAGCTCGCCAGAAGAAGCGATTGACACACCGGAGCAAGTTGCAGTAAATATCTTATGAAAAATCGTAGTTAGCACAAGGATTAAGTTGGAAATGGGAGGTGATCCCATTAACTTAATCTTGGGCAATTGGGCCCTTGAAAAACCCAAATTGGGCCGAATGAATCAACCCATTTGGACCCTGATTTCTGCCAGGCGGTTGAACTACCCAAGCCAGGAGGTGGCACTACTTGGGCTAAGTCTCCGAGCGAGACTGGGCGGTGCAACCTCCCCTGACAGAGGTGGCACTGCCTGGGCTCGGTCTCCGAGCTTTGGTTGAGCGGTGCAACCGCCTCAGTCAAGCGGTGGCACCGCCTGAGCTCAGTCTTCGAGCTCTGGCAGGAGGTGCAACCGCCCATGACAGGAGGTGGCACCGCCCAGAGGCTCAGTCTTTGAGCTCTACCAGGCGTTGCAATTGCTCCAGTCAGGAGGTGTAACCGCTAGATCCCGGAATTCCGGGAATTGACAGTTTTGAGCTCCAAATTCAAACTGGGTTGGGGCCTATAAATACCCCACCCATTCAGCATTGAAAGCACACATAATATACACTGAAATCCTGATCTTGTTCTGTGATTTTTAGAGTTCAAAATTATTGTAAAGGCCAAAAGTTCTGTTAGGATCGGAGCGGCACTAAGAGGGGGGGTGAATTAGTGCAGCGGATTAAAACTTCGATTTTAATCAAAATCTTTCGTACGTTAAGAACGAAACTTGAGAAATTTAACTTGAAGGCGTGTTCTTAAAGTTGCGCAGCAAGAGCAATAAGGAACTAAAGCAGTAAGAAGATTTGCAGTAATGTAAATGACAATAATAAAAAGCAAACCAGAGATTACGCCGATTTTTAGAGTGGTTCGGTCAAATGACCTACTCCACTTGCGAGGCCCCTCTTCGATGAGGCTCCCACCTTCCACTAGCAAGTCTCTTGAAATGGAAGGGTAAACACCCCTCTTACAACCTTTTACAAGCAGCTCAACCTCTTACAAATTTTCAATAAGAAAGAAGGAGGAGAACTCTCTAGCAAATTGAAAACAAGACTTGCTAAGACTTTCTAAGACTTTTCTCTCAATCAAAATGCTTCTCAAAAGTTGTAACCTCAGCTGAGATTTGAGGGGTATTTATAGGCCTCAAGAGGATTCAAATTTTGGGCTCCAAAATTTGAATTCTCTTAGGGTTCCCGGTGCTGGCGGTTCCACCGCCCAGCCAGGCGGTGCCACCGCCCAGCGCTCGGGTGCTGGACGGTGCAACCGCCCAGCCAAGGAGGTGTCACCGCCCAGCACTCGGGTGCTGGGCGGTGCCACCGCCCAGCCAGGCGGTTCCACCGCCTGGCTTTCCGATTCATTGGTTTGGCTTATTTTTCGCCCAAACCAAATTTGACTTTGGGCCCAGTTGGCCCCTAACCAGGATATAGGATTATCTCTTAATCCTAATCCTAATTACAGGTGAACTACATAACAAAAACATCCTAAGCAAGTTTTTTAACCGCGAACGTCGAGTCTTGTTCCGGCGAGCTTTCCGACGAACTTCTTCCGACGGACTCCCTGCAAGCTCCCAATCTTTGTGATGACTTTAACGAGTAGCCGAGCCTTCTTGGTGATCTCCGCGAGCCTCCGACGATTTCTTCGGCGAACTTCCGACACGTTCCCGATTTCTTCTCGGACGGTTCCGGCAGCATCTCCGATGATTCTTCGGTCTCTTAAACGTCCATCGAGCTTGACTCCGGTATCCTTGCTTTATGTTTTCTGGTTATCGTAGTTAATCCTGCACACTTAACTCAATAATATGGATTAGATCAAATAACCCATCAATTGATTTTATCATCAAAATCCGAGATTCAACAATCTCCCCCTTTTTGATGATGACAATCAATTGATGACGGAGTTAAACGTAACTCCCCCTATCTATATGCCATATTATGAGAAGATAAAACACTTGAATTTCATCATTGAATTCAAGTATAAACCTATAAGCTCTAACCGTAGAACTTATCGTTATTCTCATTAAGCATAAGGTAAATGCGAAACTTTGATGAAAATCATAAGTTAAATGATACTGGACGAGTTTCGCCACGATAGAAGATAAAGATTTTCAATATAAATTTCATGATATCAATCTTGTGATATTTTCAGGGATTTGCAAGTTATATAAGACATTCATATCACAAATTTCATATTAGCCATGCTATCGTTCTGGTGTAAGTCATCACTTCTCCCCCTTTGTCATCAACAAAAAGAGACAAGCCAGCTAATTGATGATCATAGAAAAAGGTTTAGCATTTATCAAGGTTCTTCATTCAAATTTTCCAGAAATAGTTTGTCCAAAAGACATCATCATCTATGCAGATTAAGACAGTAGTTTTCTAAAGGAAAGATCAGTTATCGTACAATCGATGACAAACATGAACTTGTTTTTGAACAGCAAACAGGACAGAAAAAAAAAAATACATCAATTTAATCCTTAGGAGGTAATCCACAGTGCTGATACATGATATCTATTTTTTCATTCATCTGTCGTAGTGTCTTCAAAATTTCAACTTGTTGATTCTGAATTTGTTCTTGCTGTGATTTGATCTGAGATAGCTCCGCCATAATGATATCTTCAGAGGAGGAAACAGGAGCTGAAGGTGCTACTCCAAAGGGACTAGGAGGAGGAGATTCATTTCCCATAAGAATTGGTGTTTCGGGTTGTTCTATTTGTGTAGGAATTGGATCCGTTCTTCTAGGCTGCCTAACCCATATGCCATTGCTAAAAGTGCACCTAAGTTTTTTTAGCAGGTTTTTATTTATTATGTTATATCGATCATTTTGAATAGATTCTTCATTGGGTGGAATGCAAATGTCATAGGCATGAAGAATTCTAGTGATTAACCTCCCATAAGGCAATATAGTATCCGTAGTCATAATTTCCTGCATGTGTTGGCGAATCAAGTACCCGAAACAATTATGCTGACCGGTCATAATCCAATACATGGTTCCTATCTCTAACTGACTTACTTCGTCAAGATGAAATTGTTTGGGGAATATGATGCTTGTGATAATGTGATGAAGAATATTAGAGTTGAAAGGCATTAAGTGTTCACAGCTCTTGGGTAGGAAGTCAAGGTTTGGATTTGCAAAAATTGTATTCACGGCTTCGGAATAGGTTGCTCCTATTTTTTTGACGTCCCATTTACCTTTAAAATAGCAACCCCTATCTTTTTCAGTTATGCCAATTAGCTCACAAATGGTGCTGTCAAAAATTCTAATGGGTGTTCCTAGAATGTAAGTGCTTAGGCTATCATTGTCTTCATATAGGTTGGTATAGAACAATCTCACTAACCGTGGATAGATTGGTTCATCTATTTGTAGTAGAGGTAGAGCTTCTAGTTGAGCAAACCATTTAATTGGATCTAAGTCTTCTAGTTCATCCAAATCAATGTATTTTCCTTTATGGACACATCGTATTTCAAATTTTGGAAAGCTAAGGGCTACCTCTTTTGATCTAAAAAGGTCATGGTTATATGAATCTCCTTGAATCCTTATTCCTTTTGATCTCTTTGGAGCCATTTTCTAGACAGGATGATGATATCAATTGTTAAAAATAAGCAAGAGAAAGAGAAAAGAAAGGAGGGATTTCAAGAGTTACCTCGTGGAGATTATGTTGAGAGATGGAAGGCTTGGACCACCAAGAATCCTTCTCCAATGTGTCTAAGAGTTAGAATGAGGGTTAGAAGAAATTGGGAGTGGGTTTTGAGAACTCTCTCTTCGGGTTGGGGGCGGTGTCACCGCCGGCCCTAACCCTTTGGGTTAATAAGGGTCGCTCGGTCGGTGCCACCGCCAAACCGAGCGGTGCCACCGCCTGGCGCCCGAGCGCTCAGGTGGTGCAACCGCCAAATCTGGCGGTGCCACCGCTGGCATCCCGTGGAGGAAAAAATTTTCTTCCTCACCCCTTTTTTTTGTTTGCTTCCCTCAAGATAATAAGTTATATTTTAATGGATCATTTTGAATTGAAGAAGAAATCAAATTCATAAAAGAGAGGAAAAGAACGAGTCATTTTTCGTGAATCTCATTTTAGGGACAATTTAACATGCCTAATTCCCTTCTAATGAATTCAAATTGATCTTCGTTCAGAGCTTTTGTGAATATATCTGCTAATTGATGCTTTGTGTCAATAAATTCTAGAACAACATTATTGTTAAGGACATGATCGCGTATGAAATGATGCCTAACGTCGATGTGCTTAGTTCTAGAATGCTGAATTGGATTTTTAGTAAGACATATGGCACTAGTATTATCACATTTTATGGGAATATTTTTAAAGTGAATTCCATAGTCTTCTAATGTATTTTTCATCCAAATGACTTGTGCACAACATGCACTTGCAGCTATGTATTCGGCTTCTGCCGTAGATAGTGCAACTGAATTTTGTTTCTTGGAAGTCCAAGAAACAAGTGCATGTCCTAAAAATTGGCATGTTCCGGATGTACTTTTTCTATCTATTCTGCATCCGCCAAAATCGGCATCCGCATAGGCTATTAAATCAAAATTTTCAGATTTTGGATACCACAATCCTAAATTTGAAGTTCCTTTAAGATACCTAAATATTCTTTTAACACTTTTAAGATGAGATAATTTAGGATTAGATTGAAACCTAGCGCAAAGTCCTACACTAAACATAATATCCGGTCTAGTCGCAGTGAGGTAGAGTAGACTACCTATCATTCCCCTATATGTTTTTTGATCGAAACTTTCACCATTTTCATCCATATCTAACTTAGTCGCAGTACTCATAGGGGTGTTTATTGCTTTTGAATTATCCATGTTAAATCGTTTTAACAATTCTAATGTGTATTTAGATTGGTTAATAAATATACCATCCTTAAGTTGTTTGATTTGTAATCCTAAAAAGAAAGTTAATTCACCCATTAAACTCATTTCAAATTCAAGACTCATACATTTGGCAAATGATTCACATAGTGATTCATCCGAAGAGCCAAACACAATATCATCAACATAAATTTGCACAATAAGAAAATTATTTTCAAAATGTTTAATAAACAATGTAGTATCAACCTTGCCTTTGGTAAAATTATTTAAAATAAGAAAGGAACTAAGCCTTTCATACCAAGCTCTAGGAGCTTGTTTTAAGCCATAGAGAGCTTTAGTCAATTTGAATACATGATTAGGAAGAAGAGAATTTTCAAATCCGGGAGGTTGTTCGACAAATACTTCTTCGGAAATAAAACCATTCAAGAAAGCACTTTTAACATCCATTTGAAATAGTTTAAAATTATTACTACTAGCATAGGCAAGGAGCATCCTTATGGCTTCTAATCGAGCCACGGGAGCGAAGGTTTCTTCGTAATCGATACCTTCTTCTTGGTTGAAACCTTTGGCCACTAATCTAGCCTTGTTTCTAACCACAATACTATTTTCGTCTTGCTTGTTTCTAAAGACCCACTTAGTACCTATGACTAAGTGGTCACTTGGTCTAGGAACAAGCTTCCATACCTCATTCCTCTCAAATTGGTTCAATTCTTCTTGCATTGCAATGATCCAAAAATCATCTTTTAAGGCTTCGTCAATGCATTTAGGTTCAATTTGAGAAAGGAAGGCGGCGTTAGCACAAAAATTTTTGAAAGAAGAACGAGTTTGAACCCCTTTTGATGTATCTCCTATAATTTGCTCTTTTGGATGAGCATCTACATACTTCCATTCTTTTGGTAAAGAAATTTCGGAAGAAGATGCATTCAAATGGCTATTTTGAGGAGAGGGTTCATTTAAATTCAAATTATCAAAACCAAGATCATCATCAAAATCATTTTTCTTTAAATCGGAAATTTCATTAAAAACTACATGAATAGACTCTTCAATTACTAAAGTTCTTTTATTAAAAACCCGAAAAGCTTTAGAAACGGAAGAGTAACCAAGAAAGATGCCTTCATCGGATTTAGCATCAAATTTTCCTAAAGCATCCCTTTCATTTAAAATAAAGCATTTACAACCAAAAACTTTAAAATAGGAGATGTTTGGTTTTTTGTTATTCCATAATTCATAGGGAGTTTTGGATAAGGATGGTCTTATTAGGACTCTATTCATGATGTAGCAAGCCGTATTTACAGCTTCGGCCCAAAAGTACTTAGGTAAACTTTGTTCATTCAACATAGTTCTTGCCATTTCTTGTAGGTTTCTATTTTTCCTTTCAACTACTCCATTTTGTTGAGGATTTCTTGGAGTTGAGAAGTTGTGATTGTACCCATTACTTTCGCAAAAATTTTGAAATTCACGGTTTTGGAATTCACCACCGTGATCACTCCGAATTGATGAAATCATGAAGTCTTTTTCGTTTTGAGTGAGTTTACAAAATTTAGAGAAACACTTGAAGCAATCACTTTTGTGAGCTAAGAAATAGGTCCAAGTATATCTAGAGTAGTCATCCACAATCACAAAAGCATATTTGCTTCCACCTAGACTTGTTGTATCAATTGGTCCAAATAAGTCCAAATGGATCAATTGTAATGGTCTAGTAGTGCTAATTTGATTTTTTGGTTTGAAGCTTGTTTTTATTTGTTTGCCTAGTTGACATGCATCGCATACTTTGTCCTTAATAAACTTTAAATTTGGAATTCCTCGTACTAATTCTTGAGATGAGATCTTAGATATTGTTTTCATGCTTGCATGGCCTAATCTCCTATGCCAAAGCCAAGCATCATCATTTACGACGGAGAAGCACATTTCATTACTTAGTTCATCAAGATTGATGGTATAGACATTATTTTGTTTTAAAGCAATCATAGTCATGTTATGATTTGGTTTTTCAATAATGCACATATTTGATTCAAATCTAACGATGTAACCTTTATCGCATAGTTGACTAATACTCAAGAGATTATGTTTCAATCCATCAACTAGTAAGACATCATCAATGGAAAAATTAAATTTGTTACCAATAGTTCCCTTGCCAATGATTTTGCCCTTGTTGTTGTCTCCGAAGGTAACGTACCCTTCTTCTTTGCTAGTGAGCATAGAGAAATGAGATGGATCTCCAGTCATATGTCTTGAGCATCCACTATCGAGATACCATCTCTTGCTCCTAGCTTGTGGGTTTGTCTACAAAAGAGGATGATTTTTAGGTACCCATTTGATTTTGGGTGCCTCAAAAATTGACCCACTAACTTTGTTATTTATGATTGAATTCTTTATAGTTCCTTTAGGAACCCATATTAATTTTTGTGAACTAATCTTCCTAAATGGGCATTTGTAGGCAATATGTCCGGATTTGCAACAAAAGTTGCATTTCATATAAGAGGAAACATGTAATGTAGGTCCTTTGATGAAAGTGGTAGGATTTTGATGCAATCCTTTTACAAATCCAATTCCATTTCTATTTGCGATGTGACCCTTGTGTGCAAGGATCATATCTAATCCTTTGCTACCAACCTTAAACTTGTTTAAGGTTTCCTTAAGAAGCAAATTTTCATTTTTTATTGCTTCTAAGTGCTCACACTTAGAGCATGGAGGAGTTTGAATATTATCAAACTTATCTTGTAGCAAAGCATGCTCTTTCTTTAAGATACTTAACTTCTTGCTAACAGTTCTACATTCATCAAATAATTCATGAAAAGCGATAGAGAGTTCTTCAAAAGATAAATCTTCATTAAGTAAATCACATACCTCTTCTCCTAAAGCCATTAGCGCGTAATGAGCAACTTGCTCGGTGTTGGACTCCTCTTCTTCGGATGTGCTTGAATCATCCCACGTTGCCTTGAACGCCTTCTTCTTTGATGTCTTCTTTTTGGCTTGAGGACAATCGTTCTTGTAGTGTCCCGGTTTTTTGCATTCATAGCAAATCACTTGGTCCTTCTTTTGTTCAAATTTATTTTTTGTATTATTTTTAAATCTGTTCTTTCTTAAATATTTTTTAAACTTTTGAGTCAAAAGTGCAATGTCATTGTCACTGTCCTCATCACTTGATGTTCCTTTCAAGTGGTCTTCTTGTGATTTGAGTGCCATATCCTTCCTGTTCTTTGGAAGGGGGTTCTCGAGCTCGTCATGAGCTTGACATGTCATTTCGTAGGTCATTAGAGACCCAATGAGTTCTTCAAGAGGGAATGCTTTAAGGTCTTTGGCCTCTTGAATGGCCGTAACTTTTGGATCCCAACTTTTAGGGAGGGATCTTAAGATTTTAGTTACTAGTTCAAAGTTAGTAAAATCTTTACCAAGAGCTTTGAGTCCATTGATGACATCCGTAAACCGGGTGTACATGTCTCCAATGGACTCACTTGGTTTCATTCGGAAAAGTTCGTAAGAGTGCACAAGGATGTTGATTTTGGACTCTTTCACTCGGCTAGTGCCTTCATGAGTGACCTCAAGAGTTCTCCAAATATCAAAAGCCGAATCACACATTGAAACACGATTAAATTCGTTTTTGTCTAGTGCACAAAACAAGGCATTCATAGCCTTTGCATTTAAAGCAAAAACCTTCTTCTCCGATTCATTCCATTCGCTCATCGGAAGAGAAGATTTTTGAAATCCATTCTCGACAATAGACCAAAGCTCAAAGTCCATAGAAATGAGGAAGATTCTCATGCGAGTCTTCCAATATGTGTAATCCGACCCATTAAACAAAGGTGGTCGTGCAATAGAATGGCCCTCTTGCATGCCGGAGTAAGTCATCTCTCTTGGGTATTAAACCAAATATGAGAGATAACCTTGCTCTGATACCACTTGTTAGGATCGGAGCGGCACTAAGAGGGGGGGTGAATTAGTGCAGCGGATTAAAACTTCGATTTTAATCAAAATCTTTCGTACGTTAAGAACGAAACTTGAGAAATTTAACTTGAAGGCGTGTTCTTAAAGTTGCGCAGCAAGAGCAATAAGGAACTAAAGCAGTAAGAAGATTTGCAGTAATGTAAATGACAATAATAAAAAGCAAACCAGAGATTACGCCGATTTTTAGAGTGGTTCGGTCAAATGACCTACTCCACTTGCGAGGCCCCTCTTCGATGAGGCTCCCACCTTCCACTAGCAAGTCTCTTGAAATGGAAGGGTAAACACCCCTCTTACAACCTTTTACAAGCAGCTCAACCTCTTACAAATTTTCAATAAGAAAGAAGGAGGAGAACTCTCTAGCAAATTGAAAACAAGACTTGCTAAGACTTTCTAAGACTTTTCTCTCAATCAAAATGCTTCTCAAAAGTTGTAACCTCAGCTGAGATTTGAGGGGTATTTATAGGCCTCAAGAGGATTCAAATTTTGGGCTCCAAAATTTGAATTCTCTTAGGGTTCCCGGTGCTGGCGGTTCCACCGCCCAGCCAGGCGGTGCCACCGCCCAGCGCTCGGGTGCTGGACGGTGCAACCGCCCAGCCAAGGAGGTGTCACCGCCCAGCACTCGGGTGCTGGGCGGTGCCACCGCCCAGCCAGGCGGTTCCACCGCCTGGCTTTCCGATTCATTGGTTTGGCTTATTTTTCGCCCAAACCAAATTTGACTTTGGGCCCAATTGGCCCCTAACCAGGATATAGGATTATCTCTTAATCCTAATCCTAATTACAGGTGAACTACATAACAAAAACATCCTAAGCAAGTTTTTTAACCGCGAACGTCGAGTCTTGTTCCGGCGAGCTTTCCGACGAACTTCTTCCGACGGACTCCCTGCAAGCTCCCAATCTTTGTGATGACTTTAACGAGTAGCCGAGCCTTCTTGGTGATCTCCGCGAGCCTCCGACGATTTCTTCGGCGAACTTCCGACACGTTCCCGATTTCTTCTCGGACGGTTCCGGCAGCATCTCCGATGATTCTTCGGTCTCTTAAACGTCCATCGAGCTTGACTCCGGTATCCTTGCTTTATGTTTTCTGGTTATCGTAGTTAATCCTGCACACTTAACTCAATAATATGGATTAGATCAAATAACCCATCAATTGATTTTATCATCAAAATCCGAGATTCAACAAGTTCTTCTCCCTCTTTTCTTCCAAGTTCTGAGCTTTAAAGAGATGAGAGAAAATTCTGTAAGGGTTGTCTCCTAAGCCTGTCAAAAGGAGTGAAACTGTAAAAGGGTGATTAGCCTTTGCTTATTAAAGGAAGGCCTCTAGTTGATGTCGGTGACCTCGTCGGTGGAGGAAGCCAAAAGTAGAGTAGGTCAAGATTGACCGAACCACTCTAAATCTCGATTTGCATTTACTTTGAGCATCTTATGCTTACTGCAAACCTCCTCAATAGCTTACTGTCTTCTATGCTTTTACGAACGTGTTTCAAAGTTCAGTGCTTTCGAATCAGCGTTTAGACACAAATCGCTTTTATCGGACGAACGTCGTATTTCAGTTTGCGCTTATATTCTGATTTCCATTATAACTGCAAACTGCCTTCATAGATTTACTTTAACGTCATCTCGCTTGATCTTAAGTTAAAGAAATCTTAGAATTGACTTTCACACCGAAATCGCTTTTATCGTACGAACACAATTTTTATTAATCGCAGAAAGATTTCCGCTGCACTAATTCACCCCCCCCCCCTCTTAGTGGTCTTGATCCTAACAATTGGTATCAGAGCGGGTTTAACTCTTAAATGGATTAAAACCCAAGAGAGATGGCATATGCCGGAAACCAAGAGGGCCATTCTATTACACGTCCACCCATGTTCAATTGGACGGACTACACCTATTGGAAGACCCGAATGAGGATCTTTCTTATTTCTATGGATTTTGAACTTTGGAATCTTGTCGAAAATGGATTTTTGAAGTCTTCTCTTCCAATGATCGATTGGAATGAATTGGAGAAGAAGGCTTTCGCTCTTAATGCAAAGGCTATGAATGCCTTATTTTGTGCGCTTGATAAAAACGAGTTCAACCGTGTTTTGATTTGTGAAACCACATTTGATATTTGGCACATACTCGAAGTGACTCACGAAGGCACAAGTAGAGTGAAAGAGTCAAAAATTAATCTTTTGTTACATTCTTTCGAACTTTTTCGGATGAAACCGAGTGAGACTATTGGCGACATGTTTACCCGTTTCACGGATGTCGTCAGCGGTCTAAAAGGACTCGGAAAAAGTTTTTCGGATTTTGAGCTCATAAATAAGATTCTAAGATCACTTCCTAAGAGTTGGGATCCTAAAGTCACTGCTATTCAAGAGGTGAAATATCTAAACAACTTCCCTCTTGAAGAACTAATCGGGTCATTAATAACCTACGAGATGACTTGCAAAGCTCATGAAGAGCAAGAAGACATCCTTCCAAAGAACAGGAAGGATATGACACTTAGAACTTCAGAAGACCACATAAGAGAAAACTCAAGTGATAAGGATGTTAGAACCCTTGCAGATTCTAAACTTGGGGTTGATCTCTTTAGGGGATCGGCCTCCTTGGAACTCTATAGGGGTTCCTCCCTCCAAGTTGCTGCTCAAAGGCTACAGAAAAGATTCATCTATTGCTTTTGAAAAAGAAGGAATACATGGCTATTTATAGGGCTTCTAAACCCTAACTCCTAATAGGACTCCTACTCAAGACTCCTATTCCCTTACAACTCCTAATTCTTCTCTAAGAAAAAACCTCATACATGAATGTCCCTCTCAATTAGGACTCTCCTAGCTAGAGTCCTAATAGAGTCCTAACAGAATGTCCCTCTCAATTAGGACTCTCCTAGCTAGAGTCCTAACAGACCCGCCCTCTTCAAATCGACCTTGTCCTCAAGGCTGAGATTCCATGAACCCAGGGAACTGGGTCTTCAGCTCCTCATATGGTTCCCATGTGGCGTCTTCAAGTGATAGATTATTCCAATGCACTAGTACTTCAGTAGAGGGATGTCGGCGACGCATCACGATCCTGCGATCGAGGATGGCTTGTGGTTGGGCTTGAATAACTCCATCCTCAGTTGTGTTGGGCAGTTGGATCTGGGGTGACTCGTGTTCTCCCAACTTGGGCTTTAGGCATGATACGTGGAAGACATGGTGAATTTTGGCATCATCAGGTAATTTAAGTATGTACGCCATGGCTCCAATACGCTCTGTGATCTGATAGGGCCCATAAAAACGTGGGGATAGCTTCATAGAGGCTCGAGTGTTGATAGAGAGTTGCTTGTATGGTTGTAGGCGAAGATAAACCCAATCTCCTACTGAAAATTCTCTTTCACTTCGTCGTGTGTCGGCTTGCTGCTTCATTCTGGCTTGAGCGGTAGAGAGATTATCTTTTAACAGTTGTAAGAGTTTGTCCCTATCAATCAATTCTTGGTCAACCTGATCTACCTTGGCTAGGCCAATTATATACTTTGGAATCACAAGGGTTGGTCGACCATACAATGCTTCATAAGAGGCACATTTTGTAGATGAATAATATGTAGTATTATACCACCATTCAGCCCAGGGAAGCCATTTCGCCCACTCTTTTGGTTGGTCGCTAGCGAAACACCGGAGGTACGTCTCTAAGCACCTATTTACCACCTCTGTTTGGCCGTCAGTTTGTGGATGATATGCTGTGCTCATCTTGAGTTTGGTGCCTTGTAACTGAAATAACTCGGTCCAAAATTTACTAGTGAAGATCCTATCGCGATCACTTACGATGGACCTTGGCATCCCATGTAGTTTAACAATATTTTCCATGAAAATCTGGGCAATACTAGTAGCAGTGTAGGGATTTCTCACAGCACAAAAATGAGCATATTTCGTAAGTCGATCAACCACCACGAGAATCATGCTTTTACCTTTGGAAGATGGCAGCCCTTCAATGAAGTCCATGGAGATGTCAGTCCACACTGAGTCTGGTATGGGCAGTGGTTGTGCTGTTGACATACATCACATTGTGCCACATATTCAGCAATAATTTTTTTCATCCCTCTCCAATAAAAATTTTGCTTCACTCTTTTGTAGGTTCTTAGGAATCCAGAGTGCCTTGCTGAAGGTATGGAGTTCATTTCATGCAAAATGATTGTGATGCAAGGGGAGTTAAGTATAAGCACAATGCGACTTTTGTAGCGTAGATCCCTCAAATCCCAGGTGTAGTGGGCTATTGCACTTGGATCCTCCTCCCATTTTTTTATGATGTTGTTGATTTCTGGATCCTTCTTCCATTCTTCCCTAATATCCTCGAGGAGACCGGTGGTAGGAAGGGAGATGGCTGAAACCTTAGCTTGTTCAGGTAGCCGTGAGAGTGCATCTGCAACAACGTTTTCTTTCCCCTTTTTGTAAATAATTTCATAATCAAATCCAAGAAGTTTGGTTACCCATTTTTACTGCTCAGGGGATGATATCTTTTGCTCCAAAAAGTACTTGAGGCTTTATGGTAAGTTTTAATTTGAAATCGTCGGTCGATCAGGTAGGGTCTCCACCTCGTTACTACGTGTACAATGGCAAGCATCTCCTTATCATATACTGACATGTTTTAATGGGAGGGAGATAATGCCTTGCTAGTGTATGCGAGTGGTCGACCATTTTGCATGAGAACGACTCCAATTCCGACTCCAGATGCGTCGGCCTCAATGATGAAGGGTCTATTGAAATCTGGTAGCGCAAGCACCAGCGTCGTTGTCAAGGCTGCTTTAAGTTTGTCGAAGGCAGCAGAGGCTTTGTCCGACCATTGGAAAGCATATTTTTTCAGTAAAGAAGTGAGTGGTGCACTGATCTTCCCATAGTCCTTAACAAATTTTCGATAGTAGCCCGTTAGTCCAAGGAACCCCCGTAGTAATTTCACGTTTGTAGGTTTCGGCCAGCCTTGCATTGCCTCAATTTTTGTTGGGTCTACCGCCACTCCTTCTTCTGATATTATATGCCCAAGGTACTCTACCTTTTGCTGGAGAAAGCTGCACTTTGGTTGCTTTACAAAAAGAGTATTCTCCCGAAGGATCGTCAAAACAATCCGTAAATGCTGAAAGTGAGTCTCAAGAGAAGGGCTGTAAACAAGAATATCATCGAAAAATACCAGCACAAATTTACGAAGAAAGCTTCGAAAAATATCATTCATGAGACTTTGAAAGGTTGAAGGAGCATTAATGAGTCCAAAAGGCATTACCAAGAATTCATAATGGCCATTATGTGTGCGAAATGCAGTTTTTGGAATGTCAACGTCACATACCCGAATTTGGTGGTCACCGGATCGGAGGTCCAACTTCGTGAAGACTCGAGCTCCTTTTAATTCATCAAGAAGTTCATCCACCACTGGTATTGGGTACTTGTCCTTGACGGTGATGTCATTTAAAGCTCGGTAGTCGATGCACATCCGCCAAGTTCCGTCCTTCTTGCGTACAAGTAGCACCGGTGAGGAATAGGGGCTGCAACTTGGCCGAATCACCCCTGTTTCAAGCATCTCCTTTACGATCTTTTCAATTTCATCTTTCTGGAGGTGAGGATATTGGTACAGTCAAGTGTTCGCTGGTGGCTTGCCCGGAAGGATTGGAATTCGATGGTCATGTTGCCAAGAAGGAGGAAGACCGCGCGGTTCAGCAAATATGTCGGCAAATTCAGTAAGCAATTGGGCAAGATTTTGATCTTCAATTTCAATTTTCTTCTCTTCTTGTTGTGGTTGGAGATGCATCAAAAAGCCACTATTTACCTTGTGCAAAACTTTCTCCATTCGTTGGGTCGAAACAGTGGTAATGTTGCTTCCGCGCTTCCCGCGTAGGATGATCTGTTTGCCCTTACAGTAGAATTTCATAATTAATTTAGAAAAGTTCCAAGAGACATCACCTAGTGTAGTCAGCCATTCTATACTAAGTACTGCCTCATAGTCATCGATTGGTAGGAGGAAGAAATCGGTGATAATTTCTTGGTCTTGCAGTAATAGTTTCACCTGCGGGCATCTTTGGTCGCACTTTAGGATTCTGCCGTCGGCAACCTTTACATCAAACTTGCTGCAACCTTCAATATGCAGTGTTATCCGAGCACTAACCTTACTATTTAAGAAGTTATTAGTGCTACCCGTGTCGATGAGAATAGTGATCGGCTGTTGTTTGAGAAGGCCTCCAACTTTCATCGTTTGCGGATTTGAGTAACCAACTAGTGCATGTACCGTAATGTCGGTCGGCTGTGGCTCTTCTTCCATATCTTCTTCTTCATGTTCAAGGCTCTCTTCTAGATGTTCAATGACCTCTTCTTCTACTTGTTCAATCATAAGAAGTCTACCTTTTTTATAGCGATGCTCGCGGCTCCACGGCTCGTCGCAATGCCAACATAACCCCTTCGCAGATCGCTCCCGAAGTTCTTCTCTTGTTAACCTTTTCGGTGCAGGGACTCGGTTGATAGTAGGGGGGGCTGAGGGCTTTAGTATTATAGGTCGTGGAGTGATCCTAGTCCTCCAGGCTTCATGGTTCAATCGCTCCTCTTGTAGTCGTGCGAAAGAGATGGCTGCCATAAGCGTGTAAGGTTGTCGCGCCTTAACTTCTCCCCGGATCTCTGGCTTTAAGCCCTCAATAAAGGTCCCCAATAATAGTTTTTCAGACCAATCACGAGTTTGATTAGATAACCTTTCAAACCTAGTCTGGTACTCCTGAATGGTGGAGGTTTGTCGGATCTTTGCTAGTTGTCCGTCAATGTTCTTGTAATAAGTTGGTCCGAAGCGGATCAGTAGTCCTTCTTTGAATTGTCGCCATGAAAGGACTCCATAAGTGTGTTCAAACCAGTCAAACCACTGTATGGTATCCCCTTCAAGATGTATAGCTGCAATTTCTACCATGGATGCATCCACAGTTTTATGGTACCGAAAATATCGCTCCATGCGCGAGATCCAACCAATTGGGTCTCCTTCTTCCCATCTAGGGAAGTCCACTCTCATGTGCAAATAGTTAGGGTCAGTCATAGGGCCTCCCCTCTCTTGGAAGTCATCTCTTTGGGCATGATGTGATTGGTTAGAGCTCTCTCCTTGATGTGATTTCTTTGGGCTTGGTGGTCGGCCCAAACTGAATTCGGTAAGGAGAGTCCGAATCTTATCCTTCATTCGTGCCTCAAAGGCTACAAATTTTGCATTGATTGCCTCCTTAGATGCCATAGTATATGACTCCAAATCTGTGAGGTTAAGATCTCTCTTTTGTTGACGGGTTAAAGGCATGTATAGGTTTGATAGAAATCCGTGAAAGTTTACTGTAGAATTGTGTTGTCTTGTAAGAGCAGAATTATCGTCGAAGAAACAGCGGTTTCTCGATGAAATCTCCACAAAAAATTTGAGATATTTGAGGAGGGAATTGACAGCAATATCTCAGTTTATATGACAGCAAGGATGTCCAATTTAATCAAGAAAATTTCGACAGTAACAGCAAGAAAATTGGTGTAAGTTGCGATAGTAGAATTCTCGTCAAAAAATTTCAGCAACTTACGATGAAAATTTGCAGCAATATAGGAACGAATTTTTTTTTTTTTTGGATTTTCGAATAGGGATAACTAAATTGTAGCAGTAGTAAGGTAGAAACCAGAACTTGTTGCAATTCACGGGGAGATCAAAGGATGATCTGCGGTGGTGGAGATGACGGTGGAATTTGGCGACGATCTTTTAAGCAATTGTGGGAATTGCTTTGAGCGGTTGTGGAGGGTTGATGGATGGCAGTGGAAGGGTAGCGAGATGCCAAGAACACTGCTCTGATACCAGGTGTTAGAACCCTTGCAGATTCTAAACTTGGGGTTGATCTCTTTAGGGGATCGGCCTCCTTGGAACTCTATAGGGGTTCCTCCCTCCAAGTTGCTGCTCAAAGGCTGCAGAAAAGATTCATCTATTGCTTATGAAAGAGAAGGAATACATGGCTATTTATAGGGCTTCTAAACCCTAACTCCTAATAGGACTCCTACTCAAGACTCCTATTCCCTTACAACTCCTAATTCTTCTCTAAAAAAAAACCCCCTACATGAATGTCCCTCTCAATTAGGACTCTCCTAGCTAGAGTCCTAACAGAGTCCTAACAGAATGTCCCTCTCAATTAGGACTCTCCTAGCTAGAGTCCTAATAGAATGTCCCTCTCAATTAGGACTCTCCTAGCTAGAGTCCTAACAGAGGACTGTGACGATGACTTGACACTTCTAACAAGAAAATTTAAAAAATTCATTGAAAGAAACAAATTTAAGAATGACACAAAAAATAAACTTGAACCCAAGAAGGACCAAGTTATTTGCTATGAGTGCAAAAAGTCGAGACACTACAAGAGTGATTGTCCCCAAGTCAAAAAGAGAACATCAAAGAAGAAGGCGCTCAAAGCAACATGGGATGACTCGAGAGCATCCGAAGAAGAGGAGTCCAACATCGAGCAAGTTGCTCATTACGCCTTAATGGCCATCGGAGAGGAGGTAACGAACTTAATAGATGCAGATTTATCATTTGATGAATTATTAAATGCCTTCCATGATTTATTTGATGGATGCAAGATTATTAGTAGAAAATATAAATTGCTAAAAAAGGAGCATGATAGTCTTACTTGTAATTCCAAAAAGTTAAAAGTTGAATATCATGATAGTTTAAGTTCCTGCATAAAATGCCATGATCTAGAAACTCTCCAAAAGGAAAACTTACTACTTAAGGACACCTTGAAGAAATTCGAGGTTGCTAGCAAGTCCTTGAATATGATCCTTGCAAACAAGGGTCACATTCCCAAAAGAAGTGGAATCGAATTTGTGAGAATTCCTCACCAAAATCCAACCACCTTCATAAAAGGCTCTATCTTATATGTTCGACACCAAGACAAATGCAACTTTTGTTGCAAACTTGGACACAAAACGCATTATTGTCCATTCAAGAAAATTAGTCCAAACAAATTAATTTGGGTTCCTAAAGGAACCATGATAAATTCTATGCAACATGATAAACAATGTAGATCTATTTTTGAGGCACCCAAAAGCAAATGGGTACCTAAAGATCATCCTCTCTTGTAAAGACATAAAACATCTTAAGCTGGGAGCAAGAAATAATATCCTGCTCTTTGGATTCTCGATATTCATGACCCGAGATCCAAAAAGAACTCACGATGCTCTCTAGGCTAAATAACAGAAGAGGATTAGAAGGTTAAAATTATAAATGTGATATAGATACAATCCTATTTGATCTCTCAGAATTAGAAACCCATGATTCTCACTTCACATATCCTCTAGATTTTCAAACTCATTGATTTCATCCATTCGTTACTTTCAAATCCAACTATATCATGAACTTATTAAGTTTGTCATAAACTTGCAAGGCTTACCAACCTGAACAATCTGTCACAAACATGTACACGACATTTAGAGTATGCACGTCACGAGATCTATCTTGATTATGCAAGATTTCTTATCTTATAATGAAAATTCTTACGTAATTACGTAAGCAAAGTTGATTGTTCTGAATGAAAATTATTCTCAAGTCAAAAATATTCAAATCAGATCATACTATGGTCAGAACAAGTGCTCACCGCCCCAGCTGGAGGTTGCACCTCCGGTTATCACGTGTTGCAAGCGGTTGCACCGCCCCAGCCAGCGGTGCAACCGCCTGCAACTCTGCATCTTTTTAACCCAAGCTAGGGCCGGTGGTGGAACCAACCCCAACTCACTTCCTTCCCCTCTTTACTCCTTCGAAGCTTCGCCACCTCCATTTCACCCCTCATTGCATCCCAAATACTCCTCATTTTGAAGCAAAGGATCAACAATCTCTCCTTCTATTGAAGATCTCACTAAGGTATTCTCTAAGAACCCCTTAAATTCTATTTTTGATTCATTTACTCTTGCTCATTACTATCCTCTTAAATAGCAGTAGTTATGGGGTCTAGAAGATCCTCAAGGGACAAAGGGAAGAGGAGATTAGTAGAAGATTTTGATCTTACCCTTTTCGATTCAAAATATCATGCTGAAAAGTTTTCCTCTTTCGAATTTAGGAGTGTCAATAAGGGAAAACATGTAGATTTAAATGAACTAAGAGAGTTAGAGATAATCCAATGATTTGTAAACTTAGATCTACTCCCTATTTTACAAATTAGTGAACCCATCTATCTAAGACTTGTTAGATTGTTTTACAACAATATACAAGTAGATGAAGAAGAAAGAATGTCTACATATCTCTTAGGACAACACATCTCCATTACGGATAAATTCATTTGCGATATGATAGGCATTCCCATAAAAAATAGAGGACTCTACTTTAGAGGATCATGGGATGATGAAACAGTTGGGACAACATATGTTGAAGCCTTAGGAACAATTTTCGCCAATCCCAACTTAGCATTTGTTCCTAAAAGTTGTGAACATCTACTGCCACTAAACACTAAGGTACTTCATCATATCCTAACGAGCATCATTCTCCCTAAACAATACCATCATGATGAAGTAAGCCAATTAGAATTAGGAACTATGTATTGGATCATGAAAGGACATGACATCTGTCTTGGTTATCTTATTCAGCAAAACATGTTAGAACTATCTAAGAAAGACATGATACTTCCATATTGGGTATAATCACTAGAATACCGAAAGCCTATGATATTCCAATACCACCGGAAGAAGAAGTAATAAAAGTAGATAGGTTTAGCATAATAAACAAAAATCTACTTCACCGATTAAGATGTGTTTATAGAAACGGTAACTGGGTTAGAATGCCTAGAAGAACCGATCCCCCTCAACCAGAACTAGAACCGGAAACACCAGTCTTTAGGGGTACTCAATCTCCTCTGATCTATCCCTTTGAGGAAACACACTCATTTCAGCAAGCGCGTACATCATCTGTCGAAGATATTGGGATTCGGATGGACCGATTTGAACAAAGACAAGAACGGCTTGAACATCGACAAGATCAAATCCTATCTGAGCTACAGCAAATTCATTGACAATTTGACTCTTTATTTAGGCATTTTAATTTTCCACCTCCTGAATGAGCTTATATGTGTATTGTAAACTCTTTATGTTACTCACTATGATCTCAATGCCTTGTGCCTTGATCTTTGATCTGGTTACCTAATGTATTTATTTGTGAGCAGAGTTACAAACATCACTCATTGTTTAATCTCGTTACTCACTGTCAGATTTTACATCGAAACTAAATGTTTTTGAAAACCTTGTGTCTCGGTTTCTATGATAAATATGATTTGTGAAAATGATATACCAATGCAGTTGATGCATCATTATATTGCCATAATATTAAACATCAACTGGCTGATATTTTTATAAAACCTCTAAATGAAGAACAATTTGATTTTATAAGAAGAGAATTAGGAATATTGATGTGTCCGAATACATAAACTAGTTAAAATTATCTTTCGGACTTTACTGAATGATCAAATCACTTGATTGCCATTATATGCCTAAATAACATGTTGGAAATTATGTGTTGAATACAAAAATTTCCATAACAATAAGCATGTTTTGTCTTCATGATTGTATTTGAAAATCAATAACATAGCCTTGTCCAAATGAATGAAAGTGTTAATTTCATTTTCGGATTCGCTTAACAATCTGATTTTCTCATACACTTATTATATGAAAAATACTTTTCTGAAATGGATTTGATGAAATGATTCCTGCTCATGAATTCCATCTTGAAATATGAATGATAGTGTTTTTACTTGCAAATATTTGTTTCACATACATATCTTGATACTTGTAAAAATGAAGCATGATTTAATCTCTCATCGGTTTTAACTTCACTCAAAGTAAATGCACAAATAGCTGGTATCACAAATAGTCTTCCTTCTTCATGTAAAAAGATTATAATAAATAAAAAGGAAGAAGTATTCAAAGCAATCTATGTATCATGCCTTCCTTTATATGCTTGAAAAATAACATGTAAAGGCATGAACAACTATCACGCTTATGCTCAAAATTCGCTTATTATTCTCTTGCTATCACAATTTCCATGCTTTTTGCTGATGACAAAGGGGGAGAAATATATAAGTATTAAGGTCATGCTTGCATCACCGAGAAATATATAATGCTATGCTTGCATCACCAAGAGATATATGAATTGATGCTATGATTACTATAATTTGCATTATGCCTTGGTTGTATCATGTAATGATATTAAAATCTTACTTCGCAGTTTTACATGTTGATATCTTACAATCTGATGAATTGCTACTATTACCATCATTCAAACCTGTTATGTAAAATTTGAAAATGAATGTCAAGCCTTGATATCATCTTCAAAGAGAAACATCATGATGGGAATCATGATAGGAGTATTGATAAGTTTAAATGATTTTAACTTATCAATATGTCTCTTGAATTCAAAGGTTTTGAATTCAAGAATGACTTATCTCAAGTATGGCATATAGACAGGGGGAGTTAAGGTTAACTCCATTATCAATTGATTGTCATCATAAAAAAGGGGGAGATTATTGAATCTCGGATTTTGATGATGAAGTCAATTGTCATTTGTTATCTAATCTATATGTTGAGATAAGTGTGCAGGATTAACTATGATGAAAGTAAGATATGCAGCAAGAGTTGCGCCGGAGTCAAGACAATGATCACGTTGGGAGTTCGAGAGTTCGACGGAAGTTCGGACAGTCGTCGGAGGTTTTGCGGGAACGAATCCGAGAAGTCCATGAGCTTGCCAAAAGTAGCTCGTCGGAACTCGCCAAGTGGATCGTCGCAAGTCCAGGAGTTTGCTGGAAGTCCGCAGGAGCATCACCGAAGGTTCATCGGATGATCGACGAAAGTTCGCCGGAAGCTCTCCGGAAGAAGCTATTGATGCACCGGAGCAAGTTGCAGTAAATATCTTAGGAAAAATCGTAGTTAGCACAAGGATTAAGTTGGAAATGGGAGGTGATCCCATTAACTTAATCTTGGGGCAATTGGGCCCCTGAAAAACCCAAATTGGGCTGAATGGATCAACCCATTCGGACCCTGATTTTTGCCAGGCGGTTGAACCGCCCAAGCCAGGAGGTGGCACCGCCTGGGCTAAGTCTCCGAGCGAGACTGGGCAGTGCAACCTCCCTGACAGAGGTGGCACCGCCTGGGCTCGGTCTCCGAGCTTTGGCTAAGCGGTGCAACCACCTCAGTCAAGCGGTGGCACTGCCTAAGCTCGGTCTTCGAGCTCTGGCAGGAGGTGCAACCGCCCTTGACAGGAGGTGGCATCGCCTAGAGGCTCAGTCTTCGAGCTCTGCCAGGCATCGCAACCGCTCCAGTTAGGAGGTGCAACCGCTAGATCCCGGAATTCCGGGAATTGACAATTTTGAGCTCCAAATTCAAACTGAGTTGGGGCCTATAAATACCCCACCCATTCAGCACTGAAAGTACACAGAATATACACCGAAATCCTGATCTTGTTCTATGATTTTTAGAGTTCAAAATTATTGTAAAGGCCAAAAGTTCTTCTCCTTCTTTTCTTCCAAGTTCTGAGCTTTAAAGAGAGGAGAGAAAATTCTGTAAGGGTTGTCTCCTAAGCCCGTCAAAAGGAGTGAAACTGTAAAAGGGTGGTTGGCCTTCGCCTATTGAAGGAAGGCCTCTAGTTGACGTCGGTGACCTCGTCGGTGGAGGAAGCCAAAAGTGGAGTAGGTCAAGATTGATTGAACCACTCTAAATCTCAGTTTGCATTTACTTTGAGCATCTTATCTTTACTGCAAACCTCCTCAATAGCTTACTACCTTCTGTGCTTTTTACGAACATGTTTCAAAGTTCAGTGCTTTCAAATCAGCGTTTAGACGCAAATCGCTTTTATCATACGAACGTCGTATTTTAGTTTGTGCTTATATTCTGATTTCCGTTCTAACTGCAAACTGCCTTCATAGATTTACTTTAATGTCATCTCGCGTGATCTTAAGTTAAAGTAATCTTAGAATCGGCTTTCACACCGAAATCACTTTTATCGTACGAACGCAGTTTTTATTAATCGTAGAAAAATTTCCGCTGCACTAATTCACCCCCCCTCCTCTTTGTGCTCTTGATCCTAACAAAAAGGAGTGAAACTGTTAAAGGGTGGTTGGCCTTCGCCTATTGAAGGAAGGCCTCTAGTAGACGTTAGTGACCTCGTCGGTGGAGGAAGCCAAAAGTGGATGTAGGTCAAGATTGACCGAACCACTCTAAATCTCGGTTTGCTTTTACTTTGAGCATCTTATCCTTACTGCAAACCTCCTTACTGCCTTCTGCACATTTACGATCGTGTTTTAAAGTTCAGTATTTTCTGAATCGGCATTTAGACGTAAATCAGTTTTATCGTACGAACATCATATTTCAGTTTGCGCTTACATTTTAACTTTCATCATAACTGCAAACTGCCTTCATAGATTTCCTTTAATTACATCTCGCTTGATTACAAGTTAAAGAGATTTATGAATCGGCTTTTCTACCGAAATCGCTTTTATCGTACGAACACCTTTTTTAATCGTCGAAAGTTTTCTACTGAACTAATTCACCCCCCCCCCCCCCCCCCCTCTTAGTGCTCTTAATCCTAACAAGTTGGTCTTTGCCCATTGAAGGAAGACTGGTAGTGGAAGCTGGTGGCCTTGAGTGAAGAGGAATTAGGAGTTGATGTAGGTCACGACGATCGAACCACTATAAAATTGGTTTTTTGCCTTTTACTTTACTGTTTACCTTTGTTGTAAATCATTTTACTTGCTCACTGCTTTACTTCCTCATTACACGCTTACGAAAGTGTTTTTAATCTAACATTTTTCCAATCGGTTTTCATTGAATGAATACTTTCTGGAATCAATGACTTTTATCCGTTGCACTAATTCACCCCCACCACTCTCTTAGTGCCAACTCATTCCTAACAATAGCCATATTAAAATCTATTTGAATTCTATTAGTTATTGCAGTATACTATAATTATGAGATCTAACAGATTAATATGAAAACCAAATTCCTCAATGGTAATCTCGAGGAGGAGGTGCATATGATACAACTTTGAGGGATTTATATCCATGGATAGTCCGGATAATGTATGCAGGTTGCTTAGGTCCATCTATAGACTAAATCAAGCTTTCCGAAGTTGGAATATAAGATTTGATGAGGTGATCAGATCTTATCACTTCATTAAGAATGAAGATGACATCCTAATCATTAGAAATGATATAGGGATGCTCTCCACAGAAAAGGCTTTGCTATCTAGACACTTCTCCATGAAGGACTTAGGGGAAGCATCCTACATATTGGGGATTCGGATCTATAGAAATAGATCTAAGATTATGCTTGGCTTGTCCTAGTCTAGGTACATAGACACCATTGTCAAATGATTTGGAATGAAATATTTCAAGAGAGGTCTCATACCAATGAGACATAGGATATCGCTTTCTAGGAGTATGTCCCCAAAGACTCTTGAAGAAAAGGCAGACTCAAGAGAGGTCTCATACCAATGAGACATAGGATATCGCTTTCTAGGAGTATGTCCCCAAAGACTCTTGAAGAAAAGGCAGACATGGATGGGATACCCTATGCTTTAGCGATAGAATCTATCATATATATTATGTTATGCACTTGGCCTGATATAGCGCATGCTTTGAGTGTCATGAGTAGGTATCATGCGAATCCAAGCTTTGAGCAAGCTTCTTGGGCATGGCAGGTTATTATAGGAGATTTGTGGAGGGGTTTTCTTGAATCGCTCAACCTCTCATCAAACTCACTCAAAAGAATATGAAATTTGTATCGGGTGATGATAGTGAGCAAAGTTTTCAAGAGTTAAAAAGGAGATTGACTAGTGCCCCTATTCTCACTATTCCATGTGGTGATGAGGGATTTATGGTTTACACTGATGCCTCAAGAAAGGGCCTTGGATGTGTTTTGATGCAAGAAGGGAAAGTGATTGCTTATGCTTCTAGAAAACTAAATGTTGAATCTCGTATTTTGATGATGAAACTACTTGATATATGTTTATGATTTAATCTGCGTTTTGAGTGACGCAGGGTGCTTCGATCAGGATGAGATAATTAAAGCAGGAACATCATGTTGTGCCGGAGGAACATGTCAGAAGATTGGACGTCAGGCCGGTGGATCGGTCGACGTATTGATAGAAGGCTTCGGGTCGTGGACTCGGGCATCGGGCCAAGAAGAGCGGGTATTGTGCCAAGGATATCGGAGTTGCGAAGTCAACTGGCCGATTGGGCAATAGACTACAGGAAAGGACGATGCGCCGAAGAATCGGACGAAGCGTCGAGGAACCAATGACATGCCGGACAACTTGGTTAACTACTTAGGATTAATTGTCTCGATCGAAGTTTTTGTTTTGTGTGTGCAGGATTAACTACGATGAAAGTAAGACATGCAGTAGGAGTTGCGCCGGAGTCATGACAATGATCACGTTGGGAGTTCGAGAGCTCGACGGAAGTTCGAACAGTCGTCGGAGGTTTTGCGGGAACAAATCCGAGAAGTCCAGAAGCTTGCCAAAGGAGCTCGTCAGAACTTGCCATGTGGATCGTCGTAAGTCCAGGAGTTTGCCGGAAGTCCGCAGGAGCATCACCGAGGGTTCGTCGGATGATCGACGGAAGTTCGCCGGAAACTCGCCAGAAGAAGCGATTGACGCACCGGAGCAAGCTGTAGAATATGTCTTAGGAAATAATCGTAGTTAGCACATTGATTAAGTTAGAAATGGGAGGTGATCCCATTAGCTTAATCTTGGGGCAATTGGGCCCCTGAAGAACTCAAATTGGGTCGAATGGATCAACCCATTCGGACCCAGGTTGTTGTGGGAGGTGCAACCGCCCAGGCAGGGAGGTAGCACCGCCCAGGCTATGTCTCCCAGTAAGACTGGGCGGTGCAACCGCCCCAGCCAAGAGGTGCAACCGCCCAGGGCTCAGTCTCCGAGCGAGACTGGGCGGTGCAACCTCCTCTATCAAGAGGTAGCACCGCCAGAGCTCAAGTTTCGAGCTCTGCCAGGCGGTGCAACCTCTCCAATCAGGCGGTGCAACCGCCTGAGCTCAGTCTTCGAGCTCTGGCAGAGATGTGCAACCGCCCCTGACAGAGGTGGCACCGCCCAGAGGCTCAGTCTTCGAGCTCTGCCAGGCGGTGCAACCACCCCAATCAGGAGGTGCAACCGCCTAATCCCGGAATTCCGGGAATTGACAGATTTGAGCTCCAAATTTGAACTGGGTTGGGGCCTATAAATACCCCACCCATTCAGCACTGAAAGAATAGAACACACACTCGAAATCTTGCTATCTTTCTGTGATTCTTAGAGCTCAAAATTGTTGTAAAGATCAAAAGTTCTCCTTCTGTTCTTCAAAGTTTGAGTTGTAAAGAGAGGAGAGAAAACTTCTGTAAGGGTTGTCTCCTAAGCCCGTCAAAAAGAGTGAATCTGTAAGAGGGTGGTTGGCCTTTGCCTATTGAAGGAAGGCCTCTAGTTGACATCGGTGACCTCGTCGGTGGAGGAAGCCAAAAGTGATGTAGGTCAAGACTGACCGAACCACTCTAAATCTCTGGTTTGCTTTTATTTTGAGCACTTTATCATTACTGCAAACCTCCTACATAGCTACTGCTCTCTGCGCTTTTACGAACAAGTTTCTAAGTTCTGATCTTTCCGAATCTGCATTCAGACGTAAATCGGTGTTTTCGTACGATCTTTACATTGCAGTTTACATTTACATTTTGATTCTATTTATAACTGCAAACTGTCTTCTGCACTTTTATGAACGAGTTTCTTTGCAGTTTACGTTTTGATTCCATTTATAACTGCAAACTGCCTTCTGCGCTTTTACGAACGAGTGTCTAAGTTCAGATCTTTCCGAATCTGCGTTTAGACGTAAACTACGTTTTGACGTAAAACTGTGTTTAGACGCAAACTGCGCTTAGACGCAAACTGCGCTTAGACGCAATCTGAGCTTAGACGCAAACTGCGCTTAGATGCAAACTGCACTTCGACGCAATCTGCATTTAGACGCAAACTGCATTTAGATGCAAACTGCATTTAGACGCAAACTACGTAAACTGCGGTTAGACGCAAACTGTGTTTAGACGTAAACTGCACTTAATCATAAGTAATCTTAGAATCGGCTTTTGCATCAAAATAGTTTTTATCGAACGAACGCAGCTTTCAATTTTAATCGCTGAAAGATTTCCGCTACACTAATTCACCCCCCCCCCCCCTGTTAGTGCTCTCGATCCTAACAATTGGTATCAGAGCAGGGTATTTCTCATTTCGGATTTACACCCGAGAGAAATGGCTCTTCCAGAGGGCTTTTCGGTCTTTCGTCCACCGTTCTTTAACGGATTGGACTACACTTATTGGAAAACTCGAATGAGAGTTTTCTTGATTTCTCTAAATCTGGATTTATGGAATATCGTTGAAAATGGTTTTCAACTTCCCTTTAAACCGATGAACGAATGGTCGGATTTAGAGAAGAAGTATTTTTCTTTAAATGCAAAGGCTATGAATGCCTTATTTTGCGCTTTGGACAAAAATGAGTTCAATCGGGTTTCTTTGTGCGAAACGGCTTTCGATATTTGGCGCACTCTTGAAATCACGCACGAGGGAACTAGTAGAGTCAAAGACTCGAAAGTTAATATTTTACTGCATGATTTCGAGCTTTTTCATATGAAACCAAGCGAAACCGTTGTTGACATGTACACCCGTTTTACTGATGTCGTCAATGGTTTAAAATCACTTGGTAAAAGTTTTTCGGATTTTGAACTCGTTAACAAAGTTTTGTGCTCACTTTCTAAAACTTGGGATTCAAAAGTAACTGCTATTCAAGAATCGAAAAACTTGAACCAATTTCCACTTGAAGAACTAATTGGTTCATTGATCACATATGAAATGACGTGCAATGCACGTGAAGAACTTGAGAACCACCTTCCAAAGAACAGGAAGGATTTGGGACATAGAACATTTGAAGACCACTCGAGCATAAGCTCAAGTGATGGTGAACTTAAACTACAAATGAAACAAAAATTAAAAAGTAAAAAGAACGGAACTGCTTGCACAATTCAAGAAGAAAGCAAAAATTGCACTTCTCAAAAGAGAAGAAATTGCTATCTTGAACATCCCCAAGAAGTGCTATCTTGCAAATCTCAAGACACACAAATGCAATCATGCAAAATTTGTAATTTTGCACATCATTAAAATTTATGATGCTTTGGTGATTATGCATGTTCTAAAATGTTATAAAATTCACTAGCTTGCATGATGTAGAACGTAGCTATATTGAACATCACCAAGGAATGCCTGTTAGGATCGGAGCGGCACTAAGAGGGGGGGGGGTGAATTAGTGCAGCGGATTAAAACTTCGATTTTAATAAAATCTTTCGTACGTTAAGAACGAAGCTTGAGAAATTTAACTTGAAGGCGTATTGCAGCAAGAGTAATAAGGAACTAAAGCAGTAAGAAGATTTGCAGTAATGTAAATGACAATATTAAAAAGCAAACCAGAGATTACGCCGATTTTTAGAGTGGTTCGGTCAAATGACCTACTCCACTTGCGAGGCCCCTCTTCGATGAGGCTCCCACCTTCCACTAGCAAGTCTCTTGAAAATGGAAGGGTAAACACCCCTCTTACAACCTTTTACAAGCAGCTCAACCTCTTACAAATTTTCAATAAGAAAGAAGGAGGAGAACTCTCTAGCAAATTGAAAACAAGACTTGCTAAGACTTTCTAAGACTTTTCTCTCAATCAAAATGCTTCTCAAAAGTTGTAACCTCAGCTGAGATTTGAGGGGTATTTATAGGCCTAAAGAGGATTCAAATTTTGGGCTCCAAAATTTGAATTCTCTTAGGGTTCCCGGTGCTGGCGGTTCCACCGCCCAGCCAGGCGGTGCCACCGCCCAGCGTTCGGGTGCTGGGCGGTGCCACCGCCCAGCCAAGGAGGTGTCACCGCCCAGCACTCGGGTGCTGGGCGGTGCCACCGCCCAGCCAGGCGGTTCCACCGCCTGACTTTCCGATTCATTGGTTTGGCTTATTTTTCGCCCAAACCAAATCTGATTTTGGCCCCAGTTGGCCCCTAACCAGGATATAGGATTATCTCTTAATCCTAATCCTAATTACAGGTGAACTACATAAAAAAAAAACATCCTAAGCAAGTTTTTTAACCGCGAACGTCGAGTCTTGTTCCGGCGAGCTTTTCCGACGAACTCTTCCGACGGACTCCCTGCAAGCTCCCAATCTTTATGATGACTTTAACGAGTAGCCGAGCCTTCTTGGTGATCTCCGCGAGCCTCCGACGATTTCTTCGGCGAACTTCCAACACGTTCCCGATTTCTTCTCGGACGGTTCCGGCAGCATCTCCGATGATTCTCCGGTCTCTTAAACGTCTATCAAACTCGACTCCGGTATCCTTGCTTTATGTTTTCTGGTTATCGTAGTTAATCCTGCACACACAAGCAAACACTCTACTCCGATCTAGACAATTATTATAACGCAAATTGACATTCTGTTGCCCGGCACGTCATTGGTTGGCGCTTCATCCGATTCTTCGGTGCATCGTCCTCTCTTGCAGCTTGTTGCCCAATCGGCGGTTGACCTCCGCAACCCCGATATCCTTGGCGCAATTTCGCTCTCCTTGGCCCGATGCCCGACGCCCGAAGCCTTCTGCCATCCAATATCCTGACGTGATCTCCTCCGACGCAACGTCAATTCCTCCTGCGTTAATTGTCTAATCCTGATCGAGTAGACCTGTATCACTCAAAATGTAGTCAAACATTTAAACACAATCAATTAGTTTCATCATCAAAATCCGAGATTCAACAATCTCCCCCTTTTTGATGATGACAACTAATTGATGACTAACGGAGTTAACCTTAACTCCCCGGAGTTTAACTAAACTCCCCCTATCAATATGCCATTGATAGAACACTTGGATTATCCCAAATCCAAGTAACATTCATCACATGTTATGAAAAACATTTAAACTATCATGCAAATATATAAAATATTTAATTCAATGCATGAAGTCATCAATATACTTCTCCCCCTATGTCATCAACAAAAAGGAGAAGTAGCTACTCTTATGTGTTTATTATATGGGTTCAAACCATTGCATGAAAAACATAATATTAAATTTTTATCATCATGCAATTTTGAAGATAGAAAATTTAGCAAGTAATGCATCATGCTTGGGACATTCAAGCTATCAAGTTTTAGATATCAAAGTTTTACAGCATATAAGATAGCACTTTTGGTAATGTTCAAGATAGCAAGTTCTACATCATGCAAGCTAGCAATATTGAGATGTTCAAGAAAGCAACTCTTGCTTCTTGAAATATGCAAATTGTAAGCTAGCAAATTTTTGCTTCCTTTGCAATGTTTGAGCTAGCAATTTTGCTTCCGTTGCAAAGTGCAAGTTAGTGTGTTTTGCATCTTGAGATAAACAAGATTGTATTTTTGGTATGCAAATTTATAGTATACAAGCTATCAACTTTTGCACATAAAAAGTTAGCAAAATTTTACATCTTTTGAGATGTGCAAGATGGACTATTTTGCCTCTTTTCAAATTGTGCAAGCTAGCAAATTTGCTATCTAGCAAGTTTTGCTCCCCCTTTGTCAGTGTCAAATAGAAGGGAATAACAATACAATCATGTAATTCATTTCTCTTTACTATAATATTCAAATCATGATAAGGGTAAATAATAAAGATGAAAAATGAATGTCAAAAGACATATAACATTTTTGACAAATTTCTTCTTTTGTAGATAGAAAACATGATAGGAAACAATCTTGATTCAAAAAGAAAACTCAAGTTATAAATTATCAAGATGTCAAGTAGCATGTCATGGTTTACAAAAACAAGTTTCTTGCTAGTTAATAGCAAAAAGAATCTCAATTCATGCATATAAAATCTTATGATTCACATAGAACATCTCCTCTTTTATAAAACGAGAGAATCATGATGAAGAATCTTGATTTACATAGAGTTTCAAAATATAATTATCAATATCATGAATACTAAAAGACCATGAAAATTTTGATAAATATCTTTTTAAATAGAAAACAAACTTGATTCATTCAATAGAAAATTGTGAGAAATCAAGATCATGATTTCAATAAAATCCATTAAATTCAAATCATTTTCATAATCCATGAGATTCATAAAAATAATACAAATAGATTCATCAAAATCAATAATATAGAAAAAATAATTTTCAAGAAGAAAAATGTTCTTCTCTTTTAGTTGCTTCAATTCATGTGATTTATTTCATTCAAGCATGCCTCCCTTTTTTTTTATGTCAAATAAACATGTATCATGTTTAAAATCGAAAGTGCTAGATTTATTATGACAAGGATCAATAAGGCACTTTCATTATGGTAAAAAGAAAATCGATAATCTGTAAATTACAAGATTCATTATGCATAATTTTAAAAATCTTATGCATAGAACAAAATCATCAATCATGATATCAAGACATTTATCATTTAAAGCATTCATGATTCACATCATATGCAATACATCACATATATTATCATAATAAAAGGCATAAGTATTGCATGCATCATTCCAAATTATAAATATTTCAAATCATAATGGTATTAATTTGTCAAATTGCATCCTACCATGCATGATCATAACTTTTCATTTGTATGCATCAAAATAATCTCAAGAGTATTTCATGCATGATTTTATATCACCAAAAAAGGAATATCAAGAAGAAAATAATTGGTGATGCGATAAACATTTCATGAATTTAAGGAATTACATAAAAATTTTATCATGAAGGATTAGAACATGTGAATACTAGAAGACATGATTTCTTTTTGAAAAACCTACTCATTAATAATCAAAAGAAAATCTTAGGAGATCGATTAATGAAAAATCTTGATTCATAATAAATCTTCATTTGTAAATATCACGGAATCAAGATCATGATTTTAGATAAAACTCATTCAAATTCAAATCGTCTAAATCATCAAAATCTCAACATTTCTTTCAAGAGATTCAAAATGACATAAATAATTTTATTGGTCTCTTAGGTATAAATCAATAAGATAGAGAAAAAGAAAATTTTCAATAAAAAATCTTTCCTCCTTTTGTTTCAACTTATTGATTGATTCCATGCATGCATCTCCTTTTCTTTCAAATCCATGCATCATCGTTTTAAAACAAAAAAAAATCAAAGATCATCAAGATAAAAAAAGTGCAACACATAATTCAAAAAAAAAAAATGATTTCAACTCATTACTTCAAGTCAAATCAATATCATGATTTTGATATAACTCATTTGTAATTCAAATCATCAAACCAAAATCATTTTCAAGGGATTCATATAAATCAACAAGATAGAGAAAAATAATTTTCAAGAACAATGCTTTTCTCTTTTTAGTTATTTAAATTCATGTCATTTATGCTAGATAAAAATGTGCATCAACATTTAGGATCGAAAAATGAATTTTGTCATAAAAACCATCAAGACCAAAAATCATCATGTATAACTTTACAATCTCATGCATAAAATCATCAAATCATAGCATCAAAACTTTCAATAGTTTCATTACAATATCAAGTAAGGTTTTATTGAACATAATTTTGAATGATTCTTATAGATATTTAAAATTTCTTTAGTTTTACTTTATATGATTGACTTTATATTAGCATGCTTCAAATTTTTGTTCTTATGTCAAAACTATACATCATGTTTGAAAACCAAAGATAAGGTTCATAAAAAAAATCATAAAACCTTCCATTCAAAAGTCATGCATCGACATTGAAAATCAATATGGAAATCGTCAAAGTACAAATTCTTGCTTCTCAAGCACATATATAAGATTAATCTTACTAGGTGTATAAGCATTATATTTATATCTAACATTTTATTGCATTAACATAACACAAGCAATTTTCAAGAAAATTAATCCTAAACTAAATTAAAAATAACTCAAGAAAGTATTATGTAATTTCGAAATGAATTAGTGGGATTTTGATTACCTCATTGTTGAAAGAGGGTGAGGCATAGTTTGCCACCTCGCCTTTCTTGATTTTCTCCTCGTCTTCGGAAGAGCTCAATTCATCCCAACTTTTGTTCTTCTTGCGTTCAAAGCAAGTAATTCCATTCTTTTTGCTTTTTAATTTTTGTTTCATTTGTAGTTTAAGTTCACCATCACTTGAGCTTATGCTCGAGTGGTATTCATGTGTTCTATGTCCCAAATCCTTCCTATCATTTGGAAGGTTGTTCTCGAGTTTCTTTTTTGCCACATTGTTCATTTCATAGGTCATTAGAGACCCAATAAGTTCTTCGAGAGGGAATGTTTTAAGGTCCTTGGCCTCTTGAATGGCCGTAACTTTTGGATCCCAACTTTTTGGAAGGGATCTTAAGATTTTAGTGACTAGTTCAAAATTAGAAAAACTTTTACCAAGAGCTTTGAGTCCATTGATGACATCCGTGAACCGGGTGTACATGTCTCCGATGGACTCACTTGGTTTCATCCGGAAAAGTTCATAAGAATGCACAAGAATATTGATTTTGGACTCTTTCACTCGGCTAGTGCCTTCATGAGTGACCTCTAGAGTTCTCCAAATATCAAAAGCCGAGTCACACATCGAAACGCGATTAAATTCACTTTTGTCAAGTGCACAATATAAGGCATTCATAGCCTTTGCATTTAAAGAAAACATCTTCTTCTCCAAATCATTCCAATGGTTCATTGGGAGAGAAGACATTTCAAATCCATTTTCGACTATGTCCCATAAATTCAAATCCAAAGAAAGTAAGAAAACTCTCATTCGAGTTTTCCAACAAGTGTAGTCCGTCCCATTGAAAAAGGGAGGACGAATGAGAGAGTGACCCTCTTGAAAGCCATAAAGAGCCATTTCTATTTGGGTGTTAAACCAAAGTAGAAAACCGTGGCTCTGATACCACTTGTTAGGATCGGAGCGGCACTAAGAGGGGGGGGGGTGAATTAGTGCAGCGGATTAAAACTTCGATTTTAATAAAATCTTTCGTACGTTAAGAACGAAGCTTGAGAAATTTAACTTGAAGGCGTATTGCAGCAAGAGTAATAAGGAACTAAAGCAGTAAGAAGATTTGCAGTAATGTAAATGACAATATTAAAAAGCAAACCAGAGATTACGCCGATTTTTAGAGTGGTTCGGTCAAATGACCTACTCCACTTGCGAGGCCCCTCTTCGATGAGGCTCCCACCTTCCACTAGCAAGTCTCTTGAAAATGGAAGGGTAAACACCCCTCTTACAACCTTTTACAAGCAGCTCAACCTCTTACAAATTTTCAATAAGAAAGAAGGAGGAGAACTCTCTAGCAAATTGAAAACAAGACTTGCTAAGACTTTCTAAGACTTTTCTCTCAATCAAAATGCTTCTCAAAAGTTGTAACCTCAGCTGAGATTTGAGGGGTATTTATAGGCCTCAAGAGGATTCAAATTTTGGGCTCCAAAATTTGAATTCTCTTAGGGTTCCCGGTGCTGGCGGTTCCACCGCCCAGCCAGGCGGTGCCACCGCCCAGCGTTCGGGTGCTGGGCGGTGCCACCGCCCAGCCAAGGAGGTGTCACCGCCCAGCACTCGGGTGCTGGGCGGTGCCACCGCCCAGCCAGGCGGTTCCACCGCCTGACTTTCCGATTCATTGGTTTGGCTTATTTTTCGCCCAAACCAAATCTGATTTTGGCCCCAGTTGGCCCCTAACCAGGATATAGGATTATCTCTTAATCCTAATCCTAATTACAGGTGAACTACATAAAAAAAAAACATCCTAAGCAAGTTTTTTAACCGCGAACGTCGAGTCTTGTTCCGGCGAGCTTTTCCGACGAACTCTTCCGACGGACTCCCTGCAAGCTCCCAATCTTTATGATGACTTTAACGAGTAGCCGAGCCTTCTTGGTGATCTCCGCGAGCCTCCGACGATTTCTTCGGCGAACTTCCAACACGTTCCCGATTTCTTCTCGGACGGTTCCGGCAGCATCTCCGATGATTCTCCGGTCTCTTAAACGTCTATCAAACTCGACTCCGGTATCCTTGCTTTATGTTTTCTGGTTATCGTAGTTAATCCTGCACACACAAGCAAACACTCTACTCCGATCTAGACAATTATTATAACGCAAATTGACATTCTGTTGCCCGGCACGTCATTGGTTGGCGCTTCATCCGATTCTTCGGTGCATCGTCCTCTCTTGCAGCTTGTTGCCCAATCGGCGGTTGACCTCCGCAACCCCGATATCCTTGGCGCAATTTCGCTCTCCTTGGCCCGATGCCCGACGCCCGAAGCCTTCTGCCATCCAATATCCTGACGTGATCTCCTCCGACGCAACGTCAATTCCTCCTGCGTTAATTGTCTAATCCTGATCGAGTAGACCTGTATCACTCAAAATGTAGTCAAACATTTAAACACAATCAATTAGTTTCATCATCAAAATCCGAGATTCAACAATGCCATCTTGCCTATCTCAAGAAGCAAAAAGTTAACTTGCACATCTAGCAAAACTTATATTTCAAGAAGCAAGAGTTGCTTTCTTGAACATCTCAAAATTGCTAGCTTGCGGGCCTTAAAATGTAGAAATTTTTTGCTAGCTTGAATATGGTAAACTTGCTATCATACTACCATGATGATGAGCATACCTTATCTTCATGATTATATTTGAAAAACTATGACAAAAATCTGTCCGAATGATTAAACCTGTTAAAATTATTTTTCGGACTTTTTTGATTAAATGATCAAATCACTTGATTGCCATAATGATTTTACACAATTACTTGCCATGATTACATTTTGGAAATTATGTGCTTGAATACAAAAATTTCCATGATAATAAGCATGTTTTACCTTCATGATTGTAATTGAATATCTCTAGCAAAACCCTGTCCGAATATATGAAAGTGTCAAATTTCATTTTCGGATTTTCTTGATCCTAACAATTGGATTTTCTTGATACATTATCCTCTTCCGAATTTAACAAGCATATGTCATATCAAGTTTAATTCACATCATTGATTTTTGACATATGGAATCATCTAGCAAATGCACTTATCATGTGAAAAATATTTTTCGAGAAACATATTTGATGATTCCCTCTTATAAAAGGAAGATATTTTTACATACAAGGATTTGACTCACTTACATATCTTAATCCTTGCAAAAATGAAGTGTGCTTTAATATCTTATCAATTTGAACTTCATATATGGCTTTCCTCCTTCATGTAAAAAGATAACAAATAAAAAGGAAGAAGCAATAAAAGCTATCTCCATGTCATGTTTTCCTCGAAATGTTTGCATAATTGGTATCCTATCACTCACTGTTGGAAAATGACATGAACCAACTTATGGCATCGCACTTATATTTAAAATTTGCTTATATCGGTCTCCTTGTTGTTGATGACAAAGGGGGAGAAATATATAAATTGATACTATGAGTGCCATATTTGAAGAATATGAATAGATGTTATGAATGCCATATTATGATGAGATATCAAAAGCAGCATTCATATGAATAGGTGCTATGAATGTCATATCATGTTAAGATATCAAGAAATTGAATCGCAATTTTACATGTTGATATCTTACCATTTGATGATAGCAAACTTGCATGATGGTAACAATAGATATTATGTTTTTCATGCAATGAGTTAAAACTTACATCACAAACACTTGATTGTGGTACTTCCCCTTTTTGTTGATGACAAAGGGGGAGAAGTATGTTGATGACATCACATGTTCTGCATAAGTTTATGATGACATGTTGCTTGGATTTTTGAATCCAAGAGTTTCTATCAATATGGCATATTGATAGGGGGAGTTTGTTTAAACTCTGGGAGTTATGGTTAACTCCGTTTATGATGACATGTCGCTTAGATTTTTGAATCTAAGAGTTTCTATCAATATGGCATATTGATAGGGGGAGTTTGTTTAAACTCCGGGAGTTAAGATTAGCTCCGTCATCAAGTAGTTGTCATCATCAAAAATGGGGAGATTGTTGAATCTCGTATTTTGATGATGAAACTACTTGATATATGTTTATGATTTAATCTGCGTTTTGAGTGACGCAGGGTGCTTCGATCAGGATGAGACAATTAAAGCAGGAACATCATGTTGTGCCGGAGGAACATGTCAGAAGATTGGACGTCGGGCCGATGGATCGGTCGACGTATCGACAGAAGGCCTCGGGTCGTGGACTCGGGCATCGGGCCAAGAAGAGCGGGTATTGTGCCAAGGATATCAGAGTTGCGAAGTCAACTGGCCGATTGGGCAATAGGCTGCAGGAAAGGATGATGCGCCGAAGAATCGGACGAAGCGTCGAGGGACCAATGACATGCCGGACAACTTGGTTAATTGCTTAGGATTAATTGTCTCGATCGAAGTTTTTGTTTTGTGTGTGCAGGATTAACTACGATGAAAGTAAGACATGCAGCAGGAGTTGCGCCGGAGTCATGACAATGATCACGTTGGGAGTTCGAGAGCTCGACGGAAGTTCGGACAGTCGTCGGAGGTTCTACGGGAACAAATCCGAGAAGTCCAGAAGCTTGCCAAAGGAGCTCGTCAGAACTTGCCATGTGGATCGTCGCAAGTCCAGGAGTTTGCCGGAAGTCCGCAGGAGCATCATTGAGGGTTCGTCGGATGATCGACGGAAGTTCGCCGGAAACTCGCCGGAAGAAGCGATTGACGCACCGCAGCAAGCTACAGAATATGTCTTAGGAAATAATCGTAGTTAGCACATTGATTAAGTTAGAAATGGGAGGTGATCCCATTAGCTTAATCTTGGGGCAATTGGGCCCCTGAAGAACTCAAATTGGGTCGAATGGATCAACCCATTCGGACCCAGGTTGCTGTGGGAGGGGCAACCGCCCAGGCAGGGAGGTAGCACCGCCCAGGCTATGTCTCCCAGCAAGACTGGGCGGTGCAACCACCCTAGCCAAGAGGTGCAACCGCCCAGGGCTCAGTCTCCGAGCGAGACTGGGCGGTGCAACCTCCTCTGTCAAGAGGTAGCACCGCCAGAGCTCAAGTTTCGAGCTCTGCCAGGCGGTGCAACCTCTCCAGTCAAGTGGTGCAACCGCCTGAGCTCAGTCTTCGAGCTCTGGCAGAGAGGTGCAACCGCCCCTGACAGAGGTGGCACCACCCAGAGGCTTAGTCTTCGAGCTCTGCCAGGCGGTGCAACCGCCCCAGTCAGGAGGTGCAACTGCCTGATCCCGGAATTCCGGGAATTGACAGATTTGAGCTCCAAATTTGAACTGGGTTGGGGCCTATAAATACCCCACCCATTCAGCACTGAAAGAATAGAACACACACTCGAAATCTTGCTATCTTTCTGTGTTTCTTATAGCTCAAAACTGCTAGTTCTCCTCTTTCTATTCTTCAAGTTTGAGTTGTAAAGAGAGGAGAGAAAACTTCTGTAAGGGTTGTCTCCTAAGCCCGTCAAAAGGAGTGAATCTGTAAGAGGGTGGTTGGCCTTCGCCTATTGAAGGAAGGCCTCTAGTTGACGTCGGTGACCTCATCGGTGGAGGAAGCCAAAAGTGGAGTAGGTCAAGACTGACCGAACCACTCTAAATCTCTGGTTTGCTTTTATTTTGAGCACTTTGTCATTACTGCAAACCTCCTACATAGCTACTGCTCTCTGCGCTTTTACGAACAAGTTTCTAAGTTCTGATCTTTCCGATTCTGCATTCAGACGTAAATCGGTGTTTTCGTACGATCTTTACATTTCAGTTTAAATTTACGTTTTGATTCTATTTATAACAGCAAACTGTCTTCTGCGCTTTTACGAACGAGTTTCTTTGCAGTTTACGTTTATGTTTTGATTCCATTTATAACTGCAAACTGCCTTCTGCGCTTTTACGAACGAGTGTCTAAGTTCAGATCTTTCCGAATCTGTGTTTAGACGTAAACTACGTTTTGACGTAAAACTGTGTTTCAATGCAAACTGTGCTTAGACGCAAACTGCGCTTAGACGCAATCTGAGCTTAGACGCAAACTGCGCTTAGATGCAAACTGCGCTTAGACGCAATCTGCATTAGACGCAAACTGCATTTAGACGCAAACTGCATTTAGACGCAAACTGCGTAAACTGCGCTTAGACGCAAACTGTGTTTAGACGTAAACTGCACTTAATCATAAGTAATCTTAGAATCGGCTTTTGCATCAAAATAGTTTTTATCGAACGAACGCAGCTTTCGATTTTAATCGCTGAAAGATTTCCGCTACACTAATTCACCCCCCCCCCCCCCCCCCCCTCTTAGTGCTCTCGATCCTAACACTAAAAAGTTATGAACTGAATTATCCAGCTCATGATTTGGAATTCGCAACAATTATTTTTGCTCTAAAGATTTGGCGGCATTACTTGTATGGGCGAACATTTGAAATCTTTACTGATCATAAGAGTTTAAAGTATATTTTTACTCAAAAAGAGTTAAACATTAGGCAGCGGAGATAGATAGAACTTTTAAAGGATTATGATTGTACCATTCGTTATCACCCGGGTAAAGCTAATGTTGTAGCATATGCCCTTAGTAGAAAATCTACAAGTTTTATGACGACTTTGGTTGTGAAGCAATAGAAGTAATTAGAAGAGAATTATGATTTGAATGTTATGAGAAAATGGCAAGACTCAATGATATTAATGGCCTCCATCCAAGTGCAATATGATCTCATTCAACAAATTAAAGGAGGACAACTACGTGATCGACGCTTAATCTGCTTAAGGAATGAAGTAGAAAAGGGATTGAAACTTAATTTTTGAGTTTCAGAGGATGGCCTATTGAGATTAGGGAATAGAATATATGTTCTAAATGACTCAGATATCAAAAATCAAATCCCGAGGGATGGTCATAATTCAAAGTACACCATGCATCCTGGTAGCACTAAGATGTATAGAGATCTCCAAAGTCATTGGTGGGAAGGCATGAAGAAGGAGATTGCAATATATGTTTCAAAGTGTTTGACTTGTCAGTAAATCAAAGCAGAACACCAAAGACCTGGAGGTTTGTTGCAACCTTTAGATATTCCTAAATGGAAATGGGAATTTATTACTATGGACTTTATTTCAGGACTACCCCGAACGTCTAGAAAGCATGATGCTATTTGGGTTATCATTGATAGGTTAACGAAATCTGCACATTTCCTACCGATCAATATGACTTATTCTCTTGATAGGCTTGCATATTTATATATAAATGAAATAGTAAGACTTCATGGTGTTCCAAATGAGATAATCTCTAATAGAGACTCCAGATTTCTATCTAGATTTTGGAGAAGGTTACAGGAATCTATTGACACTAAAGTCAAGTTTAGCACTGCTTATCACCCTCAAACTGATGGTCAATCAGAAAGAACCACTCAAACACTTGAGGATTTACTTCGAGCCTATGTTATGGATTGGAAAGGTGAATGAGATAAAGATATCTCTCTTATTGAGTTCACTTACAATATTAGTTATCATTCAAGTATTCAGATGGCTCTTTATGAAGCTATATATAGGCAAAAATGCAGGACGCCTATATGTTGGGAAGAAATTAGCGACAGAAAGTTATTAGCACCAGAAAAAGTACAAGAGACTACTGAGAAAATTTAACTTATAAGAAAAAGGTTAAAGACTACTCAGAGTCGTCAAAAGAGTTATGCTGATAACAGAAGATGAAATATTGAGTTTCAAATCGGGGATTTTGTATTCCTGAAGGTCTCCCCTTCTAAAGGCATTGTAAGATTTGGGAAGAAAGAAAAGTTAAACCCAAGATTTATTGGACCTTTTGAGATTCTTGAGAGGGTTGGTTCTGTCGCTTATAGGATTGCCTTGCCACCATCATTGTGCCATATCCATGATATATTTCATGTTTCAATGATCAGAAAGTATATACTTGATCCCTCTCATATCATTAAGTATGAGCCGATGGTGATTGATAAATACTTGTCTTATGTGGAAGAGCCCACTCAAATTGTTGATAAAAAAGAAAAGATATTGAGGAATCGGGTTATCCCTCTAGTTAAAGTGATCTGGAGATATCATTCTGGAGAGGGAACAACTTGGGAGCTTGAGGAAGAAATGATGAAAGCTTATCCTCATCTTTTCGTCGAATGAGGTATGATAAATTTAGAGGACTAAATTTTTCTTTAAGGAGGGGAGAGTGTAACATCCCCCATTTTTTAAAAATTTAGTAAAAGGTTTGTTTGTAAAAATAAGGATTATTTAATAATTATTTTATATGAAATGATATTATATTAAAAGTTTATGGCTAGGGACCTAAGAGTAAATATTAAAAGTTTGATATAATTTATGAAAGATTCAGATTTAAAAAAAAAAAATAGTGGACATGTGTCACTAGCTAACCTAAGGTTGGTGCCACTTATCTTTTCTCTAAAGATGACACTTTGCCCCTTTCATGCATGCATGACACATTGCAACTTTTGCATTAGCCAAAACCCAAATAATTAGATGAAAGGTTAAAGAAAACAAACCTGAAGAGTTGCAGCCAACGTGAGTTTGAGAAAAGAAGAAGAAGAAGAAGAAGAAGAAGAGCTTGAGGTTTTTCATAAATTTTCCCATATTTGAGATTCAAATAATTTTAAGACAAGTGTTCTAACCCCATCCCACAGTAACCTTAATCTGTGTTTCCATTTTTATTCTGCAAAATTTAAAAGATTTCAACTGAGAACTAGACCTTCTTTCATTTTGATATAAAGCTATGAATCTGTAATTTTTCGGTAATCTGACCTCTATACAATGTTTCGGTCATAACATTTTGTAATAAAATCTGATTTAGACAAGACCTATTCCATTTGAAAGTAGACAAAAAAATCTTTATTTTGATACTAAGATCGAATGATTTGGTGATTAAATGCCTACTAAGACTTCTGTTTAAATTAACCCTATAGATTCTACAAAACAGAGACTGAAATTTCTGACCTCTTGTTGCTTAACTACTTATAACTTTCTGCTGTGAAATCAGATTCATACAAAGTATGATTTATTTGAAGCTAGACTCAAAATGCGTTATGTATATGCCTAATTTGAAATTTTTGGAGTACAATTGCTAACTAAAACATCTGCTTTCATCGACCCTATGGATTCAGTAAAACAGAGCTAATATTTTCAGACCTTTAGCTACGAAATTATCTGTAACTCCCTATTGTAAATTCCAATTCTTGTTAAACTTGATTTACCTAAAACTATATTGATAAAGCTTTCTAATGACACCTATTTTGTACAAATTGGAGCATAATTGGTTATCCAAATAGTTCATACAATGTCCCTATCAAATTCTGATAGAATCGAGCTTTGGTCGATTTCGGCTTTCCTTGTTTCTTCTCTTTGGAAATCAATTTTGGCAAATACTCTTCAGTTAAGCTTTACATTATTACCTTAAATTCCTATATACTATTGTCATTTATTTATTTGTACATCTGCAGCTATCATCTAAAGTTCATGTTTGCATCGTAATGATTCGGCACATGCATCCTATTGTTCCGCATTTGCTTTCGATATGTGCCTCTTCCAGTTTCATTTCTTTGGACATTGAATTCATCTAACTTTCTTATTTCAATTGAGTCATATGTGATTTCTTGAAATTCTTGTAGACTCTTGCTTTTGTTTCCTTTCAAATCTGAATACATTTGTGAAAGATTATGTTTGTATCGTATTGACTCGAAAGGCATATGTTCATTTCGTTGTTCTGCATGTGCTTCCAATATATGCTAATTTCATTATTCCTACTGTCCCTTTGTACTCTGGTGTTTGTGGGATAAATATGAACCTTTGCCAGAAATGGTAAAGGGAGTTATGCTTAGAGCCGGCGATGCTCTACCGGCCCCCTATGACTTCACTCAGACGTGGGTGGATGGAGCTCCCAGACGTGGAAGACTTATGTTTGGTGGTAATTCAGAAATAGATGGACCATATTATGTTATGATCCCACTTCACCTTCTATGTATTTGATATGATATCAAAAGCTTTGGCTATGTTTCTATGCATGCTTTGGATAAGAATGAAATGAATGCATCGTCATGTGACATTGGAACTTCTATTCATGTTTTGTTCTTTGATATGTTTCCGAAATGTTATAAGTCTTTGTTATACTTTGAAAACTACCATATGTCATCAATATGCTCCTTATGCCAATGATATGCTCCAATTACCTTTCCTCGATTTTATGAACAAAACGTGCTTCGAACGATACGACATTGTAATTCTACATTCAAACAAAATATGCTACTGTTTCATCTTGTATCTCTACTTTGTATTTCGATACCTTATTTGTTTGAAACCTGTCCTCTTTGATATAGATATGTTAGTCATTTGCTAAGCTTTATATGCTCACCCCGTTGCTATATAAATTTTTTAAGATAGCTTATCGCTCACTAAAATGTGTAAATTGGGTTGAGGTAGTGGAAGACTAGAAGATTTTGGGGCAAATATTTTGTACTTGATAGGTTGATGTTGTATAAGTTCTTTTTGGGTGTAATGAGATATCAATGACAAATCTAGATTGATGTATCTTGTAAATATTTGAAAAGTACCTCTTACGTTAGGATTTTGGAAATGTTAAGTCTAAACTGTGTACTGATATAAACATGTAGTACATGTTGGTTTTGTGATTGCATTAATTGTCGCGCTTATGGATTTATGATATAATTATGGTTTAGTTAAGTTACTTTTGGATTTTAAGAATCATTTAGTGACATGATGTATGATTATAAACTACACAGGTTTTGTGAATTGTGGATTGTAGAGGTGAATGACTTGAATGTTTTTCTTAGTGACCTCAAATGTGTGATTGGATCCTGGATTGTTTGTTGAATTAAATATTATCAATCTTAAATTAGGTTCACACCTCCTAAATGAGAATTAAATTTGGGGGGCGTGACAACTAGGGATACAGTATAGGTGCTCATTGGGGAATGAGTTCACTAATTGATCCTCTTATGAAATGTTAGATAGTTGATGATGCCTTATTGTCAGATAGCAATTTCGTAGTCCTAGTGGTGTATCTAGTTGTTAGACTTGAGACATCAAGGATGTCCTATTTGAGTACTCCATTCTTTGATACAGGACTTATAGGTTTTGAGGTTTCAGATCTAGCACAGCCGGTCATCGGGAGTGGTAGCCAACCTTATGAGGACTATTGAATGTTGATAGAGGATTATCCACTCTCATGTCATGAGAGGAATATGTTAGAATGCTTGCAGATTCTAAACTTAGGGTTGATCTCTTTAGGGGATTGGCCTCCTTGAAACTCTATAGGGGTCCCTCCCTCCAAATTGCTGCTCAAAGACTGCAGAAAAGATTCATCTATTGCATATGAAAAGAGGAGGAATAAATGGCTATTTATAGGGCTTCTAAACCCTAGCTCCTAATAGGACTCCTACTCAAAACTCCTATTCCTTTACAACTCCTAATTCTTCTCTAAGAAACAACATCCTAACCCTAGTCGACCTCTTTACCTCTTTAATAGGGTCGACTTAGGTAGGTTTTACCTGAATGTCCCTCTCAATTAGGTCTCTCCTAGCTAAAGTCCTAATAGACCCGCCCTCTTCAAATCAGTCTTGTCCTCAAGGCTAACGATTCATGAATTCTGAAAATTTTATCTTCAAGTCATCATAGTTCTCCTAAGTAGCATCTTCTGTTGGTAGGTTTGCCCACTGTATTAGCACTTCAGTAGTGGGTCGTCGTCCTCGAGTCACGATCCGTCGATCAATAATGACACTTGGCTGGGTTTGGAGTTCTCCTTGGGTAGTCTTATTTGGTGGGTAGCTTTGGGTTATCTCCAAGCACCTATTTACAACTTTCGTCTGGCCATCAGTTTGTGGGTGATATGTCATACTCCTTTTCAATTTAATACCTTATATATGGAATAACTTTGTGCAAAATCTGCCCGTGAAGATACAAGTAGAATTTGTCATAAGCATAATACGTCCCTTATAGTATAATTCTTTTGAGTCCCAATTATAATGAGCCACGGAGCTTGGTGCTTCCTCCAATTTTTTTATAATCTTATTGGTCTCCGAATCTTCCTGCCATTCCATCTTAATATTCTCAAGGAAGTCGTTGGTCGGAAGTGAAACGATCGAAACTTCAGCTTGCTCGGGTACCTGCGAAAGCGTATCTACAAGAACATTCTCTTTCCGCTTTTTGTAAGTTATTTAATAATCAAATCCAAGACGTTTTGTTACCCATTTTTGCTGCTCAAGGGATGATATCTTTTGCTCCAAAAAGTACTTGAGGTTTTTATAGTCGGATTTAATTTGAAATCGTCAACCGATCAAGTAGGGTCTCCACCTCATAGCTGCATGCACAATGGCGAGCATCTCCTTATCATACGTTGACATATTTTGATGGGAGGAAGACAATGCTTTTCTAGTGTATGTGAGTGGTTGACCATTTTGCATGAGAATGGCTCCAATTCCGACTCTAGATGCATCAGCCTCAATAATAAAGAGTCAGCTAAAATCTGGTAGTGCTAGCACCAGCATCGTCGTCAAGGCTGCTTTAAGTTTGTTGAAGGCAATAAAGGCTTTGTACGACCATTAGAAGGTATCTTTTTTCAATAGAGAAGTGAGTGGTGCACTGATCTTTCTATAGTTTTTCATGAACTTGCGGTTGTATCCTGTTAAACCGAGAAAGCCACGTAGCAATTTTATGTTCCTCGGGGTCGGCCAGTTCTGCATTGCTTCTATTTTGGAGGGGTCCACTACCACACCTTCCCCTAATATGATATACCCAAGATATTCCATCTTCTGTTAAAGGAAGCAAAAATTCGTAGTGGTCGTTTTGTATTCAAAAGGTGGTTTTCGGTATGTCTTCTTCACACAATCATATTTGATGATACCCGGATCAAAAGTCCAACTTTGTGAAGATTTGTGCTCTATTTCATCTAACAATTCATCTACTATTAGAATAGGATATTTATCCTTGATGGTTATGCCATTGAGAGCTCGATAATCAATACATATTGGCCATGTTCCGTCCTTCTTGCATATAAGTAGCACCGGTGAAGAGTAGAGGCTGCAACTTGGCTGAATAACTCCTGTTTCGAGCATCTTTTTTACAATCCTTTTTATTTCATCTTTCTGGAGATGTGGATACTGATATGGCTGAGTATTTGCTGGAGATTTACCTAGAAGAATCGTTATACAATGATCATGCCAACGGGTAAGAGGTAGGTTGCACGATTCGTCAAATATATCTAAAAATTCAGCAAGCAAAGGAAGTAGATTTGGATCTTCAAATTATGTTAGCTCTCCCTTAGTTTACTGGTCAATTTATACTAAAAATTTGTTGCATGCTTTATGCAAAACCTTCTCCATTTGTTGTGTGCAAATCGTCGTTACATCGCCCCTACGTTTCCCGTGCAGTATCACCTGTTTTCCCTTACTATAAAATTTCATAATTAGTTTCATAAAATTTCAAGAAACATCACCTAATGTCATCAACAATTCAATTCTGAGCATGGCCTCATGATCATCAAGAAGGAGGAGGAAAAAATATATAATTATCTCTTGGTCCTGTAGCAATAGTTTCACTCACGGGTGCTTACGATCATACTTCAAAATCCATCCGTCGACAACCTTAACGTCAAACTTGCTGCAATTCTCGATAGGTAAGGCCTTCTGGACAGCAACCTTACTATTTAGAAAGTTATTAGTACTTCCTGTGTCGATAAGAATAGTGATCGGTTGTTGTTTGAGAAGGCCTCCAACTTTCATCGTTTATGGGTTTGAGTAGCCGGCTAGTGCATGTACCATAACTTCGGTCGGTTGTGGCTCTTCTTCTGCATCTTCTTCTCCATGTTCAAGGCTCTCTTCTGGATGTTTAATGACCTCTTCTTCTATTGGTTCAATCATAAGAAGTCTCCCTTTACTACAGCGATGCTCATGGCTCCACGGCTCATCGCAAGGCCAACATAACCCCTTCGCATATCATTCCCGAAGCTCTTCTCTTGTTAATCTCTTTGGTGTAGGGACTTGGCCGACAGTAGGGGGAGCTGAGGGCTTCAGTATTGCTGGTCAAGGAGTGACCCTAGTCCTCCGAGATTCATGGTTCAATCGCTCCTCTTGATGTCGTGCGAAAGAGATGGCTGGCATAAGTGTGTACGGTTGTTGCGCTTTAACTTCTTCTCAGATCTCTGGCTTCAAGCCCTCAATGAAGGTCCCCAATAGCTGTTTTTGAGACCAATCATGAGTTTGATTAGATAACCTTTCAAACCTGATTTGGTACTCCTGAATGATGGAGGTTTGTCGGATCTTTGCTATTTGCCCGTTAATGTTCTCATAATCGGTTGGTCCGAAGCGGATCAACAGTCCTTCTTTGAATTGTTGCCATGAGAGGACTCTATGAGTATGTTCAAACTAGTCAAACCACTATATGGCATCCCCTTCAAGATGTATAGCTGCAATTTTCACCAAAGATGTGTCCGCGGTTTTGTGGTACCAAAAATATCGCTCCGCGCGTAAGATCCAACCAATCGGGTCTTCTTCTTCCCATCTAGGGAAGTCCACTCTCTTACGTGGATAGTTGGGGTCAGTCATCGAGCCTTCCCTCCCTTGGAAGTCATCTCTTTGGGCTTGGTGTGATTGTTTAGAGCTCTCTCCTTGATGTGATTTCTTCAGGCTTAGTGGTCGGCCTAATCTGAGTTCGGTAAAGAGCATCCGAATCTTATCCTCCATTCGTGCCTCCAAGGCTTCAAATTTAGCATTAATTGCCTCCTTAGATATTATAGTATATACCTCCAAATCTATGATGTTAAGATCTCTCTTTTGTTATTGGGTTAAAGGCATGTATAGGTTGAGAGAACTGATGGTCGAAAGGGTTGGTGGATTGTTGGATTGGTGGATGTAGGCTGCGGTTTAGGCTTATTTTGTTACTGTTTTGGGTGCAGTTTGAGGGTGTGGATTGGTGGAGTTTTAAGGCTGTGGATGAAAGTTTTAGATCTATGGTAGATGGTAGCAAAGGTTTGATAGAAATCAGTGGAAGTTTGCTACAGAATTGTGTTGTCTTGTAAGAGCAGAATTGTCGTCGAAGAAACAACGGTTTATCGATAAAAATTTCACTAAAAACTTGAGAGATTTGTAGAGGGAATTGATAGCAATATCTCAGTTTATATGATATCAAGGATGTCCAATTCAATCAAGAAAATTTTGGCAGTAATAGCAAGAAAATTGGTGCAAGTTGCGACAGCAGAATTCTCATTGAAAAATTTCAGTGGTTTATGATAAAAATTTGTAGCAATACAAAATCATTTTTAGAGATGAATTTCTTAATAGATCAATTTTAGATGGAAGCCTAGATGATCTATAAAGTATATAAGAAATTTCATTCAAATAAGATTGCAAATAGATGGGTTAAGGCAATAATATGTGGCTAAAATTTTCTACAGCATAGATTTTCAAGTGTAGCAGATTGGACATAAAAGATCAGTGATTTATATAAAGAATTTTTTGATAAAACCAAATAAAATCCACTTTAGGAAGTGTTAAAGCTATCATAAAAATTTCAGAGAGATTTGGATAGAAAAAATGTTGTATCAAGATCAAACAAACAATGCTACGCGACTGAAATTTTACAATGCAGATTTTCAAGTATAGCAGATTAGATATAAAAGATCAATGGTTTGTATTGAGAATTTTTTGACAAAACTAAAGGGAAATCTGCTGTTAGGAAGTGTCAAAGATGTCATAAAAATTTCATAGAAATTTGGATAGAAAAAACATAGTAGCAAGATCAAACAGATAGTGCTATGCGGTTGGAATTATGCAATGTATATTTCGTCGTAGAGATGAAAACTTTGCGACAAAAAGTTTATGCAGCAATATAGGAATAATTTTTTTGGGATTTTCGAATAAGGATAACTAAATTGCAGCAGTAGTAAGGTAGGAAACCAGAACCTATTGCAATTCACGGGAAGATCAAATGATGATCTACGGTGGTAGAGATGACGGCAGAATTTGGCGACGATCTTTTAAGCAATTGTGGGAATTGCTTTGGGTGGTTGTGGAGGGCTGATGGATGGCTATGGAAGGGTAGTAAGATACCAAGAACGCTGCTATGTGATAAGACCCTAAAGTCTTATCGTAGGCTCTGATACCAAATGATAAGTCCCTAAAGTCTTATCGTGGAAGAAAGGGGAGAAATGGGGATGATAATGATCGCTCGAGGGGATCGGCCTCCTTGATCGCTTTGAGGGGATCGGCCCTCCTTGATCACTTCGAGGGGATCGGCCTCCTAGGGTTTGTCCAAAGATAGAATAGTATTTTTCATAGATTACTGAAAAGAGGAGTTACATCCCTATTTATAGAGTTCCACCCAGAGTCCATCAGGACTTGAACTCTAATAATAAATAAATATTAAATAAACCTCTACTTGATTCTAACTGAACCAAACTGATTCAATAAATAACTGGACTAAACAAACTCAATAAACATTATTCAAAAGCTCATAAAAAGATTCAAAAGCTCATAAAAAGGTTCATAACAGTTCCTCCCTCTTCAAATCAACCTTGTCCTCAAGGCTGAGCAGCATCAATCTCTGGGAGCTTCTCTTTCAGTACTTTAGCCATAGACTATATGCAACACATCACAACCCGTTGATCAAGTAAGTATGATCTCCACTTTTTGATAGTGTAAGCAACAAGTCGGTCTTTCAATGTAGCAATTGTTGCATGAAACTTCTGGCCCTGTATAATCAATTTTATCTTTGAACCTTTGCTATCACAAGTGAAAATCCATCCATCAACGATCTTTACTTCGAATCTGTCATAGTCTTCAATGTGGTGGGCCAATCGGTCAATAGTCTCTCTGTCCATAAAATTGTTAGTGCTACCAGTATCAATCGAAACTATAACAGGCTGATGTTCCAGAGTTTCGCCAACTTCCATAGTTTGCGAGTTATAGTAGTCGGCTAATGCATACATTGTATATATGGTAGGTCCAACATCTTCATTAGAATTTATACCTTCATAATCGGAGTCCACATTCTTATCTTTCGGTTCCTCTGTAATTGGTTCAATCATCAGAAGTTGCCCTTGTTTACATCGGTGCTCCATACTCCATTTTTCATCATAATACAAACCCCTTGCTGATCTTTCCTTGCTAATTTTTTTCTCATGTAGATTTGCAAATGAGATCGCAGCTATCATAGTACGGGGTTGATGAGCCTTAACTTCACACCGGATCTCTGGAATAAGCCCTTCAATAAATGTATCCAGAAGTTGTCGGTTTGACCAATCTCTAGCTTGATTTGATAATCTTTCAAACCTACTATGATATTCTAATATTGTAGAAGTTTGATGAATTTTGTCGAGTTGGCAATCAACATTCTCATATTTGGATGGGCCAAAGCGAACAAGAAGCCCTCTTTTGAACTGCTCCCATGAAGGAACTCCGTGGAAAGTTTCATACCAATCGTACCATTGGAGTGCATCTCTCTCGAGCTGGATTGAGGCCACTTCTACCTTGGATTCTTCTAAGGTTCTGTGAAAATGGAAAAAAATTTCTACTTTAGAGATCCAATTGGTCGAATCTCCATCTTTCCATCTTGGAAATTCCATCTTCATGTATGAGTAACTTGTATCACAATATTGGGGACCTTTTCCTATATTTTCAGATCTGTACAACATAGAACTTGAGCCCCCATTTTGTTAAAATTTGCTGAGACTCTCTAGTAGGCTCTTTTTGAAATCATTAAGTGTTTCTTGCAATCGATTCTCAATTCTGATTTCCAATGCTTCCATTTGTGCTTTCACCGAGTTATCAGTGGCCATTGCGTAAGACTGCAAATCTGTAATCTCAACTCCTGTTTTTGGTGTCGGGTCAAGGGCATCAACACTATCGATGCGAAGTTGCCGAGGAGGTGGACGCCAAGGGCAGTGCTGCGGTCGCTGCGTTAGAGGAAGAGTAGCTACCCTGTGTTTGTGTCACTGCGTGAGATGAGAGCACCAAGGCTGACAAACGACGGTTGCGACTGTTGTGACCCAAGGAAGCAATCGCCGAGCAGCCGTGTTGAGGCTGCGGTGATGGCAACCGACAACTGCAGCAGTGGAGGCAGAACAAGAGGGAGGTGGCGTCGAAGCGATCGGGGTTGAGATTGCAGTGATGGCAACCGGTGGCTGCGGCAACGATGCAGAGCAAGGGGGGCTGCAGCAACGGTGCAGATCGAGGGGGTTGAGGTGAAGGCTGCGGTGGCTAGTAGCAGCAGTCATTGCTGGCCGGAGCGCAGCGGCGGCGGTGGAGAAGGAGGCAGCGAGGGTCGTGGCAGGCTGGGCGGCGAGCGGCGTCGTCGCTGGTTGGGCAGCAGTGGCGACGCTAGTGGCAGCTGGCATTCGCAGCAACAAGGGGATCCACGACTGCGGCAGCAAGGGGACCCGCGACTGCGGCAGTGGTAACTGCCCTATTTCGGCCACCACCGATGCAGAGCAAGGGGAAGCAGCGGCTGGGAAGCGAGCGGGAGCAGCGGCTGGGAGGCGAGCGGCGGTCGTCGCACGGGGGAGCAGCGGTTGGAAGGCGACGGAGACGGCGCTCGAGGCGACGGCGGTGGCTGGAAACAAGGGCAGCAGATGTGAGTTGCCGTGACAGCCCTGTTTCGGTTACAAAAGATGCAGAGCAAGGAGGATCGGCTGTTGGGAGGCGTGCGGCGGTCGTCGCACGGTGGCCCGCAGCAGTGATGGGTTGGCTGGTCGGCGATGGCGCTGGAGGGGAAGAGGAGTGCTGGAGGCGGCGCGGCTAGTGGAGGTGCGGCTGCGATCGATGAGGGACTGCGGCAACAAAGGAACTCTGTTTCTACAACCGTTGCAACGAGGGGCTGCGGCAACAAGCGGCTGCGGTTGCGACCCAAGGGGGGGCACGGCTAGGGTTGCGGTGGAGAGGCAGCGGTGGTGGCGCGGCTGGGAGCAGCATCACCAACGATTGCCGAGGAGAAGAGTCGAGCGGTTGCGCTGCGACGCAAGGGGAGGCGGGCGGTGGCAGTAGGGCTGGGATGGACGCTGGCAGCGTCGTCTCCTGGCCGGGGAACAGCGGCAGTGGTGGTCGTCGGCCGAGAACCGAGGCGATGGTGGGCGCTGGCCGGAGAGAAGCGACGGCCGGCGGGTGGGCTGGCCGGACGTAGGGGAAGCAGGGGTGCTTCTTCTTCTCTCTTTCTTTCTTTCTTTCTTTCTTTTTTTCTTTCTTTCCTTTTTTTTTTTTTTTTGCAACGAGAACGCGAAGGATCACTACTCTGATACCAAATGGTAAGACCCTAAAGGTCTTATCGTAGGCTTTGATACTAAATGATAAGACCCTAAAGTCTTATCGTGGAAGAAAGGGGAGAAATGGGGACGATAATGATCGCTTCGAGGGGATCGGCCTCCTTGATCGCTTCGAGGGGATCGGCCCTCCTTGATCACTTCGAGGGGATCAGCCTCCTAGGGTTTGTCCAAAGACAGAATAGTATTTTTCATAGATTACTGAAAAGAGGAGTTACATCCCTATTTATAGAGTTCCACCCAAAGTCCATCAGGACTTGAACTCTAATAATAAATAAATATTAAATAAACCTCTACTTGACTCTAACTGTACCAAACCGATTCAATAAACAACTGGACTAAACAGACTCAATAAACATTATTCAAAAGCTCATAAAAAGGTTCCTAACACTATGATACTAGGTGTTAGAACCCTTGTAGATTCTAAACTTGGGGTTGATCTCTTTAGGGGATCGGCCTCCTTGAACTCTATAGGGGTCCCTCCCTCCAAGTTGCTGCTCAATGGCTGCAAAAAAGATTCATCTATTGCTTATGAAAAGAGGAGGAATATATGGCTATTTATAGGGCTTCTAAACCCTAACTCCTAATAGGACTCCTACTCAAGACTCCTATTCCTTTACGACTCATAATTATTCTCTAAGAAACAACCTCCTAACCCTAGCCGACCTCTTTACCTCTTTAATAGGGGTCGACTTAGGTAGGTTTTACATAAATATTTCTCTTAATTAGGACTCTCCTAGCTAGAGTCCTAATAAATATCCCATGTGTTCTTGCTTAAACAAATCATTGGCCAGGGTCATTCGGATTGAGAGAGAAAGAGTTATCTGAGAGAATCCAATTAAAGAGAGACTTGAGTAGAAACCATATAGATCTGATAGTACCATGCCCGGTATATGGTCTCTAGGATATTAGATGGATGAGAGACTATAGATACATGACAACTAAGGATAGATAGGTCTAATGAATTGGATTCCCTTGTATCGTTTGGGGACTACGACGTAGTGGCCTAGTACGTTCGCAATCGTTGAGTTAAGTGAATTATTATAGAGATAATAATTCACTGAGCTAGAAGGAGTTCTGACACGTATGACTCATGGCTAGCTCAATATTGGGCCTAGAGGGTCATATACATATGGTAGGCGATGCGATGAATAGAGGTTCATGTTGAATCTCGGATTTTGATGATAAAACTAATTGATAAATATTTATGATTTGATTTACGTTTTGAGTGACACAGGAAGCTTTGATCAAGGAGAGATAATTAAAGTAGGAAGAATCATGTTGGGTCAGAGAAAAACATATTAGAAGATTGGACATCACATTGGAGGATCGGACGATGTATTGACAGAAGGCTTCGGGCCATGGTTTCAGGCATCGAGCCAAAAAGAGCTGATATTGCACCAAGGATATCAGAGTTGTGGAGGTCAATTGGCCAATTGAGCAATAGGCCACAAGAGAGGATGATGCGTCGAAGAATCGGATGAAGCGTCGATGGACCAATGACATGCAGAACAACATGATTCATGCTTAGTAATAATTGTTTAGATTGAAGTGTGTTTTATGTATGCAGGATTAAATATAATAACAAGGCATAAAACAAAATGAAGTTTTGGAGTTAAGAACGTGATTTTGTTGGGAGTTCGAGAGTTCATCGGAAGTCCGGACATTCATCGAAAGTTTTGTTGGAATTGATCGAGAAGTCCTAGAGCTTACCAAATAAGCTCATCGAAACTCACCAAGAAGATCATCGTGAAGTCTAGGAGCTTGCCGAGAGTCTATCGGAACATTGCCGAGAGATCGTCAAAAGTTCGCTGGAAGATTGCCGGAAGCTCGTTGGAAGAAACCAGACTTATTTAGCTTATTATACGTCTTAAATTTCATAGTTAACACATAATTAGAGTTAGGATTCGGAGATAATCCCACTAACTCAATTAGGGGCCAACTAGGCCCTTAAGAGGGCTAAATTGGGCCGGATTGAATAGCCCTTTCAGCACCTGAAAGCCCAGCCGACGGTGGCACCGCTTGGGAGATAGTGTCCTGGGTTATCTGGGCAGTGGTACTACCTAGACTGGACGGTGGTATCACTGGCTATGAATGCTACCAATGGTGGTACCGCCCTTGTTAGGTGGTGGTACCGCCTAGTGTTAGACTAGCGGTGATAGTACCGCCTAGTAACGGTAGTGGTACTGCCAATACCCTGAAATATAAGGATGTGATACTTTTTGGCTGTAATTTTAAAGCCATTGGGATCTATAAAAACCCCACCCTTTTCTTCATAAAAGGGAACGAAAAGGATAGATATATTCTTGAGTTATTAGGGTGTAAAAGTGTTAGAGTCCTCCTCCTCGCTTTCTAAGTTTTGAGATCATTTAATAGAAGTGTGAGCCTTGTAAGGGTTCACTCCTAAACCTGCAAAAGGAGAATAGAGTTGTAAGAAGGAGGTTGGTCTTTGCCTATTGAAGGAAGACCGTTAGTGAATGCCGGTGCCCTCGACGGAGTGGATGTAGGTCATGACAACCGAACCACTATAAAAATCTGGTTTGCATTTCCTTTGAGCACTTTAACTATAAGTTGCCTTCTTATTGTTTTCAAAGATAAGCATTTCTGAAATCAGTTTTATCATACGAAAGGGATTTTCTTAAATTGACATTTTTACCGCTGCACTAATTCAACCCCTTTCTTAGTGCCGACTCATTCCTAACAGTTGGTATCAGAGCATCATAATTTCTCATTTGGTTTAACACCCAAGAGAAATGACTCTTTTTGACTTTCAAGATGGTCACTCTCTTATTCATCCTCTCTTGTTCAATGGGATAGACTACACATATTGGAAAACTTAAATGAGAGTGTTTTCTTGCTTTCTTTGGATTTAAATTTATGGAGTATTATTGAAAATGACTTTAAAAAATCTTCTAAACTAATGAATGAATGGAATGATTTAGAGAAGAAGATTTTTTTTTTAAATGCTAGAGCTATGAATGCTATATTTTGTGCCTTAGAAAAAAAACGAATTCAATCAAATTTCTATGTGCGAAACGGCTTTCTATATTTGGAACATTCTTGAAACCACACACGAAGGCACTAGTAGAGTAAAGGTTTCAAAGATTAATCTTTTAATACATGACTTCGAATTGTTTCATATGAAACCAAGCAAAACCATTGAGGACATGTACACCCATTTTACTAATGTCGTCAATGGTTCAAAAGTACTTGGTAAAAGTTTTTCAGATTTTGAACTTGTAAAAAAATTTTACGTTCTCTTCATAAGAATTGGGATTCAAAAGTAACTACCATACAAGAGGCAAAAGACTTAAACAAGCTTCCACTCGAAGAACTAATTAGGTCTTTAATGACCTACAAAATGATCAATGTGGCACAAAACAAACTTGAGGACAACCTTCCAAAGAACAGGAAGGATTTTAGACTTAGAACAATTGAAGACTACTCGAGCATAAGCTCAAGTGATAGTGACCTTGAACTCCTCACTATGAAATTTAAAAAGTTAATGAAATAAAAATTAAATAACAAAAAGAATGTAACTACTTACTATGAACGCACGAAGAGGGAAGAACTTTGGAATGAATCAAGCTTATCCGATGACAAGGAGAAAACTGATGAAGAACAAACCAAAAAAGGCGAGGTGGCAAACTACGCCTTAATAGCTTTCGATAATAAAGTAATCAAAAATCTCCTTAGTTTATTTTGAAATTATATGATGCTTTTCATGAGTTATTTTTAATTTAGTTTAAAAAAAATTATTTTTTAAAAAATTATATGTTTATTAATGAAATGAAAATACTAAAAATTGGGGATCATGCTTTTCCTTTTCTAGCTAATTTTGAAAATGATTATGAAAACTACATGTTTAATGATGTAATGAAAATATTAAATGTTTTGAAACCATGCTTGATGTCTTAATGAAAATGTAATGATGATTTGAAAGCATGCTTAACGAGTTTATATTTCGAATTTATTCATGATAATTTTTGTAATCTTTTGAAAGTTCTTTTTTGGTGTTAATGAATGATGCATGGGTTTGAAAGAAAAGAACATGCATGTATGAAATCAATCAATAAGTTGAAACAAAAGGAGGAAAGCATTTTTCTTAAAAATTTCCTTTTTCTCTATCTTATCGATTTTTCACTAAGATACCAATAAAATTATTTATGCCATTTTGAATCTCGTGAAAGAAATGTTGAGATTTTGATTATTTTGATGATTTAAATTTGAATAAATTTTATCAAAATCATAATCTTGGTTTCTTGGAATTACTTAAGATTTTTTGAATCAATATCTCTTCTTTTTAGTCCTACGATTTTTTTTTTTGTATTTTATTTAAAGAAGAGATTTACTATTTGAATCATGACTTTTTGTATTCAAATGGTCTTATCTTTCATGACATGATTTCTTTGTATTTATGACTTGTATGTCTTATAATGATTGAAATATTTTACACCATTATGTTCTTCCCTTCTTCTTTCTTGTTTACAATAATAAAAGGGGGAGAAGTTATGATCATGTATGGTAGGATGTAATTTGACAAATTGATACCATCATGATGTGAAATATCTATGACTCAGAATGATTCATGCAGTAATTATGACTTCCTTATGATGATGAATATAATGTATTGCATTTGATATGAATCATGATTAAAATTACGTTAACTTAAATTCAAGGTTTATCTCAATTATGGAATATTATAAAAAGAATGACACTTTATCTTTCTTATAATTTAAAAATTGATGAATTGCACCATTGTATTATTATTCACTTCTTTTTGCCAATGACAAAGGGGGAGAAAGAATTGCTAGTGTGCACATCTCAAAAGAGAAAGATTTGCTAGCTTGCATAATTCAAAGATGTAAAAGTAAGCTAGAAAAGTAAAGATTGCTAACTTACATATTTCAAGAAGCAAAAGTTGCTTTCTTGAATATCTCAATGTTAGCTCACATATTATAAAATGATGCATTGCTATCTTGCTAGCTTACTATCTTGCATTCTTTTTCAAAAACATGCTAGCCTTCATACGATCAAAGAGAAGTAACACTTGTAAAATTTGCTAGCTTGCATTGTGTAAAATTTGTTAGCTTGGTTGATGTAAAACTTGTTAGAATTGCTAGCTTGAACATTGCAAAGGAAGCAAAATTGCTAGCTTGCACTTCTCAAAAAGAAGAAAGAACTTGCTATCTTGAACATCACCAAGAGAAGCTATAGTGCTATCATGCCTATCTCAAGAAGCAAAACATGCACATATAGCAAAATTTACAAACTTACAAAAATCAAATTTTTGCTAGCTTCCATGATGATAAAACTGAAGATTATATTTATAATGCAATGATTTGAACTGTAATATCTCAAACACTTGATAGTTGAACTTCTCCTTTTTGTTGATGACAAAGGGGGAGAAGTATGATAATGTTATGCATAAGTTTATGATAATATATTGCATGGATTTTTTATTTCAAGAGTTCTATCAATATGGCATATTGATAGGGGGAGTTAAGGTTAACTATGTCATCAATTGGCTGTCATCATCAAAAAGGAAGAGATTGTTGAATCTCGGATTTTGATGATGAAACCAATTAATAAGTGTTTATGATTTGATCTGTGTTTTGAGTGATACAGGAAGCTTCAATCAGGGAGAGATAATTAAAACAGAAATAATCATATTTAGCCGAAGAAAAACATGTCAAAAGATTGGACGTCGCATCGAAGGATCGGTCGATGTATCGACAGAAGGCTTCGGGCCATGGTTTCGAACATCAGGCCAAGAAGAGCAGATATTGCACTAATGATATTAGAGTTGCAGAGGTCAAATGGCCGATTGGGCAATAGGCCGCAACAGAGGATGATATGTCGAAGAATCGGATGAAGCATCGATGGACTAATAACATGCCGGATAATATGATTCATGCTTAGTAATAATTATCTAGATTGAAGTGTGTTTTATGTATGCCTATTAACTATGATAGCAAGGCATCAAGTATAATAAAGTCCCGGAGTCAAAAACATGATTTCATTGGGAGTTTGAGAGTTCGTCGGAAGTCCGGATGTTCGTCGAAAGTCTGGACGTTCGTCGGAAGTTCTGCCGGAATTGATCGAGAAGTCCTGGAGCTTGCCAAAGAAGCTCATTGGAACTCACCAAGAAGATCGTCATGAAGTCTAGGAGATTGCCGGGAGTCCATCGGAACATTACCGAGAGATCATCGGAAGTTCGCCGGAAGATCGTCGAAAGCTCGTTGGAAGAAACCGGACTTATTTAGCTTATTGTATGCCTTAAATTTCGTAGTTAGCACATAATTGGAGTTAGCATTAGGAGATAATCCTACTAACTCAATTAGGAGCTATCTGGGCCCTTAACAAGGTTGAATTGGGCTAGATTGAATAGCTCATTCAGCACTTGCAAGCCCAGCCAATGATGGCACCGCTAGGGCCGACGGTGGCACCGGTTGAGAGATAATGTCCCGGGTTGTCTAGGTGGTGGTACCACCCAGATTGGATGATGGTACCACCAGTAGTAAATCCTGCCAGCGATGGTACTACCCCTGTCAGGCGGTGGTACCACCAAGTGTTAGACCAACGGCGATAATACTGCCCAATAACGACGGTGGTACCGCTAGTAGCCCGAAGTCCGAGGATGTGATACTTTTTTACTTTAATTTTGAAGCCATTGGGGCCTATAAAAATCTCACTCTTTTTTGCATAAAAGGGCACGAAAAGGATAGATATAATCTTGAGTTATTGGGGTATAAAAGTGTTAGAGTCCTCCTCCTCCCTTTTTAAGTTTTGAGATCATTCAAGAGAGGTATGAGACTTGTAAGGATTCTCTCCTAAGCCTACAAAAGGAGAATAGGGTTGTAAAAAGGAGGTTGGTCTTCGCCTATTGAAGGATGACCATTAGTGAATGCTGGTGGCCTCGACGGAAGAGGAATCATTGGAGTGGATGTAGGTCATGACGACCGAACCACTATAAAAATTTGGTTTGCATTTCCTTTGAGCATTTTACTTTAACTACAAGCTGCCTTCTTATTGCTTTGAAAGTTAAGCATTTTCGAAATCGATTTTATTGTACGAAAGGGATTTTCTTAAACTAACGTTTTTACCACTGCACTAAGTCACCCCCCCCCCCCCCTCTTAGTGCCGACTCGTTCATAACAGTTCGTATATGAGATATCCGCCAGAGCCCCTATCTTATTGGATATCCAATAAGCCCCTGAATTATTAGATCCTATGGATGAGATCCAATAAGAGCCAATAAGAGATTATTAGATAAAGATCCACTAATTTAAGAGGTTTTGGTAGTTGGATGGAGATCTAATACCTAATAAGGCATGATCCATAAGGGTTAAGTTGACAAGTGACCTCTATAAATAGGAGGGAACTAGTGGTTCATAGGCTAAAGCCTTTTTTGTTGCCTTCTCCTATTCTCCTCCTCTATCTTCCTTAGAGTAGGCCTAAAGTTTTGAGGAGGGTCGTCGCAACCCTATTGTGTGGATCACCGCAAGAGAGGAGGGCCCTTAACCTCCTTCAATCCCTCCTAGAGATCTGTAGGGATTCAGGGATATACGATCTCCCAAGGTAACACAATCTTTAATATACATAGTTTTCTATTTTGTGGATTTCTCACACCAATATTTACACGAAGACGAACACATCTTTGGGAATTGGGGATTTTATTTTTATGTTCTTCCACTACGTATGTGATGTCGCCCATTAGATTTCCCAACAACTCTTTCTCTCTTAATCCAAATGACCCTAGCCAGGGATTTGCCTAAGCAAGAACATATAAGATATTCCTCTCATAATAATATATAGGATATTCCTCTCTTAACACCGAGAGCGGATGATCCTCTATCGATACTCAATAGCCCTCGTAAAGTTGGTTATCACTCCTGATAACTCATTGTACTATATCTAAAACTTTCAGACCTATAAGTCCGATATTAAAGAATAGAGTACTCATATAGGACATCCTTGGTATCTCAAGTCTAAGGACTATATACACTACTAGAATGACATAATCATTGTCTAAAAATAAGGTATCATTAACTATTTAACATTCCGTGAGTAGATCAATTAGTTAACTCATTTTCCAATGAACACCTGCACTATATCCCTAACATCCCCACACAAATAGCTATGAGATCAATTACCTCCATCATACGAATAGATATACAACACTCTAGTCTATTTGGTCACCTTGATGTCCCTCTCGAGTGACCTATGACCGAGATTATTTAGGGTCTATGTTTAAAGGCGAATTGATCTCATTATCATGATCTCATCATGATCCAATTTCCATTGCACAGATCCACGAACATCACAATATATATATACAATAAATAATATAAAGTTAGAAAATATCATAATAATAATGATAAAAAAGAGTGAGTGCTATATCACACGTGTCGCCACTCACATGATTGGCTTGTAGGGCACCTATGACTAGTAATTTTTTACTTGACCTAAATCCAATCATCTACGTATCTGATCTCTATCAGACCTTTGTGACGCTCAAAGACAATCTGAGATAACAACTTTATTAGTGGATATACGATGTTATCTTAGGATGGAACTCTTTACATTGCTACATCTTCTCGGACCACAATCTCTCTAATAAGCTGGAACCTCCTCAGAATACTTTTGATGAGACCTAGGTTCCCTCATTTGAGCAATCACCTCGTAGTTGTCGTAATATAAGGGAATCGACTCCTCGCTGCCTAACATGACTCCCAGATTTATGATAAACTTTATCATCCAGACTCTCTCCTTTATTGTCTCTATCGCAATAATATACTCAGCCTCTATGTTCAAGTCAGCAGTATACTGCTTAGAACTCTTCCAGTATATTGCTCCTTCATTCAGGGGGAACACATACCCTAAATTAAACTTATTGTCATCGACATTAGATTGGAAACTTGAATCCATATAACTCTAAACCCTGAGGCTACTCCCCTATATACTAGTAAATGATTCTTAGTTCTTCTTAAGTACTTTAGGATATACTTTATTTTTTTCCAATGCTCCAAGCCTGGATCCACCTGATACCTACTAGTGACATTCAGAGCATACATGATATCAGGCCTGGTATATAGCATAGCATATATGATAGACTCTATCACTAAGGCATAGGGTATCCTATCCATACCTACCCTTTCTTCAAGAGTCTTTGGGGACATACTCCTAGAAATCGATATCTCATGTCTCATCGGTATGAGACCTCTCTTAGAATTTATCATTGCAAACCATTTGACAATCGTGTCTATGTACCTAGATTAGAACAAGTCATATATCCTTTTAGATTTATCTCTATATATTCGAATTCCCAAGATATTGGATGCTTCCCCCAAGTTCTTCATGGAGAAATGTCTAGATAGCCGAGTCATTACTGTAGAGAGCATTCCTACATCATTCCCAATAATCAGAATGTCATCCATATATAGCACCAAATAAGTAATAGTACTCCCACTTACCTTGTTAGGATTAAGAGTGACACTAAGAGGAGGGGTGAATTAGTGCAGCGGAGAAATTAATCAGTTTCAAAAATCTTCGTTTCGATTAAACCCAATTCCGACGAGAACCATTTCATAAAGATATTAACTTGAAAACATATGGGAGCATAGAGAAAGCAGTAAGAAGTTAAGGTAGTTTACAGTAAAGGTAAATTGCTTAAAACAAAATGCAAACCAGAATTTAGAGTGGTTTGGGCATTGTGACCTACATCTACTTCGGATTCCCTTTCGTCGAGGTCCCTAGCGTCCACTAATGGTCTTCCTTCAATAGGCAAAGACCAACCACCTTTTATAGCTCTTTCTCCTTTTATTGGGTTTAGGAGATAATCCTTACAAGCCTCAATCCTATTTCTTGGATGTTTACAAGGCTAAGAGAGGGAGGGGAGGACTCTTCTCACTTTTACAACACTTTAACACCCCAAGAATTCAAGAATATGTTAATACTTTCATGCCCTTTCATGCAAAAAAGGGTGGGGTATTTATAAACCCTAATGGCTTCAAAATTAGAGCCAAAAAGTATCTCATCCTAGATTTTTAGGGTACTGGCAGTACCACCGCCAGTACTAGGCGATACCATCACTTGTCACTCTAACACTAGGTGGTACTACCTGTTGAATCTCGGATTTTGATGATGAAGTCAATTGTCATTTGTTGTCTAATCTATGTGTTGAGATAAGTGTGCAGGATTAACTACGATGAAAGATAGACAAGCAGCAGGAGTTGCGCCGGAGTCAAGTTCATGATCACGTTGGGAGTTCGAGAGTTCGATGGAAGTTCGGATGGTCGTCGGAGGTTCTGCGAGAACAGATCCGAGAAGTCCAGAAGCTTGCCAAGCGAAGCTCGTCGGAACTCGCCAAGTGGATCGTCGCAAAGTCCAGGAGTTTGTCGGAAGTCCGCAGGAGCATCACCGAGGGTTCATCGGATGATTGACGGAAGTTCGTCGGAAACTCGCCGGAAGAAGCGATTGACGCACCGAAGCAAAGCTGCAGAAATTGTCTTAGATCTAATCGTAGTTAGCACATTGATTAAGTTGGAAAATGGGAGGTGATCCCATTAGCTTAATCTTGGGGCAATTGGGCCCTTGAAAGACTGAAATTGGGCCGAGTGGAGCTAACCATTCGGACCCTGATTGCACCAGGAGGTACAACCGCCTAGGCCAGGAGGTGGCACCGCCTGGGCTAAGCCTCCCAGCGAGACTGGGCGGTGCAACCGCCCCAGCCAGGAGGTGGCACCGCCTGAGCTCAGTCTTCGAGCTAGACTGGGCGGTGCAACCTCCCTGACAGAGAGGTGGCACCGCTTGAGCTCAGTCTTCGAGCTCTGGCAGAGAGGTGCAACCGCCTCAGTCAAGAGGTGGCACCGCCTGGGGCTCAGTCTCCTAGCCAGACTCAGGAGGTGCAACCGCCCCTGACACAGAGGTGCAACCGCCTGGGCTCAGTCTTCGAGCTCTGCCAGGCGGTGCACCTCTCCAGTCAAGAGGTGCAACCGCTTGATCCCGGAATTCCGGGATTTGATCGTTTTGAGCTCCAAATTTGAATTGGGTTGGGGCCTATAAATACCCCACCCATTCAACACTGAAAAGATACAGACCTACACCGAATTCTTGATCTTTTCTGTGATTCTAAGAGTTCAATTTTGTGAAAAGTCCTAAAGTTCTCCTCTTTCTGTTCTTCAAGTCTTGAGTTGTAAAGAGAGGAGAGAAAGGTCCTGTAAGGGTTGTCTCCTGAGCCCATCAAAAGGAGTGAATCTGTAAAAGGGCAGTTGGCCTTCGCCTATTGAAGGAAGGCCTCTAGTTGACGTCGGTGACCTCGTCGGTGGAGGAAGCCAAAAGTGGAGTAGGTCAAGACTGACCGAACCACTCTAAATCTCTGGTTTGTGTTTATTTTGAGCACTTTATCATTACTGCAAACCTCCTACATAGTTACTGCTCTCTGCGCCTTTACGAACAAGTTTCTAAGTGCTGATCTTTCCGAATCTGCATTCAGACGTAAATCGGTGTTTTCATACATTGCAGTTTAAGTTTACATTTTGATTCTGCAAAACTATCTTCTGCGCTTTTACGAACGAAGTTTCTAAGTTCAGATCCCTTTAAAACTGTGTTTTAGACGTAAACTACTTTTAAACGTAAAACTACGTTTAGACGTAAAACTTCGTTTAGACGCAAACTGCGTTTAGACATAAAACTACGTTTAGACGTAAAACTACGTTTAGACACAAACTGCGTTTAGACGTAAAAGTACGTTTAGACGTAAAACTGTGTTTAGACGTAAAACTGCGTCTAGACGCAAACTGCACTGCGCTTAGACGCAATCTGATCTTAGACGTAAACTGCGCTTAGACGCAAACTGCGCTTAGACGCAATCTGCATTTAGACGCAAACTGCATTTAGACGCAAACTGCGTAAACTGCGCTTAGACGCAAACTGTGTTTAGACATAAACTGCACTTAATCATAAGTATTCTTAGAATCGGCTTTTGCATCAAATTAGTTTTTATCAAACGAACGCAGCTTTCGATTTTAATCGCTGAAAGATTTCCGCTGCACTAATTCACCCCCCCCCTCTTAGTGCTCTCGGTCCTAACACTACCGCCCAATCTGGGCGGTACGACCACCTAATAGAGCTCGGAGACCGAGCTCTAGTGGTACCACTACTAGCAGCACTAACTACTAGTGGTACAATCGCCTAGTCTGGGCGGTACCACCTTCTAGACTAGGAGACCGAGTCCCATGCTGTCACTACCTTAGCTGGAATTGCCTAAGGCGTGAGGCACGCTTGCGGCCAAAGACGCGAACTTAGCTTGCGTTGCCTAAGTCGCGAGTTACCCTTGTGGCAAAGATGCGAACTTAGCTTGCGTTGCCTAAGTCGCGCTTCGCCCTTGCGATATTGCTCCGCAAGGATCAGCCCACTTTGTAACCTCTCGCAGGTCCTGAAGGACCTGTAAAAGAGAAAGTTGGTTAGTTCGAAAGAACGAGCAAAGGACAAGTCCCGAAGTCTCGCATAAAGGGGGAAGCTTTACAAGCAATTCGACGAACACCTTGTGTGCACAAGAGAAAAGAGGGAGAGGGAGAAAACAAGGCTTTAGAAGGATGAACGAACAACTACAAGCCCACAAACAGCCGCTCACCTGGTCCCGGGCGCGAAGACAAGTTCCGGTAAAGGTCACGTGCGAACTTGCGAAAGAGAGTTCAACTCCTGGTATATAACCGAAGCCCCATCCAGCCCTATGCCACTCGAGGGGTTCAAAGGGGCTAAGATGGTTGACGTTTTGGTGAGCGGAGGCAGTTCTCCACAACCCTCCCGCGGCACACGAAAACGAAGCTGTTTTGGGCTGTTTTGAGGCTGTTTTGCTCGGTTCAATGAGCGGTCGCTTTGTAACGCTGCAGCTTGTTCGAACTTACATATACAAGCAAAATGAACCAAAACCAAGAGAAAACATGCTATCAAGCGGGTACATGCAGGTGTGAGCGACGAACGGTTCGTTGAACGGAGTTGTTGCGGGTGCGCGATGACCGTTCGTGACATTCTCCCCCACTTAAACTATCAACGCCCTCGTCGATGTTTGTTGGTAGTTGTTGATGACTTCTTCTTCATGTCGCAGAGCATCTTTAGGCTCCCAACTGGCTTCAGTTCGGGGAAGCTTTCGCCACTTCACCAAGTACTCTATCTGCTCAGCTCCGTTGGGTAGCTTTATCTTGCGGTCCGCCAGAATGGTTTCCACTCGCTTCTCGTAGGAGGCAGTGATGGGAGGTAGCCGAGTTAGAACACTTCGAGAAGCATCTTGCGGATCCGAGTGGTAGGCTTTTAGGTTGCTGGCGTGAAGAACGTTATGAATTTTGAACCACGCCGGCAGCTGCAACTTGTAAGAGACGTTGCCTACCGTACTGATAATTGGGAAGGGCCCTTCGTACTTGCGCATCAATCCTTTGTGGACTCTGTTCCTAAAGAATTGGAGAGATGCTGGTTGGAGCTTTACCAACACCAAATTGCCAACTTTGAACTCTTACGGTCGCCTTCCCAAGTTGGCCCACTTCTTCATCCTTTTTGCCACCTTCTCCAAGTAAGCCCACGCAATATCTGCATTTCGATGCCACTCCTTTACGAAATGATAGCCTGATGGACTACTCCCAATATACCCAATTGCCATGGTGTGCGGAGTCGACGGTTGTTGTCCTGTGATAATTTCGTAGGGGCTCTTGTTGGATGCAGAGCTCCGCTGCAAGTTGTGGGAGAATTGGGCAATGTCCAACAGCTTCACCCAATCTCGTTGATTAGCACTCACGTAATGCTAGAGATATTGCTCCAAGAGCGAGTTTATTCTTTCAGTCTGGCCATCTGTTTGGGGGTGGAGGCTTGTAGAGAAGTATAACTTTGACCCCAACAATTTGAATAGCTCGGTCCAGAATCGTCCCAGGAACCGAGCGTCTCGATCACTAATGATATTGTGTGGGACTCCCCAATACTTCACTACATCCTTCATCATCAGCCTGGTCGCCTCTTCTGCTGAACAGTGTAGGGGAGCAGCGATGAAAGTTGCATACTTTGAAAACCGATCGACCACCACGAGTATCGATCCGAGTCCCCCTATAGGTGGCAAGCTTGATATGAAGTCTAAGGAAATGCTCTCCCATGGCCTTTCTGGTATGGGCAACAGCTCCAAAAGTCCCACCGGCTTCCGCTGCTCCACCTTGTCTTGTTGGCAAGTAAGGCATGTTCGAACATATTCCTCCACATCAATCCCCATCTTCGGCCAGTAGAAGGCCCTCTCCACGAGAGCCAACGTTCTGTGAATGCCTGGGTGTCCAGCCCAAAGGGAATCGTGACACTTTTTTAAGAGCTCACGCCTTAAATTGTCCATTCGGGGGAACATAAACCCTATTCCCTTTTGTGTAAACAAGTCCCTCCTGGACCCAAAATCACCGTGCCTTGCCTTCTTTGATGAGCTGTATCAGGATAACTGCCTGGGGATCACTATACAGTCCATCCCTGATTCGGGAAAGGAAGTTGGAGTGCAACTGACTTGCTTGGCCTTTGCCCTCCAGTTGTACGACATTCATGCATTCCACTTTCCGACTCAGCGCATCGGCCACGACATTCGCCTTCCTGGGCTTGTACTCCATTGCCATATCAAATTCAGCCAGGAAGTCCTGCCATCGCGCTTGCTTTGGGGAGAGCTTCTTCTGAGTTTGGAAATAGCTCAGGGCGATGTTGTCCATCCTCAGCACAAATCGCAACCCGAGGAGGTAGTGTCGCCAAACTCGTAGACAGTGGATCACTACTGTCATCTCCTTCTCATGCATTGGATACCACCGCTTAGTCTCGTTGAGTTTGCGGCTCTCGTAGGCCATCGGATGACCCTCCTGCATGAGTACCCCCCCAATAGCGAAGTCCGAAGCATCTGTATGGACTTCAAAGGGCTCTCCATAGTTCAGCAATTTGAGCACCGATTCTTCCAGAACAGCAGCCTTCATATCTTGGAATGCTATCTCACATTTGTCCGACCACTTCCAAGGCTGCTCCTTCTTCAGCAACTCCGTCAATGGGGTTGCCCGCTTCGAATATCCCGCTATGAAGCGTCGATAGTAATTGACGAAACCAAGGAAGGATCTTAACTCTGGCACCTTCTTTGGAGTTCGCCATTCCGCAACTGCTTGCACCTTCGACTTATCCATCCGAATGGAGCCATCACCGATTCGATGCCCCAAGAATAAGATCTCAGTTTGAACAAAGTAGCATTTCTCCCTTTTCACGAACAAAGTGTTCTCCCTGAGAATCTTGAAAATCGTCCGAAGGTACTTGACATGCTCCTCGAGTGTTTGACTGTAAACGACGATATTGTCCAAGTAGACGACCACGAACTTATCCAAATACTCCTTGAATAGCTAGTTCATGAGAGTACAGAATGTGGCCAGAGTGTTGGTTAAGCCGAAAGGCATCACCAAGAACTCAAACGCTCCATACCTGGTCACACAAGTAGTCTTCACTTCGTCGCCTTCAGCAATGCACACTTTCCAATACCCCGACCGAAGGTCGAGTTCTAAGAAATACTTAGCCTTGCCTAATTGGTCGAACAAGTCCGCGATGAGCGGGATGGGATACTTGTTCTTCATTGTTACTTTGTTGAGGGCTCGGTAGTCGATGCATAATCGGAGGCTCCCATCTTGTTTCTTCTGGGAGAGAACTGGAGCTCCGAAAGGTGCTTTAGAGCTGCGGATGAGACCACCGCTTAGCAGTTCGCCTAACTGCTTCCTGAGTTCTGCCAACTCTAGCGGGGGCATGCGGTAGGGTGGTCTCGCTGGAGGCTTCACTCCTGGCTCCAGCTCGATGCTGTGATCCACGCCTCTGCGTGGTGGAAGAGTCTTCTGTTAGGATCAAGAGTACTAAGAAGGGGGGGTGAATTAGTGCAGCGGAAATTTTTCGACGATTAAAACGAAAGCTGCGTTCGTTCGATAAAAACGATTTCGATGTGAAAGCCGATTCTAAGATTACTTTAACTTAAGATTAAGCAAGATGACGTTAAAGTAGATCTACGAAGGCAGTTTGGAGTTTATGATGGAAAGTAGAATACAAGCGCAAACTAAAATGCGACGTTCGTACAATAAAAACCGATTTACGTCTAAACGTAAATTTAGAAAGTTCTGAACTCAGAAACTCATTCGTAAGATCGCAGAAGGCAGTAAACAATTATGATTGAAATCAAAATGAAAACGTAAACTGAAATATGATGATCGTACGAGAAAAGCCGATTTACATCTAAACGCAGATTCGGAAAATTCTGAACCTAGAAACTTGTTCGTAAAATCGCAGAAGGCAGTAAGCTATTGAGAAGTTTGCAGTGAAGGTAAAATGCTCAAAGGAAATGCAAACCGAGATTTAGAGTGGTTCGGTCAATCTTGACTTACTCCACTTTTGGCTTCCTCCACCGACGAGGTCACCGACGTCAACTAGAGGCCTTCCTTCAATAGGCGAAGGCCAACCACCTTTTTATAGATTCACTCCTTTTGACGGGCTTAGGGGACAACCCTTACAGAAGTTTTCTCTCCTCTCTTTACAACTCAAACTTTGAAGAACAGAAGGAGAACTTTTGATCTTTACAACAATTTTGAGCTCTAAGAATCACAGAAAGATATCAAAATTTCGAGTGTAAGTGCTTCCTTTCAGTGCTGAATGGGTGGGGTATTTATAGGCCCCAACCCAGTTCAAATTTGGAGCTCAAAACTGTCAATTCCCGGAATTCCGGGATCAGGCGGTTGCACCTCCTGACTAGGGCGGTTGCACCGCATAGCAGAGCTCGAAGACTGAGCCTCTGGGCGGTGCCACCTCTGTCAGGGGCGGTTGCACCTCTCTACCAGAGCTCGAAGACCGAGCTCAGGTGGTTGCACCTCCTGACTGGGGCGGTTGCACCGCCTGGCAGAGCTCGAAACTTGAGCTTAGGCGGTGCCACCTCTTGTCAAGAGAGGTTGCACCGCCCAGTCTCGATCGGAGACTGAGCCCAGGCGGTTGCACCTCCTGGCTGGGGCGGTTGCACCGCCCAGTCTCCCTAGGAGACTTAGCCTAGGCGGTGCTACCCCTTGGCTTGGGCGGTTGCACCTCCCACAGCAACCAGGGTCCGAATGGATTGATCCATTCGGCTTAATTTGGGTTTTTCAGGGGCCCAATTGCCCCAAGATTAAGCTAATGGGATCACCTCCCATTTTCAACTTAATCATTCGTGCTAACTACGATAAATCCTAAGACAATTTCTGCAGCTTGCTCCGGTGCGTCAATCGCATCTTCCGGTGAGTTTCCGGCGAACTTCCGTCGATCATCCGATGAACCCTCGGTGATCCTCCTGCGGACTTCCGGCAAATACCTGGACTTGCGACGATCCACTTGGCAAGTTCCGACGAGCTTCTTTAGCAAGCTTCTGGACTTCTCGGATTTGTTCCCGCAGAACTTTCGACGACTGTCTGAACTTCCGTCGAGCTCTCGAACTCCCAACGTGATCATTGTCATGACTCCGGCGTAATTCTTGCTGCATGTCTTACTTTCATCGTAGTTAATCCTGCACACTTATCTCAACACATAGATTAGACAACAAATGACAATTGATTTCATCATCAAAATCCGAGATTCAACAATCTCCCCCTTTTTGATGATGACAATCAATTGATAATGGAGTTAACCTTAACTCCCCCTATCTATATGCCATACTTGAGATAAGTCATTCTTGAATTTAAAACCTTATAAATTCAAGAGACATATTCCCATCATGATTCCTATCATGATGTATCTCTTTAAAGATGATGTCAAGGCTTGACATTCATTTTCAAATTTTACAATACAAGTTTGAATGATGGTAATAGTTGCAATTCATCATATTGTAAGATATCAACATGTAAAGCTGTGAAGTAAGATTTTGATATCATTACATGATGCACACATTTCTTATATTTTAGCAAGTGTTGCATTTCTATATATGGCATCTTTTCATATATCTCTTGATGATGTAGGCATGGCATAATCATAGCATCAGTGTTTATAGCATCAAATCAATTCATATATTTCTCCCCCTTTGTCATCAAAAAAAAGCATGGTAGATGTGATACCAGGAGAACAATATAAGCAAGTTATCAAGCATATAAAGGAAGACATGATAAGTATAATGCTTTGAATACTTCTTCTCCTTGTATGTTATAATTCTTTGTGCATGAAGGAGGAAAGTCATTTTATCAAATCCATTTCGAAAAAAATATTTTTCATAAGAGTGTGTTTGATTTTTATCATTCCAGCCGTTAAGCGAGTCCGAAAATGAGATGAATTCTTTCATGCATTCGGACAAGATTATGCTACAAAAACCAAAACATTTCAACACATGGCAATCAAGTGATTTGATCATTCAATAAAGTCCGAAAAGTAATTTTAAGTATTCGGACACATCAACATTCCTAATTCTCTTCTTATAAAATCAAATTGTTCTTCACTTAGAGGTTTTATAAAAATATCGGCTAGTTGATGCTTAGTATCAATGAACTCTATAATTACATCATGATTAGCAACATGATCTCATATAAAATGATGTCTAATATCAATATGTTTTGTTCATGAGTGTTGTATAGGATTCTTTGTTAAGCATATTTCACTTGTGTTATCACATTTAATGGGAATATTTTTAAGATGAACTTTATAATCTTCTAAGGTATTTTTCATCCATACAACTTGTGCATAGCATGCACTTGCTGCAATATATTCAGCTTCGGTTGTCGATAGTGCAACCGAGTTTTGTTTCTTAGATGACTAGAAAACAAGGGCATGTCCTAAGAATTGACATGTTCCTAATGTGCTTTTTCTATCTAATCTACAGCCAGCAAAGTCCGCATCAGCATAAGCAATTAACTCAAGATTCTTTGATTTTGGGTACCATAATCCTAGATTTGTGGTACCATTAAGATATCTAAGTATTCTTTTAACTGCTTTGAGATGAGATATCTTCGGGTTTGATTGAAATCTAGCACAAAGTCCTACACTGAACATGATGTCTGGTCTAGTTGCAGTGAGGTAAAGTAAACTTTCTATCATACCCCTATAAGTTTTTTGATCGAAGCTTTCTCCACTTTCATCAATTTCTAACTTAGTGGAGGTGCTCATAGGAGTGTTAATAGCTTTTGAGTTATTCATATTAAACATCTTTAGTAAATTCATAGCATATTTAGTTTGACTAATAAAGATGCCATTGCTTAGGTGTTTGATTTGTAAACCTAAGAAGAATGTTAACTCTCCCATTAAACTCATTGCGAATTCAAGACTCGTAGTTTTAGCAAAAGATTCACAGAGAGATTCATTCATAGAACCAAAGATAATATCATCAACATAAATTTGAACAATGAGAAAATTATTTTCAAAGTTCTTGATGAATAATTTAGTATCAACCTTGCCTTTTATGAAATTATTTTCAATAAGAAAAGAACTAAGTCTCTCATACCAAGCTCTTGGAGCTTGTTTTAAACCATAGAGAGCTTTAGTTAATCTAAACATATGATTAGGGAGACTATTATTTTCAAATCCAGGAGGTTGTTCAACATAGACTTCTTCGGAAATAAAGCCATTAAGAAAAGCGCTTTTAACATCCATTTGAAACAACTTAAAATTATTACTACTAGCGTAGGCAAGGAGCATCCTTATGGCTTCTAATCGAGCCACAGGAGCGAAGGTTTCTTCATAATCGATACCTTCTTCTTGGTTGAAACCTTTGGCCACTAATCTAGTCTTGTTTCTAACCACGATACCATTTTCATCTTGCTTGTTTCTAAAGACCCATTTAGTACCAATAACTAAATGGTCATTTGGCCTAGGAACAAGCATCCACACCTCATTTCTCTCAAATTGATTCAATTCATCTTGCATTGCGATAATCCATGAATCATCTTTCATGGCTTCATCAACACATTTGGGTTCAATTTGGGAGAGAAAAGCGACAATGGCGTAAAAATTTTTAAGAGAAGATCGTGTTTGAACCCACTTTGATGTGTCTCCTAAGATTAGCTCCTTTGGATGAGCATCTACATACTTCCAATCCTTGGGTAAGGAAATCTGGGAAGTGGATGCATCCAAGTTGCTAGTTGGAGACGGGGTTTCATTTAAGTTCAAAGAATCAAAATTAACATCATCATCAAGATCATTTTTCCTAATTTCGGAAATCTCATTGAAAACAACATGAATGGATTCTTCAATAATTAAAGTTCTTTTATTGAAGATACGAAAAGCTTTAGAAACTGAAGAATAACCAAGAAAGATTCCTTCATCGGATTTAGCATCAAATTTTCCTAAGTTATCCTTTTCATTCAAGATAAAACACTTACACCCAAAGACTTTAAAATATGAAACATTGGGTTTTTTTGTTATTCCATAACTCATAAGGAGTTTTGGTGAGTAAGGGTCTTACTAGAACTCTATTCAAAATATAGCATGCAGTGTTTACGGCTTCGGCCCAAAAGTATTTGGGTAGGCTATGTTCATTCAACATGGTTCTTGCCATTTCTTGTAAATTTCGATTTTTTCTTTCTACTACCCCATTTTGTTGAGGATTTCTTGGAGTAGAGAAATTATGGTTGTATCCATTGAGTTCATAGAATTCTTGAAAATCATGGTTTTGAAATTCTCCACCATGATCACTTATAATTGACGAAATCATAGAACCCTTCTCATTTTGAACAAGTTTACAAAACTTGGTAAAATATCTAAATCATTCATTTTTTTGTTTTAAGAAGTAGGTCCATGTATATCTGCTATAGTCATCAACAATGACAAAGGCGTATTTGCTACCTCCTAGACTCGATGTAGAGATTGGTCCGAACAAGTCCATATGGATCAATTGTAAGGGCCTAGAGGTGCTTATTTGATTCTTAGTTTTGAAACTACCCTTAATTTGTTTACCTAATTGGCAAGCATCACATACATTATCTTTGATGAACTTGATATGAGGAATTCCTCTTACAAGTTCTTTAGATGATATTTGAGTGATTAGTTTCATGCTAGCATGACCTAATCTTCTATGCCATAGCCAAGCATCCTCATTCAAAACCGAAAAACACATTTCATTACACAAATCATTGATGTCAATAGTGTATACGTTATTTTGTTTTAATGCAATCATAGACATGTTTTTATGTGGTTTTTCAATGATACAAGCATTAGATTCGAATTTGACAGTGTATCCTTTATCACATAATTGACTAATGCTCAAGAGGTTATGTTTTAAACCATCAACTAACAAAACATCTTCAATAAAGAAGTTGGATTTGTTACCTATGGTTCCTTTGCCAATGATTTTACCCTTGTTGTTGTCTCCGAAGGTGACATAGCCTTCGTCTATGCTAGTGAGCCTAGAGAATTGAGATGGATCTCCGGTCATATGCCTTGAGCATCCACTATCAAGGTACCATCTCTTGCTCCTAGCTTGCGATGGTGTGGGTTTCTACAAGAAAGGATGATTTTTAGGTACCCATTTGCTTTTGGGCGCCTCAAAGATAGATCTACATTGTCTATCATGTTGCATAGAATTTATCATGGTTCCTTTAGGAACCCAAATCAATTTGTTTGGACTAATTTTCTTGAATGGACAATAGTGCGTATTGTGTCCAAGTTTGCAACAAAAGTTGCATTTGGTTTGGTGTTGAACATGAAGATGGGGCCTTTTATGAAGGTGGTTGGATTTTGGTGAGAACTTCTCACAAATCCAATTCCACTCCTTTTTGGAACGTGACCCTTGTTTGCAAGGATCATGTTTAATGACTTGCTACCAACCTCGAATTTCTTCAAGATGTCTTTAAGTAGCAAGTTTTCTTTTTGGAGAGTTTTAGATCATGGCATTTGATGCATGGATCTAAACTATCATGATATTCAGTTTTTAATTTATCAAAATCACAAGTAAGACTATCATGCTCCTTTTTTAGCAATTTATATTTTCTATTGATAATCTTGCATTCATCAAATAAGTCATGGAAGGCATTTAATAATTCATCGAAAGATAAATCTGCATCTAATAAATTTGTTACCTCCTCTCCGATGGCCATTAAGGCATAATGAGCAACTTGCTCGGTGTTGGACTCCTCTTCTTCGGACGCGCTCGAATCATCCCATGTTGCTTTGAGCGCCTTCTTCTTTGTTGTTCTCTTTTTGGCTTGGGGACAATCACTCTTGTAGTGTCCCGGCTTTTTGCACTCATAGCAAATAACTTGGTCCTTCTTGGGTTCAAGTTTATTTTTAGTGTCATTCTTAATCTTGTTTCTTTTAATAATTTTTTTATATTTTCTTGTTAGAAGTGCCAAGTCATCGTCACAGTCCTCATCACTTGAGTTTTCTTTCAAGTGGTCTTCCAATGTTCTAAGTGCCATATCCTTCCTGTTCTTTGGAAGGATGTCTTCTTGCTCTTCATGAGCTTTGCAAGTCATCTCGTAGGTCATTAATGACCCAATTAGTTCTTCAAGAGGGAAGTTGTTTAGATCTTTCGCCTCTTGAATAGCAGTGACTTTAGGATCCCAACTCTTAGGAAGGGATCTTAGAATCTTATTTACGAGCTCAAAATCCGAAAAACTTTTTTCGAGTCCTTTTAGACCGTTGACGACATCCGTGAAATGGGTAAACATGTCGCCAATAGTCTCGCTCGGTTTCATCCAGAAAAGTTCGAAAGAGTGTAACAAAAGATTGATTTTTGACTCTTTCACTCTACTTGTGCCTTCATGAGTCACTTCGAGTGTGTGCCAAATATCAAATGCGGTTTCACAAAAAGAAACACGATTAAACTCATTTTTATCAAGTGCACAAAATAAGGCATTCATAGCCTTTGCATTAAGAGCGAAAGCCTTCTTCTCCAAATTATTCCAATCGATCATTGGAAGAGAAGACTTCGAAAAACCATTCTCGACAAGATTCCAAAGTTCAAAGTCCCTAGAAATAAGAAAGATCCTCATTCGGGTCTTCCAATAGGTGTAGTCTGTCCCATTAAACATGGGTGGACGTGTAATAGAATGGCCCTCTTGGTTTCCGGCGTAAGCCATCTCTCTTGGGTTTTAATCCGTTTGAGAGTTAACTGAGCTCTGATACCAATTGTTAGGATCAAGAGCACTAAGAGGGGGGGGGGGGGGTGAATTAGTGCAGCGAAAATTTTTCAGCGATTAAAACGAAAGCTGCGTTCGTTCGATAAAAATGATTTCGATGTGAAAGCCGATTCTAAGATTACTTTAACTTAAGATTAAGCCAGATGACGTTAAAGTAGATCTACGAAGGCAGTTTGTAGTTTATGATGGAAAGCAGAATACAAGCGCAAACTAAAATGCGACGTTCGTACGATAAAAGCTGATTTACGTCTAAACGCAGATTTAGAAAGTTCTAAACTCAGAAACTCATTCGTAAGATCGCAGAAGGCAGTAAACAGTTATGATTGAAATCAAAACGTAAACGTAAACTGAAATATGATGATCGTACGAGAAAAGCCGATTTACGTCTAAACGCAGATTCGGAAAATTCTGAACTTAGAAACTTGTTCGTAAAATCGCAGAAGGCAGTAAGCTATTGAGAAGTTTACAGTGAAGGTAAAATGCTCAAAGGAAATGTAAACCGAGATTTAGAGTGGTTCGGTCAATCTTGACCTACTCCACTTTTGGCTTCCTCCACTGACGAGGTCACGGACGTCAACTAGAGGCCTTCCTTCAATAGGCGAAGGCCAACCACCCTTTTACAGATTCACTCCTTTTCACGGGCTTAGGAGACAACCCTTACAGAAGTTTTCTCTCCTCTCTTTACAACTCAAACTTTGAAGAACAGAAGGAGGAGAACTTTTGGTCTTTACAACAGTTTTGAGCTCTAAGAATCACAGAAAGATATCAAGATTTCGATTGTAAGTGCTTCCTTTCAGTGCTGAATGGGTGGGGTATTTATAGGCCCCAACCTAGTTCAAATTTGGAGCTCAAAACTGTCAATTCCCGAAATTCCGGGATTAGGCGGATGCACCTCCTGACTGGGGCGGTTGCACCGCCTGGCAGAGCTCGAAGACTGAGCCTCTAGGTGGTGCCACCTCTGTCAGGGGCGGTTGCACCTCTCTGCCAGAGCTCGAAGACCGAGCTCAGGCGGTTGCACCTCCTGACTGGGGCGGTTGCACCACCTGGCAGAGCTCGAAACTTGAGCTCAGGCGGTGCCACCTCTTGTCTGGAGAGGTTGCACCGCCCAGTCTCGCTCGGAGACTGAGCCCAGGCAGTTGCACCGCCCAGTCTCCCTGGGAGACTTAGCCTAGGCGGTGCTACCTCCTGGCTTGGGCGGTTGCACCTCCCACAGCAACTAGGGTCCGAATGGGTTGATCCATTCGACCCAATTTGGGTTTTTCAGGGGCCCAATTGCCCCAAGATTAAGCTAATGGGATCACCTCCCATTTTCAACTTAATCATTCGTGCTAACTACGATAAATCCTAAGACAATTTCTGCAGCTTGCTCGGGTGCGTCAATCGCATCTTCCGGCGAGTTTCCGGTGAACTTCCGTCGATCATCCGATGAACCCTCGGTGATCCTCCTGCGGACTTCCGGCAAACTCCTGGACTTGCGACGATCCACTTGGCAAGTTCTGACGAGCTTCTTTGGCAAGCTTCTGGACTTGTCGGATTTGTTCCCGCAGAACCTCCGATGATTGTCCGAACTTCCGTCGAGCTCTCGAACTCCCAACGTGATCATTGTCATGACTTCGGCGCAACCCCTGCTGCATGTCTTACTTTCATCGTAGTTAATCCTGCACACTTATCTCAACACATAGATTAGACAACAAATGACAATTGATTTAATCATCAAAATCCGAGATTCAACATCTTCGGCAACTCGAGTGGCATAACATCTTTGAACTCTTTTAGGACGTTCGCCACTACAGTAGGTTCTTGAATGGCCTCCTCGTTGAGTGGCTCTAGCTTCATAGTAGCCACGAATGTCAATTCGCCTTTTCGCACCCCTTTCTTCAGTTGTAATGCCGAAATGTGTTGGGGCTCCTTAGTTCCTCTCCGAGAGACGGGAACCACGTAGGGGTCATCGCCTCCCATCATATATAGAGAGTTCAAGAATGGCATCGGCACCAACTTCGCCACATGCATAAACTCTATTCCAAGAATCACTTGGAAGTCATCCAGTGGCACGACCATCATGTTGGTGTTTCCGCTCCATGTCCCGATTTTGATGGGAACTCCCTTCGCCAACCCGGAGATTCGCCTGGCCTCCGAGTTCACCGCCTTCATTCGGCTTGGGCTCTTCTCCAAGATCAACCCAAGTCGCTATGCTTCTCGATCGGCTATGAAGTTGTGGGTAGCGCCCGTGTCCACCATTGCACGGGTCGTTTGGCCATTTAGCTTGATATCCACATACATCAGCTCACTACTTCCTACTTTTTGTACCTTTATCTTGATGTTCTGCCCCACTTGACCCCGCATGGCGTTCAACAAACGCACTGCTCCCATTCGGGGTCCTTGCGACTCCTCGTCGTCGCTGCTGGATTCAGAACTGCTCGAACTAAGAGCAACAGCTTTGCCCTTGTCCGATCGGGGGGGGGGGGTGGATGGAAGCCGTCAAAGCATTGAGTGCTTGTTTTTATGGGCACTCCCTTACCATGTGCGGTCCTCCGCACAATAAGCATCCTCCAGGTTTTGAGACCTTGCCTTTCGGGTTTGGCCCTTTGTGGGAGCTCTTCTTCTTTTGTTCGCCCCCGAGCTCCTTCCCTCGAGAATGTTTTGGAGGGCGATTGCCTGAAGATTGTTTCTTTCTTGCTGGGTCTTCAGAGGAAACAAAGTCGGTGAGCCTTTCTGCAACAGCAATTGCCCCGACCACATCCGTAACATCCCTTCGATTTAGCTCCTATTGAGCCCATGGTTTCAAACCATCGAGGAAGCTGAACAACTTGTCCTTCTTGGACATGTTCTGTATGTCCAGCATTAGTGTCGAAAATTATTTCACATAGTCTCGGATGGTGGTACTTTGGCAGAGTTGTCTCAACTTCCTTCTTGCGACGAACTCTGTGTTCTCCGGTAGGAACTGAGTTCTCAACTCCCGCTTCAAGTCCTCCCATGTGTCGACTTGACACCGACCTTGTTGGATCTCCTCCCAACAAGTTCGCCACCAAAGTTTCGTATCTCCGTTCAGATACATTATTGCTATAGAAACTTTGGTATCTTCAGAATCGGGCCTCGTAGCTCGGAAGTATTGCTCCATGTCGAACAGAAAGTTCTCGAGCTCTTTGGCATCTCTGGCCCCTCCATATCCATAAGGCTCAGGTGCCCTCAAGTTTTGTGGCAGTGCAACACGGGTGTTGCTTCCTCCCGCATTTAGTGTTCTTGTGAGCATGGCCACATTTGCAGTAAGTTCCGCCACAACATCCTGTAAGTGTTGCACGGAGTCTTTGGTGTCATCAGATAGTCGGTCGACTAGGGCCTCGACCTTGTCGATCCTGGACTCCGCTTCCTCTTACGAGCTCTCTACCCCAACAAGCCTTTGTTGGCTATGGTAGAGTTCCTCCATGCTCGCTTCAAGAACATCCAGGCGGGTTTCCGCCGTTGTGAGTCTCTCCTTGTGACTCTTTTTCCCAGTTAGCGCACCAGATTGCACTTCCTCCGCTCGTGGAGAGTAGCCAACTTCTCGCTCATCCTATTCGCTGCCGCGCTCCTCTTGAGCGGCTCCAACAACATGAGAGCGAGTGTGCATATGCAGCCCACCTGCGGCTACTCGGGGCAAGGGTCCGGCTTGCCCCGTCTTGCTTGATTCGCCATGATGCTTAGCCATGGCGAAGTTGCGAAGTTCGTTCGCTGCTCGCTCGAAGTGCTTGCCCGCTCTGATACCACAATGTCATGACCTTAGCTGGAATTGCCTAAGGCGTGAGGCACCCTTGCGGCCAAAGATGCGAACTTAGCTTGCGTTGCCTAAGTCGCGAGTTACCCTTGTGGCAAAGAGGCGGACTTAGCTTGCGTTGCCTAAGTCGTGCTTCGCCCTTGCGATATTGCTCTGCAAGGATCAGCCCACTTTGTAACCTCTCGCAGGTCCCGAAGGACCTGTAAAAGAGAAAGTTGGTTAGTTCGAAAGAACGAGCAACGGACAAGTCCCGAAGTCTCACGAAAAGGGGGAAGCTTTACAAGCAATTCGACGAACACCTTGTGTTCACAAGAGAAAAGAGGGAGAGGGAGAAAACAAGGCTTTAGAAGGATGAACGAACAGCTGCAAGCCCACAAACAGTCGCTCACCTGGTCCTGGGCGCGAAGACAAGTTCCCGTAAAGGTCACGTGCGAACTTGCGAAAGAGAGTTTAACGCCCGGTATATAACTGAAGCCCCATCCAGCCCTGTGCCACTCGGGGGGTTCAAAGGGGCTGAGATGGCTGACGTGTTGGTGAGCGGAGGCAGTTCTCCGCAACCCTCCCGTGACATGCGAAAACGGAGCTGTTTTGGGGCTGTTTTGCTCGGTTCGGTGAGCGGTCGCTTTGTAACATTGCAGCTTGTTCGAACTTACATATTTACAAGCAAAATGACCCAAAACCAAGAGAAAACATGCTGTCAAGTAGCTATACATGCAGGTGTGAGTGACGAACGGTTCGTTGAACGGAGTTGTTGCGGATGCACGACGACCGTTCGTGACAATGCGGTGCCACCGTTGGTCGAGGTTTCAGGTGCTGAATGGGCTATTCAATCTAGCCCAATTCAGCCCTGTTAAGGACCCAATTGGCCCCTAACTGAGTTAGTTGAATTATTTCCCAATCCTAACTTAACTAATATTCTAACTACAATTAAGGCAAGCAATTAGTCCAATATATCGATTTTTCTTTCGGTGAGCCTCTGGTGAACTTCTCAACGAGTCTTCCGGTAATCTTCTAGCGAACTCCCGACGAACTCTCGGCGATCTTCCAATGAACTCTTGGTGATCTTCTGATGATCTCTCGTCAATCTTCCGACGAGCCTTCGGCGAACTCCTGATGAACTTCCAGTATATCGTCTAAATCTTCGACTCCAGCCCATCATCTGCTTTATGCCTTACTACTATCATAGTTAATCCTGCACATTTATCTCAACATATAGATTAGGTCAAACAATTTACCAATTGATTACATCATCAAAATTTGAGATTCAACAATCTCCCCCTTTTTTATGATGACAACCAATTGATGACGGAGTTAACCTTAACTCCCCCTATCTATATGCCATACTTGAGAGAATACAAATTTGAATTCACAGTCTTTGAATTCAAGCTTTAATTGAATTTAATCACGTGCATTGTGCATCATTATAGTTTCAAGTCATCAAGATATTAAATGCATAATTTTATCTCTTCATGCATAATAAAAATGCTTCGGACATAGATTTACATTACTTGCATGAAACATCCTCATGTTATAACTTTTATGGTAGCATTCAAAGGTACACAACATTAAGAATCTGTTATTGCATCATTCTATAGTATCATTAGAACTTTTAGCATTTAGAGATATCACAATATCAAGGTAAACACAAGATTATAACATCAAAGTAAACATAAGATTATAACATCAAGGTGAATATAGTATCAAAAGTTTTCAATGTAAAAGAGATCACAACATCAAAGTAAACACAAGATTACAACATCAAGGTGAATACAACATCAAAATTTTTAAAGTTTTCCATCAACTCCTCCCCCTTTGTCATCAGCAAAAAGACATATATTAGCTATTCAAGTGGAGGTAAGTCAAAATGTCTAAACAAGGTATTAATGTATATTGCTGGTAGATGAAGAGGATGCTTGCTCTACTGGAGGTGTTGTCTCAAAGGGAATAGGAGGAGGAGATTGATTACCCCTAAATATTGGTGTTTCAAGTTCGGGATCAGGTGGAAGGGGGTCCGTCCTTCTAGGTAATCTAGTCCATATCCCGTTTCTGAATATACATCTTAATCTTCTTAGCAAATTTCTATTTATGACATTAAATCTATCTAGTTTCATGACATATTCATCAGGTGGGATGACTATGTCATATGCATGAATTAGTCTTGTGATGAAGCCACCATATAGAAGCATCATATCCTTTTTCGATAGTTTAATCATGTTCTCTTGTATTAGGTCTTCAAAATAATTTTGATGGCCTTTCATAATCCAATACATCATTCCTATTTCCGTTTGGTTAACTTCATCATGATGATATTGTTTTGGAATTATAATGCTTATCAAGATGTGATGAAGCAATTTGGTGTTGAAGGGTAGTAGATGTTCATAGCTTTTTGGAACGATAAATAATTTGGATTACCAAAAATTATTCCTAAGGCATCAGAATAAGTAGTCCCAATTGATTCTTCGTTCCATTATCCTCTAAAGTAACAACCTCTACTTTTCTCAGCAATTCCTATGAGGTTGCAAATTATGCTATCCGTAATGGGTATGTGATGCCCTAGGAGATAAGTAGATACTCTATCATTTTCATCATGTAAATTGTTATAAAATAGCCTAACAAGTCTTGGATAAATAGGTTCACATATTTGTAGGATAGGGAGGATATCTAGGTTGGCAAACCATTGAATAGGTTCTAAATCACTCAATTCCTCCAAGTCTATATATTTATCTTTTATGAACATTTCAAGACTCTATGATAGGAAATCTAAGGGCATGTTGAGAAGAATAAAAAAGTAGGGAATCGTAGGTTTCATCTACTCTCTTCCCTTTATCCCTTGAGGAACTTCTAGAAGTCATCGAGACTACGTTTATGAAAAATAAATGAGAGGCAAGAACAGTTAATGCAAAGAAGGAAACAATATGGTTTAGGGATTACCTTAGTGGTTTAACCTTCTTATGATTACCTAATGAAGGTTAGGGATGGATCCTTGATTTAGCAGAAAAATGGGGATTCTTTTGAGTTGATATAGGGATAGCAAGAGGGTCAAGAGGTTTGGAGCACTTTGGAAAGGTGTAGAATGAGTTAGGGTCAGTTCTACCACCGGCCCTAGCTTGTTCTTTATATAGCGCAGGTTACGGGCAGTGCCACCACCAGTTGGGCGGTGCTACCGCCTACAACCCGTGACCACTGGCAGTGCTACCGACAGCTAGGCGGTGCCACTGCCAAAAGGCAGTGAGCACAGCTTGCATTGTGGTTTCTTCTTCCAAGATTATATGGTGCACACATTCACAAACATTAAAAAAAAATTCATATGGCTCATTACGCATACCATGATTCAAGTGAATGATATTGTAAAATAGAATTCAATAAGCAAATTTGGAGAAAAAATTTAAGAAAGGAACTCATGTATCAGAGAAGTTTAGCATACCTAATTCTCTTCTTATAAAATCAAATTGTTCCTCAATCAAGGGTTTTATAAAAATATCAGCTAATTGATGTTTTGTATCATTAAATTCTAGAGATATGTCATGGTTATTAATATAGTCTCATATAAAATTGTGTCTAATATTAATATGTTTAATTCTAGAGTGTTGAATAGGATTTTTTGTTAAGCATATTGCACTAGTATTGTCGCACTTTATAGGTATGTTTTTTAAGTGAATCTCATAATCCTCTAAAGTGTTTTTCATCTATATAACTTGAGCATAGCATGCACCTGCTGCTATGTACTTAGCATCGGTTATAGATAATGCAACCGAGTTTTATTTTTTGAAAGGCCAAGAAACAAGTGTGTGTCCTAAAAATTGACATGTTCCGAATGTGCTCTTTCTATCCATTTGGCAACTAGCAAAATCAACATCGGCATAACCAAGCAATTCAAAGTTTTTTGCTTTTGGATACCATAATCATAATTTACGAATTCCTTTTAGGTATCTAAAAATTCTTTTAATGGATTTTAAATGAGATTGCTTGGGGTTAGATTGAAACCTAGTACAAAGTCCTATGCTAAACATAATGTCCGGTCTCAATGCAGTGAGGTGTAGTAAACTACCTATCATATCCTTATAAGCTTTTTGATCAAAGCTTTCTCCACTTTCGTCAATATCTAACTTAGTGGAGGTACTCATAGGAGTAATGATAGCCTTTGAACTATCCATATTAAACCTTTTTAGCAAGTCTAAAGCATATTTTGTTTGACTAAGAAAAATACCATTACTAAGTTGTTTAATTTGTAAATCTAAAAAGAAAGTTAGTTCACCCATTAAACTCATTTCAAACTCTTAGCTCATACTCTTGGCAAACGATTCACATAGAGATTCATTTGTAGAACCAAAAATAATATTATTAACGTAAATTTGAACAACAAAAAAATTATTTTTAAAATTTTTAATAAACAATATGGTATCGACCTTGCTTTCAGAGAAATTATTTTGGATAAGAAATGAGCTAAGTCTCTCATATCAAGCCCTTGGGGCTTGTTTCAATCCATAGAGAGCTTTAATCAATTTAAACACATGATTATAAAGATTATCATTCTCAAATCTGGGAGGTTGTTCAACATAAACTTCGTCGGAAATAAACCATTAAAAAAAGTACTTTTAACATTAATTTGAAATAACTTTAAATTATTGCTACTAGCATAAGCAAGGAGCATCCTTATGGCTTCTAATCATGCCACAAGTGTGAAGGTTTCTTCATAATCGATATCTTCTTCTTGGTTAAAACTCTTGGCTACTAATCTAGCCTTATTTCTAACCATGATACCAAATTCATCTTGCTTGTTTATAAAGACCCATTTAGTACCAATAACTAAATGGTCATTTGGCCTAGGAACAAGCTTTCACACCTCATTTCTCTCAAATTGATTTAACTCTTCTTGCATTACGATAACCCATGAATTATCTTTCAAGGTCTCGTCAATACATTTAGGTTTAATTTAAGAAAGAAAATCGGCATTGGCATAAAAATTTTTATGAGAAGAACGAGTTTAAACCCCTTTTGATGCGTCTCCTATGATTAACTCCTTAGGATGAACATCTATATACTTCCATTCCTTAGGTAAGGATGTTTCGGAAGAAGATACATCCAAGTTACTAGTTGAAAGAGAAAGTTCATTTAAATTCAAAGTATCAAAATTAAGATCATCATCAAACTCATTTTTCTTAAATTTGGAAACTTCATTAAAGACAACATGAATAGATTCTTTTATAACCAAAGTTCTTTTGTTAAAAATATGAAATACTTTAGAAATAGAAGAATAGCCAAGAATAATTTCTTCATCGGATTTTGCATCAAACTTTCCTAAGGCATCTTTTTCATTCAAGATAAAACATTTACAACCGAAAACTTTAAAATATGAAACGTTCGGTTTTTTGTTATTCTACAATTCATAAGGAGTTTTGGAAGTAATGTTCTTACTAGAACCCTATTCATCATATAGCATATCGTATTAATGGCTTCATCCCAAAAATATTTGGGTAGACTATTTTCGTTCAACATGGTTCTTATCATTTCTTGTATATTTCTATTTTTTTTCTACTACTCCATATTGTTGAGGATTTCTTGGAGTAGAGAAATTATGGTTGTATCCATTAGATTCACAAAAATTTTAAAAATCATGGTTTTGAAATTTGCCACTATGATCACTCCGAATTGATGAAATCATAAAGCCTTTTTCATTTTGAACAAGTTTTCAAAACTTTAAAAAATACCTAAAGCAATCGCTTTTGTGCGCCAAGAAATATATCCAAATGTATCTACTATAATCGTCTACAATGACAAAGGTGTATTTGTTACCTCCTAGGCTTGATGTATTGATTGGTCCAAACAAATCCATATGGATTTATTGCAATGATCTAGAGGTGTTAGTTTGATTCTTTGGCGTGAAACTACCTTTTATTTGTTTTCCTAATTGACATGCATCACACACATTGTCTTTAACAAACTTAATGTGAGGAATACCTCTTACAAGTTCTTTAGATGAGATTTGAGATATTAGTTTCATGCTAGCATGACCTAATCTCCTATGCTAAAGCTAAGCATCGTCATTCAAAACCGAAAAACACATTTTATTATAAAGATCATCAATGCCGATAGTGTATATATTATTTTGTTTTAGGGCAATCATAGATGTCTTTTTTTGTAGTTTTTCAATAATGCAAGCATTGGATTCAAATCTAATGATGTATCCTTTATCATATAATTGACTAATGCTCAAAAGATTATATGTTAAGCCATCAACTAACAATACATCTTCAATCAAAAAGTTAGATTTATTACCTATGGTTCGTTTGCCAATGATTTTACCCTTGTTGTTATCTCCGAAGATGACATACCCTTCATCTAAGCTAGTGAGCTTAAAGAATTGAGATGGATCTCCGGTCATGTGTCTTGTGCATCCACTATCAAGGTACCGTCTCTTGGTCCTAGCTTATGATAGTAATCATTTCTACAAAAAAGGGTGATTTTTAGGTAACCATTTGACCTTGGATGCCTCAAAAATCGATTGACTTAACTTCTCATTTTGCATGGAGTCCTTTACGGTTCCTTTAGGAACCCAAATCAATTTATATGGACTATATCTCTTAAGTAAACATTTATAGGTAACATATCCAAGTTTGCAATAAAAGTTACATTTGGTGTGGGGTGATACATGCAAGGTAGGGCCTTTAATAAAGGTGGTTGGATTTTGGTGAGAGCTACTCACAAATCCAATTTCGCCTTTTCTATGAACTTGACCCTTGTTAGCAAGGATCATATTCAAGAACTTGCTACCAACCTCAAACTTTTCTAAAGTTTCTTTAAGTAGTAAATTTTCATTTTTAAGTGTTTCTAATTTATTACATTTTATGCAAGGAGCTAAACTATCATGCTTAATTTTTAGTCGATCAAAATCACTAATAAGAGAAGCATGCTCCTTTTTCAACAGTTTATATTTTTTACTAACTAATTTGCATTCATCAAACAAATCATAAAAGGCGCTTAATAATTCATCAAAAGATAAATTTGTATCTAATGAATTGCTTATCTCATCTCCGATAGCCATTAGTGCATAGTGTGCAACTTGCTCAGTGTTGATTGGCTCCTCTTCTTCGGTTGTATTTGAGTCGTCTCATGTTGCTTTAAGAGCCTTCTTCTTCTTTTGTCGTTTCTTCTTTGCTTGGGGACATTTGCTTTTGAAATGTCTCAGCTTCTTGCATTCATAGCATATGAGTTGTTCTTTCTTTTGTTCAAATTTACTTTTAGAGTTATTTTTAAATTTATTCTTTTTTTATGAATTTTTTGAACTTTCTTGTCAAAAGTGGTAAGTCATCATCATAGTCCTCATCACTTGAATTTTCTTTCAAGTAATCTTCTTGAGTTCTTAGTGTCATATCCTTCCTATTCTTTGGAAGGTAGTTTTCAAGCTCTTTTTGAGCATTGCAAGTTATCTCATAAGTCATTAGTGACTTGATAAGTTCTTTGAGAGGAAAGATATTTAAATCCTTGGCCTCTTGAATAATCAATACTTTAGGGTCTCAACTCTTTGGAAGAGATCTCAAGATTTTATTAACAAGTTCGAAATTAGAAAAACTTTTACCAAGTCCTTTTAGACCATTGACGATATCTATAAATCAGGTGTACATGTTGTTGGGAAATCTTGGGGGCAACATCAGATGCACAGCGGAAGAAAAAGAAAATAAAATCTTCGATTCCCAAAGGGATGTTCATCGTCGTGCGAAGATTGGTGCGCAAAATCCGCGAAACTAAAAATCTGTGTATAGAATAGTTTGTGTTACCTAGGGAGATCGTATATCCCTGTTTCCTAGTAGATCCTTGGGAGAGGGTGAAGGAGGTCAAGCGTCCTCCTCTTTGGCAGTGATCCACACAGTAGGGCTGCGACGATGCTCCTCAAAACTCAAAGCCTACTCTGAGGTAGAGAGGGGGAAGGAGAATAGGAGAGGCAAGCAAAGGCTCTAGCCTATGAGCCTCTGAATCCCTCCTATTTATAGAGGTCCCCTGTCAAACCCTAATGGATCCTCCCCTAGTGGGTATTGGATCTGCATCCAATAACCTAAGCCTTTTAGATTAGTGGATCTCTATCCAATAATCTCTCATGGGCTCTTATTGGATCTCGTCTATGGGATCCAATAATTCATGGGCTTATTGGATATCCAATAAGACAAGGGCTCCGTCGGATATCTCATATCCGAACCTCTACTCATCGTAATGCCTACCATTTGTGTATGACCCTCTAGGCCCAATATCGAGCTTGCCATGAGTCATACCTGTGAGAACTCCTTCTAACTCAGTGAATTATTATCTCTATAATAATTCACTCGACTCATCGACTACGGACGTACTAGGCCACTATGCCGTATTCTCCATACGATACAAGGGAATCCAATCCATTGGACCTGTCTATCCTCAGTTACCGTGTACCTATAGTCCCTCATCCATCTAATATCCTAGAGACCGTATATCGAGCATGGTGCTATCAAACCCATACGGTTTCTACTCGAGTCTCGCTCTAATTGAATTCTCCCAAAGAACTCTTTCTCTCTCAACCCGAATGACCCTAGCTAGGGATTTGTCTGAGCAAGAACACATGAGATATTCCTCTCATGATGCCGAGATTGGATGATCCCCTATCGACACTCAATAGCTCTCGTAAGGTCGACTACCACTCCCAATGACCAACTGTACTAGATCTGGGACAACTAAACCTATAAGTCTGGTATCAAAGAGTCGAGCACTCATATAGGACATCCTTGGTATCTCAAGTCTAAGGATCAGATATACCATTAGGACTATGGAATCGCTGTCTAACAATAAGGCATCATCAACCATCCAGCATTCCGTAAGCGGATCAATCAATGAACTCATTCTGCAATGAGCACTTGTACTGTATCCCTAGTGTCCCTATATGAGCAGCTACGAGACCAGTTACATCCATCATATGGACATGTATACAGCACACCAGTCTGTCCGGTTATAACGATATCCCTCTCGAGTAATCTATGATCGGGATTATTTAGGATATGTGTTTAAAGGTAAATCGATCTCATTTTTGTGATCTCATCATGACCCGATTCCCATTGCACAAATCCAAGGACATCACAATATATATGTGCATATATGCAATAGTTATAAAGTGATATATGCCAAAATATAATAAGAAAAAAGATTCTATATCAAGTCACACGTGCCATCACTCACGTGATTGGCATGCTGGGCACCTATGACTAGCAATTTCCACTTGACCTAAAGTCAATCACCTATGTGTTTGATCCCCATCAGACCCCTGTGACGCTCAAAGATAATTTGAGACAACGGCTTTGTCAGTGGATCTGCAATTATATCTTCGGATGGAACTCTTTCCACTACTACATCTCCTCGGGTTATGATTTCTAATGAGACCTAGGTTCCTTCGCTTGAGCAATCACCCCGTTGTTGTCGCAATATAAGGAGATCGGCTCCTCGCTACCCTGCACGACTCCCTCCTTTGCTGCATTTGATGCAGCAATGTACTCCGCCTCTATGGTCGAGTCAACAGTAGTATCTTGCTTGGAACTCTTCTTGTCACGACCCGAGTCTGATGAGCCAACTGGCCAATAACTCCATTTTGGTCCTCAACGGCAGACCAAAATGCTTAAGCGGGAGTTAACGTAGTACACTCATTAGGCCCTTATAAGCTAATCATACACATTCCCCACTTCTGATGTGGGACTAATGGGATATTACACTTCTAGCACACTGCTCCTCCATTCAAGGTGTACACGTACCCAGAATTCGACTTGCTATCTTCAACATCAAACTGAAAACTTGAGTCTGTGTAGCCTTCAACCTTAAGGCTACTACCTCCATATACTAGTAAAAGATCCTTAGTCCTTCTCAAGTACTTAAGGATACACTTTACTACTTTCCAATGCTCTAAGCCTGGATCCGCCTGATACTTGCTCGTGACACTCAAAGCAAGCGCTATATCAGGCCTAGTGCGTAGCATCACATACATGATAGACTCTATTGCTGAGGCATAAGGTATCATATCCATGTTCGCCCTTTCTTCTGGAGTCTTTGGGGACATACTCGTAGAAAGCGATATCTCATGTCTCATCGGTATGAGACCTCTCTTGGAATTTTCCAAGCCAAACCTTTTGACAATGGTTTCTATGTACCTGGACTAGGACAAGCCAAGCATCCTCTTGGATCTGTCTCTATAGATTAGAATTCCCAAGATATAGGATGCTTCCACTATGTCTTTCATGGAGAAATGTCTAGATAACCAAGCCTTTACTATGGATAGCATTCCTACGTAATTCCCAATGACCAGGATGTCATCCACATATAACACCAAAAAGGTGATAGCGCTCCCACTTACCTTCCTGTACACACAAGGCTCATCTTCATTCTTAACGAAGTAATAAGATCTTATTGCCTCATTAAATCTTATATTCCAACTTCGGGAAGCCTTGCTTTAGTCCATAAATGGATCTAAGCAACCTACACACCTTATCTAGGCAGTTCTTGGACACGAGTCCCTCAGGTTGCATCATATACACCTCCTCCTCGAGGTTCCCATTAAGGAATGCAGTTTTCACATCCATCTGCCAGATCTCATAATCATAGTGTGTTGCAATAGCCAATAGAATTCTGATGGATTTCAGCATTGCTACGGGTGAGAAGGTTTCGTTGTAGTCAACACCTTGCCTTTGACGATACCCCTTAGCCACTAGTCTTGCTTTATAGGTCTCTATCTTTCCATCTACTCCGATCTTTTTTTTAAATATCCACTTGCAACCAATGGGTATAATACCTTCGGGCACATCAACTAGGATCGAAACTTTGTTGGAGTACATAGAATCCATCTCAAAATTCATGACTTCTTACCACTTCCCGGAGTCTATACTCATAATAGCCTCCTCGTAGGTCTGAGGATCAATATCCTCAACATCCTCTTGTCTAATATGTCCTACATATCTCTCAGGAGGATAGGATACTCTATCAGACCTACTTAAAGTTGAAACTTATGTATTAGGTACCTGAACATACTCAGGCTGTAGAGTGGTGCTTGAGCTTGGTTCTCCAACCTCGCTCAACTCTATCATTCTCCCACTATCTCTGCCAAGAATAAATTGCTTCTCAAGGAACATTGCTCTCTTAGCTACAAAGACCTTTTGGTCATCGAGATGATAGAAATAATATCTATAAGTTTCCTTGGGGTATCTGTTAGAACCCTTGCAGATTCTAAACTTAGGGTTGATCTCATTAGGGGATCGGCCTCCTTGGAACTTTATAGGGGTTCCTCCCTCCAAGTTGCGGCTCAAAGACTGCAGAAAAGACTCATCTATTGCTTATGAAAAGAGGAGGAATACATGACTATTTATAGGGCTTCTAAACCCTAACTCCTAATAGGACTCCTACTCAAGACTCCTACTTCTAACCAACTCCTAATAGTACTCCTACTCAAGACTCCTATTCCTTTACAACTCCTTATTCTTCTCTAAGAAACAACCTCCTAACCCTAGCCGGCCTCTTCACCTCTTTAACAAGGGTCAGCTTAGGTAGGTTTTATATGAATGTCCCTCTCAATTAGGACTCTCCTAGCTAGAGTCCTAACAGACCCGCCCTCTTCAAATCAGCCTTGTCCTCGAGGCTAACGATTCATGAATTTTGAGAATTTGATCTTCAAGTCATCATAGTTCTCCCAAGTGGCATCTTCTGTTGGTAGGTTCACCCACTGTATTAGCACTTTAGTAGTGGGTCGTCGTCGTCGAGTCACGATCCGTCGATCAATAATGGTACTTGGCTGGGTCTGGAATTCTCCTTGGATAGTCATATTTGGCGGGTGGCTTTGGGATGTCGCCAAGCACCTATTTACAACTTCTGTCTGGCCATCGATTTGTGGGTGATATGCCATACTCCTTTTTAATTTAGTACCCTACATATAGAATAACTTTGTCCAAAATCTGCTCATGAAGATGCAAGTAGAATTTATCATAAGCACAATGCGTCCCTTATAGTGTGAATTTTTTGAGTCCCAATTGTAATGAGCCACGGAGCTTGGTGCTTTCTCTAATTTTTTTATAATCTTACTAGTCTCTGAATCTTCGTGCCATTCCATCTTAATATCCTCAAGGAAGTCATTGGTTGAAAGTGAAACGGCCGAAACTTCAGCTTGCTTGGGTAGTTGCAAAAGCGCATCTACAAGAATATTCTCTTTCCCCTTTTTGTAAGTTATTTCATAATCAAATCCAAAAAGTTTTGTTACCCATTTTTGCTGCTCAGGGGATGATATCTTTCGCTCCAAAAAGTACTTGAGGCTTTTATGGTCGGTTTTAATTTGAAATCGTCGACCAATCAAGTAGGGTCTCCACCTCGTTGCTGCGCGCATAATGGCGAGCATCTCCTTATCATATATTGACTAATTTTGATGGGAGGGAGATAATGTCTTGCTAGTGTATGTGAGTGGTCGACCATCTTGCATGAGAATGGCTCCAATTTCGACTCCAGATGCGTCGGCCTCAATAATGAAGGGTCGGTTGAAATCTGGTAGTGTTAGCACCAGCGTCGTTGTCATGGCTGCCTTAAATTTGTCGAAGGAAGTGGAGGCTCTGTCCAACCATTGGAAGACATCTTTTTCCAGTAAGGAAGTAAGTGGTGCATTGATCTTTCCATAGTTTTTCATGAACTTGTGGTAGTAGCCTATTATACCCAGAAAGCCATGTAGCAATTTTATGTTTCTCGAGGTCGGCCAGTTTTGCATTACTCCAATTTTGAACGGGTCCACTACCACACCCCTCTGATATGATATGCCCAAGATATTCCACCATTTGTTGAAGAAAGTAAAAATTCGTAGTGGTTGTTGTGTGTTCAAAAGGTGGTTTTCGGTATGTCTTCTTCGCACGCTCGTATTTGATGATACCCGGATCAAAGGTCCAGCTTTGTAAAGATTTATACTCCCTTTCATCTAGCAATTCATCTACTATTGGAATAAGGTATTTGTCCTTGATGGTTATGCCATTGAGAGCTCGGTAATCACCACATAATCGCCTTGTTCTATCCTTCTTGCGTATAAGTAGCACCGGTGAAGAGTAGAGGTTGCAACTTGGCCGAATAACTCCTGTTTCGAGCATCTCTTTTATAATCCTTTCTATTTCATCCTTCTGGAGATGTGGATATTGATATAGTTGAGCATTTGTTGAAGATTTGCCTGGAAGGATCGTTATATAATGATCATGCCGACGGGTAAGAGGTAGGTTGCGCGGTTCGTCATATATATTAGAAAATTCAGCAAGCAAAGGAAGTAGATTTGGATCTTCAAATTCTGTTGGCTCTCCCTTAGTTTGCTGCTCAAGTTGTACCAAAAAGCCGCTGCATGCTTTATGCAAAACCTTCTCCATTTGTTGTGTGCAAATCGTTGTTATGTCGCCCCCACGTTTCCCGTGCAATGTCACCTGTTTCTCCTTACTGTAAAATTTCATAATTAGTTTTATAAAATTCTAGGAAATATTACCTAATGTCATACCATTTAATTCTGAGCATGGCCTCATGATTGTTAAGAGGGAGAAGGAAGAAATCTGCAATTATCTCTTGGTCCTACAATAATAGTTTCTCCTACGGGCGCCTACGATCACAATTCAAAATCCGTTTGTCAGTGACCTTAAAATCAAACCTACAGCGATTCTCGATAGGTAATGCTATCCGAACAGCAAGCTTACTAATTAGGAAGTTAGTAGTACTATCCGTGTCGATGAGAACAGTGATCGGTTGTTGTTTGAGAAGGCCTCCAACTTTCATCGTTTGTGGGTTTGAGTAGCCGGCCAGTGCGTGTACTGTAACGTCAGTCGATTGTGGCTCTTCTTCCGCATCTTCTTTATGTTAAGGTTCTCTTCTGAATGTTCAATGACCTCTTCTTCTATCGGTTCAATCATAAGAAGTCTCCCTTTCATCGTTTGCGAGTTTGAGTAGCTAGCTAGTGTGTGTACTGTAACGTCGGTCGGTTGTGGCTCTTCTTCTGCGTCTTCTTCTTCATGTTTAAGGCTCTCTTCTAGATGTTCAATGACCTTTTCTTCTTTTGGTTCAATCATAAGAAGTCTCCCTTTACTACAGCGATGCTCGTGGCTCCACGGCTCGTCACAATACCAACATAACCCCTTCGCATATTGCTCCCGAAGCTCTTCTCTTGTTAACCTCTTTGGTGTAGGGACTTGGTCGATAGTAGGGGGGCTGAGGGCTTTAATATTACTGGTTGAGGAGTGACCCTAGTCCTCTGAGCTTCATGGTTCAATTGCTCCTATTGATGTCGTGCGAAAGAGATGGCTGCCATAAGCGTATATAGTTGTCGCGCTTTAACTTCTCCTCGGATCTCCGGCTTCAAGCCCTCAATGAAGGTCCTCAATAGCTGCTTTTGAGACCAATCACGAGTTTGTTTAGATAACCTTTCAAACCTAGTTTGGTACTCCTAAATGGTAGAGGTTTGTCGGATCTTTGCTAGTTGTTCGTCAATATTCTCGTAATCGGTTGGTTTGAAGCGGATCAGTAGTCCTTCTTTGAATTGTCACCATGAAAGGACTCCATAAGTATGCTGAAACTAGTCAAACCACTATATAGCATCCCCTTCAAGATGTATAGCTGCAATTTTCACCATAGATGCATCTGTAGTTTTATGGTAACGAAAATATCGCTCCGCGTGCGAGATCCAACTAATCGGGTCTCCTTCTTCCCATCTAGGGAAGTCCACTCTCATGCATGGATAGTTGGGGTCGATAATAGAGCCTCCCCTCCCTTGGAAGTCATCTCTTCGGGCTTGGTGTGATTGGGCAAAGCTCTCTCCTTGATATCATTTCTTCGGGCTTAGTGGTCGGCCCAATCTGAGTTCGGTAAAGAGCATCTGAATCTTATCCTCCATTCGTGCCTCCAAGGTTTCGAATTTAGCATTGATTGCCTCCTTAGATGCTATAGTATATGCCCCCAAATCTATGATGTTAAGATCTCTCTTTTGTTGTTGGGTTAAAGGCATGTATAGGTTGAGAGAAGTGATGGTCGAAAGGGTTGGTGGATTGGTGGATGTAGGCTGCGGTTTAGGCTTGTTTTGTGGCTGTTTTGGGTGCAGTTTGAGGGTGTGGTTTAGTAGAGTTTTAGGGCTGTGGATGAAAGTTTTGGATTTGTGGTAGAAGGTAGCAAAGGTTTGACAGAAATCCGTGGAAGTTGCAGCAAGTATGTGTTGTCTTGTAAGAGTAGAATTATCGTCGAAGAAACGACGATTTCTCAGTTGCAGCAAGTATGTGCTGTCTTGTAAGAGTAGAATTATCGTCAAAGAAACAACGATTTCTCGACGTAATTTTCACCAAAAACTTGAGAGAATTGAGGAGGGAATTGATAGCAAAATCACAGTTTATATGACAGCAAGGATGTCTAATTTAATCAAGAAAATTTCGGCAGTATAACAGCAAGGAAATTGGTGCAAGTTGCGATTGTAGAATTCTCTTCGAAAAATTTCAGCGGCTTACAACGAAAATTTGCAGCAACCCAAAATCATTTTTAGAGATGAATTCCTTAATAAATCAATCTTAGATGGAAGCCAAGATGATCTATGAAGTGTATAAGAAATTTCATTTAAAAAAGATTACAAATAGATTGGTTAAGGCAATAATATGCGGATGAAATTTTCTGTAGCATAGATTTTTAAGTATAGCAGATTGGACGTAAAAGATCAGTAGTTTATATTGAGAATTTTTTGATGAAACCAAAGGGATATCCACTGTTAGGATGTGTCAAAGATATCAAAAAAATTTCGTAGAGATTTGGATAGAAACAACATAGTATCAAGATCAAACAAACATTGCTATGCACTTGAAATTTTACAGTGCAGATTTTCAAGTATAGCAGAATTGACGTAAAATATCAATGGTTTATATTGAGAATATTTTGACAAAACCAAAGGGAAATATGCTGTTAGGAAGTGTCAAAGATGTCATAAAAATTTCGTAGAGATTTGGATAGAAAAAACACAGTAGCAAGATCAAACAGACGGTGCTATACGGTTGAAATTTTGCAATGTATCTTTCGTCATAGAGATGAAAACTTTATGATAAAAAGTTTATGCAGTAATATAGGAATAATTTTTTTTGGGATTTTCAAATAAGGATAACTAAATTGCAATAGCAGTAAGGTAGAAAACTAGAACCTATTGCAATTCACGAGGAGATCAAAGGATGATCCGTGGTGGTGGAGATGATGGCGGAATTTGGCGACGATCTTTTAAGCAATTGTGGGAATTGCTTTGGATGGTTGTGGAGGGTTGATAGATGGCTGTGGAAGGGCAGCGAGACACCAAGAACACTACTCTGATACCAAGAGTTAGAACCCTTACAGATTTTAAACTTGGGGTTGATCGTTTTAGGGGATCGGCCTCCTTGGAACTCTATAGGGGTTCCTCTCTCCAAGTTGCTGCTCAAAGGCTGCAGAAAAGATTCATCTATTGCTTATGAAAAGAGGAGGAATACATGACTATTTATAGGGCTTCTAAACCCTAACTCCTAATAGGACTCCTACTCAAGACTCCTACTTCTAACCAACTCCTAATAGGACTCCTACTCAAGACTCCTATTCCTTTACAACTCCTTATTCTTCTCTAAGAAACAACCTCCTAACCCTAGCCGGCCTCTTCACCTCTTTAATAGGGGTCGGCTTAGGTAGGTTTTACATGAATGTCCCTCTCAATTAGGACTCTCCTAGCTAGAGTCCTAACAGTATCACACAAATTTGCATCGCTCTATCCTTGATTCTAACTTATCGAGGTTGTGTCTTTTAACGTGGGTAGGACAGCCCTAAATCTTAACAACCTTACTATCAGGCTTCTTCTCTTTCTATATCGCATATGGCGTAGACACTACTGGCTTAGTTGGAACTCTATTCAGAAGGTAAGCTGTGGTTTCTAGGGCATATCCCCAGAATGAGATGGGTAGGTCAGCGAAACTCATCATGAACCGTACCATATCTAATAGTATACGATTTCTCCTTTTATTGACACCATTGAGCTGAGGTGTATAAGGAGGTGTCCATTGGGATAATATCCCATGGTCCTTCCGGAACTGAGTCAACTTTGTACTTAAGTACTCACCTCCTCGATCTGATCGAAGAGATTTGATACTCTTTCCAGTCTGGTTCTCCATCTCATTCTTATACTCTTTGAATTTCTCAAAGGCCTCGGACTTGTACTTCATTAAGTATATATATCCATACCTTGAGAAATCATCAGTAATGGTAATGAAGTTGGAGTAACCACTAATGGCATGAGTTGACATGGGTCCACATACATCACTATGTATAAGTTCCAATAGCTCAGTGGCTTTCTCTCCAATTCCACTAAATGGAGAGTTGGTCAGTTTTCCACGAAGGCAAGGCTCGCAAGTTGCATATGATACATAGTCGAATGGATCTAGATATCCATCATTTAGCAACTTTTGAATCCTTGTTTCATGGATGTGACCTAGCCTACAATGGCATAGGTATACATTGTTCATCTCTTCTCGTTTCCTCTTGGACACATTTACATTCATGATATGTGGAGTAGTGTCTAACATAAATAAACCATTATACAATGTTCCTTTCGTGATGATCTTATCATCTAATAATATCGAACAACCATTGTTCTTAAAAACTAATTTATATCCACTAACTGTCAAACATGAAATGGAGATAATATTTTTGATAATAGAAGGAACAAAATAACATGTATCTAATGCAATAAAAACTCCACCAAGTAGATGTAGGGCGACCTCGCCAACAGCTACTACAGCAACATTTGCTCCATTACCCGTCTTGAGGTCCATCTCGCCTCTCTCTAGTCTCCTAGGCCTTGCCAAAATCTGTAATAAATTACATATATGATAAGCACTACCAGTATCCAATACCCATATGTTATCATAAGAGTCTGACAAATGGAGACTGATCATGAATGTACCTAAAGCTTCATCAAGCTTTTGTTTCACCCTTTCTGCAAGGTACTCTTTGCAATTCCTCTTCCAGTGCCCATCTTTGCCACAGTGGAAGCACTGGCCTTTGTCCTTTGTTGGGTCTTTCTTAGCAACATTTGCTTTACCTGGTCTACCCATTCCTTTCTTAAGGGACCTTTCTGCTTTCCTTTTCTTTTTGGTCTCACCAGTGTAGAGAACTAGCTTCTCTTTCTTAATAGTACTCTCTACCTCCCTCAACATATTGAGGAGCTCTAGGAGAGTCACCTCAAGCTTATTCATATTAAAATTCATTATGAACAATGAAAAGGAATCTGGTAGGGATTGAAGCACAATGTCCACACACAAGTTATCCTCTAGGACCATTCCTAGACCTATTAGTTTCTCTATCCACTCAATAATCTTTAAGACATGGTTCTGAACCGGTGTCCCGTTAGTCATCCTAGCGCGGATGAGGCTCTTGGATATCTCATATCGCTGAGTCCTTCCCTGTTCCTCAAACAATTTGCAGATATGTAAGAGAATGGATCTGGCATCCATCTTTTCATGTTGTCTCTGTAACTCAGGAGTCATAGAGCTCAACATATAGCACTGAGCAAGAGTGGAGTCATCAATATACTTCACGTAGCGAGTGATCCCATCCTCGCTTGCCCCTTCTTCGGGCGTAGGCATCGCTATTTCAAGGACGTACATGATTTTCTCTGACATGAGAACAATTCTCAAGTTACGGTGCCAATCCGTATAATTTGGACCAATGAGGCAGTTGACATCAAGTATGCCACGTAAGGGATTTGAAAGCGACATTTTCTGAAAATAAAGATGTAGCAGAAATGAATAACATACAGATTTTGCAAGAAATAAACTATCAAGATATGGACTTCTATCTTAATATGCTCCCACTATTTTACTAACGAGTCTCTAGCAAACTTCTAGTGGGGATCAAGATCCAATCAGCATCTTAGTGTAACCTCGAGGGACTTGACCAATCATACTAAGCCTAAAAGGTAGGCAACTCTTGCTGATCACAACTCCTTGTGATTCCCGTCCTGTTCGGCCTCCGAATCACTATGGTCTCGAGGGACATGACCAACCATGATGCTCGGTTAAGTCAATACCTTCGTTACAAGATGAGTCTGATTTGATGATATACCCTCGAGGGACTCGACCAAGCATACCATGTCCTCAGGTCACCGGTGACATCTCTATGTCGTAAGCAAGATAGCGAATCACGATATAGGTGAGTTTCAAAGGACTCAACCAACTCAACCTACATTGAGAATCGATTTCTACTTATAACGATGGAAGGGCACGTGGGTCAATCTAATTGCCTCACGTTTACTGACTTAATATTATCAAGGGAGATGTTTCTATGATTTGGTCTCGTAATATGACATGTCACACATATACATATTTAATATATATCTTCATCGCATGCAAATATATATACATATCTAGTATGTGTATAAGCAATCACACTAGATGATCATGGACCGCAACCTAATATGATTAGGCCCGAGCCAGTAGGCCTAATCACTCACATCAAGATCTATGTGTGCAACGGTGCATCTCCATGCCTTGTGATCGTCCATCTCATCCTCATCGGTTCCGTCGACATCTCGATACATCTTCATGCATCGCGATCGTCCGTCTCGTGGGTCCAACTATCGCATCCACGCTCCCGCTGCGCCTCCTCATATGATTACAACTTAATCATAAGCACGCAGGCCCGACAATAAACGAGAAATATAATGGAGGCTCGCAGACCTCAATAATAATAATCACAAGTACACACATCACACGGTCCATGATCATCCGTCCACACATCATACATCACATGTATAAATATTCATCATCATGTAGGACTACTAGATAATGATAAAAATAATAATCAACTAAGCCTTTTAATTAATTAGTATTTTATGAAATCAGGGACATATAGGGAATTTTTAAATTTATAGGGGTATTTACATAATTTGGACAAAATACTGAAATTTCTCAAATTCACAGGGGCAAAATTATCTTTTTGCCCAAAAACCCTAAAGCACTCTCCCTCTTCGTTGCTGCTGTTGCCGCTGCCACCCTGCCGGCGGCGGTAGGTGCAACGGGGCCGGGGCGCCGCCCTTGCAGGTGGGCGCCCCCATGGGTAGCGCTGCCCCCGTGGGCGGGTGCCCCTATGGGCTACACCCCTTCCGCGGGCGACCCGCGAGGCAGCACCCGCAGGCGGTGTTGCCTCGCCGGGGTTTTGCCCACGGGAGCAGCGGCCACAGGCACCGCTGCCCTACGACGCGTTACCCCGCATGAGCAACGACCGCAGGCGCCGCTGCGCTGCAGTACCTCTGCTCGCTGGCTACTAGCCCCGTCGGTCGCAAGCCTACTGTAGGCACAGCGCTTGTGCATGCACCAGCGCTGTGCTGCCTGGCTGCGGTTGCCGTTGCAAGTGGCTACAGGCACGTAGATCGAGGGCAGCAACTATTGTTGCCCTTCCTTGTTCTTGTGTCAACGACTTTGACGTCAAAATTCTTCCTAAACACAACACACGTAGTTCAAAACCAATCATTCGTACGAACAACCTAGCTCTGATACCATTGTTAGGAAATCTTGGGGGCGACATCAGATGCGCAGTGGAAGAATAAGAAAACAAAATCCTCGATTCCTAAAGAGATGTTCGTCATCGTGCAAAGACTGGTGCGCAAAATCCACGAAACTGAAAAACTGTGTATAGAATAGATTGTGTTACCTAGGGAGATCATATATCCATGTTTCCTTGCAAATCCTTAGGAGAGGGTGAAAGAGGTCAAGCATCCTCCTCTCTAGTGGTGATCCGCACAGCAGAGCTACGACGATGCTCCTCAAAACTCAAAGCCTGCTCTGAGGTAGAGAGGAGGAAGGAGAATAGGAGAGTCAAGCAAAGGCTCTAGCCTATGAGGCTCTGAATCCCTCCTATTTATAGAGGTCCCCTGTCAAACCCTAATGGATCCTCCCCTAATGGGTATTAGATCTGCATCCAATAACCCAAGCCTTTTAGATTAGTGGATCTCTATCTAATAATCTCTCATTGGCTCTTATTGGATCTCGTATATGGGATCCAATAATTCAGGAGCTTATTAGATATCTAATAAGACAAGAGCTCCATCAGATATCTCATATCCGAACCTCTACTTATCGCAATACCTACCATATGTGTGTGATCCTCTAGGCCTAATATCGAGCTGGCCGTGAGTCATACCTGTCAGAACTCCTTCTAACTCAGTGAATTATTATCTCTGTAATAATTCACTCAACTCATCGACTACGGACGTACTAGGCCGCTACGCCGTAGTCCCCAGATTATACAGGGGAATCCAATCCATTGGACCTATCCCAGAGACCATATATTGAGCATGGTGCTGTCAGACCCATACGGTTTCTAGTCGAGTCTCGCTCTAATTAGATTCTCCCGGAGAACTCTTTCTCTCTCAACCCGAATGACCCTGGCTGGGGATTTGTCTGAGCAAGAACACATGGGATATTCCTCTCATGGCGCCGAGAGTGGATGATCCTCTATCGACACTCAATAGCCCTCGTAAGGTCGACTACCACTCCCAATGACCAGCTGTACTAGATCTGGGACAACCAAACCTATAAGTCTGGTATCAAAGAGTCGAGCACTCATATAGGACATCCTTGGTATCTCAAGTCTAAGGATCAGATATACCATTAGGACTATGGAATCGCTGTCTAACAATAAGGCATCATCAACCATCCAGCATTCTGTAAGCGGATCAATCAGTGAACTCATTCTACAATGAGCACTTGTATTGTATCCCTAGTGTCCCTATACGAGCAGCTACGAGACCAGTTGCATCCATCATATGGACAGGTATACAGCACACCAGTCTGTCCGGTTATAACGATATCCCTCTCGAGTAACCTATGATCGGGATTATTTAGGATATGTATTTATAGGTAAATCGATCTCATTTTTGTGATCTCATCATGACCCGATTCCCATTGCACAAATCCAAGGACATCACAATATATATGTGCATATATGCAATAGTTATAAAGTGATATATGCTAAAATATAATAAGCAAAAAGATTCTATATCAAGTCACACTTGCCATCACTCACATAATTAGCTTGTTGGGCACTTATGACTAGCACATATCTCTATTGGTCTCACTCAGTTTCATCCGAAACAACTCATAAGTATGAACTAAAAGATTAATTTTTGACTCCTTTACTCTACTAGTGCCTTCGTGAGTAACTTTGAGTGTATGCCAAATATCAAAAGTCATTTCACAAATGGACACTCGATTGAACTCATGTTATCCAAAGTACTAAACAAGGCATTCATAGCCTTGGCATTTAAAGTGAAAGTCTTCTTCTCCAACTCATTACAATCATTTATTAGAAGAGAAGACTTTTGAAACCCATTTTCTACAATGATCCAGAATTTAGAATTCATTGAAATTAGGAAGATCCTCATTCTAGTCTTCCAATATGTGTAATCCGTCCCATTGAACATAGGGAGACATATAATTGAATGACCCACTTGGTTGCTAGCAAATGCCATCTCTCTTGGATTTTAAACCAAATGAGAGTGACCTTGCTCTGATACCAATTGTTAGGATCAAGAGTGGTACTAAGAGATGGGGTGAATTAATGCAGCGGAGAAATTAATCAGTTTCAAAAATCTTCGTTTCGATTAAACCTAATTCTGATGAGAACCGTTTCATAAAGATGTTAACTTGAAAGCATATGGGAGTGTAGAGAAAGTAGTAAGAAGTTAAGGCAATTTACAGTAAAGGTAAATTGCTTAAAATGAAATGCAAACCAGAATTTAGAGTAGTTCGGGCGTTGTGACCTACATCCACTTCGGATTCCTCCTCTGTCGAGGTCACTAGTGTCCACTAATGGCCTTCCTTCAATAGGCAAAGACTAACCACCTTTCATAACTCTTTCTCCTTTTACTGGGTTTAGGAGATAACCCTTATAAGCTTCACTCCTCTTTCTTGGATATTTACAAAGCTAAGAGAGGGAGGGGAGGACTCTCACTTTTACAACACTTTAACACCCCAAGAATTCAATAATATGTTAACACTTTCGTGCGCTTTCATGTAGAAAAGGGTAGGATATTTATAGGTGTTAGGATCAAGAGCACTAAGAGGGGGGGGGGGGGGGGGGTGAATTAGTGCAGCGGAAAATCTTTTACGAAAAATAAAAACTAGGTTTGTTCGTTAAAAGTGATTTTGGTAAGAAAGCCGATTCATAAATCACTTTAACTTTTGTTTAAGCGAGATGCAGCAAAGATATAAATGCAGTTTGCAGTTATGATTCTAATCAAAATAGTATGCGCAAACTGAAATATGATATTCATACGAAAAAACTGATTTACATCTAAATGTTGATTCGTAAATCACTTGATTAAGCGAGATGCAGTTTAAGCAAGGATATAAAGGCAGTTTACAGTTGTGATAGAAATCAAAACGTAAACGCAAACAGAAATATGATGATCGTACGATGAAACTGTTTTACGTCTAAACGTCGATTCGGAAAGTGCAAAGCTTGAAACCCGATCGTATATGTGTAGAAAGCAGTAAGCTTTAGAGGAGGTTTGCAGTAAAGATAATATGCTCAAAGTAAATGCAAACTGAGATTTAGAGTGGTTCGGTCAATCTTGACCTACTCCACTTTTGGCTTCCTCCACTAACGAGGTCACCGACGTCAACTAGAGGCCTTCCTTCAATAGGCGAAGGCCAACCACCCTTTTACAGTTTCACTCCTTTTGACGGGCTTAGGAGACAACCCTTATAGAATTTTCTCTCATCTCTTTAAAGCTCAGAACTTGGAAGAAAAGAGGGAGAAGAACTTTTGGCCTTTACAACAATTTTGAACTCTAAAAATCACAGAACAAGATCAGGATTTCGGTGTATATTCGATGCCCTTTCAGTGCTGAATGGGTGGGGTATTTATAGGCCCCAACCCAGTTTGAATTTGGAGCTCAAAACTGTAAATTCCCGGAATTCCGGGATCTGGCGGTTGCATCGCCTGACTGGAGCGGTTGCACCGCCTGGCAGAGCTCGAAGACTGAGCCTCTAGGCAGTGCCACCTCCTGTCAGGGGCGGTTGCACCTCATGCCAGAGCTCGAAGACCGAGCTCAGGCGGTGCTACCTCCTGTCAGGGGCGGTTGCACCGCCCAGTCTCGCTCGGAGACTAAGCCCAGGCGGTGCCACCTCCTGGCTTGGGCGGTTCAACCGCCTAGCAGAAATCAGGGTCCGAATGGGTTGATCCATTCGGCCCAATTTGGGTTTTTCAGGGGCCCAATTGCCCCAAGATTAAGTTAATGGGATCACCTCCCATTTCCAACTTAATCATTGTGCTAACTACGATTCTTCCTAAGATATTTACTGCAACTTGCTCCGGTGAGTCAATCGCTTCTTCCGGCGAGCTTCCGGCGAACTTTCGTCGATCATCCGATGAACCCTCGATGATGCTCCTGCGGACTTCCGGAAAACTCCTGGACTTGCAACGATCCACTTGGCGAGTTCCGACGAGCTTCTTTGGCAAGCTCATGGACTTCTCGGATTTGTTCCCGCAGAACCTCCGACAACTGTCCGAACTTCCGTCGAACTCTCGAACTCCCAACTTGATCATTGTCTTGACTCCGGCGCAACTCCTGTTGCATATCTTATTTTCATCGTAGTTAATCCTGCATATTTATCTCAACATATAGATTAGATAACAAATGACAATTGACTTCATCATCAAAATCCGAGATTCAACAATCTCCCCCTTTTTTATGATGACAATCAATTGATAATGGAGTTAACCTTAACTCCCCCTGTCTATATGCCATACTTGAGATAAGTCATTCTTGAATTCAAAACCTTTGAATTCAAGAGACATATTGATAAGTAAAAATCATTTAAACTTATCAATACTCCCATCATGATTCCCATCATGATGTTTCTCTCTGAAGATGATGTCAAGACTTGACATTCATTTTCAAATTTTACATAACAGGTTTGAATGATGGTAATAGTAGCAATTCATCATATTGTAAGATATCAACATGTAAAACTGCGAAGTAAGATTTTGATATCATTACATGATACAAACAAGGCATAATGCAAATTATAACAATCATAGCATCAATTCATATATCTCTTGGTGATGCAAGCATGACATTAATACTCATATATTTCTCGATGATGCAAGCATGGCATTAATACGCATATATTTCTCCCCCTTTCTCATCAACAAAAAGCATGGTAATTGTGATAGCAAGAGAACAATAAGCGAATTTTGAGCGTAAGTGTTATAGTTGTTCATGCCTTTACATGTTATTTTCCAAGTATATATAGATTGCTTTGAATACTTCTTCCTTTTTATTTGTTATAATCTCTTTGCATGAAGGAGGAAGGCTATTTGTGATTTTACTTTGAGTGAAGTTAAAATCGATGAGAGATTAAATCATGCTTCATTTTTACAAGGATCAAGATATGTATGTGAAACAAGTCTTTGCATGTAAAAACACTATGATCCATATTTCAAGATGGAATTTATAAGCAGGAATAATTTCATCAAATCCATTTCAGAAAAATATTTTTCATGAGAAAATCCGATTGTTATGATACCAATTGTTAAGCGAATCCGAAAATGAAATTAACACTTTCATGCATTCAGACAAGACTATGCTGTTGATTTTCAAATACAATCATGAAGACAAAACATGCACATAATTTTCAACATGTTATTTAGGCATGTAATGGCAATCAAGTGATTTGATCAATCAATAAAGTCCGGAAGATAATATTAACTAGTTTATGTATTCAGACACATCAGCATTCCTAATTCTCTTCTTATGAAATCAAATTGTTCTTCATTTAGAGGTTTTGTAGAAATATCAGCTAGTTGATGTTTAATATTATGGCAATATGACGTATCAGCTGCATTGATATATCATTTTCTCAAATCATATTTATCATGGAAACCAAAACATTTAATTTCAATGTAAAATCCGACAGTGAGTAATGAGATTAAACAATGAGTGATGTTCGTAACTCTGCTCACAAACAAATACATCAGGTAACCATATCAAAGATCAAGGCACAGGGCATTGTGATGAGTAACATAAAGAGATTACAATAACAATAGGTGATTGTGTTCACATACAAGCTCATTCAAGGGGTGGAAAATTAAAGTGCCTAAGAGTCAAATTATCATTGAATTTGCTGCAGCTCAGATAGGATTTGATCTTGTCGATGTTCAAGCCGTTCTTGTCTTTGTTCAAATCGGTCCATCCGAATCCCAATATCTTCGACAGATGATGCAGTAGCTTGCTCAAATGAATGTGTTTCTTCAAAGGGACAGATCGAAGGAGATTGAGTACCCCTAAAGACTAGTGTTTCCGGTTCTGGTTCAAGTTGAGGGGGATCGGTTCTTCTAGGCATTCTAACCCAGTTACCGTTTCTATAAACGCATCTTAATCGGTGAAGTAGATTTTTGTTTATTATACTAAACCTATCTACTTTTATTACTTCTTCTTCCGGTGGTATTGGAATATAGTAGGCTTTTAGTATTCTAGTGATTATACCACCATATGGAAGCATCATGTCTTTTTTAGATAGTTCTAACATGTTTTGCTGGATAAGATAACCAAGACAGATGTCATGTCCTTTCATGATCCAATACATAGTTCCTAATTCTAATTGGCTCACTTCATCATGATGGTATTGTTTAGGGAGAATAATGCTAGTTAGGATATGATGAAGTACCTTAGTGTTTAGTGGCAGTAGATGTTCACAACTTTTAGGAACAAATGCTAAGTTGGGATTGGCGAAAATTGTTCCTAAGGCTTCAACATACGTTGTCCCAACAGTTTCATCATCCCATGATCCTCTAAAGTAAAGTCCTTTATTTTTTTATGGGAATACCTATCATGTTGCAAATGAATTTATCCGTAATGGAGATGTGTTGTCCTAGGAGATAGGTAGACATTCTTTTTTCTTCATCTACTTGTATATTGTTGTAAAATAATCTAACAAGTCTTGGATAGATGGGTTCACTAATTTGTAAAATAAGGAGTAGATCTAAGTTTGCAAATCATTGGATTGTCTCTAAGTCTCTTAGTTCATTTAAATCTACATGTTTTCCCTTATTGACACTCCTAAGTTTGAAAGAGGAAAACTTTTCAGCATGATATTTTGAATCGAAAAGGGTAAGATCAAAATCTTCCACTAATCTCCTCTTCCCTTTGTCCCTTGAGGATCTTCTAGACCCCATAACTACTTCTATTTAAGAGGATAGTAATGAGCAAGAGTAAATGAATCAAAAACAGAATTTAAGGGGTTCTTAGAGAATACCTTAGTGAGATCTTCAATAGAAGGAGAGATTGTTGATCTTTTGCTTCAAAATGAGGAGTATTTGGGATGCTATGAGGGGTGAAATGGAGGTGGTGAAGCTTTGGAAGAGTAAAGAGGGGAAGGGAGTGAGTTGGGGTCGGTTCTACCACCGGCCCTAGCTCGGGTTAAAAAGAGGCAGAATTGCGGGCGGTTGCACCGCTGGCTGGGGCGGTGCAATCGCTTGCAACACGTGACAACCGGAGGTGCTACCTCCAGCTGGGGCGGTGCCACCGCCTGCAGGTGGTGAGCACTTGTTCTGACCGTAGTGTGATCTAATTTGAATGTTTTTGACTTGAGAAGAATTTTCATTCAGAACAATCAACTTTACTTACGTAATTACGTAAGAATTTTCATTGTAACATAAAAAATTTTGCATGATCAAGATAGATCTTGTGATGTGCATACTCTAAATGTCATGTACATATTTGTGACAGATTGTTCAGGTTGCTAAGCTTTGCAAGTTTATGACAAACTTAGTAAGTTCATGATATAGTTGGATTTGAAAGTAACGAACGGATGAAATCAATGAGTTTGAAAATCTAGAGGATATGTGAAGTGAGAATCATGGGTTTCCAATTCTGAGAGATCAAATAGGATTGTATCTATATCACATTTGTAATTTTAACCTTCTAATCCTCTTCTAATATTTAGGCTAGAGAACAACGCGAATTCTTTTTGGATCTCGGGTCATGAATATCGAGAATCCAAAGAGTAGGATATTATTTCTTGCTCCCAGCTTAAGATGTTTTATGTCTTTACAAGAAAGGATGATCTTTAGGTACCCATTTGCTTTTGGGTGCCTCAAAAATAGATCTGCATTGTTTATCATGTTGCATAGAATTTATCATGGTTCCTTTATGAACCCAAATTAATTTGTTTGGACTAATTTTCTTGAATGGACAATAATGCATTTTATGTCCAAGTTTGCAACAAAAGTTGCATTTGTCTTGGTGTCGAACATTTAAGATGAGGCCTTTTATGAAGATGGTTGGATTTTGGTGAGGACTTCTCACAAATCCGATTCCACTTCTTTTGGGAACGTGACCCTTGTTTGCAAGGATCATGTTCAAGGACTTGCTACCAACCTCGAATTTCTTCAAGGTGTCCTTAAGTAGCAAGTTTCCTTTTGAAGAGTTTCTAGATCATGGCATTTTATGCATGAACCTAAACTATCATGATATTCAGCTTTTAACTTATCGAAATTACAAGTAAGACTATCATGCTCCTTTTTTAGCAATTTGTATTTTCTACTAATAATCTTGCATTCATCAAATAAGTCATGGAAGGCATTTAATAATTCATCAAATGATAAATCTGCATCTATTAAATTCATTACCTCCTCTCCGATGGCCATTAAGGCGTAATGAGCAACTTGCTCGGTGTTGGACTCCTTTTCTTCGGACGCGCTCGAGTCATCCCATGTTGCTTTGAGCGCCTTCTTCTTTGATGTTCTCTTTTTGACTTGGGGACAATCACTCTTGTAGTGTCCCGACTTTTTGCACTCATAGCAAATAACTTGGTCCTTCTTGGGTTCAAGTTTATTTTTTGTGTCATTCTTAAACTTGTTTCTTTTAATGAATTTTTTAAATTTTCTTGTTAGAAGTGCCAAGTCATCATCACAGTCCTCATCACTTGAGTTTTCTCTTAAGTGGTCTTCTGAAGTTCTAAGTGCCATATCCTTCCTGTTCTTTGGAAGGATGTCTTCTTGCTCTTCATGAGCTTTGCAAGTCATCTCGTAGGTCATTAATGACCTAATTAGTTCTTCAAGAGGGAAGTTGTTTAGATCTTTCGCCTCTTGAATAGTAGTGACTTTAGGATCCCAACTCTTAGGAAGGGATCTTAGAATTTTATTTACGAGCTCAAAATCCGAAAAACTTTTTCCGAGTCCTTTTAGACCGTTGACGACATCTGTGAAATGGGTAAATATGTCGCCAATAGGCTCACTCGGTTTCATCCGGAAAAGTTCGAAAGAATGTAACAAAAGATTGATTTTTGACTCATTCACTCTACTTGTGCCTTCGTGAGTCGCTTCGAATGTGTGCCAAATATCAAATGCGGTTTCACAAACCGAAACACGGTTGAACTCGTTTTTATCAAGTGCACAAAATAAGGCATTCATAGCCTTTGCATTAAGAGTGAAAGCCTTCTTCTCCAATTCATTCCAATAGATCATTGGAAGAGAAGACTTCGAAAATCAATTTTCGACAAGATTCCAAAGTTCAAAATCCATAGAAATAAGAAAGATCCTCATTCGGGTCTTCCAATAGGTATAGTTCGTTCCATTAAACATGGGTGGACGTGTAATAGAATAGCCATTTTAGTTTCCGGCGTATGCTATCTCTCTTGGGTTTTAATCCGTTTGAGAGTTAACCCCACTCTGATACCAATTGTTAGGATCAAGAGCACTAAGGGGGGGCGGGGGGGGGGGTGAATTAGTGTAGCGAAAAATCGTTTACGAAAAATAAAAATTGCGTTTGTTCGTTAAAAGTGATTTTGGTAAGAAAGCCGATTCGTAAATCACTTTAACTTTTGTTTAAGTGAGATGCAGCAAAGATATAAATGTAATTTGCAGTTATGATTCTAATCAGATAGTAGGCGCAAAATGAAATATGATATTCGTACGAAAAAACTGATTTACGTCTAAATGCTGATTTGTAAATCACTTGATTAAGCGAGATGCAGTTTAAGCAAGAAAATAAAGGCAGTTAGCAGTTATGATAGAAATCAAAACGTAAACGCAAATAGAAATATGATGATCGTACGATGAAACTGTTTTACGTCTAAACGCCGATTTGGAAAGTGCAAAGCTTGAAACCCGATCGTATATGTGCAAAAAGTAGTAAGATTTAGAGGAGGTTTACAGTAAAGATAATATGCTCAAAGTAAATGCAAACCGAGATTTAGAGTGGTTTGGTCAATCTTGACCTACTCCACGTTTGGCTTCCTCCACCGACGAGGTCACCGACGTCAACTAGAGTGTTAGAACCCTTGCGGATTCTAAACTTGGGGTTGATCTCTTTAGGGGATCGGCCTCCTTGGAACTCTATAGGGGTTCCTCCCTCCAAGTTGCTGCTCAAAGGCTGCAGAAAAGATTCATCTATTGCTTATCAAAAGAGAAGGAATACATGGCTATTTATAGGGCTTCTAAACCCTAACTCCTAATAGGACTCCTACTTAAGACTCTTACTTCTAACCAACTCCTAATAGGACTCCTACTCAAGACTCTTATTCCCTTACAACTCCTAATTCTTCTCTAAGAAAAAAACCTCCTACATGAATGCCCCTCACAATTAGGACTCTCCTAGCTAGAGTCCTAACAAAATGTGCCTCTCAATTAGGACTCTCCTAGCTAGAGTCCTAACATTTTTACATGAATGTCCCTCTCAATTAGGACTCTCCAAGCTAGAGTCCTAACAGACCCGCCCTCTTCAAATCAGCCTTGTCCTCGAGGCTGATGATTCATGAATTCTGGGAATTTGATCTTCAAGTCGTCATAGTTCTCCCAAGTGGCATCTTCTTTTGGTAGGTTCGCCCACTGTATTAGCACTTAATTAGTGGGTCGTCATCGTCGAGTCACGATCCGTCGATCAATAATGGCACTTGGCTGGGTCTGGAGTTCTCTTTGGGTAGTCATATTTGGTGGGTGGCTTTGGGCTGTCTCCAAGCACCTGTTTAAAACTTCCGGTTGGCTGTTGGTTTGTGGGTGATATGTCGTACTCCTTTTCAATTTAGTACCCTGCATATAGAATAACTTTGTCCAAAATCTGCTATTGAAGATGCAAGTAGAATTTGTCACAAGCACAATGCGTCCCTTATAGTGTAATTCTTTTGAGTCCCAATTGTAATGAGCCATAGGGCTTAGTGCTTCCTCCAATTTTTTTATAATCTTACTAGTATCTGAATCTTCCTGCCATTCCATCTTAATATCCTCAAGGAAGTCGCTGGTCGGAAGTGAAACGGTCGAAACTTCAACTTGCTCGGGTAGCTGCGAAAGCGCATCCATTTTTGCTGCTCGGGGGAAGATATCTTCTGCTCCAAGAGATATTTTAGGCTTTTATGGTCGGTCTTGATTTGAAAGTATCGCCTGATCAAGTACAATCTCCACCTCGTTGCTGCGCGCACAATGGCGAGCATCTCTTTATCATATGTTGACATATTTTGATCGGAGGGAGATAATGCCTTGCTAGTGTATGCGAGTGGTCGACCATCTTGCATTAGAATGGCTCCAATTCTAACTCCAGATGTGTCGGCCTCAATAATGATGGGTCGGTTGAAATCTGGTAGTGTTAGCACCGGCGTCGTCGTCATGGCTGCCTTAAGTTTGTCGAAGGCAGCGGAGGCTCTATCCAACCATTGGAAGACATCTTTTTCTAGTAAGGAAGTAAGTGGTGCACTGATCTTTCCATAGTTTTTCACGAACTTGCGGTAGTAGCCTGTTAAACCCAGAAAGCCATGTAGCAATTTTATGTTTCTCGAGGTCGGCCAGTTTTGCATTGCTCCAATTTTGAAGGGGTCCACTACCACACCTTCCTCTGATATGATATGCCCAAGATATTCCACCTTTTGTTGAAGAAAGCAAAAATTCGTGGTTGTTGTGTGTTCAAAAGGTGGTTTTCCGTATGTCTTCTTCGCATGCTCGTATTTGATGATACCCGGATCAAAGGTCCAGCTTTGTAAAGATTTGTGCTCCCTTTCATCTAGCAATTCATCTACTATTGGAATAAAGTATTTGTCCTTGATGATTATGCCATTGAGAGCTCGGTAATCAACACATATTCGCCTTGTTCCGTCCTTCTTGCGTACAAGTAGCACTAGCGAAGAGTAGAGGTTGCAACTTGGCCGAATAACTCCTGTTTCGAGCATCTCTTTTATAATCCTTTCTATTTCATCCTTCTGGAGATGTGGATACTAATATGGCTGAGCATTTGCTGAAGATTTGCCTGGAAGAATCATTATACAATGATCATGCTGATAGGTAAGAGGTAGGTTGCGCGGTTCGTCAAATATATTTGAAAATTCAGCAAGCAAAGGAAGTAGATTTGGATCTTCAAATTCTGTTGGCTCTCCCTTAGTTTGCTGCTCAAGTTGTACCAAAAAGCCGCTGCATGCTTTATGCAAAACATTCTCCATTTGTTGTGTGCAAATCGTTGTTATGTCGCCCCCACGTTTCCCGTGCAATGTCACCTGTTTCTCCTTACTGTAAAATTTCATAATTAGTTTCATAAAATTCCAGAAAATATCACCTAATGTCGTCAACCATTTAATTCTGAGCATGGCCTCATGATTTTTAAGAGGGAGAAGGAAGAAATCTGCAATTATCTCTTGGTCCTTCAGCAATAGTTTCTCCTGCGGGCACCTACGATCACAATTCAAAATCCGTCCGTCGATGACCTTAACATCAAACCTGCAGCGATTCTCGATAGGTAATGCTATCCGAACAACAAGCTTACTATTTAGGAAGTTAGTAGTACTGCCCATGTCGATGAGAATAGTGATCGGTTGTTGTTTGAGAAGGCCTCCAACTTTTATCGTTTGCGGGTTTGAGTAGCTGGCTAGTGCGTGTACTGTAACGTCAATCGGTTGTGGCTCTTCTTCTGCATCTTTTTCTTCATGTTCAAGGCTCTCTTCTGAATGTTCAATGACCTCTTCTTCTATCGGTTCAATCATAAGAAGTCCTCCTTCACTACAGCGATGCTCATGGCTCCACAGCTCGTCACAATGCCAACATAACCCCTTCGCATATCGCTCCCGAAGCTCTTCTCCTGTTAACCTCTTTGGTGCAGGGACTTGGTCGATGGTAGGGGGGGTGAGGGCTTCAATATTACTGGTTGAGGAGTGACCCTAGTCCTCCGAGCTTCATGGTTCAATTGCTCCTCTTGATGTCGTGCGAAAGAGATAGCTGCCATAAGCGTGTACGTTTGTCGCGCTTTAACTTCTCCTCGGATCTCCGGCTTCAAGCCCTCAATGAAGGTCCACAATAGCTATTTTTGAGACCAATCATGAGTTTGATTAGATAACCTTTCAAACCTGGTTTGGTGCTCCTGAATGGTGGAGGTTTGTTGGATCTTTACTAGTTGTTCGTCAATATTCTCGTAATCGGTTGGTCTGAAGCGAATCAACAGTCCTTCTTTGAATTGTCGCCATGAAAGGACTCCATAAGTATGTTCAAACCAGTCAAACCACTGTATAGCATCCCCTTCAAGATGTATAGCTGCAATTTTCACCATAGATACATCCGCGGTTTTGTGGTACCGAAAATATCGCTCCGCGCGCGAGATCCAACCAATCGGGTCTCCTTCTTCCCATCTAGGGAAGTCCACTCTCATGCATGGATAGTTGGGGTTGGTCATAGAGCTTCCCCTCTCTTGGAAGTCATATCTTTGGGGTTGGTGTGATTGGGCAAAGCTCTCTCCTTGGTGTGATTTCTTCGGGCTTAGTGGTCGGCCCAATCTGAGTTCGGTAAAGAGCATCCGAATCTTATCCTCCATTCGCGCCTCCAAGGCTTCGAATTTAGCATTGATTACCTCCTTAGATGCCATAATATATAACTCCAAATCTATGATGTTAAGATCTCTCTTTTGTTGTTAGGTTAAAGGCATGTATAGGTTGAGAGAAGTGATGGTCAAAAGGGTTGGTGGATTGGTGGATGTAGGCTACGATTTAGGCTTGTTTTGTGGCAGTTTTGGGTGCAGTTTGAGGGTGTGGTTTAGTAGAGTTTTAGGGCTGTGGTTGAAAGTTTTGGATCTGTGGTAGATGGTAGCAAAGGTTTGACAGAAATCCATGGAAGTTGCAGCAAGTATGTGCTGTCTTGTAATAGTAGAATTGTCGTCGAAGAAACAACGGTTTCTCGACATAATTTTCACCAAAAACTTGAGAGAATTGAGGAGGGAATTGATAGAAAAATCATAGTTTATATGACAGCAAGGATATCTAATTTAATTAAGAAAATTTCGGCAGTATAACAGCAAGGAAATTGGTGCAAGTTGCAATTGCAGAATTATCGTCGAAAAATTTCAGCGGGTTACGATGAAAATTTGCAGCAACATAAAATCGTTTTTAGAGATGAATTTCTTAATAGATCAATCTTAGATGGAAGCCAAGATGATCTATGAAGTGTATAAGAAATTTCATTCAAAAAAGATTGCAAATAGATGGGTTAAGGCAACGATATGCAGCTGAAATTTTCTGCAGCATAGATTTTCAAGTGCAGCAGATTGGACATAAAAGATCAATAGTTTATATTGAGAATTTTTCTATGAAACCAAAGAGAAATCTACTGTTAGGAAGTGTCAAAGATGTCATAAAAATTTCATAGAAATTTGGATAGAAAAAGCACAGTAGCAAGATCAAACAGATGGTGCTATGCGGCTTGAATTCTGCAATTCAAGTGCAGCAGATTGGACATAAAAGATCAGTAGTTTATATTGAGAATTTTTTGATAAAACCAAAGGGAAATCCACTGTTAAGAAGTGTCAAATATGTCATAAAAATTTCGTAGAAATTTGGATAGAAAAAGCACAGTAGCAAGATCAAACAGATGGTGCTATGCGGCTGGAATTCTGCAATGTATCTTTCGTCGTAGAGATGAAAACTTTGTGACGAAAAGTTTATGCAGCAATATAGGAACAATTTTTTTTTTTTTTTTGGATTTTAGAATAAGGATAACTAAATTGCAGCAGCAGTAAGGTAGGAAACCAGAACCTGTTGCAATTCACGGGGAGATCAAAGGATGATCCGCGGTGGTGGAGATTATGGCGGAATTCGGTGACGATCTTTTAAGCAATTGTGGGAATTGCTTTGGATGGTTGTGGAGGGTTGATGGATGGCTGTGGAAGGGCAGCAAGACACCAAGAACGCTGTTCTGATACCAGGTGTTAGAACCCTTGCGGATTCTAAACTTGGGGTTGATCTCTTTAGGGGATCGGCCTCCTTGGAACTCTATAGGGGTTCCTCCCTCCAAGTTGCGGCTCAAAGGCTGCAGAAAAGATTCATCTATTGCTTATCAAAAGAGAAGGAATACATGGCTATTTATAGGGCTTCTAAACCCTAACTCCTAATAGGACTCCTACTTAAGACTCTTACTTCTAACCAACTCCTAATAGGACTCCTACTCAAGACTCCTATTCCCTTACAACTCCTAATTCTTCTCTAAGAAAAAAACCTCCTACATGAATGCCCCTCACAATTAGGACTCTCCTAGCTAGAGTCCTAACAAAATGTGCCTCTCAATTAGGACTCTCCTAGCTAGAGTCCTAACTTTGGAAAGTGCAAAGCTTGAAACCCGATCGTATATGTGCAAAAAGTAGTAAGATTTAGAGGAGGTTTACAGTAAAGATAATATGCTCAAAGTAAATGCAAACCGAGATTTAGAGTGGTTTGGTCAATCTTGACCTACTCCACGTTTGGCTTCCTCCACCGACGAGGTCACCGACGTCAACTAGAGGCCTTCCTTCAATAGGCGAAGGCCAACCACCCTTTTACAGTTTCACTCCTTTTGACGGGCTTAGGAGATAACCCTTACAGAATTTTTTCTCCTCTCTTTAAAGCTTAGAACTTGGAAGAAAAGAGGGAGAAGAACTTTTGGCCTTTACAACAATTTTGAACTCTAAAAATCACAGAACAAGATCAGGATTTCGGTGTATATTCGGTGCCCTTTCAGTGCTGAATGGGTGGGGTATTTATAGGCCCCAACCCAGTTTGAATTTGGAGCTCAAAACTGTCAATTCCGGGAATTCCGGGATTTGGCAGTTGCACCGCCTGATTGGAGTGGTTGCACCGCCTGGTAGAGCTCGAAGACTGAGCCTCTGGGCAGTGCCACCTCCTGTCAGGGGCGGTTGCACCTCCTGCTAGAGCTCGAAGACCAAGCTCAGGCGGTGCTACCTCCTGTCAGGGGCGGTTGCACCGCCCAGTCTCGCTCGGAGACTAAGCCCAGGCGGTGCAACCTCCTGGCTTGGGCGGTTCAACCGCCTGGCAGAAATCAGGGTCCGAATGGGTTGATCCATTCGGCCCAATTTGGGTTTTTCAAGGGCCCAATTGCCCCAAGATTAAGTTAATGGGATCACCTCCCATTTCCAACTTAATCATTATGCTAACTACAATTCTTCCTAAGATATTTACGGCAACTTGCTCCGGTGCGTCAATCGCTTCTTCCGGCGAGCTTCCGGCGAACTTCCGTCGATCATTCGATGAACCCTCAGTGATGCTCCTACGGACTTCCGGAAAACTCCTGGACTTGCGACGATCCACTGGGTGAATTCCGACGAGCTTCTTTGGCAAGCTCATGGACTTCTCGGCATTGTTCCCGCAGAACCTCCGACGACTGTCCGAACTTCCGTCGAACTCTCGAACTCCCAACGTGATCATTGTCTTGACTCCGGCGCAACTCCTGTTGCATATCTTATTTTCATCGTAGTTAATCTGTTGAATCTCGTATTTTGATGATGAAACTACTTGATATATGTTTATGATTTAATCTGCGTTTTGAGTGACGCAGGATGCTTTGATCAGGATGAGACAATTAAAGCAGGAAAATTATGTTGTGCCGGAGGAACATGTCAGAAGATTGGACGTCGGGCCAGTGGATCGGTCGACGTATCGATATAAGGCTTCGGGCCGTGGACCCGGGCATCGGGCCAAGAAGAGCGGGTATTGTGCCAAGGATATCGGAGTTGCGGAGTCAACTGGCCGATTGGGCAATAGGCTGCAGGAGAGGACGATGCGCCGAAGAATCGGACAAAGCGTCGAGGGACCAATGACATGCCGGACAACTTGGTAAATTTCTTAGGATTAATTGTCTCGATCAAAGTTTTGTTTTAAGTGTGCAGGATTAACTACGATGGAAGAAAGACAAGCAGTAGGAGTTGCGCCGGAGTCAAGACAATGATCACGTTGGGAGTTCGAGAGTTCGACAGAAGTTCGGACAGTCGTCGGAGGTTCTACGGGAACGAATCCGAGAAGTCCATGAGCTTGCCAAAAGAAGCTCGTCGGAACTCGCCAAGTGGATCGTTGCAAGTCCAGGAGTTTGCCGGAAGTCCACAGGAGCATCACCGAAGGTTAATCGGATGATCGACGGAAGTTCGCCAGAACCTCGCCGGAAGAAGCGATTGACGCACCGGAGCAAGTTGCTGTTAATATCTTAGGAAAAATCGTAGTTAGCACAAGGATTAAGTTGGAAATGGGAGGTGATCCCATTAACTTAATCTTGGGGCAATTGGGCCCCTGAAAAACCCAAATTGGGCCGAATGGATCAACCCATTCGGACCCTGATTTCTGCCAGGCGGTTGAACTGCCCAAGCCAGAAGTTGGCAACGCCTGCGCTAAGTCTCCGAGCGAGACTGGGCGGTGCAACCGCCCCAGCTAGGAGGTGGCACCGCTTGGGCTCAGTCTCCGAGCGAGACTGGGCGGTGCAACCTTCCCTGACAGAGGTGGCACCACTTGGGCTCGGTCTCCGAGCTCTGGCCGAGCGGTACAACCGCCTCAGTCAGGCGGTGGCACCGCCTGAGCTCGGTCTTCGAGCTCTGGCAGGAGGTGCAACCGCCAGATCCCAGAATTCCGGGAATTGACAGTTTTGAGCTCCAAATTTGAACTGAGATGGGGGCTATAAATACCCCACCCATTCAGCACTGAGAGTATACAACATACACCAAAATCTTGATCTTGTTCTATGATTTTTAAAGCTCAAAATTGTTGTAAAGGCCAAAAGTTCTTCTCCCTCTTTTCTTCCAAGTTCTGAGCCTTAAAGAGATGAGAGAAAATTCTGTGAGGGTTATCTCCTAAGCCCGTCAAAAGGAGTAAAACTGTAAAAGGGTGGTTGGCCTTCACCTATTGAAGAAAGGCCTCTAGTTGACGTCGATGACCTCGTCAGTGGAGGAAGCCAAAAGTGGAGCAGGTCAAGATTGACCGAACCACTCTAAATCTTGGTTTGCATTTACTTTGAGTATCTTATCTTTTACTGCAAACCTCCTCAATAGCTTACTGCCTTCTGTGCTTTTACGAACGTGTTTCAAAGTTCAGTGCTTTCCGAATTGACGTTTAGACGCAAATCGCTTTTATCGTACGAATGTCGTATTTCAGTTTGCACTTATATTCTGATTTCCATTATAACTCCACACTACCTTCATAGATTTACTTTAACGTCATCTCACTTGATCTTAAGTTAAAGTAATCTTAGAATCGACTTTCATACCAAAATCGCTTTTATCGTACGAACGCAGTTTTTATTAATCGCAGAAAGATTTCCGCTCCACTAATTCACCCCCCCCCCCTCTTAGTGCTCTTAATCCTAACATTTGGTATTAGAGCGGGGTTAACTCTCAAATGGATTAAAACCTAAGAGAGATGGCATACGCCGGAAACTAAGAGGGCCATTCTATTACACGTCCACCCATGTTCAATGGGACGGACTACACTTATTGGAAAACTCGAATGAGAGTTTTCTTGATTTCTATGAATTTGGATTTATGGAATATCGTTGAAAACAGTTTTGAACGGCTTTTGACATTTGGCGAACACTTGAAATCACGCACGAGGGAACTAGTAGAGTCAAAGACTCGAAAGTTAATATTTTATTGCATGATTTTGAGCTTTTTCGAATGCAACCAAGCGAGACTATAGGCGACATGTACACCCGTTTCACGGATGTCGTCAATAGTTTAAGAGCTCTTGGAAAATGTTTTTTGGATTTTGAACTCGTAAACAAGATTTTGCGTTCTCTTTCTAAGAAGTGGGATTCAAAAGTAACTGCAATACAAGAAGCTAAAAACCTAAACAACTTACCACTTGAAGAACTAATTAGTTCATTGATGACATATGAAATGGTGCACAATACACACGATGAACATGATGAACCAAATCACCTTCCAAAGAACAGGAAGGATTTGGAACTCCGGACAAATGAATACCACTTGAGCGATGACTCAAGTGATGAGGACAATGATGAACTTAAACTTCGAACGCTAAATCTTAATAAGTTTATTAAACAAAAATCTAAAATAAATAATAAACTTGAACGAAGGAAGAGGCCAAAGAAGAAGAACACAAAGTGGGATGAATCGAGCTCCTTCGAAGACGAGGAGAAAATCAAGAAATGCGAGGTGGCAAACTACGCCTTAATCACTTTCAATGATGAGGTAATCAAAATCCCCCTAATTTATTTTGAAATTACTTGATGCTTTCATGATGTATTTTCTCTTTTAGTTTAGAATTAATTTTCTTAAAAATTACATGTTTAAAAAAAAAAATTATGATCATGCTAAGTAATTTCGAAAATGATAATATTACATATTTTATGATAAACAAATAAAATAATCTTGATTGAAAATATGATATCATGGTTAAGAAGTAATAATGTGTATTACATTGATTTCCATTGTTATTTCTCGATTTTGATTAAAAAATCATGTTTGATTTGAAGAAATGCATAATGATGAAATTAAATATTTTGATTAACAATTTTATGCATGAGATTTTAAGCTGATGATAAGCATGTGTCATTTTCATGAGTGTATTTGAAAAACTATGGCAAAAATGTGCTTGAATGCATGAACTTGTTAAGATTATTTTTCGGACTTTCTTGATTCAATGTTCAAATCACTTAATTGCCATGATGATTTTACACTATTACATACCTTAATAACATGTTGGAAATTATGTGTTTTGGATACATAAATTTTTATGATCATGAGCATGTTTTATTTTCCTGATTGAACTTGAAAATCTATAGCAAAATCTTGTCTGAATGCATGAAAGTGTTAATTTCATTTTCAGATTCGCTTAACAATTGGTATCCTAACAATCCGATTTTCTCATACACTTATTATAAAATATTTTTTTGAAATGGATTTGATGAAATGATTTCTGCTTATAAATTCCATCTTCAAATATGGATGATAGTATTTTTACTTGCAAAGATTTGTTTCACATACATATCTTGATCCTAACAATTTGTTTCACATACTTGCAAATTGATGTACAATCATCACACAAGACATACAAGGCAAAGAAATCTTGTTATTTCTATATTATGAAATATATGATATCAAGGCTCATGATTCATTTGAAAAGATATAGCACAAAGAGCAACTTGAAACATTCTTATCAAGATCACATTTTAAAATATTCCAAGTATCAAGATATCAATATGACACTTCATTGGATTCTGAGAAATCAAAAGACAAGTTACACTTCATTTGAAGAATTCTTTTTTGATAAATGTTGGGAGCATAATGAACGATCTTGATTTATAAAGAACTTCATGTTATAATTATCAAGATCATGATTTTAATAATTATTTTCTTTAGCAAAGAATCACAAAAGCACTTTATTTTTACATAAGAAATCTCATTGTATTGTTGTCTTGTATGCTTCATGTGATAATATGAATACATGAAACACTTATGATATGATTTTTATGCAATTCCTTGTATTCATGAAATGTTTATCTCATCACCTAATAATTCTCTTGATATTCCTTATGTGATGATAAGAATACATGAAATATTCATTAATTTGTTTTGATGTATACAAATAAGAAGTTTCGATCATGCATGGTAGGATGTAATTTGACAAATTTGGTACCATCATGTTGCAAAATAAATGATGATTAAGAATCATGCATTAATGATTATTGTATATTTTATGATTTGGCATGATGCATGCAATGATGAAATATTCATGAATTTGAAATGATGCATATGACAATGATGTACATGATGTATTGCATATGATGTGGATCATGAATGCTTTAAATGATGAATGTTTGGTATCATGATCAACATGTTGATAAATGCTTAAAAATTTTAATGTTTGAGTATCATGTATGATATACCCATTAATGATGATTGATTTATTTTTCGGTATCGTGCATGAAAAATAAGGTTTTTGAAATTGTGTATGTTTTAATTTGAATATATAATGATACACAAATAAAATTGATACTTACCTTTGTCATAATCTGGAAATAAAAAAAAAAGGGTCTTCCCTTCTTTTTGACAATGACAAAGGGGGAGCAAGAATTTCTAGCGTGGACATCATGAAAAGAGGCAAACTAGCTAGCTTACACAATTCAAGATGAAAGCAAAAATTACACAAGAAAGCTATCTTGCATTTGCTTTCGAAATTTTTGCTAGCTTGTATGTAGTAAAACTTGCATATCGTATAAATTGCTAGCTTGCAAGTTCTAAAATGTTGTAACATTGCTAGCTTGCATGTTCTAAAAGTGCTATCTTGTATGCTGTAAAACTTGCATATCTAAAACTTGATAGCTTGAATGTTCTAAGCATGATGTAACATTTGCTGAATTTTCTGACTTTAAAACTGCATGATGATAAAACTTGATATTATGTTTTTCTTGCAATAAGTTAAACTAATATTCCAAACACAAGAATAGTTGGACTTCTCCTTTTTGTTGATGACAAAGGGGGAGAAGTTTGATGTTATGCATAAGTTTATGCATAAGTTCATGATGATGTGTTGCAAGTATTCACGATGAATATTGCAATGACTTGAATTCAAGGTTCTATCAATATGACACATTGATAGGGGGAGTTTGTTTAAACTCCGGGAGTTAAGTTTAACTCCGTCATCAAGTGGTTGTCATCATCAAAAAGGGGGAGATTATTGAATCTCGTATTTTGATGATGAAACTACTTGATATATGTTTATGATTTAATCTGCATTTTGAGTGACATAGGATGCTTTGATCAGGATGAGACAATTAAAGCAGGAAAATCATGTTGTGCCGGAGGAACATGTCAGAACATTGGACGTCGGGCCAGTGGATCGGTCGACGTATCGACAGAAGGCTTCGGGCCATGGACTCGGGCATCGGGCCAAGAAGAGTGGGTATTGTGCCAAGGATATCGGAGTTGCGGACTCAACTGGCCGATTGGGCAATAGGCTGCAGGAGAGGACGATGCGCCAAAGAATCGGACAAAGCGTCGAGGGACCAATGACATGCCGGACAACTTGGTTAATTGCTTAGGATTAATTGTCTCGATCAAAGTTTTGTTTTAAGTGTGCAGGATTAACTATGATGGAAGAAAGATAAGCAGCAGGAGTTGCGCCGGAGTCAAGACAATGATCACGTTGGGAGTTCGAGAGTGCGACGGAAGTTCGGACAGTCGTCGGAGGTTCTACGGGAACGAATCCGAGAAGTCCATGAGCTTGCCAAAGAAGCTCATCGGAACTCGCCAAGTGGATCATTGCAAGCCCAGGAGTTTGCCGGAAGTCCGCAGGAGCATCACCGAAGGTTCATCGGATGATCGATGGAAGTTCGCCGGAAGCTCGCCGGAAGAAGCGATTGACGCACTGGAGCAAGTTGCAGTAAATATCTTAGGAAAAATCATAGTTAGCACAAGGATTAAGTTGGAAATGGGAGGTGATCCCATTAACTTAATCTTGGGGCAATTGGGCCCTTGAAAAACCCAAATTGAGCTGAATGGATCAACCCATTCAGACCCTGATTTCTGCTAGGCGGTTGAACCGCCCAAGCCAGGAGGTGGCACCGCCTGGGCTAAGTCTCCGAGCGAGACTAGGTGGTGCAACCGCCCCAGCCAGGAGGTGGCACCGCTTGGGCTCAGTCTCCGAGCGAGACTGGGCGGTGCAACCTCCCCTAACAAAGGTGGCACCGCCTGGGCTCGGTCTCCGAGCTCTGGCCGAGCGGTGCAACCGCCTCAGTCAGGCGGTGGCACCGCCTGAGCTCGGTCTTCGAGCTCTGGCAGGAGGTGCAACCGCCCCTGACAGGAGGTAGCACCGCCCAAAGGCTCAGTCTTCGAGCTCTGCCAAGCGATGCAACCGCTCCAGTCAGGAGGTGCAACCGCCAGATCCCGGAATTCCGGGAATTGACAGTTTTGAGCTCCAAATTTGAACTGGGTTGGGGGCTATAAATATCCCACCCATTCAGCACTAAGAGTATACAACATACACTGAAATCTTGATCGTGTTCTGTGATTTTTAAAGCTCAAAATTGTTGTAAAGGCCAAAAGTTCTTCTCCCTCTTTTCTTCCAAGTTCTGAGCCTGAAAGAGAGGAGAGAAAATTCTGTGAGGGTTATCTCCTAAGCCCTTCAAAAGGAGTGAAACTGTAAAAGGGTGGTTGGCCTTCGCCTTTTGAAGAAAGGCCTCTAGTTGACGTCGGTGGAGGAAGCCAAAAGTGGAGTAGGTCAAGATTGACCGAACCACTCTAAATCTCGGTTTGCATTTACTTTGAGCATCTTATATTTACTGCATACCTCCTCAATAGCTTACTACCTTCTTTGCTTTTATGAACGTGTTTCATGTTAGGATCAAGAGCACTAAGAGGGGGGGGGGTGAATTAGTGCAGCGGAAAACTTTCTGCGATTAAAACGAAACTGCGTTCGAACGATAAAAACGATTTCTGTTTGAAAGCCGATTCTAAGATTACTTTAACTTAAGATCAAGCAAGATGATGTTAAAGTCAATCTATGAAGGCAGTTTGCAGTTGTGCTAAAAACCAGAATATAAGCGCAAACTAAAATACGACGTTCGTACGAAGAAACTGATTTACGTCTAAATGCCGATTCGTAAATCACTTGATTAGGCGAGATGTAGTTTAAGTAAGGGTATAAAGGCAGTTTGCAGTTATGGTAGAAATCAAAACGTAAACGTAATCTGAAATATGATGATCGTACGAAAAAACAGATTTACGTCTAAGCGCTGATTCGGAAAGTGCAAAGCTTGAAACCCGATCGTATATGCGCAGAAAGTAGTAAGCTTCAGAGGAGGTTTGCAGTAAAGATAATATGCTCAAAGTAAATACAAACCGAGATTTAGAGTGGTTCAGTCAATCTTGACCTACTCCACTTTTGGCTTCCTCCACCGACGAGGTCACCGACGTCTAATAGAGGCCTTCCTTCAATAGGCGAAGGCCAACCACCCTTTTACAGTTTCACTCCTTTTGACGGGCTTAGGAGACAACCCTTACAGAAACTTTCTCTCCTCTCTTTACAACTTAGAACTTGGAAGAACAGAGGGAGAAGAACTTTTGGCCTTTACAACAATTTTGAGCTCTAAGAATCACATAAAAGGATCAAGATTTCGGTGTTGGTTCACTGCCTTTTAGTGCTGAATGGGTGGGGTCTTTATAGGCCCCAACCCAGTTCAAATTTGGAGCTCAAAACTGTCAATTCCCGGAATTCCGGGATCAGGCGGTTGCACCTCCTGACTGGAGCGGTTGCACCACCTGGTAGAGCTCGAAGACTGAGCCTCTGGGCGGTGCTACCTCCTGTCAGGGGCAGTTGCACCTCCTGACAGAGCTCGAAGACCGAGCTCGGGCGGTTTCACCTCCTGACTAAGGCGGTTGCACCGCTTGGCAGAACTCGAAGACTGAGCTCAAGTCGTGCCACCTCGTGTCAGGGGAGGTTGCACCGCCTAGTCTCGCTCGGAGACTGAGCCCCAAGCGGTGCCACCGCCTGGCTGGAGCGGTTGCACCTCCCAGTCTCGCTCGGAGACTGAGCCCAGGCAGTGCAACCTCCTGCCTTGGGCAGTTCAATCGCCTGGCAGAAATCAGGGTCCGAATGGGTTGATCTATTCGGCCCAATTTGGGTTTTTCAGGGGCCTAATTGCCCCAAGATTAAGTCAATGGGATCACCTCCCATTTCCAACTTAATCAATGTGCTAACTACGATTTTTCCTAAGACATTTACTACAACTTGCTCCGGTGCGTCAATCGCTTCTTCCGGCGAACTTTCGTCGATCATCTGATGAACCCTCGGTGATGCTCCTGCGGACTTCCGGCAAACTCCTGGACTTGCAACGATTCACTTGGCGAGTTCCGACGAGCTTCTTTGGCAAGCTTATGGACTTCTCGGATTTGTTCCCGCAGAACCTTCGACGACTGTCCGAACTTCCGTCGAACTCTCGAACTCCCAACGTGATCATTGTCTTGACTCCGGCGCAACTCCTGCTGCATGTCTCACTTTCATCGTGGTTAATCCTGCACACTTATCTCAACATATAGATTAGATAACAAATGACAATTGACTTCATCATCAAAATCCGAGATTCAACAATCTCCCCCTTTTTGATGATGACAATCAATTGATAATGGAGTTAACCTTAACTCCCCTATCTATATGCCATACTTGAGATAAGTCATTCTTGAATTCAAGACCTAAGAATTCAAGCGACATATTGATAAGTTAAATCATTTGAACTTATCAATACTCCCATCATGATTCCCATCATGATGTATCTCTCTGAAGATGATGTCAAGGCTTGACATTCATTTTCAAATTTTACATAACAATTTTGAATGATGGTAATTGTAGCAATTCATCATATTGTAAGATATCAACATGTAAAGCTGTGAAATAAGATTTTGATATCATTACATGATGTACACATTTCAAATATTTTAGCAAGTGTTGCATTTCTTCACATGGTAAGATATCAACTCAAGGCATAATGCAAATTAATGCATGGCATCTGTTCATATGTCTCTTGGTGATGCAAGCATGGCATAATCATAGTGTTTATAGCATCAATTCATATATTTCTCCCCCTTTGTCATCAACAAAAAGTATGGTAGTTATGATACCAGCAAATTATCAAGCATATAAAGGAAGGCATGATACATAGATTGCGTTGAATACTTCTTCCTCTTTTTGTTATAATCCTATTAATGAGTTTACTTTAAGTCAAGATATGTGTGTGAAATAGCTTTTTGTAGGTAAAAATTGTTGAATCTCGGATTTTGATGATGAAGTCAATTGTCATTTGTTGTCTAATGAATGTATTGAGATAAGTGTGCAGGATTGACTATGATGAAAGTAAGACATGCAGCAGGAGTTGCGCCGGAGTCATGACAATGATCACGTTGGGAGTTCGAGAGCTCGACGGAAGTTCGGACAGTCGTCGGAGGTTCTACGGGAACAAATCCAAGAAGTCTAGAAGCTTGCCAAAGGAGCTCATCGGAACTTGCCAAGTGGATCGTCGCAAGTCCAGGAGTTTGCCGGAAGTCCGCAGGAGTATCACCGAGGGTTCGTCGGATAATCGACGGAAGTTCACCGGAAACTCGCCGGAAGAAGCGATTGACGCACCGGAGCAAGCTGCAGAATTTGTCTTAGGAAATAATTGTAGTTAGCACATTGATTAAGTTAGAAATGGGAGGTGATCCCATTAGCTTAATTTTGGGGCAATTAGGCCCCTGAAGAACTCAAATTGGGCCGAATGGATCAACCCATTCGGACCCAGGTTGCTGTGGGAGGTGCAACCGCCCAAGCAGGGAGGTAGCACCGCCCAGGCTATGTCTCCCAGCGAGACTGGGCGGTGCAACCACCCCAGCCAAGAGGTGGCACCGCCCCGGGCTCAGTCTCCGAGCGAGATTGGGCGGTGCAACCTCTTCTGTCAATAGGTAGCACCGCTAGAGCTCAAGTTTCGAGCTCTGCCAGGCGATGCAACCTCTCCAGTCAGGCGGTGCAACTGCCTGAGCTCGGTCTTCGAGCTCTGGCAGAGAGGTGCAACCGCCCCTGACAGAGGTGGCACCGCCCAGAGGCTCAGTCTTCGAGCTCTGCCAGGCGGTGCAACCGCCCCAGTCAGGAGGTGCAACCGCCTTATCCCGGAATTCAGGGAATTGACAGATTTGAGCTCCAAATTTGAACTGGGTTGGGGCCTATAAATACCCCACCCATTCAGCACTGAAAGCATAGAACACACACTCGAAATCTTGCTGTCTTTCTGTGTTTCTAAGAGCTCAAAACTGCTAGTTCTCCTCTTTCTATTCTTCAAGTTTGAGTTGTAAAGAGAGGAGAGAAAACTTCTGTAAGGGTTGTCTCCTAAGCCCGTCAAAAGGAGTGAATCTGTAAGAGGGTGGTTGGCCTTCGCCTATTGAAGGAAGGCCTCTAGTTGACGTCGGTGACCTCGTCGGTGGAGGAAGCCAAAAGTGGAGTAGGTCAAGATTGACCGAACCACTCTAAATCTCGGTTTGCATTTCCTTTGAGTATTTTACCTTCACTACAAACTTCTCAATAGCTTACTGCCCTCTGCAATTTTACGAACGAGTTTCAAGGTTTAGACAAAAATCTGCATTTAGACGTAAAACTGCGTTTAGACGTAAATCGGCTTTCCTCGTACAATCATCATATTTCAGTTTACGTTTGCGTTTTGATTTCAATCATAACTATTTACCGCCTTCTGCGATCTTACGAATAAGTTTCTAAGTTCAGAATTTTCCGGATCTGCGTTTAGACGTAAATCGGCTTTTCTCGTACGATCATCATATTTCAGTTTACGTTTACGTTTTGATTTCAATCATAATTGCTTACTGCCTTCTGCGATCTTACGAACAAGTTTCTAAGTTCAGAACTTTCTAAATCTGCACTTAGACGTAAATCATTTCTTTATCGAACGAACGCAGCTTTCATTTTAATCGCTGAAAAATTTCCGCTGCACTAATTCACCCCCCCCCCCTCTTAGTGCTCTCGATCCTAACAATTGGTATCAGAGCCCGGTTAACTCTCAAACGGATTAAAACCCAAGAGAGATGGCTTACGCCGGAATCAAGAGGGCCATTCTATTACACGTCCACCCATGTTTAATGGGACAGACTACACCTATTGGAAAACTCGAATGAGGATTTTTCTTATTTCTATGGACGTTGAACTTTGGAATCTTGTCGAGAATGGTTTTTCAAAGTCTTCTCTTCCAATGATCGATTGGAATGATTTGGAGAAGAAGGCTTTCGCTCTTAATGCAAAGGCTATGAATGCCTTATTTTGCGCACTTGATAAAAACGAGTTTAATCATGTTTCGATTTGTGAAACTGCATTCGATATTTGGCACACACTCGAAGTGACTCATGAAGGCACAAGTAGAGTGAAAGAGTCAAAAATCAATCTTTTGTTACACTCTTTCGAACTTTTTCGGATGAAACCGAGTGAGACTATTGGCGACATGTTTACCCGTTTCACGGATGTCGTCAACGGTCTAAAAGGACTCGGAAAAAGTTTTTTGGATTTTGAGCTCGTAAATAAGATTCTAAGATCCCTTCCTAAGAGTTGGGATCCTAAAGTCACTGCTATTCAAGAGGCAAAAGATCTAAACAACTTCCCTCTTGAAGAACTAATCGGGTCATTAATGACCTATGAGATGACTTGCAAAGCTCATGAAGAGCAAGAAGACATCCTTCCAAAGAACAGGAAGGATATGGCACTTAGAACTTTGGAAGACCACCTGAAAGAAAACTCAAGTGATGAGGACTGTGACGATGACTTGGCACTTCTAACAAGAAAATTTAAAAAATTCATTAAAAGAAACAAGTTTAAGAATGACACTAAAAATAAACTTGAACCCAAGAAGGACCAAGTTATTTGCTATGAGTGCAAAAAGCTGGGACACTACAAGAGTGATTGTCCCCAAGCCAAAAAGAGAACAACAAAGAAGAAGGCGCTCAAAGCAACATGGAATGATTCGAGCGCATCTGAAGAAGAGGAGTCCAACACCGAGCAAGTTGCTCATTACGCCTTAATGGCCATCGGAGAGGAGGTAATAAATTTATTAGATGCAGATTTATCTTTCGATGAATTATTAAATGCCTTCCATGACTTATTTGATGAATGCAAGATTATCAATAGAAAATATAAATTGCTAAAAAAGGAGCATGATAGTCTTACTTGTGATTTTGATAAGTTAAAAACTAAATATCATGATAGTTTAAATTCATGTATCAAATGCCATGATCTAGAAACTCTTCAAAAAGAAAACCTGCTACTTAAGGACACCTTGAAGAAATTCGAGGTTGGTAGCAAGTCACTAAACATGATCCTTGCAAACAAGGGTCACATTCCAAAAAGGAGTGGAATTGGATTTGTGAGGAGTCCTCACCTAAATCCAACCACCTTTATAAAAGGCCCCATCTTACATGTTCAACACCAAGCCAAATGCAACTTTTGTTGCAAATTTGGACACAAGACGCATTATTGTCCATTCAAGAAAATTAGTCCAAACAAATTGATTTGGGTTCCTAAAGGAACCATGATAAACTCTATGCAACATGATAAACAATGTAGATCTATCTTTGAGGCACCCAAAAGCAAATGGGTACCTAAAAATCATCCTTTCTTGTAGAAACCCACACCATCGCAAGCTAGGAGCAAGAGATGGTACCTTGATAGTGGATGCTCAAGGCATATGACTGGAGATCCATCTCAATTCTCTAAGCTCACTAGCATAGACGAAGGCCATGTCACTTTTTGGAGACAACAACAAGGATAAAATCACAAATGCAACCTAGATCTAATCCTGTTTAACTTTTCAGAATTAGAAACGTATGATTCCCAAATTCACATATCCTTGGATTTTCGAACCCATCAATTTCATCCGTTCATAACCCTCAAATTTAACCCTGTATCATGAAATGACTAACTCTGTTATGAACTTGCAAGACTTGTCAACTTAAAGAAACTATCACGACATTAAGAATGTGCACGATAAAAATCTACCTTGATCGTGCAAAAGTCCCTGTCTTAAAATGAAAACTCTTACGTAATTACGTAAGTAAAGTTGATTGTTGTGAATGAAAATTCTCCTCAAGACAGAAAAGTTCTCAGATCAGAACAAGTGCTCACCAGGCGGTGGCACCGCCCCAACTGGTGGTAGCACCTCCAGCTGTCACGTGTTGCAAGCGGTTGCACCGCTCCAGCCAGAGGTGCAACCGCCCGCAACTCTGCCCCTTTATAACTCAAGCTAGGGCCGGCGGTGAAACCGACCCCAACTCATTTCCTTCCCTCCTCTACTCTCCTAAGCCTCCTCCATCCCCATTTCTCCCATCTAAGCATCCCAAATACCCTTCATTTCGAAGCAAAGCATAAAGATTCCTTCCCTCTCTTGAAGATCTCATTAAGGTACTCTCTAAGAAGCCCTTAAACTCTGTTCTAGATTCATTTACTTTTGCTCATCACTGTTATTCTAAACAGCAGTAGTTATGGGATCAAGAAGATCCTCAAGAGACAAAGGAAAGAGGAGATTAGTAGAAGACTTTGATTCCACCCTTTTCGATTCAAAATACCATGCTGAAAAATTTTCCTCTTTTGAACTTAGGAGTGTCAACAAGGGAAAATACGTAGATTTAAGTGAGCTAAGAGACTTAGAGACAATCCAGTGGTTTGCAAACTTAGATTTACTCCCTATCTTACAAATTAATGAACCCATCTATCCAAGACTAGTAAGATTGTTTTACAACAACATACTAGTAGATGAAGAAGAAAGGATGTCCACCTATCTCTTAGGACAACACATTTCAATTACGGATAGATTCATTTGCGACATGATAGGCATTCTCATGAAAAGTAGAGGACTTTACTTTAGAGGATCATGGGATGATGAAAATGTTGGAACAACATACGTTGAAGCCCTACAAACAATTTTTGCCAATCCGAACTTAGAATTTGTTCCTAAAAGTTGTGAACATTTACTGCCTCTAAACACTAAGGTACTTCATCACATCCTAACTAGCATCATTCTGCCTAAACAATATCATCATAATGAAGTAAGCCAATTAGAATTGGGAACTATGTATATGATCATGAAAGGACATGACATCTGTCTTGGTTATCTTATCCAACAAAACATGTTGGAACTATCTAAGAAAGACATGATGCTCCCATATGGTGGTATAATAACTAAAATAATGAAAGCCTATGATATTCTAATACCACCGGAAGAAGAAGTAATAAAAATAGATAGATTCAGCATAATTAATAAAAATCTACTTCACCGATTAAGATGTTTTTATAGAAACGGTAACTGGGTTAGAATGCCAAGAAGAACTAATCCCCCTCAACCTGAACTAGAACCAGAAACACCAGTCTTTAGGGGTACCCAATCTCCTCCGATCTGTCCCTTTGAGGAAACACATCCGTTTGAGCAAACTCACACATCATCTGTCGAAGATATTGGGATTCAGATGGACCGATTCGAACAAAGACAAGAACGGCTTGAACATCGACAAGATCAAATCCTAACTGAGCTACAGCAAATTCATCGACAATTTGACTCTTTATTTAGGCACTTTAACCTTCCACCTCATGAATAAGCTTGTATGAACACAATCATCCATTGTTGTTATAAACTCCTCATGGACTTTGTCTTTAATATGGCATGTTGTAAACTCTTTATGTTACTCACTATGAAGGACTTTGTCTTTGATATGGTTACCTGATATGTTGTAAACTCCGTATGTTACTCTTTACCTTGATCTGTAAGCATATGCAAAGTTACAGACATCTCTTGTTGTTTATCTCGGATTTTACATTGAAACTAAATGTTTTGAAAACCTTGTGCCGTGATAAATATAAAGTGACATACCAATGTAGTTGATAAGTAACTAATATGACGTTGATACGAAACTTCAATTTTTTACAAAACCTCTAAGTGAAGAATAATTTGATTTTATAAGAAGAGAATTAGGAATGTTGATGTGTCCGAATACTTAAACTAGTTAAAATTATTTTTCGGATGATCAAAACACTTGATTAGTATTACATGCCTTGGTATCACTTGATCAAATAACATGTTGGAAATTATGTGTCAAATATAAAAATATTTTTTGAAAATCAGTAGCTTACTCATATCCGAATGCATGAAAGAGGTTATTTTCGGATTTGCTTAACAATTTGAATACTAAAAATCGGATTTTCCTGTACACTCTTATGAAAAATTTTTTTGAAAAATGAGTTTCCTCCTTTATACACAAAGAATTATAACAGACAAGGAGAAGAGGTATTCAAAGTATTATATGTGTCATGCCTTCCTTTATGTGCTTGATAACCTGCTTATATTGTTCTCCTGGAATCACATCTACCATGCTTTTTGTTGATGACAAAGGGGGAGAAATATATGAATTGATTGATATGTTGATATGGTTAATGCTGATATGTTTACTAATGATGACATGGTTGCTATCACTGATGCTGATATGTTTGCTATCACTAATGATGATATGGTTGCTATCACTGATTGCTATCACTGATGCTATGATTAGGCTATACTTGCATCACCAAGAAATATAGGATTGCTATCATCAAGATATCAAACAAAAATTTGCATCGTACGAGCTGATATCTTACCATGTAATGCAATGCTACACTTGCTAAATATTCGAAATGTGTACATCATGTAATGATATCTTGCTTCACAGCTTTACATGTCGATATCTTACAAAATAATGAATTGCTACAATTATCATCATTCAAACTTGTTATATTTGAAAATGTATGTCAAGCCTTGACATCATCTTCAAAGAAATACATCATGATAGGAATCATGATGGGAATATGTCTATTGAATTTATAAAGTTTTTAAATTCAAGAAGTATGGCATATAAACAGGGGGAGTTAAGGTTAACTCAATTATCAATTGATTGTCATCATCAAAAAGGGGGAGATTGTTGAATCTCAGATTTTGATGATAAAGTCAATTGTCATTTGTTGTCTAATGAATGTGTTGAGATAAGTGTGCAGGATTGACTACGATGAAAGTAAGACATGCAGCAGGAGTTACGCCGGAGTCATGACAATGATCACGTTGGGAGTTCGAGAGCTCGACGGAAGTTCGGACAATCGTCGGAGGTTCTACGGGAACAAATCCGAGAAGTCCAGAAGCTTGCCAAAGGAGCTCATCGGAACTTGCCAAGTGGATCATCGTAAGTCCAGGAGTTTGCCGGAAGTCCGCAGGAGTATCACCGAGGGTTCGTCGGATGATCGACGGAAGTTCGCCGAAAACTCGTCGGAAGAAGCGATTGACGCACCGGAGCAAGCTGCATAATTTGTCTTAGGAAATAATCGTAGTTAGCACATTGATTAAGTTAGAAATGGGAGGTGATCCCATTAGCTTAATCTTGGGGCAATTGGGCCCCTGAAGAACTCAAATTGGGCCGAATGGATCAACCCATTCGGACCCAGGTTGCTGTGGGAGGTGCAACCGCCCAGGCTATGTCTCCCAGTGAGATTGGGCGGTGCAACCACCCCAGCCAAGAGGTGGCACCGCCCCGGGCTCAGTCTCCGAGCGAGACTGGGCGGTGCAACCTCTTTTGTCCAGAGGTAGCACCGCTAGAGCTCAAGTTTCGAGCTCTGCCAGGCGGTGCAACCTCTCCAGTCAGGCGGTGCAACCGCCTGAGCTCGGTCTTCGAGCTCTAGCAGAGAGGTGCAACCGCCCCTGACAGACGTGGCACCGCCCAGAGGCTTAGTCTTCGAGCTCTGCCAGGCGGTGCAACCGCCCCAGTTAGGAGGTGCAACCGCCTTATCCCGGAACTCAAGGAATTGACATATTCGAGCTCCAAATTTGAACTGGGTTGGGGCCTATAAATGCCCCACCCATTCAGCACTGAAAGCATAGAACACACACTCGAAATCTTGCTGTCTTTCTGTGTTTCTAAGAGCTCAAAACTGCTAGTTCTCCTCTTTCTATTCTTCAAGTTTGAGTTGTAAAGAGAGGAGAGAAAACTTCTGTAAGGGTTGTCTCCTAAGCCCGTCAAAAGGAGTGAATCTGTAAGAGGGTGGTTGGCCTTCGCCTATTGAAGGAAGGCCTCTAGTTGACGTCGGTGACCTCGTCGGTGGAGGAAGCCAAAAGTGGAGTAGGTCAAGATTGACCGAACCACTCTAAATCTCGGTTTGCATTTCCTTAGAGTATTTTACCTTCACTACAAACTTCTCAATAGCTTACTGCCCTCTGCAATTTTACGAACGAGTTTCAAGGTTTAGACAAAAATCTGCATTTAGACGTAAAACTGCGTTTAGACGTAAATCGGCTTTCCTCGTACAATCATCATATTTCAGTTTACGTTTGCATTTTGATTTCAATCATAACTGTTTACTGCCTTCTGTGATCTTACGAATAAGTTTCTAAGTTCAGAATTTTCCGGATCTGCGTTTAGACGTAAATCGACTTTTCTCGTACGATCATCATATTTCAGTTTACGTTTACGTTTTGATTTCAATCATAACTGCTTACTGCCTTCTGCGATCTTACGAACAAGTTTCTAAGTTCAGAACTTTCTAAATCTGCACTTAGACGTAAATCGTTTCTTTATCGAACGAACGCAGCTGTCGTTTTAATCGTTGAAAAATTTCCGCTGCACTAATTCACCCCCCCCCCTCTTAGTGCTCTCGATCCTAACAAAAATACTATCATCCATATTTCAAGATGGAATTCATAAGCAGGAATCATTTCATCAAATCCATTTCAGAAAAAATATTTTTCATAAGAGTGTATGAAAAAATTCGATTTTTAGCATTCCAACTGTTAAGCGAATCCGAAAATGAAATGAACTCTTTCATGCATTCGGACAAGACTATGCTACAGATTTTCAAATACTATCATGAAGACAAAACATTTCAACACATGTTATGTAATGACAATCAAGTGATTTGATCATTCAATAAAGTCCGAAAAATAATTTTAACTAGTTTATCTATTCGGACACATCAACATTCCTAATTCTCTTCTTATGAAATCAAATTGTTCTTCACTTAGAGGTTTTGTAAAAATGTCAGCTAGTTGATGTTTAATATCAATGAACTCTATGGTTACGTCATGATTAGTAACATGATCTCATATAAAGTGATGTCTAATATCAATATGTTTTGTTCTTGAGTGTTGTATAGGATTCTTAGTTAAGCATATTGCACTTGTGCTATCATATTTAATGGGAATATTTTTAAGATTAACTTTGTAATCTTCTAAGGTGTTTTTCATCCATATAACTTGTGCACAGCATGCACTTGCTGCAATATATTCAGCTTCGGTTGTTGATAGTGCAACCGAGTTTTGTTTCTTAGATGACCAGGAAACAAGGGCATGTCCTAAAAATTGACATGACCCTGATGTGCTTTTTCTATCTAGTCTACAGCAAGCAAAGTCCGCATCAGCATAAGCAATTAACTCAAAATTCTCTGATTTTGGGTACCATAATCCTAGATTTGTGGTACCATTAAGATATCTAAGTATTCTTTTAACTGCTTTGAGATGAGATATCTTAGGGTTTGATTGAAATCTAGCACAAAGTCCTACACTGAACATGATGTCTGGTCTGGTTGCAATGAGGTAAAGTAAACTCCCTATCATACCCCTATAAGTTTTTTTATCGAAGCTTTCTCCACTTTCATCAATTTCTAACTTAGTGGAGGTGCTCATAGGAGTGTTAATAGCCTTTGAGTTGTTCATATTAAACTTTTTTAATAAATTCATAGCATATTTAGTTTGACTAATAAAGATGTCATTGCTTAGTTGTTTGATTTGTAAGCCTAAGAAGAATGTTAATTCTCCCATTAAACTCATTTCGAATTCAAGACTCATAGTTTTAGCAAAAGATTCACAAAGAGATTCATTCATAGAACCAAAGATAATATCATCAACATAAATCTGAACAATGAGAAAATCATTTTCAAAATTCTTGATGAACAATGTAGTATCAACCTTGCCTTTTGTGAAATTATTTTCGATAAGAAAAGAACTAAGTCTCTCATACCAAGCCCTCGGAGCTTGTTTTAAACCATAGAGAGCTTTAGTTAATCTAAACACATGATTAGGGAGGCTATTATTTTCAAATCCAGGAGGTTGTTCAACATAGACTTCTTCGGAAATAAAGCCATTAAGAAAAGCGCTTTTAACATCCATTTGAAACAACTTAAAATTATTACTATTAGCGTAGGCAAGGAGCATCCTTATGGCTTCCAATCGAGCCACAAGAGCGAAGGTTTCTTCGTAATCGATACCTTCTTCTTGGTTGAAACCTTTGGCCACTAATCTAGCCTTGTTTCTAACCACGATATCATTTTCATCTTGCTTGTTTCTAAAGACCCATTTAGTACCAATAACTAAATGGTCATTTGGCCTAGGAACAAGCTTCCATACCTCATTTCTCTCCAATTGATTCAATTCATCTTGCATTGCGATAATCCATGAATCATCTTTCATGGCTTCGTCAACACATTTGGGTTCAATTTGGGAGAGAAAGGCGGCGTTCGTACAAAAATTTTTAAGAGAAGATCGTGTTTGAACCCCCTTTGACGTGTCTCCTAAGATTAGCTCCTTGGGATGAGCGTCTACATACTTCCAATCCTTGGGTAAGGATGTTTCGGAAGTGGATGCATCCAAGTTGCTAGTTGAAGAAGGGGTTTCATTTAAATTCAAGGAATCAAAATTAACATCATCATCAAAATCATTTTTCCTGATTTCAGAAATCTCATTGAAAACAACATGAATGGATTCTTCGATAATTAAAGTTCTTTTATTGAAGATACGAAAGGCTTTAGAAACCGAAGAATAACCAAGAAAGATTCCTTCATCGGATTTAGCATCAAATTTTCCTAAGTTATCCTTTTCATTCAACAAGATAAAACACTTACACCCAAAGACTTTAAAATATGAAACATTGGATTTTTTGTTGTTCCATAACTCATAGGGAGTTTTGGTGAGTAGGGGTCTTACTAGAACTCTATTCAAAATATAGCATGCAGTATTTACGGCTTCGGTCTAAAAATATTTGGGTAGGTTATGTTCATTCAACATGGTTCTTGCCATTTTTTGTAAATTTCGATTTTTTCTTTCTACTACTCCATTTTGTTGAGGATTTCTAGGAGTAGAGAAATTATGGTTGTATCCATTGAGTTCACAAAATTCCTGGAAATCATGGTTTTGAAATTCACCACCATGATCACTTCTAATTGACGAAATCATAGAACCTTTCTCATTCTGAACAAGTTTACAAAACTTGGTAAAATATCTAAGGCATTAACTTTTCTGTTTTAAGAAGTAAGTCCATGTGTATCTGCTATAGTCATCCACAATGACGAAGGCGTATTTGCTACCTCCTAGGCTTGATGTAGAGATTGGTCCGAACAAGTCCATATTGATCAATTGTAAGGGCCTAGAGGTGCTTATTTGATTCTTAGATTTGAAACTACCCTTAATTTGTTTACCTAATTGGCAAGCATCGCATACATTATCTTTGATGAACTTAATATGAGGAATTCCTCTTACAAGTTCTTTAGATGATATTTGAGTGATTAGTTTCATGCTAGCATGACCTAATCTTCTATGCCATATCCAAGCATCCTCATTCAAAACAGAGAAACACATTTCATTACACAAATCATTGATGTCAATAGTGTATACGTTATTTTGTTTCAATGCAATCATAGATATGTTTTTGTGTGGTTTTTCAATGATGCAAGCATTAGATTCAAATCTGACAATATATCCTTTATCACATAATTGACTAATGCTCAAGAGGTTATGTTTTAAACCATCAACTAATAAAACATCTTCAATAAAGAAGTTGGATTTGTTACATATGGTTCCTTTGCCAATGATTTTACCCTTGTTGTTGTCTCCGAAGGTGACATAGCCTTCGTCTATGCTAGTGAGCTTAGAGAATTGAGATGGATCTCCGATCATATGCCTTGAGCATCCATTATCAAGGTACCATCTCTTGCTCCTAGCTTGCGATGGTTTAGGTTTCTACAAGAAAGGATGATTTTTAGGTACCCATTTGCTTTTGGGTGCCTCACAAATAGATCTACATTGTCTATCATGTTGTATAGAATTTATCATGGTTCCTTTAGGAAACCAGATCAATTTGTTTGGAATAATTTTCTTGAATGGACAATAATGCGTCTTGTGTCAAAATTTGCAACAAAAGTTGCATTTGTTTTGGTGTTGAACATGTAAGATGGGGCCTTTTATGAAGGTGGTTGGATTTTGGTGAGGACTTTTTACAAATCCAATTCCACTTCTTTTGGGAACGTGACCCTTGTTTGCAAGGATCATGTTCAATGACTTGCTACTAACCTCGAATTTCTTCAAGGTGTCCTTAAGTAGCAAGTTTTCCTTTTGGAGAGTTTCTAGATCATGGCATTTGATGCATGAACTTAAACTATCATGATATTCAGTTTTTAACTTATCAAAATTACAAGTAAGACTATCATGCTCCTTTTTTAGCAATTTGTATTTTCTACTAATAATCTTGCATTCATCAAATAAGTCATGGAAGGCATTTAATAATTCATCAAATGATAAATCTGCATCTATTAAATTTGTTACCTCATCTCCGATGGCCATTAAGGCGTAATGAGCAACTTGCTCGGTGTTGGACTCCTCTTCTTCGGACGCGCTCGAGTCATCCAATGTAGCTTTGAGCGCCTTCTTCTTTGATGTTCTCTTTTTGACTTGGGGACAATCACTCTTGTAGTGTCTCGGCTTTTTGCATTCATAGCAAATAACTTGGTCCTTCTTGGGTTCAAGTTTATTTTTTGCGTCATTCTTAAACTTGTTTCTTTTAATGAATTTTTTAAATTTTCTTGTTAGAAGTGCCAAGTCATCATCACAGTCCTCATCACTTGAGTTTTCTCTCAAGTGGTCTTCTGAAGTTTTAAATGCCATATCCTTCCTGTTCTTTGGAAGGATGTCTTCTTGTTCTTCATGAGCTTTGCAAGTCATCTCATAGGTCATTAATGACCCGATTAGTTCTTCAAGAGGGAAGTTGCTTAGATCTTTCGCCTCTTGAATAGCAGTGACTTTAGGATCCCAACTCTTAGGAAGGGATCTTAGAATCTTATTTATGAGCTCAAAATTCGAAAAACTTTTTCCAAGTCCTTTTAGACCGTTGACGACATCCGTGAAACGGGTAAACATGTCGCCAATGGTTTCACTCGGTTTCATTCGGAAAATTTCGAAAGAATGTAACAGAAGATTGATTTTTGACTCTTTCACTCTACTTGTGCCTTCGTGAGTCACTTCGAGTGTGTGCCAAATATCAAATGTGGTTTCACAAGTCGAAACACGGTTAAACTCATTTTTATCAAGTGCACAAAATAAGGCATTCATAGCCTTTGCATTAAGAGCGAAAGCCTTCTTCTCCAATTCATTCCAATCGATCATTAGAAGAGAAGACTTCGAAAATCCATTTTCGACAAGATTCCAAAGTTCAAAATCCATAGAAATAAGAAAGATCCTCATTCGGGTCTTCCAATAGGTGTAGTCTGTCCCACTGAACATGGGTGGACGTGTAATAGAATGGCCCTCTTGGTTTCCGGCGTATGCCATCTCTCTTGGGTTTTAATCCGATAGAGAGTTAACCCTGCTCTAATACCAATTGTTAGGATCAAGAGCACTAAGAGGGGGGGGGGGTTGAATTAGTGCAGCGGAAAACTTTCTGCGATTAAAACGAAACTGCGTTCGAACGATAAAAACGATTTCTATTTGAAAGCCGATTCTAAGATTACTTTAACTTAAGATTAAGCAAGATGATGTTAAAGTCAATCTATGAAGGCAGTTTGCAGTTATGATGAAAACCAGAATATAAGCGCAAACTGAAATACAACGTTCGTACGAAGAAACTGATTTACGTCTAAATGCCGATTCGTAAATCACTTGATTATGCGAGATGCAGTTTAAGCAAGGGTATAAAGGTAGTTTGCAGTTATGGTAGAAATCAAAACGTAAACATAATCTGAAATATGATGATCGTACGAAAAAGCAGATTTACGTCTAAACGCTGATTCAGAAAGTGCAAAGCTTGAAACCCGATAATATGCTCAAAGTATATGCGCAGAAAGTAGTAAGCCTCAGAGGAGGTTTGCAGTAAAGATAATATGCTCAAAGTAAATGCAAACCGAGATTTAGAGTGGTTCGGTCAATCTTGACCTACTCCACTTTTGGCTTCCTCCACCGACGAGGTCACCGACGTCAACTAGAGGCCTTCCTTCAATAGGCGAAGGCCAACCACCCTTTTACAGTTTCACTCCTTTTGATGGGCTTAGGAGACAACCCTTACAGAAAATTTCTCTCCTCTCTTTACAACTTAGAACTTCGAAGAACAGAGGGAGAAGAACTTTTGGCCTTTACAACAATTTTGAGCTCTAAGAATCACAGAAAAGGAACAAGATTTCAGTGTTGGTTCACTGCCTTTCAGTGCTGAATGGGTGGGGTATTTATAGGCCCCAACCCAGTTCAAATTTGGAGCTCAAAATTGTCAATTCCCGGAATTCCGGGATCAGGCGGTTGCACCTCCTGACTGGAGCGGTTGCACCGCTTGGCAGAGCTCGAAGACTGAGCCTCTAGGCGGTGCTACCTCCTGTCAGGGGCGGTTGCACCTCCTGACAGAGCTCGAAGACCGAGCTCAGGCGGTTGCACCTCCTGACTGAGGCAGTTGCACCGCCTGGCAGAGCTCGAAGATTGAGCTCAGGCAGTGCCACCTCCTGTCAGGGGGGGTTGCACCGCCCAATCTCGCTCGGAGACTGAGCCCCAGGCGGTGCCACTGTCTGGCTGGAGCGGTTGCACCTCCCAGTCTCGCTCGGAGACTGAGCCCAGGCGGTGCAACCTCCTGCCTTGGGCGGTTCAACCGCTTGGTAGAAATCAGGGTCTGAATGGGTTGATCCATTCGGCCCAATTTGGGTTTTTTAGGGGCCCAATTGCCCCAAGATTAAGTCAATGGGATCACCTCCCATTTCCAACTTAATCAATGTGCTAACTGTGATTTTTCCTAAGACATTTACTGCAACTTGCTCCGGTGCGTCAATCGCTTCTTCCGGCGAGCTTCCGGCGAACTTCCGTCGATCATCCGATGAACCCTCGGTGATGCTCCTGCGGACTTCCGGCAAACTCCTGGACTTGCGACGATTCACTTGGCGAGTTATGACGAGCTTCTTTGGTAAGCTTATGGACTTCTCGGATTTGTTCCCGCAGAACCTCCGACGATTGTCCGAACTTCCTTCGAACTCTCGAACTCCCAACATGATCATTGTCTTGACTCCGGCGCAACTCCTGCTGCACGTCTCACTTTCATCATGGTTAATCCTGCACACTTATCTCAACATATAGATTAGATAACAAATGACAATTAACTTCATCATCAAAATCCGAGATTCAACATTTCAAAGTTCAGTGCTTTCCGAATCGACGTTTAGACGCAAATCGCTTTTATCGTACGAACATCGTATTTCAGTTTGCGCTTATATTCTGATTTCCATTATAACTCCACACTACCTTCATAGATTTACTTTAACGTCATCTTGCTTGATCTTAAGTTAAAGTAATCTTAGAATCGGCTTTCATACCGAAATTGCTTTTATCATACAAACGCAGTTTTTATTAATCGCAGAAAGATTTTCGCTACACTAATTCACCCCCCCCCCCCCTCTCTTAGTGCTCTTGATCCTAACATAATCCTACACACTTATCTCAACATATAGATTAGATAACAAATGACAATTGACTTCATCGTCAAAATCCAAGATTCAACAATAGGCGCTAATGGCTTCAAAATTAGAGCCAAAAAGAGTCTCATCCCAGATTTTCAGGGTAATAGCGGTACCACCGCCTGTCACTCTGACATTGGGTGGTACTACTGCTAATCTAGGTGGTACTATAACATCCCATTAGTCCCACATCAGAAGTGGGCAATGTCTATGATTAGCTTATATGGGTCTGATGAGTGTACTAGGTTAACTCTCGCTTAAGCATTTTGGTCCGTGGTTGAAGGACCAAAATGGAGTTATTGGCCAATTGGCTCATTAAACTCGGGTCGTGAGAGGTGGTTGTTGACATGCAAAATATATTGATGTCTAATAAACTATAATTTTCTTTGATGTCGTTTAGGAGTCTAGGAGGACAAGGACATTTGGTTCTCTGCATTTGGGCAGGGTGGCATGGAGCCACCACTGAGTTAAACCTCACATGCACTATGCTAAGGTTCGATCTGGGTTATGTTGGGCCTTGATGAGGACATCAAGCTAATTGAGTTGGGGATATTGTAACATCCCATTAGTCCCACTGTCTAATGAGTGTACTACGTTAACTCCCGCTTAAGCATTTTGGTCCGCGGTTGAAGGACCAAAATGGAGTTATTGGCCAGTTGGCTCATCAGACTCGGGTCGTGACAGGTACGATTGCCTGACAGAGCTCGGAGACCGAGCTCTAGTGGCACCACCACTAGCAGTAGTACAACTGCCTAGAACACTTGGGAGATTGAGTCCCAAGCGGTGCCACTGCCGGTTGAGGTTTCAAGTGTTGAATGTGCTATTCAATCCAGCTCAATTGGCTCCTGATTGAGTTAGTGGGATTACCTCCTGATCCTAACTCAACTAATGTTCTACCTATGATTAAGATAAGCAATTAGTCTGGTATGTTGATTTTTCTTTCGGCGAGCCTCTATTGAACTTTTGGTATATCATCCGAATCTTCGACTCTGGCCCATCATCTGCTTTATGCCTTACTGGTATCGTAGTTAATCTTGCACACTTATCTCAACACATAGATTAGGTCATTTGGTTCTCCTACTTCATCTGGTTTTGATTAATTAAGTGGGAAGAAAGGGGTGATCAGGGATATTGAATCAGAGTGGCATAGCGGAAGTATGATGAACCTAATCCATTGGTGGTAGAAAAATGGATGATGCAAACGGAGAAGATATTTGATGTACAAAATTGTTCTGATGATCAAAAGATTTCTTTTGTCATCTTATATTGGAAGTAGAGGCTGATCATTAATGGGAACAATGAAAAGAATTTTTGGAGATTAGTGGCAAGAATGATAAGGATAAGTTTACCAATAAAAATATAATTGGAAATGAATCAAAAAGTGATAACAAGAGGGTCGTGACATTTGGTATCAAAGCCGACCTAGCATTTGAGCAGGGTGAGAGGGCTCGAGTAGGAAAGGACTACCCATGGATGGAGTCGAGAACTCATCACGGCGTGGAGCCACCACTGAGTTAAACATCACATGCACTATGCTAGGGTTCGATCTGGGTTATGTTGGGCCTTGACGAGGACATCAAGCTAATTGAGTTGGGGATATTGTAACATCCCATTAATCCCACATCGGAAGTAGGCAATGTGTATGATTGGCTTATATGGGTCTGATAAGTGTACTACATTAACTCTCGCTTAAGCATTTTGGTCCGTGGTTGATAGACCTAAGAAATCTGCATACTTTATTTGGACTTTCTTGTTATAGTCAACACCTTACCTTTGACGATACCCTCGGGTGCACCAACTAGGTTCCATGAATTGTATCGTTCCGTCCTAGATTTCAACTTGTTGGGATTATGTCTCTTAACATGGGTAGGGCAGCCCTAAATCTTAACAATCCTAAGATCGGACTTCTTCCCTTTTCATATCTCATATAGTGTAGATACAGCCCTAAATCTTAACAATCCTAAGATCGGACTTAGACGAGTAGGTTGGCGAAACTCATCATAGACGAGTAGGTATCCATAGGATAGAATCTCATAGGAGCTAAATGAACTTTGTACTCAAGTTTCGGACCATAGACATCACTATGTATGAGTTCCAATAACTCAATGGTTCTCTTTTTAGTTCCACTAAATGGAGAGTTGGTCAACTTTTCAGGAAGGCAAGACTTGCAAGTTGCATATAACTCATAGTTAAATGGATCTAGATATCCATCCTTCAATAACTTTTGAATCCTTCCCTCATGGATATGACATAGCCTACAATGTGACAAGTATGCACTATTTACCTCATCTCGCTTCTTCTTGGATATGCTTAAATTCATGATATGTGAAATAGTGTCTAACATAAATAAACCATTATGCAATATCCCTCTAGTGATGATCTTATCATCCTTGATAATTGAAGAACTATTGTTATAAAAAATAACTTTATAACTATTCAATGTCAAACATGAAATGAAAATAACGTTTCTGATAATAGAGGGAACAAAATAATATACATCTTATGCAATAATAGCTCTACCAAGCAGATATAAAGTGACCTCGCTAACAACAATAACAATAACTCTTTCTCCATTGCCCATCTTGAGATTCATCTCGCCTCTTGCCAATCTCCTAGGCTTTGCTAGAATTTGCAACGAATTGCAGATATGATAAGCACTATTGGTATTCAATACCTATGCACTATCATAAAAATTTGATAATTGAAGACAAATCATGAATATACTTGAAGCTTCTCCAAGCTTTTATTTTGCCTTTTCTATAAGGTGTTCCTTGTAGTTCATATTCCAATGCCCGTCTTTGCCATAGTAGAAGCACTGGTCTTTGTCCTTTGTTAGGTCATTCTTGGCAACCTTTGCCTTAACCTATTTGCCCTTGCCCTTACCCTTCTTAAGGGACTTCTATGCCTTCCTTTTCTTTCTGGTCTCACTAGCATAAAGAACAAGCTTCTCTTTCTTGATGGTGCTCCTAGTCTCCCTCGATATATTAAAGAACTCAAGGAGAGTCACCTCAAGCTTGTTCATATTAAAATTCATTATAAACTGAGAAAAAAATTTTATAGGGACTAAAGCACTAGATCTATACATAGGTTATTCTCTAGGACCATTCCTAAACCTACGAGTTTCTCTATCTACTCAATCATCTTTAAGACAGGGTTCAGAACTGGTGTCCCCTCACTTATCCTAGTGTGGAAGAGACTCTTGGATATCTCATATTGTTGAGTCATTTCCTATTCCTCAAATAATTCATGGACCACAACATAATATGATCATGCCCAGGCTAGTGAGCCCAATCACTCACATCATAATCTACGTGTACATCGACGCATCTCCATATCCTATAATCATCCATCTTATCCTCATCGATTCCATCAGCATCTCGACGCATCTCCATGCGTCATGATCATCCGTCTTGGCCTCATCGGTCCTACTATTGCCTCTACACTTCCGTTGCATCTACTCATGTAATTACAACATAATCACAAGCATATAGGCTTGATAATAAATGAGAAATAGAGACTTATAAGCCTCAATTATAATTATAATAATAATGATCATATCATACACATACATCATATCACATGGTCCATGATCATCCGTCCACATCATATATCACTTGTATATATCATTATGTAGGTCTACTAGATAAATAATAATTATTAATTAAATCTATTAATTAACTAATATTTTTTAAATCTGAGATATATAGAAAATTTTTTGAATTATGAAGGGTGTTTAAGTAATATGGACAAAAGGACAAACCTCATAATTTCTAAAATTTAGAGGGGCAAAGCGTCGCCCCCGCCCGTGGGTGTAGTGCCCACAAGCACCACCCCTTTGGGTGGCTACCTATGTATGACCAGAAGGCTATCGGTGGCCTACATGCAAATGGTGTCCAAGGCTGCTATCCCTGAGGGTAGCAACAGTTGCTACCATTTCTCGCTTTTGCGTCAATAATTTTGTCATCCAAAGCCTTTCTAAAATATAACACACATAGTTTAAAATTCAATCTTCACATGAACAATCTAGCTCTAATACCACAGTAGTGAAATCTATGGAGCGACATCACATACGCAGCGGAAAAACAGAAAATAAAAATCTCATATTTCCACAAAAAAAAAAGGTTTTGCCGTAATGCAAAAACTGATACGTAAAAATCCGTAAAACTAAAAATCACATATGAGATAATTGTGTTACCTAGAGAGATCGTATATCCCTAAATTCGTACAGATATGTGGGAGAGAATGAAGGAGGTCAATTATCCTCCTCCCTTGTAGTGATCCACACGGTAGGGGCCGCAAAGACACTCCTTGAATCACTGTCCAAATCTCTATACACCCTAAATAGGGGTTGCTGGCTGAGGAGGAGAAGGGGAGAGGAGAATGGGAGGTGACAACCAAAAAGCCCTAGCCTATGGCCCTTTAGTTCCCTCCTATTTATAGAGGCCCCCCTATCAACTTAACCCTAATGGATCCTAGCCTATTGGGTACTTGATCTCCATCCAACTACCCTAGCCTCTTAGATTAGTGGATTTCTATCCAATAATTTCTCATTGGCTCTTATTGGATCTTATTTAAATGATCCAATAATTCAAAGGCTTATTGGATATCCAATAAGATCGGGGCTCCAACGGATATCTCATATCCGAACCTCTACTCATCGCAGTACCTATCATATGTGTGTGACCCTCTAGGCCCAATAACGAGCTAGCCATGAGTCATACCTATCAAAACTCCTTCTGGCTCAGTAAATTATTATCTCCATAATAATTCACTTAACTCATCGACTACGAACGTACTATGCCACTACGCCATAGTCCCCAAATGATACAAGAGAATCCAATCCTTTAGACCTATATATCCTCAGTTAGCATGTATCTATAGTCCCTCATTCATATAATATCCCAGAGATCGTATACCAGGTATAGTGCTATCAGGCCCATATGGTTTCTACTCGAGTCTCACTCTAATTGGATTCTCCTAGAGAACTATTTCTCTCTCAATCCAAATGACCCTAGCTAGGAATTTGCCTAACCAAGAACATATAGGATATTCCTCTCATGACTCCAAGAGCAGATGATCCTCTATCAATGCTCAATAGCCCTTGTAAAGTTGGTTGCCACTCCTGATAACTAGCTACACTAGATCTAGAACTTCCAAACCTATAAGTACGATATCAAAGAGTATAGTACTCATATCGGACATCCTTGGTGTCTCAAGTTTAAGGATCAAATACACCACTGGATGATAGAATCGCTATCTAATAATGAAGCATCATCAATCATCCAGCATTCCATGAGCGGATCAATTAGTAAACAAATTCTCTAATGAGCACCTACACTGTATCCATAGCATCCCTACATAAGTAGCTATGAGACCAACCACCTCCATCATATGGATGGGTATATAGCACACTAGTCTATTCGGTCATCTTGATGTTCCGTTCGAGTGACCTATGACTAAGATTATTTAGGCTTTATGTTTAAAGGCGAATCGGTCTCATGATCGTGATCTCATCACGATTCAATTCTCATTGCACAAATCCGCAAACATCACAATATATATATGCAACAAGCAATATAAAATAAAAAATATTATAATAATAGTGATAAAAAAGAGTGTATATCATATCACATGTGTCATCACTCATGTGATTGGCTTATAAGGCACCTATGACTAGCAATTATGCCTTATTGGATACTAGATCTCCGTCCAACTATCCAAGCTTCTTGGATTAGTAGATCTCTACCCAATAATCTCTCATTAGCTCTTATCCGAACTTATCCACAAGATCCATTAATTCATGGGCTTACTGGATATCTAATAAAATAGGGGCTCCAACGGATATCTCATATTTGAACCTTCACTCATCGTAACACCTACCATATGTGTGAGACCCTCTAGGCCCAATATCGAGTTAGCCTTGAGTTATATATACCAAAACTCCTTCTGACTTAGTAAATTATTATCTTCATAATAATTCACTTGACTCAATGACTCGGATGTACTAGACTACAACGCCATAATCCTTAAACAATAGAGGAGAATCCAATCCATAGGACCTATCTGTCCTCAATTACTATATATCTATGTTCTCTCATCTATCTAATATCCTAAAGACAGTATACTGGGCACGGTGCTATCAAGCCCATATCAAATCGACTCGAGTCTCACTTTAATTAGATTCTTTTAGAGAGCTCTTTTTCTCTCGATCTGAATAACCTTGGTCAAGGATTTGCTTGAGCAAGAATACATAGGATATTCCTCTCATGACACTGAGGGCAGATGATCCTCTATTGATATTCAATTGCCCTCGTAAGATTGACTACCACTCCCGATGACCAACTATGCTAGATCTGGAACCTCAAGATCTATAAGTCTGGTATCAAAGAGTGGAGTACTCACACAAGACATCCTTAGTGTCTCAAGTCTAAGGACCAAACACACAATTGAGATTATGGAACCATTGTCTAATAATAAGGTATCATTAACTATCCAGCATTCCATGAGCAGATCAATCAGTGAACTCATTCTCTAATGAGCACCCGCACTGTATCCCTATTGTCCTCACACAAGCAGCTATGAGACTAGTTATCTCTATCATATGGATGGGTATACAACACACTAATCTTTTCGATTATCTCAATGTCTCTCTTGAGTAACTTATAACTAAGATTATTTAGAGTTTGTGTTTAAAGATGAATCAGTCTAATTATCGCGATCTCATCACGATCCGATTCCCATTGCACAGATCCATGGACCTCATAATATATGTAATATTCAATATAAAGTGAGAAAATATCAATAATAATAATAATAATAAGTAAAAAGACTGTGTAGTGTATCACACGTGCCATCACTCACGTGATTAGCTTATAGGGTACCTATGACTAGCAGTTCTCTCATAAGCCTGTTAAAAGGATAAAATTTATAATAAAGGTTGTTGATCTTTGCCATAAGAAATAAGATCGGTAGCAAAAGTCAATGGTCTCAAAGTAAGAGGAATCATGATCAAACGTAGGTTAGGAAGACCAAACCACTATAAATTGGTTTGCATCCTTTCTTTTGCCTTTGATTTTTTATTACTTATAATGAATCTCGTATTTTGATGATGAAACCAATTGATAAAGTGTTTATATTTTAATATGTGTTTTGAGTGACACAAGATACTTCGATCAGGATGAGACACCTAAAGCAGGAAGAATCATGTTGGGCTGGAGGAACATGTCAGAAGATTGGACGTCGGGCCGGAGGATCAGTCGACGTATCGACAGGAGGCTTCAGGCCATGGATTCGAGCATCGGGCCAAGAAGAGCAGATATTGCATCAAAGATATCCGAGTTACGAAGTTAACTAGCAGATTAGGCAATAGGCCGTAAGAGAGGACGATGTGTCGAAGAATCGGACAAAGCGTCGAGGGACCAATGACATACCGGACAACATGATTAATGCTTAGTATTAATTGTCTAGATCGAAGTATATTTTACATGTGCAGGATTAACTACGATAGCAAGGCATGAAGCAAAATGAAGTCCCGAAGTCAAGGATGCGATTTCGTTGGGAGTTCGAGAGTTTGTCAGAAGTCTGGACGTTCGTCGGAAGTTCTGTCAGAACCAGCCGAGAAGTCTCAGAGCTTGCAAGAGAAGCTCGTCAAAAGTCACCAAGAAGATTGTCGTGAAGTCCAGGAGCTTGCCGGGAGTCCACTGGAACATTGCCGAGAGATCGTCGGAAGTTCGCCGGAAGATCGCCAGAAGCTCGCTGGAAGAAACTAGACTTGCGAACTTATTTAGCTTAGAATATGTCTTAGGAATCGTAGTTAGCACATAACTGGGTTTGGATTTTGGCCAACCCAATTAGGGGCTAGTTGGGCCCATGTAAGAACAGTGTTGGGCCCAATGAAAACGCCCAAGCAGTGCCCCAAGAGGTGACACCATCGTAGCACAGTTTTTGAGACTGTGTCGGGTGGTGGTACCGCCGGTCTGGGTGGTGGTATCGCCCAGACACAACCTCCGAGAGGCTTCAGGCGGTAGTACCACTAGTCTGGATGGTGGTATCGCCTAGTGTCAGGTGGTGGTACTGCCAGACTGGGCGGTGGTATCACATAGTGTAATGTTAGTGTCAAACTGACACTAGCGGTGGTACCGCCCAATGCAGGTGGTGGTACCGCCCGGACCTAGAAAACCTAGGATGAGAATTTTTAGGCTTCAAATTTGAATCAACTTGAAGCCTATAAATACCCCTCTCATCCCTGGTTAAAAGATACAAGCATAGAGAATTTAAAAATGAGAAAACGCTACTGTAATCTCTTGAGAAATTTCCTCCTCCACTCTAAGTTTAGAATTCTGTAAGAGAGGAGTGAGTGCTTGTAAGGGTTGTCTCCTAAACTCGGTAAAAGGAGAAGAGGGGTGTAAGAAGTTAATCTTCATCTATTAAAAGAAGATCGATAGTGGATGCCGGTGGCCTCGATGGAAGACAAATCGATGAAGTGGATGTAGGTCACGACGACCGAACCACTCTAAAATCTGGTTTGTATTTTATTTTGAGCAATTTATCTTTACTGCAAATCTCTTTAATAGCTTACTGCTTTCAATACATTTACAAATGTGTTTCAAGTTATGATATTTACGAAATAGTTTTTGTTGAAATTAGTTTTTATTATACGAAGGTTTTTTAAACCGATATTATTTTACTACTACACTAATTCACCCCTCCTTTTAGTGCTGACCCCATTCCTAATAGTTGGTATCAGTGTCTCATTTTCTCATTTGGTTTAACACCCAAAGAGAAATGGCTCTTTTTGCTTTCAAGAGAGTCACTCTCTTATTCGTCGTCCCTTTTTCAATGGGATGGACTACACATATTGGAAAACTCGAATGAGTTTTCTTGCTTTTTTGAATTTGAACTTATGGAACATTGTTGAATCTGATTTTAAAAGGTCTTCTCTTCCACTAAAAGATTGGAATGATTTGGAGAAGATGATTTTTTCCTTAAATGCTAGAGCTATGAACGCTCTATTTTGCGCTTTGGATAAAACTGAGTTTAATCGGGTTTTCACTTTCGAAATAGCTTTCAAAATATGACGCACTCTTGAAATCACATACGAAGGTATGAGTAGAGTAAAAGATTCTAAAGCTAATCTTTTAATGTATGATTTTGAACTATTTTATATGGAACCAAGCGAGACTATTGGAGACATGTACACTCGTTTTACGGATGTCATCAATAGTCTAAAAGCTCTTGGCAAAAGTTTTTCGAATCTTGAACTTGTTAACAAGATTTTACGATCACTTTCTAAAAATTGGGATTCGAAAATAACAGCAATACAAAAATCAAAGAACTTGAACATCTTTCCACTCGAAGAACTAATTGGGTCTTTAATGACCTATGAAATGAGTTTTATGACACATGTTGAATATGATGAACTTGAGAACCACCTTCCGAAGAACAAGAAGGATTTTGAACTTAGAACAATCGAAGAGCACTTGAGCATAAGCTCAAGTGATGGTGAACTTGAACTCCTCACTATGAAATTTAAAAAGTTCATGAAACAAAAATTAAAGAACAAAAAGAACCCAACTACTTGCTATAAACGCAAGAAGAGGGAAGCACTTTGGGATGAATCGAGCTTCTCCGAAGACGAGGAGAAAATCAACAAAAGCGAGGTAGCAAACTACACCTTAACGACTTTCGATGATAAAGTAATCAAAATGCCCTTAATTTATTTCGAAATTAAATAATGTTTTTCATAAATTATTTTTAATTTCGTTTAGAATTAATTTTCTTAAAAATTACATGTTTAATAATGAAAATACAAAAAATTAGGAATCATTCTTTTCATTCTAGTAACTTTGAAAATAATCATGAAAATTATATGTTTATGATAAACAAAATAATTTTGATTAAAAATGCCCTATGAAATCATGTTTGATGATATCATGCCTAATAAATTTATTTTTAAAAATTATGCATGATGATTCTTGCAATTTATGGATTATTGATTTTTACCATAATGAAAGTGGCTTTTTCGATTTTAAAAATGATGCATGTTTTGATTTAACAGAAAAAGATATGCTTATATGAAATAATGTAAGTATCATGCTTGACGATTTTATATTTAATTAAGCATGATGATTTAAAGAAATGATAATGTGTATCTTAATGATTTCCGTATTACTTTTGATTGAAAATACTTTATGAAATCATGCTTGATGTTTTAGTGATGTAATAATGCAATAAAATGTTAGATATAAATCTAATGCTTGTACACCTAACAAGATTAGTTTAAGAAGCATTAATGTGTATCTTGATGATTCCATGATTTTGTTTGAAGATGATTTATGTTTAATGAAATCATGCTTGATGATTTTATCCTATGCATGAGACTTTGAAGTTATTTATGATGAAATGTTTCTTTTTCGGTTTTAAACAAGATTGATGGTTTTCATACAAAAACTTAAGCATATTGATTTGAAATCATGTTTAATGGTTTTATAATTCGAAATTATGTATGATAAATCTTGTGATTTATGGATTATCGATTTTTACCATAATGAAAGTGGCTTATTGATCATTATCGTAGTAAATCTTACACTTTTATTTTAAACAATAATATATATTTTCATTTGGCATAAAAAAGGGACAAAGGCATGCTTGTATGAAACAAACAAACAAAAAGAGGAAAGCTTTTTCTTGAAAACTTCTTAAATCCCCACCTTATCAATTTTTCACTAAAAGATCAATAAAATTATTTATGTCATTTTGAATCTCTTGAAAGTAATGTTGAGATCATGATGATTTTTCTCTTGAATATAACTTGTGATATTTTTTTATATGAATCATCATTTTGATTTCTTGACATTCGATACATGAGATTTTTCTATGAATCAAGATTTTTCATACTATGATTCTTCTTAGTATTCACTAAAAAGAATGTATTCAAATTAACCATGATATGCTATTTGACATCTTTTAAGGTTTATGACTTGCATTTTATTATGTAAATTCCTTTGTATTTGTGGTTGTAAACCTCATGTAATAAGTACAGCATTGATGTGAAAATTGTATTCTTCCACTCTACTTCTTTGTGTTTACAATGACAAAAGGGGAAAGAAAATAACTAGCATCTCAAGAGAACCAAATTATTGCTAGCTTAAATGATAAACTTAGACATCTTAATTTCTCAAATTTCAGAATTGAATCTTATTTTTGAATCAAGATTATTTCCCTATCATTTCTTCTATATACAAAAGAAGAGATATGTCAAAAATCATGACTTGATCTTTCATTTTTTATGATTGAAATAATGATTGGAATATTAATGTAATTATACATGATGATTTGGTATTATGCATGCTATACTTCAACTTATGATAATGATGCATGCAATGATGAAATATTTATGATGAAAAATTATTTTGACATTCATGACTTGATTTTTCATCTTTGTTGTTTTACCTTTGTCATGCATTGAAAATTATTGTAAAGGGAAAAAGAGATACAAAATTATATTCTTCCCTTCTTTTTGACAATGAGAAAGGGGGAGATAGCTAGCTTGCACAAGTCAAGAAGATGCAAAAACTTGCTTACTTGCACATCTAAAGAGAAGATGCAAATATACTTCATGTAGCTTACGTCATGTAAAATATTATATCTTGCTAGCCTATTATCTTGCATTATTTTTTAAAATTTTGCTAGCCTTTATACTTCAAAGAGAAGTAACACTTGCCAAATTGCTAGCTTGCATATTGTAAAATAATGTAAAATTTTGCTAGCTTGCACTTTCCAAAGGAAGCAAAAATAACACTTCTCAAAAGAGAAGAAAGAACTTGCTATCTTGAACATCACTAGCTTGCCTATCTCAAGAAGCAAAACTTACAACTTGAACATTGTAAAAGGAAGCAAAAATAGCTAGTTTGCATGTTCTAAAATTTTGAAAAAATTTTGCTAGCTTGAATATGATAAAACTAGAAATTATGTTTAATATGCAACGATTTGAACTTGTATTTCTAAACACATGAGAATTGAACTTCTCCTTTTTGTTGATGACAGAGGGGGAGAACTATGATCATGTTATGAATGATGATGTATTGCAAATATTCATGATAAAAATTGCAATGACTTGAATTCAAGGTTCTATCAATATGACATATTGATAGGGGGAGTTTGTTTAAACTCCGTCATCAATTGGTTGTCATCATCAAAAAGGGGAAGATTATTGAATCTCATATTTTGATTATGAAACCAATTGATAAAGTGTTTATGTTTTAATCTACGTTTTAAGTGATGCAGGATGCTTCGATCAGGATGAGACAATTAAAGCAGGAAGAATCATGTTGGGCAGAGGAACATATCAGAAGATTAGACATCGGGTCGGAGGATCGGTCGACATATCGACAGAAGGCTTCGGGCTATAGATTCGGGCATCGGGCCAAGAAGAGCAGATATTGTGCCGAGGATATTGGAGTTACAGAGTCAACTGGCTGATTGGGTAATAGGCTGCAAGAGAGGACAATGCGCCGAAGAATCGAACGAAGCATCGAGGGACCAATGACATGCCGAACAACATGATTAATACTTAGTATTAATTGTCTAGATCGAAGTGTTTTACATATGCAGGATTAACTACGATAGCCAGGCATGAAGCAAAATAAAGTTCCGAAGTCAAAGATGAGATTTCGTTGGGAGTTCGAGAGTTTGTCGAAAGTCCAGACATTCGTCGGAAGTTCTGTCGGAACCAGCCGAGAAGTCTTGGAGCTTGCCAGAGAAGCTCGTCGGAACTCACCAAGAAGATCATCGTGAAGTCCAGGAGCTTGCTAGGAGTCCGTTGGAACATTGCTGAGAGATCGTCAAAAGTTCGCCAGAAGATCGTCAGAAGCTCGTCGGAAGAAACTAGACTTACAAACTTGTTTAGCTTAGAATATGTCTTAGGAATCGTAGTTAGCATGTAATTAGGTTTGGATTTGGGCCAATCCAATTAGGGGCCAGTTGGGCTCTTGTAAGAACTGTGTTGGACCCAATGAAAAGGCCCAAATAATGCCCCAAGAGGTGACACCATCGTGGCACAGTCTCCGAGACTGTGTCAGGCAGTGGTACCATCGGTCTAGGCAGTGGTACTGCCCAAATACAGCCTCCGAGAGGCTGCAGGCGGTGGTACCGCCGAGTGTCAAGCGATGGTACTGTTGAATCTCGGATTTTGATGATAACAATCAATTGATGGGTTAATTGATCTAATCCATATTATTGAGTTAAGTGTGCAGGATTAACTACGATAACCAGAAAACACAAAGCAAGTATACCGGAGTCAAGTTTGATGGACGTTTAAGAGTCCGAAGAATCGTCGGAGATGCTGCCGGAACCAACCGAGAAGAAATCGGGAACTTGTCGGAATTTTCGGAAGTTCGCCGAAGAGATCGTCGAAGGTTCACGGAGATCACCGAGAAGGCTCGGCTACTCGTTAAAGTCATCACAAGTTCGGGAGCTTGCTGGGAGTCCGTCGGAAGAAGTTCGTCGGAAAGCTCGCCGGAACAAGACTCGACGTTCACGGTTGAAAACTTGCTTAGGATGTGTTTTGTTATGTAGTTCACTTGTAATTAAGATTAGGATTAAGAGATAATCCTATATCCTAGTTATGGGCCAACTAGGCCAAAAATTAGACTTGGTTTGGGCTAAATTTGAAGCCCAACAAGTGACCGAAGGGTCTGGCGGCGGCACCGCCAGACTGGGCGGTTGCACCGCACAGCACCCGAGAGCTGGGCGGTGGCACCGCCCAGCGCCCGAGAGCTGGGTAGTGGCACCGCCTAGCACCCGATGGCACCGCCCAGCACTGTTAGTGTCTGACACTAACAGGCGGTGCCACCGCCAGCATCGGGAACCCAACGAGAATTCAAATTTGGAGCCCAAATTTGAATCCTCTTGAGGCCTATAAATACCCCTCAAATCTCAACTGAGATCATAACTTTTTGAGAAGCAATTAATTGAGAGAAAAGTCTTAAAAGAGTCTTTGCTAGTCTTGTTTTCAATTTGCTAGTGTTCACCTCCTTCTTTCTTGCTGAAAATCTGTAAGAGAGTGAACCGCTTGTAAAAGTTGTAAGAGGGGTATTTACCCTTCCCTTTCAAGAGATTTGCTAGTGGAAGGTGGGAGCCTCATCGAAGAGGGGCCTCGCAAGTGGATGTAGGTCATTTGACCGAACCATTGTAAAATCGACGTAATCTCTGGTTTGCATTTACTTATTGTCATTTATATTACTGCAAACCATTTGCACTTTAATGCTATACTGCTTTGTCTCAGTCTTACTTATCTCTTCAAGTTAAAACGCAATCGAAACGGCTTTAAACGAAAACGTTTCTTTTATCGTACGAAGTTTTCGAAAAGTGTTTAAATCGTGAAAAGTTTATCGCACTTCACCGCTGCACTAATTCACCCCCCCCCCCTCTTAGTGCCCCTCCGATCCTAACAATTGGTATCAGAGCAAGGCTCACTCTCATATTTGGTTTAATACCCAAGAGAGATGGCTTACTCCGGCATGCATGAGGGACACTCTATCACACGTCCACCTATGTTTAATGGGTCGGATTACATGTATTGGAAGACCCGTATGAGGATCTTCCTCATTTCCATGGATTTCGAGATTTGGACTATTGTCGAAAACGGATTTCAAAAATATTCTCTTTCGATGAGCGAATGGAATGAATCAGAGAAGAAGGTTTTTGCTTTAAACGCAAAGGCTATGAATGCCTTGTTTTGTGCACTAGATAAAAATGAGTTTAATCGTGTTTCAATTTGTGATTCAGCTTTTGATATTTGGAGAACTCTTGAGGTCACTCATGAAGGCACTAGCCGAGTGAAAGAGTCCAAAATCAACATCCTTGTGCACTCTTATGAACTTTTCCGAATGAAACCAAGTGAGTCCATCGGAGACATGTACACCCGTTTCACGGATGTCATCAATAGACTCAAAGCTCTTGGTAAAGATTTTTCTAACTTTGAACTAGTAAACAAAATCTTAAGATCTCTTCCTAAAAGTTGGGATCCAAAAGTTACGGCCATTCAAGAGGTCAAGGATCTCAAAACATTCCCTCTTGAAGAACATATTGGGTCTCTAATGACCTACGAAATGACATTTCAAGCTCGTGACGAGCTCGAGAACCCCCTTCCAAAGAACAGGAAGGATATGGCACTTACATCACAAGAAGATCACTTGAAAGGAATATCAAGTAATGAGGATAGTGACAATGACATTGCACTTTTGACTCAAAAATTTAAAAAATATTTAAGAAAGAACAAATTTAAAAATAATATAAAAAATAAAGTTGAACAAAAGAAGGACCAAGTGATTTGCTATGAGTGTAAAAAATCGGGACACTACAAGAACGATTGTCCTCAAGCCAAAAAGAGAACATCAAAGAAGAAGGCGCTCAAGGCAACGTGGGATGATTCAAGTGCGTTCGAAGAAGAGGAGTTCAACACCGAGCAAGTTGCTTATTATGCGCTAATGGCTTTAGGAGAAGAGGTATGTGATTTATTTAATGAAGATTTATCTTTTGAAGAACTCTCTATCGCTTTTCATGAATTATTTGATGAATGTAGAACTATTAGCAAGAAGTTGAGTATCTTAAAGAAATAGCATGCTTTGCTACAAGATAAGTTTGATAGTCTTCAAACTCCTCCATGCCCTAAGTGTGAGCATTTAGAAGCAATAAAAAATAAAAATTTGCTTCTTAAAGAAACCTTAAACAAGTTTAAGGTTGGTAGCAAAGGATTAGATATGATCCTTGCACACAAGGGTCACGTCGCAAATAGAAATGGAATTGGATTTGTAAAAGGATTATATCCAAATCCTACCACTTTCATAAAAGGACCTACATTACATGTTTCCTCTTATATGAAATGCAACTTCTGTTGCAAATCCGGACATATTGCCTACAAATGTCCATTTAGGAAAATTAGTTCACAAAAATTAATATGGGTTCCTAAAGGAACTATAAAGGATTCAATAATAAATAACAAAGTTAGTGGATCAATTTTTGAGGCACCCAAAATCAAATGGGTACCTAAAAGTCATCCTCTTTTGTAGACAAACCCACAAGCTAGGAGCAAGATATGGTATCTCGATAGTGGATGCTCAAGACATATGACTGGAGATCCATCTCATTTCTCTATGCTCACTAGCAAAGAAGAAGGGTACGTCACCTTCGGAGACAACAACAAAGGCAAAATCATTGGCAAGGGAACTATTGGTAACAAATTTAGTTTTTCCATTGATGATGTTTTACTAGTTGATGGATTGAAACATAATCTCTTGAGTATTAGTCAACTATGCGATAAAGGTTATATCGTTAGATTCGAATCAAATATATGTATTATCGAAAAACCAAACAATAACTTGACTATGATTGCATTAAAACAAAATAATGTCTACACCATCAACATTGATGAACTAAGTAATGAAATGTGCTTCTCCGCTCTAAATGATGATGCTTGGCTTTGGCATAGGAGATTAGGCCATGCAAGCATGAAACTAATATCTAAGATCTCATCTAGAGAATTAGTACGAGGGATTCCAAATATGAAGTTTACTAAGGACAAAGTATGTGATGCATGTCAACTAGGTAAACAAATAAAAACTAGTTTCAAACCAAAAAATCAAATTAGCACCACTAGACCACTACAATTGATCCATTTGGACTTATTCGGACCAATTGACACAATAAGTCTAGGAGGAAGCAAATATGCATTTGTAATTATGGATTACTATACTAGGTATACTTCGACCTATTTCTTAGTCCACAAAAGTGATTGCTTCAAGTGCTTCTCTAAATTTTGTAAACTCACTCAAAACGAAAAAGGTTTCATGATTTCATCAATTCGGAGTGATCGTGGTGGCGAATTTCAAAACCGTGACTTTCAAAATTTTTGTGAAGTTAATGGATACAATCACAACTTCTCCACTCCGAGGAATCCCCAACAAAATGGAGTAGTTGAAAGAAAAAATAGAAACCTACAAGAAATGGCAAGAACTATGTTAAATGAACATAGTTTACCTAAGTATTTTTGGGTCGAAGCCGTAAATACGGCTTGCTACATCATGAATAGAGTCCTAATAAGACCATCCTTATCAAAAACTCCCTATGAATTATGGAATAACAAAAAACCAAATATTTCCTATTTTAAAGTTTTTGGTTGTAAATGTTTTATTTTGAATGAAAGGGATGCCTTAGGAAAATTTGATGCTAAATCCGATGAAGGCATCTTTCTTGGTTACTCTTCTGTTTCTAAGGCTTTTCGGGTTTTTAACAAAAGAAAGTTAGTAATAGAAGAGTCTATTCATGTAGTTTTTAATGAAATTTCTAATTTAAAGAAAAATAATTTTGATGATGATCTTGGTTTTGATAATTTGAATTTAAATGAACCCACTCCTCAAAATAGCAACTTGGATGCACCTTCTTCCGAAATTTCCTTACCCAAGGAATGGAAGTATATAGATGCTCATCCAAAGGAGCTAATTATAAGAGATACATCAAAAGGGGTTCAAACTTGTTCCTCTTTCAAGAATTTTTGTGCTAACGCCGCCTTCCTTTCTCAAATCGAACCTAAATACATTGACAAGGCCATAAAAGATGATTTTTGGGTTATTGCAATGCAAGAGGAATTGAATCAATTTGAGAGGAATAAGGTATGGAAGCTTGTTCCTAGACCTAGTGATCATTTAGTCATTGGTACTAAATGGGTCTTTAGAAACAAGCAAGACAAAAATGGTATCATGGTTAGAAACAAGGCTAGATTAGTGGCCAAAGGTTTCAACCAAGAAGAAGGTATCAATTACGAAGAAACTTTCGCTCCCGTGGCTCGATTAGAAGCCATAAGGATGCTCCTTGCCTATACTAGTAGTAATAATTTTAAACTATTTCAAATGGATGTCAAAAGTGCTTTCTTGAATGGTTTTATTTCCGAAGAAGTATATGTCGAACAACCTCCCGGATTTGAAAATTCTCTTCTTCCTAACCATGTATTCAAATTGACTAAGGCCCTCTATGGCTTGAAACAAGCTCCTAGAGCTTGGTATGAAAGGCTTAGTTCCTTTCTTATTTTAAATAATTTTACTAAAGGCAAGGTTGATACTACATTGTTTATTAAATATTTTAAAAATAATTTTCTTATTGTGCAAATTTATGTTGACGATATTATTTTTGGCTCTTCGGATGAATCACTATGTGAATCATTTGCCAAATGTATGAGTCATGAATTTGAAATGAGTTTAATGGGTGAATTAACTTTCTTTTTAGGATTACAAATCAAACAACTTAGTGATGGTATATTTCTTAACCAATCTAAATATACATTAGAATTGTTAAAACGATTTAACATGGATAATTCAAAAGCAATAAACACCCCTATGAGCACTTCGACTAAGTTAGATATGGATGAAAATAGTGAAAATTTTGATCAAAAAACATATAGGGGAATGATAGGTTGTCTACTCTACCTCACCGCGACTAGACCGGATATTATGTTTAGTGTGGGACTTTGCACTAGGTTTCAATCTAACCCTAAATTATCTCATCTTAAGAGTGTTAAACAAATATTGAGGTATCTTAAAGGAACTCCAAATTTAGGATTGTGGTATCCAAAATCTGAAAATTTTGATTTAATAGCTTATGCAGATGCCGATTTTGGCGGATGCAGGATAGATAGAAAAAGTACATCCGGTACATGCCAATTTTTAGGACATGCACTTGTTTCTTGGACTTCCAAGAAACAAAATTCAGTTGCACTATCTACGGCGGAAGCCGAATACATTGCTGCGAGTGCATGCTGTGCACAAGTTGTTTGGATGAAAAATACATTAGAAGACTATGGAATTCACTTCAAAAATGTTCCCATAAAATGTGATAATACTAGTGTCATATGTCTTACCAAAAATCCAATTCAGCACTCTAGAACTAAGCGCATCGACGTTAGGCATCATTTCATACGCGATCATGTCCTTAACAATAATGTTGTTCTAGAATTCATTAACACAAAGCATCAATTAGCAGATATATTTACAAAAGCTTTGAATGAAGAACAATTTGAATTCATTATAAGAGAATTAGGTATGTTAAATTGTCCCTAAGAATAAACTTGTTTGAATGGATCTTCCGTAAAGTTTTTTCATCCTCTCTTCGTTCCTCGGTGGATTTGATCCTTCTCTTTCGATTCTAAATGACATGTCAAAATTACCTTATCCTATCTTGAGTCAAACACCGCTCCTATCTAATCAAGATTAATGATTTTATGATATTGTGTGAATCTCGAAATTAATGGCTTGATTATGAGTTTCAAGTTGACGATTTGAATTTGAAAAAAGTTTGTATTCGAATTATGATCTTGACTTATTGGAGTTACTACTTGAAATCTTTTTCTTAATCACAATCTCTTCTTTGTATACCTATAATTTTTGTTATTTATAAAAAGAAGAGATTTGATAAAATGGATGAATGCTGAATTTTTCATTTAAGATGAACTCTGCATAAATATTTTAGCATGCTTAATTTTAAATGATGAATTTTGTATAATCAATGCTGAATTCTTGATGTTGTAATCACAAATTGTGTGCTTCAAGTCTCATTCCCTTTTTGTTGATGACAAAGGGGGAGAAGTGATGACTAAGTGATGACTAATACCATTTTGAAAGCATGATTTATATGTGATATGAATGTCTTATATGACTTATACCATTTTGAAAGCATGTCTAACATGTATATCATGAAATTTATGTTGAAAATCTTTATCTCCTATCGTAGTAAAAATTGTCTCTTATCATTCGACTTGAAAATGAATTTCATCGAAGTTTCGCATTTACTTAGGCTTAATGAGAATAACGATAAGTTCTACGGTTGGAACTTATCGGTTTATGCTTGAATTCAATGGGATGGAATTCAAGTATTTTTATCTTCTCATAATATGGCATAAAGATAGGGGGAGTTATGTTTAACTCCATCATCAATTGATTGTCATCATCAAAAAGGGGGAGATTGTTGAATCTCGGATTTTGATGATAACAATCAATTGATGGGTTAATTGATCTAATCCATATTATTGAGTTAAGTGTGCAGGATTAACTACAATAACCAGAAAACACAAAGCAAGTATACCGGAGTCAAGTTCGATGGACGTTTAAGAATCCGAAGAATCGTCGGAGATGTTGCCGGAACCAATCGAGAAGAAATCGGGAACCTGTCGGAATTTTCGGAAGTTCGCCGAAGAGATCGTCGGAGGTTCACGGAGATCACCGAGAAGGCTCAGCTACTCGTTAAAGTCATCACAAGTTCGGGAGCTTGCTGGGAGTCCGTCGGAAGAAGTTCGTCGGAAAGCTCGCCGGAACAAGACTCGACGTTCGCGGTTGAAAACTTGCTTAGGATATGTTTTGTTATGTAGTTCACTTGTAATTAGGATTAGGATTAAGAGATAATCCTATATCCTGGTTAGGGGCCAACTGGGCCCAAAATTAGACTTGGTTTGGGCTAAATTTGAAGCCCAACAAGTGAACCGAAGGGTCTGGCGGTGGTACCACCAGACTGGGCGGTTACACCGCCTAGCACCCGAGAGCTGGGCGGTGGCACCGCCTCGGCTAGGCGGTGGCACTGCCCAGCATTGTCAGTGTCTGACATTGACAGGCGGTGCCACCGCCAGCATCGGGAACCCAACGAGAATTTAAATTTGGAGCCCAAATTTGAATCCTCTTGAGGCCTATAAATACCCCTCAAATCTCAGCTGAGATCATAACTTTTTGAGAAACAATTGATTGATAGAAAAGTCTTAGAAGAGTCTTTGCTAGTCTTGTTTCCAATTTTCTAGTGTTCACCTCCTTCTTTCTTGCTGAAAATCTGTAAGAGAGTGAACCGCTTGTAAAAGTTGTAAGAGGGGTATTTACCCTTCTCTTTCAAGAGATTTGCTAGTGGAAAGTGGGAGCCTCATCGAAGAGGGGCCTCGCAAGTGGATGTAGGTCATTTGACCGAACCACTGTAAAATCGGCGTAATCTCTGGTTTGCATTTACTTATTGTCATTTATATTACTGCAAACCATTTGCACTTTAATGCTATACTGCTTTGTCTCAGTCTTACTTATCTCTTCAAGTTAAAACGCAATCGAAACGGTTTTAAACGAAAACGTTGCTTTTATCGTACGAAGTTTCCGAAAAGTGTTTAAATCATGAAAAGTTTATCGCACTTCATCACTGCACTAATTCACCCCCCCCTCTTAGTGCCGCTTCGATCCTAACAGGTACTGCTCAGTACAGTGTCAGTGTCAGACTGACACTGGCGGTGGTACATGCTAGTCATAGGTGCCCAGCAAGCCAATCACATGGGTGATGGCACGTGTGATTTGATACAGAATCTTTTTGCTTATTATATTTTGGCGTATATCACTTTATAACTATTGCATAAATGCATACATATATTGTGATGTCCTTGGATTTGTGCAATGGGAATCGGATCGTGATGAGATCACAATAATGAGATCGATTCACCTTTAAACACATATCCTAAATAATCCCGTTCATAGGTTACTCGAGAGGGACATCGTGATAACCGGATAGACTGGTGTGCTATATACCCGTCCATATGATGGATGTAGCTGGTCTCATAGCTGCTCGTGTAGGGACACTAGGGATACAGTACAGGTGCTCATTGGAGAATGAGTTCACTGATTGATCCGCTTACGGAATGCTGGATGGTTGATGATGCCTTATTGTCAGACAGCGATTCCGTAGTCCTAGTGGTGAATCTGGTCCTTAGACTTGAGACACCAAGGATGTCCTGTATGAGTGCTCCACTCTTTGATACCAGACTTATAGGTTTGGTTGTCCCAGATCTAGTACAGCTGGTCATTGGGAGTGGTAGTCGACCTTACGAGGGCTATTGAGTGTCGATAGAGGATCATCCACTCTCGGCGTCATGAGAGGAATATCCCATGTGTTCTTGCTCAGACAAATCCCTGGCCAGGGTCATTCGGGTTGAGAGAGAAAGAGTTCTCCGGGAGAATCCGATTAGAGCGAGACTCGAGTAGAAACCGTATGGGTCTGACAGCACCATGCTCGATATACGGTCTCTGGGATATTAGATGGATGAGGGACTATAGGTACATGGTAACTGAGGACAGACAGGTCCAATGGATTGGATTCCCCTGTATCGTCTGGGGACTACGGCGTAGTGGCCTAGTACGTTCGTAGTCGATGAGTCGAGTGAATTATTACAGAGATAATAATTCACTGAGTTAGAAGGAGTTCTGACAGGTATGACTCACGGCCAGCTCGATATTGGGCCTAGAGGGTCATACACATATGGTAGGCATTGCGATGAGTAGAGGTTCGGATATTAGATATCCGACGGAGCCCTTGTCTTATTGGATGCAGATCCAATTCCCACTATGGAAGGACCCATTAGGGTTTGACACAGGATCTCTATAAATAGGAGGGATTCACACCTCAGAGTAGGCCTGGAGTTTTGAGGAGCGTCGTCGCAACCCTGCTGTGTGGATCACCGCTAGAGAGGAGGACGCTTGACCTCCTTCACCCTCTCCTAAGGATCTGCAAGAAAACAGGGATATACGATCTCCCTAGGTAACACAATCTCTATACGCAGTTTTGTGTTTTGCGGATTTTATCGCACCAATCTTCGCACGACGACGAACATCATTTTGGGAATCGGGGATTTTGTTTTCTTGTTCTTCCGTTGCGCATATGATGTCGCCCCCCAATGATTTCCCAACAGTGGTATCAGAGCCAGGTTGTTCGTGCGAATGATTGGTTTTGAACTGCGTGTATTGTGTTTAGGAAGAATTTTGACGTCAAAATCGTTAACGCAAAAGCGAGGAAGGGCAGCAACAGTTGCTGCCCTCGATCTGCATGCCTGCAGCCACCTGCAGCGGCAGCCGCAGCCGCAGCCAGGCAGCACAGCGCCGGCGCATGCGCAAGCGCTGTGCCTGCAGCAGCCGGCCGGCGGTCTGCTTGCAGCAGGCTTGCTGCTGGCGGGGCTGGCAACCCACGGGCAGAGGCGCCGCAGGGCAGCGGCGCCTGCCGCCGAAAGGAAGCGGCATCTGCCGCCGCAGGGCAGCGACGCCTGCCGCCGCTGCTCCCGCGGGCGGAACTCCCCCCACAGGGGCGGCCGCCCGGCGGGACAGCACCGCCTGCGGAGGCAGCGGCGCCCGAAGGGGGCGCCCACCCGCAGCGGCATCGCCGCCGGCGGCAGGGTGGCGGCGGCGGCAACAGCGAAAAGGGGAAAGGGCATTAGGGTTTTCTGGAAAAAAGACAATTTTGCCCCTCGGAATTTGAGAAATTCCAGTTTCTGTCTTTTGTCCAAATTACGAAAATACCCTTAGGAATTGAGAAATTCCCTACATGTCCCTGATTTCAGAAAAATATTAATTAATTAAAAGGTTTAGTTGATTATTATTTTTATTATTATCTAGTAGTCTTACATGATGATGATTATTTATACATGTGATGTATGATGAGTGGACGGATGATCATGGACCGTGTGATGTTTATACTTGTGATTATTATTATTGAGGTATGCGAACCTCCATTATATTTCTCGTTTATTGTCGGGCCTGCGTGCCTATGATTAAGTTGTAATCACATGAGGAGGCGCAGCGGGAGCGTGGATGCGATAGCGGGACCCACGAGACGGACGATCGTGATGCATGGAGATGCATCAAGATGTCGACGGAACCGACGAGGACGAGATGGACGATCACAGGGCATGGAGATGCACCGTTGCACACATAGATCTTGATGTGAGTGATTAGGCCTACTGGCTCGGGCCTAATCATATTAGGTTGTGGTCCATGATCATCTGATGTGATTGCTTATACACATACTAGATATGTATATATATTTGCATGCGATGTAGATATATATTAAATATGTATATGTGTGACATGTCATATTAGAAGACCAAATTATAGAAACATCTCTCGATAATATTAAGTCGGTAAACGTGAGGCAATTAGATTGACCCACGTGGCCTTCCATCATTATGAGTAGGAACCGATTCCCGGTGTAGGTTGAGTTGGTCGAGTCCCTCGAGACTCACCTATATCGCGATTCGCTATCTTGCTTACGACATAGAGATGTCACCGGTGACCTGAGGGCATGGTATGCTTGGTCGAGTCCCTCGAGGGTATATCATCAAATCAAACTCATCTTGTAACGAAGGTGTTGACTTAACCGAGCATCATGGTTGGTCGAGTCCCTCGAGGCCATGGTGATTCGGAGGCCGAACAGGACGGGAATCACAAGGAGTTGTGATTGGTAAGAGTTGCCTACCTTTTAGGCTTAGTATGATTGGTCGAGTCCCTCGAGGTTACACTAAGACGTTGATTGGATCCTGATCCCCACTAGAAGTCTGCCGGAGACTTCCGTTTTACGTGCTGAGGGTGTCGCGTGACTCGATAGTAAAATAGTGGGAGCATATTAAGATAGAAGTCCATATCTTGATAGTTTATTTCTTGCAAAATTTGTATGTTATTCATTTTTGCTACATCTTTATTTTCAGAAAATGTCGCTTTCAAATCCCTTACGTGGCATACTTGATGTCAACCGCCTCACTGGTCCAAATTATACGGATTGGCTCCGTAACTTAAGAATTGTTCTCACAGCGGAGAAAATCGTGTACGTCCTCGATACAGTGATGCCTACGCCCGAAGAAGGGGCAAGCGAGGATGAGATCGCTCGCTACGTGAAGTACATTGATGACTCCACTCTTGCTCAGTGCTATATGTTGGGCTCTATGACTCCAGAGTTACAAAGACAACATGAAAAGATGGATGCCAGATCCATTCTCCTACATGTCCGCAAATTGTTTGAGGAACAGGGAAGGACTCAACGATATGAGATATCCAAGAGCCTTTTCTGCGCTAGGATGACTGAGGGGACACCGGTTCAGAACCATGTCCTAAAGATGATTGAGTGGATAGAGAAACTCACAAGTCTAGGAATGGTCCTAGAGGATAACTTGTGTGTGGACATTGTGCTTCAGTCCCTACCAGATTCCTTTTCACAGTTCATAATGAATTTTAATATGAACAAGCTTGAGGTGACTCTCCCAGAGCTCCTCAATATGTTGAGGGAGGCAGAGAGTACTATTAAGAAAGAGAAGCCAGTTCTCTACACTGGTGAGACCAGAAAGAAAAGGAAAGCAGAAAGGTCCCTTAAGAAGGGAAAGGGCAAGGGCAGACCAGGTAAAGCAAAGGTTGCTAAGAAAGACCCAACAAAGGACAAAGGCCAGTGCTTCCACTGTGGTAAAGATGGGTACTGGAAGAGAAACTGCAAAGAGTACCTTGCAAAAAGGGCGAAACAAAAGCTTGATGAAGCTTCAGGTACATTCATGATCAGTCTCCATTTGTCAGACTCTTATGATAACACATGGGTATTGGATACCGGTAGTGCTTATCATATATGCAATTCGTTGCAGGTTCTGGCAAGGCATAGAAGACTAGAGAGAGGCGAGATGGACCTCAAGATGGGTAATGGAGCAAAAGTTGCTGTATTAGCTGTTGGCGAGGTCGCCCTACATCTGCCTAGTGGAGCTTTTATTGCATTAGATGCATGTTATTTTATTCCTTCTATTATCAAAAACATTATCTCCATTTCATGTTTAACAGTTAGTGGATATAAATTTATTTTTGAGAACAATGGTTGTTCGATATTATTAGATGATAAGATCATCACGAAAGGAACATTGCATAATGGTTTATTTATGTTAGACACCACTCCACATATCATGAATGTAAATGTGTCCAAAAGGAAACGAGATGAGTTGAACAGTGCATACCTGTGGCATTGTAGGCTAGGTCACATCCATGAAAGAAGGATTCAAAAGTTGCTAAATGATGGATATCTAGATCCATTCGACTATGTGTCATATGCAACTTGTGAGCCTTGCATTCGTGGAAAACTGACCAAATCTCCATTTAGTAGAACTGGAGAGAGAGCCACTGAGTTGTTGGAACTCATACATAGTGATGTATGTGGACCCATGTCAACTCATGCCATTGGAGGTTACTCCTACTTCATTACATTTACTGATGATTTCTCAAGGTATGGATATGTGTACTTAATGAAGTACAAGTTCGAGGCCTTTGAGAAATTCAAAGAGTATAAGAATGAGGTGGAGAACCAGACTGGAAAGAGTATCAAAACTCTTCGATCAGATCGAGGAGGTGAGTACTTAAGTACAGAGTTTACTCAGTTCCTCAAGGACCATGGGATATTATCCCAATGGACACCTCCTTATACACCTCAGCTCAATGGTGTCTCTGAAAGGAGAAATCGTACATTATTAGATATGGTACGGTCCATGATGAGTTTCGTTGATCTACCCATCTCATTCTGGGGATATGCCCTAGAAACCGCAGCTTACCTTCTGAACAGAGTTTCAACTAAGTCGGTAGTGTCTACATCATATGAGATATGGAAAGGGAAGAAACCTGATCTTAAGGTTGTTAAGATTTGGGGCTGCCCTGCCCATGTTAAAAGACACAACCCCGACAAGTTAGAATCAAGGACAGAGCGATGCAAATTTGTGGGATACCCCAAGGAAACTTGTGGGTATTATTTCTATCATCTCCAGGACCAAAAGATCTTTATAGCTAAGAGAGCAGTGTTCCTTGAGAAGGAACACATTCTTGGCGGAGACAGTGGGAGAATGATAGAGTTGAGCGAGGTTGGAGAACCAAGCTCAAGCACCACTCTACAGCCCGAGTCTGTTCAGGCACCTAATACACAATTTTCAACTTTACGCAGGTCAGATAGAGTATCTCATCCTCCTGAGAGATATGTGGGACATATTAGAGGAGAGGATGTTGAGGATATTGATCCTCAGACCTACAAGGAGGCTATTATGAGTATAGACTCCGGGAAGTGGCAAAAAGCCATGAATTCTGAGATGGATTCTATGTACTCCAACAAGGTTTGGAACCTAGTTGATGCGTCCGAAGGTATTGTACCCATCGGTTGCAAGTGGATCTTTAAGAAAAAGATCGGAGTAGATGGAAAGGTAGAGACTTATAAAGCAAGGCTAGTGGCTAAGGGGTATCGTCAAAGGCAAGGTATTGATTACGACGAAACCTTCTCACCCGTAGCAATGCTAAAATCCATCAGAATTCTATTGGCTATTGTAGCACACTATGATTATGAGATATGACAGATGGATGTGAAAATTGCATTCCTCAATGGGAACCTCGAGGAGGAGGTGTATATGATGCAACCTGAGGGATTCGTGTCCAAGAACTGCCCAGATAAGGTGTGTAGGTTGCTTAGATCCATTTATGGACTAAAGCAAGCTTCCCGAAGTTGGAACATAAGATTTGATGAGGCAATCAGATCTTATGACTTCGTTAAGAACGAAGATGAGCCTTGTGTATACAGAAAGGTAAGTGAGAGCGCTATCACCTTTTTGGTGTTATATGTGGATGACATCCTCATCATTGGGAATGACGTAGGAATGCTATCCACAGTAAAGACTTGGTTATCTAGACACTTCTCCATAAAGGACTTAGGGGAAGCATCCTATATCTTAGGGATTAGAATCTATAGAGATAGATCCAAGAGGATGCTTGGCTTGTCCTAGTCTAGGTACATAGAAACCATTGTCAAAATATTTGGCATTGAAAATTCTAAGAAAGGGCGAACATGGATATGATACCTTATGCCTCAGCAATATGGTATATCATGTATGCCATGCTATGTACTAGGCCTGATATAGCGCATGCTCTGAGTGTCACGAGCAGGTATCAGGCGGATCCAGGCTTGGAGCACTGGAAAGCAATAAAGTGTATCCTTAAGTACTTGAGAAGGACTAAGGATCTTTTACTAGTATATGGAGGTAATAGCCTTAAGGTTGAAGGCTTCACTGACTCAAATTTTTTAGTCTGATGTCGATGATAGCAAGTCGAAATTCAGGGTATGTGTACACCTTGAATGGAGGAGCAGTGTGCTGGAAGAGTTCCAAACAAAATACCACTACTGACTCGACCACAGAGGCGGAGTACATTGCTGCATTAGATGCAGCAAAGGAGGGAGTCTGGGTGAAGAAGTTCATCACAGATTTGGGAGTCGATACAGATAGCGACAAGTCGACTTCCTTATATTGCGACAACTATGGGGTGATTACTCAAATAAGGGAACCCGGGTCTCATCAGAAGTGTTCTGAGGAGGTTCCAGCTTATAAGAGAGATCGTAACCCGAGGAGATGTAGTAGTGGAAAGAGTTCCATCCGAAGATAACATTGCAGATCCACTGACAAAGCCGTTGTCTCAGATTGTCTTTGAGCGTCACAGGAGTCTGATGGGGATCAGACACATAGGTGATTGGCTTTAGGTCAAGTGGGAGATTGCTAGTCATAGGTGCCCAGCAAGCCAATCACGTGAGTGATGGCACGTGTGATTTGATACAGAATCTTTTTGCTTATTATATTTTGGCATATATCACTTTATAACTATTGCATAAATGCATACATATATTGTGATGTCCTTGGATTTGTGCAATGGGAATCGGATCGTGATGAGATCACAATAATGAGATCGATTCACCTTTAAACACATATCCTAAATAATCCCGGTCATAGGTTACTCGAGAGGGACATCGTGATAACCGGATAGATTGGTGTGCTGTATACCCGTCCATATGATGGATGCAGCTGGTCTCATAGCTGCTCGTGTAGGGACACTAGGGATACAGTACAGGTGCTCATTGGAGAATGAGTTCACTGATTGATCCGCTTACGGAATGCTGGATGGTTGATGATGCCTTATTGTCAGACAGCGATTCCGTAGTCCTAGTGGTGAATCTGGTCCTTAGACTTGAGACACCAAGGATGTCCTGTATGAGTGCTCCACTCTTTGATACCAGACTTATAGGTTTGGCTGTCCCAAATCTAGTACAGCTGGTCATTGGGAGTGGTAGTCGACCTTACGAGGGCTATTGAGTGTCGATAGAGGATCATCCACTCTCGGCGTCATGAGAGGAATATCCCATGTGTTCTTGCTCAAACAAATCCCTGGCCAGGGTCATTCGGGTTGAGAGAGAAAGAGTTCTCCGGGAGAATCCGATTAGAGTGAGACTCGAGTAGAAACCGTAAGGGTCTGACAACACCATGCTCGATATACGGTCTCTGGGATATTAGATGGATGAGGAACTATAGGTACATGGTAACTGAGGACAGACAGGTCCAATGGATTGGATTCCCCTGTATCGTCTGGGGACTATGGCGTAGTGGCCTAGTACGTTCGTAGTCGATGAGTCGAGTGAATTATTACAGAGATAATAATTCACTGAGTTAGAAGGAGTTCTGACAGGTATGACTCACGGCCAACTCGATATTGAGCCTAGAGGGTCATACACATATGGTAGGCATTGCGATGAGTAGAGGTTCGGATATGAGATATCCGACGGAGCCCTTGTCTTATTGGATGCAGATCCAATACCCACTAGGGAAGGACCCATTAGGGTTTGACACAGGATCTCTATAAATAGGAGGGATTCACACCTCAGAGTAGGCCTGGAGTTTTGAGGAGCGTCGTCGCAACCCTGCTGTGTGGATCACCGCTAGAGAGGAGGACGCTTGACCTCCTTCACCCTCTCCTAAGGATCTGCAAGAAAACAGGGATATACGATCTCCCTAGGTAACACAATCTCTATACGCAGTTTTGTGTTTTGCGGATTTTATCGCACCAATATTCGCACGACGACGAACATCTTTTTGGGAATCGGGGATTTTGTTTTCTTGTTCTTCCACTGCGCATATGATGTCGCCCCCCAATGATTTCCCAACAGTACAGCCCAGCGCAGGCGCAGGTACCGCCCGGACCTAGGAAACCAAGGATGAGATATTTTTAGGCTTCAAGTTTGAATCAACTTGAAGCCTATAAATACCCCTCTCATCCCTGGTTAAAACATATAAGCACAGAGAATTTAAAAGTGAGAAAATACTACTGCAATCTCTTGAGAAATTCCCTCCTCCATTAGAGAAGAGGGGTGTAAGAAGGAGGTTGATCTTCGCCTTTTAAAGGAAGATCGATAGTGGATGCCGGTGTCCTCGATGGAAGAGGAATCGGCGAAGTGGATGTAGGTCACGACGACCGAACCACTCTAAAATCTAGTTTGTATTTTACTTTGAGCAATTTATCTTTACTGCAAACCTTTTTAATAGCTTACTACTTTCAATACATTTACAAATGTGTTTCAAGTTAAGATATGTACGAAATGGTTTTCATCGAAATCAATTTTTATCGTATGAAGGTTTTTTAAACCGACGTTATTTTATCGCTACACTAATTCACCCCCCCTCTTAATATCGACCCTGTTCCTAACAGCTTACTCATTTACTTTATTCACAACCCTTACTCATACTTTTTATTAATCATATTTTTGATACAGATTTATCGATCAAACTTTAAAATAGGATAAAATTTGCTATAGCCATTATGATCCTAACACTTGAAGTCTATCATAGTGAGAGAAAAAGAAATTCACCTAGCAGAGGCACAAGCCTAATATGCTCATGATGCATAAGTCGGAAAAACCTATTCTGCATGAAAAAATCCATCATGGTAGAGGCACAAGGTCAACGTGCCTAAGATGCATGAGTCAAGAAAACTTGACCCGTGTAAAAATAAATCTCCCACGGTAGAGGCACAAGGCCAGTATGCCCAAGATGCATGAGTTAGGAAAACTTGACCTATATGAAGGAATCTATCATGGTAGAGGCAAAAGACCAATATGCCCGAGATGCATGAGTTAGGAAAATCTGACGTACATAAGATGAAATTCATCATAATGGAGATACAAGGTCAACATACCCAAGAGGCATAAGTTAGGAAAACCTAACCCACATGAGAAGAAATTCATCATGATGGAGGCACAAGAATAATGTACCCAAGATGCATGAGTCCGGAAAACTTGACTCGTATAAGAAGATATCCATAATGGCGGAGGCACAATGCCAACATGCTCGAGATGCATGAGTTGGAAAAACTTGACCTAATCTGTCATGGCACAGGTGTAAAAGCAATGTGCCTGAGACACATGAGTCAAGAAAATCCAACCTGCATGAAGGAATCCACCATGATAGAGGCATAAAACTAATATGCCCGATACACATGAGTTAGGAAAACTCAACCTATGTAAGAAGAAATCTATCATGATGGAAGAATAAGGTTAATGTTCCAAAGATGCATGAGTTAAGAAAACCCAGCCCAAGTGAAGAAATCTGCCATGTAGAGGCACAAGTCTAATGTGCCCGAGACACATAAGTCAAAAAAACTTGACCTATGTTAAAAAATCCACTATAATGGAGGCACAAGGTCGACATACCCGAGATGCATGTAGGGGAAGCGTAGGGCGAAATGTGCACAAGATGCATGAGTTGAAAAAACCTGACCCACATGAAGAAATCTATCATGGCAGAGACACAAGACTAATATGCTTAAGACAAATGAGTTAAGAAAACCTGACCTACATAAAAAAAAATTGCTATGACGGAGGCAGAAGGCGAAATATGGTCAAGACATATGAGTTGAGAAAACCCGACCTACACCAATAGAAATCCATTATAGTGAAAGCGTAGGATGAAATATGTCTATAACGTATGAGTCAAAAATGCTCAACCAGTAAGATGAGATCCCGAATGCTCCCATGATTGATGAATGAACTAAATGAAGCACTTTGAGCCCTTCTCATATGGACCCTGAACCACGCCTTTAAAGTGGATAAATAATAGAGAATATTATATCAAATGACAAGTGATTGTCACTTAGAAATTTGAGTCACCCTTCACCCATCTGCTCATAAGGACAAAGATTTAAAGTAGGGAAACACAAATTTTTTTGTCATCTATTATGACAAGGAAGACAATCACAAACTAACTTCTCATTACAATGAAGGTAATCATAAGTTTTTTTCTCATCTATTATGACAAGAAAGACAATTACAAACTCTATTCTCATCTTTTGAGTTATAGCAAGTCATCTTAAACCTAATGCAAGGAACTTTTTTTTAACTACTCGAACCCATATTTGGAAATCTCATATTACTAATTTGAGCATCGGAGGGACTAGATCGAAAAACCTCTCTCGACCTTTGATGGCTCGGGAGCTCTACGTTTCTACCTCGAAGGTACCTTGAAGAACCTTACGCATTTGGATCTGAACCATATCGGATTAACTAAGATATGAACGATATTTTCTTTTAACAATTATAGTTTAAGATTGTTATATCATTATTAAACTAAAACAAGAAATATTCTAAAAATTTTGGCGAATTAAAACAACAAAAAAAACTCTGATTGTTAGGATCAACTCTGGTATTCTTCTCTTTCAAACTTGACTTAATTAATTTTCTATCTCATCATCCTGTCCTCATCTTGAATTCATAGAGGAATTATCATGGAGCACATCTTGTTGCCTCTCTGATTTTTAGGATCCTAACTCAAGAGCTAATCTTATCTCAACATACCATCACCTTAACAGTCACCTTGAGCTGATCCAATTCATAAACCTCGGCTCAGAGGAGTCCACATGAAGATCTTGTTAATATGCAACGTATTTCGAGGAAAGTAAATCGAGATATATAAGGAAAGTGAATCAACTAACTCCTATCATCCACCTTGGAGAAACCATCTCGAATTTCTCTCCGCTCGTAGAATTGGCAGAAAGCAATTGCACACGATGTTTAATATTGTCTTCCAACCAAGGAGGTCAACGCTATCATCTACCCGGTGAAATAATTCTCAAGAACCCTTCCATTCCGCGGCATTAATTATGATGTACGCTGTACATAAATATGGGCATTTGCCATTCCCACTTAAACTCACCAGAAACAGGTGGAAAATAAACCTCAGACCTGGCAACGAGGGAACCCGATGACTTAATTGACTCCTTGTATTACTGACACGTCATCATCACTTTGTCCTTATCCAAACAGAAATTGTTTTGGCTTGGAGCACCGAAATCGCTCTCATGGACAACGACTCCAAACCAACCACAAGACGTGAACACCAAATATTTATAGGAACCTGGTCAAAGTCTTTGACGTCGCCAGTACCGAACTTTCCACCACCTTAACGAACGCATCGAGTTCACACCGCCTACTTCCAACCTAAACCATCGGCGATTTCGACCACGAGAAGGACCGACCTGCTAAACCATGAATCCAAGTACACACCCGACCAAGTCGCAATCAAGCCAAGACTTGAGTTCCGTCGTGCCGACGTAAATCGTGATTGGAGTTTGGGTAATAGGAGAAAAAGTGTCTTATGGTTTTTTTTTTCTCAAACTAAAAAATAAAAATAGTTCAATTTGATCCAGTTTGACTAATATATACCCTGAATCAAAATCAAATTTGAGTGCTCGTTGCGCTGGATTGGATTGGATTGGATTGGATTATGATCGAAAGAAATCTTGCCCGAGATTGGATGAGGCTCGGATCAAAGTTTGTATTTATGTGTTTCGTGAGAGGGCTGGGGAAGCTGGCGAAAGTCATAAAATACAAAAAGGTCCAGAAGGTCTAAGTAAGGCGTGTAGTAAGCTAAAGAAAATGAAGGTTGATCATCAAACCACTTGTTAGCCCTTGAGTTTTGTCATCAAACCACTTGTTAGCCCAAGAGTTCGATTCCGGAGGAGCCGTAGCATTGAGGAACCCGATGACATAATTGACTCCTTGTGCTACTGACACGTCACCACCACTTTGTCCTTATCCAAACAGAAAATATTTTGGCTTGGAGCACCGAAATCGCTCTCATTGACAACGATAGATCACACAATCACACAAGTTGGTAAGAGTTAAAACAGTAATGATAGATCACACGCCAAGATATGATAGACGCAATCACACAAGTTGGAACCCGAGGTGATAGCATACTAATCACATAAATACGATGACAAAGAGTCATATATGTGGGAAGCATCCCTCAACAACAATAACATCGAATTTGATTGTAAAATTATTTTCAAGAATATGATAAGGTCGAAGCATCCTTTGATGATATTATTATTAAGATCTTAACAATACTAAGTGGGAGAATGAATTAGTGTTATAGTAAATTTTAATCGACTTTTGATCTTAATAAATAATATATATATATATATATCAAAAATATGATTAATCGAAAAATGAGTGTGCGTAAGAATTTTGAGTAAAGTACATAATAATATGCAAGTTAAAAATCATAAATGAAAGTCATAAATAGTACAAGAAATATAAATCGATTGAGTTATAGTAGTTTGATATTCCTCACCTATTTCCACACCTAAATCATATTCCTTCGATGCTATCGATTTTCACTATAAATCTTACTTTCAATGGATGAAGATTAACAAGTCTTTACAACCTTTTCTTTTTAGGAGAGAATTTTATATTTAATAATTTATAAGAGATTTCTCATCTCCTATTATTTAGTATCACAATCAAACTCAAGAGGAATGAAGATATTCAAACAATGCTCAAAGAGAGAGCTACAACATTTTGCAAACTCAAAATTGGATATTTATATTCTTAAAAAGTATAAAAAGTTGAGCCAAAAATTCAAATTTTATGGTTTCTGGGTATAAATGGCACTATTATTAACTCCGGATGGCTCATCACAATCTTTAAAATAGAGCCATAATTCTGGACTCCAATGGTACTACTACCTACATAAGTAGTACTACCACCACATAAGTAGTACCACCACCACTTTATGAGGTATTATCGCTACCGTAGATGATTCCACAATTTAAAAGGTTAACAATACATAATAGTATTTATCGACCAACTTAGGTGATATTATCTCTTGGGCCAACTATACCACCACCACCACCTTTACTATTTTAGACCATATGTTTGCCCTTCTAATGGGTCCAATACTAGTGCAACACAAAGTCTAACAGTTATTGCAATCTTAGGCTCCATTTCAACTTGAAACCAGACCAAATTAGCCCAAAATGATCTTGACTAAGACCTTAACTTATCAACTACTCATCCAACATAATTTCAAAGCTTTCAATATGTCGTCCGATCTTTTAGTACTTCATCCAAACCTCTATCATATCGCTCAATCCTTCGATATATCGATTTCACCATGATATTTAATCTTTCGATGTAATATCCGATCTTTCTAACATAATACTCGCACATATAGCATGAAGTTCGATTACTAACACATCAACCAATCCTCTAGCTCAATGTCTAATTTCTGTTATTACAATCATATAGTACAACATCATACTTTTTAGCTCGACATTTGGCTCCTCGATGATCCAAGTTTATGGTCAAAATATTTCCTATACCACTTAGCTCAACATCACATTAATTTATCAAATTTTTTAATTTATTTCATCATTAAAATTCAAGATGATTATGAGATTGAATATAATCATTAAGCGATGATGATGAAACAAGTTTAGACATGAAGCATTTGCCAATGACGATGTAAACAAATTAAGCCAATAAACATCCCTAAGCAAAAATGCAATTGTGTAACACCCTACTTATACTAATCCCATCCATACTCTACATACATGACTAAAGTAGAATATCATTTTTTAGTTTTTTTCCTGCTATCAATAGGAGTATAATGTAAAAATGGGCAATCTTAAAAAACAAGCTAATTTACTAAATAAAATGATTGGTTCCCCTACACATAGTAATTTTGATACACATACATAATAGTAATCCTTAACTAAAAGAAAAATACACTTGCACAGTATGTCCAAAAGTTATACACATATAAATGATCATTAGTCACCGTCCATATTTATATTAGCATAGGCTCACATGTGCTCACTTCTTGACCTAATCACTTAGGTGGGGTACTAGTATCTTTATCAGTAAAATAAAATCTATAATGAGTAATCACTTAGTAAATATAAGCATGTATAGCTTTATTTAGGTGAACATATATTATGTTATGTATACAATATTTCAAAATCATCGGTATAAGACATTTAATGGTAAATACCTTATCCTTTGACTTCTGCAAGTATAACCCTATAACTTAGTATATGCAAAATAAATAGGCCAATTTTATACCAAAATAATTTAAAATGCTTATGTGCATATGTAAGAAACATAATAAATTCCTAGACTTTTATACTTCATATCATAACTTATATATACATTTTCATACTACACATCATTGTAATATATATATAAGCTCACACCGTACGTCATAATATATATGTGCATTATTACACTACACATCATAATATGTTCGTGTACTCCCATATCATATATCATAATGTATATATATATATTGTATGCCATAACATATCCGTGCAATCCCATATTGCACGTCATAGATTACACATGCACTCCCACACCATACATTATCATATATAAATGCATACAAATATTTTTATTTTAATTCATATATATTTTTACTTACAAAAGATATACATTCACATTTAGCACTTGTCTAGCTAATGACAATCATATCATTCAAAACATACTTTTCAAAATATATTATGAATACGATAATTTATACAACTGCTATTTTATAGTAAATTAAACTTACATACCTGATTTAACTTAAAAATGAAGATGATAGTAAACGAATGTTCCTTATGTTGAATCTCGGATTTTGATGATGAAACCAATTGATAGTGTTTATCTGATATGCGTTTTAAGTGTCGTAGGAAGCTTCGATCAGGGAGAGACAATTAAGGCAGGAAGAATTATGTTGGGCCAAAATGGAACATATCAGAAGATTAGACGTCAAGAAGGAGGATCGGTTGACATATCGATAGAAGGCTTCGGGCCATAAGTTTGGGCATTGGGCCAAGAAGAGTGAAAATTGTGTCATTAAAATCGAAGTTGCGGAGGTCAATTGACCGATTGGGTAATAAGCCACAAGAGAGGACGATGCGTAGAATAATCGGACGAAGCATCGATATACTAATAACATACCAGACAATATGATTCAAGTTTTGTAATAATTATCTAGATCGAAGTAGGTTTTATTTATGCAGGATTAACAAAATGAAGTCTCGGAGTCAAGAACGAGACTTCGTTGGAAGTTCGAGAGTTCGTTGGAAGTCTTGACATTCATCGAAAGTTCTATTGGAACTAACCGAGAAGTCTATGAGCTTGCCAGAGAAGCTTGTTGGAACTCACTAAGAGGATCGTCATGAAGTCCAGGAGCCTACCGGGAGTCCGTTGGAACATTGCTGAGAGATCATCGGAAGTTCGTCGGAAGATCGCTGGAAGCTCGCTGGAAGAAACTTAGACTTACCGGACTTATTTAACTTAGTGTATACCTTTAATTTTATAGTTAGCACATAATTAGGTTAGAATTGGGCCAACTCAATTAGAGGCCAATTAGGCCCAAGGTTAGGATGTGTTGGGCCAAGTGAAAGGCCCAAATAGTGACCCAACAGGTGGAATTGTCGTGGCATAGTCTCCAAGACTATGTCAAGCAGTGGTACTATCAAGACTCAGTCTCCGAGATTGCCAAGCGGTGGTACCACCCAAACACAATCTCGTAGGTGATGGTATTGCCAGACTAGGTGGTGGTTGTCACGCCCCTCAAAATATCCATGATTTTTAAAATTTTCGTCACAGACCAATCCAGGATCCAAACTAACGTTTGAGGACACTGAAAACATTCTATTCATATTCACATCCATAAAACCTGTGCAGTTTATAATCATATATCACATCACTCGATAATTCACATTTATGGCAACCCAAGCCAACTTGACAAACATGAACAACATTTATAAATCCACAAGCTAAATAAATTATACAATCAGAACTCCAACTATTCACCACAAGTTCATATCGTCATAAATTAGACTTAACATTCCGAAATTCCAAATAAGAGAGATCTTCTAACACTTTTACACAGTATATCCATTTCGATCATCAGAACAATTCATTACATACAAAATATGCTTATACAACAATAGCATAACAACCAATAGGACTTGCCCATAATTCTGAATAGCTATCCACTGCCTCAGCCCAAATCAAACATCTCGAAGAGTGACAAGCTGACCTGAAAGGTTTATATAACAACGGAGTGAGCCAAAAACGGCTCAGCAAGTGACAAAGCATATTCAGAACAAGAACGGTTTGAAACGAGTAAGGTATCATAATGCAAGGCAGAATACCAGAATTCTCAAGGATACCATCTCAATAGATACCAAATCACACGTATCATGTCATTCATAACATATTTGATCCATAACGAATGGAGCATAGAGTAATTGGAACATATCAATGGCAGATAGGACATTTCAGAACAAATCAGCTCATAGCAAATGGAGCACAGAGTAATTTGGAGCATATCAATGGTAGATAGGACATTTCAGAACATATCAGTTCATAGCAAATGGAGCACAGAGTAATTGGAGCATATCAATGGCATATGAAATGTTCCGGAGCATATCAACGGCATATGGAACATTTCGAAGCATATCATCAGTGAATGAAGCATTTCAGAGCATATCGAAAACAAATATCGTACAGAAGCTCAAACGTCGTCTTTGACGTTGCAAACATATCAATCTTATCCAAAGCATGTACAGAAACACATAACCAAAGCTCTGGATATCATATCAAACATACAGAAGGTGTAGTGGGATCTCAGTCAGAATGTGATTCATCCATTTCTGAATGACCACCTAACAAAAGTCTCCCACGTCTGGGAGCTCCATCCACCCACGTCTAGGTGAAGTCAAAGGGGCCGGCAGAGCATCGCAGGCTCTAAGCAATATCCCACAAAGCGGGACCCCACAAAGCGGGCAAATAAGCGCATACCAGAATATCCCACAAAGCGGGACCCCACAAAGCGGGCAAATCAGCGCATACCCTTTACCATTTCTAGCAAAGGTCCAGACAATCCCACAAACACCAGAGTACAAAAGGGCAGTACGAACAATAAATAGCATATATCGGAAGCACACGCGGAACAACAAACGTACATGTGCCTTTACGAGTCAAATATGATGCAAGGAACAAATCTCTCACAAATGTATTCAGATTTGGAAACGAAATGAAAGCAAGAGCATTCAAGGATTCCAAACAATCATATATAGCTCAATTCAAATAAGAAGGTTAGATAAATTCAATGTCAAAATGAATGAACTGGAATAGGCACATATCGGGAGCAAATGCGGAACAATGGAATATACATGTGCCTATATGGGTCAATACGATATAGCATAAACGTTCCACAATGGTTTTAAAGAATGCAATAATTTTAAGGACAAGAGTATACAAGAACTCAAAGCAGTAATATAAAGCTCAATTGAATAAGAAAGCTAAAGGATATCAACTTCCAAAGGAATGAAACCAGAATATGAGAAATCGACCAAAGCTCGATTTCTGGCAAAATACAAGAGGCACATTGAACAAATGATTCAAACTATCAATCGTGCTCCAATTTACTCAAAAATAATCATTGGATAATACTTTCAGATAAGACAGGCTTCATAGGAATTGAACTGTCCAACAGAGAGAGTTACAAATAATTTGGTAAGCAAGTGTCGTAGAACAAAATCTCTGTTGGCAGAATTCATAATGTCAGATTCAACAGATAACTGGGCAGGTGTTTGGATTCCAAATCTTTCAATCCATATATCAAAGAAAGGTCTACGAGTCTAGTTTCCAATGAAATCAGTTTTGAACAAATCAGAGTTTCCAACAAAGACTTATAGGCAGCTCGGTATCAAAAGGTCAGAATCTCAAAAGTTGCACAGATTCGAATCGTTACGTTTAAACAGGAGATATAACAAATGCAAGGCTAGAACAATTCAAAGTTCCTCATATTCAAAGCAAATGTAGAGATAAAAATGGCAGTGAGGAAGATCAGGATACTTGCAATAAGACATATCAGAGCAATTATAGGAGAAACGATCAGGGAACTTGCAATAGAAAGGATCGAAACAAGTGGGAAACTTGCAATAGAAAGGATCGAAACAAGTGGGAAACTTGCCTTTCAATGATTTCGATCCGAAGATCCAAAGAAGGTGCCAGCCCAAATCCTTCTACTTTTTCTCCGTGTCCTCTCTCTGTTTCGTTTTGTGCTCCCGTTTTCTTCCTTTCTTCGCAACTACACCACGTGTCGAACATCAAGGCATAGTCACATACTCTCTCTTACTCTCATTCCTTCTTTTTCTTTCCCAAACGCAGCTGCCACAACCGCCGCCGCTGCCGCTGCCACAATCGCAGCCCCTTCCACCGCACTACCTTCCTTCCTCCCTTCTCTCGCAGACATAACTGCTGCATACGCAGTCGCTGCCGCTGCGACCGCAATCCCGTCCGCAGCCCCTTTTTCCCCCTTTCCTTTCCTTTCTTTCCCAGCTGCAACTGCCGCAGTCGCAGTCGCAGCCATGGCCGCAGCCACCACAACCGCAGCCTCTTCTTCCTCTGCTACTCTATTTCCTCTCCTACTTCTCTTCCAACTGCAGCTGCCACTGCCGCAGCTGCCACCCCTTCTCCTCTTCCTCTCTTCTTCCTCTCCTTCCCTTTCTCTTCTTCTTCCTTTCCTTCTCTTCTTTCCCAGCCACAGCTGCAGCTGCCATCACCGCAGCCGCAGCCCCTTCTCCTCTTCCTCTCTTCTTCCTCTCCTTCCCTTTCTCTTCTTCTTCCTTTCCTTTTTCTCTTCCTCTTTCCCTGCCATAGCTGCAGCTGCTACAACCGCAGCCGCAGCTACTTCTTTCCCTTCTCCTCTTCCTTCTCCTTCCTTTCTTCTTCTTCTCTCCCCGCTGCAACTGCTGCAGTCGCGGCCGCAGCCACGGCCGCAACCTCTCCCTCCTCCCCTGCTCATCTTCCTCTTCTTCTTCTCTTCCAGCTGCAGCTGCCATCGCCGCAGCTGCAGCCCCTTCTTCCCCGGCGTCACACACACCCTCTCCTCTGTTTCCTCTGCAGGAAACAGAGGTATCACACCTCTTTCTCTTCCTCTTCTTCTTCTTCCCTTTTCATCCTCAACGCCCCACACATCCTCTCCTCTATTTCCACCTGCGGGAAACAGAGGTGCTGCAGCCCTGGCTACTGCAGCTGCCTCTCTTTTCCCTCTTCTTCTCCTTCTCTTCTTCTCCTCTTCCCTTTTCCTCCCCAAAGCCACACACCTCCTCGCTGCAGCCTTGCCGCAGCTATTCTCCTCTCTTCTTCTTCTTCTTCTTCTTCTTCTTCTTCTTCTTCTTCTTCTTCTTCTTCTTCTTCTTCTTCTTCTTCTTCTCTTCTCCCTCTTCTTCCTCTCTTCTTCTCCCCACGCCCCACAGCTCCTCGCTGCAGCCACCTCCTCTTCTTCTTCTTCTTCTCTTCTCCCTCTTCTTCCTCTCTCCTTCCTCCTCTCTTCTTTTCCCTCTTCTTCTTCTTTTCTTCACTCCTCATGCCCCACCGCTCCTCTCTGTTTCTCGAAGAAACAGAGAGTGCGTGGGAGGCGGTGGGATAAAACCGAAATTTTCGGTTTTTCTTTATTTACTTCTTTTTACAACTTAACAGTTTAGTCTTTGAAATTTCTATATTTACATATAGATCCCCCAATTTACATATAAATCCTTATTAATACATTTTTAAAAGTGGGGGATATTACAGTGGTACCGCCCAGTGTTAGCGCTGTAGTCGGTGGTACCACCAAGACTCGAGAAACCCTAGATGGTATCTTTTTAGGCTCCAAATTTAAATCCACTTAAGGCCTATAAATACCCCTCTCATCCCTAGTTAACATATACACAACTAAGAGCAAAAAGGTAAGAAACACTATTGTAATCTTGTGTGAACTCCTCAAACTCTAAAGTGTTAGTCTTGCTTAAGAGAGGAGTGAAGGAGGGTTGTAAAGGTACTCTCCAAAACCTGTGGAAAGGAGAATTGAGTTGTAAGGGTAGTTGATCTTCGCCCATTGAAGGAAGATCATTAGTGGATGCCAGTGGCCTCAACGGAAGAAGAATCGGCGGAGTGGATATAGGTCACAACGACCGAACCACTATAAAACTCGGTTTGTATTTCTATTCTTGCAATTTATCTTTACTGCAAACTACCTTACCTGCTTACTGCTTTCACTACACTCCCATATGCTTTCAAGTTAAACTCACTTTTGTCAAAATCGGTTTTTATCCTAAGAAGATTTTTTGAACCGATGTAATTTTATCCGCTGCACTAATTCACCCCACCCCCTCCCCCCCCTAGTATCGACTCATTCCTAATAGTTGGTATTAGAGTCACGTCTTTTCTCATTTAGTTTAACACCCAAGAGAAATGACTCTTTTCGTCTTTTAAGAGGTCTTTTCTATCGCTCGTCCTCTCATATTCAATGGGACGGACTACACATATTGAAAAACTCGAACGAGAGTTTTCTTGCTTTTGTTGAATCTCGATTTATGGAATATAGTCAAATTTATTTTTCAAAAGTCTTCTCCTCCAATGAACGATTGGAATGAGTTGGAGAAGAAGACTTTCTCTTTAAATGCTAGAGCTATGAATGCTCTATTTTGCGCCTTAGAAAAAAATGAGTTTAATCGGGTTTCTACTTACAAAACGACTTTTGACATTTGGCACACACTCAAAATCACACACGAAAGCACTAGTAGAGTTAAAGACTCAAATAAATATTTTGATGCGTGATTTTGAATTATTTTGTATAGAACCAAGCGAGACTATTGGAGACATGTACACATGCTTTACGGATGTCGTCAATAATCTAAAAGCTCTTGGTAAAAAAATTTTGAATCTTGAACTTGTGAATAAAGTTTTACGATCACTTTCTAAAAATTGGGGTTCGAAAGTAATGGCTATTCAATAATAAAAAAACTTGAACTATTTTCTACTTGAAGAACTTATCGAGTCATTAATGACATATAAAATGACATGTAAGATGCATGATGAACTTGATAAATTTGAGAACAACTTTCCAAAGAACAGGAAGAATTTGACACTTAGAACTCAAGAAGACCACTCGAGCGAAAGCTCAAGTGATGATGATGATGACTTTGAACTTCTCACTATAAAATTTAAAAAATTCATGAAACAATAATTAAAAATAAAAAGAATGTAACTACTTGCTATGAACGCAAGAAGAAGAAAGCACTCTGGGACAGATTGAGCTTATTCGAAGACGAAAAGCAAACCAATAAAGACAAGGTGATGAACTATACCTTAATGACTTTTGTCAATAAGGTAAGAGACTCAATCAAACCTCTTTTTCCTTACCATGATGTTACTTAAAACTTTTCATGATTAGTTATATATATATATATAAATATATATATATATATATATATATATATATATATAAATATATATATATATATATATGATCATGATGATTACATGTTTTGTAATAATATTTGCATATTAATTCCTTGTATATTATAAGAAACAATTGTGTGTATCTTGATGATTTTTTTATTGCTTTTTGGTTTTAAACATGATGGATGGTTTTTTTTTTATGAAAAACTTAAGCATACGTATATGAAATCAATCACATAAAATAAAATACATAAAAAAATATATTACTATAACAAATAAGATAATTTTGATTAAAAATGCATCATGTTTAATGAAATCATGCTTGATGTTTTATTGACATAATGATGTAAGATGTAATGAAAATGTTAAAAGATTTTATACCATGCTTGATGATTTTAACTATGCATGAGATTTCAAAATTATGCATGATCTTTGTGATGTATGGCTTATTGATCTTTGTCATGATGAACCTTGCTTTTAAACATGATGCATGTTTTGATTTAACAGAAATGACAAAGGCATGCTTGTATGAAATAAAAAAGAAATCCATTTTTCTTGAAACCTTCTCAATCCCTATCTTATTGAGTTTCCAAAAAGAGATTGATGAATCTATTTATATGAATCTCTTGGAGTATGAAAATGATTTTGATGATTGGAGATTTTATATGCATGAAGAGAGATCTTGTTCTCCTACGATTCTTTTTGTTATTTACTAAAAAAGAGATTTATCAAGATGAATCATTTACGAATTGATCTTTCTTGATCTTTCATCTTTCATATCATGATTTTCATATGATTATCTTTGTATTTATGTGATGCTTAGAGCATTGATGGAAGAAAGAAATAAATTGCACCATTAAAAAATCTTCCTTCTTGTTTACAATAAAAAGGGGGAGAAAGAAAATCGCTAGCATCTCAAGAGATTGATAAAACAACTTATGTCATTTTGAATATCTTGAAAATGATTTTGATAATTTGATGATTTGAATTTGAATGAGTTTTATTTAAATCATAATCTTAATTTCTTGGAATTACTTGAGATTTTTTCTTAATCAAGATCTCTTCTTTGTTCTCCTACGATATTTTCTTAGTATTTTATTTAAAGAGGAGATTTACTATATGAATCATGTCTTTTGATATTCACATGATCTTCTCTTTCATGATATGATTTTCTTTGTATAACTCCTTGTATTCATGAAGTATATCTCATCATCAAATTTTTCTTGAAATCTTTTTTGTGGTGACTTGAATATTTACACTATTATGTTCTTCTCTTCTTCTTTCTTATTTGACAATGACATAGGGGAAACAAATCTTGCTAGCTTGCTATCTTGTATTCTTTTTCAAAAACTTGCTAGCCTTCATACTTCAATGAGAAGTAACACTTGCCAAATTGCTAGCTTGCATGTTATAAAATGATATAAAGTTTTGCTAGATTACGCTTTGCAAAGGAAGCAAAAATTATACTTCTCAAAAGAGAAAAACATGCTATCTTGCACATTTAATGGGAGTTTGCTAGCTTGCTAGCTAGCTTGCATACTTCAAGAAGAAACAAAAGTTGCTAGTTTGCACATCATAAAGGGAAGCAAAAAGCTTGCTCATCTCAAAAGATGCAAAAATTTTGCCAACTTTCATAGGTGTAAAATTTGCTAGCTTGCATATTCCAAAATTATATAAAACTTACTAAATTTGCTAACTTGCAAATTACATAGAGAAATAATTGCTAGAAATGCAAAAATGCTAGCTTTCACGTTTCAAGTAGATGCAAAAAAAACTTGCTATCTTGCATATATCAAAACGTGTAAAAATTTTACAAAGAAAATTACTAGCTTGCATAATGATAAAACTTGAGATTATGTTGTAATGATTTGAAATTATATCTTAAAAAATTGGATAGTTGCACTTCTCCTTTTTGTCGATGACAAAGGGGGAGAAGTTATGTTGATGATCATGCATGGAATGATGTATTGAAAGTTTAATTATACATGATTTTCTGATGACATGTTCCTTGGATTCATAATGATTTCATTTGCCTTGACTTGAATTCAACTTGAATTCAAGGTTCTATTAATATGGCATATTGATAGGGGAGTTAAGGTTAACTCCGTCATCAATTGGTTGTTATCATCAAAAAGGGGGAGATTGTTGAATCTCAGATTTTGATGATGAAAGCAATTGATATTGTTTATTTGATCTGCATTTTGAGTGATGCAGGAAGCTTCGATCAGGGAGAGACAATTAAGGCAGGAAGAATCATGTTGGGCCGGAATGAAACATGTCAAAAAATTGGACGTCGAGCTAGAGGATCGTTCAACGTATCAACAGAAGGCTTCGAGCCATGAGTTTGAGTATCGGGCCAAGAAGAGTGGAAATTATGCCAAGGAAATCGAAGTTGTGGAGGTCAATTGGTCGATTGGGCAATAGGCCGCAAGAGAGGACGATACGCTGAAGAATCGAACAAAGCGTTGATAAACCAATGACATGCCGAACAACATGATTCAAGCTTTGTAATAATTATCTAGATCGAAGTAAGTTTTATTTGTGCAAGATTAACTACGATAGTGATCAAGGCATAAAGCAAAATGAAGTCCCGAAGTCAAGAACGAGACTTCGTTAGGAGTTCGAGAGTTCGTTGGAAGTCCGGACATTCATCGAAATTTCTATCAAAATTGACCGAGAAGTCTAGGAGCTTACCAGAGAAGCTCATCGGAACTCACCAAGAAGATCGTCGTGAAGTCCAGGAGCATGCCGGGAGTCTGCTGGAATATCGCTGAGAGATCATCGGAAGATCGCCGAAAACTCGCTAGAAGAAACCTAGATTTACTAGACTTATTTAGCTTATTATATGCCTTAAATTTTGTAGTTAGCAAATAATTTGGTTAGAATTGGACCAACTCAATTAGGGGCCAATTGGGCCTAAGGTTAGGTTGTGTTGGGCCAAGTGAAAGGCCCAAATAATTGTTGAATCTCGGATTTTGATGATGAAACTAATTAATAAGTGTTTATAATTTAATCTATGTTTTGAGTAATGTAGGATGCTTTGATCAGGAAGAGATAATTAAAGCAGGAAGAATCATATTGGGCCGGAGAAAAACGTGTCAGAAGATTGGATGTCGGGCTGGAGGATCGGTTAACGTATCGACAGAAGGCTTCGGGCCATGGATTCGGGCATCGAGCCAAGAAGAGCAGATATTGCACCAAGGATATCGAAGTTATGGAGGTCAATTGGCCGATTGGGCAATAGGCCGCAAGAGAGGACGATACGTTGAAGAATCGGACGAAGCGTCGATGGACCAATGACATGCCGAACAACATGATTCATGCTTAGTAATAATTGTCTAGATCGAAGTGTATTTTTATGTATGCAAGATTAACTATGATAGTAAGGCATAAAGCAAAATGAAATCCCGGAGAAAAGAATGCGATTTCGTTGGGAGTTCGAGAGTTCATCGGAAGTCCGGACGTTTGTCAGAAGTTCTGTCGAAACCAGTCGAGAAGTCTCAGAGCTTGCTAGAGAAGCTCATCAAAACTCGCCAAGAAGATCGTCGTAAAGTCTAGGAGCTTGCCGGGAATCCACCGGAACATTGCCGAGAGATTGTCGGAAGTTTGTCGGAAGATCACCGAAAGCTCACCGGAAGAAATCGAACTTATCTTGCTTGGAATATATCTTAGAAATCGTAGTTAGTACATAATTAGAGTTGAGATTGGGAGATAATCCCATCAACTCTGTTAGGGGCCAACTGGACCCGAAGCTAGACTGGTTTAGGCTGGATTCAAAGCCTAACCAAGGTGCTAAAACCCTGGCTAGCAGTGGCATCGCTTGGGGAACAACACCCCAGGATTCTTGGGTGGTGGTATCGCCTAGGCTGGGTGATGGTACCACCGGCAGCAATGCTGCCAGCGGTGGTACCACCCCTGTTCAACAGTGGTACCACCCAGTAGCAGATCTTACGGCGGTAGTATCGCCTAGGAATGGCGGTGGTACCACCAATACATAGAAAACCTGGGATGATACCTTTTTAGGCTCCAAGTTTAAATCACTCATCCCTGGTTAACTTATATAAGCACAAAGAGTTTAAAAGTAAGAAAACGCTGCTACAATCTCTTGAGAAATTCCCTCTTCTATTCTAAGTTTAGAATTCTATAAGAGAGAAGTGAGTGCTTGTAAGGGTTGTCTCCTAAACCCGATAAAAGGAGAAGAGGGGTATAAGAAGGAGGTTGATCTTCACCTATTAAAGGAAGATCGATAGTGGATGCCGGTGGCCTCGACGGAAGAGGAATCGGTGAAGTGGATGTAGGTCACGACGATCGAACCACTCTAAAATCTGGTTTGCATTTTACTTTAAGCAATTTATCTTTACTACAAACCACTTTACCTCCTTACTTGCTTTACATTCAATACGTTCTTACTTTGCTTTCAAAGTTAAGCATTTTCGAAATTAGTTTTATCGTACGAAGAGATTTTTCGGAACCGATTTGAAGACGTATTTTATCGCTGCACTAATTCACCCCCCCCCCCCCCCCCCCCCCCCGCGTCTTAGTGCCGACTCATTCCTAACAGTTGGTATCAGAGCCTTGTATTTCTCATTTAGTTTAACACCCAAGAGAAATGGTTCATTTCGACTTTGAAGAGGGACTTTCTCTCATTCATCCTTTCTTTTTCAATGAGACGGACCACACTTATTGGAAAACTCGAATGAGAGTTTTTTTACTTTTGATTGATTTAAATTTATGGAATATGGTCAAAAATAGATTTTAAAGGTCTTCTCTTCCAATGAATGATTGTAATGATTTAGAGAAGAAGACGTTTTCTCTAAATGCTAGAGCTATGAATGCTATATTTTGTGCCTTAGATAAAAATAAATTTAATCGGGTTTCTACTTGCGAAACGGCTTTCGATATATGGCACACTCTTGAAATCACACACGAAGGCACAAGTAGGGTTAAGGATTCTAAAATTAATTTTTTAATGCATGATTTCGAGCTGTTTCAAATTAAGCTGAGCGAAACAATTGTTGACATGTACACCCATTTTACGGATGTCGTCAATAGTTTAAAAGCTCTTGGCAAATGCTTTTCTAATTTTGAACTCGTTAACAAGATTTTATGATCGCTTTCTAAAAATTAAAATTTGAAAATAATGGCTATTCAAGAATCAAAAATTTTGAATACTTCTTTGATCGAAGAACTTATCGGGTCTCTAATGACCTATGAATTGACGTGCAATGCACGTAAAGAACTTAAGAATCATCTTCCAAAGGACAGAAAGGATTTTGGATGTAGAACAATCGAAAACTACTCGAGCATAAGCTCAAGTGATTGAACTTGAACTCATCACTATGAAATTTTAAAAGTTCATTAAACAAAAATTAAAGAACAAAAAGAATGGAACTACTTGCTATGAATGCACGAAGAAGTTGCCAAAAGACGAATCAAGCTTATTCGAAGACGAGGAGAAAATCAACAAAGGCGAGGTAGCAAACTATGCCTTAACGACATTTGACGATGAGGTAATCAAAATGCCTTTAATTTATTTTAAAATTACATGATGCTTTTAATGAGTTATTATTAGTTTAGAATAATTATTTTTCTTGAAAATTACATGTTTAATAATATAATGAAAATGCAAAAAAAATTAGGAATAATGCTTATCATGCTAGTTATTTTGAAAATGATAATGACAAATGCATATTTCATGATAAACAAACAAAATGATTTTGAATGCCTTATGAAATCTTGATGTTTTAATGATGAAAATATAACTAAATGTTAGATTGAAATCTAATGATTAATCTTATGTTTAATGTGTTATTTTTTTTTGTTATGATGATTTTAATTGAAGATGATTTGAAATTATGTTTAATGAGTTTATCTTTCTAAATTATGCATGATCACTCTTGTGATTTATGGATTATCGATTTTTACCATAATGAAAGTGACTTTTTCGATTTTAAAAATGATGCATGTTTTGATTTAATATAAATGAAAAAGGCATGCTTATATGAAATAATGTAAGTATCATGCTTGATGATTTTATATTTAATTAAGCATGATGATGATTTGATCTTGATATGTTCAATGATGACATTTGCTCTTTCGATTTTAAACTATGACGTATAGTTTTCATAAAAAAAACTTGAGCATGCTTATATGAAATCAATCACTTAGTAATTTTTGCTTCTCTTTTGAGATGTGCAAGTTAGTAATTTTTGTTTTTCTTGAGATGTACAAGCTAGTAATTCTTTCTTCTTTTTTGAGATATGCAAGCTAGAAATTTTTACTTATTCTTGAAATATGCAAGCTAGCAAATTTTGCTTCTCTTTTGAGATGTGCAAGTTTGTAGTTATTTTTTTGGCTTCTTTTGAGATTTGCAAGCTAGTAAATTTTGCTTTTCTTTTGAGATATACAAGCTAGGAATTTTCTCTCTCCCTTTGTTATCATAAAAAAGAAGAGAATGATATAATGGTGCAATTCTTTTCATTTTACATAAATTTTTAAATCATGAAAGATATCAAAGATAAGTTTGATTTGATGATGGGGTATACATGTTATAAACACAGAGTCATATTAAATAAATCTCAAGTTGTGAATATCGAAAAATCAAGAGAAAAATTATGATTCAGTTGGATAAATCAAATAGTGAAAGGAAGAATCATAGTAAATGATCTTAATTCATAAAAAAATCTCAAGTATCAAGTGAAATATTCGGATAAAACTCATTGAAATTTAATTTGTCAAATTATCAAAATCACTTTCATAGTTCAAGAGATTCATAAAAAATAATATAAATAGATTCATCACCAAGGATCTCTTTGATGAAAACTCGATAAACTTTAGAGATAACAAAATTTTTAAGAAAAATACATTCCTCTTTTAGTTTCAATTTATGTGATTGATTTTATATTAGCATGCCTTAATTTTCTATGCCAAAGCCATGCATTATCATTTAAAACTGAAAAATAAGTTTCGTCATGACAATCATCAAGTTCAATAATATAACATATTAAAACAATAAAACATCTTCAATCAAAAAATTTGATTTGTTACTAATAATTCTAATTTCAATTATCTTTCTTTTATTATTGTTGTTTCTGCTAGTGAGCTTTGTGAATTGTGTTGAATCTCCAGTCATATGCCTTAAGAATCTATTATTAAGATATTAATTTTTGTTTCTAGCTTTTGATTGTAGACATTTTTACAAGAAAGATAAGTTTGTTTTAGATACCCATTTAAATTTGGTCCCTCATGATTAGATCTACTTATCTTAACTTTTGACATAAAATCATTAATGGTTCCTTTAGGAACCTAAACTTGTTAAATCTCATATTTTGAGGATGAAATTAATTGATGAGTTAACGATCTAATCTACATTTTAAGTGACGTAGGACTGGCTTAAATCAGGGAAAGAGAAATCGATTAAAGCAATGAAATTAGATGTTAGGTTGGAACATGTTAGGAGATTGGACGATGAGCCAAAGAATCGATCGACGTGTAAGTAGAAGGCTTCGTGCCATGAGTTTGGGCATCGGACTAGAAGGATCGGATATTACGCCAAGGAGATCGGATGTTGCAGAGGACAACATGTCAATTTGGCAATACAGCGTAAGAGAGAATAATACGCCAAAAAGATCGAACGAAGTGCTGGATAAACCAATGACATGCCAGATAATATAGTATTCTATTTATAATCGATTGTATCTAGATGTAATTGAGTTGGTTTTCGAAGGAACCCTGCTAACTCAATTAAGGGCCCATTGTGCTTGACTTGAGAGTGTTTTGGGCCAAGTGGAAGGCTCATTCGATCACCCAAGGCAAGATGAAACTAACTATAAGCTGAAAAAGTCAAGAGCATACTTTTCCTAGCTATCAGGCAGTGGTACCACCAGATTGGGCGATGGTATCACCTAGTGTTAGTGTTGTAGGTGGTGGTAAACACAGGTGGTGGTACTTTTAGGATCTGAGAAACCTGAGATGAGACATTTTTTTTCTCTATTTTTGAAGCTATTTGAGGTCTATAAATATCCCACTCTTTCCTGCTTGGGTAAGCAAGAAAAGAGGGTAGAAAGGGGGAAAGAATCCTTGATGAAAAAGAATTAAAAAAGCTTGAAAAGTGTTGAGTGCTCCCCTCCACCTCTTAGAGTTTAGAGTTCATTCTAAGAAAGATGTGAAACTTATAAAGGTTCTCTCCTGAGCCTATAAAAAAGAGAAAGAGTTGTAAGAGTAGTTGATCTTCACCCATCAGAAAAAAGATCAGTAGTGAAAGCCGATAGCCTCGAGTAAAGAGGAATCGGGAGTGGACGTAGGTCGGGACAACTGAACCACTATAAATATGGTTTGCTCTTTTCCTTTGCTACTTCCTTTTATTGCTTACTTAGCTACTCACTTCACTTTACATTTACTCTAAGTCAAGCTTAAACACTTTTCGAGATGGGCTTTATTGAAACAGTTTGTCTACATTGAACGAGCTTTTGAATCGATGTAAAGTTTTACGAAAGCTCATATCAGAAATATGAATTTAACTTAAAAGCGTTCGTAAGTGTGCAATGAGAAAGTAAAGCAAGTAAGGAAGTTTACAGTAAAGGTAAATTGCACAAATAGAAATGTAAACCGAGTTTTATAGTGGTTCGGTCGTCATGAGTACATCCACTAATGATCTTCTTTCAACGAGCGAAGATCAACTACCCTTTTACAACCCTATTCTCATTTTCACAAGTTTAGGAGAGAACCTTTTACAAGCACTCACTCCTCCATAAATAGAATTCTAAACTTTAAAACTAAAGGAGGGGATTTCTCAAGTGATTGCTACAGTATTTTTCCACTTTTAAGTTCTCTGTGCTTGTGTTTGTTAACCAGGGATGAGAGGAGTATTTATAGGCTCTAAATGAATTCAAACTAGGAGCCAAAACTAGTCTCGTCCTGGGTCTTCCGGGTACTAGCGGTACCACCGCTAGTATTGGGCGGTACCACCGCCTGCAGCACTGACACTGGGCGGTATCACTACCCAATCTAGCGGTACCACCACCTGACACCCTGCCATTGGGCGGTACCACGGCCTGACACAGTCTCAAAAACTTGGGCTCAATTGACCCCTAATTGAGTTAGCCTAATTCTAACCCAATTACACCAAAAACCTACTTCGATCTAGACAATTATTACAAAGCTTAATAAAATTTTGTCGGGCATGTCATTGGTTCATCGATGCCTCATCGATTCTTTGACGCATCGTCCTCTCTTCTGACCTATTGCCCAATCGACCAATTGACCTTTGCAACTCCGATTTCCTTGGCATAATTTTTGCTCTTCTTGGCCTGATGCCCGAACCCATAGCCGAAGCCTTCTACCGATATATCGACCGATCCTCCAACTCGACATCCAATCTTTTGACATATTCCACTTCGGCCCAACATGATTCTTCTTACTTTAATTGTCTTTTCCTGATCGAAGCTTCCTATGTCACTCAAAATGTAGATCTGATCACAAACATATCAATTGATTTCATCATCAAAATCTGAGATTCAATAAAGAAGATATTTTTGATCTAAACTCATCCCTCAATCTTACTTATGTATCTCAACATTTTTAGTATAACACTCCTCTTTTATTTGTATTTCTATTTAATTTTTTATTATTTCATACTTAAGTAACTTATTATCCTCAACATACATGATGTTTAAAACTTAAGCTTTCATACTTTTAATCATATTCAAACTCATTGAAACCTTGAGATTTACTTAAAGTTGATTACAATTCGATCATCATTTCTCACTATATGCTTATTTATTACCATAGCTTAACCACATACTTAAATATGTTAACACACTTAAGTTTGTTGCATTAAAAGACCATACATTTTCTGTTGTAAAATATATTTAAAGTAAATATTAATTCTTATGCATACTCAATCAATATTTTATGGAACACGGAGAATAATACTTCTAGAAAATATATAATTCAACTTTAAAATTTAAAAATATGAGTTTGTTAGTTATCTTATTTATGAAGCATAGATAATATAAATTATATCACCAAGTGAAGAATGAATATATATATATATATATATATATATATATATATATATATATATATATAATGTTTCTATTGGCATGCTAGAGGTAATTTAATGTGTGTGAGACTTAAACATCATAAATTGAGTCTGGACATAAAGTGATATCGGATGACAACAAAACCAAACTCAATTATAAAGCATCCTTTGATAATGACATAGTCGAACTCGATCAAAAAGTATAATTTATTGAAGACATGATCAAATTCGACTATAAAGAGTCCCTTGATGGTAATGCGATTAGACCCCTCAATGAATTATCATTTGATGATGCAACCAAACTAAACTATGAAGCATTTCTTAATAAAAGTATTAATGAATCCAACAATTAAGCATCTCTAATAATTACTTGGCTAAGTTTGTCCACGAAGAATCCCTCGATGATGATGTGATGGAACTTGATGATAAAATATCCTCAATGATGATATAATCAAATCTAATCATGAAACATCTTTCAATGATAAAATTATCAAATCTGGCCATGATTGATAACATTCCTGTTGATGACATAATCGAATATAGTTATTAATGTTAGGACCATAAAGACACTAAGAGGGGAGATGAAATAGTGATTTCAAAAATTTTCGTTTAAGGAAACCCGTATTGGAAATATGTTTAACCTAAAATATGAGCAAGAATAATGAGCAAGTAAAACAGTTACTAATAAGAATTAAAAGCATAAAAGAAAATTCAAACCAATTTTATAGTAGTTCGATCATCTTGACCTATGTCCACTCTCAATTCCTCTTCCGTCGAGGTCATCGGCTTTCACTACTAATATTCTTTTCAACGGACAAGATCAACTACCATTATTATAATATTTTCTCCTTTTCACAGGCTTAAGAGAGAACATTTACACCTCTCTTTTACAAAGAGACCTCACTCTTCCCTTATAAAAACTTCTAAACCCGAGGAGGAAGAGACTCAACACTTTAAAAGAGATTATAACATTTTTATCCTCAAGAATTCTTTCTCCTTTCTACTCTTTTTCTTGTTATCCCAAGCAAGAACGAGTGAGGTATTTATAGGTCCTAAATAACTTAAAAAATAGAGCCAAAAAATTAAATTCTCAGATTTTCGGGTTACTAGCGGTACCACCGCCTGCATTAGGCGATAACACTACCTGCTACCCTATGCACTAGTGGTACCATCGCCCAGTCTGTGTGGTACCATCGCTTGACACTCTAGGAGACTTTGTCTGGGTGGTGCCACCGCTTAATACTATGCGATACCACCTTGACCCTAGCGGTACCACGATCGAGTTTTTCGAAAAAGTATATTTTGTACTTTCCAACTCATAGATAGTTCCACCGTTTGGCCCAATTTTAGGTTATTGAATTGACCTTCCAATGGGCCCAATTCAGTCCTGATTCAGGCCTAATGACCCCTAGTGCCTAGGAATTCGATAAAAAATTCTTATATAAAATTTTGTTTGGCATGTCATTGGTTCATCGATGCCTCGTCGATTCTTCGGCGCATCGTCCTCTCTTGTGGCATATTGCCCAAACGGCCAGTTGACCTCCGCAACTCTGATTTCCTTGGCGTAATTTTCGCTCTTCGTGGCCCGATGCCCAAACCTATGGCCGAAGCCTTCTACCGATACATCGATCGATCCTTCAACTCGACATCCAATCTTCTGACATGTTCCACTCCGACCCAACATGATTCTTCTTGCTTTAATTGTCTTTTCCTGATCGAAGCTTCCTGTGTCACTCAAAACACATATATGATCACAAACATATTAATTGATTTATCATCAAAATCCGAGATTCAATAAAGAAGATATTTTTTATCTAAACTCATCCCTCAATCTTATTTATGTATCTCAACATTTTTAGTATAACACTCCTCTTTGATTTGTATTTCTATTTAATTTTTTATTATTTCATACTTAAGTAACTTATTATCCTCAATATATATGATGTTTAAAACTTAAGCTTTCATACTTTTAATCATATTCAAACTCATTGAAACCTTGAGATTTACTTAAAGTTGATTACAATTCGATCATCATTTCTCACTATATGCTTATTTATTACAATAGCTTAACCACGTACTTAAATATGTTAACACACTTAAGTTTGTTACATGAAAAGACCATACCTTTTCTGTTGTAAAATATATTTAAAGTAAATATTAATTCTTATGCATACTCAATCAATATTTTATAGAACACAAAGAATAATACTTCTAGAAAATATATAATTCAACTTTAAAATTTAAAAATATGAGTTTGTTAGTTATCTTATTTATGAAACATAGATAATATAAATTATATCACTAAGTGAAGAATATATATATATATATATATATATATATATATATATATATATATATATATATATATATATATAATGTTTCTATTCGCATGCTAGAGGTAATTTAATGTGTGTGAGATTTAAACATTATAAATTGAGTCTAGACATAAAGTGATATTGGATGACTACAAAACCAAACTCAATCATAAAGCATCCCTTGATAATGACATAGTCAAACTCGATCATAAAGTATCATTTATTGAAGGCATGATCAAATTCGACTATAAAGAGTCCCTTGATGGTAATGCAATTAGACCCCTCAATGAATTATCATTTGAAAATGCAACCAAACTAAACTATGAAGTATTTCTTAATAAAAGTGTTAATGAATCCAACAATTAAGCATCCCTAATAATTACTTGGCTAAGTTTGTCCATGAAGAATCCCTTGATGATGATGTGATGGAACTTGATGATAAAATATCCTCAATGATGATATAATCAAATATAATCATGAAGCACCTTTCAATGATAAAATTGCCAAATCTGGCCATGATTGATAACATTCCCGATGATGATATAATCGAATATAGTTATTAATGTTAGGACCATAAAGACACTAAGAGGGGAGGTGAAATAGTGATTTCAAAAACTTTCGTTTGATGAAACCCGTATTGGAAATATGTTTAACCTAAAATGTGAGTAAAAATAATGAGCAAGTAAAACAGTTACTAATAAGAATGAAAAGTATAAAAGAAAATGCAAACCAATTTTATAGTAGTTCGATCATCTTGACCTATGTCCACTCTCGATTCCTCTTCCGTCGAGGTCATCGACTTTCACTACTGATATTCATTTCAATGGGCAAGATCAACTACCCTTATTATAATATTTTCTCCTTTTCACAAGCTCAGGAGAGAACATTTACACCTCTCTTTTACAAGAGACCTTACTCCTCCCTTATAAAAACTTTTAAACCTGAGGAGAAAGACACTCAACACTTTAAGAGAGATTATAATACTTTTATTCTCAAGAATTTTTTTCCTTTCTACTCTTTTTCTTGCTATCCCAAGCAAGAATGAGTGAGGTATTTATAGGCCCTAAATGACTTAAAAAAATAGAGCCAAAAAATTAAATTCTTGGATTTTCGGGTTACTAGCGGTACTACCGCCTGCATTGGGTGATAACACTACCTGCTACCCGATGCACTGGTGGTACCATCGCTTGACACTCTATGGGACTTTGTTTAGGTGGTGCCACCGCTTAATACTAGGTGATACCACCTTGACCCTAGCGGTACCATCGTCGAGTTTTTCGAAAAAGTATATTTTGACTTTCCAGCTCATAGATAGTTCCACCGTCTGGCCCAACTTCAAGTTATTGAATTGACCTTCCAAAAGGCCCAATTCAGTCCTGATTCAAGCCTGATGACCCCTAATCATATTGGCATGGTTACACCAAAAACCAATTCAATTAAGACCTAAACTATTTCGATCAAGACATAAACGATTACAAACATGAATCCTATGTTGTCCGAAATATCTTTGGTTTATCTTGTGCTTCATCTGATCCTTCGATGCATCGTTCTCTCTTTCAGCGTATTGCTCGATCCATTAGCATGTTGACCACCCGTAACATCCGATCTTCTTGGCGCAATGGTCGATCCTTCTAGCCTAATGCACGAACTAATGGTATGAAGTTTATCTTCTGGAACGTCGACCAATCCTCCGACCCGACGTCTAATCTCTGACATATTACTCTCTAGCACAACGTATGATTCTCCTACTTCAATCGATTTGTCTTTCCATGATCGAAGTTAGCCTTGTGTTACTCAAACGGTCATTAGATTATAACTACATCAATTGATTTCATCATCAAAATTCGAAATTCAATAATTAAGCATAAAGTAAACTTATGAAACGATCCAAAACTAAAATAATAATATTTATAGCAAATAACATGGTTAGATCATCTATTGTGTATGTCATTATATCTCATGCCAAAATACAATACGATGTAGATGGTATAGATAATCTAACAATAGTTTGCAAACTGAACACCTCATGGATTGAACATGTTGGCCACACGACCATCTCGCGACGATGTTGACTCAGTAGTAACATGGATGCCCATTCCTTTGGATTCATTATTCGAGAACTTCTAAAATCAATATCAGACATTATATATATAATAATCATGATAGATCGTTGCATAATTTTATGATTGAATAATGATCGATGATTTTACATAATTATCTCATAGTTTAACTTTCTACTTTATTCGATGATTTCACATAATTCTCAAATATGTCCATTAGACAATTTAAGAATATTAAATTACGTTTCTATCTAACTTTTGAATCATCGGACTCTATTAACGTAAGTATGAGGGACCTTCATTAGGTATAACCTAGGTATAGTTTTTGTAATATTACACACTAAATCCTTTACTTCTCCAACATCCGACTTCAATAAGATCAAACTGTGGACCCAGATTAGGTTTGAATCATTGACTTATTGGATAATCAAAATAAGAAGTAGTAGGTATACTTAGTACCTTTATTCAATTCTTTTTAGATATTTTAGATTTGACTAATGAGATGCAAATATTTAGTATTCAATATATTCCAAGAAATGCAAATCAACCTCATTTAGTTAGATTTCAGTATATATATATATATATATATATATAACAAATGGTGACAGTGACTCTTTTGATCCAAGGGCCTGAACTAGGGAAAGGACATGTTAGGATTACCTGCTTCATGTTTGCAATCTTGTAAGCTATAACTCTTCTAATGAGAAACTGATAGTTCTCTTGTTGAAAAACAAAAAAAAGAAAACTTTCAGCCTACATTTTCTATTATTGTTGGAAGGATATATTTAATTCCCGTTATATCCAAAATATACATTTGACGTCCACTATCACTTGGAAAAAAAAAAAATGATTTAGATCAAACGATAGAAAATAATAAGTAACATCACATCTTAATTTATAGAATGTTATTGTTCTGACCTTAAATTAGGCTCGGATGTCACCGTGACCTAACATCTGACATCTGGACCCGATCGAGTTAAAAATGGATCGAATCGCTCAGCGGTTATTCAATAAGTGATCCGACCCAATCACTTAATTGAGACTCCTTGTGCTACGAACCAACACGTCACCACCAATCCCTTTCTCCAGACCCAAACAAAATTTTTGGCTTGAGGCAGCCGCGTCGCTCTTCTGGAGGAGCTCGACAACGATTTCAACAATATTGGAGAGCGACGTGGCTGCCTCAAGCCAAAAATTATTCTACCCTCACTGAAGTCGTGACATCCGGTGCGAAACTTTCCACCACCGTGACCAAAGCATCAAGTTCACATAACCTATTTCTAACCCAAGTCATCGTAGATTTCGACCACCAGAAAGACCGACTTGCTTCTCCCTGAACCCAATCACACGCTCACCCAAGTCGCTATCCAAGCGCTGTGACTTGTCTGATGATGATGATGATGATGATGTAATTTGTGACTTGTCTGATGATGATGCTGTAATTTGTCAATTAAAAAAAATAAAAGTAGTTCAAATTGGCATGATTTGACTAATATATAACCTGAATTAAATTAAATTAAATTGGATTGGATTATGATTGAAAGAAATCTTACTCGACCGAGATTGGATGGGTTTAGATCAAACTTGGAACTTTCGTTGTTTCCATCCGACCAAAATACTAGTAAAACCTATTATAGATAAATAAATAAATAAATAAAAGAAAAATAATCAAACTATTTTTTGTTAGATTTCAAAATTCAGAAAATTTTCACACACACACACGTACAGCCCAAGGAAGAAAGTGATTTTTATATTCATATCCCCGAATTTAAGTTTAGTACATGATATCTAGAAGCTTGTATAAAAAATTCTTATAGTAATGTTGACAAATTGACTGATAAGTCACGAGACATCAGAGTTGTAATTGATATCCTTTAAAAAGTCATTCAGGATAATTATGATTAAAAAGTACTAGGTATTTAAATCATTTGCTTTTTATGAGGATTTGTAGAGAGGTAAGGGCTATCTATACATATTAATCTTCTCTATATTTCGCGAGTCTTTTAATTTTTATATTTTTTTAAATAAAAATAAAACCAGCTACAGTAAGTCATAAATAATTGTGATAAACATATACTTTTTTGGATGGATATTAAGATGTTGATATTGAATGGAGTGCATGGGGCGAATTTCATATGATGGAGATTCGATTCACCGAAAGATAAATAAATAAATTGCTTATGACAATGGGAGTTTGGATTTTATCGTGTGAATTGCATCCTTTTCCGTGTCCAAATTTTCCTGTTTTATAGACCCGACCAATTGTTTTCCCGTCTTTTATATACTCGGTGTTCGGAACACCCACTTGCATACTAGGCTTGGAAGTGCCACGGTCTGTGGTAGGGTCCATCGCCAGTTATACGCGCAAGGACAAGTTGGTAATTTTGCCTCTCTCGTTCTCTCTGTCTGCCTGCATCCTACTTGCCTATTTAACCCTCTCGCGGCTTCTCCACCACCCACCACCATCTACACCACCACCAACGCCACCAAACCCCAGCCGCAATGAGCCTTGCCGTCATCCGTACCATACTCTTCCTCTCCCTACTCCTTCTGCTTCTACCACCGAACGATGGCCAAGCCGAACCCCCCGACGGTATCCAGTGCGCTGCCGACCGCGGCATCTACCCGTGCCAGGCCTACGCTCTCTACCGAGCCGACGCCACCTCTCTCTCCCAGCTCGACCTCGCATCCGCTGGCGACCTCTTTGACATGAGCCGACTCTCGATCGCCCGGACCAGCAACCTCACCACCACCGCTGTGTTGCAGCAGAACCAGCCTTTGTTGATCCCCTTGACCTGCTCCTGCACCAACTACAGTCGCGCTTACGCGCCCGTTCCCTACCAGATCAACTCCGGCGACACCTTCTACTTGGTGTCCATCAACAAGTTCGAGAACCTCACGTTGTGGCCCGCCGTCGTGCTGGTGAATCCGACGCTCGTCCCGACTAACCTCACCATCGGCGTCATCGCCACCTTCCCCATCTCCTGCCAGTGCCTCAACAGCACCACCGCGAACAGCATCGCCATCAATGGCAGGATGCCTCTCGGCCTCGTTACGTACGTGCTTCAGCTTTCCGATACCTACTCCTCCGTCGCCGCGAGCTTTGGCACCGACGTTCAGACGCTAATTAACCTGAACGGCAACCAGAGTGCATTCTCCACCATCTTTGTTCCCCTGTACGAGATCCCACCGCCGCTGCTGCTATCGAACGCGTCAATCGCCACCCCGCCTTCCCCTGCACCCACGGCTGAGTCTCCTTCTGTGGTTGTGAAGAAGAGAAACGGAGTGATTGCAGGACTAGCAATCGGTCTGGGTGTTGTGGGAGCTCTTTGGGTGCTGCAGATGATGCTGTTAGCGTGGCTATGGAGGCGGTTCGTGTCCAAAGGTAGGTGGGGAGTGGGCGAGGAACGTGGAAAAAGTTCTGCGGATGGATTGATGAAGTACAGCAAGGGCGGGGAAGTTGCATCTAACGATGACAAGCTGATCAACGATATCTCAGAGTGGTTGGATAAGTACAAGGTGTATAAGGTGGAGGAGCTGATGCAAGCCACTGATGATTTCGGGCAGAGCAACCATATCAAGGGAGCGGTGTACAAGGGGATCATAGATGGCGAGGTGTTCGCCGTCAAAAAGATGAAGTGGAATGCCCGCGAGGAGCTCAAAATACTGCAGAAGGTTTGGCCCTTATTGGACACACAGTTTCTATTTTAACTTCGAGCATTCGCCTACTAATTCTACTCGATATTCTTCTGGTATCGTGCGATATTCTTCTACTTGCACGTTCCCACAAATTACCTCCTTCAGATTTTTAAGTGGGGTATTCTAGAGCTGAGATGTGATGAAGATCTTGTTTAAGGGGGGGGTTCTTTTCAGACTCGCCACTGAAGTCGTCTCATCCCGATCTGATCCAAGACTTCAACGCGTGAGAAGACTTCGCTGTGAAGCCATCGAGAATAATTGGCTGTCCATAGCATTAAATGGTGTACACAAGTCTCCAGGCCTGAAAGCTCGTCGACTTCCGCGTCCGCCACCATGTGGTGATGCAAGCCCCGTTCCTATCTTTGTTGTTTCACCACCTACCCACTTGTCGAGAGGGCTTTACCATCGCATCCTTCTATCTGCCGTGTGATAAGTGGTCAAGAAGCTTGACTTCCAAGTCTTCTGTCCGCCTAACCTTCTTTCCAACTCTCTCTCTCTCTCATCTCTCACAGTTTTGCTCTCTTAGTATAGGTTTGACTTCCATAAACCATCTCTTTTTATTAATTTATTGCTCATGCGTCATCTTTAATGAAGGTGAACCACTCCAATCTGGTGAAGCTGGAAGGCTTCTGCATCGACAACGATGCCGGCACCTGCTATCTGATCTACGAGTTCGTGGAGAACGGCTCGCTGGATTTCTGGCTCCATGACCCGGCCGCCCCCTACAAGCTCGACTGGCGAACCCGGCTGAGGATCGCGCTGGACCTGGCCAATGGCCTCCAGTACATCCACCAGCACACCTGGCCCCGCGTCGTCCACAAGGACATCAAGACCAGCAACGTGCTCTTGGATGCCCAGATGCGCGCCAAGGTGGCCAACTTTGGGCTGGCCAAGACCGGGTGCAACGCCGTCACCACCCACATCGTGGGCACGCAGGGATACATCGCGCCGGAGTACCTGGCGGATGGTGTCGTCACCGCCAAGATGGACGTCTTCGCCTACGGAGTGGTGCTGCTGGAGCTTGTGTCCGGGAAGGAGGCGTCGAGCGAGCGGGGCGAGTCGCTATGGGCAGAGGCGGAGGGACTGCTGTTCGAGAAGAGCGGCGGCGGCGGCAGCGAAGCAAGTATCATGGCGTGGATGGACCCGGTGCTGGCGAAGCAGTCGTGCCCCATGGAGAGCGTGGCGACCGTTATGAACATAGCCAGGGACTGCTTGCGCAGGGACCCGTCGAAGAGACCGACCATGGTGGAGGTGGCGTACAACTTGTCCAAGGCCGACGAGCTCTTCTCCGATTACTCTGCAGACACTCTCTCCATTGAGAGCCCCGACAGTATCTGAAGGTAAGCGGAGTGCTATGGAATATAAATACCGTACGCGGATATATAAAAAGCTCTACATACTAATGCATCAGATTTGATGAATACAGGGAGATACGGCGGGGCTATGCCATCTTGTACAAGTTTAGTTTATTTTGGGGTTTTAATATCACCGTGTAAGACTGGTAGATTACAGCAAATTAATAAAAGGGCAATTGGTCCAAAATAACATCGATCAAGCCATGATTTTATTAGAAATTGAAGGGGAAAAAACCTAAATTCCTCAATATTCAGGACTTTATTCCTTCCAGAGACTTCTCCCTCAACTCTTTTACTCTATCCTCAAATATTTTTTTTTTAAGATTAAACGTAAATATGACCTAAACTTATTCATATACTCTAAGTTTGATGAGACAAATATGTTAGATAATTATGAAATTACCTATTTACGCACCCGTCTATAGTACTCATCGTTGCAGAAGAGGGTGTGCGTCATGTAAGAGAGTGTCTTTGCTATTGAATTTAAATTTCTATAATGAAATCAACTAATGAGTTAACAATTAAATTTATATTTTGAGTGACGTAGGATTAGTTTCAATCAAGGAAAGATGAATCGATTAAAATAGTGAAATCAAATATTGGGTCGGAACGAGATTAGACGTCGAGCCGAAGAATTGATCGACGTATCAGCAGAAGGCTTCGTACCATGAGTTCGGGCATCGGGCTAAAAGAATCGAACATTGCTCCAAGGAGATTGGATATTGCGAAGATCAACATATCGATTGGGCAATACATCGCAAAAGAAGATGATGCACTGAAAGGATTGGACGATGCGATAGATGAACCAATGACATACCGGACAACATAGTATTGTATTTGTAATCGATTGTGTCTAAATTGAAGCAGTCATGATTGTAATTGAATTAGTTTTAGGAGAAACCATACTAATTTAATTAGGGTCCCATTGAGCCTAAGTTGGGACTGTTTTGGACTAAGTAAAAGACCCATTCTATGATCCAAGGATAGGTTAGAACCACATATGAGCTAAAAATGTTAAGAGAACAATTTTCCATACTATCAAGCGATGTTACCACTAGTTTGGATGGAGGTACCGCTTAGTATCAGTGTTGTAGGTAGTAGTACAATCTATTACAAGCAATGGTACCATCTATAAATACCCTAGTTATAGACATTTTTTGGGATGAGATATTTTTTGCTTTATTTTTGAAGTCATTTGGGGTCTATAAATACCCTAGTTATTTTTGCTTGGATGAGCATGAAATTGAGTAGAAAAAAAAATATATACTTGAAAAAAAAAGTGTTGTAATCTCTCTAAAGTTAGTGAGTCTCTTTTTCATAGAGTTAGAAGGTTTCTAAAAGAGGAGTGAGGTCTAAAAAAGAGAGGTGTATGTTAAATCTTGAATTTTGATGATAAAATCAATTGATGTGTTTGTGATCTAATGTGTGTTTAAGTAAAGGAGGACTAGCTTCGATCAGGAAAGATAATTAAAGTAGGAAGAATCAACGTTGGGCCGGAGTGAACATGTTAGAAGATTGGACGTCAAGCTAGAGGATCGATCGACGTATGTTGAATCTCGGATTTTGATGATGAAACTAATTGATTGTGTTTAAATGTTTGACTACATTTTGAGTGATACAGGTCTACTCGATCAGGATTAGACAATTAACGCAGGAGGAATTGACGTTGCGTCGGAGGAGATCACGTCAGGATATTGGATGGCAGAAGGCTTCGGGCGTCGGGCATCGGGCCAAGGAGAGCGAAATTGCGCCAAGGATATCGGGGTTGCGGAGGTCAACCGCCGATTGGGCAACAAGCTGCAAGAGAGGACGATGCACCGAAGAATCGGATGAAGCGCCAACCAATGACGTGCCGGGCAACAGAATGTCAATTTGCGTTATAATAATTGTCTAGATCGGAGTAGAGTGTTTGCTTGTGTGTGCAGGATTAACTACGATAACCAAAAAACACAAAGCGAGAATACCGGAGTCAAGCTCGATGGACGTTTAAGAGACCGAAGAATCATCGGAGATGCTGCCGGAACCGTCCGAGAAGAAATCGGGAACGTGTCGGAAGTTCGCCGAAGAAATCGTCGGAGGCTCGCGGAGATCACCAAGAAGGCTCGGCTACTCGTTAAAGTCATCACAAAGATTGGGAGCTTGCAGGGAGTCCGTCGGAAGAAGTTCGTCGGAAAGCTCGCCGGAACAAGACTCGACGTTCGCGGTTAAAAAAACTTGCTTAGGATGTTTTTGTTATGTAGTTCACCTGTAATTAGGATTAGGATTAAGAGATAATCCTATATCCTGGTTAGGGGCCAACTGGGCCCAAAGTCAAATTTGGTTTGGGCGAAAAATAAGCCAAACCAATGAATCGGAAAGCCAGGCGGTGGAACCGCCTGGCTGGGCGGTGACACCTCCTTGGCTGGGCGGTTGCACCGTCCAGCACCCGAGCGCTGGGCGGTGGCACCGCCTGGCTGGGCGGTGGAACCGCCAGCACCGGGAACCCTAAGAGAATTCAAATTTTGGAGCCCAAAATTTGAATCCTCTTGAGGCCTATAAATACCCCTCAAATCTCAGCTGAGGTTACAACTTTTTGAGCAGCAAGTGTTTGAGAGAAAAGCCTTAGAAAAGTGTTAGCTTGTCTTGTTTTCAATTTGCTAGAGAGTTCTCCTCCTTTCTTATTGAAAATTTGTAAGAGGTTGAGCTGCTTGTAAAAGGTTGTAAGAGGGGTGTTTACCCTTCCATTTCAAGAGACTTGCTAGTGGAAGGTGGGAGCCTCATCGAAGAGGGGCCTCGCAAGTGGAGTAGGTCATTTGACCGAACCACTCTAAAAATCGGCGTAATCTCTGGTTTGCTTTTTATTATTGTCATTTACATTACTGCAAATCTTCTTACTGCTTTAGTTCCTTATTACTCTTGCTGCGCAACTTTAAGAACACGCCTTCAAGTTAAATTTCTCAAGTTTTGTTCTTAACATACGAAAGATTTTTTTATTAAAACCGAAGTTTTAATCCGCTGCACTAATTCACCCCCCCTCTTAGTGCCGCTCCGATCCTAACAATTGGTATCAGAGCCACGGTTTTCTACTTTGGTTTAACACCCAAATAGAAATGGCTCTTTATGGCTTTCAAGAGGGTCACTCTCTCATTCGTCCTCCCTTTTTCAATGGGACGGACTACACTTGTTGGAAAACTCGAATGAGAGTTTTCTTACTTTCTTTGGATTTGAATTTATGGGACATAGTCGAAAATGGATTTGAAATGTCTTCTCTCCCAATGAACCATTGGAATGATTTGGAGAAGAAGATGTTTTCTTTAAATGCAAAGGCTATGAATGCCTTATATTGTGCACTTGACAAAAGTGAATTTAATCGCGTTTCGATGTGTGACTCGGCTTTTGATATTTGGAGAACTCTAAAGGTCACTCATGAAGGCACTAGCCGAGTGAAAGAGTCCAAAATCAATATTCTTGTGCATTCTTATGAACTTTTCCGGATGAAACCAAGTGAGTCCATCGGAGACATGTACACCCGGTTCACGGATGTCATCAATGGACTCAAAGCTCTTGGTAAAAGTTTTTCTAATTTTGAACTAGTCACTAAAATCTTAAGATCCCTTCCAAAAAGTTGGGATCCAAAAGTTACGGCCATTCAAGAGGCCAAGGACCTTAAAACATTCCCTCTCGAAGAACTTATTGGGTCTCTAATGACCTACGAAATGAACAATGTGGCAAAAAAGAAACTCGAGAACAACCTTCCAAATGATAGGAAGGATTTGGGACATAGAACACATGAATACCACTCGAGCATAAGCTCAAGTGATGGTGAACTTAAACTACAAATGAAACAAAAATTAAAAAGCAAAAAGAATGGAACTACTTGCTTTGAACGCAAGAAGAACAAAAGTTGGGATGAATTGAGCTCTTCCGAAGACGAGGAGAAAATCAAGAAAGGCGAGGTGGCAAACTATGCCTCACCCTCTTTCAACAATGAGGTAATCAAAATCCCACTAATTCATTTCGAAATTACATAATACTTTCTTGAGTTATTTTTAATTTAGTTTAGGATTAATTTTCTTGAAAATTGCTTGTGTTATGTTAATGCAATAAAATGTTAGATATAAATATAATGCTTATACACCTAGTAAGATTAATCTTATATATGTGCTTGAGAAGCAAGAATTTGTACTTTGACGATTTCCATATTGATTTTCAATGTCGATGCATGACTTTTGAATGGAAGGTTTTATGATTTTTTTTATGAACCTTATCTTTGGTTTTCAAACATGATGTATAGTTTTGACATAAGAACAAAAATTTGAAGCATGCTAATATAAAGTCAATCATATAAAGTAAAACTAAAGAAATTTTAAATATCTATAAGAATCATTCAAAATTATGTTCAATAAAACCTTACTTGATGTTGTAATGAAACTATTGAAAGTTTTGATGCTATGATTTGATGATTTTATGCATGAGATTGTAAAGTTATACATGATGATTTTTTGGTCTTGATGGTTTTTATGACAAAATTCATTTTTCGATCCTAAATGTTGATGCACATTTTTATCTAGCATAAATGACATGAATTTAAATAACTAAAAAGAGAAAAGCATTGTTCTTGAAAATTATTTTTCTCTATCTTGTTGATTTATATGAATCCCTTGAAAATGATTTTGGTTTGATGATTTGAATTACAAATGAGTTTTATCTAAAATCATGATCTTGATTCCGTGATATTTACAAATTAAGATTTATTATGAATCAAGATTTTTCATTAATCGATCTCCTAAGATTTTCTTTTGATTATTAATGAGTAGGTTTTTCAAAAAGAAATCATGTCTTCTGGTATTCACATGTTCTAATCCTTCATGATAAAATTTTTATGTAATTCCTTATATTCATGAAATGTTTATCTCATCACCAATTATTTTCTTCTTGATATTCCTTATTTGGTGATATAAAATCATGCATGAAATACTCTTGAGATTATTTTGATGCATACAAATGAAAAGTTATGATCATGCATGGTAGGATGCAATTTGACAAATTAATACCATTATGATTTGAAATATTTATAATTTGGAATGATGCATGCAATACTTATGCCTTTTATTATGATAATATATGTGATGTATTGCATATGATGTGAATCATGAATGCTTTAAATGATAAATGTCTTGATATCATGATTGATGATTTTGTTCAATGCATAAGATTTTTAAAATTATGCATAATGAATCTTGTAATTTACAGATTATCGATTTTCTTTTTACCATAATGAAAGTGCCTTATTGATCCTTGTCATAATAAATCTAGCACTTTCGGTTTTAAACATGATACATGTTTTTATTTGACATAAAAAAAAGGGAGGCATGCTTGAATGAAATAAATCACATGAATTGAAGTAACTAAAAGAGAAGAACATTTTTCTTCTTGAAAATTATTTTTTCTATATTATTGATTTTGATGAATCTATTTGTATTATTTTTATGAATCTCATGGATTATGAAAATGATTTGAATTTAATGGATTTTATTGAAATCATGATCTTGATTTCTCACAATTTTCTATTGAATGAATCAAGTTTGTTTTCTATTTAAAAGGATATTTATCAAAATTTTCATGGTCTTTTAGTATTCATGATATTGATAATTATATTTTGAAACTCTATGTAAATCAAGATTCTTCATCATGATTCTCTCGTTTTATAAAAGAGGAGATGTTCTATGTGAATCATAAGATTTTATATGCATGAATTGAGATTCTTTTTGCTATTAACTAGCAAGAAACTTGTTTTTGTAAACCATGACATGCTACTTGACATCTTGATAATTTATAACTTGAGTTTTCTTTTTGAATCAAGATTGTTTCCTATCATGTTTTCTATCTACAAAAGAAGAAATTTGTCAAAAATGATATATGTCTTTTGACATTCATTTTTCATCTTTATTATTTACCCTTATCATGATTTGAATATTATAGTAAAGAGAAATGAATTACATGATTGTATTGTTATTCCCTTCTATTTGACACTGACAAAGGGGGAGCAAAACTTGCTAGATAGCAAATTTGCTAGCTTGCACAATTTGAAAAGAGGCAAAATAGTCCATCTTGCACATCTCAAAAGATGTAAAATTTTGCTAACTTTTTATGTGCAAAAGTTGATAGCTTGTATACTATAAATTTGCATACCAAAAATACAATCTTGTTTATCTCAAGATGCAAAACATACTAACTTGCACTTTGCAACGGAAGCAAAATTGCTAGCTCAAACATTGCAAAGGAAGCAAAAATTTGCTAGCTTACAATTTGCATATTTCAAGAAGCAAGAGTTGCTTTCTTGAACATCTCAATATTGCTAGCTTGCATGATGTAGAACTTGCTATCTTGAACATTACCAAAAGTGCTATCTTATATGCTGTAAAACTTGTATATCTAAAACTTGATAGCTTGAATGTCCCAAGCATGATGCATTACTTGCTAAATTTTCTATCTTCAAAATTGCATGATGATAAAAATTTAATATTATGTTTTTCATGCAATGGTTTGAACCCATATAATAAACACATAAGAGTAGCTACTTCTCCTTTTTGTTGATGACATAGGGGGAGAAGTATATTGATGACTTCATGCATTGAATTAAATATTTTATATATTTGCATGATAGTTTAAATGTTTTTCATAACATGTGATGAATGTTACTTGGATTTGGGATAATCCAAGTGTTCTATCAATGGCATATTGATAGGGGGAGTTTAGTTAAACTCCGGGGAGTTAAGGTTAACTCCGTTAGTCATCAATTAGTTGTCATCATCAAAAAGGGGGAGATTGTTGAATCTCGGATTTTGATGATGAAACTAATTGATTGTGTTTAAATGTTTGACTACATTTTGAGTGATACAGGTCTACTCGATCAGGATTAGACAATTAACGCAGGAGGAATTGACGTTGCGTCGGAGGAGATCACGTCAGGATATTGGATGGCAGAAGGCTTCGGGCATCGGGCATCGGGCCAAGGAGAGCGAAATTGCGCCAAGGATATCGGGGTTGCGGAGGTCAACCGCCGATTGGGCAACAAGCTGCAAGAGAGGACGATGCACCGAAGAATCGGATGAAGCGCCAACCAATGACGTGCCGGGCAACAGAATGTCAATTTGCGTTATAATAATTGTCTAGATCGGAGTAGAGTGTTTGCTTGTGTGTGCAGGATTAACTACGATAACCAAAAAACACAAAGCGAGAATACCGGAGTCAAGCTCGATGGACGTTTAAGAGACCGAAGAATCATCGGAGATGCTGCCGGAACCGTCCGAGAAGAAATCGGGAACGTGTCGGAAGTTCGCCGAAGAAATCGTCGGAGGCTCGCGGAGATCACCAAGAAGGCTCGGCTACTCGTTAAAGTCATCACAAAGATTGGGAGCTTGCAGGGAGTCCGTCGGAAGAAGTTCGTCGGAAAGCTCGCCGGAACAAGACTCGACGTTCGCGGTTAAAAAAACTTGCTTAGGATGTTTTTGTTATGTAGTTCACCTGTAATTAGGATTAGGATTAAGAGATAATCCTATATCCTGGTTAGGGGCCAACTGGGCCCAAAGTCAAATTTGGTTTGGGCGAAAAATAAGCCAAACCAATGAATCGGAAAGCCAGGCGGTGGAACCGCCTGGCTGGGCGGTGGCACCGCCCAGCACCCGAGTGCTGGGCGGTGACACCTCCTTGGCTGGGCGGTTGCACCGTCCAGCACCCGAGCGCTGGGCGGTGGCACCGCCTGGCTGGGCGGTGGAACCGCCAGCACCGGGAACCCTAAGAGAATTCAAATTTTGGAGCCCAAAATTTGAATCCTCTTGAGGCCTATAAATACCCCTCAAATCTCAGCTGAGGTTACAACTTTTTGAGCAGCAAGTGTTTGAGAGAAAAGCCTTAGAAAAGTGTTAGCTTGTCTTGTTTTCAATTTGCTAGAGAGTTCTCCTCCTTTCTTATTGAAAATTTGTAAGAGGTTGAGCTGCTTGTAAAAGGTTGTAAGAGGGGTGTTTACCCTTCCATTTCAAGAGACTTGCTAGTGGAAGGTGGGAGCCTCATCGAAGAAGGGCCTCGCAAGTGGAGTAGGTCATTTGACCGAACCACTCTAAAAATCGGCGTAATCTCTGGTTTGCTTTTTATTATTGTCATTTACATTACTGCAAATCTTCTTACTGCTTTAGTTCCTTATTACTCTTGCTGCGCAACTTTAAGAACACGCCTTCAAGTTAAATTTCTCAAGTTTTGTTCTTAACATACGAAAGATTTTTTTATTAAAACCGAAGTTTTAATCCGCTGCACTAATTCACCCCCCCTCTTAGTGCCGCTCCGATCCTAACAACGTATTGGTAGAAGGCTTCATGCCATGAGTTCGGGCATCGAGCTAAGAAGATCAAACATTACACTAAGGAGATCGGATGTTGTAGGAAGACAACATGCCGATTGAGCAATATGCTGAAGGAGAGGACGATGCGCCGAAGGATCGGACGAAGCGCCGAATGAACCAATGACATGTCGGACAACATATGATTCATGCTTGTAATAACTTGTCTAGATCGAGTTAGTTTTGGTCTAATTGAGTCGGTACTAAGGTGAAATAATATCAACTCAATTATGGGCCAATTGGGCCTGAATCATGGTTGAGTTAAGCATATTATTTGGCTCATTCAGTATCCTGTAGTAGGGTCTGGCGATGATACCGCCCAGATATAATCTTGAAGATTATGTCAAGCAGTGCTACCGCCCAAGCATAGTCTCCCAAACTATGTCATGTAGTGGTACTACCTAGTGCTAGTGCTGTAGGTGCTAGTACCGCCTAGCACAAGTGGTGGTATCACAAGGACCTAGGAAACACGGGATGAGACCTTTTTTTTATTCCATTTTTAAAGTCATTTGGGGTCTATAAATACCCCAACTATTTCTACATGAATTAGTAAGAATTAGGTAAAAAGGAAAAAAAAATCCTTAACGAAAAAGAGTTGAAAAAGCTTGAAAAGTGTTAGTATTTCCCTCAACCTCTTAGAGTTTAGAGTTCATTCTAAGAGAGGTATGAAACTTGTAAATGTTCTCATCTAAGCCTGTCAAAAGGAGAATAGAGTTATAAGAAGATGGTTAGTCTTCGTCTATTGAAGGAAGACCGTTAGTAGATGTCGGTGGCCTCGATAGAAGAGGAATCGAGAGTAGATGTAGGTCACGATGATCGAACTGCTATAAAATCTAGTTTACATTTATGATTTGCTATTTACATTTATTGTAAACTGTCATACTTCCTCAGTTTAGCTACACACTCTTACAAATGTATTTCAAGTTAACATCTTTCCGAAATTGGTTTTAATCGATCGAAAGATTTTTGAACCGACATAATTTTATCTGTTGCACTAATTCACCCATCCTCTTAATGCTGCTCTTGATCCTAACAATTGGTATAAGAGCCACATTATTTCTCGTTTGGTTTAACACCCAAGAGAAATGACTCTTTTTGGCTTTCAATAGGGCTTTTCTATCGTTTGTCCTCCCATATTCAATGGGACGGATTACACTTATTGGAAAACTCAGATAAGAGTTTTTTTGCTTTCCTTGAATCTTGATTTATGGAATATTATTGAAAACAGATTTGAAATGTCTTCTCTTTTAATGAACGATTGGAATGAGTTTGAGAAAAAAACTTCTCTTTAAATGCTAAGGCTATGAATGTCTTATTTTGTGCTTTAGATAAAAATGAGTTTAATCGAGTGTCTATTTGTAAAACTACTTTTGATATTTGGCATACTCTTGAAACCACACATGAAGGTACTAGTAGAGTAAAAGATTCTAAGATAAATCTTTTGATACATGATTTTGAATTATTTTGTATGAAACCAAGCAAAACCATTAGAGACATGTACACCCATTTTATTGATGTCGTTAATAGTTTAAAAGTACTTGGTAAATATTTTTTGAATATTAAACTTATTAATAAAATTTTATAATCTTTTTAAAAATTAAGATTCAAAAGTAATGGTAATACAAAAATCAAAGGACTTGAACTATTTTTCGATTGAAGAATTTATTGGGTCTTTGATGACTTATGAAATGACTTGTATTGAACATGAGAACTACCTTCCAAAGAACAATAAGGATTTGTTACTTTGAACAATAGAATAGCACTTGAGTGATGACTTAAGTGATGATGATCTTGAACTTCTAACAATAAAGCTTAAAAAATTCTTAAAACAAGAATCAAAGAACAAAAATGAACATAAAAAGAAGAAGCTAAGAAAACAATCAAGGTAGCTTAGGACGAATCAAGTTCATACTAAGATTAAGAACAAACCAGCAAAGGTGAAATAATAAACTATGCCTTAATGACTTTCGATGACAAGGTAACAAAAATCCCTTTGCTTTATTTTGAAATTACTTGATATATTTTATGAGTTATTTTTAAATTAGTTTAGAAAAATTATATGTAAATTGTTAAAAAAAGTTATAAAATTTTGGAATCAAGCT